>NC_064858.1:0-1200000 GCF_024139225.1 Suncus etruscus | reverse complement strand
GGTTAAGGTGTCAAGATTCAAGTCAGGATGCAGCCTGGAGGGAGAAATGTTGGCTTTGGCACCAGGGAAGAGAGAGAAGGTGTTGCCAGTGTTCACTGGAGATTTGCGACATGGCCTTCCTGAGTATGGGGCCTTCTGAGCTGCGCACCAAAAAGTGACAGTGAATTTGTCTGGAAGGGAGCGGGTATGAGACACAAGCCAGCCCCCTCTTGAAACCTCTTCCCACTCATCTGGTACCCACGTTTTTCTGCATGTTCACAGCAGGGTCCAGGGTCACCAGAACCAGCTGAGGACATGGGAATGTTTGCACAAACTCCCCTGAGCTCTGCTTTCTCCTTCCTGCTGGGGACCAAGCGTGGCCTGACTGAGCCCCAGAGGGAGGGCTGGTCTGTTCCTCAGTGCAGCTTGATATTGAGGATCACAAGGGCTGGGAGGAGACAGAGCCAGGACAGGTGGCAGGGATGGAGGTCGGGAGTCCAGAAAATTTTCTGAACTGTTCTTTTCTGTTGTTTGTTTATTTTGGGTATTTTTGTTGGGCCACAGCCAGTGGCACCCAGGGGTTACTCCTATTTCTGATTTCAAGAAATCACTTTTGGCAGGTGTGGGGTTCCATATGGGAAGCCAGGGATTGAACCCGGGTCTGTCCCAGATCAGCCGTGTGCAAGGCAAATGCCCTGCCATTGTGCTATCATTCCTGCACTTGCTCTGAACTGTTCTGAGGGTCCCACCCACATGCTAATCTTCCCTCCAAGGTCTTCATCCTTATGAATACAACAGTGAGGTTGAGGAAAAATCACTTCCCATCCCCTGCAGTGTTGATTTCAAAACCTGTTTCTTTCTATTATTTCTTTTGGTTTTGGGGCTTCACTTGGAGGTGCTCAGGGCTGACTCCTGGCTCTGTGCTCAAAATTACTCCTGTTGGGGCTCAGGGGACCCTATAGGATGCCAGGGATTGAACCTGGGTCGGCTGCGTGCAAGAACAATGCCCTCCCTGTGGCTCTAGCCCCTGTTTTCTTTTTTAATTTATTTTATTTTATTTTTTTATTTTTATTTTTAATTATGAGAACAAGGGTGCAAAGAAAGAGGACAAGGTAAAATTACAGTGGAAGGACCATCACCCATAACATAATTCTCAGAAGTCCCCTTGCTGATATCTTAACTTTGAAATTTCAGCCAAAGAACATTAAGATAAATAAGACAGACTCCATGTACAATTACTTTGTCCCTCAAGTCCCCAGATTGTAACACATTATAATATTTCTTAACAGTACACAAAGCAATCTGAAGCCATAAAACTTACGTAACTCCTTAAACATTACAGGCATAGTATTTTCTTACATTTCCATATACATGCATATTAGCTTACATTAACCTCAAATTTTAAGTGAGTTCTTTTTAAGGATTAGAGTCAAAGGAGCACATTAAAAATGGTGTTAGAGGGCCCGGAGAGATAGCACAGCGGCGTTTGCCTTGCAAGCAGCCAATCCAGGACCAAAGGTGGTTGGTTCGAATCCCGGTGTCCCATATGGTCCCCCGTGCCTGCCAGGAGCTATTTCTGAGCAGACAGCCAGGAGTAACCCTTGAGCATCGCTGGGTGTGGCCCAAAAACCAAAAAAAAAAAAAATGGTGTTAGAGTGGCAATTGTTGTTTGCATAGGCCCACCAAAATATGAGGGACATGGAAAGAAATAACCTTGGCCTAAGTACAAAGAGACCTGACTCCTGAAGTTTCCTGGCACAAGACCAAGTCTAGGCTTCAGGCAAGCTAGATCGTCCAATCCAATACATTGTCTGTAGTGCCAACACACTTTTATTTTTCACACAGTCTCTGTTGTTGGTATCATATTTCTGTATTAAAGATCCTGGAATCTGCATATCTTACATTGAAGTCAGGATGTGGAGCATCCTCTCCTTTCACCTCACAATCAAAGGGCAATGCAGGGAGCCCTGTCCTGTAAGCAGGTCGTTGTCGTTGTTAAGTCTTCTCAGTGTTAAGGGAAGTCTCTTTTGAGCAGGTCAAAGTCTGAGCAGTGTAGGTCTTCCGTGGTAGAGGACTGCTTCCAGGTGATGTTATAGACCAGCCTGGATGTTTCGTGGATGGCTTCCCTGGTTCAGGGGAGAATGGATTATGCCCTTTCTTCTGAGGTCTGTGCCAGGTCGTTATGTCAATGTTCAGGGTGTAAGGTCCCTCTGCACTACAAGATTTGTGTGTTCCAATCTCTATTAAATAGGATCTTATTTGTATGTATAGTATTTTCCCATTTTAATGTGCCTATGCAAATAAGAAGCAATGCCACGTGGTGTTATTGGCGCATATGGGGGCCATAAGAACAATTCCAAATATTCCCATGACATGGTTCAATCATAAGCATTAAACTGGGGGACTCTTCCACCAAAATTCCTTGTTAAACAACTCAAAAAGAGAAGATAAAAAGTGGTAAAAAGTGGTTAGAATCATCACTGTATAAGACAAAATTTAGTAAAAATTATAGCTGTCTGAAAAAAACCACAAAATATTCTAAAGAAATACGTGTCCATTTTATGTATCTTGAAACAGTTTGGGGTTGTCACACACAATGCACAGCTTTGGACTGTGATTAGGATTGTACACTACTGAAGTTAAAAAGAGTAATGTAGGTTAGTGATGTTTGAGAGGGGGTTAGAGAGTTAAGGAGTAAAAAAGAGCTTTATATGGGTATGGGAAAGGGCAGAATGCAAAATGAACATTCTGTATATGCAAAACATAACATAAGAATAAGGAATATTCTGAATACATGAAGTACGCGCCCCCGCGCGGTTCTGTAGTTTTTGGATGCCTAGGGAGGAATTTCTCCCCCCCCTCGCCCCAGGGCCCAATTAACCAGGCGTGGCCTTGAAGACCCACCAGGTTTGGGGGCACCTTGGTCCCCTGGACTAGGTGGTCAGCCCAGGGGGCCTGTGGCCAGCTGTCCTGCCCAGAGCCCCCAACATACCAGTCAAAGACCCAGAAATCCTGGCATGCGGAGTGCTCTGAGCCCAGCCGTGCCTCTGTAGTTTTTGCATGCCTAGGGATTAATTTCTCCCCCCCTCCCCCCAGGGCCCAATTAACCAGGTGTGGCCTTGAAGACCCACCAGGTTTGGGGGGACCTTGGTCCCCTGGACTAGGTGGTCAGCCCAGGGGGCCTGTGGCTAGCTGTCCTGCCCAGAGCCCAGAGCCCAGAGCCCCCTTTTTTAATTTTTAAGTCTGTGTTTTGATGTTGGGTACGGGTGGGGGTGGGCTACACCTGATGATGCTCAGGGGTTATTCCTGACTCTCTGCTTGGGGATCACTCCTTAATGGGCTTAGAGGACTCTATATAGTACCAGGGATTGAAGTAAGTCAGATGCCAAGTGCCATGACCCCTGGATCTGCGATCTCTAGGGTCCTTTTTGACCTTTTTTTAAATTTGGGGTGTGGCTCAAAAACACAAAAATAACAAACAAAAAGACAAAATCTGGGGACTGGAGAAATTGTACATTACATGAAACTGATCCTAGTTCATTCCCTAACATTGAATATGGTCCCTAGTGCAGTGTACTCCTCGAGTGTACCTATAAAAAAATTAAAAATAAAAATAAAATCTCAGGGTAGACACAGGCTCAAAGTAAAAGAATGGAAAACATTTATATAAGCTACTGGGGGAAATAGAGATAAAATAGCCATACATATATCAGAGCAAAAACTATTAAAATAAATAAAGTTAAGGATTTCATCTTATATGTTCTAGTATATTTGGTAGAGCAGGTTTGGGCCACACAGCATGGTACTTTGGTACTATGAACTTTGGCAAGCAGGTACTGTGTGGTACTAGGTTGGCACCAACTTGCCTAGCACAGCTTGACACAAATGAATAACATTGGGCATAGGTGGACATAGACTGGGATCTGCTGGCATGAATTGGCATCTTTCAGCACAGACATAAATCACTGGCACAGGTGGGTAATACCGGAACCCCTGGCCAGGTTAGACTGCCTGACGTGGCATTAATCCTGGCCTATTTCCCAGCTTCTGTTTGTTCTGTTTCCCTTCCTTTCACTGGGCCTCAGTCTGGTCGAATTTTCGGCTGTTGGGGCACGTGATGTGGTTTTCAGCTGCCGGTCCCTAGAAATGTCCTGTCAATCCGTGAAAAAGTCATTGCCACTTAACACATGGCTTTCATTTTATACTATTAGATTGAAAAATTCAATAGGCAAACTGTTATTATAAATGATGGTTTTTATTGCCGCCTCAGTGGCCTGTAAAATGTGTGTCCTTTTTTCACTCATCTGAGCCCTTGAAAAGGCCAGAAAAACTCATCTGGCAAGGAAGGCGCCAGGAGAGTTCCCTGATTCGTCAGGCTTCTGGTCTCCTGAGGAAACAGAGGGACGATTTCTCTGATATGAGCTTTTCGGGAGGCCTCTCTGACATAATCCGATTTTGTCTGTGTGAAGAGAAAGGACAGACACCATTTCTGCTCTGGGGAGACTTTGGGCCAGACCGCAAAAGAAAACAGAAGTCGGTGACTTTGGAATTTGGAGACAAAATAACTGCTTTGGCAGAAAACCCTTCATAGGCTGATTTTTCTCCTCCTCTCTCCTCTCTCCCTCTCTCCTCCTCTCTTCAATATCTCTTCTCATCCTCATGCTTCCCTCTCTCCTCTCTTTCCTTCTCTCCTCTCTCTCCCCCTCTCTCATTCTTTCATCCTCTCTCCTCCTTCTCTCTCCCTCTTTCTTCTCTCTCCCCCATCTCTCCTCCTCTCTTCCTCTCTCCCTGTCTCTCCTCTCTCCCTTTCTCATCCTCTCTCTCCTTCCTCTCTCTCCCTCTGCTCAGAGCAATTGAGATTTGGTCACTGTAGACAGTGAGCGAGGCGGCAGGGGCACCCCAGGGCCTGTCTGGAGATCAGGAGAGTCAGGGAAGGTCAGTTGCAGCCTGGAGTGACCAACCAGTCCTCTCGCAAAAGATCCCGAGGGCTCAGTCCTGTGTAAGGCTCAGGCGTGATCCATGAGGATCTAGGCCTATTAGAAGTGCCTGAAGGTGGGAGGTGGAGGTGGGGAGTGGGGGGGGGCAAGGCAGGAGGAGAAAAGAAATAAGGGGAGATATTGGGAAGGCGAGGAGGGAGGAAAAGAGTAGGAAAGGAGTCCGAGCGGAGGGCTAGAAGCCCAGGGCTTGTGAGAGATGCACCAGTGATGGAAACAGCTTCTGGGTGCTGGGTGGAGGGCAGCACGGAGGATTCTCATGTCCCCACTGCTGGTTGTCTTGGGGTCCAGCTCCTTATTTGCATAAGGTCAAAATCAACTGCCTTTAGGAACTGGACCTGGAACTTCCCTTCCTCTTCCCTTCCAGGACCTGGGTTTTCAAGTGCCATGCCCAAAGCATATTATAGACTTTACCTGAACCTGCCCCCGTGGCTTGATTGGCTCTGCCCCAGGTTAGCAGGGGTGTGAAGACCAATCAGTCTGTTTGTTACACCAGACTGTAGGCCAGATGTCTGCATAAAGACCAATCAGGTCGCCTGGAAGTGTATTAAGACACTTTGCTCCCCTCACTTTCACTTGCTCTCTGGTCCCAGCAGTCCTAGACTAGACGGGAAAGTCAGAACTCTGCCCTGCCACCCTACAGGCGGCCTCTGGGGATAGACTGGGCACCTGCCAATGGCTTGAGTGGACCGACACACATCCATGGGAGCTTCTGCATCTCCCGGGGCTGCCTGTTGCTGGTTGTTCAGTATCTGTAGGCAGAAATATACCCGGGGAGGCCTGTTGGGGCCTGTGTACCCCAAGTAGGCTGGAAGAGTAGACCCCCAGCATGACTTCTTAAGAGGTCACATGGAACTTAATTGGGGTCCAGTACCCTGGAAATGTGCTGTGGGAATGTTTCCTGAGACCTTCCTTGAATCTCGGTGTTCGGACTCAGCCCTTCATCACCAGTCAAGGGTTTTCCTTTTTGGGATGTCTCTTAAGAAGTGTATTCCACCCTGCAGTAAAAATACCTCATGGGGATGAAGTAATAGCACAGCAGGAAGTGTGTTTGCCTTTTATGAAACTGACCAGGATTCAATCCCTGGCATCCCATATGGTTTCCCGAGCCCGCGAAGAGTATTTTCTGAGCACAGAGCCAGAAGGAACCCCTGAACGTTTCTGGGTGTGGCCAAAAACCAAGCAAAAATCTTATGAGGCCAGAGAGATAGGACAGCAGGTCTGGCACTTGCCTTGAACATAGTCGACTGAGGTTTGATCCCCAGCATCACATACGATCACTCACTACGAGTGATCCCTGAGTGCAGAGCCAGGTATCAGTCCCAAGCACTCACTGACAGATGTGACCCAAAGATGTGATTTTTTTTCCATGGAGTCAAATAATTTTCTTTTCTTCTTCTTTTTTTTTTTTTTTAGGATAAAACCATTTTATTGGCCTATTCAGATTTAAAAAATATTTTTTGTTTTGTTTTTGGGCCATGTCAAGGGGTGCTCAGGAGTTACTCCTGGCTCTGCACACAGAATCGCTCCTGACAGGCTCAGGGGACCGTATGGAATGCCGGGGATTGAATCCAAGTCTGTCCCGGGTTGGCCACTTGCAAGACAAATGCCCTACCACTATGCTATTTCTCTGCCCCCCTAAAATTTTTAATAATAATAATAATAATTGTATATATTTATTTAGGCATCATGATCACAAACCTGTTTGT
Organism: Suncus etruscus; assembly: GCF_024139225.1. Lineage (NCBI taxonomy): Eukaryota > Metazoa > Chordata > Mammalia > Eulipotyphla > Soricidae > Suncus > Suncus etruscus. Next base: position 1,193,318 of record NC_064858.1, on the reverse strand, counting down.
AGTTGGGTTTCAGTTATAAAAAAAGAACACCCCCCCTACACCATTGCAACCTTCACACCTCTAATGCTTCCCATCTCCCTCCTCTCCCATCCCCTGCCTGTCTTGGAGACAGGCATTCTATTTCTCTCACTCACTGCCATTGTCATGATAGTTGTTGGTGTAGTTATTTCTCTAACTGCACTGACCATTCTTTATGGTGGGCTTGTCCTTCCAGCCCTCAACTCTATTGTATCTGGGTGTTTTTACCTTACTGTCTTTGATTTTTCTTAAATCCCACAGATGAGTGAGACTATTCTGTGTCTATCTCTCTCCCTCTGACTTATTTCCATCCACGTGTAGGAAAATTTCATGACTTCCTTTTGACAGCGGCATAGTATTCCATCATGTAGATGTACCACAGTTTCTTTAGTCATTCATCTGTTGTTGAACATCTGGGTTGTTTCCAAATTGTGGCTATTGTACATAGGGCTGCAATGAACATATGTGTGCAGAGGGCATTTTTATGTTGTGTTTTTTGTGTTCCTAGGGTATATCAAAGGTGTGTCTTTTGTGCCCTCCCCTTGCATTCCAGAAGGGCCTTGGGTTCTCTTCTGTGAGCTTGAGAGTAAGTCCCGTATACAATGATTGTGGGCTTCTTTCTCTTGCTGACATGGAAGTTGCCTTCTAACCTTGGGCTGAGTGTTGGGTTTGCATGGACTTGCGTGTCACTAATGTGTGGTCTATCTGTGTGTCAGACCTGGACAGACCACTACCTGCAGTGGAATGTGTCGGACTATCCGGGTGTGAAGACCGTCCGCTTTCCCGATGGCCAGATCTGGAAGCCGGACATTCTGCTCTACAACAGGTGAGCGTGGGGATGAAGGGAAGGGGTTTTTTCCTTGCTGGAGTTGGACCGTTAAGAAATGCCGGTGCTATCACAGATAGCTAGCTGTTTTCTTGTCCCCTGAACTAGCCATGTCTCAGGAGATGGCGTGATTGCTATGCTGGCCTATCTGAATACACTTTTGGCCTTTGAATGGCATGAGAAGACATTGCTCCATAGTGTAGGGCTGGGGTCTGCTTTATATTTTATTTTTTTAAAAAACAACTTTATTGATTGATTGGTTTTTGGACCATACCCTGTGGCACGTAGGGGTTACTAATGGCTCTGCACTCAGAAATTGACCCTGGCAGGCTGGGGGTACAATATAGGATGTTGGACTCCAAACTGGGTCCCTTCTGCTCTTTTAACTCAAACGCACACCTGACATATGCTTAGGGATGCTGGGAACGGGGAGGGGGAGGCCAGCTCCCAAGGGGGCTGTGTCATGGGGCTGTTTTTGCTTGTAGCTCACACAAGCTGGACCACGTGCATGAGGGAATGGCTGGGCAGAGCCTGATGCCCACTGTCCTTCTCCTGAGGCTCGAGAAGAGGAGATTCTCCGTCAACTGAGCCAGTCCAGAGCGGATGTCAAGAGTGGCCATCTTGAGGCCAGGGCCATAGCACAGTGGGGAGGCTATCTGCCTTGCAGGTGACCTCCAGGCTCAACCTCTGGCATCCCCTAGGGTCCCCAAACACCTCCAAGGGTGGCCCCTTGGAGCCAGAGTAAGCCTTGAGCACCGCCAGGTGTGGCCCCAAATCAAACAGCACAGGGATCAAGCAGGACCTGTTTCTAGAGTCATTAAAAAGCTCCGAGTCCCCAGATGCAGAGAAGGAAATCTTGAGGTTCTGTCTCCAAGATAAGGTTTGTAATTTTCTGTTCTGGGAGTGTGCCCTACACCCCCTAACTTAATTCTGCTCCTGATGCGTCCAGAAGGTTGAAACGAAGGAGAGCTGAGACTTAGAGACATGAAGGGTGATCTCAAAGTCTCAGCTATTTCCTGTGTGTGCGTGTGTGCATGTGTGTAAAAGTGTGTGTGTGTGTGTGTGTGTGTGCGTATGTGTGTGTGTGCGCACTTGATTTGGGTGCCTTCTTGATGCCCAGAAGCACAAGAGCTACACCCTGGGGTGCTCAGGAAGAACCCTGAGTTCTGCTTCTACCAGGCTCTTTCTATCTAGCCCGACCCTCTCTCTCTGTCCCTCTGTCTCTTTATCCATTTCCTCCTCCTTCTCCCTGGCCCACTAGTCCTTCTGTTCTGTTTCCTCCTCTCCTTTCTGCCTGACCCGGTCATTCCTATCAGATCTTCTGTACTCACCAAGTGCCTCTGACCTTCTCTCTTTATTCTGGAAGTTTGGAAATGGGGAGCCCAGCTCTCCCTGACTTCCAGGCTGCTGAGGAATTGTTATGCTCTTGCATCCAGACCATCTCTCCTCACACCTGACACCCCACTTTTTGGGGGCTCATCCTTTGCCAGATCTTTGGAATGAGAGTGGACCGGGTGTTGGGGGGGTCAGAGGAGCATTTCAGACAGAGTTGAGCATCCCACCATGTTTTCTGGGGTGGCCCCTGCTGAAATATCCTCCTGCCTGTGGCCAGGGGTGGCCTCCTGGGTAGCATCTCTCCCCTGGGGGACGGATTGAACCCTAGAACTTGGCTTTTGCAGAAGAGTGTATTGATCTTTGGGAGATGCACAGGATTAGCAGGGCCTGGAGGATAAATCCAGGAGACAGGAATCCAATGTGGCTCTAATCAGCATCACATGAGCCGGCACAGGGGTGGCAGGAGGTGGCGGGCACAGGGGTCAGCCCTGGTCTTGCTTCTTCCTCAATCCCTCTCCAGGGAAGTCACATGAGTCCCAGGAAGTTTTCAGGGCAGACTCAGTCGAGGGGCCCAACTCTGCAGGCTGGGGTCCCTCCCAGCTGAATGTGCTTCTTGGCATGTCTTGTTGCCTGCAGAAACCACCGGGAGGCCCGTTGGGTAGAGGCCACAGGGCTGGTCTGGAGATGTTTCAGCTCACTGTTCTGAGTATCTTTTGGGGTGAGGGGATGTGAGGGGGTTTCTGAGCTGGAAACATGCTGGCTGCCCTTGAGGACTGGAACGAGTCTCAGAGCCCAGGACCCTGTTAGGGGAGTGAGCTCTGATATGATTGTCTGTGAGGTCTGAAGACCTGTGGGTAGAATTGCTCCAGAGGCACCAGGATGTGACTCGCTCCAGTATTCACCTTCCCTGATGTTCTGGCATCTTAGAAAAATCTGGAAAAGGAGCATCCGGGTCCAGTGGGAGTTGTATCCGCCAGTGGCATGGCCCTCCTGGGAATCCTGTTTCTCTTCACAGCTGAAAGACCCACATTGATGGGCGCTTTTAAGAGACAGGGAGAGAACAGTTATATTCAGGCAGAGTAGGGAATCTTCTGGGAAACACTAAGTTAGCCCAGATCTTGGGGTCCTTGAGGGACACAAGAGGCTTGGGAAGAAGGCCAGGGACATCCCCCTTACCCCAACACACACATACACACATACACACACACACACACACACACACACACACACACTTCTTTCCTGCAAATTACAACTTGATTGTGAGCCATAGCTTCCTTGTATGCAAATCACATTCCTTGAATGCAAAACAGAATTTCCTGCATGCAAATCACAAGTTTCTGTATGCGAATCATGACTGCAAATCTCAGCTATAAGGTAGGCAGCCATGTTCATTCATTTATTTAAACTTTTGGTGATGTTTACTTGAAAGCACTCATCATTTTTACTCATATTCTTAGTTTGCTATATTTTTGTATGATAGCACTAAGGTTCCTTTAGCTTTTCCATACTCCATCCCAACTTGACTTCTTCCCCCGCCTCTTTAGACTTTACCTTAACCCAGTGCTTCTCAAATAATGGGGTGCGCCCACCCAGGGGGGCTCGAGGCTCCGTAAAGGAGGGCACATTTGACCTCTGCAAACACTGTCATAACAAGCTAAGCCCCGTGTTTATGTCTCTGTATGTCTATTTACAGTCGCAGGGGGCACGAAAAATGACAGAAAATAATTGAGAAGCATTGCCTTAACCTTAACCTAACCCTAACCCTCCACAGCTCCCATTAGTTCTTTTGTCATTGGCTTGTCATTTTATTGTGTTTCCTTTATTCACCAATTTTATGTCCTTTAGTTGCACACCCAGGTGAAATCATTCTCTTTTTTCCTCACTTTTGACTTTTTCCACTTCACCTAATCCTCTCAGGTTCCTTCGATTTTGTTTCAAATGGAAAAATATTATCTCTTTTTACAGCTAGGAGCATTTCATTAGAAACATCTTTATCAAGCCAACAATGAATGGGCATTACCATTGCTTCCAGTGCTTGGTTATTGTAAATGTATTGAGGTACATATAACTTAATTCTTTTGGAGGGAACAGACACATTGGCATTCAGCCCTGCACTCAAGGATCCCTCCCAGCTGTGCTTGAGGTATCCTATCCTACAGCATGCTGGGGTTTGGACCCAGTTTGGCTATGTGCAAAACAAACTTCCAGCCCATTGTACTATCACTTAAACTCCACACGTCACCAATTGTGTTGATTTGTTTTACATTCTGTAGCTAAAACCCTAGAAGTGGCTTGGTTGCTCCCCTGGTACCTCCTTAGTATTTTGAGGACACTCTTTTATTTTTTTTTCCAGCTTGATGGCATCCATTTAAATTCCCACCAAGAATGAACCCGAATTCTTCTTTCTTCCCCTCTGATGATTGTTATTATGGCTTTTAATGTAAGTCACTTGAAAGGACCATAGTTTTATCACATTTTTTATTCCACAAAGTTAATGTGCAGATGGAGAGTGTCAAAGCATATTGGTTCCCAGGGACTGTAAGGGACCAGCCATCACCAAGAGAGAATTTCTGGGGAAAACTCTTAGAAGACATATTTCTAAAATGTAAATTTTAGTTTAGGGGAGACAAGGGTATTGGACTTAGGTCATAAAAGTGTACATGGCTTTAGCCTGAGAAGTTAATTTAGAGAATATAATTTTTTTTCTCCTTTTAATACCAGTGTCTCATGAAAGATTATCCCATTTTAATTCACTCTAGTTGTCTTTTAATTTAAAATAAATTATCCATTCTTAATCAAACATTTTATTCCCTTTTTATGTAACCTCTATGACTTTGAGGTTTCCACACCAGAAAATCATAGACAACTTCTATTATAGTTTTTTCTCATGCCTCTTTATAAAACAAATAACTTGGAATTGTATTTTGTGTGTGTATCCTTCCCCTGCCAAAGTTTTGTATACGGTGTGATATAGGGTCTAACTAACTTTCTTTACAAGTAGGAAATTATTCTGACGTGATTAATGGAACATTCTGGAATGACTGTATATTTCTATCAATGGTAACTATTTAAGGCTGAGCTAGATGAAGCAAAGTGGCAACTGCTTTGATTTTCATGTTGAAATTTAAGACAACCAAGATCAAAGGAAAACATTTGACAAGGCTCTGAAACTATAAAGCCTTTGTAACAAGAAGCAAATTGACCTGTTAATAAAGCATTCCACTCCAGTATGTATGGAGGATTATTATTTTTAAAAGATGTTTATTTATTTATTAATTTATTGGTTTGGGGGGCCACACCCGGAGATGGTCAGGAATTACTCCTGGGTCTGTGCTCAGAAGTCACTCCTGGCAAGCTCAGGGGACCATATGAGATGCTGGGAATCGAACCGGGTCCATCCTAGGTGGGCTACATGCAAGGTAAATGTCTTACCACTGTTATCTCTCTGGCCCCCTGGAGGATTATTTAAATATCTTAAGATGAACTGGACCATCTTGGCAGAAATGAAGATATTTTCACATATGCAGAGACATACCTGGTTAGCATCATGTCTGAAAGAATCACTTCAAGATATGCTTCAGAAAAATGAGAAGAAACTAGGCAGACACAAGAGTGAGATGGCATTCATAGTTGTCAGGAAAGATACCCAGGGTTCCTGCAAGACTTAAGTATTTGATACTCTCTTAAGATATAAATGATAACCTAGATAGAGTTTGGGGTAGTAGACTAAGAACAAAGGAGTGTCAATGAAAACAATGATTCATAAGTTACAGAGCTATCCTAAAGTGTCCCAAAAGAGGGCCTGGAGTGATAATGCTGTGTGGGGAGGTGGCATTTGCCTTGCACACGGCCAACCTAGGTTCGATTCCCAGCACCCCATATGGTTTCCTGTCATTACTAGAGCCAGGAGTAAGCCAAGGGCACTGCCAGATGTGACCCAAAAGCCAAAAAAAAAAAATTGACAAAAAATTTCAAGAAAAACCCAAGAGACCCATGAGATTGTAGTTTGAAATGGACATGACTAGCCAAGTTCTGCCCTCGATGAAATCTGTCTCCTCGAAGAGTTGAAGCACAAGAACATTAACAGGCTTCATGATGTCCTGCATTATGACAAGAAGCTGACATTAGAGTTCAAATTCTGCGATCAGGACCAAAGAAGTATTTTGACTGCTGCCATGATGACCTAGATTTAGAAATTGTGATGTCCTTCCTCTTCCACTTGCTCCAAGGCCTGGGATTACAGGGACTTTCAGCCCCAGAAACTGCTCATAAATAGGAATGGGGCCCTGAAACTGGCCGGCTTCAGCTTGACTCAAGCCTTTAGCATCCTGTTACTCTGCTGAGGTGCTTGTGCTGCGGTAGCACCTGCCAGATGTCCTCTTTGGGGCCAAATGGTCCTCTCCTCCACGTTCATTGACATGTGGTCAGATGGCTGCATCTTTGCCTGACAGTCCAGGGTGACCCCTCTTTTGTGGCAATGACATGGACAAGCAGCTGAAGAGGGTCATTCGATGGCCTGAAATGACCGAGCTCCTTGACTTTAAGCCCTACCCCATGCACCTGGCCACAGCATCACTGGTGAATGTTGTACCCTAGATCAATGCTACAGGCAGAGACCTATTGCAGAACCACTTCAAATGCAACCCCAGTATTGCACATCATGGCCAAGGAGGCTTTGCAGTACCCCTATTTCTTTGACTTCTGCCCCCCAACCCAGGTATGGGTATCCAATCTTACAGCCAAGCCCCACCTTTGCTGGGTGGTGATGGAGGGCTCTGTGTACACCTTTGCTCTCACCCATGGACTTTATTTAATTTCATACATTGGCTCTTTAACCACCGGGGAAAATAAGAGGGGGGCAGAATGATAGCACAGCAGGTAGGGTTTTTGTCTTGCACATGGTCAACCCTGGACCAACCTGGGTTCAACCCTGGCATTCCATATGGTCCCCCGAGCCTGCCAGGAGTGACTTCTAAGCGCAAAGCCAGGAGTAACCCCTGAGTGCCACCAAGTGTGGCCCCCAAAATTAAACAGACAACAAAAAAGAAAAAAAAAGAAGACTTGGAAACAGTTATAGCTGGAATAAGTGTTTTTATTTAAAAATATGAAGACAAAAATGCATGAAAAAAAAGAAAATGAACCTTTGATATTGAAAAAAATGGAGGGATATTTACTAAGGGAATGAGATTGTCATGGACAGTTCTATAATGAATAATCAAGTTTCAATCTGAATCTATTTTGCCCTGAGTAACCCCCAAAACACCAAACCAAATATGTGCAGACAATATTGATGAAATGCTTGGGAGAAATGCACAAAACTAGAATCCTGAGCAAGATGAATCTGGGTAACAGCAGTAAATAAAATAGGATTGAGCAAAGAGATAGATAGATTGGTATCCAATAAATGAATTTTTATTTAGAAAATGCACCTCAGAATTACCAAAAAAAACCTCTTTATGCAACCACAAATAATATCTATGATATTCCACAAAGTAGCTGTATTATCTGATCACAAGCTATGAAAGTAGAAATGAGCAACAAAGGATGAATATCCTATTATGTACATAAACTTTCCACTTAAAGTTTTTGGAAACACTCTCAAATCTTGGTTTCTAGGATTTTTTAGTAAATATCTTCTAAATGACAATTAGATGTGTATGTCAAAATTAGGCCTAGTAATTGCAAAAGAACATTTAAAATTTAGTTAAATAGAAGATATGCTTCACAAAATTACTAACTGCCTGAGAAAAGAAGCAAAGAATTAATTGAAGACATAAAAACAATTCAAAAAAACTTAGTAAACAGTGATTTCAGAACAAGAAAAAAAATACCAATATGGGCTAACTTGAAAATATCAAAAATGAATAATTGGAAAGAAATCTATCAAAATTCAGCATCAGGTTGAAAGAGGTGATTTTTCAGGAAAATACAATTCACACTAACTGTGCCTTCAAAGGAGAAAAAGTAGAGCAGGTTAAAAAATACATTATATTTTGGAAAGGGCAGACAAATAGCTACATTTTTTTTATTAAAGAAAAATTGTTTTGATTTTTAAAAAACACCCAGTGGCCTGGGACATTGCTCCTGGCTCTGGGCTGGGTGACTTTGCTCCCAGGGTGCCTTTGCTTGGGGACCAGACAGTGTTGGGGAGTTGCTTCTGCATGACCTTGGGGGACCACAAAGGTTCAAACCTGGGCCTAGCACATACAGTGCAGGCTTTCAGCCCTTTGGCTCGCTTTTCTCAAAGATTTTATTTTTAGACATCTTCGAAATGTTTCTGAGGACATTTTCGGATGTTGCTATATCCAAGGAACTGATAATGTTTATGTACATCATTATTCTTTAACAAAAAGGCTATTATTATTATTATTCATTATTTTGTTACCAAAGGGAGAAACCCAATGTTCTCCAAGCTAATTCTAGAACATTCTAGAACATGGCTAAAGCTGACAAGTTCTAAAGGCTAACATGTAACCACTGATGACCGGGATTCACTGCACCACGAAGTCACATAAGCAAAAACTTGTTCTCGGTGCACAACAGAGAATTGCTGAATCTAGTTAGTGCTAGTGCTGGAGGATCCCAGGGCATTTTCACAACCTTGACTGGCAAAAACTCTGATGCACAAAAAGGCTGCAATTGACTGGAAGGTGGTCATTGCAGTTAGCCAGAACTAGGAAGGGGGTGTGGACAGCCCCACCCCTAGAAGCCAGCACCCCAGAGTCTAATTAAATAAAAGCTTCCAGAATGCTACAGAGCTAGATAACAGGGTGGCCTCAGGTTGACGATTTACCTAAAAATAGCTGTAGATCCCACGGTCTGTGACCAAATCCTCAGAGGAGACAGTCGCTCAACAGCGATGGGTGGAGCCATGGGAAGGAGGGCTTAAAATGATGAGAAGAGGAAAGAGACAGAGAGTTCTATCCCAGGGGTCCCCTAATTGCCTGGCTGGGTGGGACCACCCACATAAGTAGAATAGGAGAAGCCCCCCACTGGGTAGAAAGTTGTCCAACATCGCTCCCTGTTCCCCTCTGCCCTCTGATCCTACCCCAGCTCTGATGTTGGGACCCAGCCTCAGGCAGGGCAGCCAGGAAGGTTCTTGGTCAGGCCCTCACCTCTCTGCTCTGCTCTGTATAAGGACCTCCGTGGTGTTTGTGACTCCCATGTGAGTCCAGCACTGTGTGCGGTGAGGTGCAGCTCTGGGATTCTGTCTGTGCTCCCCAGATATCTGCACCACCCCAGTCCCACTGGGCAGTTCTGGTCCTCTTTGCTGCTTTCCCGCATGTCACAGTCAGCATTGGCTCTGTCTTCTCTGCCTGAGTCTCTCTAATGGTGAGCCCCTGTCTTGTGTAGGTGAAGTGTTTCATGATTGGGGGCCAGGCTTACAGAGTTTCAACACCATGCCCTCCACCAATGCCCTACCGTTTCCCTCCTACCTACCAGTCTGCTTCTGTGAGAGACACTTTATATGTATGTTTTGTGGAGTTGGAGTGATACAGTGGGGAAGGTTGCATGCTGCCAACCTGGGTTCCATCCCAGGTCCCATTGAGCCCACCAGGAATGATTCCTGGGTCAGCACACAGCTAGGGGTAAGCTCTGAGCCTCCATGGGTAGGGTCCTGAACATATATACATGTTTATACACACATGTGTATATATGTATATACATATTATGCATACATGCATATATGTGTTATACATATAATATATACACACATGTATAAAATATATTAAAGTATAATAATAAAATATTTATTTATAAATATATAAAATATATTTGATTCTAACATATATTGCAATGCATATCTAATGTGTTATATATCAATTCTAAAATATCGATTTGAACTTGCAGCCAGGGAGATAGCACAGCAGGTATGGTGCAGCCAAGCTGGATTTGATTCTTGGCACCACCTAGCAGTGCTCTCTGAGCATAGAACCAGGACTATGCCCTGAGCACAGCCAGTATAATTCTAATTAAAAAAAAAAAAACCTCAATTTCAATCTCACCTCATACTAAAGAATAATCCTAATGCTTCCTGTTGGAGCCATGAGCCAAGAGCATCGTGACTAACGTGATGCCAAGATGTCACCCAGGCGACAGTGAAATGATGCCATGAAAGGGGCCAGTTACTTAGTGCTGAAAGATAAACACCTGTTCGATCATTTCCTGGATGTTATGATGGGAGGAATCCGGCAGGTCTTAGAAGTAGTTCAGAGATATCAGATCAGGACACATCTAGCAGGGATAAGGGATATTGAGGCAAATGGTAGAAGGCCACAGACACTTCTTTATCTACAGGATGCAGGAAGTCAGATCCCTGACAATGAAATGGCCATCAGACTGCACACAATTTAACATCTGTCAGCTGCCTTCGACTTACAAAGACACCCAGAGTCTTTCTAGCAATGTGCTTCTGTAGCTAATGTTCAGAAGTTTTCTCTTTGAAACTGAGCTTCTTTTCAACAGAAGTCACGTTCCAGAAATATGGTGAAGGAGGCCATGGTGTTGATAAAAAGCATAAATTAGAATTAGAGTTTCAGTTACCCATCACCCCAAAACCCAGAGAGACAGAGACTGCCAATTTGGGATGCATGTTACATCGGGAATTTTATTTATTGATATTTTTACCTGGGCGCCAGGGGTCCGACAATTTCCTGATGAAGCTCATAATTGTGGACACTGAGTGCTCATTGCTTTCCTCTTTTATACATTTCCGAGATATTCCATCCAGCACTCCATGCAGCAAACATTAAATCATTCAAAGACAATGTAACGAGCTTTGCCTGACATGTGAAACACTAGTTCTTTCTAACTTTCACAGACATCCTGTTTCCCATTTCCTCTGCATTCCTATGTAGGCCATATAACAGTCTTACTTGACGTATGAGATAATGGCCTGGCATCAGAGCCAATTTTAATGTATAGCATAGATAAACGTAGGCTTACAAAAATGCTTGTATAAGACCTAATATATTGCATAGATAAGGATGTGAGCAAAGATATACAGGACCAGCCTTTCCTTGGTTCTGTCTGTTTTTCTGTGATCCCGCTCAGGCTTAAGGCCTGACTTGTCATGATTATGATAAGTGAGGTGAATTAAGTAAATCTTATAATATTGGTTATAAAAAACAAATTAGTATATTAGTACAATACATTTCAACATTCAACACATACACCCTGCAATGGCCAAGGTAGTCTAGGAGGTCAGAGGAAGAGAGATAATAAAGAATTCTTCCACAAACTGATGAAAGCTCAGAGCTTAGGAGGGGCCAGAAACAGTGAAAAGATCAGAGCTTGCCAACAAAGGAAAGGTAATTGCACTGATGGGGGCCTTGGTAGAGGCAAGAGCAGAAGCCAGAAAAAACAGAATCCCTCTTGAATACTGAAAGACAGTCATCCACCTCAAATCCTGCCACCGATTAAATCATTCTCTGCAGGAGAAAGGAAATCAGTCCATTTTCAGAAAACCAAAGACTAAGGAGTTTACCTTGCAGAGGTTAAATTGCCAGAAAGAAACACTAGTTATTATAGAAACAATCAGAAGGAACATTTTAGGAAACGAGGCAGGGACAGGAATAGAGAGTAAAGCAACCAGTAAAAAATCCGGTAAATAAGAACAAGTTTGAGTATGCAGAGTAAGAGGTGGTGAGCTTGGGGCTCCTGAGATAATGACCCAAGAGAGGTACTTGGTGACAATTGCATATTAGAGGCACTTCTGGGCATTTCTGCACTGGAAGAACAAAGCTGTTGTTTTGAGGAAGATTGGTGTTAAGGACCTATGAAAGACGGAGAGTTTAAGGCACTTGTCTTGCAGGTGGTTGATTCTGGTTTGGTCCCTGAAACCACAAATGGTTGGATGAACATCTTTATGAGTTTTCCCTGAACACAAAACCAAAAGTGAGTCCAGAGCACAAAGCCAAAACTGAGCCTCGAACACAGAGCCAGGAGGAAGCCCTGAGCACAGAACCAGGACTGAGTGAGTCTCAAGCACAGAGCCAGGAGTGAGCCCCTAGCACAGCAGGAGTGGCCTCAAAACAAACAGAAAAAAACATTCTATAGAAATGACTATTAGACAGGGCCAGGAGCTGGGGTAAGGGGCTGAGTCTACGTAGACTTCTCTTTGCAGGGTTCCCAAAAGTCAGTCCACGGCATTGCGTGGGACCCTGAGCACTGCCCGGTGTTCTCCCCACCAAAAACTTTTGCAAAGGGATACACCAGCACTCTTGGAAGCATAAGAATAAATGCCATGCCCAGAGACAACCTCAAAGCCTAGGGCACTTGTCTAGGGTACCACAGAGGGCGCATTCTCAGTCCCTGTCCATGGGTGTCCCCCAACAGATGGAGGGAGACCACTCGGAGCCTCTCACTGAGCACCCATTTGCTCTTTCAGTGCCGATGAACGATTCGATGCCACATTCCACACCAACGTGTTGGTGAATTCTTCAGGGCACTGCCAGTACCTCCCTCCAGGTAAGGTCCCTTCTGTCCCCAATGGCTAGAGTTGAGGCCACTGGTTGGTGGGGCAAGATTGGTGTGATGGCTGGCTTTGGGTCAAACCAGAATCCCTAGACTCCCCCTGCCAGTGCCCTCTGCACACGTACGTGCCCAGGTACCTCCTGCCAGGTCCCAAGTTCCTTGCCCCCTGCCCTTCTTGGGGAGGATCCATGACAGGGTCACACCTTGGGGGTCCCTGCAAAGTCCTGAGCCACCGCCTCCAGCCTGGTCTGCAAACCCTGCCAGCCCCTTTTGCAGATGAACCCCTCCTCCCTGTCGGGGCCGGAAAGGGGTATTTTCTGGGCTGCTTCTGTGCCACCTGCCGGAGCCCTCACCACATGATGGGACAGTCTAGAGCTCTTTAGTGCTATGGCAGGGAGTTCCTGGGGAGTTGATAGACACCCCAGGCACCCCCCACTGTTCTTTCTTGCAGTCAGATCCTGGCAGAAGGTGTGGGGGCGCAGCTTTGCAGTGAAACCCCATCATGAAATCACTTTCCTTTCCAAGGCATCTTCCCTGGGAAACACTAAGAGACCATGCAGGCTTTGACGTTTTTTCCACGTGGGGAACGTTTTTACAGCCCTGGGGAAGCTTCCTGGCAATGCTCAGGGACCCCCCCCAGGGGTGAGAAGGGATAAGGGACCCAGGGCCTCACTGTGCCAGGTGCCAGCTGTGGAAATGCACCCACCAGGCCTGAGGTTTCATTTTTATGGCTGGAAAATCAAGGAGCTAGGGGAGCCGGGGCTGGGCAGAGAGAGGAGAGGAAGTGAAAGAGAGAGACTGGAGGCAAGTGGGGGAGAGAGGGAGGGAAGAGAGAGGACGGGAGAGAGGACAGGATAGGATGAGGCTGGGAGGGAGAGGAAGCTAGAGAGAGGGATGGGATAGGGAGAGGAAAGGCGAGGTGGTGGAGATTGAGCATGAGTGGGGGAGAGAGCGAGGCCAACAGGGATCCAGGGAATGAGGAGAGGAGGGAAGAGAGTCTGGGAGATGCCCTGGACGAAAGCTTCATCTCTGCTCTGTCATCCTCTCCCCTTGTCCTCCCAGAGAGTTAGCTGCAGGTCTCTGTTTCTGGGCTTGTCTCTTGAGTTTTGTTTGTTTGGTTTTGGGTCACACCCAGCAGGCTCAGGGCTTCCTCCTGGCTTTTCACTCAGAAATAGCCCCTGGCAGGCTCTGGGGACCATGTGGGATGCCGGGGATCTGAACCACCATAGGTCCTGGGTTGGTGTGTGCAAGGCAAATGTCCTACCACTGTGCTAGCTCCCCAGCCCCCTCGCAAGACTGTTGCCTGGAGGCCCTGAATGTGGGTTTGCAGAAGCTGGTGGGCACTTCAGCTTCTGCAAACCAGGGAGCCTCTGGGCATCGTCCAGGGGGACTGGACCCACTGTCCCCGGCCCCCAGACCCCGGTTCCCCAGCCCGTGCTTGAACCCTCCCCACAGGCATCTTCAAGAGCTCCTGCTACATCGACGTGCGCTGGTTCCCCTTCGACATGCAGCAGTGCCAGCTCAAGTTCGGCTCCTGGTCCTACGGAGGCTGGTCGCTGGACCTGCAGATGCAGGAGGCTGACCTCAGCGGCTACATCCCCAACGGCGAGTGGGACCTTGTGGGTAAGGGCGCGGGCGAGAGAGAGAGAGAGAGAGAGAGAGAGAGAGAGAGAGAGAGAGAGAGAGAGAGAGAGAGAGAGAGACAGAGACAGAGACAGAGACAGAGAGACAGAGAGACAGAGAGAGAAGGAGGGAGAAAGGTGAAGAGGGAGTGAGAGAGAGAGGAGAGAGAAAAGGAGAGAGAGAGGGAAAGGGAGGGAGAGGGGTCCAGAGTTCATTCTCTGCACAGAAATAGACTCACATACATAGAGAATTATACATATGGACACACACAGACTCACATGCACACACACATATAGACACACAGACTGTGACTCACACAGACACAAACTCATAGAAAGAGACACACTTAGACTGACACACATGCACAGAGACACGTACAGACACACAAACACACACAGATACAGAGAGGCACAAACTCCACACTCATACACATACAGACACAGACAAATAACTCACCAAGACACACAGGCACACATACAATCAAACCACAGAGATTCACACACAGATACACAAACTCACACACACAGACTCAGACCCACCCACCCCAGCCTGATCCACATGTTGCATCTTACAACACACACACATCAGCATTATCCCGATTGACTTTCAGCAAGAGCATTTTGGGGGACCTCATGGTGTCCCCATCTCTTCCGAAGAGCAATTTATTGCATTAAGATGCTTTCTGCCAGGAGTGAGGCCATGGAGGAAGGACCCTGTCAGTGCAGGACTCACACTGTAGCTCACTTGAGCTGTAAAGGGCCCCAGTGCTGGAAAGAACCCAGATTTGCTTATGCTAAAGAGGAAAACAGCTGTGACAGCTACAGCAGCCCCTTGTCCCTACAGCATTTTAAAGAATGTCAGTGAGTCAGGCCAGAGTAGTGGAATGCAAGTCGTTGTTTTGGGGGTTTGTGTTTTTGGTTTTAGAGGTTCATTCCCATTGGTGCTTGGGGTCTGTTCCATGGGAAGCCACTCTTTGGGGTTCTCAGGACCATGCAAGTGCTGGGGATCCTTTCTGGGAAGGAGCAAGTGAGACCCCCAATTGGGGAGGGAGTCTGTTGCTTTTTTCTCTCTCCCCCCATTGGATACCTGGGAGGCCTGATTGAGTGTGGGGTGATTTCCTAAAAGGGACTGTTCAAGACAGTTGCTTTTGCTCTTTACTAGCCCCATGAGGTGGTCATTAACCCATTTCTACTTGTTCTGCCCAGCATGGGAAATAATTCCTGCTACCCAAATTTTCAGGGAGTCTTAGAGCTCAGGTGGAGCTGGGATTGCTCTTTGAAGGAAAGGAAAGGAAAGTCATTCCCAAATCAGCCTGTACCCAAGCTTTCCAGAAATGTCTGCCCTCCCAGAAAAGAATTTCAGGAGGAGACAAATAGTGAAAGAAGCTTTCTTTAGAGGTTATGAAGAGTTAGTGAGATGCAGCCCTCTCTGGGCCAGTGTTAAGAGTTTTGCTGGCCACACACACGTCTTCTGCTCACAGATTGGTTTTGATCTTAATACTTTTGAGGGCCACTTCAGGGTGATAGAGACTCTCCTTTGTTTTGTGGTAGTTTTCTTTTTTTTGACTTTTTTTTTTGGTGGTGCTCAGAGATCACTCCTGCCAGGCTCCGGGGACCATAGGGAATGCAGGGGATAGAACTTGGGTCAGTCACATGCAAGGCACCTGCTGTCCCTGTTGTCTGATCTTTCTGGCCCAACAGTAGTTCTTTCGGTGGCATCTTGGTTTCATTCCTAAATGCTCATTGCTGGGACTGCCCCTGTCTACCCACTGACGTCAGGATGTAACTAGGGTTAGTCGCATGCAAGACAAGTACCTTAAACCCCATATTCTCTCTCCAGCCCTGGTCATGTGCTTTAGTTTGGTTGGGTCACTAGGGGTCGGGGCAAGCAGGAGTGGGGGGTTTGTGAGTTTGGTGATGGCCTGGGTCCCCAATACCTCACTATGCCACTCTCCTCTATTGCTGAGCTTGGGTTCAACCCTCTGCAGTGTGTCTTCCTAGCCAGGGTGTCAGGCTGAGGTAGCTATCACAGAACAAGAGGCTTCTGAAAAACAGGAGTTTACTTCTCCCTGTCTGGGCACTGAGAAGTCCTACATCCTGTCAGAACCCCAATTCTGGAGGAACCTCACTTCCTGATTTATAGACATTTTTTTCTGGTTGGTCCTCACCAAGCAAAAGAAACTAGGCATCTCTCTGTGCCGGAGCCATAGCACAGCAGTAGGGCATTTGTCTTGCATGTGGTGACCTGGGACAGACCTGAGTTCATTTTCAGCATCCCATATGATCCCCCGAGCCTGCCAGGAGCAATTCTGAGCATAGAGTCAGGAGTAGTCTCTGAGCGCTGTGTTTGTAACCCCAAAATCAAAATAAATATATATATATATTGATTGATTTCATTATTTGAAGCATCATCATCATATTCCATAACAGAGTTTCATGAGCTCAGAGTACTAACCCCCCAAAACACACACACACACACACACAAATTTGTACATTTCCCCCCACTATCTCGGGATCCCCAAACCCTCCCCAGCTCAGTTCCTTAGAGCAGTTTTCAGATTCTGTTTGCTTGCTTGTTTTGGTATTTCCTTATAATGCTGCTTTATAGTTTATATATGAGAGAGAGTGCATTCTGGAATCAACCTTTTCCTTTGGCTCTCCTCAGCATGATTCCCCTCTAGATCCATCCACCGAGCATCAAATGCCCTGATTTTGTTCCACTTTTCTTAGAACTGAGTAGTGTTCCATTGTGTCTATTACCACAGGTTCTTTAGCCAGTTCTCTATACTTGGGTGTAAAATCACCCTCCGTGCCGTATCTTCAAGCCCAGGTGAACGAGTCTGAATCAGGGTCTAGGGTCATATATGAAATAATCCAGACCAAGCTAAGTATAAAACACAAGTGGTCAGTCTGGCCATCTTCTACCTCATATCTCCACCAAGCTGCCTGTCAGAAGTGGTTTTATTGAGTACAGGAACCACCCCCAGGTGGGGCAGTAAGGATAGAGTAAGGACAGATAGCTCAGGCTATTTTAACCCAGTCCTACCCAGGTTGACAAGTAAGACCATCTCTGTTTTGGGGCAAATCCAAGTTGTAAACAAGCATACAAAGGCACCAGGGATGGTCTTTGTTTTAGGTAAAATAAGATGTAACCTAACACTTGGGCACTAGGATACTTTACAGATTTTGTCTATTGTGGATAGTGCCGCAATGAATATAAAAGCATAATTGTTTTTTTCTACAGTGATTTCTGGGCCTTTGGGGGCAAGACATGGAATTGCTGGGTGAAATGAAAATTCATTTCTTAGAATTTTTGACACTCCCATGGCTAGAGCAACCCTGGTTTTGTTCTCAATGTCTGTCAGTTTCTGTCAGCAATGTTGCTCATTGCTTGGCTTTGCAAGATGGAAATTTGGGCTTCTTTCATGTGGACACTAATTCTTTTCACTGGGGGACCAAGCTTACCCCAAAGAGGGTTCAACATGGATTCAGAACCAATATAGCCTTTTGTCTGTTGCAAAAGCAAACCATCTGAACATATATGTGGGGTCTGAGGCTGCAACTTCATGAGAGATACTTGGATCACTCACTTCTAGGTTTTATGCTCAGTCCCTCACCCCAGTTAAAAAAGAGTCAGTTTGCTCAAATGTCACTGAGATAACCAAGTATATTGCAGTAGAGCAGAAAACATATTCAAGCAGTGAGCCCAGGTGCAAATATCCAGAGTGCTGTTGGCTGTGAGGTACCCATGAACGTGAATACACTGGGGGCCAGGGCGCAAGGTAGAGAGGCCCCTGTCTTACATGAGGGAGGTCCTGGATTCCATCCTTGGTCCCCTGGCATACCCCACCTGTTAGCAAAAATGGGGCAGAGTTTGCTTTCTCAACATCACTTCCCTTCCTGGAGGGATCCCGGGCAAGCGGAGCGAGAAGTTCTACGAATGCTGCAAGGAGCCATACCCAGATGTCACCTTCACTGTGACCATCCGCCGCAGGACCCTCTACTATGGCCTCAATTTGCTCATCCCCTGTGTGCTCATCTCAGCCCTGGCCCTCCTGGTCTTCCTGCTTCCAGCCGATTCCGGGGAGAAAATCTCCCTCGGTGAGTGCCCCCAGCCTTGGCTGGCTGGATTGGGGAATGGGGTGACCCTGTCTGGGCTCGGCTCTGCAGGGCTTATGGTGCCAACGCAGGGGTAATGAGTATTTCCCATGATGTCCCAGGGTCTATGGGAGAACATCGCCCACTGTCTCCATGTACAAGCAAATTGGGGTTCTGGCCTGATGGTTGCATGCTGACAATATGCATTGCAGCACCAAGACAGAGATGGCCCTGTGAGCTGAGACCTGTCCTCCCATAGTGCCTCTGTGCCCTCTGCCTTCCTGGTGCCCAGAAGCACCTCCAAATGGGCAGGAAAACCATTGAATGAGCCTATCCAGGCTCAAGAGAAGTTGGCATCTCACTAAGCCCTGAACCTGTGACCCTGTCCTTCTCTGGGGAAACACATGTCCTGCACAGAGCAGTTATGAGCCCAGAGGGAGGCTCTTTAGAGACAGGCCCACCCCTCCTCTGCCCCTAAAGTGGGTGAGGGGATAGGGAGGTTCAGAATGTGAAGGATTTCGGAAGATGGTGGGAGAAAGGGCCACAGAAAAGAGACACCAAAGACACTCTGGTTCGATAGAATATTTCACCCCCTGGCTTGTGTATCTCCCCTGGTGTAGTGTTCCCTCACTTGTGCCCATAGAAGGAAGCAAATTAAGACAGGAAATGTGCCAGCTTCACCCAGAACAAGTTCCTCCAGGTCCTTCCTTAGTCTCTGTTCTTCTGATGGAGACTCAGGTACAGTGTTAGTGAGTGTCTAGGGCAAGGCGAGCAGCAGGCAAAATTGGGAAGCAGTGCTTCCTGTGTTTGCTCTCCCTTGTTCTGCGTGCCCCCCACGACCCCAGACTTGGTTTTCTCATTTCTCAAGTTTCTGTCTGGCACCAGACTGAGCCCAGAGGAATTTCCCTGGAAGTAGCCCCAAGAAGCCCAAGTCCCCGTTCAGGCTGCAGGGCTGGTGGGTGGCTGGAGGCCTCCCCTTGAGCTCTCACCTCCCGCTTTCTGTGTCCCAGGGATCACCGTCCTGCTCTCACTCACTGTCTTCATGCTCCTGGTGGCAGAGATCATGCCGGCGACCTCGGACTCAGTGCCCTTGATCGGTAGGGATTCCTTGGGGAGGAGCGAAGCTTGGTGCCCTAGGCCCGGGTCCCCCGTGTGTCCTGGGAGCCCAGCAGCCAACAGACAGCACCGACTCCCCTTCTCTTCTCCCCGCAGCTCAGTACTTCGCCAGCACCATGATCATTGTGGGCCTCTCGGTGGTGGTGACGGTCATCGTGCTGCAGTACCACCACCATGACCCTGACGGTGGCAAGATGCCCAAGTGGGTACGTGCCTCCTACCAGCTCTCCCTGGAGGTTTGGCTCCTCCTCCCTCCCAGTGCAAGGTCACTCCCACCATGGGGGCTTGGCCCCTTCCATTTGCTCAAGACCTTCTCACCCTGGGGAGGCGGCTCCTCCCACCACGCAGCTCCTCCCACTGCATATGGCCGGCCCTTCTTGCTGCAACACCCCTCCCACCAGGGAGACTGGGGGGACCCTTGCCCAGAGCTGGAGCCTCAAGTGAGTCTGGTCTCTGAATCCCACCCAAAGGCCATTTCAATGAGCAGAGCTCCAGGGGACTCAAGGCTAGGTCCGCCTTCCCAGCACAGATGGGATCTGTCCACTCCCCATCTCTTTCCAGCTGTTTCTCTACTCTACTTACAAACTTCTTTCGACCTTTTTGTCCCGTCTGTCCTTCTCTTTGTTCTTGGTGATTTTGTTGCCATGATGGGGTCTTCTGCCCCTTTTTCACTCGAAGCGGCAGTGGCAGTTGCCTCTCCGAGCTAGGTCGTGCAGTTGGGCAAACTGGTGACTTCTCTGCCACCTTGAGCACTGCCAGGTAGCCGAGTGATCAGTCCCCAGCCTCACAGCAACTGCATCTTGACTTATCTCCTTGCTCCGAGCCTCTGGCCAGGGCTCTGGTTGAGAAGTACCAGGAGAAGCCTGGGGCCTCCTGAACAGCACTTAAAAAAATAATACAATGCCTCCCCGCCCATAAAATAAGAAGAGTTTAGACAAAAAACACCCAGGAGGGTCCAGAGAGATAGCACAGCAGGTAACATGTTTATCTTGCACTCTGCTGACTCAGATTTGATCCCTGGCATCACTTGAGCACACCAAGACTGGCTCCTGAGTACAGAGGCAGAAATAACTCTTGAGCACCGCCAGGTGTGGCCCCAAAACCATTAAAAACAAAACAACTGGGGTTGGAGAGATAGCACAGCTGTAGTGAGCTTGCCTTGAATTTGCTGACCAGGAGGGACCCAATCGATTCCCGGCATTCTATATGATCCCCAGCCTACCAGGGGTCATTTCTGAGTGCAGAGCCAGGAGTAACCCCTGAACACCCATGGGTGTGGCCCAAGAACCAATCAACCAACCAACCAATCAATCAATAATAAATAAAAAATAACGTTAAAAAATCAACCAACCCAACAACCCAGTGATTTTCCTGGCCTGGAAACTCCTCACTCAGAACACACACGTTAAGAACAAGGGCTGTGGAGGAAAAGGGAAGCTTTTGGCTTTTCCTTGCCCAGCCCCCTGCGTTGTTCTTTCCCAGGTGCATTTGGAACATAAACGGTCTCCCCAGGACAGTTGTCACAGTCTGTTGCCGTAAGAAAGGACTGCCGGGAGCAGCCGCATTAGGTGATATTTTCACAGTGGGGGCCCCGGAGAGTCACGGCCCAGCAGAGGTCACGGGCTCCGCGTGATCCATTGTGCCAAGGGGATCGTTTCATCATTCAGCCACATGAGCCCAGAAAGCTAATGAGGCGCACCAGGGAATTCTGAGAAGATTGGGGATGTCGCATCTGCCCTCCCTGTCAGTCGCCTCCCTTCCCGACAGCGGGCAGAGGAGGGCCTGGAACAAATGTGGGTCTGTGCACACTGGGCCCAGTGGGCTGCCTCTGCGCTCATGTGTATACATGATTGTGAGAATCCAAATCCATTAGAAACTTTGTTCACTAGACTCAACTTATGGGAGCCTCAGTTTTTTTTTTTTTATTTTGGGGGGGGTCACACCCATCAGTGTTTAGGCTTACTCCTGGCTCTGTGCTCAGAAATCGCTCCTGGCAGGCTCAGGGAACTATATGGGATGCCGGGATTTGAACCACCATCCATCTCGTCTGCAAGGCAAATGCCCTACCCCTGTGCTATTGTTCCTGCCCCTTTTGTTTTTGACCTCACCCGGTGCAGGGTGAATTCCTAGCTTTGCACTCAGGGCTTACTCCTGGTTCTGCACTCAGGGATCACTCCTAGCTCTGCACTCAGGGTTCAAGAGACCATATGTGAGCAACAGGGTGTGAAACCCTGGTCGGCCATGTGCAAGGGATGCACCTTCCCTGCTGAAGTATGCCTCTGCCTTCTCCAAAGGGTCCTCAGTTTCTTGATATGGAAAATGGGCCCAAAGATTCAAGTGAGAACATGGGTCATAGCTCCTACTGATGATGGAGAAACCCTCCAGGATTCTTTAACCCCCACATTTCCAGCCCCCCCCCCCAAGGGGTGTTCTTGGAAGGCAGATGGGTCACCCAGTGCCTCCAGCTGTGCTTAAAGCGTTATCCACTGAGCTGGAGCAAAGATGCTTTTCTCGCTGCTGCCTATCAGAGATATTCTCCAGGATGTGACGGACTCACATCACTTTCCCCCATGCCCGTTCACAGATGGGTGTCTCCGGGTGTTGTCATGGTGACATTCGCCTGCATCCTCTCAGAAACCCCAGCAAAAGCAAAATTGGTATCCAGGTCCTTCCGGGGAGAGAAGGAGCACTTTGCATGCATTTCTCTAAATGGATTGCAAAAACTGTATTTCATTGTTGGGGGTATGTAGGCTCCTGAGAAGTTCTTGGGGTAGTCATGGGGCCACTCTTTCTGATACCAGCAGACCAAGCTGGATAGTTCAATGCTTAGAGACACTCACATGATGCCCTGTGTGTCTTTGTGTCTCCAGGGTGACGCTTGGGAACCTTCTATTGGCAGGAATAGAATTTGGGTCTCTGCTTATGTTTGGACATGAGCTGGTTCTCTGAGCCCCCCCCCCCTTTTTTTTTGACCTTTTGTTCCTCAGATTAGGGTTTGGACGTCTTTGGTTGCCTCTTTCATGGAGAGAAAGAACAGTATACATTTGCATCCAGCATATTTTAGCCCTGCAGGCTTTGCTTGGAGAATTGAGGCTATTATGCACCTCCCACCCCACCTCCAGATCACACCTTGCTGTCGACAAACTGCTTTTCTGAGATTTGGTGACTTTCTTAAACAAAATTTATGAACTTACTCATAGCTGAGTTTTAGGCATACAATGTTCCAGCACAGACTCGATTGCCAGTGTCCCCAAGTTCTCGCCTACCTCTCACCTACACCCCGCTGCAGCCCCCCCACCTGGTGCCTTGACAGGCATGCATATGTGTGTGTGTTTTCTTTTTTTGATCTTTGGGCCACACCCGGTGATGCTCAGGGTTACTCCTGGCTCTGGGCTCAGAAATTGCTCCTGGCAGGCTTGGGGGACCATTTGGGGTACCAGGAATCAAACCCAGTCTGTCCTGGGTCAGCTGCATGCAAGGCAAACTCCCTCCCGCTGTGCTCTCTCTCCAGCCCTGACAGGCATATTTTTTTTTAATTAATCTATTTAAAGAAAAAGAATTACATCGTTGACATAACTGATAATAATACATTTTTAGGAAGACCAAAAGCAATATTTTTTTAAAAAATAGAAAATTGAAAGAAAAACTAAAGAGATGGAACAGAAAGGAAAGAATATTTTTGAAAACCATTGGCTCACAATGAATTCATTGAAGCACCAGCAGAAAGTTTAGTAAACTCTTTTTTTTTTTTTTGAAAAAATAAGAGTTAAAAAACAGGTACAGCAATAATGGTGTGAGAGTGGCAATTGTTTTCATAGGCCCTGCAAAATATGGGTAAAATGGGAAAAAAACAAAACCTTGTCCTAAATACAAAGAGACCGTATCCCTGAAGCTCTCTGGTGTAAGACCAACTCTGGGCTCCAGTCATACTAGGTTGTCCAACCGCTGGTTCATTCTCTGTGGTCACGGGGAATTTTTTTTCACATATTAGCTGTTGTTGTTATTCGGTTTCTGTCATTGAAGATTCTGGTTTCTGTGCCAGAAGGATTCTGGATTGTGTGGTTTCTGTGTTTCATCAAAGTCAGGCTGTGGAGCATCCTCCAGTCTCACCTCACCATCAGATGTGGAGCGTCGACAGGCATATCTTTAATTTTGGTGGCTGAAGTTTGGGTCTCAGGATTTCAGCGCTGTTGACTCTGGTTCAGATCTTTAGCTAGATGGAGATTCCTGCAAGCCACCTATATGCCCCCATGCCCTTGACCTCTGCCTCTTGTTTCCCTTTAATTTCTTTCCTCTTCTTCCCTATATTCAGGGCCTAGGGTGATCTAGGGTCCCCCCTTTCCTACCTACACCCCTCATGCACACACTTCTATATCCTACAGCTGACGGGATCACATCCTCTGTCCTGGCTGTTTTGGTTGTTATGGACCAACCACACCTTCCCCTTACCTGTTGTCCGAAACAGATTTTTCTCTCTGGCAGCTCCACTGAGTTGCTGAGCTGTGAAACTGCTTCTGCCTAGTCAGTGCAGTGAATCAGCAGACCCTGGCTTCATCTTTTCCTTCTTCCCTTCCTTCCTCCCTTCTTTCTTTCCGTCCTTTCCTTCTTTCTCTTCCCTCCTTCCTTCCCTCTCGTCTTCCATATTTTCTTTCCTTCTTTCCTCTCTTCCTTTTTCTCCCTCCCTCCTTTCTTCTTTTATCCTCTTTCCTTTCTCCCTTCTTTCCTCCGCCCTTCTTCCCTTTTATCCTCCCAACAGTGCTCAGAACGGACTCCAGGTCCTGTAGTCTGAGATCGCTCCTGGTGGGCTCAAGGGGATTGAATTCAGGCTCACCTCCTGCAAGGCAAACAACCTCCCTGTCTACACAGGCACTCTAGTTCAGTGTTTCAAGTATTTTTGCATGGTCTCCCTCCTGGCTCTGTGCTCAGAGCTCCCTCCTGGCTCTGTCCTGGGGGCTCACTCCCGATTCAGTGCTCGGGGATCACTTCTGACTACTCAGAGCGCAATTGCAGAGTGCAAGGCAAACACCTCGCCTGCTGTGCTGTCTTTTCAGCCTCATAAATTGACACTAAAAAAAGAGTTTAATCTCTCCCAGTTAGCGGTGGCATTCTGGGGCACTTCCCACGTCAGGGTCTCAGATGAGGAAAGGGCCAGAGAGGCAACGGCCTGGCAGTGCTCAGTAGCTGGCACTCCTGCCCACAACCTGTTCCCCTTCCATAGAACCTGCCTTGGGGTGGAGGGATCGGACCTGCGTGAGCCCCCAACTCCGAGCTCTACCTTCTTTTCCCCTCGGACACCCGCTGTCCTGGGCCAGGTGTGGGGGTGGCAGGACCCACCTGGGGGTGTGGTGGGTCTCTGAGCTGCAGGCTTAGGGCCCGGCTGCCCCTGACCCAGTGCCCCTGCCGCCCCCAGACCCGGATCATCCTCCTGAACTGGTGCGCCTGGTTCCTGCGCATGAAACGCCCGGGCGAGGACAAGGTGCGGCCGGCCTGCCAGCACAGGGCCCCCCGGCGCTGCAGCTTGGCCAGCGTGGAGATGAGCGCGGTGGCCGCGGGCCCCCCGACGGCCAACGGGAACCTGCTGTACATCGGCTTCAGGGGGCTGGAGGGCGTGCACTGCGCCCCGACGCCCGACTCCGGCGTGGTGTGCGGCCGCCTGGCCTGCTCGCCCGCCCACGACGAGCACCTGCTGCACGGGGGGCCCGCGCCCGACGGGGACCCCGAGCTGGCCAAGATCCTGGAGGAGGTGCGGTACATCGCCAGCCGCTTCCGCTGCCAGGACGAGAGCGAGGCCGTGAGCAGCGAGTGGAAGTTCGCGGCCTGCGTGGTCGACCGCCTGTGCCTCATGGCCTTCTCCGTCTTCACCATCATCTGCACCATCGGCATCCTCATGTCCGCGCCCAACTTCGTGGAGGCCGTGTCCAAAGACTTCGCCTGACCTGGCTGTGGGAAGTGGGCGCGCGCGCGCGCACACACACACACACACACACACACACACACACACACACAAACAGGGCCCCATCCTGCTTTGACTCACCTTCCTCACACACACACACACACACACACACACACACACACACACACACACACACAAACACACACAGGGCCCCATCCTGCTTTGACTCACCTTCCTGACCTGGCTGTGGGAAGTGGGCGCAGGCCCCGTGCCATCAGCCCAGGACACACACACACACACACACACACACACACACACACACACACACACACAAACAGGGCCCCATCCTGCTTTGACTCACCTTCCTCACACACACACACACACACACACACACACACACACACACAGGGCCCCATCCTGCTTTGACTCACCTTCCTGACCTGGCTGTGGGAAGTGGGCGCAGGCCCCGTGCCATCAGCCCAGGACACACACACACACACACACACACACACACACACACACACACACACACACACACACACACACACACAGCCCCATCCTGCTTTGACTCACCTTCCTCAGCCTGCCCTGCCATTGCCTTGGGAATTGCAAGGGCCTCCTTCTCCACCCCAGCCTCACCGGAGGATTTTTGCCTGCGGCCCATGCTCTGGCCAGCCTTTAAGAGAAGTGGGGTGAGGTGGGCTAGGGGTTGGGGTGGGAGGCTGGAAGGTTGGTATGCATGATTGCATGCACTCGCCGTGCTACCCGTCCATGGAAATCCCACCTACGCGTCTGCCTGTGTAAGAACCCAGATCCATTCGTCAGAATAATAAACCCAACTCTCCCAACCCTTCAGAGAACTGCCTGGTGGGAGGAAAGTAACGAAAGGGAACACACAACTCACTTGAAAAACTTATTTTCTTTTGTTCTTGTTCGTTGGTTGGTTTGTTTTTTCTTTATTCATCACTGATAATTTGACGAGGTGTTGACCTTCATACATCAACTGGCTTGGTTTTGTAGACGAGCCTTTGCCCAGCCTAATGGCTCCAATTCTATGACTATTCACTGCAGGCTTGGATTGGACCCTGGAGTCCTGGACTTTTCTACTGAGAATCCCCAGAAGGCTCCCAGTTTCTAGACTTCCCCTCCAATCCTGGGCAATCGAATTGCAGTCTGGAAAAGCCAGAGGATGGAGTTCCAAATAAAATGGCAACCCAGAATAGCAGCAAAGGCGAAATGAAGCACAGCTAAACCTGTGTGTGTGTGTGTGTGTGTGTGTGTGTGTGTGTGTGTGTGTGTGTGTGCCTGTGTGTTTGAAGTTAAACAGTAGTCTCTGCCTTTTTTAGAGCTAATTAGATTTCAACATGGACAAACAGAAAAAAAAGTGAATATTTTCTGCGGTTTTTTTTTTTTTTTTTTTCCTGTGTGATGGCCATGGGTGGGGTAGGGTTAGACCTTGGTTTTGGCAGGAACCCGGACATCAGGACAGCTTTGCTGGAGAACTGGTAAAAGCTGAGAATTGTTTCCACGATTCTGACTTTGGGGGTTCTTGTCTTCCTTCCTTTCTTCCTCCCTGCTTTTACTTTCAGCCCAGAATGCTGGAAAATGTGCAATTTGAGAAAGAAACTTTTATTTTCAGCCGGCTATGGAGGCCTCTGATGATTGAATATGAGGCATTTAGTCTCTTCTCTCTTATTGCTAACAGGGGGTAATCACTTAGAAAAATCTCTCCTGTCCTATCGTGTTCCCCCAGGAATGGCTCCAAACTCGGTACTTACAGGCTTTTGAGCTCCTGGGCTTCTCTGATTCACTTTCTCCCCAGCCTGTGGGCACATTCTGAGAAGGAAAAATTGATTTTCAGAGCAGAAGGAATTGCCCACATTTATTCACTCATGTATCTTGTTCCTTCCTGGGAACAATGGCTTGGTTTGCATTCTGAGAGATGGCACACATGTATGTATGTGTGTATGTATCCTTGACATGCCAGTACATTCATGGCCATTTGAATATATTTGTACTCAGCATTCTGTGTCCCTGACCTTCTCAGCTGGCCCCCATTCTCTCTGGGATGGATAATGGCTGCACATGGTCTTTTTTTTTTTTTTTGATCGTATTCAAAAAATACGACAATGTTTTCCAGCTACAGAGAATATTTTATTTCTCTTGCTGAGCCCAACCCACTTTTTTCCACATTGTCTGGAAAGCAAATGAACGTGTTTGGGTTTGCATCGGAGATGCATGACCCAGAAAAGCAAAGTCATTCCTGTCTTGTGTGCTTAAATCAAGACTTGTTTGACCCAGTCAGGCAGAGCAAGTTGGGTGAAGGACAAGAAAAGTAGGAGAGGCTCAAACCTGTCTCTCTTGCTGCTCCTCAGTGATGAAGGCAAGAACAATGGAGGGGGGGGGTCCCTGCAGAAAGAAAGGAGGAGGGGCTGGAGCTGTGGCGCAGCAGTAGGGCATTTGCCTTGCACACAACTGACCTAGGACGGACCGTGGTTCCATCCCCCAGTGTCTCATATGTATGGTCTCTCTAGCCAGGAGCGATTTCTGCGCAGAGCCAGGAGTAATCCCTAAGTGTCACCAGGTGTGGCCCCAAACCAAAATAAATAAATAAATAGGATGAAGGAAGGAAGGAAGGAAGGAAGGAAGGAAGGAAGGAAGGAAGGAAGGAAGGGAGGGAGGGAGGGAGGGAGGGAGGGAGGGAGGGAGGGAGGGAGGGAGGAAGGAGACACGTCCCTCCCAAACACCTCAGACAAAGATGCACTTGGCTTTCTCCATCTAGCTGTGTCTAAAAACATTTTCCTCAGCAACGTAGGAATAGCTACCTCGTTGGAATCGCTGCATAGCCCTCCATTACCTTGGTGGCCTATAATTTCTCTGATTAGGCTTTTGTTAGGGAACATGCAAAGTAGCTGCTGGATTTTTTTTATTATTATTTTTACACACAAACCTATAATTAGCAGCTGTGTACTGGGACTCAAGCATCCTTTGGAGAAGAGTGTCTCGCTCTAAATTCCCAAGTGGCAGTAGATTTGCTTCACTAAGACGTGCATTCAACCTTTTCATAGAAATTACCAGATCCTACACCCCAAAATATGCAGTATATGAGCTTATTTCTCATGGTGTTGGTTTTTTTTTGTGTGTGTGTGTACATATTTTATCTTATTCTGGTTTGCTTTCTAGTTTAAGACCTTTAATAGCAAGTTTTCTTTTTGGGGGTGGGGGTTGGTACCACACCTGGCAGCAGTGCTCAAGGGTCACTCCTGGCTCTGCACTCAGAAATTGCTCCTGGTAGATTCAGGGGGAAGCCAAAATTGAACCTAGGTTCGTCCCGGGTCTGCCTCATGCAAGGCAAATGTCCTACAGCTGTGCTATTGCTTTGGCTACTCATGGTTTATTTATTTATTACAAACATGTTTCCTCCCTAATCTGGTGAATAAAGACAAAAAGATACTGTAGTAGTAGTCCAATATAGCTCATTTCCTGAGTGAAGTAGAAATTCTTTAGAAATGTTTTGTTGGTGATTTGGAGGTCTAGAAATCTGTGTCTGATATGCAACTTTCAACTGGGTTGTTTTAACTTTTTCTCAAATTATTAATTGGCCCATGCACCATGGAGCTCTGTTATGTCTGGCAAGCCTTTAGATGTATTAGTTGTCTTTTAATGTTATTTATGATTTATTTATTACAGAAAACTTGAGATTTTATGTACATTGGTTTCTCCATATTTTCCTGAAATTTGTTTCCATTTTCAAAGGCATCCCTCCTTTGGAAATCATAAATAAACTTACTCATATTTTTCCTAAGTCCTTATGATTTCATCTATTTACTTTCATATCTTTGAATTCCCTAAAATTTATTATTTTTTGTCGTTGCTGTTGTCTTTGCAAGCTATGAAGATGAATGCATGAAAAACGAATGGGCATTTTCTCTCCAGTTAATCAGTTGTGCCAGCAAGATATGTAACATTGAATTCCTATCAAAGAATTGTAGCCTTTCTGAACGTGTTAAAAATTCTACCATTACTGCAAACTCTTAAGCACAAGTACCTCTCTTTTCTTAACTAAGGATGTCTTTTATGACTGTGGCTTCATTCACATTAGTATCAAAGATTCATAGCAAACAGTGTTTGTTTGTTTGGGGGCCATACCTGGCAGTGCTCAGGAGTCAGTCCTGACTCACTGCTCAGAAATCACTCCAGGCAGGCTCTGGGGAGTATCTGGCATGCCAGGGTTTGAACCCTGGTCAGTTGTATGTGCCATCGCTCCAGCTCAAATAGTCAGTATTTCTAACTCAAAACTTGGACTCTCTCTCTCTTCCTCTTTCTCTGTCTTACCCCTCTCTCGCTCTTCTTCTCTCTTCCTTTCTTTCTCTTCTCTCCCTCTTTCTCTCCCCCCTATCTTTCCCCAATATATACACTCCATCTCCTCTGACAAACATGCAACTTACTCACTTGGATCCCCCCACATCAGAGTTGCTGGCAAGGGAGAGTTGCTGGCAAGCTTGTATGTGGGGGAAACCACACTGAGACTCAGTCAGAGCTTTGTAGACCCACCTGCAGACCAACCTGGCCCTAATCTTCCTTTTCAATGTATGGAAATAAGACCACCCCGGATGGACACTGCATGGCAGTGGAAAACATAGGATAAGAACTTCTCACAGAGGGGCTCCGGGGGCTACCGGGCCTCCCTCCAGTGGCATCCAGGGGGCTTGCATTGCCAGGATCGAACTCAGGGCCTCACAGATGACAGGGCTTGTGCTCTATCGCTGGGACCAATTCCCCACACACAAATTCCTTCTGGTTGCCCTTGACCATGCTGATAAAAATGAGGCGCAGAGGGGGAGAAGTGGACTGCAGGCGGATAATGTGCTCTGGCAGCCATTTTCAACTTTGTGTTTGGGGATTTGTCACCACGGAACTCAGGGTTTTCCCATCACTCACTTTCATCTTTCTCCTATTCCTAAGTGAGAGTTGCCAAGGGCCAGCCTGACTGTTCGCATCCTTATTAATACCGCCCGCCTCACACTCTCCTCCCAGATAACTTGAGTCTTATGTGAGGAGGGTCTTGCTTAAATAGAGTTTAGAGTGACAGCGAGCGTCCTTGCAGAGAGAAATATTCTTGAGTCCAAGGAGTGTGAGGATTTCTCCTGTGCATTTGGGTAATTGCTAGATAATCTCAACCTCTGTGCAACTTCAAACAAATAGAATAAGGATGAAAAAATTGCAACCCCTTAAAGTGACCGGGCTCTGTCCTTGACATTTTACGGTGGGGGTGGTGAGGGGTTGGGCCACCCCTGGCAGTGCTCAAGGCTTACTACTGATTTTGAGCTCAATGATCACTCTCAGTTTAGTGCTGGGGATTTGAACAGGATTGGCTGCATGCAGGGCTAGCACCTTAATCCCTGCACTGTCTTTCTGGCAAAGGTTCTAGCCATTTCTGCCATAATCACTGTCTCATGTCATCCCAGGCTGCCGGTTCCTGTGTGACAAAGTCTATTTCTTTCAAAGGGGGCCTCTTCGGGCAAGTGCTCCATGCCATCCACAGAGGGGAAACTGGCCTAGTTTGTTTGTTTATTTTGGGCCACACCTGGCAGTGCTCACAGTTACTCCTGGCTCAGAAATCACTCCTGACATGTTTGGGGGACCATATGGGATGCCAAGGGATCAAACTTGCATAGGTCGAGTGCAAGGCAAATGTTCTTCCCGCTATTGCTATTGTTCTGGCCCCTATGCAATATTTTTTGAAAAAGAAATATGCCAGTGGTCCTGCCCCATTCCACTCAGAATCTCCCCAAACAAGCTCAGGTCTGCAATGTAGAAAATAGAAGTAAGTTGTTGGGGGTTGGTGGGCCATTCCTCAACAGAAGAGTTGAGTCCTTGTTTTACTATAAACTCACATGGGCACCTCAAGGATGCTCACATGGTCTTGGTAAGCTTGAGGGCTGGGAAAGCACAAAGGTGCAAGTCGGGGCATCCTGGATGCAAGCAGGGTTGGGAGTCTTTCCTGAGCACCTGCATCTGGGAATTGGACATTCGAGTCAGGTATGATTCCTCAGCTGAGTCAGGAGGTGCCAGTGCCTTATTTCCTGGAGGCTCTATATATTGTGGGACCACCAGAGGTCAGAGCAGACCCAAAGCCCAATGACCCAGGGGACTCACCACTAAAACTCAGATTTCAGGAGCCAGATTGATATAGCACAGCGGGGAGGGCGTTTGCTTTGCACACTGCTGACCTGGGTTCAATCCTGGCATCCATAGGATGCCCTGAGCATTGCCACAAGTAATTCCTGAACCAGGAATAATTACTGAGCACCTCTGGGTGACACCCAAAACAGAAAAAAGAAATTTTTTTAAAAAGTCTCAGATTTTGGGGCCGGGCAGTGGTGCTAAAGGTAAGGTGCCTGCCTTGCCTGCGCTAGCCTTGGACGGACCGCGGTTCGATCCCCCGGTGTCCCATATGGTCCCCCAAGCCAGGAGCAACTTCTGAGCACATAGCCAGGAGTAACCCCTGAGTGTTACCGGGTGTGGCCCAAAAACCAAAAAAAAAAAAAAAAGTCTCAGATTTTATAGCTGTGTGACCCCCTCAGACCAAGAGGCTGATGTGGGTGGTCAGTGAAAATACGTGATTCAAGCCAGGTAGAGACAAGGCCTCTGCCATGTGCACTATATGCAGCTGACCCTTGCTTGAGTCCCTGACACAGTATAAGACCCGCCTTGCAAGCTCCAATTAGAAGCTGAGAGTGAGGCCCAAGTACAAAGCCCAGAGTGAACCCCGAGCACAGCTCTGGGAGGCACCAACTGGGGCTGGCTCCAAAATCCAAAAGCAAGAAGTCAGTAGATGTTGATCTTACTGTGGGCTGAGTTGTCACTCAGGGCTCGCTCCTGGCTCTGTGCTCAGGGCTAATTATTAGATCTGTGCTCTGGGTTCACTCTGGGATTTGGACTTCAGATACACCCTCAGATTCTTCAGTGGTCAACTGTCCCGGGATGCTATGCAGAACGAGGTAGAGAGGTGGCCTGCTCATCTAAGGGGGGCCATCTGGGAGGTGGTTCCTGAGCTAGACACAGCTTTCTGCCCTGGACCTCCTTCTTGAGTGTTATGTGCTCTGGACCCTTCCCTGACAAACCACAAAACATCTTCAGTCATAGCAGAGTATTGATTCCAGTGGGACAGAGAGGCAGGGTTGGGTGTTGGCCACACATAGCAAGGTCTACCTTGACTGTGTCATGCCAGGAGCAACCTCATCACACAAGTCCACCTTCTGTCTCCTTTTCTTTTTCTGCCACTAAGAGCAACAAAACTTGTGTTGCAGTTCTCTCAGAGTCATCTAGAAGCTTCCCCAAAGCAGGCTCAATGAAGGAACCCTAACCTTGAAACCCATTGGAGTCCCGCTCTGTAGCAAGTCTAATCAGACCAGAAACAGCCAGAAATTCTGCTCCTTGGCAAAGTCTTTTGAGGCAAAGGGGTGTGAAATGGGGAATTTGTGTGAAACTCAAGAAACACACATGGGATCAAGAAATATAAGAATCCAAATTTCACGCAAGATCATGAAACATTACCAAACTGGAGGATGAAAAAAAAAAAAAAAGGGACAGGAATAGGAATAAGACCCCAGCAGGACTGGATGCAGCCTCCAAATCAGAGAACAGCAAATAACATGAGCAAAAGCTCTTGAGTCAAGCAGGTAGGCCCTGGAAGCAACCTGTGATATTCCAGCACCCATGACCTTGGAGTCTCCCTGTGCAACACAGTTATAGGGCAATGTCCTGAGCCCCACACAAAAGATACGTAAAATACCAAATGACCCTGTAGTTGGCCCCAAAATGAGGCTAGGGAGGGCAGCAGGCTGAGAAAAGCCACTGCTAGGGACTGGACACTGGGTGCATGGATGCAAGCACCCATAAAGGAAAGCAAACTCAGAGGATCCCCTAGGAGAAGCTCCCAGCTGTGGAAGCCACCAGTTGTGACCCTATGTGGGCACATTAATAAGGCCAAGGCCATGTCAGGTATGATGAAGGTCCCTGTAGTTGCCACCCTATTGATGATGCCTAGAACGATGTGAGGATCTAGGAATGAAACACCTGGACATTCAGTTCATGTTGCCAAATAGGAGCTTCCCACAGGATTCTGACAGTCTCTACTGCTCACCAATCCCCAAAGCCCTGAGGAGTCTCCCCATGGCTCCTGGTTTGCTCAAAGCCAATCCAAAGGCTTCAAATTCTCTGCAGAAAAGACTAAAACTGCAGGCTGTGTAAATGCTTCTGGGTCAGGACTATGAGGGATTCCCCTATCCACAAAATGTCAAGAGTGATCCCTTTGGGCAGATACCAAGGATATACCTAAGCCCAACTGGTGGTTTGGGGACTCAACCACATCAAAGCACCTGCTTTTAAATGTCTCTGAGCCCAGGGCTGAGGGCTCTTGTTCTTTCTTCCCCTGTCTGTCCAAATACCTGTGTCCACAACCCTGCCAGGACCTGGCTCTATAGGGTAGCAGGTCTAACCAGGGAGACAGGGTGTGGTCCCAAAGGGATCCTGGTGTCACATCCCCCTCGCCCTCCCTTGATGATGCATGTGAGTCCCTCAACCTCCCTAGGCACTGAGAAAAGCCAGATCAGGAATTGTGAGCACAGAGTCAGGAGAAGGCCCAGCAGGGTGGCCCCAACACAATGCCATTCACAGGAGCAGAATTGATGTAGACGAGGAAGAGATGAGGCAGCAAATCCCTAAGGTGTACATGCAAATATAAAGGAACAGGATGACCTGAGACTGTGCTCAGATGCATGCTTGGAGGAGGACCAGCCTGTTCCTGGAGCTGTGCTCACACTGCAAGCAGGAAAGAAGGACAAGTACAAGGCCAGCCCCCTCCACACTGTCCTATTACTCCAGGCAACTTCAGAATACTTTGGCTCCCAAGGGAGACTGGATTGGCTGGGTTGGGCCTCCCCAATCAGGAGCTGCAAAGGAGCAGAAGGGCTGAGCCAGATAATAGCAAAGCTATTAAGGTACTTGCATTGCACTTGGCCATTGTGGGTTGGATTCCTGGCACCCAGTGTGTGAAGGAGAGCTCAACTCCCAACAACCCATAAACACCCAAACTGCGAGGAGTGATTCCAGTGGCCAGAGCCCAAAGGAAGCCCAAAGCACAGCTGGGAGTGCCTCAAACACATCAAAGCACTGGCCTTGAAAGACCTCCCCGCCAGGGCTCTGAGGGATCCCTACATCCGACCCCATCGTTCCAGGATCCCTGCTCCTCAACCAGGCTCTCTGGGATGGAGGGAGAAGCCCATGAGAACTGGTAGTGGTCCCATGTGGGTTCTAAGGTCACAAGTGCCCACAACCCTGCTCACTGAGCTGAAGCAGATGAGTCCCCCAAACTCCCTAGGCACCCAGAAAGCCCCAGTAGGAAACATGAGCACATACCCAAGAGAAAGCCCCAAGGACCAGTGGGGTTGGACGCCCAGCCCCAAAGCCTACCAAGTGCAGGCTTGGCAAGGAAAGACCAGCCTTGCCCTGGGGCTATGTTCACACTCAGTTCCCTGGAGTGTCCCCACCCCCCACCTGCATCCTCGGTTTTCTGCTCCATCCTCCCCAAAGAGAGAAATCACCAGGGAGACCAGGGCTCACCCCATCTCCTGGAAGACTCCTCAGGCAGGCCCTAAGGAAGGAACAGCCAGATACATCCCCACAGGAACAGGGGGCCCTGAATTCCTTTTTCCTCCAGACTGCTGGACAGCAAGGATCCCAGAATTCCCTGACAGGTTCTGTGATTCCCAATGGGAAGATCTTAGGCCTCATCGGATGGATCAGAGCGGGGGTGTGGCCATGTCAGGAGGAACTGTTTGTGCTGTTCCCAAAGGAGCCAGGACAGAGTGGAGTAATTGCTGTGTGTGTGTGTGTGTGTGTGTGTGTGTGTGTGTGTGTGTGTGTGTGTGTGTGTGTGTGTGTCTGTGTCTGTGTGTGTGTGTCAGAACTTGCCCTCATACACTGCCCCAAGGGCCAAACCCGGGTCACCTAAGAGCACAGAGTGAGGAGTCACTCCTGAGCCGGCCCCACCCTGTTCCTCTGCCCTCTTGTGATTGGGCAGGCTGCAGCCCGGTGGGCAGGGGACACCGTGGGCGAAGCCAGGCCAGGTCCAAAAGCAGCTGCTGCGCTGCTCTGGCCAGGCCAGGCAGCCCACTCCTCCACCTGCCGCGGCGAGTCCTGGGCCCGCAGCCCGTCGTCCTCATCCCGGTCTTGGGTCTTCCAGCAGCGCAGCAGCCCCGCCGCATGGAGACGGCCTGGCTGGACACCAGAGCCGAGAAGCCGCCGGACCCGCGTCCTGCAGCCGCCGAGAGGCCAGAGGCCCGAGTTCCGCTCCCGCGCTGGCCGCCGGGCCACCGGCCGAGCCCTCTACGCCCCACGACGGCCGGGGGGCCCGGCGACGGGTCCCCGCTCTTCGGAAGGCCCTGGCCGACCGGGCCTGGCCAGCTGGGCTTTCCCGGACTCGAGCTCTGAGCACTTCTCATGGCTCGAGCCTACGACTTTTCATCGAATATCGTTGTTTTCCAGTTGCGTTGTATGAAATTCACTGAAGTTTTGATTTTTAGCGGGTTTTTAAGACTTTTTCTCAAATGTTACTTTTTCAAGTTTCGTTGTGTGAGATTTAGTCAAGTTTGATTTTTAGCTGTTTTCTAAGACTTGTCCTCAAATGTCATTGTCTTCCAGTTGCGTTGTGTGAAATTCAATAAAGTTTTACTCTTAGCTGGTGTCTAAGACTTTTCATCAAATGTTACTTTTTCAAGTTTCGTGGTGTGAAATGTAATAAAGTTTGATAAATTGAGTAAAGTTCCCATTTTTAGCCTGTTTTGGTGTCATTTTCCTGTTCCTAGTTTTGGAATTCGGTTTCAGGGCAGTTTCCCACACAGCTCCGAATTGACTCCTCACTCTGTGCTCTTAGGTGATCCGGGTTTGGCCCTTGGGGCAGTGTATGAGGGCAGGTTCTGAGCCCTGTCCAACCCCCCTCCTGCAGTCACACACACACACACACACACATACACACACACACACACACACACACACAGCAATCACTCTACTCTGTCCTGGCTCCTTTGCAAACAGCACAAACAATTCCTCCTGACATGGCCACACCCCGCTCTGATCCATCCGATGAGGCCTAAGATCTTCCCATTGGGAACCACAGAACCTGTCAGGGAATTCTGGGATCCTTGCTGTCCAGCAGTCTGGAGGAAAAAGGAATTCAGGGCCCCCTGTTCCTGTGGGGATGTATCTGGCTGTTCCTTCCAAGCCATTCCTTAGGGCCTGCCTGAGGAGTCTTCCAGGAGATGGGGTGAGCCCTGGTCTCCCTGGTGATTTCTCTCTTTGGGGAAGATGGAGCAGAAAACCGAGGATGCAGGTGGGGGTGGGGACACTCCAGGGAACTGAGTGTGAACATAGCCCCAGGGCAAGGCTGGTCTTTCCTTGCCAAGCCTGCACTTGGTAGGCTTTGGGGCTGGGCGTCCAACCCCACTGGTCCTTGGGGCTTTCTCTTGGGTATGTGCTCATGTTTCCTACTGGGGCTTTCTGGGTGCCTAGGGAGTTTGGGGGACTCATCTGCTTCAGCTCAGTGAACAGGGTTGTGGGGCACTATGACCCTAGAACCCACATGGGACCACTACCAGTTCTCATGGGCTTCTCCCTCCATCCCAGAGAGCCTGGTTGAGGAGCAGGGATCCTGGAACGATGGGGTCAGATGTAGGAATCCCTCAGAGCCCTGGCGGGGAGGTCTTTCAAGACAAGTGCTTTGATGTGTTTGGTGCATACCCAGCTGTGCTTTGGGCTTCCTTTGGGCTCTGGCCACTGGAGTCACTCCTCGCAGTTTGGGTGTTTATGGGTTGTTGGAAGTTGAGCTATCCTTTGTTATATATGAAAGCATTTCCATAAAATTATTATTTCTGGGGACGGAGAGATAGCATGGATGTAGGGAGTTTGCCTTGCATGTAGAAGGATGGTAGTTCGAATCCCGGCATCCCATATGGTCCCTGAGCCTGCCCGGAGCTATTTCTGAGCATATAGCCAGGAGTAAGCCCTTAGCACTGCCGGGTGTGATCCCAAAACCAAAAAAAAAAAAAAAAAAAAAGATTATCTCTGCCTGTTGTCTCACCTTTACCTTCCAAGTGGGGGCGCTGTTGAGAGCCTAATAAATAGTCTTGGAGCGAGGTGCTCAGAGTCCTGTGTAAGCCTACTCCAAAAAACAACTGCAGCCAGCTTGTAAATTCTACCATTGGGTGCCAGGAATCAAACCCACATTCTTAGGGGTCCTCAAACTTTTTAAACAGGGGGCCAGTTCACTGTCCTCAGTCCATTGGAGGGTCTGACTATAGTAAAACAAAACTTATGAACGGATTCTTATGCACACTGCATAGATCTTATTTTGCAATGAAGAAACAAAACAGATACAAATACAATGTGTGGCCCGCGGGCCATAGTTTGAGGACCACTGGTAGAGCAATGCACGCACTCTGAGCACAACTCTGGACCAGTCTTCACCTTCCCAGGCCATCCTGTTTTTTATCCTTGCATGCACTGCAGAACACCTTAGGGACTCACTGGTCCATCTCTTCCTAGTCTGCATCAACTCTGCTGCCTTGGAAGCCATTGTGTTGGGGCCAACACTGCTGTGCCTGCTCCTGACTCTGCTCAAAATTCCTGATCTGGTTTCTCTCAGTGCCTAGATAGTTTAGGGGATTCAGCCACATTAGCACAGGGAGGGCGGGGTGGATGTGACACCAGGATCCCTTTGCCACACCCTGTCTCCTGGGTTAGACCTGCCACCCCAGAGAGCTAGGTCCTGGCAGGGTTGTGGGCACAGGAATTTGGACACACAGGGGGAGGGAGCATAGAGCCCTCACAGCCCTGGGCTCAGAGACCTTTCAAGACAGGTGCTTTGATGTGGCTGAGCCCCCCACCTCCAGCTGAGCTTGGGTCTATCCTTGGTATCTGTCCTCAGGGATCACTCCTGACACTGGGGGAAAGGGGAATTCCTCATAGCCCTACCCGGAAGCATTTCCAGCCTGCAATTTTAGTCTATTCTGCAGAGAATTTGAAGCCTTTGGATTGGCTTTGAGCAAACCAGGAGCCATGGGGAGACTCCTCAGGGCTTTGGGGATTGGTGAGCAGTAGAGACTGTCAAAATCCTGTGGGAAGCTCCTATTTGGCAACATGAACTGGATGTCCAAGTGTTTCATTTCTAGCTCCTCACACCCTTCTAGGCATCATCAATAGGGTGGCAACTACAGGGACCTTTACCATGCCTGACGTGGCCTCGGCCTTATTAATGTGCCCACCTATGGCCAAAACTGGTGACTTCTCCTGGAGGATCCACTGAGTTTGCTTCCTTTCATGAGTGCTAGCATCCATGCGCCCATCATAATGTCCTTAGCGGTGGCTTGTCTCAGCATGCTGGCCTCCCCAGCTTCTTTTGGGCCTGGCTGCAGAGTCATTTGGTATCTTGCACATCTTTTGTGGGGGCTCAGGGCCTCTCTCCCACCACCTCCCCAACTGCAGTGTTCACAGACCTGCAAGGTCGCAGGTGCTGAGATCTCACTGGTGCTTCCAAGGCCTCAACTGCTGGACTCAAGAGCTTTTGCTCATGTTATTTTGCTGTTGTCTGATTTGGGAGCAATATCCAATTCTGCTTGTTCCAGGGTTTTACTCCTGACTGTGCTCAGGGCAGTTTCTGTGCTGGGACTTGAACCCAGGCTATCATTGTGCATACTATTTCTTGATGTGGTCCACTATCTTTCTGATCATTCTCTGAAAAGAAAAACCTTTTACATCATGTCTGCTACCTCCTGCACCTTTTTTTTTTTTTCATTCTCCAGTTTGGTAACGAATGTTTCATGATCATGCATGAAATCTGGCAT
Organism: Suncus etruscus; assembly: GCF_024139225.1. Taxonomy (NCBI): domain Eukaryota; kingdom Metazoa; phylum Chordata; class Mammalia; order Eulipotyphla; family Soricidae; genus Suncus; species Suncus etruscus. Next base: position 1,154,030 of record NC_064858.1, on the reverse strand, counting down.
CTTACATTTCCCGGCCCACAAATTCCCCATTTCACACCCATTTGCCTCAAGAGACTTTGCCTTTGCCACGGAGCAGAACTTACAGCTGTTTCTGGTCTGACTAGACTTGCTATTGAGCTGGACTCCAATGGGTTTCAAGGTCAGGGTCCCTTCATTGAGCCTGCTTGGAGGAAACTTCCAGAAGACTCTGAGAGAACTACAACACAAGCTCTATTGCTCTCAGTGGCAGGAAAGACAAGGAGACAGGACTTGGACAAGTGTGATGAGGTTGCTCCTGGCATGACAGGGTCTAGGTGAACTTTGCCATGTGTGACCCATACCCTACTATGTCTCTCTGGTCCACTGGGCTTCTCTCAATACTCTGCTATGACTGATGATGTCTTGTGGTTTTTCAGGGAAGGGGACAGAATACATAATCCTCAAGAAGGAAACCCAGACAGAAAGTGGGGTCTAGCTCAGGATCTTCCTCCCAGATGGTCCCCCTCAGATGAGCAGGCCACCTCTGTACCTCGTCTCGCATTCCATCTGGGGAGAGTTGAAGACTCAAAGCGGCTGAGAGTGAGGCTGAAGTCCAAAGCCCAGAGTGAATCCCGAGCATAGAACTAAGAATTATCCCTGAGCACAGAGCCAGGAGCAAGCCCTGAGTGACAGCTCAGCCCACAATAAGCCCAGCATCCACTGACTTCTTTCTTTTGGATTTGGAAGCCAGCCCTAATCTGTGCCTCCCAGAGCTGTGCTTGGGTTTCACTCTAGACTTTCTACTTGGGCTTCACTCTCAGCTTCTTCTAGTTGGGTCTTGGAGGGGGGGTCTATATTATGCCAGGGACTCAGCTGCATACAAGACACATGACAGAGACCTTGTCTTTACCTAGTCTGATTCACACATTTTCATTGAACACCCACGACAGCCTCTTGGTCTGAGGGTTTTTAAAAATTTGGGCAGGGGTTGGGGGCCTCATCCAGTGGTGCCCAGGGGTCTTTTCTGACTCTATGCAATTGACTCTGGCAATGCTCAGGACTCCATATGGATGCTGGGAATTGAACCCAGGTCAGCAGTGTGCAAATCAAATGCCTTCCCGCTGTGCTATCCTCTGGCTTCTGAAATCTGAATTTTAGTGGTGAGTCCCTTGGGTTGCTGGGCTTTGGGTCTGCTCGGCCTCCTAGTGGTTCCACAACATAGGGAGCTTCCGGGAAACAAGACACTGGCACCTCCTGATTCTGCTCAGGGATCACACCTGACTCTCATGTCCAATTCCCAGACTCAGGTGCTAGTGAGGACTCTCAACTCTGCTTGCATCCAGGATGCCCTGACTTGCACCTTTTTGCTTTCCCACCCCTCAAGCTTACCAAGACCAAGTTAGCATCCTTGAGAAGCCCGTGTGAGTTTACAGTAAAACAGGGACTCAACTCTTCCGTTGAGGAATAGCAACCCCCTGGGATAGTACCCCCCCCTCGGCAGCTTACTTCTTTTATTTTCTACATTGCAGGCCTGCGCTTGTTTGGGGGAATATTCTGAGTGGAATGGGGGTAGGAGCATTGGCACATTTCTTTCTCAAAAATATTGCCATGGGGCCAGAGCAATAGCATGGCAGAAGGGCATTTGCTTTGTACTCTACCTATGCAATTTCTGTCCCTGGTATCCTATATGGCCCCCGGAACTTGCCAGGATTAATCCCAGAGTGTCACCAGGTGTGGAACCAAAACCAAAAAACAACAACCAAAAAAGGCCAGTTTCCCCTTTGTATATGGCATTAAGCACTTGCCCAAAGAGGCCCCCTTTGAAGGAAATAAACTGGAATTACACTGGAACCAGAAGCCTGTGATGGCACAGGACAGTGAGTCTGGCAGGAATGATGAGAAATTTCAGCAAGAAAGACAGTGCAGGGATTAGGTGCTTGCCCTGCATGCAGTCAATCCTGCTTCAAATCCCCAGCATTAAACCAGGAACAGTCCCTGAGCTCAAAACCAGGAGCAACCCCTGACCACTGCCAGGGCTGACTCAACCCCCCACACCTCCCACTATAAGACATCAAGTCATTTTAAGGGGTGCAAATTTTTCCATCCGTATTTTATTTGTTTAAAGTTGAGCAATGGTTGAGATTGTCTAGAAATTCCTCACACTCTCATAACCGGAAAATAGCTCTCTTTGCAAGGACGCTTGCTGCCACTCTAAACTCTATTTCAGCAAGACTCTCCTCACCGTATAAGATCTTCGGAGTCAAGTTATCTGTGAGGAGGGTGAGGAGGGTTGTATTAATAAGGATGCAAATAGACAGCCTTGGCAACTTTCATTTAGCAAAGGGGAGAAAGATGTGAAGTTAGTGATGGAAAAACCCTGAGTTCTGTGGAGACAAATTCTAAAACACGAAGATGAAAACCCCTGCCAGGTGTTAGGCACCTGTAGGGAATTTGGAGGACTCAACTGCATCAACACTGTGAAGGTGAGTAGTTGTGACACCAGGAAATCACACAAAACCACATCAGTGTCTCTTGAATTAGATCTTCCACCCCAGGAAGCAGGTCATGGGGCAGATGAGGTCTGGACAGACAAGGGTGGGAAAGGGGATCTCCCAGTGTACATGGTTGTGAGGCCTTCCAACCCAGCATTTCTAGACTATTCTCAGACAACAAAGAATCTTTTGAATTGGCATTGGGGATACCCAGGTACTTGAGGGGACATGGTTTAGGGGACAATGGAATGAGGTGTGTGGTGTGAATGCCTGCCTGTCTTTTCTGGATGCCAACCTGTTGAATAGTGGGTTATGTATTCCACAATCCCCAGTGAGGAAGAGGGATCCCCATGCCCCAAGTCTGATTAGGACAAGAGACGCAGGTCCAGCAGCAGTTCCAATGCAGGAAATATTCCACACCTGGTTGGGAAGGAAGAGCAGGCCAGAGACTCACACCGCAAGCTGTTCACCCACAGTCAGTTGCTCCACCATGTGGAACCACCAGCCAAGATGGCAGCTTCCCCTCCAGGCCTCCAAAGCAGTCTTTATTGGGAAAAACAAAGCCCACCCTCAAAGGGAGGGAAAAAAGTAGTTGAGGAGGCAATGGGGAAACATCTTTTTAACACGAAAACCAAAGGAACCAATGAAGATACATCTAATTAGAAGGCAGTATCTAATTAGAAGGCCAAAGACCAACACCAACCTACTCGACATTTAATGTAGCTGGCCTTTCTTCCTGGTCATTCTAAATTTTGGTGGTGGTAACTGGTGTTTGATTCATTTTTAGCCTCTGCTCTTTTGTTTTTCTATAATTAACACCGATTTTTCAATTTATTACTAATACAGTCTTTTAAGACTTTAAATATTCCAAGTCTAATCCCACTACCTAGGTGACCATCCCTAGACCAGTGTCCCCAATTTCTGACCCATCATCTTAGCCTTTCTCCTTTTAGGAACAATCAAACTTATTTCATAGTCTTTGTTAAAACATGAAGGCAAATGGATGTATCAAAACTTAGATTATTGGGGTTGGGGTGATTATACAGCTGGTATTATACTTGTGTTGCATGTGCCAAGTGGGGGCGATGCCTGGTATCTCAGATTGCCAGTCAAACCCTGTTAGGAACCAGACTCTGCTTGCAGAATCTGGAGTGAGCCCTGAGAACAAACTGGTGTAGTCCCTAAACAAAATTCAAACAAAACTTAGATGAGCAAATTCCATTGTAAATAATGCTCTCTCTCTCTTTCTCTCTCTCTCCCTCTGTTTCTCTTTCTCTGTCGTCTCCATGCTGTTACAAAAGTCAGTGTCTGAGGATTGGCTGGGCCGTGATTGGTGCTACTTGAGCTTCCGTGTTCCCATTTAGACTCATTGACTTCTCTGTATCTTCACCATCTAATTCACTACGATAATACTGGGCTGACAGTACTACAAAATGTGAGGTGTCCCTCTGTGTGGCTACAAACAGCGTTGTGGTCCAAGATTTATAGATCTGAAACAGAGTTGAGGCTTGGCAGTTTGACAAGGTTAAGTCCTGAAGCTGGGCCCTTTTGGCTCAGTGAGTAGCTTCGGTCAGGTGAGGGACTTGGGCAGTCTTGGCTCTGTGTCAAGAGAGATTTGAGTGAAGGCAGTTTTGCAGGTTGGCAAATGGAGTTTTCAGAGATGCAGAAAAGGCATGTAGAGTGATCAGGAGAAAACCTGCCTTCTAAGCAGCATTACTGCATCGCACAGGATTATGTCTGGAGGCAGGTAAGCTATTAGCTCAAAACTTGATTGAAATGCTGCATGGGATACTGGGTAATGATTCATCTGATCTCTGTGGGGGCAGAATATGGGATGTTGAAAAAAACATCTGGGCAGGGTGGGTCCCATGTGGACCAGGACATGAGGCTTCTTTTTTTGGTTCCATAAAAGTCCCAAATTGACTCTTTCTTTGGGCTCCATTTCCCAAGAGCTCCTCACAGCTCTGGGAATTCTCCTCATCTGTGAACCTTCTCATGAGGCTAACAAGATCTATTTGTGCGGTGGCTCTTGACCTCTCATGAGTGACACTGTCATAGAATCCAGCTAGACTGATTTCTTGCAGGGGCTTCTGTATTCCTGATGCAGGAATAATGTGCTGGATGTGATAGAGAAACCTCCATTTCCCTTTCTTTCTTCAGCAAACAAGTGGAAATGCTTGGGGATGGGAAGGGAGTAAAGTGGTAGGCATGATACCTTTCAGTAACAGTATTCCAAAGTGCCTAATAGGGGAATGGAAGTAGAATGACAGGAGGGAAACTGGGAATTGCTGACAGGAAATTAACACTGGTGCAGGGGTGGATGTTTGAACATTGTATGAGTGAAATTCAACTACCAACAACTTTTTTTTTTTATTAAACCAACTTTATTACATACATGATTGTGTTTGGGTTTCAGTCATGTAAAGAACACCACCCATCACCAGTGCAACATTCCCATCACCAATGTCCCAAATCTCTCTCCTCCCCACCCAACCCCCGCCTGTATTCTAGACAGGCTTTCTATTTCCCTGGTACATTCTCATTATTACGATAGTTCAAAACGTAGTTATTTCTCTAACTAATTTTTTGTTTGTTTGTTTGTTTGTTTTTGGATCATACCCGGTGGCAGTCAGAGGTTACTCCTGGCTCTGCTCTCCGAAGTATCTCTTGGCAGGCTTGGGCAACCATCTGGGATCCCAGGAATCAAACCGGAGTCCGTCTGGGATTGCTGCGTGCAAGGAAAGTGCCCTTCCGCTGTGCTATCTCTCTGGCCCCCAACTACCAACAACTTTTTAACACTGCATCTTTTTTGGGGGGGGGGAGGTCACACCCAGCAGCTCTCAGGGGTTACTTCTGGCTCTGCACTGAGAAATCGTCCCTGGCAGGCATGGGGGATCATATGGAATGCCGAGATTCAAACCACCGTCCTGCTGCATGCAAGGCAAACACCCTTACTCTATGCTATCTCTCCAGCCCCCTTAACTCTGTATCTTGTGGTGATTTAATATTAATAATAACAAATAAAAACAACAATTATAACAATAATAAAACAAAGGCAGAGTTGTCATGGAGACTGAGGGGTGGTCTCCCCACTTAAAGCTTCCAGCTGTGCATCCCTGGGGTGAAACTATTTTCCTAGAAGCTCCTCACGACCTTATTCTGCTAAGGTGAGAGAGTTCCAAGGATGGGTGCTGTGATGGCTGTAAAAGGAAATCATTGAATTTTCTGTCCACTTAGCAGAATCTTTGGTTAATGATAGGCAAATTAGGCCTATCATTAGGCCTAATCATTAGGCCTAATGATAGATTAATGATAGGCATTATTTATGGAGCCTTTTGGAAGCTCAGCAGTTTATGGAGCAGATATGAAGAAAGGAAATGCTTTTTCATCTCCTAAAAAGATGTGAAACAACTTTTGCTTTGAATCTTAAAGGCAGAATCCTGGTTTCACTAGTGAGCAAATTCATGCTAACATTTCAGCCCTTTGATTGAGAGAGAGAGAGAGAGAGAGAGAGAGAGAGAGAGAGAGAGAGAGAGAGAGAGAGAGAGAGTGTGTGTGTGTGTGTGTGTGTACACCAAGTGAGGTATTATTTCAGAGTGAAATTTTATTTTACCCATTGTAAAACCCAGAACAAAAAACCCATCTTATTAAAATGCTGTAAGTTCATCCATGTGGGATTTGGGTGAAGGAAACTTTGGACAAGTCACTGCAGATGTGCAATGAAAACAGAAAATGAATTTACCCTCCTAATGGGAACATGACAAGCAGATAAATTAGTCTCCAGGTAATCTGATATTGGAAAAGAGTCTCTGGTGAAATATGAGCAAAGATTGAAAGAGAGAGTTACACAAGTGTCTGGCATCTGTTCAGGTCATTTATCATTTGAAAATGACTGGGACTGGGTCTGGATGAATAGGACAGTGGGGAGGGCGTCTGCCTTGCACGTGGGCAACTTGGGTTCGATTCTCAATGCTCCGTAGGATCCCGCAAACTGCCAGGAGTGAGTCCTGAATCCAAAATAAGGAATAAGCTCTGAGCACTGATGGATGTGACCCTAAAACAAAAATAAAATGATTGGGACCAGGGTTGGGGACACAGGTCAGGGTCTCTTGCATGTCCTTGCTTAGAGTTGAACCCCGAACATGGCACAAAGACCCTTGAGCACCCCCAAGGAGCACTCCTGAGTACAGAGCTAGTATTAGCCCCTGAGAACTATAGAATATGGCCCAAATCCCTCACCCAAAGAAATTAAAGTGAAATAAATAAATAATTAATTATGGGTGCAGAAGAGGAGAGCGAACACTAAGCTGGTCGTGCATGTTGCTGGCTATGTTTTGATATCTGGCACCTCATATGGTGCTTTGAGCACCACCAGGAGTGATCTTTGAGCACAGAAATGAAAACACTGGGTCTGAAATGATGGGATAGCACTTAGGGCACTTGCCTTGCATACAGCCTACCTGGGCTCAATCCCTGGAATCCTATATACTCCCCTGAGTATTTCCAGGAGCAACTCTCGAGTGCAGAGGTAGGAGTAACCCCTGAGAATTGTTAGGTGTGACTAAAAAATAAAACCAACAAGAAAACACAGGGAAGTCCAGTGGTTAGGGATTGTGGATTTACTGTTTCTCTGAAAGTAGCAAGTCGGATGAAGTGTGGATGTCAGTGCCAGGGTGATTCTGGGGCTGGGACTACGTGGGGACTTTGTCAGGGAAGTGATATAACACATAGAGAAAAGGCAGGACCAAAAGTGATCCAGACCCAGCCACGAGAAAGGCGTTGGGAATGGAGCTGCTGCTCTACAAGGCATGAAGATGCTACATACACTGCACATGAAGATGGAAATGTTCAGTTCTGTAAGTTTCGGTGCTCAGGCCAGACCTCGTGGGTTGCATCATGCATGGGGGCAGAGCAGGACATGCCAGGGATCAAACTCAGGGCCTGAGCATAGACTTCAAATGCTCAGCTTCCTTCATGTGCTCAGGCAGTGTTTTTTTTTTTTTTAATTTATTTTATTGAAACCATTCTGATTTACAAAGTTCTTTATAATTATATTTTAGACATACAATGAATGAGGACCAAGCCCACCATCAGTGTTAAACTCCCTCTACCAATTACCCCCAGAAGTGTATCCTATACCACCACCCTATGCCCCTTGGCCTGCCAGTATAACAAACCTTTTTAAAGTATAGATTGTTAGTTTGGGTCTCTTGATTACATTGTTGTTGACTTTGGCTTGGATATTTACTTCTGTCCTTTTTTTATCTCCACCATCAAAATGCCCCTGAGACCACATGACCCTTGGGCTCATCCTTTCTTTTTTACCCCTTCTTAATTTTATAGGAAAAAATGCAGAAATATGAGGTAGAACAGAGTTATTTGTGTCCTGAGGTTCTATGTAAAAGGCAGGAGCCCCTATCTAAAAAACGAAAAAGGTGGCAGTTTTTGCATAGGCACAGCAAAAGTTGAGAAAAATAGAAAGAATAAATCTTGGACCTAAAAACTAAAAAAACAGGGTGTCCCTACCCATGAAGCATCCTGCTAAAAATCAACTACAGCTCCAGGCATACTAAGTTGTCTAACCCCAGAGTCTTTCTTCATGGTCTTAGAAAAAGTTCTCAATCACCATTGTCTCAGTCAGGCTTCTGTACTTAGAGATCTTGGTTTCTGCACAGATCCCATGTTGAAGTCGACGTGTCATGAAGCATCTTCTGGCTTCATCTCACATATGGGTGAGATGGCAGAGAAAAATCACCCTGAAAGCAAGTCATTGGGGAGTCATATGAACCCACCAGGAGCAAGTCAGTGCCAGGGCAGCATTAGGGCCTTCCCTAATAGAAGTTCAATTCTTGGTGTTGGTGCAGAAAACCCATACTGGTTCCAAAAATGGGGTCCAAGGTTCAGTAGTGAACAGCCAATGTCTGATTGATTGAAGCCTAGGTCAAGCCAGTATAATACATGTTCAGGGTGTAAGCTCCCCCCATAAAATTTAGGAGTTCCTATCCCTATTCGATAAGAACTTCTTTCTATGCCTAAGATTTCCCCATTTTTATTGTGCTGATTTTAAAAGGAACAATGCCAAAAGATACTACTGGTGCATATGGGGTAGCAACAACAACAACAACAACAACAAAATAGCAAGCTAAATATAGGGCCAGAGTGATAGCACAGGGGTAGAGTGTTTGTCTTGCACACAGCCAACCCAAGATGGACCCTAATTCAGTTCCCAGCAACCCCATTTTTTCCCCTCAGCCTACCCTGGCATCCCATATGGTCCCCTGAGCCTGCCAGGAATAATTTCTGAGCACAGAGCCAGGAGTAATTCCTGAGCACCCCCGGATGTGACCCAAACCCCGAAACAAAACAAAGCAAAACAAAACAAAAACCAACAAGCTAAACAATCCCAATAACCTGGTTCTAACATGAATTCAGAACCCAAGAAAACTTATCTACTAGAATTTCCTACTAAACAAATAAAAAAAAGGCAAGGAAAACTACAACATTAGGAACTACACAATAAAAATTATACCTATTGGGGCCAGAGAGCTAGCATGGAGGTAGGGCATTTGCCTTGCATGCAGAAGGTCAGTGGTTTGAATTCCGGCATCCCATATGGATGGTCCCCCGAACTTGCCAGGAGTGATTTCTGAGCATAGAGCCAGGAGTAATCCCTGAACACTGCTGGTATGACCCCAAAACAAAACAAAACAACAAAATAAAAGAATTATACCTATTAAGAAAATACATCTAAGAAAATATACATATTTCCTTTAAGTCTTTTGAAATAGTCTGGGGAGATAAAATCTGGGGGATATTTTTAGCATGCAATGTGGTCATATGGAGTCTGAAGGGGAAAAGTAATGGCTCATAGCAATCACGGGTCAGAAAATATCCTCAAGCCAAGGGTCTCCCAAAAGCAAAATCCAGAGCAAGCAATGGTCTATGGTGAAGGGAGGTGGAAGAAAAGGGTGGTGGGGGGCAAGAGTAAATTTGCAGGAGTGGTTGTGGCAGCAGCTTATTTATGGGCCAACGCAAGGTGGGCTGGGAGGCTGTCCTTTCACTTTGAGAGCAGGCTGGGAGCTGATTGGGGTGGGGGAAATATTCCAGTTCAAGAGAATATTCCAGTTAAGAACTGAGGGTAAAAAGGGTTAAGAAGGGAGAAATAGGGGCTGGTGAGGTGGCGCTAGAGGTAAGGTGTCTGCCTTGCAAGCTCTAGCCAAGGAAGGACTGCAGTTCTATCCCCCAGAGTCCTATATGGTCCCCCCCAAGCCAGGGGCAATTTCTGAGCACTTAGCCAGGAGTAACCCCTGAGCATCAAACGGGTGTGGCCAGAAAAACAAAAACACACACACACAAAAAAAAGAAGGGAGAAATAACAAATCAAAGGTGAGAGAGTGAAAGGATAGAAAGGGATTTATAAAGTGGTAAGCAGGAGAGGGGAAAAGGAAGAATTACATATAACAGGGGGGATGTCCCTGTACAACACAGACAAGCATCATGTAGAATACAGATGGACATTAGACAGGCAAAGAGATTTCTAACACACACACACACACACACACACACACACACACACACACACACACACACACACACACACACACACACACACACACTGAAGATCGATTCATAGGTTGCAGTTGAAAAACTGACCCAGGTGGCATGGGTCAGAGCACTTAAAAAATAAAAAGGCAGCAAGTCAGATGGAAAGGTTTTCCAGTTCCTAGGCAAATCATTATTGGTGAGGGTAAACTTTGCTGAAAAAGGCGTCATGAGTTGGGGCCAGAGCAGTAGTGCCGCAGTAGGGAGTTTGCCTTGCATGCAGCTGACCTGGACCAACCTCAGTTTGATCCCCTGAGATCCCATATGGTCCCCCAAGCCAAGAGCGATTTCTGAGTGCATAGCCAGGAGTAATCTCTGAGTCTCTGAGCATCACCAGGTGTGGCCCAAAAACCAAAGGAAAAAAATAAAAAGCTTCACGGGCTAGATTGTGCACAGTACATTATTAAAACATACATAGTTTTCAAGTCTAGAATACGAAGTAATATGGTAGAGTGAGCTGTAAAAGGAGAAAACACCATGAAGTATCTTCAAATGGGTCTTGAGCATCCTGGTTCCTTTCCTGAAAGCAAACTGAAAACATGGGCATTATGATATTATAGTAAATTTGAAAATGAATTGTAAAAACATAATGAATGAGCACTGCAGCTAGAGTCTATGGCATGAAGTTGCCTATTCCAGTGTTATCTGTGGACATAAACATTAGGTCATATTAATAGCATAATCATATAAAATAAGTAGATTAGAATATTTGTCAAGACAGCATAATGAGCACTGTATTTGGAATCTAATATAACACTGTAATGCAAAACTACGAGAACCCATTTATATCTCCAAGAACAATTGTGAACAAAACGATTGGAGAGTTATTATAGGCACATTAAAGTTAAAACACTAAAACATTCTTATACTGAGCACTGTAGGAGGAGTCCATGGCTTCCAAACACATTCTGCACTTGTTTCTGTGGATAAAAACATTAGAATATTATAGACATCTCTAAGGAGAAAATAACTGGACACTCAATCTAAACAGCTGCATTCTTTGTTGCAGTTTTTTTCGAAGTATAAAGAAAATATAAGCTTTTGAGTTTCTCCTTTTTCACTCAGTTTCTTCTCTTCTCGCTATACTCTGGGGCCAATGATGTTTGGAACAACTACCATTTAGACCACTGTGTTTCTTTGTTTCTTGTTCAGTTATTCAGTTATTTTGTATATCCTAGATATATGCCACATATAAGTGATATCATTCTGTTTTTATCCTTCTTCTGGCTTACTTCATTTAACATAGTATCTTCTAGTTCCATCCATATTACTGCAAATTGCATGATCGCATCATTCCTTACCACCATACCGTATTCCATGTGCATATGTACCACATCTTTATGATCCACTTGTCTGTTGCCGGATATCTAGTTTGATTCCAAGTCTTAGCTATTGTACCAAATGGACAAATGTTTTATATCCTGGAGAAAGATACCAAAGAGAGGAATTGCTGGGTCATATGGCAACTCAATTTTGAGTTTACTGAGAAGCCCCCATACAGATTTTCATAGGGGTTGGACCAGGCAGCATTCCCACCCTCCAACAGAGATTGTTCCCAGTTTTTTGATAGGCGCCATCCTCATTGTGTAAGACAATATCTCATTGTTGTCTTGATTTGGATTTCCCTAATGATAAGAGATGATGAATATTTTTTCATTCATCTGTTGGCCGTTGGTTGGTCTTCCTCTGTGAAGTTTCTGTTTATTTTCACTCCCCACTTTTTGATGGGTTTATATAGGTTTTGTGGAGTTAACCTTTGTTAACTTTGTGAATATTTTGTATATCAAACCTTTATCTGAAGTGTTTAGTACAAACATTTTTTTTTTACCATTTAGTTAGCTGTCTTCTCATTTTAGCCTGTGTTTCTTTTGCCATGCAGAAACTGTTTTGTTTTTTTTTTTAATGAATTTGGTTTTGTTTTTGTTTTTCGGCCACACCAGGTTACGCTCAGGGGTTACTCTTGGCTATGCACTCAGAAATCGCTCCTGGCTTGGGAAACCATATGGGACACCAGGGGATCGAACCACAGTTCTTCCTAGGCTAGCATGTAAGACAGATGCCTTATGGCTGGTACTACCGCTCTGGCCCCTCATTCTGGCTTGATACTATCTATATCTCTTGCCATTTGGCATCCTAGCAATGACGATTTCTTTGAGGTCTAAGTCTCGAAGTGTTCTGCCTATGTTTTCCTCAATGAACTTTATGGATTTGGGTTTAATCTTCAGGTTTTTAGTTCACTTTGAATTGACTTTTGTGTAAAGTATGAGATATGGATCAATTTTAATTTCTTACGTGTGGTTACTTAATTGTTCCACCTATTAAAACACTGTTTCTATTCCATTTCAAGTTCTTGGCTCCTTTGTCAAAGATTAATTGACCATATACTTTGGGCTATATTACTGAATATTCTTTTCTGGCCTATTGGTCTGAAAATCTAGATACCATGATAAAAATCCAATACCATGCCTTTTTGATCACTATGGCTTTGTAGTAGAACTTCAAATTAGGTAATGAGATGCCTCCCAGTTCCTTGTTTTTCAGTATTGATATGGCTAACCTAGATCTTTTGTGGTTCCACACAAACTTTATAATTGATTGCTCTAAATCCTTGAAGAATATTGTTTGAATTTGAATAGGGATTGCATTGAATTAATATAGCAGTTTAAGTAAGATAGTCATTTTGATGATAATGATTCTTTCAATCCATGAGCATGAAATGTTTGTTCATTATGGTAGCTCATTTTCAGTTTCTTTCTTATGTGTTTTGAAGTTTTTGTGGTATAGGTCTCTCACGTCTCTTGTTAGGGCGATTCTTAGGTACTTGATAGTTTTGGACTCTATTTTAAATGGGATAGACTCTTCAATCTCTTTTTCCTATGAGCAGTTATTTGTATAAAGAAATGCAACTGTTTTTTGTGTATTGACCTTGTAGCCAGCCACTTTGCTGTATTTGTTTTATTAGTTCTAGGAGCTTTTCTTTGGAATCTTTAGGGTCTTTGATGCATATCATCATACCATCTGCAAATAGAGATAATTTGACTTTCTCTTTCCCTATTTGAATTCCTTTGACTCCCTTCTCTTGTGTAGTTGCTAATGCTCTTCTAATACTATGTTGAATAAGAGTGGAGACAGTGAACAGCCTTGCCTAGTGCCTGACATTAGTGGAAATGCTTTTGGGTGGGTTTTTCTTTTTCTTTCTTTCTTTTTTTTTTTTTTTTGCCATTAAGGATCATGTTGGTTGTGGGCTTTTTATAGATAGCTGTCACCATCTTGAAGAAAGTTCCTTCCATACTTATTTTGCTAAGGATTTTCATAATGAATGGGTGTTAAATTTTGTCGAATGTTTTCTCTTCATTGATTGATATGATCATGTGGTTTTTATCCTTCCTTTTACTGATGTGGTGTATGGTGTTGACTCATTTGCATATGTTGAACCATCCTTGCATCCTTGGAATGAAACTCACTTGGTCATGATGCATAAATAATCTTTACGATGTGTTGTTATATTTGGTTTGCTAAGATTTAGTTAAGGATTTTTGCATCAATATTCATTAGTGAGATTGATTTGTAGTTTTCTTTCTTGGTCCTTCATTAAAGGGAGGATTCCTGTCTTTTTAATGTTTTGGAAGAGTTAAAAATCAATGGTAGTAACTCTTCTCTGAATGTTTGATAAATTTCACCCAGAAATCCATATAGTTCTGGACTTTTATTCTATAGGAGTTTCTTAATTACTGTTTTAATTTTCTTTTTTGTGATTGGTCTGTTTAGGCTTTCTACTTCCTCCTCACTCAGTATTGGGTGATGAGATTTTTACAGAACTCTGTCCATTTCTTCAAGATTCTCTAGCTTAACTGAGTACAGTTGTTTGTAATAAGCTCTCGTGATGTCTTGGATTTTTGGGGATTTTGTTGCAATCTCTTCCCTTTCATTTCTGATCCTATTAATTTGAGTATTTTCCACTTTTTCCCTTGTGAGTCTTTATTTATTTATCTGTATTTATTTACTTATTACATATATTTATTTATTTCAAAATAAACAGCTTCTGGTCTCTTTAATTCTTTGCATTTTTTTTTGTTTCTGTAGTGTTGATTTCTGCTCTGATGTTTATTGTTTCTTCTGCTTGTGTTTGGGTTCCTTTGCTGTTGGTTTTTCCAGATATCTAAGGTGTCCCTTTAGGTTGTTGATTTTGTCTTTTTTTCGTTAATTTGTTCATCTGAGTTTTGTGCTGTATATTTTCTAGGAGAAGGAAGTGCAAGCTCCAATCTGCCTGGAAATATCTGATATGTCTGATATAAATCAAAATGTTTTGGAAAGAGGAGTGTTGATGTAAATGACTGGAGGGACCCTCTTTATGCACACACACAGATCTAAGAAGTGGTACAGATGGTAGGGGAACCCCAGTAGGTGGCAGGTCAGGGAAGCTGGCTCTCAGGCAGTGTTTTTGAAAAAATGTGTTAACTCAGCAGTGTTCAGTAGTCAGAACACTCAAGGAGAAATTTGGGGGTTGGAATCATAGCACAGAGGAGATGGTGTTTGCCTTGCACACAGACAACCTCGGATCCATCCTTAGCATAGGAGATGTTCCCCTGCGCACTGCCTGGAGTAATTTGATGGTCAGTTCATGACCATATGGAAAAATGGGAAAAGTCTTCTCAACAGTTCCTGATTATTTTTTTAAAAATTGTGATAGGTTTCAGAGTCTATCACCATCAGCCTCCTGAACCCCTGAAGGAGTGATCCCAGAGCACATACGTAGGAAGAAAGTCTGAGCATCACCAGGTGTGTGGCCCCAAAACTAGACCAAAAAATTCATGACAAAAAGCAGAACTTTCAGGCAATGTGGTACACAACCATGGTTGTTTTGTAGATGGCATCCCTGGTTCAGGGGTAAATGGACAATGCCCATTCTTTCAAGACATGAGCCAAGTCTTTATGACAATGTTCAGGGTGTAAGGTCCTACTGCATTACAAGATTTGTGTGTTCCCATCTCTATAAGATAAGGATGTGTTTGTATATAATTTCCCATTTTAATGTGCCTTTGCAAAGGAAGAACAGTATCACATGGCGAGATTGGTGCCTATGGGGATGCTAGAACAAGTCCAGCAATCCAATTGACTTGGTTCTTATATAAACATTAAATGGAGGGACACTTCTACAAACTTCCTTATTTAACAGATAACAAAGGAAAGGAAAGAGAAAGAGGGACTCTTTCACCAAAATACCTTATTGAACAGTTCACAGAAGAAAAGACAAAAAGTGGGAAAAATAAACAATCTAACTTAAGACAGTGGACTCAATTGTACTACATCACCTGAATGCAATCCTCTACCAGGGAAGACCCTACCACTGCTCTGGCATAGATCTACTCTACAGAGACTTCCCTTTTAACACCCAGAGAACTTAACAACAATAACAGCCTGCTTTAAAGACTGAGCTCTCTGCGTCACCCTCTGATTGTGAGTGAAGCTAAAGGGTGCTCCGCATCATCCTGACTCTTATATAGGATATGGACATATTCCGAGATCCTTGGCTACAGAAACCTGACACCAACAATGGTGACTGTGTGAAAAATAAAAGTGTATTGGCATACAGACAATGACTTGGTTTGGACAGCCTAATATGCCTGAAGCCAAGAGTTGGTCTTATGCCAGAAAATCTCAGGGGTAAGGTCTCCTTGTATTTAGGCCAAGGCCTTTTCTTTCCATGTCCCCTATATTTTGCTGGGCCTATGCAAACAATTTCCACACTAACACAGTCTTTGCTGTGTTCCTTTGACTCATTCTTAATGAATTATTGTATTATGATCAATTGTGTCAACAATACTACAGCTTTTAATGTTAAAGGAGTTGCATAAGTTTTGTGGCTTCGAATTGCTTTGTGTAAGAAATATTATAATAAAAAAGAAAAGAAATTACAGGTATAAAAAGCAGAACTTGAAAATATTAACAAGTTATTAGACTATTGGAGGGTTGCAAAGATCAGACAGATAAAAAAATTGTGCATTTAAGGAAAAATAGAATTGTTTCATGATGTTTGAGTGAACAAAAGGAATTTCTTAATAATGTGTAAAACCCAGAACCAATAAATAAACCTAATGAAAATCTGCTTTCACAAAATTTAAAATCTTTTTTTAAAAAGTTACCTTAAAAGGTCACACTTTAAAATATACTGAATTGGAGAGACATTCCAAAAAGTTAGGTGCTTGCATTATACAAAACTCACCTAGTTTCAATTCTGGCATTTCATATACTCCTCCTCCCCAGAGTACCTCCCAGGATTATCCCTGAGCATAAAAGGAGGAGTCAACAAGGGATGTTCCAAAAAGAAAAACAAAAAGAGTTAAGATAGGAGATAATATTTGTAACATGTTTAATTAATAATAGATGTGGTCCAAACTACAATTGATGAGTACAGGACACTGCAACTACTTTGTTTTATTTGAAGGGTTGTGGACCACACCCGTGGGATGAATATAGTGTGCAAGAACTGTTAGTGGAGCCTAGGGCTCCAAAATGAGGACCTGATGAGATGCAGGCCTGGAAGCAAATGCCAGCACAGAAAATAATCCACACAGTGAAAATGTACAAGAACGGGTTCAGGAAATCCAGCACTCAATTAAGGATTCAACCACCCAAGCTTTCTTCTCCTAAGACGAAACGTAGCTCAGTGGAAAAGACCAAAGAACGAATCTCTGCCTTCCTCAGACCCCAGCTTTTATTGACAAGAATCAGGTCCCACCCTAGGGAGGGAGAAGAATACTAAGTAGGGAATAATCCAATATACCATCACCAGATCACACCCTAAAGTGGAGTACGAATATTGATTAGGGTAGGATCTAACAAGAACCATGTCTGCATGAAATTTGAGCAGGACAAGTGGGAATGAAGAGCTCCTGGGGAATGAAAGGCCCATGCTTTGGTGTGATTGTCCCTACAGAGAGGATCTTTTCCCCTGCAGACAGGCATCTGCTCTACAACTAATCCATTTACCTGTAGTCAGAAATGTAGCCAAAATGGTAGACCAATGGCTTTTAAGGTCTATGGATGAGTGTGTGTGTATGTTTGTGTGTGTGTGTGTGTGTGTGTGTGTGTGTGAGAGAGAGAGAGAGAGAGAGAGAGAGAGAGAGAGAGAGAGAGAGAGAGAGAGAGAGAGAGAGAGAGAGAGAGAGAGAGAGAATGAGTGAGTTAATAGTGTAAAGCATTTGGGACATTGCAGAAATGTCTCTCCCCTCAAACAATGGAAGTATTGGAGGAAAGATTTACTGGGAGCCTTCTTTACCATGTTTGAGTGTGCTGATACAAGCTATTTATGAGGTGTCCTACAAAGCACCCTATTTTGAGTGAAACTGGGGTGACTGCCTTCAGCTTTGTGAGCAAGAATGGTCATTGGCATGGTTGCTTGTAGCAGGGATGTTGGGCAGAACCTCTGCCAAGCTTGTAAGAGAGACTTAATGTGAATGAGGCTGTAGGAACACAGCCATGTTGGATGCTCCTGCCATTATCCTGGTGCTCTCAGCAATAGCTTTTCTGTTGCTTTGCTCCTGGACTTTGCCAAGACCCAGTAGGAAATCAATGAGCAGAAAACCCTGGACGCTCCTCATGGCTTGTCTGTGATATCACACACAAACTAGAGGGGAAGCAGGTGGCTTACAAGGGTAAATAAATCATTAGTCAAGCAAGTCCAAAATCAAACACAAGTTGGCTCAAATGCCTGCAGCATCTTCTCTGGCTTCTCCAGCTTGCCTTGTTTGCCACAATTTACACTTATGAGGGGCCAGAGCGATAGCACAGCAGTAGGTTGTTTGCCTTGCATGTGGCCAATCTAGGATGGACCTTGGTTGAATCCCATATGGTCCCCCGAGCCAGGAGCCATTTCTGAGTGCAAAACCAGGAGTAAACCCTGAGAGTCACTGGGTGTGGCCAAAAAAGGCAAAGCAAAACGAAAAACTTTACACTATGACTCCTTGGAATGATGCTGTTGACTGCCTGGAGAACATATGGTTTTGTCCCATCTATTGGCAGGGTGCCAAAATGAGCAACTGTATCACCACCACCTTAGTCCAGGTGGTCTAAGTATAAGAAAACTGAACCATTTTCACATGCACCAATGTCCAACTGTATATTTGGGCGAGAATGTTTTCCCAGGGGCACAAATGGAGAGAACTATGCAAATTCATCCCCAATGCTTTGATTCTATAAATAGAGCAAAAAGAGAATTTGTTGATGGTCTGGAGCAATAGTATGGCGGGTAGAGTTCTCTCTTTGTACACCTGAACCCTAGTTCATTTCCCAGCACCATATAGGGACCTCTAAGCCAGCCAGGAGTGATAAGCCCTGAGCATAACCCAGTGTGGCCCAGAAACAATAAAAAAGGAAAGAAGGAAAGTATTGGCATATGAACAGCCAATGGGGACTTTGGCAATGGGACCACAATGGCTCTGGCTCTAGGCTCAGTGCTTCCTGGTGGTTCCCTGCAGTGCACAAGGGGATCCTAGAGTGCCTTCAGCCCTTAGAGATCTCCATGATCCCCTTTTCCTTCTTCTTATGAGGATGATCCCATGATAGTGTATGAGATTCTCTTCATTTCAGTTTCACCCACCCTGATGATTGGGTCTCTCCCCAACTCCTCCATGCCCTTGAATTCTGTCAAGTCCCCATTTTCCTCACCAATGTGACCTTCCAGTTTCCAGATACCTGTCAGCATCTGAAGACTCAGCTCTCACTCTGCTCACCCAAGAGTTAAAAAGTCCAGTCTACTCACAATCAGGTGTTTATCCGGGGTATGGTGATGAAGGAATGACCTTTAAGAGGCACCATTTCAGGGAGACATCCCACAGGTACCTGAAATGGCAAAATTGTTGAGGAGATTTTTAGGAAGCACAGAGAAAGTTAAGGGATCGAAGAAAAAGAGGCCATTCATGTCCGTCATCTTGAATGGTTCTTGGTCCCATGATTGGCCATTTCCAAAGGTCCCAGCGTCTCTTAGCCCACCACCAACCTACAACCATAAGCCCCCTTCCTGCACTCTGGATCCGAGCCTGTTCTTTAATGGCTCCACTTATGTCTGTGTTTCTCATGAGCCTCCCCAGGGCCTCTCGGGGCTCTAACCCATTCCTGTCATAGTTTGCCTAACTCCTGTCAGCGCCTCAGACAGGCTCACCCCCAGGTTCTTCTACATCTGACATGAAACCTCTTTGCCTTCAAAACCGCTGAATTCAGTCAAAATCCCTATTCCCTGAAAATATTTATAATTCCTGTGAGTCCAGATTTTTCCTCCTGGTTCTGACAGCAGGCCCTGGAGGAGGTGGCCAGGCATGTTGAATAGAGCATCTCTGTCGTGCTCAGTATGGCTGGAGGGGTTAAGGCATCTTTAAGATCAGACTCAGAGAAGAGGAGGCAGGCAGGGAGGCAGGGGGGAGATCGTGAGGAGCCGGCAACATGTCATTTCAGCAGTCAATATTCAGGAACCATCTGAAAAGGAAAGACTCATCTTACCCAGACCTGGATTTCACACTGAAGATCAACTTGGGTTCAAACCCTGAAGGCTGCCACCCCCGCCCAGTCTAGAGACAATTCAGCAACACAGAGGCCTCTTGGGGTTGGGAAAATGGAACATCAGCAAGAATGCTTGCTTTACATGCAGCCAGCCTGAAGTCTGATTTCCAGCACCCCCAAGCCCCATCAGGATGATTCCTGAGCTCAGAGTCGGGACAAAAGCCTGAGCACTGCTGGATGTGACCCCTAAACCAAAACCAAACCAAAAGCAAAGGTCTTGATAAGATTCTGGATGAAGAGCACTAAGACCTTCAGATCCTTCTTGTGAGATGATACCAAGCTATCAACCCCAAACAAAGGTGTTCCCCCAACTTTTTCCTCCTCTAAGCCTCTTCCTTGGTATAGAAAAGCCCACCTAAAGTACTCGACCTTCCCCTTGCTGGTATTGGGAATTGGTTTGAATAAAGAAAGGGAAATTCTGGCTTTTGGGCTCTGGCAGAGAGCACGAGATAAAGGTCATGGACGCCATGATTATCCTTTCCTGACTGGCTTGGTATTATTCTTCACTGCTACGCTGCTTCTTCAGACCCTCTGCATGGGATTTAGACTTATCTTACAGTGCTTGGTGTAAGAATGTTTAAGAATTTTCAAATTAAGTATACCTGCAGAAAGGTTCTAGTGTTTATGTTCAGAGAAGTCTATGAAAAATGTGATATGTATAAGAAAAAGATTTGGAAAAGCTGATTATTTTGAGAATGATGTATACAATTTAAACTTTAAGCTATTACAGTCAACTTTTACTGTATCTGTGCAAAATAACAACCACTTCTTTAAATTCTGATCTGAGGTTCCCATCTCTGGTAGAGAAAAATAGAACAAAACTTTTGTAACTTTTCTCTTTTTTCTTGTTTCAAATAGAAAGAGTGGAAATGTAAGATGATACCAAGCTATCAACCCTAAACAAAGGTGTTCCTCAACGTCCTCCTTCCCTAAACCTCTTCTGTTGGTATGACTCTACCTTCCTTCTTCTGGTATTGGTAATTGGTTTGAAAAAGGGCAGTTTTGACTTTTGGGCTTTGGTAAAGAGCACAAGGCAAAAGGCCATGGACACCATGTCCATCCTTTCCTGACTGGCTTGGAATTATTTCTTCCCTGTTACCCAGCTTCTTCAGAACTGGCTGAGTGGGGTTTAGAAATACAGTGCCCGAGGCAGTCTCACAGCTCATGGATTTTTATTTTACACCTCAAAGGAGATTCTTAGCTGCACAAAGGAAGTCAAGAGGAGTTGTGAAAAGATTTATCTTTACAGATTCAAACTAGTGCAAACTCCAATTTGGAGTTGCCTCAGTTTCCCTTTCTTTCATTGACAGGATCCCCCCCCACACCCAATCTGTCTTGCATATGTCCTAAATAAAATGACTCATTAGTCATCATCTTCTGAAATTTCTCTCTGCAGGAACAGGCTAAGAATGGACTCAGAACCTGCTTGGAGATCAGAACTGACTTTTATTTCTGGAGAAGAGCTTAGCGTGGCTTCAGCCTGAGAACCCCCAGAGGTGGGGTGGTCAGAATCAGCTCAAACCAGCTGCAAGGTGCAGCTTGATGCTGCCTAGCAAAGCCAGATGTGAGGGTCTTGGGGCTCCTGCCAGGCAGGAGTTCATGCAGACTTGACCCGGATATGCATGTGGTCCATCACAGCTCAATGGGGAAAGAATGTCTGGGGCAGCTGGACATCTGACTCTTTCCCTAGCATTGTCCAGGCATGAAGGGAGGTCAGAAGCAGGGAGGAGCTGAGCCCTCTAGAAAACGTTGAAAGAAAAATGCTGCTTTCAGCAGGCTTTCCTCTTCTCAGCTCGGCCCAGGCTGCAGTCAACAATCGGGGACTGACCAAGTGCTGCTCTCGACACCCTCAGAGGGAAGATAAAATCCCTGGCCTGGTCCTTTCTGCACCTCTCAGCTGATTTCTCTTCCCATGGGTGGACTTAGAGCAACTCAGCATAATACTTTCCAGTCCGACTCTGGTGGCATCTGATAAGAAACAGCTCAGTCAAGCTTGAGCTTCATTCCCGGGCTGGAGTCGCAACACAGTCCCTAGGGATGGATGGGGGCTCGCGTCTGAAACAGGATGAGACTTTTAAATAAACTCAAAGACCAGAACTGGGTCTTTTTACTCTTTGGAATCAAGACCTACTTGCCCCTTCTTGGTAGATGTTGCTTTTTCCCAAGACAAAAACATGTATTATGAGAGATGGGACAGTAGGTAGGACACTTACCTGGCATATGGCCACCCTGGGTTCAATCCCCAGCACCTCACATATCCCAGGAAAGATCCTTGAATGCAGAGCCAGGAGTCAGAGCTGAGCACAGCTGGATATGACCCTAAACCACAAACAAACATGCGAAAATTCCCTGAGAATTTCTCAGTACACAGAATCACCACCAACAACAGAAGTCAAAACTCTTCTGACTCTACTTAGCATTTTGAGTGGTTGGTTGTGAGGTTTCTGGAACCCTCTTCTGGTTAGTAATAGAAGTGGACATGTGGGGCTGAAGTGATATCACAATGGGGAAAGTGTTTGCCTTGTACACAGCCGACCTAGGTTCGATCCCCAGAATCCCATATGGATTCCCAAGGACTGCCAGGAGTGATTCAACAGCCCTGAACACTTCCGCTGTGGCCACCAAACAAATCCCAAAGCAGCCACGTTGGTGGTGTCATCTTCTTACTGCCAGGTGGATTTTCTTCAGGACATCTATCTACACACAGGGTTGCTGAACCTAGACCCCCAACCTTGACAGGGCAGAAGGGAAATAAATGTTCCTCATACTGTAGATATTGCTAAGTGCTATCCGTGAAATGTCTGCTCAAATCCTCACCCAAACATCCTAAAATAAGTATAATTATTATTATCCCCTTATTCAGAAAGAATCCCCAACAAAGAGACATTCAAAGGCGTCAAATCTCAAAAACCAATTTATTCATGTTTCCCACATGTTCACAGGAAGAACAAGGTTGAAAATACTGTTTTCAAGGAACCAGAGGGCTCACGCCAAGGTTGTCTGGGCAGCTGAGGCGTGAATGGGTTTACAATTTCGATTTCCAGATCTGTAAAGCATCCTGTTTGTTTGTTTTATAGAAAGTTTGCTTTTAGCCACATGTAATCCAACAAACGATTCTCTCTTCTTTAAGAGATCCTGGCAGTTCTCAGCTCTGATGCTTGCCAAAGGCTCTGCGTTCAGACTTGCTTGCAAGCTGGTAGCTGATTAGGCTTTAACTTTGAATCTTAAAGCTTGGCAATTTTTTTCTTTTAATTATTTTTAAAATTGAATCGCCATAAGCTGCACAGTTCCAAAGTTGTTCCTGACTAAATTTCAGTCAACTGTGTCCAATACCCTTCACCAGCCCATATTTCCTGCCATCCATGTCCCCAGTTTCCCTCTCACCATCCCCTCTGTCTGCCTCTATATCAGACCTTTCTCTCCTCTTCTCTCCCCTCCTTTTCCCTCCCTTCCTCTCCCCTCCCCTCTTTTCTTCTCCCCTCCCTTTCCCTTCCTTCCTCTCCCATCCTCTCCCTTTCTCTCCCTTCCCCTCCTCTCCCTTTTCCCCTCCCCTCCCCTCCTCTCTTCCTCCCTTCTCCTCTTCCTCCCCTCTTCTCATTCTCTCCTCTCCCCTCCTCTCCCCTTCTCCTTCCTCTCCTCTTTCTTCCTTTCTTCCCTTCCTTTCAGACATTGTGGTCTGTAATAATGTTACTGAAGGATATCAAGCCTATCGCTTCCCCTTCTTTCAGCACCCAGTTCTTGTCCAGAGTTATCATGTCCAACTCTCATGACCCTAGTTGTCCCTTTGCCCTCACTGCACTCTCCCTTCTCTTCATGGACGGCTTCCTAGTACTTTTATTATTTTATTGGCATTGGGATTATCTTTGACACTCTTGCCTGTTGCGACGGTTTCCAAACCCAAGTTTCATTTCTCATTGTTCAACAGCCAACTACTCAACTACTGGGGGAGTGGAGGGTGGGGAAGTGTTTTCTTTGGATGGAGTTGACGATATGGCCCAACAAAGAATTTTATTGGGATGTTAGAAACCTGAGGAAATGCTGGACCTGTTGGCCCCGACGCACATCTGTTGCTATCTGGTCTGTCTGAGTGACCCAAAACTGGAGACCTTGGCAGGTCAATGCGATGTAGCATCACTGCTGGAGACACTGTCAGGGTCTTTGTGCCCATTATAGAGCTCCCTGTCCCCCAAGCTGTCCCCTGCACTTATGTTGATGGAATCTAAGCAGGAGACTTGCACCTCTTCCCTCCGCCACGTTGATTAATTTGCTGGGGGACCCTGAGGACTCAGGGAAGTGCATTTTCTGTCAATGAGACAGGATGATGAAGATGCAGTGCAGAAGCCAGATGAAGAGTTGGAGACCCTGGGGAGTACTAGGCATAAGAGCATCTGTTTCAAGCAGTTGGGTGCCTTGTCTTCACCTCGACAGTGAGTCCAGGGACCTAGAAGATCCCCAAATTCTGCCCTTAGGGGAACTCATGAGGGAGAAGGAAATGGACCAGGCCTTGTGATATCAGACACATGTTAGGAGCTAATCCAGGCTCTGTGCTCAGGGATCCGTCCTGGTGGTGCTCAGGGGACCATGCAGTGGTGAAAATTGGATGGGGGTCAGCCTCATACAAAGTAAGTGTCTCTGGCCTCAGTTTGGGGAATTTTACAGAGGTGCCTTCCAATAGACAAGGTCAATTATTAATCAATGATTAATCCTTTTTTTAGCCCTTTTCTCCTCCCTGAAGGATTGAGGGGAAAAAAAAACAATCGGAAAAGTTGAAACTTCTAGTTCTGGTTTATTCTCTTTGGTGCCCAGTCCTCCTCCTTACAACACAAGAGTCAATATATAAATCGACTATATATAGTATATATACAAACATGTATAATACATGTGTATATGTATATACACACATATATGTATATACACACATGTCTTATATTATCGTGTATATACATATATTGTATATTTAGAACAGGTGCAGCTGTAAGGAACCATGAGATCATGTAATCTGAGGCAACCTGACTGTAACTGGAATCTCACATTGAGTGAAGGAATCCAGGAGAAGAAAGACAAACACAGGATGGTCTCACTTACCTGTTGTCTGTCAAATAACAGGATAAGAAAATGTAATGGAGTTTAAGGCAGAAGATGCCTAAGTCACCACTGACCCCAGAGCTCGGGGAGAAGGGCAGCAGAGAAGGAAAAAGATGAGAAAGGGAAGTAATGGGAAAATAGGGGTCAGGGCTTTGTTCTCTTGAGGACGCAAGAGAGCCCTGCAGCTATAAGCCCAAAGCACAGACTCAACAACACTGAGAACATGAGATCTAAGCTGCAAACAGAACTTTATAATGTGTCTCTCAGGAGGGCAAGTAAGGGGGTTGGAGGGGTAAGAGGAGAGGGGGATGAAGGAGCACAGGAGCACCAGTGATGGGAGTGGGCACTGGTGGTGGGATTAGTATCTAATATTATCTGCCTAACACTCAACTCTCAATAACTGTACATCACGGTTCTTGAATAAAATTAAAAATATAAAAAGAGAAATTGAGAACACCAGAGATCATTCCAAGGTCATTCTAAGACGCTATTAGGGATTGTTCCCGGTGCCCCAGGAGCAATGTGCCAGGAGTCAGAGGCATGGGACTATTTCCTCTGTTCTCCCACAATAATTTAATGTCTGTGAGTCTCCCTGAATGACCTTGTGGGCTATATTGAGGGGCTTTGCATTTACACAGTCTGCTGTTGTGGTGTGTGTGTGTGTGTGTGTGTGTGTGTGTGTGTGTGTGTGTGTGTGTACGGAGGAGCACACTCAGGGCACCTGGATTTTCAAACACAGCCACAGTCCAATGAGGGAAAATCTACAGCAAAGACGGACCTGCATCACATTCCATCTGGGGTCTTTGCCTTGGGTTTTGTTACTTCCAGCCCAGGGCCCAAGGACACCTTGGGGAGAAGGACAGACATTGACAGTTGTCGGTGTGGCTCTGGATGTGAGATTGTCTGAGAAGGAACCCCAAAGCATGGATGCAACCTGGAGACGGCACCCTACGTGTTGGCTCCTGGGTTTCCCAACTTTCCCCAACATCAGGGAATCCTGCTAGACCATAGCTGCTTTGGAGTTTTGTTTCACTTGGGTTCTTTTGTCAGGGCTGGGCTGGAGGATTTGGAGCTCCATCTGGCAATACTCAGAGCTTACTCTCGGCTCTGTAATCAGGAATTAATCCTGGCAATTTGGGGAGCTCTGTAGAATGTCAGGGATTGAACCTGGATGAGACACAAGCAAAGCAAGTGCCTTCCCCGCTGGATTATCCTTCTGGCCCTACAGCTTCCAAGTTTATTATTATTTAGAAGAGGGCAGTGGAGCCTGAAACACTGTACAAACACTTAGAAACAATAAGAGATGAAATAAAACTTTGACTTTTGCTGGATGAAGAGTGGGTAACCACAGTTCTTAGGGGCTTCTTTTTCAGTACTCCTATGGGAGCGGTCAGAGAGGATATGGTGCCCACATGGAACCCAGGCCCCCAGATGCAAAGTCTAACTTGTCCCTTTGAGGATTTTATAGATTTCTTTGAGGCTGCTCAGCGCTCTTGTGAAGACAGCCAGGCTCTTCGCCCCCTAATTTCCTGATTGAAGTTCACCGTCTGTCCTTTCCTCTTAAGTGATCGAGTTAAGGAGCAGCTGCCATAGAAACCGCCTAAAGATAACAGAAGCCAATATTTCAAGCCAGCGAGTGTTTAACATTTTTTGTTTGTTTGTTTTTGTTTTGGGGACACACCTAGCAGCACTCAGGGATTACTCCTGGCTCTGGGCTCAGAAATTACTCCCGACAGGCTTGGGGAACCCTATGGGATGCAGGAGATTGAAAGCAGGTCTGCTGCACGCAAGATAAATGCCCTCCCCGCTGTGCCTACTGTTTTGGTTTGGGAGTCACGTTCAGTTGTGCCCAAAGGAGACTCCGAGATGTGCTCTGTGAACTTGTTCTGGCCCTTTAGCTTTATTTTTCTCTCCCTGAAGTGTGTTGGTTTTTTTGTTTTTTTAACCTCTCCCAGCCCCCAACAGTAGGAAGAAAATGAAAGAAGGGGAGTGAAAGCCGAGTCAGCCAACAGAGACTACTTTTCTTAGCTCAGCTCTGGCAAGTGAGAAACTTAATTGGGAGCAGGGAAGTGAGTTTGCAGAAATTTTCTGAGCCAGTGAGGAAGAGAAAAATCCCTTCGTTTTCATTAATGTCTTAAAAATGATGTGAGGGATTAGACCACACTGGGCTGTGCTCAAGGCTGACTCCTGGCTCTGTGCTCAGGGATCAGTCCTGATGGGACTGGAGGAACCATTTGGGGTGCTGGGATTTAACCTGGGTAGGCCACATGAAAGGTAAACGCCCTCCCTGCTGTTCCTGCTATTTTAGTTTTGGGGTCACAGCTAGCTGTGCTCAAAGGAGACTCAGATCTACTCAGGGGTCATCCCAGCAATTCTCAGGGGTCCATGAGACACTGAGGATTGAACCCAAGTCTCTTGCATATGAAGCATAAGTTCCAGCCCTTGGAGCTCCCACCCATAAAGCACTAAAGGCCTTCCCTTTTTTGGAGGTGGGGTGTTGGGTCACCGCTGGTGGAGCTCAGGATTTACTCTTGGCTCTGTGCTCAGGTATCACTCCTGGTGCCCAGGGAACTCTGTGGGGGGCAGAGGTTGAAGACTGTGCATAAGGCCAGCTCTTTACCCACGGAGCTACTTCTCCGGCCCCATTTATTTTAGAAGAGGGCAGTGGAGCCTGAAACACTGTACACACACTTAGAAACAATAAGAGATGAAATAAAACTTAGCCTGTTACAGTCCTGGGCTAGAACAGGACTTGCTGCATGGTGCAAAACATAATTCGCATTTTAGGAAAAAATGGCATTCTGGATTATCCTTTCAGTGGCATTCATGTGAAGTATCTGTGCCATGGAGCACTGTGAAAATTGAGTCCAAGAGAAATTTCTCAGAGAATCACTCACAGCCAGATGAGGTGCCCAGAGCTGGAAAGGAATCTTAGGATTGTCCTCTGGAACACTTGGCCTGGTTTAGAGAGGAGAGTTACATGCTCAAAAAGAACCTATAATTGTCCTTTAGAATAGAAGCCATAATTAATTTCTAGCCTCTCTGTTCACTGAGAGGGCTTTTCCTTTCTTGGGGCTCAGGGGAAATCTCTCTTGCCTCTGAGTCCTTCTCAGGCTGGACAAGTCAGCAAAATGGCAGCAGGCTGACTGGCCAGCAAAGGAAAAACCAATATCTGAACATGGGACAGAAGATTCCAGCAAAATGACTTCTAATGAAATAGGGTGACCTGGGATATTCACTCTGCTGGGAGAGAGACAGACAAACAGAGAGGCAGAGACAGAGAGAAAGAGAGAGAGGGAGGGAGGGAGGGAAAGAGAGGCTGGGTGAGAGGATAGTCACAGAACTGGGCTTAGATGACCTTAACCTTCTTTCTGGGAGCTAAGTGTTGATGTGCACAGGGCCAACCCGGGTTCAATTCCCAGCATCCCATAGGGTCCCCCGAGCCCCCCAGGAGTGATTTCTGAATGCAGTTGCAGTCCTTGAGTACCTCAGAATATGATCCAAAAAACAAACCAAAAACTAATAGAATAAAATAAAATAAAAATAAGTTTAAAAAATTTAAAGAAAAGAGTCAGGTTTCCCAAGTGTCACTTTGGGACACTCCCTGAACAGGCTGGTTTTCCTGGTTCCTTCTGTGACACCCCCTTCCTCCCATTTCTTTGAGCTTCTCTGCCTCAGGAAGGAGTAAGGCCTTCTTCCCTTCCTCATGGAAATAAAAAGAATAGGGTGAGGGTCCATTCCTGCAGTCTTCCCTTCCTACTCGGTTACTACAGCGCCCCCACCTGGGAGTCTTAAGGATTAATTCCCAATGATCAAGTGTTGGGCACCTGGCAGGGTCAGGGGTTATTTGAATTTCTTTTCTTTTGGGGGGGGGAGTGTGGGGTGGGAGTGACCTCATAGAAGCATCAGGGACTCTGGGGGACATTCCCAGAGATGATCCACCAGCCAGGGCTTCAATGCAGGGGTCTGAGGTTGTTATAGTGTTTGAAAGAGTTCAGAACTGATTTTATTCTATTTTATTTTATTGATTTTATTCTATTTTATGGCTGCTTGGTTTTATTCTAAAAGACCCAGACTGTTTTTGCCTATCCCTACCTTGGGGTTTGTCTTACAGGGGTGATTCAGCACATTACCCCCCCCCCCTTTGTCTTCTGACAGCCTGGAAGGGCAGAGGAGCTATTGGGTAAAGGGGATGGATCTTCCCACACAGTCCACAGAGCAAGTCAGCAGAGAATCTCTCCTTGTGTTTAGATCCTCATCTGGTTGGGTAGTCCAGTGCATCTAGATCTTTGCCAATTTCCACAAAAAGTGTTTAGAAAATTATGGATATTTGTGGGATATAAGGGCAAAAAAAAAACAACAACATAGTATGGTAATAATATCCAGAAACAAAAGAGATGAGGGCCAGGAGGACCAGTCCATGGTAGGAAAGAGTAGAGCAGTACAGCTAGAGAAAGGAACACTGTGACAGTGAGAGTTGAACTGACCACTCTGGACAAAAGCAAGGTGATAAAGGGGGATAAAGAGATATGCATGCTGCATATCCCTTCAATAATAATAGTAAAAACTACAGTGTGAAAGGGGGGGAGAAACAGAGAGCATGCATGCACAAGAGAGAAATATAATGAGAGAGAAAGGAAAGAGAGAGAGAGAGAAGTAAATGTTTGCCTCAAGACAGGAAAACTGGGAACATTTTTTTTAATTTTTTTATTTTGAATTATGAGAACAAAAGATGCAAAGAAAGAGGACAAGGTAAAGTTACAGTGGAAGGACAATCACCCATAACATAATTCTCAGAAGAAGTCCCCTTGCTGATATCTTAACTTTGAACTTTCAGCCAAAGAACATTAAGATAAATAAAACAGAATCCATGTGCAATTACTTTGTTCCTCAAGTCCCCAGATTGTAGCACATTATAATATTTCTTAACAGCACACAAGGCAATCTAAGGCCATAAAACTTATGTAACTCCTTAAACATTAGAGCCATAGTATTTTTTACATTTCCATGTACATGCATATTAGCTTAAGTTAACCTCAAATTTTAAGTGGGTGTATTTTAAGGATTAGAGTCAAAGAAGCACAGTAAAAATGGTGCTAGAGTGGCAATTGTTTGAATAGGCCCACCAAAATATGAGAGGCATGGAAAGGAATAACCTTGGCCTAAATACAAAGAGCTCCTACCCCTGAAGTTTCTTGGCATAAGACCAACTCTAGGCTTCAGGCAAGTTATCGTCTGATCCAAGACATTGTCCATAGTGCAAAACTGGGAACATTGAGGTGGTGGGAAATGTGCCCTGGTGAAGGATGCTGGACATTGCATGACTGAAACTCAATCTTAAACAAGTTTGTCATTATGGGGCTTAAATAAGTTATTATTATTTTTAAAAAATAAATAAATACTGCTGATAACCACTTGCTCCTTGCTGGAATGGAAGGAAGGAAGTGGGACCGCAAGCATAGGGAAGGGAGTGAATCTTCCTGGTATATCAGCTTACCCATCCTCAAATTCCACCCCTGCTCCTTGGCTAGGGCTAAGTCCCTTGTCCCTCTCCCAGGAAGAACAGGACCAAGGATTAATGTGCAGCGAACACCAGCGCCTGAGCCCACCCAGTTTTGCAGAAACATGAAAATGAAAGGTGAGAATTTGCCCCCCAAATCTCCCTCCTATTAGATTCTTACCTCTTCCAACCATCTCTCCAGGAGCCTGAGCAATAATAGCCTGGTGGGGAGGGGATTTTTCTTGCACACGGCTGAGCCAGGTTTGATCCCCAGATTCCCATAGGATCTGACCGGTGGAGCCAGGAGTAAGCCCTGAGTATTGCCAGGTGTGACCCAGATCCAAAAACCCAACCAAAACACCACCCCTCCATTTATCCCTCCTGGAAGCAAAAGGCTCCCGTGTTTGGGTCGTTGTCTGGTTGTTTAGGGGAGCCGTGCCCCAAGGCTTCTTATGGGAGCTATAGTCAGTGCTAGGGCTCAAACGAGGTCAGCAGCACATAAGGCAAGTATCTGCACTCCACTCTCTCTCTTGGAGAACTTCATGAGTGCAGCTTTCAAGTCTCTGCTTTAATCTCCAAAATGTCTAGAGCTGGAGCCCTGATGCAATCCTGCTGCCCAGCGTCTCCAACATCATACTCTCAAAGCTCGCTAGCGACGGCCAAGGCGTTGAGTCAGCCTTTTTCCTCTGTGCCTTTGAACCTGATGGCAGGCTGGAGAGGAGCAGAATTTGCTAGTGGAGCAACTGAGAGCAGATTCGATTTCCTTCCACAGACCCAGAAACGGAGTGGAAATGAAGCCGCTTTGATAGACTCGGTGTAATTGCAGTTTCTCTGAGAACCAGCCGCAGATCCCTATCGTCGGGGAGCTGGGAGGGTGACAGCAGTGAGAAGGTTCTGGAAGGACCTTGGCACCCAGGTTGGCACACGCCATGGCCAGAATGCTGAACGAGGCAGAACTTCCTGGGGAAAGTGTCGAATCAGTGAATTTCAATGCAACAGACCTCGGAGGCATAATATCTAGTGATTTCCGCCTGCATTATTTATTGACTACGGGAGTCGGGGCCTTTAACGTTTTATTAGTATGACACCAGGTCAGCTGTGAACATTGTAGCCACAGGAGAGCTTGCTGGAAAGACATTTTACTATTATCTACAGCACTGGGGATCCCTGTGGAGTCTCTGGGGTCCTCTCACTATCTCCTGCCCACCCCAAAGAAAGAAGAAGTGATCAAAGAAAAAGCCCTCACTTCCTTTCTAGATGGTCCTAGATTGCTTGTCCCTGCACCTGAGTCCTTGGCCCCTGTTCCCTGTTATTTCATATTTGTCTTTCTCCCTCTCTCCTCACTTTCTTTCCTTCTTCTCACTTTCTTCTTGGGCCAAGAGTATTCTAGACAACTCCCCCCAACATAAATTATTTTTTAAGAAAACCAAAAATCAAAAGCATCAACTAAGAGCAAATATAATTTATGAACACAGGAATTTGAAAAGGAAGGAGCCAAGCAAAACACAAGATTTCTAGAAGCCCCCCTTTCCTGATTTCAAAAGAAAAGGACGTTGATGTTGTGACATGAAGTCCCCCCTGCACAAAACTTTTAAGGGGCAACAAGAAAATCCCACCAATTGTAGATATACTCCTTAAAGAGACTCTCAAAGATTTGAGTTAGACTGAATTTTATGACCTGAAGGGTTAATTTTCCTGGGCACTTATGCTATGAAGACTACTTTCTAAATTATTCTACATTCTAAAGAAGTTTTAATTTAAAATATTCTGCATTATAAATTTGGAATATTCTACATTCTAATTTATAATATTTTAATTTAGAATTCTACATTTTGATTCCACAGTCTAATTTAGAACATTCTACATTCTAAAATATTCTCAATTATTCTATATTCTAAAAGGCCACTGAAGAGTTCCAACCAGAGGTGAAGGCATTTTTCTATCTAATAAGTTGCCAAAGACACACAGTAAGTGCTGAGCATGGACTTGCCATTATGTGTCGATGTTTAATTCATTACTTGGGCCTCAGGTGCAAAGGATGTTTAATGTCTCACTCAGGGCCAGGGCCAGCTCTCACTAACCTTAGCCCTCTCTCTCCATCTCTCACTTGCTCACTCACTCGCTCTTTCTCTACCCCTTTTATTTTTGCTTTTTCACTCATACCTGGTGTTTCTCAGATATATCACTTTTGACCTTGTGGTTGAAAAACACTCAGGACACCAGCAAATCCCCGGAATCTAAGTTGAGCCTGCTGCATGCATTCCAACCATTGAGCTATCTCTTTAACCCCAACTCTTTTATTTAATATAATATTCTGTTCTCCTCTCCCACCTTACCTTTTGCAATAGATATTTTTATTGGTTCATATTCATTCCTCTATATATATGACATTGTAAAATTTGTACGCCTCTTTGGGGTGCATGAGCCTTAAATGACCTAAATGAGATGTTTCTTATCTCCCATTCAGCTCTAAAGACATAACAACACATCATTTTGATATCTGTATCATACTTCTAATCTCTGTTTTATAAATAATAAATCAAAAAATACACATTTTTGCATTGATGAGGTCAGTTGTAGCTGGTTGAATTTGTTCTATAATGCCAAGGCAAGAACGATTTTTCTCTACAACCTTTAGAATCAATATTGCCTCACTGGCGCCTTCATTTCAAGCTTGGGGTCTCCAGAATTGAAAAATAATAATGTTGCTTTATATCAGATCTGTGTTAATTGATTTCAGCTCACCCAGTATTAGAAAATTAGTAAAACTACTAATGGCCTTCAATCATGAACTACCTCTTTATTTTGTGTTATTCTGTCTTCTGTTTGTTTTTGTTTTATTTTTGTGAGGGTATTGTTTTTTTAGGGTCACTCTGGCATCACTCAGGAGTTAGTACTGAGTGCTCAGGGGATCATATGGGATGCCAAGAATCAAACCCAAGGGCTGGAGAGATAGCACAGAGATAGGGCATTTGCCTTGCAGGTGGCTGACCAGAGAGGAACCTGGTTTGATTCCTGGCATCCCACATGGTCCCCCCCCCCAGCCTACTAGGAACAATTTCTAAGCACAGAGCAAGGACTAATCCCTGAACACCGCTGGGTGTGATCCCAAAACCAATAAATAAATTAATTAATTTAAAAAGAAAAGAATCGAGCCCAGATAGGTAGAGTGAAAGACAAATGCCTTACACACTGTACTATTTCTCTGGTTCCATATTTTATTTCCTTTTATTCTGTGTTGAATTCAAACATTTTGAGGCCCAGGTGTTTGGTACATACAGGCTTATAGTTCCTGTGTCTGCTTGATAAATGGGACTTTTCACTCAGTATTTCAGGTTTCCTCTGTTTCCAAACAAGTCTTGATATACCTGATGTTAGTATAATCACCATCTAACATGGCCCTTTGGGGCAGGCATTTTGCTTCTTTCTCTCTAAATCTCTCACTCTCTCTCCCTTTTTCTTTCCTTTTTAGGCAATATGGGTTTTTTGTTTTGTTTTGTTCTGGTTTGGTTTGGTTTTTGGGTCACACCCGGCAGCGCTCAGGGTTTTTTTTTTTTTTTTGGCTCTACGCTCAGAAATTGCTCCTGGCAGACACAGAGGACCATATGGGATGCCGGGATTTGAATCACTGTCCTTCTGCATGCAAGGCAAACTTCTTACCTCCAAACTATCTCTCCGGCCCCTAGGCACTATGGTTTTGGACACACTGTTAATGAAGAGATACCATGCATGTCACTTTATCACTTTATCTCTATTCAATACCTACTTATTGCAGGGACTTATTCTTAATCTTGGGGAAGAGCTCTTTAAAATCTAGAACTGGCTGGAGCTAGAAAGAGAGGAGGGTGTTTGCCTTGCACGTGGTGAACCGGGGTTCAATCCCTGGCACCCCATACAGTACCCCCGATACCGCCAGGATTTATTCCTGAGCGCAGAGCTAGGAGTAGCCCCCTGATCGCTGCGAGGGGTGGCTCAAAAACAAAATGGAGACTTGGAGATGATTCAAAGAAAAATAAGGCTGGTTGATTTGCAAGAGGCCAGCATGACAGCAACCAGAAACAGATTAAGATTTTTAGGTAGCAATTGAAGGAATTTCTGAAGGCTCAGGAGATAGATAAGAGCTCCACGGGGAGGAAACGTCAAGGGCCATCTTCTTCGAGGATCTCTTACTCGGTCTTACAGGACTAAAATCCTGACCTCACCAGGGCTGACCTTCCAAAGCTTCTGATAATGTTCCTGGGGTCTGGGGAGATAATACAGTCGGGGAAGGGAGGGTGCTGCCTTGCAAGTCTCTGACCTGGATTCAATTCCCAGCGTCCCATAAGGTCCCCCAACACTTCCAGGGATAATCCCCCCCCTGTCTTTCTGTCTCTCTCCTCCTCTCTCTTTCAGACACACAAACAGCACTCAGTGAGTTAAGTACCTTCCTTGCATACTGACATCTCTGCTAAACTTTAAGCACTGCTGGGAATGATCCCTCAGCACAGAACTGGGATAACCACTAAGCACTAGCAGGTGTGACACCCCCAAATCAAAAAAATCCCTTTGGCAATTGCTTCAACCTCTGGCTGCAACCACAGTTCACTCTTCTCTAAAGACTCCTTTGCAGTCAATGATCTTCCACCTCCTCTGGAGTTTCATGAGCTTATTTTCAGGCCCACCAGGACAAATAAAGATCACATCCGGAGTCAGCAATAGCACAGCAGGTAAGGCACTTGTGTTGCACACAGCTGACCCAGGTTCGATTCCCGGTACCCCATATGATCCCCTGAGCCTGCCAGGTGCAATTTCTGAGCGAAGAGCCAGGAGGAACCTCTGAGCACAGCTGGGTGTGGCCCAAAACCTAAAACACTCCTGCTTAAGAGTCTTAACTACTATATTTTTAGTACCATAAGACACACTTTTTGCCCCCAAAAGATGCATGTTATGGAGCAAATGCTGCCTGGAGCTGAAGCCCGAGTGCAGGAGAGAGCACCTAAAAACTATGTGCGTCTTATGGTCAAGTGCTTTGGATAGAGCTAAAAATACGGTAAGTCATGCCAGCAACATCAATTTTTGTTTGTTTGTTGTTTCTCCTTGGCCACACTTAGCAGTGCTTTACAGCTTCTCATGACTCTGATGTCAGGGAACACTTCTGGCTGTGGCTGGCACCCTAAGAGATGCTGGGGATTGAACTAGGGCCAGGCTCATGCAAGGACAGCACCCTGTTAATTGGACTATGGCTACAGCTCCACCAGTGCTTCTTTTTTTCTTTTCTTAAAATTACTTTACTTCAACACTGTGGTTACAAGTATGCTCATAACACAGGTTATTTTTCACAGTTAGAAAGTTGTTCACAATGGAATTTCAATCACAATGTCCAATAGCCTTCACCAATGCACATTTTTTGCCCTTGCCCTGCCTGCCTCTGTGACACACATTTTTCTTCTCTCTCTCTCTTCTCTCTCTCTCTCTCTCTCTCTCTCCCCCTTTTTTACTTTTTGACACTGTGATTTGCAATATTGCTACTAATGGGTATCATGCATATGGCTTTTCATTTTGGCTACCAAGATTTTTAGCCCTGATATTTCCGTTTGGAGTTTTCTTGTTTCTACTTTCATGTCCTCTTGATTCTTATTTGTGTTTTGTTTAGTTCCTTCCATAGATTCTTTGAGTTCCTTAAATATCCTCCAAATATCTCTAACATCTTTCTCAGAGAGACTATGTAGTTGGCTGGTACTTGTTGGGTCTTCAGAAACATCCTCTTAATTCTCTAAGCATGGTTGTGTTTTACAATGCTTTCCCATAGTGTCCTTTGGAGATTTTTTTTTCTGCATGTTGTGTTGGTGTGTGGATTATGGGAGAAGGCTGGCTGCACTTCTCCTCTTTCGTGTCTTTGGGCAGGAGAAGCCTGTGTTCCCTCAGCAGAAAACTTTTCCTTATATGGAAAAGAATTAATATATTTGATATGGGAACTTCCCCAAAAAGTTTTGTTTTATTTTATGCAAAAAGGTTTTAAATACAATACAAAAACCCCTTCCTTACACCTATATTCATTGTAGCACTATTTACCTTAGCAAGACTCTGGAAACAACCAAGATACCCTTCAACAGACGAATGGCTAAAGAAACTGTGGTACATATACACAATGGAATATTACACAGCTGTCAGGAGAGAGAGGAAGTAATAAAATTTTCCTATACATGGATGTACATGGAATCTATAATACTGAGTGAAATAAGTCAGAGAAAGAGAGAAAAATGCAGAATGGTCTCACTCATCTATGGCTTTTAAGAAA
The DNA here is from genome assembly GCF_024139225.1 of Suncus etruscus. NCBI lineage: Eukaryota > Metazoa > Chordata > Mammalia > Eulipotyphla > Soricidae > Suncus > Suncus etruscus. Next base: position 1,117,561 of record NC_064858.1, on the reverse strand, counting down.
AATGAAAGACATTCTTGCAATAATAATTTTCAGACACAAAAGAGAGAAAGGCTGGAAGTTCCAGCTCACCTCATGAAGCTCACCACAAACAGGGATGAGTTTTGTTAGAGAAATAACTACATTTCGAACTATCGTAATAATGAGAATGTATGAAGGAAATAGAAAGCCTGTCTAGAGTACAGGCAGGGGTTGGGGGGGAGCAGGGAGACTTGGGACATTGGTGATGAGAATGTTACACTGGTGATGGGTGGTGTTCTTTACATGACTGAAACCCAAACAACACAATCATGTATGTAATCAAGGTGTTTAAATAAAAAATATATTTTAAAAAAGGTTTTTTAATCCAGTCATGACTTTGGTGGTGATCAGAATAAAATTTAAACATATGTTGCCTTATAAGATTGTGTCCATCAAACATATACAGTGTTATAGACAATGCTACTTCAATAAAAAATGACAAAGAAATATATTTTTGCATGTCACCAAATACAATTTGATCCTACAATTTATAAAGAAAAGTATAAGACCCAAGAAAGATATTAAAATACTGAAAGAGAACCAAGTTGAAACACTTCTACTCCAGGTCTTTGAGAATTGCTATAAAATCATCATAGTCAAAAGAGCATTGTTTTAGTAAGAGAAGAGACAGAAAAATAAAATTTGTTAGAGAAGTAAGAGAGATACAAAAGCACAGATATTGATTTTTGTCATAGGAACTAAAACCACTCAATGAAATCAGGATATTACTTTCTACAGAAGGTTCTGGAACAATTGAACATATTATAAAATAAGCATGATGGATGTCTGTTGGATTACTGTATCCTACCCTACTCAGTATTTGTTCTCCACCCTAGGATGTGATCTGGTGATTGGATTACTGGGTCCTTCCCTACTTAGTGTCCCTTCTCCACCCTTGGTGTGGTCTGGTTCTTGTAAATAAAAGCCCGAGTTTCAGAAAAACTGCATCCATTCTCCCCTCTTACTTCACTAAGGTGCCTTTCTTCTTGAGAGCAAAAGGCTGGATGGTGAGATTCCTGGCTTGAGAGTTGGAATTCCTGAACCCTTTCTTGCCTCCTTTCACTGTGCGAATTATTTCCTGTATCAATGTTTGCTTCCAGACCTGTGTCTCTCCAAGGTTTTAGTTTTGGAGCCTGAGATTTTCATCACAAATGTTGACACAGATTTTATAACTACACCTATAAGTAATTCAAATTGAATCATATGTCTAAATGTAAAATGAAAGACTATTCAATATTTATAGTTGAAAGCATAGGAGAAATTAGGGGCGATCTTATTTTATGCACTCCATTTTTCATATATCAAAAGAATGATTGTTGAATAAACAATGGATGCTTTGGAATCCACTAAAATTAAAAGCTTCTACTCTGCAAATGCATTGCTGAAAGAGAAAAAATGAATCACACCTGAAGCAAATATTTGCAAAACATGTATATCTAACAAAGGAGTTATATCCAAAATATTCAACCAGCTATGATTACTCCTCCATAATAAGACCAAAAACAATCAGGTAGAAATAAAATATCTGCATAAAAATCTCATCCCAGGACTAGGCTAGTGGCAATACAAAATAATTTTCAGAATCACTGGCAAGTGGAAATTACAAATTACAAAAAATAAATTTCAATGGTGGTGCAGTCTACAAAATCCTTGGCCAGTGCTCCTTTAACCTGTCAAGATTGTCCAAAAACAAGGAATGAGGAGAGCTAAATATAATATGGGATTCAAAATGAGAACCTGAAACAGAAAAAAAAAAGATTTATGAATAAGGACATATATTTATATAGACTAGGAATTGTACCATGGATTAATTATTGCTTTAATATCATTGGTTCATCATAAATATAAAATATTAGTGCCTGGCATGGGGGTATTATGGGCGCTCTCTAATATATTTTTATTTGGGTGGATAGATATAATTATAATCATGTGCATATTCCTCCCCAACCTATTGCCAACCTAGATTATTACCTCTCCGTTTTTCATAAATTGGTCCACATCATTGGTATTTTTGCTCCTGTTTTTTTCCTGTCTACTCCGTGGTGTGAAGAGAGACATGAGTTTAAGTAGCATGAGATTGGGGTTGAGGGTTGAGACAGGGCAGATTCACCTCGCCCCTCTACACAAATATTTTGCTTTCTTTCCACTGATTCTCTTGCAATACCTATGTATCTAATCATGTGAACTGCAATCACAGATTAATTTCTTGTGAGTTTTCACATATTAGATTATGTTTCTAACATTAGATTCCTAATATTTTCAGTGAGTGTCTCCATGTCATTGTTCAGTCAGAATCCTGATGAGTTCTGGTTCCTCTTTTTATGACTATTTTTCCAGTTTCCTCCCATCAAGTGCAGTAACAGATGAGGGATGGAGATTTATAGTTATAGATTCACTCTATCAGTCATGCTTATGAAGCAGTCTATTTTAATAGAACCAAGAATGGCTGCTCATAGTTTGAAAGGCATCTTTTTTGGCATTTGGAGCAAAATGGCTATTTTTATTTATTTTTTATTTAATAAGACACCTCATAGGAGTAGACAATGTGTTTGATGAATAGGTTTTGAATTATTAACCTCCTCTAGTTTGCAGGGTAATGCCATGCTTCTGTTTCAAATATATTATTCACTACATGAATATTCCTAGTAAAGATTATATATATTTTGTGCTGTCTTGGTAGGATTACTTTGCGTTTTGTTTATTTTAGGAAGAGGACTTTGGAAACTTCCTTCCTTTGACCAGGGACCGAGTGACTTAAATGCAGCCTTTATTGCAGGTCTTAAAGATTTGATATACTTAGTACAAGTGTTAAGGCACTTGCCTCGCACATGGCTGGCCCGGCTTCCAACTTTGGCACTGCATATGGTGCCTGAGCACCACCAAGGGTGATCCCTGAGACAAGAGCAAGAGTAAGCTCCGGGCACCCCCAGAGCTTTGGCGTGGTTCCCCAAAGATTGGGTGACAATTTCCATGTATGTGAGTCTGGTGTTGGAATTGAGTACTGACAAATTCTTCCAATTTTTCTATGAAAATGGTTCTTTTGACTTTTTCATTTTCCCTGAGATCATTTTTCATATTTGACTTGCAAGTATTTCTTAGGAAATGACCCCATTTAGGTTGTCTACATGGTTGTTGTTTGTTGTTTTTTTTTTAAATAAAATTGAGAGCAAGATCTTTATTAATACTCATGTTTTGGTACTTAACTTTTCCTTCTGGATTATGTTAATACTCTGAATCTACTCTTTAAGATTCTGAGTCAGAAGTAATTGCTTCTACAATGTTTCTATTTGGAGCTCCATTTTCATTATATATGGTCATTATGGATGCTCCCTGCTTCAATTATTTTTGTGGGATTTTATGAATTTTACCCTGTGTGACGTTTTAGCTGTTTCCCCATAAACATACTGATATTTATGGCACCAGTATCATTTTTTTTGTATTTCATAAACTGGTTTTATTTTATTTTAACTTAATTCATAGATTTTGTTTGTTTTTCATCATATCTGTTTGATGGTCACTCCTTGAATGCTGCTTAGAGGTAATCCAGGGGACCCAAAGAGGTTCCTGGGGACCACTTGGTACCACGAAGCAAACTCAAATTCCTCCTTGAAGAGTTTAATCTCATCTCTTTGTATTCATTCCTTCCAGTACATCATTTACTTCTTCAGTTCTAATTTTTCTGTCTTTTTTTGGTTGGTTGGCTTTGGGTCACAGGGGTTACTCCTGGCTCTGCTTCAGAAATCACTCCTGGCAGATTTGAGGGACCATAAGGGATTCCGGGAACTAACTCTGGTCTGTCCCAGGTTGGTCGCTTGCAAGGCAAATACCCTCCAGTACTAATTTGTTTTTAATAGATTTTTTTTTTACAAAACTAATGTATTAGGAAACACCTCCTATATTTTTCTTTCAGCTTTTGGGGAATTAATTGAGATTCTTTGTCATCAAGATTTCTCTTTCTCTGGGGCCAGAGAAATAGCATGGAGGTAAGGCAGGACCGTAGTTCGAATCCCGGTATCCTATATGGTTCCCTGAGCCTGCCGAGGGCGATTTCTGAGCATAGAGCCAGGAGTAGCCCCTGAGCAATGCCAGGTGTGACCCAAAACACAAAACAAAACACGGTGGTGGAATTGGTACCTATTTGCTACTGACATATCCAAATATATATTCAACATTTATGAATCACTTATTTGTTTATGAGCTTGTGATAAGTACTCTGGAATCTATAAATATGAGAGCATGATTCCCATTTCTCCACAACCATACTTGACCTGGTCAGAAATTTACCTGGCCAATTATGGATCTAAGTTTCCTGGTCTTCTCTCTCTGGTACAAAACTTTTGGGTTTCATAGTAATCTTTCCTGTATTTCCTGCAGTTGGTTTTTTTTTTTTAAATATAGCTTTTATATTTTTATATAACAAGATGCAGTTTCTCCTGACTGATGAACCTCACCTTTTTTCCAAGCTAAGGAGCCCTCCTTTGCATTAATGAAATTGAACTTGACCATGGTGAAAATGTGGGATCTGAGAGGTGAAGGGTCTTCTGAAAACAGCAGGACAAAAAAAAAAATGCCTCTTCTCAGGAATGGCACTACGAGTGCCAGGAGGGAGGAATGAGGGGGTCAATGCCAGTGACCTCTGAACCCGGGAGTTCAAAATTTGAAGTGATCTCAGAGAAGCAGCCTTGGTGGGGGGGGAGGCAGGTGAGTGAGAATTCATGGCGGGAGAAGGACCTAGGGGATAAACTATTCAAAACAAATCTTAGATCCAATCAAGGAGTTCATCAGGCAGCTAAAGAGCAATAAATATCTCTTGCTATTTATCATATATAATGATATATAAAGAAACAATAAAATGAATTATTATAGATAATAAATAAACAAATAAATAAAGACCATCTAACACGCTATTAGCAGCCTCTGGGCGACTTCTCATTCTGCCCAGCAGGGGGCGCGCACAGAACCAGGTCCTGAGCTGCAGGGGACCTGAAAATGGGTCTTTCTTGTCTCTTTGGGGTGTTCTTTTATATATATATATATCAAATTTATATTTATAAATTTATGTTATATTTATATACTTTATATTCATTTATATATTATATGTATAATTAAATATATTTTATATAAAAGAACACTCGAAAGATATGTATTATAAGTAGTCATATATATAATTATATATAATAATATAATATTTTATATATTTATATATAAATATATTATATATTATTTTAAGCTTTTTATATATTTATGTTGTATATATGTATGTTTATATTATTTATATATTTTAATATATTATTTATATTTTACTATAATATATGACTATATATATTACTTAAACCCAACTCCAATCATGCTTGTAATCATGGTGCTTAAATAAAGATATTTATATCAAAAAATAGAAATGAAAACATTTTCAGGCTCTCTAGCTCGTCTTAATGCTGACTTGGCGTGTATGTGCTTTCCCCCAGGCCCGCCTGTCAAGATGGACCGGGCTCGGCTGCCTGGATGCGTTTTTCCCTTCTGTGTGCTGGGCTCTTCCTCCTCTCCCTCTTCCAGCCCTCCTAACACCCCTGCCAAGGGCCACCTGATTTCATCCGAATCGCCTCTCTCTCACCGGCGCTCCACACTCAAGGGCAGGGCAAGCTGGCTGCCCTGCACCATCTCTTGGGGCTGAGAGGCTCGGGGCTAAGATGCAGCTGTTTCCAGGCTCAGTCCCTGGAAATGTCCAAGTTGCGTTTCCCATTCCATTCATGGATGCCAGTTGTGATGTCCAGACCAGCAGTAGGGAGTGAGTTTCTGAGTCCTGAGTTGGCCCTTGAACAGCAATGAACCCACCATTTCTCTGCCTCCAGGGGGTCTTCTCCTGGTCCCCCAGCTTAACCTCTCCCACACCCCAAGCCCCAGCCCCCAAGGCTCAGTGCCTTGGCTCTGGTTCCTGCCTCCACCCATTCCGTGTTATGTTGTGTTGACTTGAGTTATCCCTCCTAGCAGGGGGGCTGGACTCTCCCTTTCAGGAGCAGAGCTTCTTTGATCCTGGGGGTTTGGGGGGGACCCTGTTTCTTTGTGCTAGTCCAGATTTCTCAGGTTCTGAGACAAGGGTGACCTCCCTCTTTACCGAGTCGGAGATCTCTCCTCTTCCCTTCAAGATGGACAAGCCCCTTAAGAGGAGAACACCAAGGAGGGCGTTTGCTTTGCATGCAGCTGACCTGGGTTCGATCCTGGCATCCCATATGGTCCCCCGGGCACCACCAGGAGTGATTCCCTGAGTGCAAAGCCAGGAGTAAAAGTAAACCCTGAGCCTGCTAGAGTGACCTCTGAATGCAAGAGCCGGGAGAAATCCCCAAGCACCTCCAGCGGTGATCCCTGAGCACAGAGCTAGGAGGAAGCGCTGAGCACTGCTGAATGTGGCCCCCCAAACAAGCAAAAGATGAATACTTCTCTTCCTCTCCTTTCCTTGCCTTTGTGTCTCTCCCAACATTACATTTCAGTGGGGCTATTATTTGGGGGGACACTTCCAACTGATGCTCAAGAGGTGGGGGGCACTCTTCGTGGTTTTCTGTCAGTTGTGCTGAGGATGAGTTGCTGCTGGAGGTGGCAATAACTTAAGCCATGTGGGTGGTACTGAGTCCCCAACAGGACCCTTAGTAGGACTAAGTGGTGTGATGCTAGGAGGGATGCTAGGAGGGGAGCAAACTGCATGTGCTGTCTCCCTCATCAACCAGATTGGAGAGGGTGATGCCAAGAATGACTCATCTAAGTCCAAGTCAACTGAACGCTAGCTGGCATGTGCTCCTGTCTCTACCTGAGCTCCCTGTTTCCTTCCATGATATATAGGCCTGTGAGAGCACATGGTACCAGACACTCTCACATACACACCCACCGCTTTGTTCGTTGCTCTGTGGGCCACATCTGGTGGTGCTCAGGGCTAACTCCTACCACTGCACCAGAGATCACTCCTGGTGGTGCGATCGATCACTTGAGGGATCAGCTGAGTTTCCCAGGATCAAATTTTTATCAGCTGTGTGCAAGGCCAGTGCTTGCCTGCTGTGCTATCACTCCAGCGGTCTTACTCACATTTAAAAATAAACTCCAAGCTTTTTTTTTTTTTTTAAGAAAAACAGCTGTTTTGGAAACAGGGGGCCTATTAAGAACCATTAGTCAACTCGCTATCCACTGGGAAGCTGGGGTCTGAGTGGAACTGAGGGAATTCTTGCAAACAGGTTACCCCCAAATCGCTACCATGATTGAGTGGACAGGGAAGTGAGAAGAAGCTAAGGAAACTTCTGGGTTTTATGAGAACAATGAGTTAGCCATCAGGAAGTGAAAGGAGTCAGAGTTGATAGACTAAAGGAAGATCAAAATGAGTGTTTTTCTCTGATAAATAATTGTAGCTGTGCCCTGCAACCTTTCTTTCCATTTTTTCCATGTAAATGCAGCAATGGGCCAGTATTTTATCAGGATGACTGTGTCTTATAATTATGATTCATCGAGTAGAATTATGATTTACAGAAGGACTAGTTGCTCCCACTCCTGAATCCCGTTGCTTTTCTGCGACATAAGGGAAAGGTTCTTGGATTACTTTCCTGGTTCTCCATGACTTCCTGGGCAAAGAATCCCAGGTTTAATTTGTTGATATCATTTATTGCTGATAACAAGTACGAATTCCCTGCCACATTGAAATAAAGGCTCAATTACATCTCTATAGCTACATGGGCTATTATCTCCTGGACTGTAAAAAGGGACAGCATCTCCTTTGGCCGGGAAAAGTTTAGACATAAAAAGACTTTCAACCAAGCTGCTCCCTGTGGCCTTTGTACTCATCCATATCCTGGAGGCGTTTTAATTTATCTATGTTTTTTCTTTTTAAAAAATAATCTTTATTTAAGCACAATTATTACAAACATGTTTGTAGTTGGGTTTCAGTAAAAAAAAAAAAGAACACTCCCTTTCACTAGTGCAACCTTCCCATCACCAATTACCCCCCCCCCCATTTCCCTCCTCACCTATCCCTGCCTGTCTTCCAGGCATTCCATTTCTCTCACTCACTGCCATTGCCGTGGTAGTTGTTAGTGTAATCATCTCTCAAACTGCACTCACCACTCTTTGTGGTGAGCTTCATCATATTGTGAGCCAGTCCTTTCAGCCCTCATCTCTATTGTCTCTGAGCATTATCACCATACTGTCTTTTTCTTAAAGCCCGTATAATTTATCTATTTTTTATAATTATCTTTATTTAAACACCATGATTACAAACATGATTATAGTTGTATGATTACAGTCATGTAAAGAACACCCCCCTTCACCTGTGCAACATTCCCACCACCAATTTCCCAGATCTCCCTCCTCCCCACCCCCCCACACCTGTACTCGACACAGGCTTTCTATTTCCCTCATTCATTCACATTGTTAGGATAGTTTTCAGTGTAGTCATCTCTCCAACTGCACTCATCACTCTGTGTGATGAGCTTCATGTCTTGAGCTGCACCTACCAGCCCTCATCTCTCGTCTCTGAGATACTGTTAAAAATGTCTTTCATTTTTCTTAAAGCCCATAGATGAGTGAAACCATTCTGCATCTTTCTCTCTCCCTCTGACTTACTTCACTCAGAATAATATATTCCATGTACATCCATGTATAGGAAAATTTCATGACTACATCTCTCCTGATGGCTGCATAGTATTCCATTGTGTATATGTACCACAGTTTCTTTAGCCATTCATCTGTTGAAGGGCATCTTGGTTGTTTCCAGAGTCTGGCTATTGTAAATAGCGCTGCAATGAATATAGGAGTAAGGAAGGGATTTTTGTATTGTATTTTTGTGTTCCTTGGGTATATTCCTAGGAGTGGTATAGCTGGATCGTATGGAAGCTCGATTTCCAGTTTGTGAAGGAATCTCCATAACGCTTTCCATAAAGGTTGTACTAGATGGCATTCCCACCAGCAGTGAAAAAGAGTTCCTTTCTCTCCACATCCCCACCAGCACTGCTTGTTTTTCTTTTTTGTGATGTGTGACAATCTCAGTGGTGTGAGGTGGTACCTCATAGTAGTTTTGATTTGCATCTCCCTGACGATTAGTGATGTTGAGCATCTTTTCATATGCCTTTTGGCCATTTGCCTTTCTTCTTTTTCAAAGTGTCTGTTTATTTCTTCTCCCCATTTTTTGATGGGGTTAGTTGTTTTTTTCTGGTATAGTTCTGTCAGTACCTTGTAAATTTTGGATATTAGCCCTTTATCTGATGAGTATTTGGTGAATAATTTCTCCCACTCAGTGGGTGGCCTTTGTATTCTGGGGACTAATTCTTTTGAGATGCAGAAGCTTCTCAGCTTAATATAGTCCCATCTGTTTATCTCTGCTTCCACTTGTTTGGAAAGTGCTGTCTCCTCCTTAAAGATGCCTTTAGTCTCAATGTCCTGGAGTGTTTCACCTACATGTTGTTCTATATACCTTATAGTTTCAGTTCTGATATCAAGGTCTTTAATCCATTTGGATTTAACCTTTGTACATGGTGTTAGCTGGGGGTCTGAGTTCGCTTTTTTGCAAGTGGCTAACCAGTTGTGCCAACACCACTTGTTGAATATGCTTTCCTTGCTTCATTTAGGATTTCTTGCTCCTTTATCAAAAACTAGGTGGTTATATGTCTGAGGAACCTTCTCTGAGTACTCAAGCCTATTCCACTGATCTGAGGGTCTGTCTTTATTCCAATACCATGCTGTTTTGATAACTATTGCTTTGTAATACAGTTTAAAATTGGGGAAAGTAATGCCTCCCATATTCCTTTTCCCAAGGAGTGCTTTAGCTATTCGAGGTTGTTTGTTGTTCCAGATGAATTTCAGAAGTATTTGATCCACTTCTTTGAAGAATGTCATGGGTATCTTCAGAGGAATCGCGTTAAATCTGCACAATGCTTTTGGAAGTATTGCCATTTTAATGATGTTGATCCTGCCAATCCATGAGCAAGGTATGTGTTTCCATTTCCGCGTGTCCTCTCTTATTTCTTGGAGCAGTGTTTTGTAGTTTTCTTTATATAGATCCTTCACATCTTTAGTCAGGTTGACTTCAAGATATTTGAGTTTGTGTGGTACTAATGTGAATGGGATTGTTCTCTTAATGTCCATTTCTTCCCTATCATTCTTAGTGTATAAAAAGGCCATTGATTTTTGTGTGTTAATTTTGTAGCCTGCCACTTTGCTATATGAATCTATTATTATAATTTATCTATTTTTGAACTTTTTGTCAAATTGAGTTTTAGTCATGTGATGTTCAAACACCTATCACCAGTGTACACTTCCCATCTTCTGTTTTTTGGGGCCAGAAAACCACCATAGCTTCCCCTTTTGGAAATATGGTTCAGCTTAGTTTCTCTAGGTTCTGAATACACGTATCATCAAAGGCAACACAGTGGGAGGAAACATCCTGGAAGGAAATTGCATCAGATCAGCTGAAGGACATGCAGGTGACACTATGATGTGCTCCACGTCTGGGGAAGAGCTCTCCTGGGCTGCCTGCCTTATCAACAACACACCAGACTGCACCTGGCCATGGCCTTCAAGGTCCTCTGCAACCAAGTGGGCCTGGAACTGTCAAGACAGACTCTCAATTATTTATCCTCAAGACCTCTGCACCAGGCTCTGGTCTCAGAAGAGTCTGAGTTGGGTATTTTGTCTCTGCAGATCTTGCATGTGTGTGTTTTCTTTTTATTTCAGAGTTCTTTGTCAAAAAAGAGACTCAAATAAATCATGTCTACACATTGAGAAATACTTTAGTAACTCAATTCCTTCTTGTTGTGAACAATTCCTTCCTCTTGTTCCTTCCAAAAGTGTGGGTTTTTTCCTCACTGCCTTTGTAAAGTGAGTTTATTATTATTTTTTTTTTAGTTTTAGTTTTGGGGCCATACCCAGTGGTGCACAGGGGAGTTATTCCTGGCTCTGTGCTCAGAAATCACTCCTGGCAGGCTTGGGGGACCATATGGGATACCTGGAATGGAGCCCAGGTTGTCCAAGTGCAAGGGCCCTATCTGCTGTGATATTGCTTTGGTCCTAATTTCAGTTAATTTTGTTATTCTATTTTAATTGGGAAAAGGGGCTAGGACTCACCTAGATTTCCTGGAATACTGAAAGATGCACTTTTCCTTCCAGGGAAGCCCCTCTTACCAGTTCTACCCCTCAATTCCTTGCTTAAAGTCCTAGCTCCCTTTAGGTTCAGAGCAATAACACAACAGAGAGGACACTTGCCCATGTGGGTGACCTGGCTTCAAAGGGTCCCTTCCTGAGCAGAGTTGGGTGTGGTCCCACCAAAAAAAAAAAAGAAAACTCTTTAGATCCTAAGGCCCTCCCCCAGCTGATCTTATTTGGGGTGGGGACTGTTGGACAAGCACTAGCCCCAGGAGACAACTGTCCTTTTCCAGGAGCAGACATTTGTCCCTAGAGATGATGTCATCTAGCTGGCATGAAGGCCATAGGGAGGCAGCTGTCTACAAACCTCATGGCCCTCAGAAATGCCCACCACCTTGCAGGCACCCCAATACTGTCTGTGTTTGCAGGCACCGGGGCTGAGAGATGTTTGCAGGTCCAGTAGCCCAATTTGTGGTGCTATATTACAAAAGCCTTCAGAGACTAACAGACATCCTAACCTTCTCCATGGAGGAGGGAAAAGCCAGTGGAAGGGGAAGAATGACAAAGGCCAATTTCTATCTTCAAGGACAATTGAGTGGTTTAAAGGCATCTAAGTGAGTCTTCAGTTTTTTACATTTTGTTTTCTAGGTGGGAGCCACATCCCACTATGCCCAATTCTTACTCCTGGCTCTGTGCTCAGGGATCACTTCTGGCAGAGCTTGGGGTGTTAGGCCAGTCCCATAAAGACACCAGAGATAGATAAACAATAGAGTTTATTAGAGCTCTGCACTGAGGACTGCCAGGCCAAAGGGACTCTGAGAGCCTTCTTTTGGCATTCATTTACATACTTTTCTCTTTTTTTTTTATTTACATACTTTTCTAACACAAAGGCTGGAGGACACAAGGCCTAACACAGTTCCCACCTCATTGACTTAAAGCAGGGGATACAGGAAAGGTAAACAAGGTTAGAATACATCAGATATCCTGGTGAGCTTTTAGACACTGATCCAATTTACAAGCTTGTCTTCCTTATTTCTCATGCTCTTGAGGGCTATTAGACTCCTGGGAGAGCCCCTTTCCCAGGGTAATTTCTCCTGGGGTATTTTCCTTTATTTTCCTTTAAAGCCTGCCTGGAAAGTTTTCCTTTGAGATTAAATATTCATTGATTCTCTGGTGTGAAGGGGCTGTCTCATAGTCTCTGAGTTCTTCCCTCTAAGCTGTTTCTGAACATGCCCAAAATAAGCAAGATACGGCAGTTAGGATATACTGACAACTTGTGATATATATCATGTCTAACTTAGATTCAGGTGGCTCTAATTTTGGCCTCCAGCCAGGAATTTTGACTTTATTCTAAATTTGGAGGCTATATTTTCTCACAGGGGGTGATTGGGAGTGCCAGAGATTGAACCTGGGTCAGCTGTATATAAAGTGAGCACCTTCCCTTCGGTACTACCTCTTTGGCCCCTAAGTTTCTAATTTTTAAAAATAGGGGCTACAGCCAGCAATGCTCAGGAACCTAAAGTTCAGTCCTGGTGTTGCTTGTGTTGATAATGCATGGGGAGGAGCCAGGGCTGTACCCACACATAGGGGTACTGGAGTTGTGGGAGTTCTGAGGATGAAGGAATCAAGCTCAGTGTTCTACCATTTGATCTATCTCCACCACCCTCAATTTCCAAATATTTTTGCGGGGAGAGGAGCCTTAAAGCACTTAAACGATCCAATTTCTAAATGGCTTGAGAGAGACACTTAAAAGCCAAGTTATAACAAGTTTTCAGCATGAAATACAGAGGACAGCAGCATTATATTTTTTTCTTTATAGCCCAAATAAAAAAATTTTACTTCTCAGCGACCAGCTGCAAATTGCTTACTCTGTTCCCCGTTGGCCGTTGTGCTAATGCATTTTAATGAGTCGCCGCACCATGAAATCCCATCATTAGTTAAACACAAGTTGTGTCGCCATTTGAGTCTGGGGCTGGGCCTCAAGGATGAGAAAGTTTGTCACCAAGAACCTGGAGTCATCAAAGGCTTCCTAGCATCTTTGCAGATATAGTTCGATCTTAGAGTCTGGGGTTTATTTGACCTCAGTAGTGGTCCTTCTGCTGTCTGGATGCTGGAAGTGGCTGGGTCCTGGCACTGCCTTCAGCCTCCACGTCCTGCTCTGTGTCCTCCCCCCATAGGCACAAAGGGACAACTTACTTCTTTTGTTCAATTCTTCAGGATGTTGGCTTTTTTGTTTGTTTGTTCGGGAAAACACCAGCTGTGTTCAAAAATCACACCTGGCCTTGCTCGGGGAATTATATGTAGAACCAAGAATGAAACTTGGGTTGGCTGTTAGCAAAGCCACTCCTACAGGCTCAGTTTTCTGTTTGTTTGCTTGGCTGGTTTTGATTTCAGTTTTTAACCTCACTTGGTGGTGCTCAGGGGCATCAAAAGGGATGCCAGGAATTGAAACTGGTCAGCTGCATGCAAGGGAAATGCCCTTCCCACTGCACTATTGTCCAGTTTCTGTTTTGTTTTATTTTTTTTCTACCATAACACCAGAACGTTCAGTGTTCACCAGCCTATCTATGCACACACAGCACAGGAGGTCTAGAATATTCTGTGAAGAGAAAAGCATGCCCTTAGTGAAATGTTATGTCCCAGCTTTCCACCCTCACCCAATCCCATGAGTTTCTTTTGCCTTCTTGACTTCCGTTCTCTTCCTTGGGACCTGGAACACCTTTGTCTCTAAGGCCTCCAGCTCAGGGAAGTGTGGTCTGAGCTCTTTCTTCTCTTCCTCCTTTTCCTCTTTAGGTTGAAAGAGAAGGCCACTTGTATTTGGGGAGAAAGCTCTTTGGGCTATAGGGTCCCTTTACAAGTCATCACTTAGCAACCTGCATGTGCATATTAAGGAGTTGTGGTTCTCAAACAGGTCCACTGGTACATGTGGGGTCACACGTGGGAGGAACTTGGGCAGCTGGGCTTCCTTGAATGATGTGATCTCATAGCTTGCTCTTTCTAATCCTGCTCTTCATAGAAGAAACTTTTCTTTTGACATGATTTCTCTGAGTGGTACTTTTTAAAATAAGCGAGTTCTGGTGATCTACTAAGAACAGCAGATGGGGGATTTACTAAAGTCATGGGTAATTTTTCACTCTTTTCCCAGAGCTACAGCTTGGGATTACCCAGGTCAATATGATGACCAGAACCGACTCTTCCCAGGGCCCTCTCTCCCTTCTGCTCCTAAAAGCAAAGATGGAGGAGAAAATTGGTTAAGAATGGGCAGATTGCTAATAGCTTTCATTGTATTCATGTCTAGAAATCCTTCCCCATATAACAGTTAGGCAGAGTAAATGTAACAACTAAAATGAGGTGAATAAAATGACAAAGGATGGCTATATCTGCACCATTTCACCACTTGAAAAATCTCTTACATGATTTCAAAACTGTCTTTTAAAACTTAATTAACTTGGAAAGTGAAAAGCTAGGTACTTTCAAAGGAGGCCTGGGGGCCATTGCTAAGTTTTCTCAGCTAAAGAAGCTGCATGCTCAATGCTAGGGCCCTAGGAAGGTCAATGCTAGGGACTGAAATAAAGGAAGCTACTAAGGATCAGAGTGCTGGGCTTGTGGGCCATCCAAGATTTCATCTGTGAAAGCTTACTGGCCACATGATGCCAGGGATCAAACCTAGGGCCAACCTATGAGATGCATGCCCATTAACCCTTGTGCTATCTATATCTCTGGAGCCTGCAATTTTTGTCCCCATTAAAAAAAAAAAAACAGCAACTCTAGAATTCTATAGCTAATTCTGTAATCTTCCTAATCTGAAACCCTGGAACAAGGCTGGGCTGGGCAGTGTAGGGCAGGGTACTTAGCAATGAGTTAAGTAGTAGAGTTTATTCTTTCTCAGAATAAAAAAAAAGAATTCTAATGAGTCATTTAGAGTAAAGAATCAATTTTGTTGGAGGAAACAGGTTGAAAATATACACAAAAGGAATTTAAGGGCTCGGAGAGATAGCACAGCGGCGTTTGCCTTACAAGCAGCCGATCCAGGACCAAAGGTGGTTGGTTCGAATCCCGGTGTCCCATATGGTCCCCCGTACCTGCCAGAAGCTATTTCTGAGCAGACAGCCAGGAGTAACCCCTGAGCACCGCCGGGTGTGGCCTAAAAACAAAAACAAAACAAAAACAAACAAACAAACAAAAAGGAATTTGAGTTAAAAAATGTACTAAGGAGTATAGATTATTTTAACTTTTTGTGGGGGGTGGTGGGAGTCACACCAAGTGGTACTCACAGATGACTCCTGGCTCTGTGCTCAGAAATTGCTCTTGGCAGGCTCAGAGGACCATATGGGATGCCAGGATTTGAACCATCAGCCATCCTGGATCTGCTGCATGCAAGGCAAACACCCTACTGCTATGCTATCTCTCTGGCCCCTATTTTAATTTTTTGATGACTCTTTTTTCCATGCTTAGTGCTAGATGAACCACAATCTTTTTGGTCACCAGAGAGGCTGAATGATTCACCACACTGAAAAGCCTAGTCTGCAGTTCCTGATGGCCATTGCAGTCTGTGATGTAGACATCAACCTTAGGCTTCTTTTGTTGTTGTTGTTTTTGTTTTTTGTTTTGGGGCCACACCCATTGATGCTCAGGGATTACTCCTGGCTATGCACTCAGAAATTGCTCCTGGCTTGGGGGGACCATATGGGATGCCAGTGGATTGAACTGAGGTCTGTCCTAGGCTAGCACTTGCAAGGCAGACAGACGCCTTACCTCTAGCGCCACTACTGCAGTACCAACCTTAAGGTTCTTTGGGCCACACCCATTTGATGCTCAGGGGTTATTCCTGGCTAAGCACTCAGAAATTGCCCCTGGCTTGGGGGGACCATATGGGACGCTGGGGGATCAAACCGTGGTCCTTCCTTGGCTAGTGCTTGCAAGGCAGACACCTTATCTCTAGTGCCACCTCTCCGGCCCCAAGGTTCTTACTTCTTGTACAGATACCAGCTGACCACCAGTAGATATTCCTATTCCTGGTTTTCTCCATTCATAACTTCTTCTGTGTCGATTCAAGATCCCCCATAAAGCCTCTGGAGATGTTCGCTTTGTTTGTTTCATTTCAAAGAGCTCAGAAAAATGAAGTTCCTCGTTGAATTCAAGGTTTGTTACATGGAGTACAAAACTTTAAATATCAGACCTTTTCAAAGGGCAAAGATGTCTGTCCCCATGACATTCTGACCCTGTTAAGTGCTGCTTTAAGGGATTTATCTTTAGCGAGAAAGGTCTAGATGGCCTAGGAACCAGAGATGTCCAGGCGCTGGAGAGATAGTACAGGTATGAAGGCACTTGTCTTGAACGCTGCTGACCCCAGTTCGATCCATGGCCTCACCAGTACAGGTTCTATCCCTGCTACCAAACAGGGTCCTGAGTAGGCTGGGGGGGTGGGGTCCCCGGGGAATGCTGGCATAATTTGGGAGCAATATAGGGGTGACCTGGTTCACTATTATTGTGACTTGGCTAATCCTAGGCACTGCAAGCTTAAATAGTGCCATATCTCCCAGTCCTCACATTGAATTTCCAGCCAGGTTGGCCAAGAGTCGTGAGGAGATGTCTGTGGGTGTCCTGTGCCCCTTTTGGGGTCCCCTCTACACCTCCCTCCTTGGAGAAGTGGAGATAAGACATACCCACAGAGCAGGGAGAGGAGGGGAGCAGAGAGCAAGAAGGGATGCGTGTCTACAAGTAACAGCTGAGTCTCCCAAAGAAACCAACCTCCAGGTCCCCAGCTGGACATCTGGGTTCTGGACTGTGAGGAAATCCCTGCTTGCCCTGTAGTGCTCCCTGTGGCTCTCTGAGCAGACTCACAACCTGTTAGCACTGAAACAAATGCACTGTGGGAACAGGGTGAGCAGGAAGTCTAGAAAGGATGAATAAAACTATGCCATAACCCAAGAATATAGCAAGCAACCGAAGAATGGAGTCTATTTGAGCCAGTTGAATCTAACCCTCTTTCTTGGGGTCGGAGGGATAGCACAGCTGGGAGGGCACTTGCCTGGCATTCAGGCTAACCCATGTTCGATCCCTGGCATCCCAGAGGGTCTCCTGAGCCTGCCAGGAGTGATTACTGAGTGCAGAGCAAGGAATAACCCCTGAGCATTGCAGGATGTGGTCCCAAAATGACGACAACAACAATAACAATAATATCTAACCCTCTCCCAGAGATAAATTCTACCAAGACAACATATCAGTGTAATATAACAATACAACACATGCATGAATGCTAGACCACACCATATATAAGTATGTAGGTAGGCTCTCAAATAAACCCACATGCCGACCAGTGTACGTAGCCTGGGCTCGGGCCAGCCTATAATGTTAAATAAACCCAATCACACCCAAAAAGCACAGAATGAATAACTGACTCAGGAAGAGAAAAACAATATGTTTATGAAATGGTAAAATTTTAAAAATTCCTAATATGTTTCTTTAATGAGGAGCAGATAACAAAAGTTGCACACATGAATAAAGGACCATGTGGGCCAGAGAGACGGGACAGAAATAAGCAACTTGCCTTCTTGTAGCTAACCCTGGTTCCGTCCCCAGCACTGCTGAACCAGCAGCCAACCCTCAGCACTCCTAGGTGGGCACCCCTAAATTCAAATCCAAACCCAGGACAAGGGTCTGTGGTGATTAAAAAGGAGACAGAAAACCACAAATTGGGCCCGGAGAGATAGCACAGCGGTGTTTGCCTTGCAAGCAGCCGATCCAGGACCAAAGGTGGTTGGTTCGAATCCCGGTGTCCCATATAGTCCCCCGTGCCTGCCAGGAGCTATTTCTGAGCAGACAGCCAGGAGTAAACCCCTGAGCAACGCCGGGTGTGGCCCCAAAACCAAAAAAAAAAAAAAGAAGAAGAAGAAAAAGAAAACCACAAATTGCTCTTGGATGTTAGAAATGAAAGCCTTTAGGGGCTGGAGTGGTAGGACATTTGCCTTGCACATAGATGACCCAGGACAGACACGGGTTCAATCCCTGGCATCCCCTAAGGTCCCTTGAGCCTGCCAGGAGTGATTTATGAGCGCAGAGCCAGGATAACTCCTAAGCGCCACCAGGTGTGGCTCCCAACCAAAAAACATATGAACATTGTTGAGGCCAGAGAGATAATACAGAAGGGGGTGCTTGCCTTGCACATGATTAAGTTGGTTTTGATCCCCAGCATCATGTATGGTCTCCTGAGACCACCAAGAGTGACCAGAAATGCAGAACCAGAGTAAGCTCTAGACAGATCCAAAAACAAACAAACTGAATGATTATTTATACTAAAAATATGACTGTTGTGCTAAAGCAAACAGGATATCTCAAAGAAAGCATATGTCAGCACTTTCTCTACTCGCAGGACCCAAGGAGAATGTGAGGTGTGGGACACAGAGCTTGGCCTGTCTTCTCGTGACAGCGACAGCTGTCTCCTGTGGCATCTTCCATGAGTCAGAGCTGCCACGTGAGACATGTCAGAGGAGTGTCTGGTAATTGAGTGGAAATTACCTTGGGGATCTGATTCTGAGCTGAGAGATAATTTGACAAACATCAATGGGGGCCGATGTGCCCAGATTGCAATGACAAGACAGATGAATTCGGGGCCCTGAACAAAAGCAGCAGCTGTGATGTGCCACTGGTCACCTGTGCAGCACTGGGGATGCTGGTTGTCATGGCAAAAGCCATCAGAGACTGACTGGAGGGACCTGCTGGAGAGAAGGGGACGGTAGGGGGCTGCAGAGACCTTTGCTGAGAAAGGGGAAGAGAAAGGGGAGAGAGGGAGAAGAAGAGGAGGGGAGGGGGAGGCCAACTTCAGGCACCTGTGGGGTTGGGTTGGTTCTTTTCTTAGGTGGACAATCTGTTACTGGAGGGTCACATATCCTTGTCAGCACTTGGGAGACAGCAGCAAAATGTATTGAGGCTTATATGGGGGGGAGAGGAGAGAGAGAGAGAGAGATTTAAGTTCTAAGTGGAGATGAGCTCTCAGATGGAACCTGGAAATGTCACTCAAGACCACAGAGGAACATCAAGCAATACCAGATGGGGAGCCCTGCATGAGAGAGAGAGAAAGAGAGAGAGAGAGAGAGAGAGAGAGAGAGAGAGAGAGAGAGAGAGAGAGAGAGAGAGAGAGAGAGAGAGAGAAGGGAGAAGGGAGAAGAAAGGCAAAAAAGGAAGGAAAGGGAATTAGGGAGGGGAAGGGATAAAGAAAAGGAAGGGGAGGGGAAGGGAAGGGAGAGAACAGAGAAAAGGAGTCAGGGAAGGGGCTGGGTGACTGTCTTGCCTGTAGAACCCAAATTCAATCCCTGACGCTGCATATAGTCCCCCTAGTGTTGCTGCATGTAGCCCTGGTGACTGCTAAAAACTGCTAGTGGTTCTAGGAGCCCTTGAGGATGATTAGGGGTGGCCCTGGAGAGTCCCAAGACCACAGGGACCAAGAAGCACAATCTTGGGCCCTCACACTAGATCATTAGCCCACTTCACCTGGGGGCTTTAGACAAGTTCAGGCACTCATGAGCAAACTCTGAGGAGACAGTCAGAACTATGAGAACCCTCAAAATCGAGCCTCTATGACAGAGATGAATAGTCACACCATTGGGGCCTCACTAGAGCTAAAATTCTTTTGACATCCTTCAGACAATTTTTTTCCTCCCCACCCACCCACACACCCCCTTCAGACATTTCTGTTAGAATGTCTAAAGTGTGAAAACCTTCCCATCCAAATGTGAAGAATGGTGTATTGTTTAAAAACCTGAAAAAATAATGATTTTATTCATAATTAAAATATAACTAATATATAAAACTAATATATATTAAATATACAAAACTAATATAACATAAAAATTAAAAAAAACTCTTCTCTAACTCCATAGAAGAATCTCTTTTTCATCTTTATTGTCATCATTATTGGAAAAACTTGGAACAGTATTCCTCTGCATAACTGCAATGGAGAAGGACCATTAAAATCCCTTTCATAGGGGAGAAACTGGAATCAGAAATGTGGAGCTCTCACAGCTCATTCAAGAATAGGAGACAAGAAGGATTCTGTGCATTAATCTTCTGTCAACTTCTTGCAAAAATGAAAGATGGTATTGACAAAGAATAACAAAGGTGTCAGGAAATATGGAAGCAATCTCATCTGTAGAACCCAAGAATAGGCTTCCCTAGGAGTCATACATAATACATAATCAAGTTTTTTAATTTATTTTTGTTTGTTTACTTGTTTGCTTTTGGGCCACTCCCAGTGGCATTCAGGAATTAACTCCTGTCTCTGCACTCAGAAATTACTCCTGGCAGGCTCAGGGATATTGTGGTGCTGGGGATTGAACCCAGGTCAGCTGCATGCAAGGCAAATGCCCTATCCACTGTACTATCTCTCCTACCCCATAATCGAGTTCTTATTCTTGTACAATATCTATATGATACAATGGAGGTGCGAGTCTAATGGATGATGAAGATTAATAGTAAGAATGAATTAGAAGAATAGTAAAGAAAAATGTTCCAGAATCAGATAACTTTCTCTCACAATATCTGTCTTCTATACGACATGCTCTGCAGAGAAGCTCTGATTTTTTAGAGGCTCTAAAGGATGACAGTGGCTGCTCATGCCTTGGCATCTGGTGTTCTATTATTGCCCCTGTCGAGAGAACTACTCTTTATTCTAGTTCCAAATTATTTTCAGTGCTCAGCTTGGCACCAGAAGGAAATACTTAGGCACCTTCTCTGTCCTCATTCCCACAGCAATTTTGGGATGTATAAATGGTGCAAGGTAGAGCAATGTCTTAGTTCATTTCCATGACGTTTCCAGATTCTGGGAGCATGCAGGAAAGAGCTGGAGTTGGGAATAATGACCTGAACAAAAACCAGAGTATTTCTAGAAGTCAGTGTGCTTTTTTCTTCTCACAAGAGAATCTTTCCTAGGAGTTTTGGAGGTCAAATCTCAGCAAGGCCTTGTGTGCTTGGGTTAGATAACTCAAATCTTGACCTCTGTCCTTGAAAATACATGAATGTCTTTGACAAAGTATAGCATCAGATTGAATTGTTCAATATACTGAGTTGACACATTCATATTGCAATATGGTGAGCTCCATTTTGTCTTATACTGTCATAATTCTTTCATTGTTGGAGAAAAATCACTCTATAAAAGTAGACCCTAAGTTGAGAATTATGTCATGGCTGATTGTCCTTCCACTGTAACTTTACCTTGTCCTCTTTCTTTGCATCTTTTGTTCTCATAATTCAAAATAAAAAAATTAATAAAAAAAAAGTAGACCCTAAGGCATTCATTGCTGGTAGGGAAAGCAAGCTTAAGAGGTAGAAGTTAAGCAGAAAAGACCCCTCTGGGGGAAAGAATGGGTGTAAGTGTGAAAAGTCCATCCAAGATCAAGTCTATGCTTAGACAGACTTAAGAGCAGGGATCTCAAACTCAAGTTACCTGGGGGCCGCAGGAGGCAAAGTCGGAATGAGGCAGGGCTGCATAAGGGATTTCACAAAAAAAAAAAAAGTCCTCAAACGTCATTATTAACAGTTTTAATTATTTCTTCTGAACATGAATAGAACATTGAGTGAAGATCATGAACAGTTCTGAACATGGCATTTTTTTATTTTTTTTATATTTTATTTAAAACCTTGATTACATACATGATTGTGTTTGGGTTTCAGTCATGTAAAGAACACCACCCATCACCAGTGCAACATTCCCATCTCCAATGTCCCAAATCTCCCTTATCCTCACCCGACCCCTGCCTGTACTCTAAACAGGCTTTCCATTTCCCTCATACATTCTCATTATTAGGGCAGTTCAAAACGTAGTTATTTCTCTAACTAAACTCATCACTCTTTGTGGTGAGCTTCCTGAGGTGAGCTGTAACTTCCAGCTCTTTTCTCTTTTGTGTCTAAAAATTATTATTGCAAGAATGTCTTTCATTTTTCTTAAAACCCATAGATGAGTGAGACCATTCTGCATTTTTCTCTCTCTCTCTGACTTATTTCACTCAGCATAATAGATTCCGTGTACATCGAAAATGGCATTTTTTGCCTATTCCTTGCTGCCAGAGACTTGACAGTGCTTCTTCTCACAAATCTGAACCACATTTGGCTTATAGAGAGGAAGCAGTTGAGACCCTCAGTATGGCTTGAAGATGATCATCATTAAGTCTAGACCTGTACTTTGACTTCTTGAACTTCAATGTGGAGAATAACTTTTCACGCAAATATGTGTTCCCAAAAAGGCATATGGTGCGCTTGAACATTCAGGAAAGCTCAGGGAAGCTGGGGGTCAATTCTCTCAAAAATTGCCCATGCATGTGTGCTTTTCCACTAATCTCCCTGAACTTGGCTTTGAGATCAGAGTTGCATTGCAGGTCAATGAGCTCCATTTGAAGCACAGGAGGGGCATCTTGCACATCAAAGGAATAGGGGTCCACAAAAATTTGGAAAGTGGTTCTGTGCTTTTTGAAGTCTGCAAATCTGTGATCAAATTCCTTCTCAGCTTAAAAATAGCATCACCATATTTCTCACCACTGAATGGTATGCCTGCATCCACAAGTTCCTTGCATGCTGGGAAATGGCAAAGGTTTGTCTGAGACAGCTGGGATTTCCATAACACAAGTTTTGTGGAGAATGCTCTCACGTTGTCATAGGCAGCACTAAGAAGCTGCCTCGGGCCTTGTAACATCTTGTTTAGTACATTCAACTTATGTGTGATGTCAACAAGAAAAGCTAAGTCCATGAGCCATTTGTGATCACTCAACTCAGAAACAGCATTCCCACCCTTCTCCATGAAGGCTTTCACTTCTCTCAACTCAAAAAATCTTTTTTTTTTTTTTTTCTTTTTTTGGGCACCACCCGTTTGACGCTCAGGGGTTACTCCTGGCTATGTGCTCAGAAATCGCCCCTGGCTTGGGGGGGCCATATGGGACGCCGGGGGATCGAACCGCGGTCCTTCCTTGGCTGGCGCTTGCAAGGCAGACACCTTACCTCCAGCGCCACCTACCCGGCCCCAACAACTCAAAAAATCTTTTCAGAACATTTCCCCTGCTGAGCCAAGGTACCTCAGTGAAATAGAGCACATCTCCACATTCTGACTCCATTTCCTCTAAAAAAGCACTGAACCTCCTGTGCTTTAAGCCCCTGGATCTGATTTGGTTGATGCATTTCACAACAACAGACATCACATTGTCACACGGCAGGCATTTACTGCAAAGGGCCTGCTGATGGATAATGCAGTGAAGAGCAATGGCCTTCTCTACACCCTCCTGTTCAAGTTTTTTTTTTTTTTGAACAAGTGCCACCAGTCCATTTTTCCTCCCTGTCATCAACGGTGCTCCACTGGTTATTATTCCAACAAAACTCTTCCATGGCAAACCTGCATTCTCAATGGCATCACACAGATGCCGAAATATCTCATTTGCCGTGGTCTGGCCATGCATTGGCATTATTGTGAGCAGCTCCTCTGTCAATTCAATTGCAATCAACACCACGGACATAAATTGTGAGCTGCGCAGTGTCTGTTATATCTGTGCCCTCGTCAAGAGCAACTGAGTATGCATCAAAACATTTGGCTTTCTCACACAGTTGATGATAAATGTCACTTGACATGTTAGAAATGCGCTCTGCCACAGTGTTGGCAGAAAGGCTGATTTTGCTAAACTGATCTTTTCCGGACAGATAATACTTGCAGCCTGTAACATGCATTTTTTTAAACAAACTCTCCTTCTGTGAATGGTTTCCCTGCCTTAGCAATCATCTCACTAACCATGTAACTAGCTTCGACTGATGCAACATTCTCTTTGGTTGCTTTCTTGAAGAAATCTTGTTGCCTCATTAGACATGCTTTAAGACTGGCAACCCTCTTGGCTCTCTCATTTCCTTGATATTTTGCACATTCCTCAGCATGTTTAGTTGAATAATGGAATTTCAAGTTGTATTCCTTGTGCACTGCAACTTTCTCTGAGCAAATAAGACATGTGGGGATGCCCCTGTACTCAACAAAGAAATACTGCGTCTCCCACTTTTCCTGAAATTGTCTGTGCTCATCATCAATCTTTCTCTTCCCTGCAGGCTTTGATGAAGTCATGATGAAGGTATGACAAAATCTAATTCTCTAATAAACTTCTCTCCCTTCTCTTCCTTCTCTCCTTAGGCCTCCGATAATGCAAGGGACAGCGGGCAGGAGCAGCGGAAATGACATGTGCGCTAGGTGCAAAGTATTCGCGATTATTCACTTACCGAATATTCACAATAAAAAAATCGCATTAGTAAGAAAAAAATCGCAAAAAATTGCATTAAACATTTGCATACCCCGAATGGAACTTCTTGGGGTATGCGAAGGCTGCAAATGGCCTGCGGGCTGCGAGTTTGAGACCCCTGCTTAAGAGGGCCACAGTTCAGACAGCCTGCAGAGAGCTTCCTTCCACGCAGAGCTGAGTGTGTATATAATTTCAATGTTCTCTAGTCTGTGTCTCCTGTGCCTACAGTTGTGCTAGGGGTTCATCCCTTGTTCCACATATTAACTTGTAGCTAAACATACAGAGTTCACACCCTGCTTTTCCCCAGCCCCATCAACACACGGACTTCACACCCTGCTCATACCCTAAACACACAGAGCTCGCCCCCTACTTTTCCTTAGCCTGATAGAGTGAGGCACATTTTAAGTATCCCAATCTTTACTAAAATAAGTCGAGTAATCTCCCCAAAGTTGCTCCTGGATGGTGTGACTCCTCCTCTGCTGCTCCCCTTCAGGCTAAGTCACTGGATGGCAAACTCACCTGGGATCCAACATCACTGACTGCATCTCCACTCACCCATACCAAATGATGTATGGGATAAGAGGGAGGAAGAAAATGAGGCTGTACCTAATAAGTAAACAAACAAACAAACAAATAAAAGGCCAAGGAACCTTTGGTTGAGTCCAGTTTACTACCTGGTCAGTGTCGGTCTCATTCATTGCCATGGACCTTGCTGATCTGATGGGTTTTGTTACAGTCTTGGCTTTTCTCTAGAGACAGGTTTGTTCAGCAGACTGGTCTTCCTCCAGTGGCCACACTTACAGAGGCCTCTTCCTTGCTCACTCCTGTGGGCAGCCTTGTAAGTACTGGCTAACTTGCCACATTCTCCAGAGGCAGCTGAATTATACTCATTCAGTAGTGGAACATGATATTCTGCTTTGCTTCTAGACTTACATAGAAATATTCTGGGTACAACTTTTCATAGTAGGTCTGGACATGTATAATGAAACAAAACAAACAGTTATAAAAATATAACTGTTGTGTATATATAATATATATTTACAACTCGGTATTTAGATATGGATGTGGTTATATAGACATTGAAATACATAAAGACATAAGTATTAATAATAGTGATATAAGTGTAGATCTAAGTAGACAAGTATTTATTCAGATTTATATATTAAAGAGATATATAGATATAAACATAGGCATTAACATATATAGGCAGATATTTACCTAGTTCTTTAGATGGCAGATATCAGACTGAGGTTTATTTATAGGTGCAGATTTAGATCTATTTTGTCACCCATGTTTTACATGTAGTAGATAACTGATTTAAAGCAACCAGCCATAAAATGTGATTTCTGAGTCTAACTTTTTGCTTTTGTGATGGATTTGAAAAGTTATCTTTGACAGTTTTAATTTGCGCATTTCTAATGTCTAATGCTGTTGAGCAGCATTTGATAGGAATATTGATCATTTTAGCACTCCTGTGAGGTAAAATGCTGTTCAAGCATTTCCCCAATGCTCAATTTGGGTATGTTTCCCCTGCTGATGTAGAGAGAAGCACAGCATCTCTTCTCAATGGGGTCTCTGTTTTGTGTTCTTGAAATATTTCTCCCACACTGGGACTTACACTGTCATTACTTCAAGGCCATGTTTCAGTGAACATTATGTCTTTAATTTTAATGTCGTCCTGTGTACTGATGGTTCTTTGTTATATTTACAACTTTTTATTTAGTGCTTAAGAAATCTTTTTTTACACCAAGGTCATTAATATACTTCATACAGACTACTTTCTAAAATATTTATTGATTTCCTTTCTCACTCAGATGTCCACTTGAAATTATTTCATCCTATGTGCAAGGTGAGAAATACCAGTTCTTTCATTTTTCTATCAGAATATCCAATGTCATGCTTACCAAATTAAAAGTTACTCAGAGGAAACTTTGTCCCTATTGAGTGATTTTGTTTTTATCTTTATTATATTCCTTTGGTCTTCTGTCTCAATTTTTGTCCCCACCATACTATGCTATTTAATATGTTCTCATAATAACTATATAAAATATTTGTTGTTTAGTCTGGGAATTTTAATTTCCATATGTTTTAAAATCAGCTTATAATTATTTACAGAACAAGCTAGAAGAATACATAAAATAAATATATCTCCCTAAGAAGAATTTTTTTTATAAAACAGTCATTTTTCTGGCCCATGAACATAGGCATTTTATGTTGTATAATTTATGATCTGAAGTGTGCTGTTTTGGCATATTTTATTGACCATACTCTTCGGTAGAATGTGATTTGAGCTACATTTGACACTCAGCGATGCAAAGATCCCTGTTCAGTCTCATTCCAGGTAAAGATATTTTTAAAAATTATTTATTGAGTCACTTTGTGGATTACAAAGTTATTTGTGATTGATTTTCAGGCATACAATGTCACTGCACTAATCCTTCCACTAGGACCTCTTCCCTTCATCAATGCCCCCCCTTTCCCCTCTAGCCCTTTGCCTCTATGGTAGGCACTATTTTCTCTCTCTCTCTCTCTCTCTCTCTCTCTCTCTTAATTAATTAAAGTTGATTAATCAACCTTATTCATTGATTTTTTAGGGTTTTTTTTTTTGGGCCATACCCAGTGATGCTCAGGGTTTACTCCTGACTTTGCACTCAGAAATAGCTCCTGGCTTGGGGGACCATATAGGATGCCAGGGATGGAACCCGGGTCCCTCCTGGATCAGTTGTGTGCAAGGCAAATGCCCTACTGCTGTGTTATCACTCTGGCCCCTTAATCATTGATTATTATCAAGACATCCAGTCAGAACTTTTGAAGAATATCTCCAATATAGACTTGTATTATGCATGTATATACATTCATATCTAAAAACTCTGGCTTATTACTTTTTAAAAAGAATTGTACAAGGTTAAAATCCCAATTTTCTGCATCACATTATGTCAAAGATGTACGATGCCAATATGACTTATTTTCTGTCAACTTGATGCTAAACTTGACTATTTGGTTAAGTTGATAGTTTGTAGATTCCTTCACCATAGAGTTTCTTTATCTTCCCATTTCTATTCCATTCTTTGAACATGAATCACTAAGTCCTCACTCCCACTGGAGAGCAGGACTGTTTTGTAAGGACCTTTCCAAGAGGATGCCAGTGACTATATAATGTTGATGACTTTGATAAAGTTTAGTTGCTTTTTTCTCACAGGTTCACTTGATTTTTAAATCAAATACTTTTAGTATATATTCCTTAACCTGTGGGTTTTTTTCTATTTCTTTTGTATCAGATCAACAATTCTGTCTCTTTGATATGCCCTCATTCTTCCATAAGCATTTCTTTAATTAATTTTGGGGGGGAATGACATGATACACCATCCTTTAATATTTTACTTATTTATTTATTTTGAGTTTGAAGATCATGCCCAGAGGTGCTTAGGAATGAATTCCAGCTCTGTGCTCAGGTATGTTTGAAGGTGGTGCTCTGGGGAGCATATAGAGCCAGTGATTTAGTTGCACACAAGACAAGTACCTTAGCTCCTGTACTGCAATCCCTCTCTCCTTTAATTTATTTATTTTTTGTGGCTACCTCAGTGCACAGGTAGGCTTTTCTTTGATAGTGCATAGCTAATTTCAGGCAACTGTTTTTGTTCCTGATCTCAAGTGAAGTTTAAGACATTTTTGCTATTTAATATGAAATCACTGTTACTTGGCTTAGAAAATTTCCTCTAGGTCAAGGTTGTTGACAGTATTTCATTTTTAATCATGACTTAATGGTTCATTTTTTAAAAATATAATACTGTTAGATGTTTCCTGGAAATTACCATTGACGTCCAAGTGTTAAACGAACCTCGTATTTGTGAAGACCCCAATTTGGTCACAATATATTTTCTTTGTGTATATGTGTCTAGATTCTGTCAACTCCTAGTGTTTTTTTTAGTAGCAAACATTTTCCACTCAGTCCACTCAATGAACCATTTACCTGCTGGGGTATGAGGAAGGAGCGTCACACATATGGGGACATTTCCCCAACTTGGGAGTCTGACATGCATTTATGTTTTTTTAAGTTCACTAAAGGCATCTGACCTTTGAAAGGATCAGGTTGATGATAAAACTCACAAGAAGCCAGTGCATGAACAAATAAATATTTGTATCATTTTTAATGTGATAATGGTTCTGGCCAGCAATGGAATAAACCAGAAAATTTAACATTGCCCAAGTGCAAACTATTTAGAAATGCAGCACACATACCTTCCAACGGAGAGCTAAGCTCCCAACAAGATAAGGGAAATCCCCAGGTCCAAAGTTTAAGAGAAAACAGCAAAACAAAATTGATGGATATGAATGATTCTTGCTGGTGCTCCACTCTAGGTCACAAGGTTTTGTTTTTGGATGATGACATTAGAGCTGCCTTTTGTGCTGATACCTTCACCTACAAGTAATCCGCCTTCTGTGGATTTGGAGAAGGGATGTCAGAGTCCAATTTGTGGGTAGTACAAGAAAGCTTCCAAAGACTCCTAAAGTGAAGGCTGATACCTCTGGTGTGCCTATGCCTAAATTGAAATTCTCCTTATGGTCTGGAAGTGCAGAGGCTAAAACAAAGATAGAATTTGCTTCCTAGTTGGTAATTCCATGGGGAATTGTTATGGAAACAGTCACTGAGACAGATTAATATGCAGGATGTTTAGGAGAGAGTGTTGGGAATTTTCAACTAGAGGTGAAGGGAAGAAAATAGGAGTCCACGGACGGAAAGAGCAAAGCTAAGGTAACATCAAGGAGGTCCTAAATTATTAATTCTTATGAACTGGATTAAAATTATTCATTGCTTTTAATTAATCATTTTGAAACTAGTCTGAGTATGGAAAGACTTGGCCTTTCATGCTCTGGAGAGATTGGCTTCAGATGCTCTGGGCGAGTGTCAAAACTTGGGGGTGAAGCAATGACAAAAGGGCGTCAGATTGGAGAAGTAGAGGGTAGGTATGTGCCCTGTCTGCAGTCAATGCTAACTCCTCCCTGCAGTGCTCAGGGAGTGTCAGAAATTGAACATGCAAAACAAGTGTCTTAACCCCTTTACTATTTCTTTGGCCCTAATTTTTTCTATAACTAGGTTCTTCCTGTGAAGATGGAGGTGGAGGCTCAGTGAGCACCAAGGCCATACTCTGGGGAGAAAATGGAGGGCCTCACATCTGCTAGTCAGGTTCTCCACCACAGGAACCGGCTCCCTCCCAAATCCACTTGGATGTACACAAGTATCTGGTTCTGAGGTTCTGATCCCATTTTCCTGAGGCTCCCAGGTACTGTGTTGTTATGGTCACCCTGGGAGGTGAAGGCCTCCTGCACTGGATACCTCCATTGGACTTCTCTGCTGGGCCTGGACTCTGTTGGTTCTGAAAAATAATTCATGCCTCACTGACAGAGGTGGCTGACACTGATTATGTGCCTTGAAGTCTAGTGGTCATGGGATTTAGGGGCAGTGCTAATGGAGTAAAATCTACCACTGTACTGAGTTAGGCTGCAGGCTTGGGGACTATGAGAGCTCAGGGGATAGTGTGAAGCCTGTAAATATTAACAGCCCCCCCCCCACCTGCATCTGAGTTGAACCTTGAACAAAGACAAATCCCAGCTGGAAGCCAAAATTAGAACTGCTGAAGTCAGGATAATCTATGCATATATGTATGTATATAAGTATGTATGTCAGGATATCCTAATTCTCATTAATTTTTTATTTTGGGTATGTTCTTAAACAGCAATGTTACCTCAGAAGGAACACTTTCCTGGTGGGTTTGTAGATAAGAGATAAGGAAAACTCCCCTGGAGCCATTACCCCTGAGAAAAGGGAACAATTAAGACAACTTCCCAAAGTAGATGTAATCATATGTGTCAGACTTAACCTTTGTGACCTTATTAGACATCAGGGAGGTAGGATTGTGCCTTTCCTGCCTTTGTATAGAAGATACATAAGGTAAATGCAAAAGTTTGTTGGGATCTCTGGTCTCTTTGGTCTGGGATCCTCAGTATTGAGCTAGCTAATAAACTTTCTTTTTTTTTTTTTCTTTGGTTTTTGAGTCATACCCTGCGGTGCTCAGGGGTTACTCCTGGCAGGCTCAGGGGACCATATGGGGTGCTGGGATTCAAACCATCCTCTGTCCTGGGTTGGCTGTGTGCTAGGCAATGGCCCTAATGCTGTGCTATTTCTCCTGCCCCCAACCCATAAACTTTTTTTTTTTTTTGCCATAAACTTTCTATTTTTTAACTATGTCTGGTGTTTCTGTTTCTCTGTGATTCCGGCCTAACAGTAGGAGCAGGCTCTGCTTTGCCCTTCACTACTGTGTGGCCTCCTAACTGGGGCTCTCAGCACCAAGTCATCCTACACCCCCAGGTCAAAGCTATTGGGCCCCACAAAAGAACAGGAGTGACCCCTAGGGCCTAATAAGCACTGCTGAGGAGCAACTTCCCCCCAAAAAACCTGCAAATAAGCAATTGATAGAGGACGTTTCAATTTTCCCCTTGCCCACTCTTTTTTTTTTTTTTTTTTTTTTTTGGTTTTTGGGCCACACCCGGTAACGCTCAGGGGTTACTCCTGGCTATGCGCTCAGAAGTCGCTCCTGGCTTGGGGGACCATATGGGACGCCGGGGGATCGAACCGCGGTCCGTCTCCTAGGCTAGCGCAGGTAAGGCAGGCACCTTACCTCCAGCGCCACCGCCCGGCCCCCCCCCCTTGCCCACTCTTGCTTGGGGCTCCGTTTTAACTGCTTAAATCTACAAATGAGACATCCCTGTAAATCCCTGCACTCAACTGAGGTGGATAGTTTACTCTTTCCCAAGACCCTAAATTCTGCCCAGCTTCTGAGTGCACAATAAACCAAGAGATAATGGAAAGTCCCCAGGCCGGTGGCCGAATAAATCACCCAAAATACCCCATAGACATGCAGGGTGTATGTCTTGTCTTAACACAGGTGGACCCTACATTAATAAGGCCACTTTGGGAAGCCAATAGGAATCCTTGGCTACTCTAGTAAGCAACACAGTCCCAGGGTTCCTATAAAACCCACTAAATGAGCCACATTTCACTTAGTCCTATACTATATTCTTCCCCTGATGGAGGGTGGGTTGGTTCTTCTACTTCCCAATAAACTTTTCTATTTCTTATTTTGAGTCTGAGCATCAATATTTTTATCTTTGAAATAAAAAGAAAATATTCCTTTATTTATGTCCTTTATTTCATAATAGAAAATTTATTCTTGAAAATATCACATAACCAGGGAACTATGGACCAACATAGAGATTCCCCACTATCACCTTAGACACTGCTCCCACACCACAGTCCCTGTTCCTTTTATCGCCTTTATTGTATGCTAAGTAGGGAGCTCCAGGAGCCAGATAACTTGATTTATACAAGAGTTCCTTCCATTGGAAGATCTACATAATGGATAGCATTTGGCTCTGAGAAAGGGCCTCAGGGAATGTACCACTCTGGTTGGTTTTCTTCTTTCTAATTTAGGGGACACATTTGGAGTGAATAAAGAATTGATAATCCCATTAGCCTTCCATAGACAATTTCATATAGCCAGAATGCAGTTTATGAATCTGATGTGTGCTTGGAAGCAAAGAGAGGGTCTGAACTAGAACCTCTAAAATGTGGGGCAGCAAAGGAGGAAAAAAATACTCTAAGTCCCTAGTATTGGTCCTGGAACAAAGTTCAGTTCTTTGTGATGTGGTTTATCATGGTAATAGGAAGGAGAAAGATGCTGTCATTTGTGAATACGAAGTTCATTCATATCAGAAACAAACAATAGAATTGTATTACTCTTGAAAAGGGGCATATTTAACTACTGGCAAGAAGTCAGGACTTTGTGAAGTCAATCAATTCTGACCATTGTCCTTTATGAAATGATTATTAATATTATGAACTCTTAGGACTAGCTGATCCCATTGGGGCTTGCGGAGAATGGGATAGAATCTGGCCACTGTGTGAATAATAGTGCCATGTTGGGAAATAGTAGATTGGAGAGAAGCATTGAAGGTCTCAAGAAAGGATGGAGTTTTGAGATGCACAGTAGTGGCCAAACAATGGAGAGAAATAATTGGAGATGCTGCACTACATAAAATGGGGAGAGAGGTGGTAGGGTTGAGTCATTGGGAGGCTTTTTTCAATTGTTCAACCAAGAAAGTGACTTTCTGAGTCTGGTAAAGACTCCTGTGCTCAGAAGACCTGTCAGTGAGTTAATCAAGAAGTCATAGAAGATCACTGCAGACCATCACAAAGTTAATTTGAACTTTCAATGAAAAAAAGCACAGAATGCCTTTCCATGTTTTATTGGGACTTGAAATGTAGACCCAAGTCTTTCTGGATACCCCGCAATCAACTCCAATTTTGCAAAGCTTTGAGGAGATGGAAATTCAATGTGAATCTTGTAGAGAATAAAGTGTAAATAAATGACATGAATCTCATGCTGCTTTTTAGGTATTTTGAGACTCAGCCAGTGTATAAAGATACAGCTCAGAAACACTTCGGATGTCCAAAGGCAAAGTATGAAATAAAGGGTTTGGAAGAGAAACCACGGGAGTGAGAGGTGTTGGTAAAAGAACAGACCATGAGTGAGGAAGTATTTTGCCAGAGCAAAACAAATTTATTGATGAAATACAGTACACTTTCCACTGACTCAGTGGAGGACTCCCACTTAGGGGAGACACTTTTCAGAGCATAATTTTTGGGTGCTTCAAGCAGAAAATTTCTGCTTTCTAAGATTAGTTGGTCCCAAGAGGTGATGAGCAAAAGACATATACCCAATTTTGGAAAAATATATTGTACATAAATACATATACATAAATATACACATATATACATAAAATATATTGTACATTTTAAGCCAAATACATATAAAAGTTAAGAAATACATAGAATAATTGGGATCAACTATAAAATGTTCTCAACCAATCATACAGAGATAATAAAGTGTACATAAATGGTTTTAGCTTCCTAGGAGAAAGTGGTAAAGGCAGAGAATATCTGACTGAGCCTGATAAGGCAGGGCACAGAGGCCAGTTTTAGGAACTGAGGGGTAGAATGGAGCAAAGGTGGGGTCTCATGTAAGGCTGATTATTTCTGCAAAGACAGTCTTAGCCTGCCAGATCTTTGAAGTGGGGACTTTTGTTAGGCTACTTCAAGAAACAAGACACAAAGGGGACTGTGAAAGGGTCTTCTATGCAAACACCGAGTATAAGAGCCCTTGATAGCCAAGCCATCTTTTGGCTTGCACAAGTGCCACCAACTTCCACTCTGACCAAAGAGCTGACGGTACCCTGCTGACATCACCGGATGTGGATATGGCACTGGGATGTAGAGCGGTGGTGTTCTCATTGACTTGTGTGTCTTTATCCAATAATTTTTTTCTCTCTGGTGAGAGCAAGATCCCTTCACAGGAGATCCGCCTTTCATTCACTAAAGTGCCCAATACTGTGTTGATCTTCCCAGGCACGATGTCACAGAGCAACTTGCTAAATGTATTCATTTGCAAGGTGGATCTTTTGTGCCTGTGATGAATAACACCCTCTTTTACCTCTGGGCAAACACATTTTTTACTTTCTGCTTCAATAAATTGGGCTGGTTGAAAATATTTCATAGAAAGAGAAGCCAGACTTTGTCTTTCTATGGCTGTCTTGTGTTACTTAGCATCATGTCTGTAGGTTTATCCAAATGTTCAGATATGGTAGGATTTCAAGTATGACAATCTACTATTCTCTATACACAAGAATATATTATTTTCTTTATTCACAACTATTGTATTCTCCTTACTCATTGATGAATATTTGGTTTGTCTATGCTGCAGTGAATGAAAATAGGAATACTAACATCTCTTTGGACTACTGATGCTGTTCTTTTCGAAAAACCTGGAACCTCTGGTATTTTTATTTTTTGGAAAGGAACTATATCCTAATTCCATACAGACTACACTATTTTGCATTTGGATAAGACTGTACCTAAACTCTTTTTAATTGTCATCATCTCCCACACCTCATTTTCACTTGGGACTCTTGTGCTGCATAGAGAACAATCTCCCTAGAACAAATGACTGACAAAGATTAATGTAGCATAGAGGTCATATGTTCATGGTTTATTCTACCGGTTATAACTATCAGAGAACCAGCCCACCTCAGAGTCAGGGAACTGCCCATATATGAGTCTTCAGAACTTTGAATAAGAAGTAATGTGAGATTTTCCTGTTACTCTAGTTTAGGAGGTCATGGGGAGGGGACAGTGCTCCCTGAGTTTGCAAAGTCTAAAGTTCCGATTGTGATAATAATTGAGGTCTTTCTGACTTTACTTTTCCTGGACAATTTTTTCCTTTCCCATATTTTTTCTCTTTCCATTTTTTCCTGGCTTCCTGAAAAGCAATTTGTAACAAAACTGCCTTCTCCTGTCATGGTGCAGAAACAACTCCTGCCAGACCAGGGTATTTCTGTGAAAGGATTTATAGGACAAAACAGGTAGGAAGGAGACCAGGGTCTTACAGCAAAGCCATTTGGAAAATCCAATAGTCACCATCAGCAAGGCATGCAACATCAACTGCTACCACACATTCAATTTGATACCAGAGTCTCTAACTGAGAGGAGTCTTTGCTCTTTTTTTCCTTCTTTTTTCTTTATTTAAACATCTTGATTACAAATATGATTGTGATTAGGTTTCAGTCATGTAAAGAACACCCCCTTTCACCAGTGCAACATTCCCACCACCAATGTCCCAAATCTCCCTCCATCCCACCCCACACCCACCTGTACTCTAGACAAGCTTTCCAGTTCCCTCATTCATTCACATGATTATGGTAGTTCTCTGTGTAGTTATTTCTATAACTTCACTCACCACTCTTTGTGGTGAGCTTCATGAAGTGAGCTGGAAGTTCCAGCAATCCTCACATTGTCTCTAAGGATTGTTGCAAAAATGACTTTTATTTTTCTTAAAACCCATAGATGAGTGAGACTATTCTGCATCTCTCTCTCCCTCTGACTTATTTTTTTTTCGGACCACACCTGTTTGATGCTCAGGGGTTACTCCTGGCTAAGCGCTCAGAAATTGCCCCTGGCTTGGGGGGGACCATATGGGATGCCGGTGGATTGAACGGCGGTCCTTCCTTGGCTAGCACTTGCAAGGCAGGCACCTTACCTCTAGCGCCACCTCACTGGCCCCCCTCTGACATTTCACTCAGCATGATGGACTCCATGTACATCCATATACAGGAAAATTTCATGACTTCATCTCTCCTGACGGCTGCATAATATTCCATTGCATATATGTACCACAATTTCTTTAGCCATTCGTCTGTTGAAGGGTATCTTGGTTGTTTCCAGAGCCTGGCTATTGTGAATAGTGCTACAATAAATATAGATGTGAGGAAAGGGTTTTTGTATTGTATTCTTGTGTTCCTAGGGTATATCCCTAGGAGTGAAATAGCTGGGTCGAATGGGAGCTCAATTTCCAGTTTTTGGAGGAATCTCCATATCACTTTCCATAGAGGTTGGACTAGATGGCATTCGCACCAGCAGTGGATAAGAGTTCCTTTCTCTCCACATCCCGGCCAGCACTGATTGTTCTCATTCTTTGTGATGTGCGCCAATCTCTGTGGTGTGAGATGGCATCTCATCATTGTTTTGATTTGCATTTCCCTGATGATCAGTGATGAGGAGCAATTTTCATGTGCCTTTTGGCCATTTGTATTTCTTTTTTTTTATCAAAGTGTCTGTTCATCTCTTCTCCCCATTTTTTGATGAAATTAGATGTTTTTTTCTTGTAAAGTTCTGTCAGTGCCTGTATATTTTGGATATTAGCCCCTTATCTAATGGATATTGGGTGAATAGTTTCTCCCACATGGTGGGTAGCTCTTGTATCCTAGGCACTATTTCTCTTGAGGTGCAGAAGCTTCTCAGCTTAATGTATTCCCATCTGTATATCTCTGCTTCCACTTGTTTGGAAAGTGCAGTTTTCTCCTTGAAGATGCCTTTAGTCTCAATGTCATAGAGTGTTTTATCTACATGTTGTTCCATATACCTTATGGTATCAGGTCTGATATCAAGGTCTTTAATCCATTTGAATTTTACCTTCCTACATGATGTTAACTGGGGGTCTATGTTTGCTTTTTTTGCAAGAGGCTAACCAGTTCTGCCAGCACCACATGTTGAAGAGGTTTTCCCTGCTCCACTTAGAATTTCTTGCTCCTTTGTCAAAGATTAGGAGATTGTATATCTGGGGAACATTGTCTAAGAACTCAAGCCTATTCCACTGATCTGACGGTCTGTCTTTATTCCAATACCATGCTGTTTTGATAACTATTGCTTTGTAGTACAGTTTAAAGTTGGGGAAAGTAATGCCTTCCATTTTCCTTTTCCCTAGGAGTGCTTTAGCTATTTGAGGGTGTTTATTGTTCCAGATGAACTTCATAAGTGTTTGATCCACTTCTTTGAAGAATGTCATGGGTATCTTTAGAGGAATCGCATTAAATCTGTACAGTGCTTTGGGGAGTATTACCATTTTAATGATGTTAATCCTGCCAATCCATGAGCAGGGCATGTGTTTTCCATTTTCGTGTGTCCTCTCTTATTCCTTGCAGTAGTGCTTTATAGTTTTCTTTGTATAGGTCCTTCACATCTTTGGTCAAGTTGACTCCAAGATATTTGAGTTTGTGTGGCACTAATGTGAATGGGATTGCCTTCTTTTTTTTTTTTTTTTTTTTTGGTTTTTGGGCCACACCCGGGAATGCTCAGGGGTTACTCCTGGCTATGTGCTCAGAAGTTGCTCCTGGCTTGGGGGACCATATGGGACACCGGGGGATCGAACCGCAGTCCGTCCAAGGTTAGCGCAGGCAAGGCAGGCACCTTACCTTTAGCGCCACCACCCGGCCCCGTGATTGCCTTCTTGACATCCATCTCTTCCATATCATTATTGGTGTACAAAAAGGCCATTGATTTCTGTGTGTTAATTTTGTAGCCTGCCACCTTGCTATATGAGTCTATTGTTTCTAGAAGCTTTGTGGTAGTCTTTAGGGTTTTCTAAGTAGAGTATCATGTCATCTGCAAAAAGTGAGAGCTTGACTTCTTCCTTTCCTATCTGGATTCTTTGATATCTTTTTCTTGCCTGATTGCTCTAGCAAGCACTTCCAGTACTATTTTTTTATGGTTAATATTATAATGTAATATTCTATTTTTTTTGCTCATTAACCATTTTACTTAATTTTTTTACAGTGGAAGGACAATCACCCATAACATAATTCTCAGAAGTCCCCTTGCTGATATCTTAACTTTGAAATTTCAGCCAAAGTACATTAAGACAGAATCCATGTACAATTACTTTGTTCCTCAAGTCCCCAGATTGTAACACATTATAATATTTCTTAACAGCACACAAGGCAATTCAAAGCCATAAAACTTACGTAACTCCTTAAACATTACAGGCATAGTATTTTCTTACATTTCCATATACATGCATATTAGCTTAAGTTAACCTCAAATTTTAAGTGAGTTCTTTTTAAGGATTAGAGTCAAAGGAGCACAGTAAAAATGGTGTTAGAGTGGCAATTGTTGTTTGCATAGGCCCACCAAAATATGAGGGACATGGAAAGAAATAACCTTGGCCTAAGTACAAAGAGACCAGACCCCTGAAGTTTCCTGGCACAAGACCAAGTCTAGGCTTCAGGCAAGCTAGATCGTCCAATCCAATACATTGTCTGTAGTGCCAACACACTTTTATTTTTCACACAGTCTCTGTTGTTGGTATCATATTTCTGTATTAAAGATCCTGGAATCTGCATATCTTACATTGAAGTCAGGATGTGGAGCATCCTCTCCTTTCACCTCACAATCAAAGGGCAATGCAGGGAGCCCTGTCCTGTAAGCAGGTCGTTGTCGTTGTTAAGTCTTCTCAGTGTTAAGGGAAGTCTCTTTTGAGCAGGTCAAAGTCTGAGCAGTGTAGGTCTTCCGTGGTAGAGGACTGCTTCCAGGTGATGTTATAAACCAGCCTGGATGTTTTGTGGATGGCTTCCCTGGTTCAGGGGAGAATGGAAAATGCTCTTTCTTCTGAGGTCTGTGCTAGGCCGTTATGTCAATGTTCAGGGTGTAAGGTCCCTTTGCACTACAAGATTTGTGTGTTCCAATCTCTATTAGATAGGCTCTTATTTGTATGTATAGTAATTTCCCATTTTAATGTGCCTATGCAAATAAGAAGCAATGCCACGTAGTGTTATTGTCGCATATGGGGGCCATAAGAACAATTCCAATTATTCCCATGATATGGTTCAATCATAAGCATTAAACTGGGGGACTCTTTCACCAAAATTTCTCGTTAAACAGCTCAAAAAAGAAGATATAAAGTGGTTAGAATCGTCACTGTATAAGACAACATTTAGTAAGAATTATAGCTGTCAGAGAAGAAACAAAATATTCTTTTTTTTTTTTTACACTGATGTTCACAAATTTTAACAAAACCAAACATATTTGATGCCCTCTTAGGTCATATTCTTGAACATTTAAAACATTTGAGTTCACTCAAATATTTTTTTTTAACACCACCCATCACCAGTGCAACATTCCCATCACCAATATCCCAAATCTCCCTCCTCCCCACCCGACCCCTGCCTGTACTCTAAACAGGTTCTCAATTTCCCTCATACATTCTCATTATTAGGACAGTTCAAAATGTAGTTATTTATCCAACTAAACTCATCACTCTTTGTGATGAGCTTCCTGAGGTGAGCTGGAACTTCCAGCTCTTTTCTCTTTTGTGTCTGAAAGTTATTATTGCAAGAATGTCTTTCATTTTTCTTAAAACCCATAAATGTGTGAGACCATTCTGCGTTTTTCTCTCTCTCTCTGACTTATTTCACTCAGCATAATAGATTCCGTGTACATCCATGTATAGGAAAATTTCATGACTTCATCTCTCCTGACAGCTGCGCGGCGGCGGGAGGGGAGGCCTCGTCCGGGAAGCGGAGCTCCGCGCTGGGACTGGCTCCCTCACAGCCATTTTCTGTCCAACCAAACAGCCGATTGGCGAAGGGAGCCAACCAGGGCCGCAGCGGAGGTTGAAGAAGAGGGCACTCTTCTTTCCACGGGTGTTCTTGAATCCACCGACAACAACCGCATCTGACTACATTTCATGACCATGGATGGTGACAGTTCTACAACAGATGCTTCTCAACTGGGAATTTCGGCAGATTACATTGGAGGAAGCCATTATGTCATACAGCCTCATGATGATACTGAAGATAGCATGAATGATCATGAAGACACAAATGGCTCAAAAGAAAGTTTCAGAGAACAAGATATCTACCTTCCAATTGCAAATGTGGCAAGGATAATGAAAAATGCAATCCCTCAAACAGGAAAGATTGCAAAAGATGCCAAAGAATGTGTTCAAGAATGTGTGAGTGAGTTTATCAGCTTTATCACCTCAGAAGCCAGTGAGAGATGCCATCAAGAAAAACGGAAGACAATCAATGGGGAAGATATTCTTTTTGCCATGTCTACCTTGGGCTTCGACAGTTATGTAGAACCTCTAAAATTATACCTTCAGAAATTCAGAGAAGCTATGAAGGGGGAGAAGGGAATTGGTGGAGCAGTCACAGCTACAGATGGACTAAGTGAAGAACTAACAGAGGAGGCATTTACTAATCAGTTACCAGCTGGTTTAATAACTGCAGATGGTCAACAACAAAATGTTATGGTTTACACAACATCTTACCAACAGATTTCTGGTGTTCAGCAAATTCAGTTTTCATGATCTGAAGAAATGACAGGATGAGGAGTGTAGAAAGTGAGACTCTGTCCAGTTCTGAACCTGAGACATCTGCAAGAAATGCCAGGAGGATGATGGAAGGTGTCTCCCTGTATATTAATAGCTGTAATGTAGCTTCCTGATGCTTGACTAATTGGGGTGTTATTTGACTTGAGAATCTTTTTCATGAATGATTTTAAAAGAAAAATTTGGATTTTTTTTGAGATATTAAGTATTTTTTATTTATCATTTAACATCTATTATCTGATATTTTTTTTAATTTTTATTTTTTTATTTAAACACCTTGATTACATACATGATTGTTTTTGGGTTTCAGTCATGTAAAGAACACCACCCATCAACAGTGCAACATTCCCATCACCAATGTCCAAGTCTCCCTCCTACCCACCCAACCCCCGCCTGTACTCTAAACAGGCTCTCCATTTCCCTCATACATTCTCATTATAAGGAAAATTCAAAATGTAGTTATTTCTCTAACTAAACTCATCACTCTTTGTGGTGAGCTTCCTATGGTGAGCTGGAACATCCAGCTCTTTTCACTTTTGTGTCTGGAAATTATTATTGCAAGAATGTCTTTCATTTCTCTTAAAACCCATAGATGAGTGAGACCATTCTGCGTTTTTCTCTCTCTCTCTGACTTATTTCACTCAGCATAATAGATTCCGTATACATCCATGTATAGGAAAATTTCATGACTTCATCTCTCCTGACAGCTGCATAATATTCCATTGTGTATATGTACCACAGTTTCTTTAGCCATTCATCTGTTGAAGGGCATCTTGGTTGTTTCCAGAGTCTTGCTATGGTAAATAGTGCTGCAATGAATATAGGTGTAAGGAAGGGGTTTTTGTACTGTATTTTTGTGTTCCTAGGGTATATTCCTAGGAGTGGTATAGCTGGATCATATGGGAGCTCAATTTCCAGTTTTTGAAGGAATCTCCATATCGCTTTCCATAAAGGTTGAACTAGACGGCATTCCCACCAGCAGTGGATAAGAGTTCCTTTCTCTCCACATCCCCGCCAACACTGTTTGTTCTCATTCTTTGTGATGTGTGCCATTCTCTGTGGTGTGAGGTGGTATCTCATCGTTGTTTTGATTTGCATCTCCCTGATGATTAGTGATGTGGAGCATTTTTTCATGTGTCTTTTGGCCATTTGTATTTCTTCTTTGTCAAAGTGTCTGTTCATTTCTTCTCCCCATTTTTTGATGGGATTAGATGTTTTTTTCTTGTAAAGTTCTGTCAGTGCCTTGTATATTTTTGGAGATTAGCCCCTTATCTGATGGGTATTGGGTGAATAGTTTCTCCCACTCAGTGGGTGGCTCTTGTATCCTGGGCACTATTTCCTTTGAGGTGCAGAAACTTCTCAGCTTAATATATTCCCATCTGTTAATCTCTGCTTTCACTTGCTTGGAGAGTGCAGTTTCCTCCTTGA
Organism: Suncus etruscus; assembly: GCF_024139225.1. Classification (NCBI taxonomy): domain Eukaryota; kingdom Metazoa; phylum Chordata; class Mammalia; order Eulipotyphla; family Soricidae; genus Suncus; species Suncus etruscus. The sequence continues at coordinate 1,075,974 of NC_064858.1, read as the reverse complement.
AGATGCCTGTAATGTCCTGGAGTGTCTTGCCTATGTGCTGTTCTATATATCTTATGGTTTTGGGGCTGATATCGAGGTCTTTAATCCATTTGGATTTCACCTTCGTGCATGATGATAGCTGGGGGTCTACGTTCAATTTTTTGCAAGCGGCTATCCAATTGTGCCAACACCACTTGTTGAAGAGGCTTTCCCTGCTCCATTTAGGGTTTCCTGCTCCTTTATCGAAAATTAGGCAAGAAAAAGAGCTCCAGAAAAATTTGGATTTTAAAGGTATTAAAATATTTTTGTTTTGTACGTGAGTTTGTTGCTCTGTATGACTCCTGTATGCATTGTATATTGCAATTTATTACTGTCAGAGATTTGTAGACAGTTTCTTATTTTCATATTGAATCATGTTACTTTTGTAATTCAAGTAAGCAGCTGGGTTAATTCATGATGTTTGCCCTTTTAATAAAATATAAGGGTAGAGTTAAAAAAAAAGAGAAAAAATTGGGAAAAAGAATATGGGAGGAATTACTTTCCCCAACTTTAAACTTTACTACAAAGCAATAGTTATCAAAACAGCATGGTATTGGAATAAGGACAGGCCCTCAGATCAGTGGAATAAGCTTGAATACTCAGAGAATGTTCCCCAGACATACAATCACCTAATTTTTGATAAAGGAGCAAAAAATCCTAAATGGAACAAAGAAAGCCTCTTCAACAAGTGGTGTTGGCACAACTGGGTAGCCACTTGCAAAAAATTGAACTTAGACCCCCAGCTAACATCATGTACGAAGGTAAAATCCAAATGGATTAAAGACCTCGATATCAGCCCCAAAACCATAAGATATATAGAACAATACGTAGGTAAAACACTCCAGGACATTGAGGCTAAAGGCATCTTCAAGGAAGAAACTGCACTCTCCAAGCAAGTGAAAGCAGAAAATTAACAGATGGGAATATATTAAGCTGAGAAGCTTCTGCACCTCAAAGGAAATAGTGCCCAAGATACAAGAGCCACCCACTGAGTGGGAGAAACTATTCACCCAATACCCATCAGATAAGGGGCTAATCTCCAAAATATACAAGGCACTGACAGAACTTTACAGGAAAAAAACATCTAATCCCATCAAAAAATGGGGAGAAGAAATGAACAGACACTTTGACAAAGAAGAAATACAGATGGCCAAAAGACACATGAAAAAGTGCTCCACATCACTAATCATCAGGAAGATGCAAATCAAAACAACGATGAGATACCACCTCACACCACAGAGAATGGCACACATCACAAAGAATGAGAATAAACAGTGTTGGCAGGGATGTGGGGAGAAAGGAACTCTTATCCACTGCTGGTGGGAATGCCGTCTAGTTCAACCTTTATGGAAAGCGATATGGAGATTCCTCCAAAAACTGGAAATTGAGCTCCCATACGATCCAGCTATACCACTCCTAGGAATATACCTTAGGAACACAAAAATACAATACAAAAACCCCTTCCTTACACCTATATTCATTGCAGCACTATTTACCATAGCAAAGACTCTGGAAACAACCAAGATGCCTTCAAACAGACGAATGGCTAAAGAAACTGTGGAACACAAAATATTCTAAAGAAATACGTGTCCATTATATGTATCTTGAAACAGTTTGGGGTTGTCATACATAATGCACAGTTATTGACTGTGATTAGGATTGTACACTACTAAAGTTAAAAAGAGAAATGTAGGTTAGTGACATTTGGGAGGAGGTTAGAGAGTTAAGGAGTAAAAAAGAGCTTCGTAGCGGTGTGGTAAAGGGCAGAATGCAAAATGAACATTCTGTATATGCAAAACATAACAAAAGAAAAAGAAATACTCTTAATACATGAAGTACGCGCGGGGGCGTAAGCCCCCGCGCAGTTCTGTAGTTTTTGGATGACTCCCCACAGGGCCCGATTAACCAGGTGTGGCCCTGAAGACCCGCCTGGTGTGGGGGGGAATCTTGTTCGCCTGGACTAAGTGGTCAGCCCAGGGGTCCTATGGCTAGCTGTCCTGCCCAGAGCCCCCATCATACCAGTCAAAGGCACACGAATCCTGGCATGTGGGTGTTCTCCAGTACTATTTTTGAAGAGGAGTGGTGAGAGCAGACAACCTTGTCTTGTATCACAATTTAGAGGAAGGCTTTTAGTTTTTTCTCCATTGAGGATAATATTTGCCATTGGCTTGTGGTAGATGGCTTCAACTAGATTGAGAAAGGTTCCTTTCATTTTCATCTTGCTGAGAGTTTTATCAAGAATGGGTGTTTGACCTTATCAAATGCTTTCTCTGCACCTATTGATATGACCATATGATTTTTATTTTTCTTGTTGTTGATGTTGTGTATGATGTTGATAGATTTATGGATGCTAGGCCATCCTTGCATTCCTGGGATGAAACCTACTTGGTCGTAATGTATGATCTTCTTGATGATGCATTGGATCCTATTTGCCAGGATTTTGTTGAAGATCTTTGCATCTGCATTCATCAGGGATATTGGTCTGTAATTTTCTTTTTTGGCATCATCTCTGTTTGTTTTCGGTATCAAGGCGATGTTGGCTTCATAAAAGCTGTTTGGGAGTGTTCCCGTTTTTTCAATTTCATGGAAGAGCCTGGCTAGGATTGGTAGTAGCTACTCTTGAAAGGTTTGAAAGAATTCATTAGTAAATCCATCTGGGCCTGGGCTTTTCTTTTTGGGCAGATGCATGATTATAGTTTTAATTTCCTCAATAGTGATGGGGGTGTTTAGATATGCTACATCCTCCTTACTTAACTGTGGAAGGTTATAAGTGTCCAAGAATTTATCCACTTCTTCTAGGTTTTCATGTTTAGTAGCATAAAGTTTCTCAAAGTAGTCTCTGATTACCCTTTGGATCTCTGCAGTATCTGTCGTGATCTCCCCCTTTTCATTTCTAATATGGCTTATCAGGTTTCTCTCTCTCTCTCTCTCTCTCTTTGTGAGTTTTGCCAATGGTCTATCAATCTTGTTTATTTTTTCAAAGAACCAACTTCTGCTTTTGTTGATCTTTCAGATTGTTTTTTGGGTTTCCACTTCGTTGATTTCTGCTCTCAGCTTTGTTATTTCCTCCTGTCTCCCTAATTTTGGGTCCTTTCGTTGAGCACTTTCTAATTCTATGAACTGCATCATTAAGCTATTCAGGTAGGCCCCTTCTTCCTTCCTGATGTGTGCTTGCAAAGCTATAAATTTTCCCCTCAGGACCGCTTTTGCTGTGTCCCATAGATTCTGGCATTTTGTGTCTTCATTATCATTTGTTTCCAGGAAAGTTTTGATTTCCTCTTTGATTTCATCTTGGGCCCACTAGTTGTTCAGTAGCAAGGTGTTTAATTTCCAATTCTTAGTTTTTCTTCTATGTGCCTTTATAGTTCACATCTAATTTCAGAGCCTTGTGGTCAGCAAAGGTAGCCTGCAAGATTTCTATCCTCTTGGTTTTATAAAGGTATGTTTTATGTGTCAGCATGCAGTCTATCCTGGAGAGTGACCCATGTACATTGGAGAAGAATATCTATCCAGGTTTTTTTGGGGGTGGAGTGTCCTATATATATCTACTAGTCCTCTTTCTTCCATTACTCTTTTCAGGGATAGTATGTTTTTATTGGGTTTCAGTCTGGTTGACCTATCAAGTGTTGACAGGGCCGTGTTGAGGTCTCCCACAATTATTGTGTTATTATTGATGTCTTCTTTCAGATTTGTCAGTAATTGTATTAGATAGTTTTCTGGTCTCTCATTGGGTGCATATATATGTTTAATAGTCCTGATTTTTTTCCTGTTGCACATATCCCTTGATTAGTACATAGTGTCCATCTTTGTCCCGTACAACTTTTCTGAGTATAAAGTTGGTGTCATCAGATATTAATATGGCCACCCCAGCTTTTTTAAGGGTGTTGTTTGATTGGATGATTTTCCTTTAGCCTTTGATTTTGAGTCTATGTTTGTTCTGACTATTCAGGTGTGTTTCTTGTAGGCAGCAGAAAGTTGGATTCATCTTTTTGACCCATTTTGCCACTCTGTGTCTTTTAGTTGGTGAATTTAGTCCATTGACATTGAGGGAGATGATTGTCATAGGATTTAATGTCATCTTTGTAAATAAGTTTGCTGTGTTTGTTGATATCTCTTGTCTTAAAGTAGACCTTTCACTTTTCCTTTAAGGCTAGCTTTTCATCTGTGAAGTTTCTAAGCTGTTGTTTATCCATGAAACTATATATCTTTCCTTCAAACCTGAACATAAATCGGGCTGGGTGCAGTATTCTTGGTGAGGCACCCATATCATTCAGTCTTGTCACAATATCCCACCAGTGTCTTCTGGCCTTGAGAGTTTCTTGTGACATGTTTGCTGTAAGTCTTAGGGATGCTTCTTTGAATGTAATTTCCTTTTTTGATCTTGCCTCTTTCAGTATTCTATCTCTATTTGTGGGATTTGTCACCATAACAAGGATGTGTCTGGGGGTGTTTTTCTTTGGATCTCTTTTAGCTGGTACTCTTAGGGCATGCAGAATTTGATTGCATGTATCTGGGAGTATCTCTTTGATGATGTCTTTGACAGTTGATTCTTCCTGGAGATCTCCTACCTGGGTCTCTGGGACTCCTATGATTCTTATGTTGTTTCTGTTGAGTTTATCAAAGACTTCTTTTTTTTTTCCACTGTTCCTGTTTTCTATTAACTTGCAGCTTTTGAGTATGGGGAACAAGAGAAGTAATAAAGACAAGAAAATTAATAGCTCCTTAAAAAGAATTACTTGATTTTTCATATTGTGTAAAAATTTTTTCTCAAAGACTTTTATTTTCATCTGTTCACATTCCTTGAGTACTTTTTCCATTGCCTGATCGTTTGTCTTAAGGTTCTTTTCCAATTTCTTCTGCTGTGTTGAGTTTTTCTGCATCTCATCTTCCAGCATGCTGATTCTGTCCTCAGCTGCTGTTACCCTGCTGGCGAGGCCATCCACTGAGGTTTTCAGTTGAGCTACCGTGTTTTTCAGATGTTATTTCAGTTTGGGGTTTTCTGATTTCTGTCTTTGTGTTCTGTTCAGATCGATCTATGCTTTCTTTGAGTTCTACAAACATCTTCCATATTTCTATTCTAAACTCCTTATCCCAGAGGTTAATCAGATGTTTGGAATTTTTTAGGTCATCCGCGCTATCATCTTTATTCTCTGTGCATGGTGTTTGCCTGTGAGGTTTCCCCATTATCATGCTTGTAGTGTGATTTTTTTCTGCTTTTTGTGGTGGGGTGTTGCAAGTCAGCCCCTGAAGAGGTTGACTGATGGAGGGATGGAGGATGAGGCCTTTCTCTTCCAGCTCGGAGCACGCATCTGCCACCCTGTCTAGCCGACGGTTCTGAGGTGAAACGGCCAGTAAACAGCTCGCAGACAGTCAGGCTCGTGGAAATATTAGCATTATTTGGTGGGCAAGACTGAAGTCCAAAGACTCAGCCGCAGTTCCAGCCAAAAAGCCTCGGCCTTCCACAGACCCTTGTTTTTATCCCCCAGAGTCAGGTACCACCCAATGGTGGGATCAGATACCAACCAATGGTGGAAGCAGAATCAGGTACTACTCTAGGGTGGGGGCAGAATGCCAGGTCACACTCTAGGGAAGGGCACAATTACCGTTCAGGGTAGGGTCAGTAATATAATAATCCCCTAAAATATTTACATACACAACAGTGGGGCTCATTGGTTAGAAAGAGTGCTCAGCCGCGAAGCGAAGCAGAACAGCCGTGCTCTTCTGGAGCCTCTGGGAGAGCTATTTTTCTGGGCCCTTTTCAGCCCACTCTCAAGAGGTTCAGGAGACAGGACAGTGGAAAAACATGCACAGGCAACACTTACAGTTTCTCACAGTCGGGAACCACTGGGCAGGCGTAGATATTCCCAGCCTGATGTCACAAACAGGGGACTTGCCTTTCTGTAGAATACTTGGATAGCTGGTTTTCATGGTTGGACACAGTTCCTTGGCATTCTGGCCCTTGGATGTGCCTCTGGGGAGAGCTATTTTTCTGGGCCCCTTTTCGGCCCACTCCCAAGAGGTTCAAAGAGACAGGACCAAAGTCTTTGCCTCTTAAAATGACAGGACCCTTTTTTGGGGGGATGATGTCCAAGAGTGATTGACATTTGTCATTACATAAAATTAATGTGCACAATAGTTTATGCAAATATATATTAAAAAGTTATTGCTGTGCAATAATTTAGTAGCTTTTGCTTGGTTTTTATGTGAAAGGCCTTCCCATTTACAAATACCATAAGAACTTTTTTAATATATAGGAATAAACCCAAGCTAAGGAAGGTATAAAATCTATATCCCCCAAAACCATAAGCTACTGATCGAAACCAAGATATAATTAGACATCCACTTCATGAATTTGAAGAGTTAAGATTGCTAAAATGTCTATGCAATGCAAAGTTATTTATAGTCATTGCAATCCTGATCGAAATCTCATAATTACTCAACAGAGTTATCTCTGAATTTCATATCCCTGTTGAAATAAACAAGTAGTAAAAAATAATGTTTACATAAAAAAGGCCTCTCTTCATTGAGCTTAATTACATTTTCATTTTCTGAGAATAAAAACCTTCCTTAGATTTAGATCATGATATCTGCTTCAGGCTCTTTTACTTAATGATTTATTGTCTTACTTGAAATATCATTTTTCACATGTGTCCCCACTTTTCAAGTTTATTCTGCAAATAGATTATTTTTCAGCTCGGAGAAGTGTCCTCCCCAAACTGTATTTCTATGGTAAAATGTAATCACTTGAGAGGGACTCCCAAACAGTGGGCTTGAGAGCCTGTGGGTGCTGCTCCCACCAACACTTGGCCAATTTGGTGGTTCTGTGCAAGGGTCCAAAGATGCCCAGACCATGTGTATTCTGTGTATTCACAGCCCAGAACGAGTCCAGTTGTGCTTGGGGCCCTCATGCACCATTCTCAGTGGGACAAGGAAGGCTAAACATTGCTCAGGCTGAACCCAGTCAGTTTTGTGTGCGTGAATTTTTATTTTTTTTATTTTTTTTATTTTTTTGCAAAGCATGTGCTGTAAATACCTCAGGCCCTTGCACACACATTATGGTATCACATGCATCGTTCACAAATATGCCATGTGATGGCAATGTCCGTGAACCCTTTGGCCATCTTGAGTCTCTGCTGAATGTACTCCAGGCCCTTGGCCACTCCTTTAATCTAGGCATCATATAAAAGGACTTTGTTTTTTTTTTTTTTTAATTTAAAAAATGCATCACATAGTACTTTGTTCCCCGACTGCTTCCTTGCCTTGAGGACATGGAACATTAAGATGAGCCTGGATTTGTAGTATAATTCCAGGCCCCCTAATGTCCTATGAAGCCAGAGGACACTTATTTCCATCCTTCCAAACTAAGCCCAAAGATCACACTGCCTCTAGTTCTGTTGGACCCCTGGGGATGGAGGCCCACTCTATCTTGTGCATGTGGTGACCAGTTCTGAGCACTGAACATGAGGTCAACAAGGTTCTCCTTGAACCTCTTCGGCTTCCTATTTGAACCCTTCTCCGTGTTCCTCTTTGGCAAAGAGTATTTGGGGGATCTTTTTACTTTAATAGGCATGAAATTGGCTTGAAAATAGTCATGGTTGTTAACATTTCATAATTATATTAAAGCAACTAGATATACAGAGAGAATGTGACTGATTAAAATGTTCCAGGGTCAACTGGATGGACGATAAGGAGTCCTTGGTTCTTGTGCTGTGTCGTCAAGAGACGAAGGTCATAGACATGTTCTGAAATTATGAAACAAGTTCATTCTAGCACAGGACAAAGAAGAGAGAAGAGGTGTGAATTGATCCTGTCAATTGCAGTTGACCCGGTTATGCTCAAGCATTAATAGTTTATACTGCAGCCTGGGACAGATTAAGTGACAATGTCACAACAGGGTGACAGCTAGGTGGGACTTAGGAGAATGATTGACAGTTGACCTGCTAGGGAAGACAAAAACCCAGGACACTAGTGTGTGGATTCAGTCCCAAGAATCAGAAGAACCATTTTTGTATCTGTTTATTTACTTGATTTTTCCCAAAATGAATCCAGAAGAACCATTTTTTTTTATTAAATCACAAGATAGAGTAAAAAAAAGTTGTTGAAATTGAGTTTCGGTCATGAAATGTTCCAACACTCATTTATTCATCAGTGTTCATTCCAGCTATCAATTTCCCCAGTTTTTACCCTGTTGTCCACCACCCCCATTCAAGGACCTTTTATTGAACACTGTATATATTAGTAAGTGTAGAAAAAATGAGTTTCTTTTTTTTTATTGCAACCCAAAAGGAGAATCCTCCTCCTCTAGTAGATGAGCAGTGATTTCATGGTGAATTCTGACTAAGATTTGGCATGAGCTGATACTGGAAAGAGCTATTTTACCACACATGTACAGGACATGAAGAGTCATAGTTTGGTTCCACAGAGCCCTAGGGAATGCCAGTGGAGAAAGCGGAGAGTTTTCTTCATAGAGTTGTAACAACAGAAGAAGGTCTCCATGTGGAATGTTGCCAGTGAATCCAGGGTTTTAAAAAGGAAAAAGAGTGAGTGAGGCAGAGGAGGAAGAACAAGTAAATCCAACTAAATCATCATATAAAGATCATATTTGGATATGTATTCAAACAAAATATATAATAAAATACTTTATGAGAGCTGTGGAAATGTAAATACAGACTGTTATCTTATATTTGGGAATTGTTGGCTATTTTAGGGATACACTTGCATTAGAAAAAATAATTCCTATCTTCTAGAGATTAATAATAAAATATTATTAAATAAATGCTGTGTGGTATAACTGGAATTAGTTTAAAAGTCATCCAAAGAGACTAAGAAAAGAGAGAGAGAAAGAGAGAGGAAAAAATTATGCATAACAGTTCACAGATGGATCCTTGTTAAGTCTGGGTACTGTGAATATCAAAATGAATGCCTCTTTATTCTTTTTTTTTTTTTTTTTGGTTTTTGGGTCACACCTGGCAGTGCTCAGGGGTTATTCCTGGCTCCAGGCTCAGAAATTGCTCCTGGCAGGCACAGGGGACCATATGGGGCGCCAGGATTCGAACCGATGACCTCCTGCATGAAAGGCAAACGCCTTACCTCCATGCTATCTCTCCGGCCCCGCCTCTTTATTCTTCATTTGGGTATGCATGGCAAACTTTCTACAATGATAACTAACATTAAAATATGAGTCAGTCGTTCTCTTGTATTTAAAGTTTCAGAATTCTCTTTAAGAAGACCTATATATCTGTCTGAGATATATAGCACAGCAGATAAGATGCTTGCCTTCCAATGCATCTAACCAGGGTTCAATCCTAGGAACCCCATTTCATCCTCTGAGCACTGTCTGGCGTGATCACAGAGCCAAGAGTAAGCCCTGTTGGGTGTGGCACACTCCTTCAAAAAAATTAAACAAGAAAGACCTTTGCACCATAACAATATTTTGTATAATATTTTTTTGTTGTTTTTGTTTTACATATACATCTAAATATGGCCAAAATAGATTTAGGGCATAAAGGAGGCATTAGTTAAGTGCCACTTTTCCATGATGTAAGTTCAATTTAAGGGCATTGTAATTCTGAAAGATAGTATGGCAGAAAAGCATTTGCTTAGCATGTGACTGACCTTGGTTGAATCTTGGGCATTCCATATGGTCCCCCTTAGCAATGAAAGGAATGATTCCTAGGAACCACTAGCACAAAGCCAGGAGGAAAACCTGAGCACCACCATGTGTGGCACCCAAACGAGCAAAAAAGTACAATCTGTTGAAAAGATGCTGTTCCCACTGCTCTAAGACTACCAGTCGGAGATGTCAGTGCTGATCCTTCAACGTTTTCATCTCTGTGTCTTTGGATCCTCCTGCATCAATTGCTGTAGTTAGAAATAGCTCCCGTGTTCCTTTGAACAGATATTTCTTTGTTGAATTCTCCCCAAAATGTCTTGATCCCTTTTCCGTTCTCTGTTATTTTTTATTTTATTTTATTTTATTTTGGTTTTTGGGCCACACCCGGCGGTGCTCAGGGGTCACTCCTGGCTGTCTGCTCAGAAATAGCTCCTGGCAGGCACGGGGGACCCTATGGGACACCGGGATTCGAACCAACCACCTTTGGTCCTGGATCGGCTGCTTGCAAGGCAAACACCGCTGTGCTATCTCTCCGGGCCCCCTCTGTTAATTTTTAGGGTTAGTGTCATGTTGACAGAGATTTGGTTTGAGGTAGTGACAGAACTTATGACAGAACATATAGGAACCAAATAATTCTCTTATTGAAGGTTAAACTTTTTTTATCTTGCTTGAAGAAATAGGGGACTGCTAGTGGGGATAATATATAAGAGGGAAACCAAGTCATCACTGTTTGTATATATCAAGTTTGCATATGTTGTTGAATATTTCGTTTTGTTTTGGTTTGGTTTTTGGGTCACATCCAGTAGCGCTCAAGGGTTACTCCTGGTTCTGAGCTCAGAAATCGCTCCTGGCTGGCTCAGGGGAACACAAGGGATGCCAGGATTCAAACCACCGTCCATCCCAGCTGCGTGCAAGGCAAATACTCAACCACGGTGCTATCTCTCTGGTCCCTGTTGTTGAACTCTTAAAGTTACCAAAGTTGTTTTTTATTTTTCCCAAGGAAGAAAAGAAAGATCAGTTCATTCTAAATAGTCCATATCACTCATACACACATATGCAGAGAGAGGCCTGTGCAGTCATACATACATTTAATTGTTACATAACTTTTATTACTTACATAAATATATTTATGCAATATTTACACTTTCACAAATATAAACATTTTAATTTTTTAATATAAAGGACTCTTTCTATTTTATGCCATGCTTTGTTATGCTAACTACATTTTTCTCTCAGTTCCTATGCAACTTAAATTCCAAGAACAAGTAGGTACTTAACAAGATATATAGAATTCCTCATGAACCAAATTGTCAACCAAGTCCAAGGAAGTATAAAAGATATATTTATGTTTATTAATAAATTCCTGATAGTGATTTCCAACCTAGAAGGGCTGAACATTTTAGATAAGTTTTATTTATATTTTCTATTTCAAGAAAGGTCATAGTCTTGATGGATGCTACCACCACTCATTTGAATATTTATCTTGCTTGTTACACTCTCAGATCTTTCTTCCTATCTACAAAAGATTTCCATAATAATAAGCCACCAGGCTCTTATGGCATTGGGTTGAAAGAAGATAGCAAAAATATTAGCCTTCCACATTCCATATCAGGCATTCAATATCTGTTAAGGCCCTGATCCCAGGATGTCACTTTGTTCCACAAGTGACACATTGCACGGTTTGTTATGATTCCCACCTGAAATAACATTGGTTCAAGAACAGAAGTCATAAAAAAAAAGAACAGAAGACATCAACACTCTACAAGGTCAGCCAATGACAAGAGTTATTTCAGGGGGTCAGAGCAATAGCACAAGTGGGGAGGGCATTTACCTTGCACAAAGCTGACCTAGGTTTGATTCCCAACATCCCATATGGTCCCCTAGTCTGCCAGGAGTGATTTCTGAGCACAGAGCTAGGAGTAACCCCCTGAGCACAGCCAGGTGTGCCCAAAAAACAACAACGACAAAACCAAAAAACCCCAACAACACCAAATATGGTGATTTCCAAAATTACTCATAATACAGTTATTTCAGGACCGCAATGTTCAAACCCCAATTACAGCCCGGTGTCTCCCTCCTTCCATGAATATCTATTTCTCTCACATCCCTCAGTTTTCCCCCTGGTAGACACCAAACTAATTTCTTTTCTTTTAATTGCTCCGAGTAAACTTAGAAGAATGGCAAATGCAATTACCTGAAAATAAATCAGTACAAGCCAATTTCTGATGACTGATTGCTATTAACCTATGTAAATAAAGAAATTAAAATAATGTAATATAATATCAACCAGTGCCCACTTACTTTTACACAGATGAATTTTCAACTCTAGGATATAAAATAAATTGCATTAACTCTTATTTGTTTTTATTTGGGGGCCATACCCAGCGATGTTCACTGATTACTCCTGGCTCTACATTCAGAAATTACTACTGATGGTGCTTGGGGGACTATATGGGATGCTGGTGATTGAGCCTGGGCCAGCCACATGAAAGGCAAATAATGCCCTATGCTATGCTGTCACTATGACACTGCATTAACTTTTATTTTGTACTTAGTCCTGTGTTCCTGTCATTAGTAAATCAATTAAAAATGCTTTGCTTGGGGCCAGAGAGATAGCATGGAGGTAAGGCATTTGCATTGCATGCAGAAGGTCGGTGGTTCGAATCCTGGCATCCCATATGGTCCCTTGAGCCTGCCAGGAGCAATTTCTGAGTATAGAGCCAGGAGCAATCCCTGAGCGCTGCCGGGTGTGACCCAAAAACCAAAAAGGAAAAAAAAATGCTTTGCTCATATATTTTAGAGTTGACATAAAATTGGTAAAGCCTATAACTATAATTTAGTAAGAGCAAAGAGAATTAAGGATATGTAAAGGGAAAAATCTGGGTGAGTCTATTCAAGTATGAAGTGTTTTATCCTAAAAAAGGGAATACTGGAGAGACAATATGACAGTGGACATTCAATATAAGTGAGACATCAATTCATTATTGAAAATGCAAGAGATTTAAGAGGACCAGTTAAATTAGTTGGATCACTCAGCACCCCTTCCTTGTCCTCTACTTCCACCATAACAATGTGCATTCACAACCTTCATGATCTTACCACAAATATCATCCCTTCTAGCTGCTCTAAAATATGTTAAGAATTTTCAGAAACTGTAATGCTCCCAAAAGCCAGGGGAAGTGGGTCTGGAATAAGGATTTCTGCAGGAAATAATCCAAACAAAACTGAGAATGAAATATGCAGGCCCAAGTAGCAATCTGTCAAGAGAGAGCTGTCTGACACACTGCATGCAGTTTTTAATTGAGTCCAAAGACCATCCCTGCGCAGGGTGAGTAAGGACAGAAGGCCTCTTAGGAGCCAGTCCAGCCCAGGTTTGCTTGATATATGCTAAGTAGGAAAATCTCTGATTTGGGTAAAACCAAGTTGTAAACAAACAGATACAAAGAAACCAGGGATGATCTTTGTTTTGGGTGAAACCAAGTTGTAAGTTGTACACAACAAGTTGTACAATTCTCTTTGGGGAACACCAATCTGATCACACTTTAGGTGCGATGGTATTTGGTTGATATCATCAGGGCTTTTCAGAGTATGTGTGGGCACCCTCTTAGTATCTTCCTTCTTCCAAGAGGGAGGACTGGCAAAGTTGTAGTATCAGTAATAGTGCAGTAATAGTGATTTGACTCTCTGGACAACTTAATTCGCTTGGTGCTATCATTCCTAAAGGAACACCCCAATTTAACAGAATGAACAGCAAACAAGAGCTTACTAAACCTTCTGTCATTTTACTAATGACTTAATTGGAAATACAATAATTTTCACAAATGTGCTTGCTATTTGTACTTTTATTTTTCTTCTCTACATTTTTATTTTTCTTTATTTTTTTCATTTTTGTTTTTATTTTCAGGAGTCCTGTCTGGCGGCACTCATGGGTTACTTCTGGCTCTGTGCTCAGAAATAAGTCCTGGCAGGCTCAGGGGACCATATAAGATGCCGGGAATCAAACCATCGGAATTGGCCACGTGCAAGGTAAACTCCCTCCCACTGTGCTATTGCTCCGGCCCCTATTTTTCTTCATTTTTTCAGTAATTTTGCTTTCACTTATCTAGAAACAAATATACTATGATCAATGATGTCAACTATGAGATGAATTTTCTTTAAATAAATAAAGTTAAAAAAGAAAAGAATGTTCAGAGTTTGGGCCAGAAAGATGATACAGAGGGCCAGGCTCCTGCCATTTGGGAGGTCAACCTGGATTCTATCTCAGACACTACATAGGGTCCTCTGAGCCCCACCAGGAGTGATCTCTGAGATAAGGAGAAAGGTCCAAGCATGCTTGTTTGCTTGTGGCTCAAAATGCAAACAAATAAAAGTTCATGGTTCTAAAAGAAAGTGAGAGAAAGAGTTGAAATAAAAACTAAGTTCAACATAAACTAGGAAGATAAACACTTTTATAATGACCCATAAGCCACAAAAACAATCTCAAAAAACATACTGAAATAAATTAAAGAAAAATATCATGTATCAAAATGGAATTGATATATCTAGAGCTATGCTTTGCCTGACATGTATAGGCATAAATGTATATATGCATAGATTAAATTAAAATTAATAATACAGCTGGGGAAAGTGGTGTCTTCCATCATTTTTTTCCAAAGGATTGCTTTAGCTATTCATGGATAAATAGAAGAACATCAGGTAAATAGAACAACATGTAGGTAAATCACTCCATGACATTGAGACTAAAGGCATCTTCAAGGAGGAAACACCACTGTCCAAACAAGTAGAGGCAGAGATAAACAAATGGGACTAAACAAACTGCAAAGCTTCTGCACCTCAAAGGAAAGTGACTAGAATACAAAGGCCACCCACAAAATGTGAGAAACTATTCACCCAATACCCATCAGATAAGGGGCTAATATCTAAGAAATACAGGGTACTGACATATCAAGAAAAAAACTAACCCCATCAAAAAATGGGGAGAAGAAATTAACAGACACTTCCTCAAAGAAGAAATACAAATGGCCAAAAGCCACATGAAAAAATGCTCCAAATCACTAATCCTAAGAAAGATGCAAATCAAAACAATGAGATACCATCTCACACCACAGAGACTGGCATACATCACAAAGAACAAGAACAATCAGTGCTGGCAGGGATGTGGGGAGAAAGGAACTCTTATTCACTGAACTGCCTAGTTCAGCCTTTATAGGAAACAATATGGAGATTCTCAAAAAACTGGAAATTGAGTTCCCATATGATCCAGCTATACCACTCCGAGGGATATATCCTAGGAACACAAAAACACAATTCAAGAATGCCCTCTGCATGTCTATGTTCATTGTAGCACTATTTACAATAGCCAGGATCTTGGAAACAACCCAGATGCCTGACAACAGATGAGTGGCTAAAGAAACTGGTCACATACACAATGGAATGCTATTCAGCTGTCAGAAAAAATGAAGTTATGAAATTTTCCTATACATGGATGGATATGTGAACTATTATGCTGAGTGAAATTAGTCAGAGGGAGAGAAATAGACTCAGAATTGTCTGTTTCACTCATCTGTGGGATTTAAAAATAAAAGACACTATGTTAATAATACCCAGAGACAATTTAAAGATGAGGGCCGGAAAGATCAGCCATAATATGAAGCTTACTACAAAGAGTGGTGAATGCAATTAGAGAAATAACTACACCAATAACTATCATGACAATGACTGAGAGAAATAGAATGCCTGTCCCGAATACAAGCAGAGAGTGAGAGAGGAGGGAGATGGGGAGGCATTATGGGTGGAGAGAATGTTGTACTGGTGAAAAGGGGTGTACTTTTTTGTTGTTGTTGCTTTTTGGGCCACACCCAGTGATGCTCAGGGGTTAGTCCTGGCTATGTGCTCAGAAATTGCTCCTGGCTTGGGGGAACCATATGGGATGCCAGGGGGGTATCGAACCGATGTCTGTCCTAGGTTAGCTTGTGCAAGGCAAATATCCTACTGCTTGCACCACCGCTCCGCCCCAAGGGGATGTACTTTTTATGACTGAAGCTTAACTACAAACATATTTGTAACTATGGTGCTTAAATAAATATATTAAAAAATAAAAAAGTAATAATAATACAACCAAGTTTGCATCTTTTTTTTTTTTTTTTTTTTTGGTTTTTGGGTCACACCCGGCAGTGCTCAGGGGTTATTCCTGGCTCCAGGCTCAGAAATTGCTCCTGGCAGGCACGGGGGACCATATGGGGTGCCGGGATTCGAACTGATGACCTCCTGCATGAAAGGCAAATGCCTTACCTCCATGCTATCTTTTCGGCCCCCCAAGTTTGCATCTTAATAAGCTTGAACAACAACAGAAATTGAAATTCAAGTAAATCATAGGAAATAAATAATAAATAATAGGCCATAAGTAAGATGTAAAAATAGGGAAACAATGAAGAACTACAGGCTAGTGGAGAGTAGTAGTATATATGGCTAACTCAGGTTTGATCATTCGGGGTCTCTTTCAACATAAATTTGGGGGACCATCTGGGATGCCAGTGACTGAACTCAGATTGACTGTGTGCAAGACAAATGCCATCCCTGCTGTACTTTCACTGGAAAACCTATAATTTTAATTTTTAATGAATAAAATGTACCTTGCACAGTGGCACAAGGTAAGATAATTTTGATAAATTCACTGGTGATTTTTCCAATGAGGCAAAGATAATTATTACAAAATTTTCATAAAATTAAAATTTCCATAATATTTTCTAAAAATAGATGCATTAGATTTTCAACTCATTTCATAAAGCCACCATTATCTAGATAAAAACTATGGACTGATGTGATTTATACACACATATACAAAATTCCTTCACAAGCTATTAGTAAATCAAATCCATATAAAAAGAATAAAATATGGCTCCCATTTTATAATATAAAACTGATCATTCTTAAAATTTATCACTGTAGTTGATCATATTAAAATAATAAATAGACAAATCCAAGCTATTACAGAAACAGATGCATGAAAATGAACAAAATACAAAATCAAATCATAATTTAAAACTTCTGAGAATAAAACTGTTAATAAAACTTAGCTACAAATATTTACATTCTTACATATAGGATAAAGGACTTTTCAACAAAATATTCAAATAACTCTTGGAACTCAACAAGAAACAGCAAAACCAACACAATTTAAAATAGAAAATGGTATGAAGATGACAAAAGGTATTCTCAGTTAGAAAATGAAAATTTAAAACTACAAAAAATATTACATACATTAGAATGGCTAAAACTTTCCTTAAAAACTCAGTAAGATTAATTTTTGGCAAACGCAGAATCTCCTTTTATTGGGGCCAGAGCGATAGTACAGTGGTAGGGCATTTGCCTTGCATGTGGCTGAACCAGAACAGACCTAGGTTTGGTTCCTGGTATCCCATATGGTCCCCCAAGCCAGGAGTGATTCTGAGTGCAGAGCCAGGAGTAACCCCTGAGTGCCAAATAAATAAATCTCTCTTTTATTGATGGGAAGGAAAGGAAAAAAGAGAAAGAATCTTTGCACATAATTTGGTCCTTTTTCAGAAAATGAAGCTAGTCTGACATTGGATCCAACATTCATGGTTTTAACCTCCAGATTTGAAAATATAATGGTCATGTACAAAAATCTGTTCATAGAGTATAACAAATATATAAAATATCTATAAAATCTGGCAGCTTTATTCTTATTTGTCAAAACAAAAAGTAAACCTTTCTCCTTGAAAACTTTTCAGACATTGTGTCATTGAACTAAAGCATCAACATAATAGAATAAGATGTAATCATATAAAGGAATAAGCAAAAACAGAGATGATGCTAGATATGTATTATAAAGTGGAAAATCTTAAAGGATTTTCACAAGTTGATTCCAATTCCAGAGCATTTTGGAAAGGTACAGGACCAGCAAAATGACCAGTGGTTGTGAGTCTATGCAGTAGGTGTGACATTTGGTGGATGAAAAGACTACTTTTAGGGCATAATAAAGCTCCTTGTGAAGCAGTTAACGGCCGATACAGAAAACAGTGCTGTGTCAAACACATGGGACTTTGCAGCTTAATTGGATGAAGTGTTCATTATGCACGAGTCGTATAAAATTCACCATGTATGACATTTTTATAATACCCAAAATATATTAAAAAGATCAGTTAGTATGCTAGGTAAATCCCACAACAGAATATATAATGTGATGAAATAATCCAACAGCATTAGAAAAGGATGAAGGAAATTCTTGCCTAAAGGTGACAGCAGATCAGCGTGTTTATCTGAGATTAGAACCCGCTGATGCCTGACATGCTAAAGACAAAGGCAAACACAAAGAACCTCTGTGCTCCGGGTTGGGGGGCAAAGTAGCTTTCCCAAAGAGTGGGGGCAGCTCTGGCATGTATACATACGGGAACCGAAATGAACTCATTAAACAAGTGAGAGGGTAAAACTGGATTCCCAGCCCCACACGAATGACAAAGACCCTCAAAAGGAAGGACACACCACACTTCTTGAACCTTGTATTTCAGAGAAAGGCAGAGCTCTCTTGCCAAGATTAGTCTGCTCAGTTGCCAGGATAGAACAGCACAACTGCAAATGCAACATGGCATTCCGAGCATGTGTTGGCTCAGGAACTTGAGTTCATGGTCATACACCTTTTATATATATATATATATATATATATATATATATATGTGTGTGTGTGTGTGTGTGTGTGTGTATAGTGATTGAACTTAGGCTTTCCTTTTTCTTATATTTGTGTGTGAGATACTTAGATACAAAGTTGAACATCGTACTTCTTTTTAGAATTACTTTGTTTGAGTACAATGCTTAAAATATTGTTTATGATTAAGCTTACTCATAGAATGGCCAACACCCTTCCCTGGTGATTGTTTCCTGCCACAAATATCCCCAGTTTTCCTCTCAACTACTTCACTCCAAACCCTGCTTGCCTCTAGAGCAGGCATCTTACTTCTCTCTCTCTCTCTCTCTCTCTCTCTCTCTCTCTCTCTCTCTCTCTCTCTCTCTCTCTCTCCTCTCTCTCTCTCTCATTTTTCCTATTTGACACTGTGGTATTGTTAATGAAGGAGTACTATGTATTTCACTGTATTCCCTTTCAACACCTCAGATCCTATCCAGAGTGATCAGTCTAACTATCATACACTTTTGGGGTGAACACACTAAACCAGTGTAGCCTTCTCCTCTGGACCCCACATCTAAAAGATTTTCAGCTAAGAGAGCAAATTCTAGCAAACGTATCCCATAAAAATGAAGGAGAGATGAAGACATTGCAGTGCTACTTCCAATAGCCAGAATCTGGAAACAGATTCTGTCAGGTGCCTGACAACAGATGAGTGGCTAAAGAAACCATGGTACATTTACACAATGGAATACTAGGTAGATATTAGGCAAATGAAGTCATAAAATTTTCTTATACATGGATGGAAATGAAGACTATTGTGCTGAGTGGAATGAGCCAGAGGGAAAAGGACAAACATAGAATAATATCACTCATTTGTGGAATGAGAGAAAAAACAAGGTAGTATGGTAATAATACCCAGAGACAAATAGAGACAAAGGTCAGGAGGTCCAGCCCAACAAGGTCCACCTCTCTGTTAACAATAGTGGAAACCACAGTGTCAAAAAGAAAAGATAGAAAGAGAGAGAAGTAATTTACTTGCCTTAGAACAAGTCAGAGGTCAGGGTGGGAGTGAAATGGGAGACATCGGGAAGGGTACACTGAAACAGAATGGTGTACATTGTGTGACTGAAATCCAATAATCAACAAATTTGTAAACAGTGCTTAAAGTTTAAAAATAAAAACGTTTCAGGAAGTTAAAGTTTTGTTTCTTCTTTGGGGGGGTGCTACAATCAGCTTAGTCCTGCTACATCCTCATTCCTGGTTCTATGTCACTCTGGGTGGTGTCTGGGGACCATCTGGGGTGACAGGGATTGAACCCAGGGTCACATGCAAGACCAACACCCTGCCTCTTTTTTATTTTATTTTATTTTATTTTATTTTTTTGGTTTTTGGATCGTACCTGGCAGTGCTCAGGGGTTCCTCCTGGCTTTACGCTCAGAAATTGCTCCTGGCAGGCTCTGGGGACCATACGGGATGCCGGGATTCGAACCACCATCCTTCTGCATGCAAGGCAAATGTCTTACCTCCATGCTCTCTCTCTAGCCCCAGCACCCTGTCTCTTGTCCTCTCTCTCCAGCCCTGTTGAAGGCAGACACTTCTTATCTGCTTATTTTCATTGATCAGATGGTTCTGTGCCCACAATCATTTGAGGCCCTCATGTTAATCCCTGCTTGTCCCCTTGACTACCCAGACCAACTTCTAGAGGTATGAGCCCCACTCATGCTAAGTGCCCTGACAGAGTACTATTTTTTTTCTTTAAATTATAAATTTCCTCACCCTTGTCTATCTCTCTCTATCTTTTTTGTTTGTTTGTTTGATTTTGGGCCACACCCAGTGACACTCAGGGGCTACTCCTGGCTATGTGCTCAGAAATTGCTCCTGGCTTAGGGGACCACACGGGATGCCAGGGATCGAACCGAGGTCTGTCCTTGATCAGCTACACACAAGGCAAACTCCATAATGTAAGTTCCATTTAGAAAAAGCAATCTCACTGTGATGCAGTTGCCTAGAGTATTAAGCAGAGTAACACACATAGGGCTTAGCAAAAATACTCAGTCCAGCTGAGGTCTGTACTGGGCATTCCCTCTAGGTTTGTCTAAGGACATACTATGCCATTTGCATTCGAATGAAGTAACATTGCTAATGTGTCTCTGTCTTGCTGAGACACATTCTAGATTCAAAAGCCTATGAAGAAATGAAGAACACTTGTGTCAGTAAGCAGTTAAAAATCAACACTAAAGTACTTTTGGCAAGTAACATCTATTTATCCTTCTCATGTAATGGACAATTACATGAAGCAATGAACATACAATGGTGCTGATCTGTTTATCATTCCATGTCACTAAAAGGACAGGAAAGAATAGCCCTACATCTTTATATCATGTCAAAAATGAGTCCAGGTAATTCAAACTAAGCTGTTATTAATGATAACACTAACTAAAATCTCCAAGATTACTACTAAAAAAAACCCATGAGGTTTTTTAATGAGGAGTAGTAATCTCCCAGATTACTACTAATAAAACTTCATAAGGAGTGGTGGTGCAAGCAGTAGGACGTTTGCCTTGCATGGGGTAACCTAGGATGAACTGAGGTTCGATCTCCTGGCCTCCATATGGTCCCCCAAGGCAGGAGCTATTTCTGAGTGCATAGCCAGGAGTAACGCCTGAGTGTCACTGGGTGTGCCCCCCCCAAAAAAAAACCATGAAAATAGAAAAGGATGAGGCCATCAGGGTTAATAAACCCTGCATAGTGTTTATTAAATATAATGAAGCTATGAATGAATAGAAGAAAGGAAATAAATAAGATGCCCAAAGTACAGAAAGCAAAAGAGTAAGTATAATTTCTGTAAAGCAATCATGAAAATAAAAAAAGATGAAGGATTTCTCTTTCCCAATTTCAGAACTCATTACACAGCTATATTAACCATGACGAGATACATTAATAGACGAATATGGCATGACACCAGCCATAGTTGCAAGTCTAAAAATAATCCCTTATCTTATCTGTTACTTGAGTTTTGATAAGGATACCAAGATAATTAAATGGTGAAAGACAATATTTTCAACAAGAGCTCTGACAATTAAATTATCCAAAACAAACACATAAAATTGGGCTAGGCATAGGAAAAGACAAAGGACTAGAAAAAACTAAATATATAAACTGGACATCAGCAAAAATTCAAAAACTGTTTCAAAGAGCTTTTGAAGAAAGTCAAAAGACAGCAAACAACCTAGCAGAAATATTTGCAAATGAAACATCTGATTGGAATTCATTTTACAGAAAATAATTAAGTTGTGCTTTTCACTATTTAATTATGAATAAAAGAAACAAGCAAATAATTTTTGTAGGCATTTTTCCAAGATGACATACTTCTAGGGCAATAAATAAGTAGCTTAAAACATTCTAAACACTTCATAGAACAGAGCTAATCATACCACAGTAAAATTCTATTGCATGTTAATTAGCATTCTAAAACTAAACACCAGAAACAATGAAGAGATAATCAAAAAGACTTGTTATTATTGGGTATCTATCCCAGGACAGAAACTCATTTATTCTAAAAGGCATCTATATAGCACCATTCATCACAACGTTCAGTACAATGACTGAGATTTGGAATCAACCTAGATGTCCAACAACAGACGAGTGGATTATGAAGATGTGGGACATATATACAATAAAATGCAACATAGCTGTAAGGTATAATACAATCATGCAATTTGCTGCAACATGGATGAAATGGGAAGATATGTTCAATGAAGTAAACTAGAAGAAGGATAAATATAGGATGGTATCAATTCTATGTGGTATTTAGAATAACTGCATGAAAGAATGCAATGGTTTAAAGGGGGTTTCCTAGATCATTCTTGGCCCCAGAGTATAATGAGAAGGAAAGAAATAAAGTGGAAGGGGAGAAAAAGACATGTGAAATAATGGGGGAGCAGTAGGGGCAGGGGCTAGGGGACTCAGGTGCATCAGTGGTGTTAAGGAAAGACAGAGCTAATATCCAAGTCATGCAATTAACAGCACTAAAACCATGAGCCCCAAACTTCATCAACTAAATGGAGAAATATGCCTGTTGAGATGGGTACCTGGGGTCAGGGAGGTATGGAATAAATGCTGGGAACGTTGGTGGAGGGGGTTGACACTGGTGATAGATCTGAACATTATATGTGAATAAAATTTGTTGATAATAGGGGAGGGTATGATCTATACTTTCTTTTCAGTATGTTATTAAAAAAAACTGTGACAACCTTTTAAATAAAAGGGATGAAGCCTTTCCAAAGAGCATATTACTAACAATAACCAAGATAATTATACAAAAAGATTATCTTCATATAAATCTGTGTCATTGACTGTGTAAATATCTTATTTTAAGGTCTCAATGTAACTCTGCAATTATAGCTCATCAAATTTGCAAATGTGACCTTTTAAAATTATTTGGTAATTATTGCACAAGTCTGAAGGTTCCTTTTACATTTAATTTTCTATTGAACTCAAGCAGCAACCTTTTAATTTCTTTCCATTTTATAGTATATTTTCATGCTTTAAAACTTCAGTTACTTTTCTGGACTATTCTGTTTGTTTGTTTTCATTTATTTTCAGATGACTTTTTTTTTAATTGCTCATTGAATCCATTTCCTTGAAATAAGTACAAAAAAATTCTATCATTTGTTTTAGTTCGGGGTAGGTATATCTTTTTGTCACAACAGCCAAAATATGGAACCAACCTGTCTGTCAATGAATGAATGAATTAAGAAACTGAGCTATCTAGGGGCTGGAGCTATAGTACAATGGGGAGGGCATTTGCCTTTTGTGTAGCATATCTTGGTTTACCATATTTTTCACTCTATAAGGCGCACCATAAGATGCACATAATTTTTAGATGAGCAAAACAAGAAAAAATATATTCTAAAGAAAATGGTGCAATGCGAGACACCTTCAGGAGATGATGGCTGGGAACAACCAGCCTGGAAGGCCGAAGTATATTTATAACACGCTGGTCCACAGCTGGTTAAACACATTTACCTAACTGTTTTTTTTTTTTTCATCAGAAAATAAAAAATAATTTTAAATACTTTTTTGTTAATATAAAAAATAAAAGTCTCAGCAGTGATCAACTAGTCTTAAACGAAAGCTCTCTATGTGACAATGAAAGTGCATGAATGTGGTATGTCTGCGCACTAAAGGGAGCATAACACTGCGGATGTCAAGTGGTTAAAATTAATGCTCTCCTCCCCTGCACTCAGGCTTCTGCTCAGATGGCATTCACTCCATAAGACTTTCCCCCATCTATTTTTTGGGGGAAAGTGCATCTTGTATGAAAAATACAGTAATATCTAGCATCCCATATCACAATATAAGACAATTTAAAAGTTCAAGTATGTGAAATATTGTCAATGAGAATTCTAAGAATTAAATCCTTACCAATCTGGGAAGATCATTTAGCATTCAATCATGTGAAGTAAATGGGGTCCAGTAATGTTTCCTTTGGGAGCACTCTGGCAATTTGAGGTGTCTTGGGTCACTACTGGTGGTGCTCAGGGGCGGCATTAGGAGGACTGAGGGAAGAAACTGCCTAAATTCTCACAACTAGTGAAATGTGGAAACAAAATGAAGCAAAACTCTGCCACCAGGGAAACAAGAATAAACTGGCTGTATCTCGTTCACATAATTTTGAGCAGGAATCAGAAAAACAAACCGATAGTACAGTGACTAGAAAATAAACATAACATCTCTGCATATTATTATGATTACTAATTTAGAAGTTTTACTTATATTAAAATGAATGGAAAATACACACAGAAAGTTCACAATTATGTTAGTAATGGGGAGAGAAAAATAAGTATATTTAAA
The DNA here is from genome assembly GCF_024139225.1 of Suncus etruscus. Taxonomy (NCBI): domain Eukaryota; kingdom Metazoa; phylum Chordata; class Mammalia; order Eulipotyphla; family Soricidae; genus Suncus; species Suncus etruscus. The sequence continues at coordinate 1,051,846 of NC_064858.1, read as the reverse complement.
TGAAAAATATTGTCACTCCGTAGTCTTCTTGTCCTTCTCTGCATTACCATATCACCCTTGGTCAATGATGGCAGTTTTAAAATAAAAAGTTAACTAATGGAGTAAGTCTTCCAACTTTCTTGTTCTTAATTTTTCTTATGACTTTACAAGAATCAGCTTATAAATTTCCACAAAAGGCCTGCTAGGATTTTGACAATTTAATTGAATCCATAGATCAACGAAGAGAGATCCGACATTTACCACATTTTTGTCATCTAGTTCCAGACCTTGTGATATTCCTCATGATTTCAGTCTCTTGAATATTTTTCAGGAATTTTTTAAAAACCCTTTGTGTAGATTTCTTATATAACTTTTATTTATTTTGGTCTTATTAAAGTACAACTATTATAAAGTTCACAGTCCTGAGTATACAACCTGATCAGATTTCCAGATGTACATGACATGTATATAAATATTTTGAACAAGCTATAAACTATTTTCAGCACCCCAACAGAAACCTGGGTGCCTTCTTCAATAAGAACACCCAGAGCAACCATTCTCCTAACCTCTATAAGCAGTGCTGACATTGTTTTCACATTTCACATAAAGAAAACACACACTATATATCCTTTTGAGTGTAGGCTTTTAAAATCATCTTTATATCAGTTATATTCACATATTTGTTGTGCTGCAAAGTTTAATACTTATTACTATTGTGTTGCACTTTATGCCTATCTATTTATCCTTTTATGCTCATATAGCTATTTATCCTTCATATTAGTGGATGCTTGAACTTTTTTAATTTGAAATTGTTTTAAAAATAATACTCTAGTTACTGTTGGGCATGCCCTTTCTTGGTAAGCTAAGTGTTTTCTGCTTTTATAATTATACCTAAATTATTTGAGTCATTAACCTATTTGCTAATCTACTACTTATATTTTTATATATCTATTGATCCTTCCATCTATTCAAACTTCCATCCGTCCATCCATCCATCCATCCATGTATCTGTCCGCCCATTGATCCATTCGTCTACCCACCCACCCATTCATCTAGTTATGTCTCCATCATCCAACCATCCATCCATCCATCAGCTGCTCATCTTATTTGGATCAGGGACCTCTAAGAAAATTGTGTTGTCATTTTTTATCATAAATATGTAAAATATGATCATTATGGTTAATCAATAGTAATTGATCTGTTTAATTATTTCTCTCTTTTTTATATTTAGTTCATTTTACATTAGAATATTAATATTATATTATTATTTGTTTTTGCAATGCAAGGATAAAACCCAGGGCCTCCCCCATATCAGATATACCCCTACCTTGAGCTACATCTCTAACTCATGAATGCTCCTTTTCTTTCAGGAGTGTGGATACACCTCACAAAGAATAGGAGCTATTCCCTGTGAGGTGCATGCAAAGGAAATGCTGAGGTACTTTAAACGATCTCATCATTCTCAATAGTTGCAATAATTTGCAAAAACAAATACCAAAAAAACAAGACAAACATTCTTTCACTAAATTCCATCCATTTAATTGTAATTTAGGTGATGACTGGAAAATTATGGGCATTTTTACTATTTTATTTTTAATATATACTTAATATATATTTTAATATACTATTATTTTTCTTTGAGCCATGATCTGTGCCTAATTATATGATAATAATTTACAATAACTATTGATAAACAAAAGTGCAAATCCTTTAGCTCTGCACCATTTTTGGAAAAAAAGATTGATCTGATACTCCTTATTTCATATATTATAAATGATGAACCTTGACTTAGAAATCTGCTTTGAATCTTATTGGTTTGTACTGGATCTATAGTTCAGTCTTGGACCCAGGAAGCAACCTCCTAGCAGCAGTGAATTGTTGAGTCCATTTAAGTCTTCAACTTCATTTACTTAAATCTCTTTCAATTCCCCTCAGCAATGCATTGACCTTTAATCACAGTTATTCGTGGATAATTTCATATTCTTGGTCCTGCTATACATACTTTAAGTTGCTTTTAAGGTTGGCTTTTCTCCTTTCTTACTGCTGGTGTATAAGAAATGCAAAGGAAATGAAATTGAGTTGTTATGTTGTCCTAACGTCAACAGTGGACTAGAATAAAAATCACTTGTTTACTTGGAAGAGAGGAAATCTACATAAACCATCTGCAAACCAGTATTTCAGATTTATACTGTGGAATATGGTTTTTTCCTATAGATATCCTGAAGTATATCAGCAACATCTTTCTCTGTCTTGTTGCTGTGGTATCTTTACCCAGCTCTTTCCCACAAGAAAATTTGTTGCAATCCCAGTACCCTTGTGCTGGTATTAGTAGGGGATCTTCAGGAGATCCTCCAGCGATAGAGATGTAGAAACCAAGAGTTCTTTCATATATGGGGATGAAGGGACCAGGGCGTCTTGTCCAGGTTTTCAGAACTTATTTATTTTCTGGTTGCAAGTTTTTACCTTTTAACCTCTTCCCAATACAAGCCTAACTCCTCAGCATCTTCTAGGTATTTTTTGAAAATTTACCATGCCCTGTTCCATTCTAGCCTAACTTCTGTTTCTTGGCATGGCTAGTGTTTGCTAACATTTAGACTTCTTTCAAGTCGTAGATCTTGAAAACTGGCAATTTGCTTTATATGTGGTTCAAAATTTGACATGTGAAGTTTATTAAAAACACCCACAGAAACACACAAAATGATTTTTTGCCCCTAATATTTGTGCACAAGCCTCACCAGCACACTAATCCATGGTGCTAGTGGAGACACTTTCATGCAGTGTGCTCCTTTGATGATCCATTCCTTCCTTACTCCACTGTTAATGAAATCTTATGATAAACTTGAGGTTCTTTTATTTAGCACAATTGAGTTATAACTGATATTCAAGGGATAAGATATTAAAATGTACACCAGAAATTTCATTTCATTCTTTTGGTGAAAATATTTAGCTTTAGTCAATCCTTTCTAGAAAACAATTTGGATATTCCTCAAAAAACTGAAAATTGATCTTTCAGATGATCCAGAAATACAACTCCTAGGAATATACTCTCGGGACACAAAAATAATGCCCTCTGCTCTCCTATGTTTATTGTAGCGCTATTTACAATAGTCAGAATCTGGAAACAACTCAGGTACCCAAAAACAGATGAGTGGCTAAAGAAACTGTGGTATATCTAGACGATGAAATATTATGTAACTCTTAGGAAAAATTAAGTCATGAATTTTGCCTATACATGAATGGACAGGGAGACTATTATGTTGAATGAAATGAGTCAGAAGGAGAGAGTTAGATACAGAATAGTTTCACTCATTTTGGCTTTAAGAAAAATAAAAGACAGTGTGGCAATAATATCCAGAGACAATACAGATGAAGGCTGGAAGTACCATGATATAAAGCTTACCACAAAGAGTGATAAGTGCATTTAGATTAATAACTGCAGTAACAACTACCATGACAATGATCGTGAAAGAGAAATAAAATGCCTGTTCTGGTGACAGACAGGGGTTCAGGGAGGAGGGAAATAGGGAACATTGGTGGCAGGAAAGTTATATTGATGAAAGGTAGTGTACGTTCAATGACCGGAACCCAACTATGAATATTTCTGTAAACCTGGTACTTAGATAATTAAAGATTAAGAAATAAAAAATATGTAGTAATATAACAAATTTTATTTTTTTATTAGTTATATCTATGAAAAATAAAAGTATACATAATCCATTTGTGGGATATTAAAATGATAGTATGGTAATAATATCCAGAGACAATAGAGACAAGGGCCAGGAGGACCAGTCCATGATAGGAAGCTTGTAACTGAGAGTGGGGGAGTGCAGTGAAGGGACCACTATGACATTGGTAGTTGGAAATGGTCACTCTGGACAAGAACTGGGTGCTGAAGAGAGGAAAAGTGATATGCAGGATCTCCTTTAATAACAATACTGCAAACTACAGCATTTAAAAAGAAAAAGGATGAGAGAAAAAAAACAGAGAGAGAAAAGAAAAGTCTTTTCCTCAGAGGCAGGCATGGAGAGGGCAGGGGGAGAGCAGGAGAGAAACTGGGGACATTGGTGGTGGGGAAATGTGCACTGATGAAAGACACTAAAATTCAATACAACTGAAACACAATCAACAACATTGTAATTGTGTGAGGGGGGAAAGAACATATTATTAACAACCTTGTAGACCACTGTATATAAATAAAGTAATTTTTATAAAGTGTACGAAAGCCACAAAAGTGTCACTGGAATTGGCTATTTGAGCCCCATCACTAAAAGGAGGAAAATACCAAGGATGTGAAGGATTTAGAGCAGTGGGGCATGCAAATGTGTGACAGGAATATGAAATGGCATCATCGTTGAAAAAAAACCACTGCACAGTCCTCTCCATATGCGACCAATCATGCTCAGGCAACTGAACCCCAAGTGATAGATCCAACAGAAATTTCTAGAGCCCCCTATGGAAAGATGCAGAAGATGGGTCTTCACAGCAGCAGCATCTGTAAAGACTCAAATCTTCCCTCAGCCCAGATTTCCATTCACAGCCCTATGCTCCTTCTTTGGGGCGCTGGGTGTGGCATAGAGGAGAGAGTGAGTGACTGTGCTGTGGCCTCAGGAGCTGACTCACCCGCATAGGCAGTATTGATCCAGGGAAGTAATGATCCAGGAAAGCGAAGCACAGAGCACCTGCAGTGAATGAACATACCAACAACACTTCCCTCATGAGAAGAGCTGTCACTCAAAGCCACACACCTCGCCGAAAACAAATTCAACTGAATAAGTGACTCTAAGAAATGTCCCCAGTGGATATTGATAATGATGACATGGTGCAGCTTATTACTGAATATTACTAATATTGTTTCCTCCCCTCATTCTCATCTCCCTCTCTCTCCTCTCCCTCCTCCATTTCTTCCCCTTTTCTCTTCTATCTTAGCTCCTCTCCTCTCTTGTTCTTTCCTTTCTCAGAAAATCCAAGAATTATCAGAAAATTAAAAGCAGGTTATTGGCTTTGCCCATATAAAAAAATAACTATTTCCCCTTGCAAGGGACTCAGCATTCAATTAATAAGATATTTCATGATTTTGCCATTGGGAAAACATGAAGTTTCTTCACCCACTAAGTCTAAATAAAGGGCAACCTCTGGATATAGAAACGAGTTATTAATTTACTTCAATTAATTGCTACAAGGAACTGCTATCAGTTTCCTGTGATAACTGGCTCTTGATCTAAGAAAATATTGGCGATATATAACCCTGCTTTTAGGTATTTATTTCCTTTCCACAAGATATATGTAAAAACCTTGGTTTTTCAAAACAAAGCTATCAAATATTAGGAAAAATCCCTTTTTTTCTGACTCGTGGCCCCTCTCCTTTCTTTTTCTCATAGTTTATTTAAACTTCATGTTTACAGAAATGTTCCTACTTGGGTTTCAGCAGAACTTAAGGAAACTAGGTAGCTCCCAAACTTCTCTATGGCTAATCAGTTCGGCAACAGTGGAGGCATTGTGCGCCGCCTGGCGGTCAATGTCATGAATGAGGCGTTGAAATGGAATAATAATTTCTAAAGACAGAACAGTAATTTCTTAGTGGGTCCACCAATTCATCCTTGAGATATTCACACCTGCTTCATCTTTTAAAGTTTTTTTCTTGGCCTTGGAAATTATTCACTGTATTCTTTAAATGGTTCATAGCACCCCTCCTATTTCCTAGCACAATGACTTTTAATCCCCAAACCCAAACCCGAGATTTCCCCCTCAGGTCTAATCAATTTATAATAAATCATAAGTTTAGACAGCGAACCGTATTATCTCCAGAACACAAAGAAAATCAAGCGGCTGAGGGGTACCATTTTGTGGTGACAAGAGGCCCCAGACGCAACCACTGCATTCCTTGTTTTGAATAAGGATTAATAAACACCAGGCCTTCAAAATTGGAACCTGAGAGAGAAATGGCACGAAGGGGAAAGTCCTGTGCCGATTTAAAAAGGTTCTTTCCAGCTCCCTGCTGTCTTATACATATATCAGTCAGATGAACATTTCCATTGTCTGCTCACCTGTCACAATTGACATATTCTCATTAAAATAATAGACTAAGGTAAAGGGTCCAGGGGAGAACAAGGTTATAGGGTCACAAGTTTTAGAGCAAAAGGATGGGGTCAGGTTAGTCCCCAGGGAGACAGTGAAGATGTATTTATTGCTAGTCCAACTGGCTCAAGTCAAACTGCTTTTTGGTGATCTATACTGGTGTTCCAGGGAGAGCAAGGTCATTCGTCAGGGCAGTCACTGCATCCTCGGATATGAGGGAGAACATTAATTTGCTAAAGTCACCCAAACCACACCTGAGAGAGAACCTGCAGTTGCACTCACCCCCCTGGTCAAATTTATGCAAAATTTCCTAAAATTCATAGAAATCCCTTTAGTCTCAAAAATTTATTCATTTTCTGCCCGGGACACACTGGGACCCCAGATGAGTTGTTCAGTAGGAATAAGTGTTGCATGGGTAGATGATCGCTATAGTTTCTGTGATCCTCCAGTTTGATAGGTAGAAGGTGTTCTAAAGACCTTGTTGACCTTCCCAACCAAATTATCCTTCAGTATTTTCACCCAGAACAGAGACTAAGAGGTTATGAAGGTTTCTCTGAGGTTTCTCTATTCCCACAAGCACTTCAGAATAGAGCAAAGAAGTACACGTTGGTTTCAGGGAGCTGCGACTTACTGCAAGACAAATTGGAACCAAAGTTCAATTGATCATGCCTTCCTCCTACTCTCTCTCTCTCTCTCTCTCTCTCTCTCTCTCTCACTCTCTCTTTCTCTCTCCTCTTCAGGGTACAAAGTTCCCATAAAAGTGGAAATACTTTAGAAAAATGATCCTTACAGATTTCTGTTCATGTACTATGGTTCTTCAAATAGTTTCTCTCTCCCTCCCTCCTTCTCTCTCTCTCTCTCTCTTCCTCTCCCCCCCCCATATACATATTACTCACTCACACACACACAACCCACATAGATACAAATTTGGGTTTCTAGTTTTGCGCCCAGGAATCACTCCTAGTGGGGTTCAGGAGACCATGGAGGATGCCAGGGATCGAACCAGGTCAGCTGCATGCCAGGCAAATGCCCCCCCTCCACACACACTGGAATATAGCTTCAGTTCCTGTGATTTGTTTTGATAATTTGCTTTTGCTCAATAGGTAAGTCCATATCCCATATGGTCCCGCCAGAAGTGATTCCCTAAATGCAGACTCAGAAGTAATCCCTGAGCACTGCTGGGTGTGGTCCTGAATAAAAACAAAAAGGAATCGCCACAACTGCTTTTCAACTATTCATCCGTTTCCGTTATTATTATTCTTCGTGTGTGGGGGGGCCATACCCCGGTGGCACTCGGGCATTGCTCCCAGTACTGCTCTCAGAAATCGGTCCAGGCAGGCTCAGGGGCCCATATGAGATACTGAGATCTAACCTAGGCCAGCCACATGCAAGGCAAATGCTCTACTCATGCTATTGCTCTGGTCCTTTCAGTTATTTAGTTGGTTGATGATTTTTCTCCTACATTTAATGTAGAATTGCCTGTTTAATTCACAAATGCTTTGAATTTTAGGAGATGTCCGGTTTTCCTTTATCTGTAATTTGGTCTCTTATGTCAGAGAGAATATTTTCCATTTTTCAATTTTATAAAGTGTATTGAAATTTGTGATCTAGCTCAGCCTATGTAATATCTTGTTGAAAATGTTCCACTTGCACTATAAAATGTGTCCTTTAAGGTTTATTTTTCTACAATTATTACTTTGATTCAAGTGGTCATTTCTGTTTGTCCACATCATTAATTTAGACATTGCCTTTTGTGATTTGTGTTTAACTGCTTTATTGGTTGTTCTAATAGCTGCAATGTTAGTGTGAAAATATTCTATGACTTTGAAATAATTTTCCTTTCATTCTTGTTAGATATATATGATAGTGCTTTTTATCAGCTATCGATCCATCATGTTTTTACACATTTATGCACCAATTCTCTTGTTATTAGGAAGTGTTCTGATGTGTCTCTATTAATCATTTGTGTGTTGATATCATCCTCCTGTAACAAGTTAAGAAGTCCAGAGAGATTCTTTGTCAGACTTACAGTCTGGTTTGAGCATCATAAGCCATTCATATTTATGTCCTGGCATTGTTTATAAAAATAGAGCACAACCAAACACTAAACATTGTTACCAGGAAAGGTATTCAAACATTTAATGACTGTATTATATACTCTTGCATCGATCCTAGTAATATAGGAAATTGTAGCTATAGTTAAATTTAGAAATGCAGATGAGTTATGAGGGGTTGGAGCAGGTTGGGCATTTGCCTTGCATGTGGTGAGGCCATATGATCCCAAGCATTCTATATGGTACCCTAAGCTCTTCTAGATGTGATGCCTGAGCAAGTACCACTGAGCCTGGCCCCCCAACCAAACCCAAACCCAAACCCCAAAAAAACAGACTCAACTCAACCCAACCAAAACCAAGCTATCAAGCCAAAATCAAACTCAACCCAACCCAAACTCAACCTAACCCAAATCAAACTAAAACTTTGTCACCAAGTCAAAATCAAACCAAAATCAAAATAAAATAAGTATGAGCTATAATTCAATGAAAGAACACTTATTACATATGATCACTTTTAAATGAAAACATTATGATGCCCGTGGATATTTAAATATTAACTACACATTTGCTGCTTCCTTTCTGGGCCCGTACATAAGACTCCTATTTCTTTCTCTGTTCCCACAACTGGGTAATGGGTCCAGTTCCTCAATGACTGTATATTCAACAGAGCTGTGAATTATGTGATCCTAGTGGGGAGTATTGCGTTAAATCACTGGGATTTTCCGTCACAAGATTGCTCTCGTTCTCTTCTATTTCTTCTAAGCCTTTCATGTGGGAATATATTTATTTTAGAAATTGAAAACAAGGAAATATTTTGTCAGACACCTTTTGTTACTTTGCACATAATCTCATGTTTTTCCATGATTAGGATTTTTTTTCCTTTGTTTTTTTTTTTTTTTTTTTTTTTTTTTTTTTGGTGTTTGGGTCACATCCTGTGATGCTCAGGGGTTATTCCTGGCTATGAGCTCAGAAATAGCTCCTGGCTTGGGGGACCATATGGGACGTCAGGGGATCGAACTGTGGTCCATCCTAAGTCAGCCACATGCAGGGCAGATGCCCTACTGCTGCACCATGGCTCCAGCCCCTTGATTTTCTTTTTCATCTCAACCCTCCTTTTTGTTTATCTTTTACCAAAATTGTTTAGTTGGAGACAAGCATTATGCTTTTATAAAAGAAAATATTCTATTTTATTCTGTTCTATTCTATTCTAGATTTTTTTGTTTTTCTGCTATGTGTTTCTCCTTGACTTGTTTTTTTTTTTTTTTTGATCACACAAGGTATCACTCAGAAATTACTCCTGATGTTCCAATAGATTCACTTTTCTTTAACAAGATGTAAGCCAAGCCATGAAAGATGATGGCTACACTGGTTCAGGCAACACAAAGCTGGTCATCATGGGAGGAGGAGGGGGCCCAGGCCCCGCCCTGCCGAAGCTATGCCTCCTGCATCCATCATCCAGAATGACCATTTTCCCAAAGGACTTGACTCATCTCTGACCCTCTACAATTTCCTCTGAGAACACCAATCTGACCAAACTTCAGGTATGCCAGGCTGGAGGCTGATGACATCAAGGCATCTGTAGCAAGTTCAGAGGCCTCCCCCATATCTTTCTTCTTACAAACAAGAGCTTATTAAACCCTCTGCCACTATATTAATGACTTCATTGGTGATATAATAATTACAATACAATTGTACAGTATAATATATTATTATATATGGTGATATAATAATTCCAATATAGTAATTGTACAATATAATATGACTGTGCTTGTTTACTATACTTTTTTCTTTTTATTTCTTTTTTTAACTTTCTTCTCTTGCTTTTTTATTTTTTCTTTCTATATTTTTCAAAAACTTGGCCTCTCAGTAATCTGTATATTGTAATAAAATATGTCAAAATATGCATTTTCTTTAAATACACTAAAAAAAGAAATTATTCCTGGCAGGCTTGGGGAACCATATAGTATGCTGGGGATCAAACCTGGGTCATTGGTTCTCTCCACTGTACTATTGCTCAGCCCTGCTCCTTGACTTTATTTTAAAAAGACTTAAAAGTCTTTTTTTTTTTTTTAAATAGGGACGCTTCACAAATTTTCGTGTCATCCTTGCGCAGGGGCCATGCTAATCTTCTCTGTATCGTTAGTATATGTGCTGCTGAAGCGAGCACTTAAAAAGACTTAAAAGTCTTTATAAAACTCTTTTTAAGAGGCCAGAGTGATAGCACAGCAGTAGAGCGTTTGCTTTGCATGTGGCTGATCCAGGACAGATGGTGGTTCGAATCCCGGCATCCCATATGGTCCCCCAAGCCAGGAGCAATTTCTGAGTGCAGATCCAGGAGTAACCCCCGAGCGTCACTGGGTATGGCCCAAAAACCAAAAAAAAAAAAAGTCTTTTTAAGATTATTAAACTCGGGGGCTGGAGAGATAGCATGGAGGTAGGGCATTCTCCTTGCATGCAGAAGAATGGTAGTTCAAGTCCCAGCATCCCATGTGGTCCCCCGAGTCTACAGGAGCGGTTGTCTGAGTGTAGAGCCAGGAGTAACACCTGAGCGCTGTCCGGATGTGACCCAAAAAAACAAGAAGAACAACAACAACAACAAAGACTATTAAACTCTCCCCATTTTAAATTTTGATTTGGGAGATAATGCAAATTCATGGTGGGCATTTTAGAAAGTGCCAATAAACAAAAATATCAGAGAAACAGTTTCTATGTTTATTTTATGCTCTAACAATGATTAGTAATATAAAATAACATCAATGAAGCTGATAAGAATTCAGTTTTATGAAGTTATCATTCCTGAATAGCTAAATAGCTTTAATTGAGGTTCTACGCTGATGCTAACTTACCTATTATTAACAACACAGTATTAAGTAGCCTCAATGCTATCTTATGCCTTTTTTCATATTTTAGTACAAAATCCTTAGCAGATTAACTTTTACAGCAAGGATCATAAACATTTAAAGCTTTAATTCTCATTTTCAGCTTGAAAAATCCTTACCAAAGGACGGTAATTTATATTTCCACTCATGGGACCAGAACGTACATGTTATATATTAGAGCTCATGACTACTGGGGTTGCTGAGGAATTTTTCATACAAATATTGATCGTCTATTTTTATCTTTCCTTTTCATTGAACTAGTTTTTTCTTGTCAAGTGAGAAATACACTGTTGGGATGTGTCTGCATTGCAGAGTTAATACCAAATGGCTGTGTAGGCAAAGAAGATGATTTATTTTTTGTTTGTGTTTTTATGGTGGGGGCACACCTGCAGTGCTCAGGGCTCTCTCCTAGCTCATCACTTAGGATTACTCCTGGTGGGTCTTAAGGGTCCATATGGGATGCTAGGGACCGACCCTGGGCTGGCTGTGTGCAAGCAAATGCCCTTCCTACTGTCCTATCGTTCTGACCCTGATACAGATGATTTCTAAACTGAGTTGAGCCCCATACAAAAAACAGACATTCAATTTGCAACCTTGTTTAAAATTACATATAATTCATAAATATCCATGGTGCTGATTTTATGGTGAAGTAACATGTTTAATCTATTGGATTGAAGTTAAATAATAGTAGTAAGATTCATTTCTCACTCATGTCATTTTCCTTTTATGGCATGCCTACTGGAAAACCAAAAATTATCTGTGCTGTTTGCATTTGTGACAGCATTTGATGTTGCAAAACACTGGTACAAACAGATTCCTAAACATTTTTACCGTTTCCCCACTGAGGTAATTTGTTCACTTTAAGGGATTTATTATTGTTATTATTATTATTATTGTTACAAAATCATGCAGGCTAGTAAAAATACTCAGAACACACAAAAGTGAAGCAATATTAAAGCACACTCTAAATAACTGTCCATTTATCTGAAGTCTCAGGGTTATTCAGTGCTAAGTCATGGACACAATTTGTCTAAGATTTCTTTGTGAAGTCACGTGATTCTTTATTTCTCCAGCCTGAAAGGGCCAAAGAGTTGAGATTCCAGACTTATGTTTGAATTTTTCTCCCCTCCACAACAGACAAATTCAAGATTGGGCCTCTGAATATTTCTAAAATGAGCAATGGAAAATTCTCATTTCTCATTCAAATTTTCATGTGAAAGGGCATCTTCTCCAGTACACAGAGATACTTCCACTGGTGTAGTGGAAAGCCTCATGGGCCTATCCTAGAGGATTGAAGGGATGCAGGTTTGGAAGCAAAACGCCAATGCAAGAAATATCCACACACAGTTATAAGGATAAAACAGCTTCAGAAACTTCCACACATAAGCCTTTTCTCTCCTAGGACGCAGTGGTGGAAAAAACAAAAACTAAAATGTGTTTTTTTTCCCCTGAAACCTGGGTCTCCATTGGGAAGTGCAAGACCACACCTAGGGTAGAGAAACAGGTAAGGTCAGAGACCATTCCAAAGGATGTTTCCATCTAAAGAGCTTCTGACCAATGAGTAACAAGCATATCCTGAATAGAATGGAAATGGTGTTAACCGGACATCTCCTTTTTTTTGATGTTATAGAAAGAAAGCAAAAAAAAAAAAAATGGTTTAAACAAAGTAATTCATGTCCCAAGGTTCTAGAAAAGGTGGGTGCTCTCTATCTAAAAGATAAAAGGGGGTGGCAGTTCTTTTGCATAAGGCAGCAAAATTCTGGGAAAAATTAGAAAGAAAAACCTTCTGGCCTAAAAAACAAGGTGTCCCCTACCCCACAAAGCATTCTGTTATAAGACCAACTACAGGTTTCAAGCATACTAATTTGAACTAACCCAAAGGTCTTCATGATCCCTAGGAAAGGTCCTCCTCAATCATAGATGTAGCAGTTAGGCTTCAATAATAGAGAGATTGGTGTTAGCACAAATCCTAAGTTGAAGTCAGGTATATCTTGAAGTATCTCTTGGTATCTCTCACACCGTTAGGAGCTGAGGCAGGGAAATCTGCCCTCAAAGGAAGTCATTTCCTGATTTACACATCAGAGTAAACGAGAGGCATATGAGCCCATTCTGTGGGCAAGTAGGTGCAAGGGCACTTCTGAGCCTGTCCTGGTAAAAGTTCGATTCTTGATGCAGGTGCAGAAAACTGTGCGGATCCAAAATGTGGGACCCAAGGTTTCAGGGGTGACTTGGCCGATGTCCTGAGTGACTGAAGCCCTAAGTCAAGTCACTATGGAATGTTTAGGATGGAAGGCCCCCCCCCCCCACCCCCCCCCCACGTAACCAAAAATTTTGGAGTTCCCATCCCTAACAGATAGTAATCCTTTCTGTATCTAAACTTTCCCCACTTTAATGTGCCCATGCAAAAGGAACAGTGCCACTGGATACCACTGGAGCCAAATGGGGGATATAATAACAAACAAAACAATTCCTATAACCAAGTACTATCAAAAGCCAAAACGCTATCTACATGATTTTCTACTAGCAAATACAAGAAGGGGGAACTACATCTACACAATAAAATATTAATAAATAAAATAATATAAATAATACATAAAAATAAAGTATACCTATTGAGGAAATATACCTAAATATACAAAGAAAGTATAGTAAAAAACTAGCATGAGTTAAAAATAAATTGCAAAAACATTCTCATGACTGAGCACTGTAGCAAGAGTCCATGGCATTTATATATCAAAAGAGATCTGTTGAGAGATATTAGATTAGAATCAAATGGAAAATGAATAATTTAAAATATCTGTTAAGACATTATCACAATGAGAACTATATTAGGAGTCCAATGAACTACATCAGTGTAATGTGAAATCAACGTATCTAGACTATATCTCCAGGGATCACTGTGAACAAAAGCCTTAAAAGATTATTGGAAACATAATAGAATAGAAATTTAGACACTAACATTCTAATAGTGAGCACTGTAGTGGGAGTCTATGGCATGCAAGTGCATCCTGCAGCTGTTTCTGTTGGCAAACACATTATAGCATTAGTATAAACATCTGTTAAAAGATGATGAGTTGGCGACTTCTGAGACTTCTTGATCATGATATTTATACCAACATTATCTTACTGCATCTTTAGAATAGACTGCGCAATTGTCCTTTTTCATTTCACCACAGTGGTTAGAAACAGAATAAGTTGTGTTCTTCAGGGTTGTCCTAGAGTCCACAATGTACTGTGACAAGTCTAGGTTTCCTTTCTTTTTTTTAATAGTTTTTTTTAAATTTATTTGACAAGTCTATATTTTCTAAAAAAAAAGTCCACATAGGTATATAGTTTTTTTATTTTTTATTTTTTAATTAATATTTTATTTAAGTAACATGATTATAGTTGGGTTACAGTCACAAACAGATCCCCCCTTCACCAGTGTAACATTGCCCCTCCCAATCCCTGGCTGTATTCAAGACAGGCATTCTACTACAGTTACTTGTTTTTAAGTTCAGTAAATTGTTATTTTTTTCTTAAAGGATAAGGGTTAAAGAAAAAAATAGTAAAAGTGTGACAGTGGCAATCGTTGTTGTTTGCATAGGCCCAGAAAAATATGGGGAAAACAGAAACAAATATCCTTGGCCTGATTACAAAAAGACCTCACCCCCAAGGTTTATTGGCATAACACCGACTCTGGGCTCCAGGCAAGCCAGTCTGTCCGTGTCATTCTCCAAGTCATTCTCCGTGGTCCCGTTGAAACTTTTTCACACTTTAGCTGTTGTTGGTATCAGGTTCCTATATTTAAAGATTCTGGATTCTATGCATTCCTTTCATCGAAGTCAGTATGATATGGAGCATCCTCTAGTTTCAGCACACCATTAGATGTGGAGTGATCTGGCCTGCCAGCAGGCTGTTGCTGAGTTGTCTGGGTGTTGAGAGCACTCTTTGGAGTAAGTCAATGCCAGAGTAGTCTTCCCTGGTAGAGGTTTGGATCCTGGTAATATTGTAGACAATTGTGGTTGTTTCCATAGATGGTATCCATTTTGCAGGTGTGTGTGGGCGATGCCAATTTTTCTGAGGCCTAAGCCAAATCATTATGCCAATGTTCGGGGTATAAGGCCTACCTGCATTACCAAATTTGTGTTCCATCTCTATTAGATAAGAACTTGTTTGTATATGTATTATTTTCCCATTTTAATGTGCCTATGCGAAATGGAAACAATGCCACGAGATATTGTTGGTGCATCTGGGGACCGACGAATAAAGTCCAACATTCCCTGTAACTTGGTTCAAACATTCATTCTATACAGAGATACTCTTCTACCAGTATTGTTTATAAAACAGATCTCATAGGGGGAAAAGCAAACAATCAAATAACAAAACCAGTGAACAAAATAGTCACTATATGAGGATATTCAAAAAGAATTATAGATGTTAAGGGAATACATCTGAGATATCCAAAGGAGATACATGTGTCCCTATTATATTTTAGAAATAGTCAAGAGGGAGGGTGTTGTTTCCGAGACACCACTTTGGTCTGTGATTTTGCCAAGCGAAGAACACATGGAGTCATATCATCCCTGTGTTGCCTGCAGAAGCTTCCGACTCCCCCAGAGGTGTTTGTTTCCTAATTGCTGGAAGCCGGAAGTTGATCAGTCCCCTCCCACCCCCTGTGAGAATGGGAAAGCCTGGGGTCTCCTTAAACTGCTCATCGCCAGAACCCACTTGCTAGGACCCTGAGCAGGCAGCCAGGGGTAACCTTGGGGACCAGGAGGAAGTGGAGAGAAGGCTGTGGGGGGCGGGAGCAGCCGGGGCTGCATCTTCCCCTAAGCTTGGCAAAATGCCTACTGTGTGGAGCCATATCATCCCCGTGTTATCTGCTGAAGCTACAAAGTCCCCCCCAAACATTACTGTGAGAGATATGTAATCCACATTGGCCAAAACAAAAGTCATTAGTACTAAAATAATGGTTAAATGTGGGGTAACTGTAGGTGGGAGTGAGAGAATAAAGGAATAAAAAGAGCTTCTGGCCAGTATTCTAAATATGACAACATTAAACACAATGATATCCAAATATTTGTCTATAATAACAGCCCCTGCACAGTTTCAGAATGGAGAGGTTTAGTAAGAAAAATTGCCTGGGACTTCCTAAAGAACCTCCCAGAACCCAGGGAGGAAAGAGACCCTTCAAGAGCTGGAAGACCAGAGATTCAAAGTCCCCACCCCAACCCCTCCTCTTGAGCCGGGTGGGAAATGGGGAAGGCCTAGGGAAACCTTTAAGCTCCTCCAAGGGACCCACCTCCAGGCATGTAGCCTAGGGGAAGCCCTGGAGTTCCAGAGGAGAAGGTAGAAGGGTGCTGGGGTGTTCCAAGTCCCGCACCCCCAGGTATATAGTTTTTCATCCACTTGCCATCGTAGAAAAAGCATTTCAGATGTATTAAGAACACAGGTAATAATTTCCAAATTTCTGTCATTTTTAAAGAATCCTGCTGTAAAAAAAAAAAGAATCCTGCTATGTGTTGCAGTGGCTGCAATAAACCCTAATATTGTCTCTCTGTTCTTCTTTGAAAAATAAATTAAGGCAATCTTGCAATGTGCACTTATCTGTAGATGTCAAAAGCAAGAATAAGTGAGTAAAGATCTCAAAAGTTCGAGATTTTTGATGGCAGATGAGGCATTGAACCATGAATTTGAATTGGCCTTGGAAAACTGTAGCAATAATAAATTAAACTACTTTTATCTCTGCCAAGCTGGTTTTGTGACTTTTGAGTAAACAAGATGATCACTATTTTCCTCTTTATGTCTTTGTTCAAGTCCTGATAAAGACCATACACCAGCAATAGAAATATTTCATCTATAAACTAGTTTGCCTGGAGCCTAGAGTTGGTCTTATGCCAGGAAACTTCAGGAGTGGTGGTCTCCTTGTATTTAGACCAAGGCTATTCCTTTCTATGACGCCCATATTTTGGTGGGCCTATGCAAACAATATCTGCCACTCTAACACCTTTTTTAATGTGCCCTTTTGACTAACCCTTAAAAAAAACCTCTTAAACTTTTGATGTTAACTTAAACTAATATGTATGTGCATGAATATATAAAAATACTATGCCTTCAAAGTTAAGGAGTCACATAAATCTCATGGCTTTAGGCTGCTTTGTGTACTGCTAAGAAATGTTATAATGTCCTACAATCTGGGGACTTGTGGACAAAGTAATTGTACATGGGTTCTGCCTTATTTTTCTTAATGTTTTTTGACTGTAAGTTCAATATTTAGGCATCAACAAGGGGATTTCTTCTGAGAACTCTGTTTATGGGCGATTGTTCTTTCACTGTAACTTTACCTTGTCCTCTTTGCATCATTGTTCTCATAATTAAAAATAAAAATAAAAAAAATGTTCATGTGGATCTTGTTGATTGTGCCTGAAACCTGGCCATTTATCTTTCCAATAGTCATTTTAAAGTCTTTTGGGTTGATAGACCTGTGTTGTTCTGCTCACAAGGCTTTTATATTTTTACCAAACTCTTTTGCCACTTTGCCTTTATGTTCCAACAAATTTGACCTGTTAATGTCTTCCATATATATACTGGTAAAAGTAATGAGTCAAAAATGGAATATTATACAGGCACTGTAATATTGAGTTCATTTAACACATGTTTCTAAATTATAGAGTCCTGTGAGAGCAGGAACAACTCCCTCATTTACAGAACCGAGGTTCTTGAATTGGTCATTTCCACTCCTGAGAATCTCTGCCTCGTTGTGTGGTGTCAGCTTATTGTCTCAGTTACCTGTTGAGGTCACAGCTTGTTTCCTGCTCTTGTACTTCTGAGCAATCTGTGTTGGGTCTGAGGGAGGCTTGCAGTCTTACCATATATTTGTGTCTGAGGATTTTTTTTTGGTTTGTTTGTTTGTTTGTTTTTTAATTTGAGAGTCCCCTGCTTCTGACAAGGTATAGTGAGACCCAGAGTTTCTTGGCGGGTTGCCATTTGTGGAAACATTATCCATTTTTACCCAAATAGGTGAATTATTTTTTTGTAACTGACCATCTTCTTCAAAGTGTCTTTATAGCTGTGTAGGGTTCTCCTTGGGGGTAAATTTAGAAAGTTTGGTGAAAATAATGTTATGGATAAAATTTCTATCGGTGGCATGCCCCATTTGTGTATTTTCCTGTGTTTTTATAGTTGACTTTTGAGGGTTTTATGAGCTCCTTTATTATGCCTTGTCTTCATGGATTATAGGGGATTCCAGTGATATTTCATTTGCCATTCTTTGCAAAATGATTTAAAAGTTTTACTGATGTAGTCAGAGCCACTGTCCATCTTTATGGATTGGGGATGTTTGTGCCATAAAAACATTGTAGCATAAAGGTGCAAACAGATTTAGTTCTTTCAGAAGTTATTTGTGTTCTCCATGTGAAATGAGAATATGTGTCACCACATGGGATAGGGTTTCTTTGGAGAGAAGACAATATATATTTGCCATAATTCATTTGTTAGTAAACCTCGGGGGTTGGCCCCAGATACATGTGTTCTTTTATTCAAACGTTTTTGTGTTTGACCTTCTTGCCTAGTTTCACCCTCTTGTCTGTGTGGATTATTTTCTGTGGATCTGTTCAATTGGAACTATCCCCCCATTCCTGTTGGATAGGGGGAATGGGAATTGCCTTTTCCTATTGGGATCTGTGGGACATCCAGACTCTACTAACCTTTCCACCAGTGAACAAATCACTTCATCTGGCGATTGAACAGTCTGTAACTCAACCCTCATCAACAGTGAGTGAAATGCTTTCTTGGAAATTCCCCTCGGTGATTTTCGGATGGCTGATGTGGTTAGTTGTGTGGATTATGTCACCTTGTTTCAAAAAAAGGCCTGTCCAGCCAGGAGCTTGGCTTCTGGATAGCTTTTAACCCTTGCCATGAAACATCAGTAAGTCAACATAAAATTATAGTAATAATTGAGGCTGGAGATATAGGATGTGGGTAGGGGGTCTGTTTGCCTTAAATGCGACTGACCCAGGTTTGATTTTTGGCATTCTGTAAGGTTTCCCCAAGCCCACCAAGGGTGATCCCTGAGTGCAGAGCCAGATACATGCCCAAAATTAAATACATAATTTGTACATATACACATACATACACACCCCATTAATAAAACAATAAAAACAAC
The DNA here is from genome assembly GCF_024139225.1 of Suncus etruscus. Taxonomy (NCBI): domain Eukaryota; kingdom Metazoa; phylum Chordata; class Mammalia; order Eulipotyphla; family Soricidae; genus Suncus; species Suncus etruscus. Next base: position 1,032,713 of record NC_064858.1, on the reverse strand, counting down.
AGGCTTCTTCCAGAGAATGCTTACACAACCTCAATCTAGCTTATTTCTTTTCTTTTTTTTTCAGTTTATTTATTAATTGATTATTTTTTTGGGCCACACCTGGTGACACTTAGGGGTTACTCCTGGCTACGTTCCCAGAAATCACTCCTGGAAGGCTCAGTAGACCATATAGGATGCCAGAAATCAAACCTGGGTCCATCCCTGGGTGGCTGCATGCAAGGCAAATGCCCTACTGCTGTGCTAACTCTCTAGCTTATTTCTTAGCCTTCAAAGACATCTAAATGTTGAGGGTTAAACTATGTGGACTCTTCCATTTCATTTCCCAGAGGAGGGCGATACTCATTAGTCATAACTAAACTATTGTGAGAGTCTCTCAGCACCCCAGCCCCTTGCCTGGTGCTGGAGCTGGAGTGACAACATCATTCAGAGCGATTCATATGGAGAAAGACCAAACTAGGCCAATGGAAACTTCGGCTGCATTTGGGGATAAGGACCCAATATCTAAGAAGAAAGGTCAGGATCTACCAGTAACACCTGTAAGTGTAGTTGAATTCCTCAACTTTTGGCTCTTTGTCACCTTCTTAGTGACCTGGGGCCCTGTAACAAGATGTCAAACTTTCCTTTTCATTGGTTCTCAGAATCCAATCTTAAATACTGAATGTACATCGACTTTGACAGCCCAATTAAAGCCTCAGTCATATTGTCAGCTTCCCATTACAGCGAGTATTACCAATTATGCAGAAAAAATATTGCCTCCTGAGTTTATGCAAACCTGTAGAAATCCAGACACAATTAACTGTGTTACTAGAGTCTTAAGAGGTGATGACATCTTTTATGAAATAACCCCTGTAAATGCCAACTGGGGGCAGTTAGGACTGGTGTATTTATAGGGAGAGCCAACAGTTGTTGGCTCCAGACTCTCTCAAGTGCTCTCTCTCTCTCTCTCTTGTTCTCGCTCTATCTCAGCAACATTAAAGGATACATTTTTTTGGTGTGTACAAACCTATTGCCCAATGGTGCCAGAAAGAGAGAAGAGAAAATGTCTCACCTGATGGGGTGACTTTGGTGGTCCCTGAAATAGCAAAGTCTGAACAGGTCTACTCCTCAGGTCCTGGCATGAAACTGTTGGGCTGGTGGGCCAAGATCAATGTGGGGTGAGGATCCTGAAATACCTAGGCACTTCTATGGGAACCCTTAACTCAACAAAAACTTTTGGGCTTTAAGATGAAAGTGCTACTATTCACAGAATCATGCAGAGCATCAGAAAGGGATTCAGTGAGTAATATGTTGAGTGAAGTTAAACCAGAAAAAGAAAGATGAACGCAGGATGATCTCACTCACCTGTGGTATATAAAATAACTGCATTAGGAAATGTAATGGAGTAGGAAGAAGGTGAGAAAAGGAAGTGATAGGAAAACAGGAGCGAGGATTTTGTTATACTAGTGATGGGGAGAGTCATGCAGCTGTGAACCAAAGCACAGACCCAACAACACTGAGAACATGAGCTCTAAGCTACAAACACAAAACTCTGGGATATGCCTAATGAGGGGGCATGCAGGGAGTGAAGAAAGTTGATTGGAGGGTAGGGAATAGAGTATGGGAGCACTGGTGATGGGAGCTGATGCTAGTTGTGGGATTGCTGTTGAAATTTTATCTGCCTAAAAATCAACTATCAATAACTTTGTAAGTCACTGTTCTTGAATAAAATAAAAACTTTTTTAAGAAATGAAAACATGGGGCCGGAGAGATAGCATGGGGGTAAAGCGTTTGCCTTTCATGCAGGAGGTCATCGGTTCGAATCCCGGCATCCCATGTGGTCCCCCGTGCCTGCCAGGAGCAATTTCTGAGCCTGGAGCCAGGAATAACCCCTGAGCACTGCCGGGTGTGACCCAAAAACCACACAAAAAAAAAAAAGAAATGAAAACATTCAGTGAATGATATGTTCATGCAAGACTTGTGGAAACTAATAGGTGGACACAGAAGATCCCTTTCCAGCCTTGTGCTGGAAGATCCAAAAATCTGAGTGCAACTGAAGGGTGGGACTACAGAGCTCACGCTAAGCTGGATGAAACTGAAAACAGAAGACAGAGCACATTGCTGAAAGGGAAACGTGCTTTTTAGCTTCCCATGTCATAGTGAATGAATAGAAGTAGCTTCTTCATGAAAATGATGCAGCACTCAGCTATAATGTGCAGGACCTTGTAGATATTCCTAGTGCCCTAGTCTGGATCTTGCAGCCACTGGATGTATTGTCAACAAACCCTTGTGCTGTCTCTACGAGGGGAGGTGAATTGGGATCTCCACTTGGCATCCACTAGAAATATTGCTGGTAAACGCTCATCCTTGGAAGGGCTGTATTAGTGGAGCTATAAGACTAATAATATGTAGAATTCAGATAGTTTGAGAGGAGGTACAGATAGCTGAAGGCTCTTAAAATTACCAGAACACTAGCTGCTCACAGAGAATGCCCTGGGGGTGAGTCCTGTATAGAGTTTCTTATCTGCCACCCTTCCCTTCAGAGGTTGTACCTTAACCTCCTCATTTCTCACATTCCCTTATATGATTATAAAGATACCCTTAGGCTTAGCAATGATTGAAAAATTGTGTTATCTGCCCTTCTTTCTATGATTATTGCTGAACAATAAATATCCTATTGACAAGACAGTCAGGGCTCTCTGTCCTCAACACAGTTCACAGTTAGCATCTTTTTTTTTTTTTTTTTTGGTTTTTGGGTCACACCTGGCAGCGCTCAGGGGTTCCTCCTGGCTCTACACTCAGAAATCGCTTCTGGCAAGCTCAGGGGACCATATGGGATGCCGGGATTTGAACCACCGACCTTCTACCTTACCTCCATACTATCTCTCTCATGTCTGTTTTGCTTTCTTAATTCTCACAGTAACCCTGCTTTAGGCCCCACCTATAGCTGGATTCAGGCAATACAATGCAAAACAGTCATCAAATGCTTTCATGATCAGTCAAGCCAATAGCAGGCAAATAAAAAAGCTGGGACAGCCATGTTTCTATCAGAACAACTAGCATTCAATATAAGGAAAGTAACTAGAGATAGAGATGGCCACTACTTATTTATTAACAGAACACATATCATGATATAATATCTCTTAGCATCTAAACACCTATTGAATGATTATCAAAGTTTATAAAGAAATACATTGATGGAAATGATTGACAGTAGTAGTCAATACTTGACTTTCACTTTTGGGTAGATCACCTGGGCAGAATATCCATAAATATATAAGAGCCATAAATGAAGAATTAGAAAAATTGGCATTAATGGGCAGGTACAGGTCTCTCCATTCCAAAAAGTTGGATATTCGCCAGTGTAGGCAAAACAATCCTCAGGAGAAATCACATACTGCATAATTCAAATAATTATAACAAATCTAATTTATCATAAATAAACATATAAATTAGAAATAATCCAAAGCATCCCTCAGATCACAAGGCCATGAGAATAGAAATTAACCATTAATATAAATAGGGAAAAATCTTCCAGTGCTTAGAAACAGAACAAAACACTACCACTAAAGAATAATTTGGTGAAACAGAATATCAAGGAGGAAATGAAAAGATTTCTTGAAGCTAGTAAGAATGAAGACACAAGTCATCAGAATTTGTGGGACAGCAAAAGTGAAACAAAGGGGGAAAGTTCATTCATAGCAATATGGGCCTTTGTCACAAAAACAAATAAACAAAAAACACTCAAATCAACAACCTAAATGTGTCTTATACACCTGGAGAGGGAACAACAAATGAATTCTCAAAGTACTAGAAGAAAGTCTAAATAAGAAAAAATTCAATGATACAGAACAACAAAGCAATACCCAGACTCAATGAAGCCAGGAACTAGTTATTTGAAAGAATAAATAAGCTAGAGAAACCTTTATCTAGAGTCATGAGGGGAAAATAGAGAAAATGCCCAACTAAATAGGATGAAAAATGGAAGGGGTGTGCAAACTCCCAAGGCTGCCAGGGCCCATTGCTGCAAGGCTTGCAGGGGCCCAAGGGGTTCAGCTACTGGCTCAGCTAGCCTTGTGCCCACCCAGCAATGCCAATATGTAGCAACCACTCGCCTGGGACTTAGAGAGAGAAGTCTGAGACCTGCAGCAGCTTGGGTGCTTCTGAGAGAGAGGGAAAGATGGTTGGAAATTCAGCAACCAGTGGTGGCAAGGGAGTGCCTGGTAAAAGAAAGAAAGAAAGAAAAAGGGATAGATACAAAGCAGGTAGCTGGGGCCGGAGAGATAGCATGGAGGTAAGGCATTTGCCCTTCATGCAGGAGGTCATCGGTTTGAATCCCGGCTCCCCATATGGTCCCCCGTGCCTGCCAGGAGCAATTTCTGAGCCTGGAGCCAGGAATAACCCCTGAGCATTGCCAGGTGTGACCCAAAACACACAGACACACACACACACACACACACACACACACACACACAAAGCAGGTAGCATCTTGCCAATGCTTTATCTCTGGCCCCCTCAAGCCAGCAGGCACTGCTCTGGTCACTATCCCGGGCCCCCCTGCAGGGGTCCAATTTTTTTCCTTTTATACCTGGGATGACAAGAGGGTGTGCTCAAGGGGTGTGTCCAGGTTCAACTGTCTTTACAGTGGGAGTTTCCAAGGGGTGTATCCAAGTCTAAATGCCATTACATAAATGGGGGATCCTTCATAAATTCAAGATATCAAGAGAGATGACGATGAGCAACTCTATAGTGTCAACCTGGAGAACCTTGGAGAAAAGGTTCTTAAGACCCGTGTAGCCTCTCTGAGTGAGGAGGAAAGTGAAATATGAACTGGCCAATCAAAGGCCAGGAAACGAAAACAGTGATGATGATTTCTTCACACCTTGCTCCTCACATCTGCCCTCTCTCTTGAACAAGGACCTCATTTGTATCTCTCTGTTTCTCCACTCTGGAAAAGCCTGTGTCTTCTCTTGAACATTTCCCCCCTCTTCCTGTCCTCTCACACCATTCTAAGCACATTTCAGTCAATAAAATCCACCCTGCTTCACTAAAAAAAAAAAAAAAAATCCTGCTACAGATGGGTTCACTGATGAATCCTATAACACCTTTATTGACCTTTATTTTTGTTAGCTTGCTTGTTTATTTCTTTGTTAGTTTGCTTGTTTAATTGTTTCTTTGTTTTCTAATGACCATGCTCAGGGATTATTCCTGGCTCTATGCTTTGGAATCACTCCTGGTGAACTCGTGGGATGCCTGGGATCCAACCTGGGTCAGCAGCATGCAAGGAAATCACTCTCCCCATTGTGTTATTGCTCCAGCACCTCTATAAAACCTTTAAAGAAAAAATTACTTCCTTTATTTTTCCAGCTTCTCCAAAATATTGAAGAAACAGAAATCCTTCCTAAAAGCTCCTATGAAGCCAATAATTTACTGGTATCACAGAAAGTGCCAAGTGATTTTTGTCCCTCAAGTCTATGCCATGGAATGTTCCCTAAGGCCAGCACCACTGAAAGTGTTCTGTAAACAGAATAAGGACTGCAGCCTGCCATGTGACCCCACAGAAAGAACCAGAAGGGTCTCAGGATCAAACTGGTTAAACAAGTGACCACATCATTCCCGTTTCTCTTGTGATGCTCAAAGCATCTCTCCATTGTGTACAAATTATCCTGCCTTGAAACTATCAGAGGAAGGCCATGTGATGATGCCTTATTCATCCTGGAACAGAATAATTCTATGTCAAGTCAGTCCAATATCCTAAGAGAGCCTGATAAGAATGTACTTGACCCTCTCCCCCTGACCTTCTCTTGCACAGACAAGCAGGAAGTAACATTGTCAGAAAATGAATGCTGAGCCCTTGAGCTTTATGGGTAAGAATGTGCAGTTTGGTTCCTGTCAAAACAAAGATTGTTTGGCCTTGGGTTCGTGTTTCTCAGCTGAAGAAAAATCAGCGATTGTGAGATTGCACCAGATAGAGACAGGAACAAGGCTCCAGAAGCAGACATCCAAGCAGGCATCTCCTCAGTATTGAACAATGAGAGACTAGCCACTCCTTGTGGTGCCTAAAACAATGGAGAAGACACATGTGGGTGCTTTTTCTGCCTTTGTACCCTTACTCCTTACTTGTGATCTTTTTCCTGCTCCCCACAATCATTCCCTGCCATCATGTTCACCTTTTCCTTGCTTGAGGTTGATTTTCACCTTCATTTTTCACAAGTTCCTTCTAATCTCCCAGCTTCCTTGTTTCCTGCTTCTCAACAAGGCAATACCACCTCCCCCATCCTTTGGCAATCATCATTATCATCATTTTTCACACCACCACGAATTGCTGGTACAGAGTCCTCCATTGTGGAAGTAACTGGCATGCCTGATCCCTTTGATCTATTGAATTCCCATCTTGCTCTCTAACTTTCCCTCTCTTTGCCTCTGTTGTTTTAAACCAGAGAATTCACTATCTTGAACAACAACTAAACAAATAATCTGTCTTTGTGAAGGTCACTTCTAGTATCTTCCTAATCTCTCCCAGCACTCTGGTCTGGGAAGGAGAATTCATAATAACACTCACCATCATTAAGACCGACAAACTTTCCACGCTGTTATAGGTTTCCTCAAGACTCTTCCTACATTGCCATGAAATCCTACATGAAATCCTACAGCCTAATTTCTTGAACCCCATATATATATATATATATATATATATATATATATATATATATATAAACATTCACAGATTACTTCCAACAGATCATGCCCTCATCCTGAAAGTTGGCATTCACAGGGCTTCCTCAGTCATCAGGGAACTATTTTATGACCTTGGGTTAGCTCCCAATCAGTCTTCATTTGTTCTGTGGCACCCAAGATAAATGGCTGTTACCAGCCCAGTCGACAGGATCTTGCTGCTTCGTTAATCATATAAATCACTTCATTTTACTCAATTCCCCACCATTTTCTTCCTCTCTAGAACCATCTCAAATACAATAAAATATCCAATACAATCTCCTCTTGTTTGCTCGGTTTCGAATAGGAACCAAAGGCCAATCTAGCCCATCATTGTATCTGGACTCTCTCCCAGCTCCTCCAGGGTGATTTAGAAAGAGAAGTCACTCAACAAGGACTAAGTTCCCTCTAGAATTTCAATGATATTGGGGAAATCATTGCCACCTTTCCAGACACCACCCCAGAAATAGAATCCTTGACTCACTGTGGAAGAATTTTTGCTTTCTCTTTGGCCAGCATCACTGTGTTTTCACGTGGTTGACTTGACAATGGTGCTGAGCTGTGCTTCCCAGCTAGGGACTGAGCTATTGAAGAGATCAAGAGGGAGTGCTCTGCCTTTGTTTCCCATAATCAACCTGGCATCTTTGACAGAACTAGGCACATTAGAGAGGAAAGTTAAGTGATTGGGCAGTTCATGCTGTGTGGTTGATAGAGAAAAGATCACAGGTCTGGACCATCTTAGGAGGGGTTGGGAAGGTCTACAAAGTTGGGAAAAACAGATTTCTTCAGACTCTGCTTTGTTCTTTCTGTGTGTTTGATTTTGTTCTTGTTTGGGGGCTGTGCTCTTGGCTCTGGATTTAGGGACTCCTCCTGGCAGGGCTTGGGGGGGTCATATATGGTGCTGGGGAGGATTGAATCAGTTTCATGCAAAGCAAGTACCCCCTGCCTGCAAAATCTTGCAGGTCTCAACTTAGTTTGCTTTTTTCTATCTTCCTGGATGTCCCATTTCTGAAATACCACATCTTTCAGAAATTATCCATTACAATCATAGCACAGCACAGTACAGTGCAGAAGTTGGTTCTAAATGAATAAAAGGAAACCACTCAAGAATTGTTCAGAGGGGGAAAATAACCAACTGTTTCTTCTGTACAAAAGAACCTAAGGTTGTAAGCATGCCCACAAACGCAGTTATCATGTTTTCACCAGGCCAGCTTCATAGACTCACTATGAGAATGAGATGTAAATCAAGCCATGAAAAATTATGGATACTTCAGCCCACACGGCACAAAGCTGGCCATCTGGGGAGGTGAAGATAGATCACGCCTGTTGCTTCCATCATCCACAGTCACTGCTTTGTCTATTATCATCCTGCCTCACCACTCTTCTACGATTCTCTTCGGGGACACTAACCTGACCTAAGTTTAGGAATGCCTCTATTTGGGCTAATATTACTAAGGCAGTTTGGAGTGAATGCGGGCACCCTTCCCCACTACACACCCTTAAAAGTCATAGTATCAATAATATTGCTTCGAATTTCTGAACAAATTCATTTGGTTGATGCTGTCATCCCTGTAAGAACACACCAATTTACCAGAATGTATGGCTAACAAGAGTTTACTAAAACTTCTGCTAATGTATTAATGACTTAATTGAAGATATAGTAATTTTCACAAATGTGCTTGCTACTGTACTCCTATCTTCCCTTCCTCCCTTCCTCCTTCCCTCCCCCCCTCCCTTCCTCCCTCCCTCCCTTCCTCCCTTCCTTCCATCTTTATTCTTTCCCTCCCTCCCTCCCACTCCACCCGCTGGTGCTCAGGGGTTGCTCCTGGCAACCCTGGATCAAACTCACATCTGTCCTGAGTCAGCCCCATGCAAGGCAAATACTTTACTGCTGGACTCTACCACTCTGGCTCCTATTTTTTTTTTCGTTTTTTTTTTTTATCCTTTTTATCTTATTTGTTTATTTATTTGTTGGTTGGTTTTTTTTTCTTTTGCTACATTCAGGGGTTACTCCTGGCTCTGCACTCAGAAATTGCTTCTGGCAGGTTCAGGGGACAATATGAGATGCCAGAAATCAAACCCGGATCTGTCCCAGATTGGCTGCGTGCAAGGCAAACGCCTTACCACTGTGCTATGTCCCCGGTCCCTTTCTCTTCTTTTTTAAAAATAACTTTTTCTCTCATTTATCTGGAAAAAAATGTACTATGATTAACTATGTCAGCTTGTGATGCATTTTCTTTATATATGTAAAAAAATAAAGAGAGAAAACCAATATTCTTTGCATGCTCATGCAGAATCAGGACTCAACACTGCAGTGATTCCTTGGGAAGTGCCCCATAGATGCTATGTAGGCACTTCTCCTTAGAACACAATATCAGCAACACTCCATTGGATTTATTCAAGGAATGCTTCTTTTGTTTGGGGTAGACTACAAAGCACCCTGGTGACCCTTTGTCATAGTATTTCCTCGAGTCAAATCTAGGAACCTAAAACAAAAAATCTAGGAACCTTGGTTGTTCATTTATTGGGGTGTCCACATTTTCCTCCCAGAACTTTTCAGCCATGAATTTCTGATACCCTTCTGATATTCTTCGTCTAGTACTTCCACATATTAGCATATATTAGCCTCTGAGTGGCTTCCCATAAATCCTCCAGGTCTTCATTTCTCTGGGAAGTGACAGCACTGATCACAGTGCCATATTTCCTTGACAAATTTCCTGTATTTTTGAATATTCTGTATTGAATAGCTTTGCATGGATGCCTGAACATTCTGGAAGAAATAAGACGCTACGGGGGGGAGAGGGGGACTCGGTGGGTGTGAATGTGGGGAACACTGTCTCTGAGAAGTGAACTGGGGACTTGGCAACAGGCAGTGGGGGCCAGCACTGCAGTGCAAGGTTCATGAGCCACTTTCCCTGCCACTTAGTGACGGTTGTAAGGTTGCAAGGTTGATTTCTGAAAATCCCCAACCACCATCAAAAGCCTACAGTGAATTATGTAAGACCTTTGACATTTTTGATGTGGGTTTTTATCAATAGGTATGAAAAAAAGGGGAAGGGCTCTGTTCCTTAAGTGATTTCCAACTCAGTTTTAATTATTGGTCATTTTAATTCCACCCATTTGTTGATTTTTTTTTTTTTACCTATAGTGACATCTAGTGTTACAAGGTATTAGTGCAACCAATCAGGTTGTCAACACTATGGTTATGGGAGTGTAGAGAAACAGTTCACTGTTTCACTGTTTCCTTTGAAAATAATTCAGGGCCGGGACTGGAGCAATAGAGCAGCGGTAGGGCGTTTGCTTTGCACACGGTTTCACCAGGACAGACCTCGGTTCGATCCCCCGGCAATCCCATATGGTCCCCCAAGCCAGGAGCAACCCCTGAACGTCACAGGATGTGGCTCAAAAACAAACGAACGAAAAAAAATTTAGTGCCGTGCTCGCTTCGGCAGTACATATACTAAAATTGGAACGATACAGAGATGATTAGCATGGCCCCTGCACAAGGATGACACGCAAATTCGTGAAGCGTTCCATATTTAAAAAAATTTAATGCCATTAATATGAGGGTACAGGAGATAAAGGTGGGGCCTTGCATGTAACCTACCACAAAATCAAATCCCTGCCCCAAATATGGTCCCATGGGTACTGTCAGGAATGAGCCCACAGTGAAGAGCTAGAAACAGTCCCTGAGCACTAATGTTGCCTCCTTCCCCAAACAAAACAATACAAATATACATTTGAGGGTTCAAACAAACTTTGCTGTTATAGACTTTATGGGTACTTAATCACTCACTAAATACATAAAGTTGTACATAAAGGCAAAATATTATGAATTCTGTTGATTCTTGCTGTGTTGCTCTTCCAGGTAGGTTCCAAGTAGGTATGTGTCTAAGACCCAGAACATACACATCCATGACAACCATCTCTTTATTGGCCCTTACAGAGGCAGTGTGGTTCAAACTGCTCAAATATGTGTCCATGTACATGTATTTGTATGTGTACACATGTTACCATGTGCACATGCCCTCACACATGTGCTATGTATGAGTCACATGCATTTAATTTTGTGTGTGCATGTGTCTCTGTAATTACGTGTTTACATGTGTGCACACATGTCCATATGTGCATGTCTGTGTGCCCCATGTGTGCCTGAGTATGTCATGAACATTTCCATGTGTACGCATTACTATGTGCATGTAACTGCCCATGTGTAGTTGTACATGTGTCTAGATGTGTGTGAATATGGCCCTAACGCACAAACTCCCTTTCACTGGCTGTGTAGAACTCCACTGTCCAATGGAAGACCATGATTTATTTACCTCCCATCAGTCCTTGGACTTTGGGTTGTTTCCAGAATTGAGCTATTGGAATGGGCTCTGCATATATACAAGTTCATAGATCATTTGAGATTAAGGTTTTGTGTTCTTGAAATAAATGCCAAGGGGTATCATTCCTGGGTCATGGGAAAACCGGGATTTTAGTTTTTGGAGAAGTTTTCACTAGGCAGAATTAGATGTCTTTCCAAAAAACAGAAGGAGCAGAACATAGTTTTCGCCTGTCTCCACCAATTCTGAAGTGATTCTCATCAGCTCATTGTCTCTCTCTTATTTTCGTTTTTGTATTTCCCCAATACTTAGTGATGCTGAAGACTTTTTCATTGGAAACCTCTATGCCTTCTTTGGGGAAGCTGTTCAACTTCTTTATCAATGTTTAGGCAGTTAGTTGTTACTTGTTGAGTTTTATTGGTAACATATATCTTGAATCTAGTTTGTCAAATAAATGCCAGATGGATATTTTCTCTTTTCCTCACTACTGTCATTGCCTGAACCAGAGGCATGAGAGAGTAATAAAAGGCATTCATCTTAGAAATAAGTGTACTGCCTTTTGCAGATGACATGATCTTATACACAGAAATCCTAGGGAATCAATCAGAATAGCAACAAACAACAAAGCAAAAAGTGTTCGAACTAATAGATATTTTCTTTTTTTAATATATTTTTATTTAAGTAACATGATCATATTTGGGTTACAGTCATAACCAGAACACCCCCCTTCACCAGTGTAACATTACCCCTCCCCTTTCCCATCCCCTGCCTGTATTCGAGACAGGCATTCTACTACAGTTATTTGTTTTTAAGTTTAGTAAGTTGTATTTTTTTCCTTAAAAGATAAGAGTAAAACAATATAGTAAAGGTGTGATAGTGGCAATGGCCGTTGTTTGCATAGGTCCAGAAAAATGGGAAAATGGAGAAAAACTCCTTGACCTGATTACAAAAAGGTCTCACCCTAGAAGTTTATTGGCATAAGACAGACTCTGGGTTCCAGGCATACCAGTTCGTCCAACTCCAGTCATTCTCAAGGTCCCGGTGAAACTTTTTCACACTTAAGGTATTGTTGGTATCAGATTCTTATATATATATATATATATATATATATATATATATATATATATATATATATATATATTCTTATATATATATATATATATTGGTTTTTGGGCCACACCCGGCGGTTCTCAGGGGTTACTCCTGGCTGTCTGCTCAGAAATAGCTCCTGGCAGGCACAGGAGACCATATGGGACACTGGGATTCGAACCAACCACCTTAGGTCCTGGATCGGCTGCTTGCAAGGCAAACACCACTGTGCTATCTCTCCGGGCCCCAGGTTCTTATATTTAAAGACTCTGGATTCTGTGCATTTCTTTCATCGATGTCAGGCTGATGTGGAGCATCCTCTAGTTTCAGCATACCATTAAATGTAGAGCGATCTGCCCTGCATGCAGACAGTTGCTGAGTCGTCTGGGTGTTGGGAGCACTCTTTGGAGTAAGTCAATGCCAAAGCAGTGGTAGGTCTTCCCTGGCTGAGGCTTGGATCCTGGTAATGTTAAAGACAATTGTGGTTGTTTCCATAGATGGTATCCATGTGTGTGGGCGATGCCCATTCTTCTGAGGCCTGAGCCAAATCATTATGCCAATGTTCAGGGTAAAAGGCCTAATTACATTACCAAATTTGTGTTCCCATCTCTATTAGGTAAGAACTTGTTTGCATATGTATTATTTTCCCATTTTAATGTGCCTGTGCAAAAGAGAAGCGATGCCACAAGATATTGTTGGTGCATCTGGGGGCCGACGAATAAAGTCCAACATTCCCCATAACTTGGTACAAACATGAAATCTATACAGTGGTACTCTTCTACCAGTATTGCTTATAAAACAGATCTCAAAGGGGGAAAATCAAACAATCAAATAACAAATCCAGTGGGCAAAATTGTCACTATATGAGGTATTCGACAAGAGTTATAGATGTTAAGGGAATACATCTGAGATATACAAAGGAGATACACGTGACCCTTTTATGTTTTAGAAATAGTCAAGAGTGAGGGGGGTGTTTCCGAGATACCACTTTGGTCTGTGATTGGACAAGCGAAGAGAGCATGGAACCATGTCCTCCCCTTGTTGCCTGCTGAAGCTTCTGACTCCCCAAGAGGCTTTTGCTTCCTAATTGCTGGAAGTTGAAAGTTCAGCAGACCCCTCCCAGCCCCTTGCAGGAACAAGGAAGCCTGGGGTCTCTTTTAAATTGCACCTCACTGGAAACCAATTGCTGGGACCCTGAGCAGGTGTCCAGGAATAACCCTGGGGATGGGGAGGAAGAAGAGAGAAGGCTGTGGGGGGCTGCCGAGGCTGCATCTTCAACTTATCTTGGACAAAAAGCCGACAGCATGGAACCTTGCCCTGACGCGTTGCCTGCTGAAGCTTCAGACTCCACACAAAAATTACTGTGAAAGATATGTAATCTACCTTGGCCAAAACAAAAATCATTAGTACAGAAAATGGTTAAATGTGGGTAACAAGAGATGGGAGTGAGGGAGTAAAGGAATAAAACAAGCGCCTGGATGGCGTTCAGATAATGACAAGCAGATGAAACACAATAATATCCATATATTTCTTATAATGTTCACAATGTTTCACAATGGACAGGTTTAATAAGGAAACTTCCCTGATAAGTCCTAATGCCAGAACCTATTGTGTCCCATGTCCAGCACCCTTTCCTAGGCCTGATTAAAGCAGCCATTGGCATGGCACAGGGCTGCCAAACACCATGCTGGCAGGACCACCTGGCTCGGCTCCCAGGAAAGAAAGAGATCCTTCCCGAGCCAGAAGGCCAGAAGGTTGCAGCGCCCGCCCCCAGACCCTCCCTTTGGAGCTGGGAGGGAAATGGGGAGAGCCTAGGAAAATCAATAAACTCTTCCCAAGGTACCCACCTCGGTGGCTTGCCCAGCCATATGGCCTGGCAAAGCCCTGGAGTACCGAAGGAAGGAGGTAGGGGGGTGCTGGGGTGACCCATGTCCCGCACCCCTTCCTAGGCCTGGTTAAAGCAGCTTTTGGCATGGCAGTGGGCTGCCAAACACCATGCTGGCAGGACCTCCCAGCTCAGCTCCCAGGAAGGAAAGAGATCCTTCCCGAGCAGAAGGCTGGAAGGTCGAGCCCCCACCCCCAGATCCTCCCTTTGGAGCTGGGAGGGAAATGGGGAGAGCCTAGGGAAACCAATAAACTCCTCCAAGGGACCCACCTCGGTGGCTTGCCGAGCCATGTGGCCAGGCAAAGCCCTGTAGTACCAGAGGAAGGAGGTAGGGGGGTGCTGGTGTGACCCATGTTCCGCACCCCTTCCTAGGTCTGGTTAAAGCAGCCTTTGGCATGGCAGTGGGCTGCCAAATGCCATGCTGGCAGGACCACCAGCCGGCTCCCAGGAAGGAAAGAGGTAATAGATATTATCAATTAGATTGCCAGATAGAAACCTAATGTACAAAAGAATCTGATCTTCTCCCAGCCTGATTCCTCATTCCACCACCAGTCCGGATCCCTCTGCCATGCCTCACCCCATCTCAGATTTGTTTGTGTGCAGATGAACTAAACTCTCCCATCAAAGGTACAGAGTAGAGGGTTGGATTAGGAAACAAAATCCAGCCAACTGCTGCCTTCAGGAAAACATTTAAAATTTCAGAATATACACAGGCTCAGAATAAAAGGATGGAAAACAGTTATACAAGTTACTGGGGGAAAAGCTGTGACAGCCATACTTATATCAAACCAAATTGATTCAACTTCAAGAAAGTGCTTAGAGACAAACATGGACACTACTTATTGAACAATGGAGCAATAGACCAAGAAGTACTAACTCTGATCAACATTTATGGACCAAATGTAGAGTCTGAAAATATGTAAGGTTTTTGCTCACAAATCTAGAGAAACATATGGATGGAAACATGACAATGGTGGGAAACATCAACAAGTCTCTATCACCATTATACAGGTCCAGTAGGCAGAACATTAGCAAAGATATAAGAACTGGAAAAAAATAAAGAACTGTAAATAACGGGGCCAGAGTGGTGACCCAGGCTGAAAGGCGTCTGCCTTGCACATGCTAGCCTAGAACAAACCGTGGTTCAATCCCCAGCATCCTACATGGTCCCCAAGCCAGGAGCAATTTCTGAGCACATAGCCAGGAGTAACCCCTGAGCATCACTGGGTGTGGCTGAAAAAACAAACAAACAAAAAGAACTGTAAATAATAAACTAGAAGAACTAGGACTAATGGATCTATAGAGGGCCTTTCATCCTGAAAAAATCTGAATAAACATTCTTCTAAGTGCACATGGAACCCTCTCTAGAATAGACCATGTTTTAAGACACAAGTCTAACATATAAAATCACATATAGAAGAATTATACCAAACCCTATCAGACCATAATGCCACAGAAATCAAGATTGATTGTAAAAAGAAGTTAAGGAGAAAATATAAAACCTGGAGACTAAACATGATGCTCAACCACAGCTGGATCAAAGAGAAAATCAAGGAAGAAATAAAGAGATTTGTTGAGAAGAATGATAATGAAGAAACAAATTGCCAAAATCTATGGGACACAGCAAAAGTAGTGATTAGGGGGAAACTCATAGCAATATAGGTCTACGTTAAGAAAGAAGAAAAACACAAAATCAACAACCTTAAATATCTGGAAAAACAATGGAATCCAAACAGAAGCAGAAGAAAGGAAACAATAAAAACCAGAGCAGAAATCAACTCTCTAGAAATAATGAAAACAATACAAATAATTGAGGAGATGAGGAGCTGGTTTTTTTTTATTTTTAATTATGAGAACAAAGATGCAAAGAAAGAGGACAAGGTAAAATTACAGTGGAAGGACCATCACCCATAACATAATTCTCAGAAGTCCCCTTGCTGATATCTTAACTTTGAAATTTCAGCCAAAGAACATTAAGATAAATAAGACAGAATCCATGTACAATTACTTTGTCCCTCAAGTCCCCAGATTGTAACACATTATAATATTTCTTTCTTTTTTTGGGGGGGGGGCACACCCGGCGGTGCTCAGGGGTTACTCCTGGCTGTCTGTTCAGAAATAGTTCCTGGCAGGCACAGGGGACCATATGGGACACCGGGATTCGAACCAACCACCTTTGGTCCTGGATTGGCTGCTTGCAAGGCAAACGCCACTGTGCTATCTCTCCGGGCCCTAATATTTCTTAACAGCACATAAGGCAATCTAAAGCCATAAAACTTACGTAACTCCTTAAACATTACAGGCATAGTTGGGGCCGGGAAGGTGGCGCTAGAGGTAAGGTGTCTGCCTTACAAGCGCTAGCCAAGGAACGGACCGCAGTTCGATCCCCCAGCGTCCCATATGGTCCCCCCAAGCCAGGGGCGATTTCTGAGCACATAGCTAGGAGTAACCCCTGAGCGTCAAACGGGTGTGGCCCAAAAACCAAAAAAAAAAAAAAAAACAAAAAAACAAAAAAAAAACATTACAGGCATAGTATTTTTCTACATTTCCATGTACATGCATATTAGCTTAAGTTAACCTCAAATTTTAAGTGGGCTCTTTTTAAGTATTAGAGTCAAAGGAGCACAGTAAAATGGTGTTAGAGTGGCAAATGTTGTTTGCATAGGCCCACCAAATTATGAGGGACATGGAAAGGAATAACCTTGGCCTAAATACAAAGAGACCCGACCCCTGAAGTTTCCTGGCACAAGACCAACTCTAGGCTCCAGGCAAGCTAGATCGTCCAATCCAAGACATTGTCTGTAGTGCCAACACACTTTTATTTTCACAGTCTCTGTTGTTGGTATCATGTTTCTGTATTAAAGATCCTGGAATCTGCATATCCTACATTGAAGTCAGGATGTGGAGCGTCTTCTTCTTTCACCTCACAATCAAAGGGCAATGCAGTGAGCCCTGTCCTGTAATCAGGTCGATGTTGTTGTTAAGTCTTCTCAGTGTTAAGGGAATTCTCTTTTGAGCAGGTCGATGTCTGAGCAGTGTAGGGTCTTCCGTGGTAGAGGATTACTTCCAGGTGATGTTATAGACAAGCCTGGATGTTTCGTGGATGGCTTCCCTGGTTCAGGGGTGAATGGAAAATGCCCTTTCTTCTGAGGTCTGTGCCAGGTTGTTATGTCAATGTTCAGGGTGTAAGGTCCCTTTGCACTACAAGATGTGTGTGTTCCAATCTCTATTAGATAGGATCTTATTTGTATGTATAGTATTTTCCCATTTTAATGTGCCTATGCAAAAAAAGGAGCAATGCCACGTGGTGTTATTGGAGCATATGGGGGCCATAAGAACAAGTCCAACTGATTCCCATGATATGATTCAATCATAAGCATTAAACTGGGGGACTCTTTCACCAAAATTCCTTGTTAAACAGCTCATAAAGAGAAGATAAAAAGTGGTTAGAATCGTCACTGTATAAGACAACATTTAGTAAGAATTATAGCTGTCAGAGAAAAAACACAAAATATTCTAAAGAAATACGTGTCCATTTTATGTATCTTGCAACAGTTTGGGGTTGTTGGACACAATGCACGGCTTTGGTCTGTGATTAGGATTGTACAGTACTGAAGTTAAAAAGAGTAATGTAGGTTAATGACGTTTGGGGGGGTTAGAGAGTTAAGGAGTAAAAAAGAGCTTTGTAGGGTTGTGGGATAGGGCAGAATACAAAATGAACATTCTGAATACACAAAACATAGCATAAGGATAAGGAATACTCTTAATGCTTAAAGTGCGCAGAGGGGCGCGAGCCCCCACACGATTCTGTAGTTTTTGGATGCATAGGGAGGAATTTCTCACCCCTCCCCCAGGGCCCGATTAACCAGGCATGGCCCTGAAGACCCGCCTGGTGTGGGGGGATCTCGGTCCCCTGGACTAAGTGGTCAGCCCAGGGGGCCTGTGGCTAGCTGTCCTGCCCAGAGCCCCCAACATACCAGTCAAAGACACCCAGAAGTCCTGGCATGTGGAGTGTTCTGAGCCCAGCCCTGCCTCTGTAGTTTGTGGATACATAGGGAGGAATTTATCAACCCCCTCCCCCCCAGGGCCCGATTAACCAGGCGTGGCCCTGAAGACCCGCCTGGTGTGTGGGGGATCTCGGTCCCCTGGACTAAGTGGTCAGCCCAGGGGGCCTGTGGCTAGCTGTCCTTCCCAGAGCCCCCAACATACCAGTCGAAAACACCCAGAAGTCCTGGCATGTGGAGTGTCAGGAGCTGGTTTTTTAAAAGAAACAAAATAGACTGTTGGCAAGACTCATAGGAAAAAAAGGGGGGGGGGAATACTCAAGTAGATCAGATCAGAAATGAAAGGGGATAAATTATAACAGAACCCCAAGAAATCCAAGACATCATGAGAGCTTATTATGAACAACTGTACTCTATTAAACTAGAGAACCTTGTCCTCATTTACTGAGTATGCTTTTGCAATTTATTTTCAGTTCAAACTAGTTTAGTATTATATCATAATGTCCATGTTTTTAGTTTGCTTTCAGGGAAAAACCCTGGATGTTCAACCCTGTTAGATGATACTTTATGGTGTAAACTCATTTTACAGTGATCATTACTATATTACTTAATATTCTAGACTTAAAAATTATGATTGTTTCAAGAATGTTCTGTGCACAATCTAATCTATGAAGCCTTTTTATCAGCAAAGTTTACCCTCACCAATGACGATTTTCCTAGGAATTGAAAAACCTTTTCATCTGACCTGCCAACTTGATTTTTTTAAATTTTAAATTATGAGAACAAAGGTGCAAAGAAAGAGGACAAGGTAAAGTTACAATGGAAGGACAATCACCCATAAACAGAATTCTCAGAAGAAATCCCCTTGCTGGTACATTAATTTTGAACATTAAGAAAAATAAAACAGAGCCCATGTACAATTACTTTGTCCCTCAAGTCCCCAGATTGTAGTACATTAAAACATTTCTTAGCAGTACACAAAGCAATATAAGGCCATAAAACTTATGTAACTCCTTAAACATTGAAGGCATAGGGCCTGGAGAGATATCACAGCGGCATTTGCCTTGCAAGAAGCCAATCCAGGACCAAAGGTGGTTGGTTCGAATCCCGGTGTCCCATATGGTCCCCTGTGCCTGCCAGGAGCTATTTTTGAGCAGGCAGCCAGGAGTAAACCCCTGAGCACCGCCGGGTGTGGCCCAAAATCCAAAAAAAAAAAAAAAAAAAAAAAAAACAACCAAAAAAAAAAAAACATTGAAGGCATAGTATTTTTTTTTACATTTCCATGCACATGCATATTAGTTTAAGTTAACCTAAAAAGTTTAAGTGGTTTATTTTTTTAAGAATTAGAGTCAAAGGAGCACCTTAAAAACGCTGTTAGAGTGGCAGTTATTGTTTGCATAGGCCCACCAAAATATGAGGGACATGGAAAGGAAAACCTTGGCCTAAATACAAGGAGACCCTACCCCCTGAAGTTTCCTGGCACAAGACAAACTCTAGACTCCGGGCAAACTAGTTTGTCCAATCCAAGTCATAGACTGTAGTGCCAATGCATTTTTATATTTCAAACACAGTCTCTGATGTTGGTATCATGTTTCTGTATTAAAGATCCTGGAGGGGCCGGCGAGGTGGTGCTAGAGATAAGGTGTCTGCCTTGTGAGCGCCAGCCAAGGAAGGACCACGGTTCGATTTCTAGCTAAGGAAGGACCGCGGTTGATTCCCCTGGCGTCCCATATGGTCCCCTCAAGCCAGGGGAAATTTCTGAGTGCTTAGCCAGGAGTAATCCCTGAGTATCAAACAGGTGTGGCCCGAAAACCCCCCCAAAAAAAAGATAAAAAAAAAATAAAGATCCTGGAATCTGCATATCCTACATTGAAGTCAGGATGGTGTGGAGTGTCCTCTGGTTGTACCTCGCAATTAAAGGACAATGCAGAGAGCCCAGTCTTGTAAGCAGGCTGTTGTTGTCAAGTCTGCTTAGTGTTGTCTCTTTTGAGCAGATCAATATCAGAGAAGCGGTAGGGCAACTTGATATTTTTTAAGTGCTCTTACCAGATCTACCTGGGTTAGTTTTTCAACTGCAACCCATGGATCTATCTTCTCTCTCTCTCTCTCTCTCTCTCTCTCTCTCTCTCTCTCTCTCTCTCTCTCTCTCTCTCTCTCTGTGTGTGTGTGTGTGAGAGAGAGAGAGAGTGGTGGACACCTCTATGTCTGTCTAATGTTCATCTGGATTGTACGTAATGCCTGTCTGCGTTGTGTATATTCCTTCCCCTTGTTATATATAACCCTTCATTTTCACCCCTCCCTTTCTTACTACTTTACAAATCTTTTTCTTTCCTTTCCTTACCCCTGATTTGTTATTTCTCCCTATTTAACCCTTTTTATCCCCGGTTCTTAACTCCTTAGGAACAAGAACATTTCCCCCACCCTAACCCACTGCCAGCCAATTCCCAAAGTGAAGGGACAATCTCCAGTCCAGCTCCTGCCTTGGCCCACAAAGAAGCTGCTGCTGCCACTGCTGCTGATCTGGTCTCTGTGGCCCCTTTTCTCCCATCTCTCTGCACTCACTAGAGGCTTTGGAGAGACCCTCGTCTCAAGGACGTTTCCTGATGTGAGGCATATTTAAGACTCCATGAGACCATGTCACAGGCTGAAGCTGTGCTCTGAATTTTATTCCCCACCCCCGACTATAACAGTAGACTTAGAGGGACTATGTATATTTCTTTAGGTGTATTTCCTTAATACGTATAATTCTTATTATATATTTCCTTATGTAAATGTAGTTCTCCTCACACCTTTTTTGGATTTTTTTTTATTAGTAAACTCTAGAAGATAAGTTTCTCTTGGGTTCTGAGTTTTAGTTGGAACCAATTTATAGGAATTGTCTAGTTTGTTATTTTTACACCCATTTTCACAGTGTATCATGTGACATTGTTTCTTTTCTGCATAGGCACAATAAAATGGGAGAAGTCTTATGTACAGAAAGTTTTTATCTAATAGGAATAGACATTCTTTTTTTTTTTTTTTTTGGTTGTTTGTTTTTGGTTTTTGAGTCACACCCAGCAGCGCTCAGGGGTTACTCCTGACTCCACACTCAGAAATCGCTCGTGGCATATTTGGGAGACTATATGGGATGCCAGGATTTGAACCACTGTCCTTCTGCATATAAGGAAAACCCATACCTCCATGCTATCTCTCCGACCCCAGGATAGAAACTCTTAAATTTTGTTTTTTTATTTATTTATTTATTTATTTATTTTGGTTTTTGAGTCACACCCAGTAGCACTCAGGGGTCACTCCTGGCTCCATGCTCAGAAATTGCTCCTGGCAAGCTTGGGGGACTACCGTCCTTCTACACTTGACCTTAGCCAAAAGGCTGAGAAGCGACTGGACTACCGTTCTTCTGCATCTAAGGCAAACGCCTTACCGCTGTGCTCTCTCTGGCCCTGAAACTCTTAAACTTTTTATTCAAGGGGACCTTTCACCCTGAAGATGTGTCATTATGACTTGAGTTAGGCTTCAGTCAGCTAGATACTGGCCATTCACCCCTGAACCTTGGACCCCATCTTTGGAACCAATATGGATTTTATGGGTTTTCTGCACCAGTACCAGGAATCAAACTTCTACCAAGGCAGGCCTTAATGCTGCCCTGGCACCGATTGGCTTTAGGGTAGGTTCATATGACACTCTGACGACTTGGAAACAACTTGCTTTCAGGGCAAGTTTCCCTGCCTTGCCGCTAACGTCAAAATGAAACCAGGAAACCTTTGTGACACCCTGACTTTGACTTTGACTTTTGCACTTGGGGTCTCTACTCAAGAAGATGTATGCATGTATTCAACGGAAGTGAAATCAGAGATTCAGACACTCAGAAGTAAAGGTCCACCTTGTCTCTTTACTCTAGCAAGCCTTCTCTGGGCTAGAGCAGAACACTTTACAAAATTTCTTGGCAAGGCATCCTAATTGCAGACAAAACCATTTCATTCTCTCACTAGGTCCTAGACATAATGCCCAGGACAAGCAAAAATCAAGATCTCTAATAACTAAAGCTTAATTAAATCTCTAATTATTAAAGCGACAACCATGATTGATAACTTTTTCTGGGACTATAAAGAGAAAATTTGTGATTAGACAACTTAATATGCCTGGAACCTATAGTTAGTCTTATGACAGGATACTTCATGGGAAGGGACATCCTGCTTATAAGCCAAAAGGTTTTTTTTTTCCTTTTCCCCCAACTTCTGCTGCACCTATGCAAAATACTGTCATCCTATTTTTTTTTATCTTTTAGACATATTTTATCTTTTATCTTTTTTTGATATCCTGCCTTTTTGATAGAACTTTGGGACACAAATTACTTTGTCTCATTTCATACATTTGCATTTTTATATAAAATTAAGGGGGAAAAGAAAGGATGGGAGCCAGGGGCCAAGTGCTCTGAGGTGCATTGGTGGAGATAAAAAAAAAAGTACAGAACTAAATATCCAAACCAAAATCAACAACAATGAAATAAAGAGACCCAAACTTTAACAATCTAAACTTAAAATGGGCCTGTTATATGGGCTAGGGGGAAAAGGGTGGTGGTATGTAATATTCTGGGAACATTGGTGGAGGGAAGTCGATACTGGTGGTGGGATTGGCCCTGATTCATTGTATGTCTGAAATCCAACTATGGAGGACTTTGTAAATCATAATAATTTCAATAAAATAAAATTTAAAAAAGAATAGGTCCATGTATACATTAAAATGACTGCCTATCAGGCCATGAAGATGACAATCCCATGTGGGGCTGGAGAGATAGGTCCTAAGTTATCAATCGCCCATTGCTAATCTGACCATCTCTGGTACCCCATTTGGTTCCCCAAGCACATTTTTCTTTGGTTTTTGGGCCACACCCGTGACATTCAGGGGTTACTCCTGGCTATGCACTCAGAAATTACTCCTGGCTTGGGGATCCATATGGGACACCAGAGGATTGAACTGCGGTCCATCCTAGGCTAGTGAGGGCAAGGCAGATGCCTTACTGCTTGCGCCACTGCTCCAGCCCCTCCAAACACC
Organism: Suncus etruscus; assembly: GCF_024139225.1. Classification (NCBI taxonomy): domain Eukaryota; kingdom Metazoa; phylum Chordata; class Mammalia; order Eulipotyphla; family Soricidae; genus Suncus; species Suncus etruscus. Next base: position 1,009,665 of record NC_064858.1, on the reverse strand, counting down.
ATTCTGAGTACTGTCAGAATCAAGAACCTGAGAACCACTAGGAAGAGAGAGAGAAAGAGAGAGAGAAATAGCATTAGAATTGCTACATCATCTACTGTGTAAACTCTTATCCTGAGACCTAGGAGGACACCAGAATTGGAAAGGCCCTAGCTGCCTGTGCATTTGAAGGCCTTTTCAAAACTGTCTGTACTTGTAAAAGTAGTATGTTTCAATAAACACAAAAAGGAGGACACTAGGGCACTGAAAGACCTTGGTCACCTGTTCATGAGGCACTCAGGGAAAAAGGGGATGTAGCATAAATATTATCTGAGACATAACTTCAACTAACATCCTAAAGACTTTTCTTAGAGCCTCTCTTCAAGATTACTCAGATTATATAAACACACCTTATTATGAACATTTGTGTAGATTCAAGTATTCTTTTAGTCTTACAGAATAATAACCACCCTCAAACCTAGCTTTACTGCTGACCTACGTGTGCAGTCATATCAAGAGTTAATATTTCAGGCCCCAGTTCAGAATGCATGAACTGGAGCAAGGCCAAAAACAATAGCCAGTTTCTGGGAACTGACCTTGCTGGAGAAGTGTTTTGAGTAAAATAAGGTGTAACCCAAAAAAGGAGCACAGAGACTTAGGGTTGTGCCTTTCCCTGGGTGGTAAAGCTAAACATGCAGCTTGTTATGGGCATTATGTCTAGGACCTAGTGAGAGAATGAAATGGTTTTGTCTGCGATTATGATGCCTTGCCAAGAAATTTTGTAAAGTGTTCTGCTCTAGCCCAGAGAAGGCTTGCTAGAGTAGAGGCAAGATGGAACTTTACTTCTGAGTGTCTGAATCTCTGATTTCACTTCCGTTGAATATATGCATACACCTTCTTGAGTAGAGATCCCAAGAGTTCGCTTTATGTCCAGACCAAGCAGTCTGTGACATAGAATCACATCATAAACCATAAAGTAATGAGGACCCACTAAAGATGTTAAGATTTTTTCTTTGGAAACCATAAGTGGAGAGATAGGTGGGTGATGACTCAGCAAGCAAAAAGCTTCCAGTTCAGTCCCTGGTGTTCACAGATGACTCTGGCAAGCCCACCCCCCCCACATAATCTATGCTGTTGTTTCCTGGCACTGTCGCCCACTGTGATCTCTCAAGAAATATCTGACAGTTCTTCTGAGGAAACTGAGGATCTGAACGGAGCCCTGTCTGTGCTTCTCTGTCTTTCCTGAATTCTTGAAGCTCTCCTCAGAGCCCTGGGAAGCAAACCCCCAAAAACTATCACCTAGAGGCCCCAGAAGAGCGTGGCCGCTCTGCTTCGTGGCCGAGCACTCTTTCTAACCAATAAGCCCCACCACAACACGAAGGAAAAACCACACTACTAGCGTGACAATGGGGGAAAACTCGCAGGCAAACACCATGCAGAGAATGAAGACGATAGCTTGGATGACCTAAAAAATTCCAATCATCTGATTAATCTCTTGGATAAGGAACTTAAAATAAAAATATAGAAGATGTTTGTAGAACTCAAGGAAAGCATAGATCAATCTGAACATAACACAAAGACAGAAATAAGAAAACTCCAAACTGAATTCGCAGATCTGAAAAATATGATAGCTCAACTGAAAAACTCAGTGGATCGCCTCAACAGCAGGGTAACATCAGCCGAGGAGAGAATTGAAGTACTGGAAGATGAGATGCAGAAAAACTCAACACAGCAGAAGAAACTGGAAAAGAACCTTAGGACAAATGATCAGGCAATGGAAAAAGTACTCAAGGAATGCGAAGAGATGAAAATAGAAGTCTTTGATAAACTCAACAGAAACAACATAAGAATCATCGGAGTCCCAGAGGCCCAGGTAGGAGATCTCCAGGAAGAATCAACTGTCAAAGACATCATCAAAGAGATACTCCCAGAGTTAAAGACTACATGCAATCAAATCTTGCATGCCCGAAAAGTATCAGCTAAAAGATACCCAAAGAAAAACACCCCAAGACACATCCTCATTACAATGACAAATCCCACAGATAGAGATAGAATACTGAAAGCAGCAAGATCAAAAAGGGAAATTACATTCAAAGGAGCATCCCTAAGACTTACAGCAGACATGTCACAAGAAACTCTCAAGGCCAGAAGACAGTGGTGGGATATTGTGACAAGAATAAATGAAAGGAATGCCTCACAGAGAATACTGCACCCAGCCCAACTCACATTCAAGTTTGAAGGAAGGATACATAGCTTCATGGATAAACAACTGCTTAGAAACTTCACAGATGAAAAACCAGACTTAAAGGAAAAACTGACAGGTCTACTTTAAGACAAGAGAGATCAACAAACACAGCAAACTTATCTACAAAGATGACATTAAATCCTATGACAATCATCTCCCTCAATGTCAATGGACTAAATTCACCAATTAAAAGACACAGAGTGGAAAATGGGTCAAAAAGATGAATCCAACCTTCTGCTGCCTACAAGAAACAGACCTGAATAGTCAGAACAAACATAGACTCAAAATCAAAGGCTGGAGGAAAATCATCCAAGCAAACAACACTCTTTTTTTTGGGGGGGGGTCACACCCGGCGGTGCTCAGGGGTTACTCCTGGCTGTATGCTCAGAAATGGCTCCTGGCAGGCACGAGGGACCATATGGAACACCGGGATTCAAACCAACCACCTTTGGTCCTGGATCGGCTACTTGCAAGGCAAATGCCGCTGTGCTATCTCTCCGGGCCCGCAAACAACACTCTTAAAAAAGCTGGGGTGGCCATATTAATATCTGATGACATCAACTTTATACTCAGAAAAGTGGTAAGGAACAAAGATGGACACTATGTACTAATCAAAGGATATGTGCAAAAGGAAGAAATCAGACTATTATACATATATGTACCCAATGAGAGACCAGCAAATTAATTAATACAGTTACTGACAACTCTGAAAGAAGACATCAATAACAACACAATAATTGTGGGAGACCTCAACACAGCCCTATCAACACTTGATAGGTCAACCAGACTGAAACCCAACAAAAACATACTATCCCTGAAAAGAGTAATGGAAGAAAGAGGACTAGTAGATATATATAGGACACTCCACCCAAAAAAACCTGGATACACATTCTTCTCCAATGTACATGGGTCATTCTCCAGGATAGACTACATGCTGACACATAAAACATACCTCCATAAAATCAAGAGGATAGAAATCTTGCAGGCTACCTTTGCTGACCACAAGGCTCTGAAATTAGATGTGAACTAAAAAGGCACACAAAAGAAAAACTTTAACAATTGGAAATTAAACACCCTGCTACTGAACAATCAGTGGGTCCAAGATGAAATCAAAGGGGAAATAAAAATTTCCTGGAAACAAGTGACAATGAAGACACAAATTGCCAGAATCTATGGGACACAGCAAAAGCGGTCCTGAGAGGAAAATTTATAGCTCTACAAGCAAACATCAGGAAGGAAGAAGGGGCCTACCTGAATACCTTAATGACACAGATCATAAAATTAGAAAATGACCAACAAAAGGAACCAAAAATAGGGAGACAGAAGGAAATAACAAAGCTGAAAGCAGAACTCAATGAAGTGTAAAACCAAGAAACAATCTGAAAGATCAATGAAAGCAGAAGTTGGTTCTTTGAAAAAATAAACAAGGTTGATAGAACATTGGCAAAACATACAAAGAAAGAGAGAGAGAAATTTGATAACCCATATTAGAAATGAAAATGGAAAGATCATGACAGATATTGCAAAGATCCAAAGGGTAATCAGAGACTCATTTGAGAAATTTTATGCTACAAAACATGAGAACCTAGAAGAAATGGAAAATTTTTTGGACACTTATAACCTTCCACAGTTAAGTAAGGAGGATGTAGCATATCTAAACACCCCCATTACTATTGAGGAAATTGAAACTGTAATCAAACATCTGCCCAAAAAGTAAAGCCCAGGCCCAGATGAATTTCCTAATGAATTCTTTCAAATCTTTCAAGAGGAGCTACTACCAATCCTAGCCAAGCTCTTCCATGAAATTGAAAAAACAGGAACACTGCCAAACAACTTTTATGAAGCCAACATCACCTTGATACCACAACCAGACAGAGATGCTGCCAAAAAAGAAAATTACAGACCAATATCCCTGATAAATGCAGATGCAAAGATCTTCAACAAAATCCTGGCAAATGGGATCCAATGCATCATCAAGAAGATCACACACTACAACCAAGTAGGTTTCATCCCAGGAATGCAAGGATGGTTTAACATCTGTAAATCTATCAACATCATACACAACATCAACAAGAAGAAAATTAAAATCACATGATCATATCAATAAACGCAGAGAAAGCATTTGATAAGGTCCAACACCTATTCTTGATAAAAACTCTCAGCAAGATGGGAATGAAAAGAATCTTTCTCAATCTAGTTGAAGCCATCTACCACAAGCCAATGGCAAATATTATCCTCAATGGAGAAAAACTAAAAGCCTTTCCTCTAAATTCTGTACAAGACAAGGCTGTCCGCTCTCACCACTCCTCTTCAACATAGTACTGGAAGTGCTTGCTAGAGCGATCAGGCAATAAAAAGATATCAAAGGAATCCAGATAGGAAAGGAAGAAGTCAAGCTCTCACTGTTTGCAGATGACATGATACTCTACTTAGAAAACCCCAAAGACTCTACCAAAAAGCTTCTAGAAACAATAAAATCATATAGCAAGGTGGCAGGCTACAAAGGTAACACACAGAAATCAATGGCCTTTTTATACACCAATAATGATAGGAAAGAGATGGACGTCAAGAAGGCAATCCCATTCAAATTAGTGCCACACAAACTCAAATACCTTGGAGTCAATTTGATCAAAGATGTGAAGGGCCTATACAAAGAAAACTATAAAGCCCTGCTCCAAGAAACAAGAGAAGACACACGGAAATGGAAATACATACCCTGCTCATGGATTGGCAGGATTAACATCATTAAAATGGCAATACTAGGGCCCAGAGAGATAGCACAGTGGCATTTGCCTTGCAAGCAGCCGATCCAGGATCAAAGGTGGTTGGTTCAAATCCCGGTGTCCCATATGGTCCCCTGTGCCTGCCAGGCGCTATTTCTGAGCAGACAGCCAGGAATAACCCCTGAGCACCACCGGGTGTGGCCCAAAAACCAAAAAAAATGGCAATACTCCCCAAAGCATTATATAGATTTAATGTGATCCCCTTAAAAATACCCATGACAAAAAAAATACCCATAACATTCTTCAAAGAAGTGGATCAAACACTTATGAAATTCATCAGAAACAATAAACACCCTCAAATAGCTAAACACTCCTAGGGAAAAAGAAAATGGGAGGCATTACTTTCCCCAACTTTAAACTGTACTACAAAGCAATAGTTATCAAAGCAGCATGGTATTGGAATAAAGACAGACCCTCAGATCAGTGGAATAGGCTTGAGTTCTCAGACAATGTTCCCCAGATATACAATCACCTAATTTTTGACAAGGGAGCAAGAAATCCTAAGTGGAGCAGGCAAAACCTCTTCAACAAGTGGTGCTGGCAGAACTGGTTAGCCACTTGCAAAAAAGCGAACATAGACCCCCAGTTAACATCATGTATGAAGGTAAAATCCAAATGGATTAAAGACCTTGATATCAGACCTGATACCATAAGGTATATAGGACAACATATCAGTAAAACACTCCATGACATTGAGACTAAAGGCATCTTCAAGGAGGACACTGCACTTTCCAAACAAGTGGAAGTAGAGATAAACAGATGGGAATACATTAAGCTGAGAAGCTTCTGCAACTCAAAAGAAATGGTGCCCAGGATACAAGAGCCACCCACCATGTGGGAGAAACTATTCACCCAACACCCATCAGATAAGGGGCTCATATCCAAAATATACAGGGCACTGACAGAAATTTACAAGAAAAAACATCTAACCCCATAAAAATGGGGAGAAGAAATGAATAGATACTTTGATAAAAAAGAAATACAAATGGCCAAAAGGCACATGAAAAAATGCTCCTCATCAATAATCATCAGAAAAATGCAAATCAAAACAACGATGAGATACCATCTCACATCACAGAGGTTGGCATACATCACAAAGAATGAGAACAATTAGTGCTGGCGGGGATGTGGAGAGAAAGGAACTCTTATCCACTGCTAGTGGGAATGCCGTCTAGTCCAACCTCTATGGAAAGCGATATGGAGATTCCTCCAAAATCTAGAAATTAAGCTCCCATTCGACCCAGCTATTCTACTCCTAGGGATATAGCCAAAGAACACAAGAATACAACACAAAAAACCCTTCCTCTCACCTATATTTATTGCAGCACTGTTCACAATAGCCAGGCTCTGGAAACAACCAAGATGCCCTTCAACAGACGAATGGCTAAAGAAACTGTGGTACATATACACAATGGAATATTATGCAGCCGTCAGGAGAGATGAAGTCATGAGATTTTCCTATACATGGATGTACATGGAATCTATCATGCTGAATGAAATAAGTCAGAGGGAGAGACGCAGAATAGTCTCACTCATCTATGGATTTTAAGAAAAATAAAAGTCATTTTTGCAACAATCCTCAGAGACAATGTGAGGAGGGGTGGAACTTCCAGCTCACTTCATGAAGTTCACCACAAAGAGTGGTGAGTGCAAATATAGAAATAACTACACAGAGAACTACCATAATCATGTGAATGAATGAGGAAACTGGAAAGCCTGTCTGGAGTACAGGTGGGTTGGAGTGGGATAGAGGGAGATTTGTGACATTGGTGGTGGGAATGTTGCACTGGTGAAGGGGGGTGTTCTTTACATGACTGAAACCTAATCACAATCATATTTGTAATCAAGATGTTTAAATGAAGAGAAAAAAGTTAAAAAAAATATCTGACCTACAGCCACACATGTGCAGGCCTGAAACAGACAGGTATGAGTCCTTGAAAATACCCCAGCTAACAAGGCACTGAGTGTTTCCACCATCTGTAATGTGTGATGAAGCCAGACCTATTCAATACCAACTGTATTTAACCTGTGGAGTGAAGTCTAATGCATGGGGGAAAGGTGGACAGAAAACTACTAGAATGAAACGAACTTAAAGTAAAGGTGCTCTGGCTGTGGCTATGACCTGCTAGAGCCTGGCTAAAATTGAGAACATCCATCCAAGGGTAATTGATTCTGAAAGATTGGGGAGCAAAGCAAGTCATAGAGAATCCCTGAATCAAAAGCCCCCATAGAGAGGTTTCATAGGCTAAAGCTACAGATCCACAGTGGAATCATTCAACCAGGCCATGAAAGGCAGTTGTCGTGCTGGCAAATGTGACCAGGTTTAAATCAGGCAGTTCTCAAGCTCTTGACCCCAGGCTGGCCATTCCTTCCCGCAGAAACTTAATCAAGGCACCTTGTTCCCTAATTTCTTAAACCTCATAAGAGGACATGGTGATCCATTGCACTCTCTCTCCTCTTAGAAACTGTGAGGATGAAGCTTACACCAAGTTGGCCTGTGGACTCATGAGATGTGAAGACACTGAGAATCAGGACAACTATGGTGAGGTTGTGCATCTCAGTCTGTTCAGCACAGAAGCAAAACCTCAGTGCCCTGGGATTGAATTTAACAATGGGATTAGGATTTTTTTATTTTGCCTGAGTAGGGCTGGTTTGGTTCTAACTTGGACAAAGATGAAGTTTTTCCATCAAAATTCAGTTTTGGCACTTTCTGTGACAATTCTAGTACTTCTCACTCTTGGGTCACCCCATAATTGAGCATAACAATCTTGGAGACTTGGGTGAGACTCATGTCATCCTCATCCTCAACAGCCCTTTCTCGGGTACTTACCTACCTCTTGTTGGCATTTATTATTTTTTTCCATGAGCACTTTGAAGTTCTCCAAGATTAATCATAGACGCGGCTGTGCTCATCATGAATATTGATTCTAGTGTTTTGACATTTGGGGCTGACTGGCCCTGAGTATAGTGTTTCTCTCTAATCTAGGCAATCTCTGCAGTAAATAGCACGTTTCCATAGTGCAGCTGTTGACCAATCCAGAGCTTTCAGGCTCTGCCTGATCCTTCATGTACTCTCTCTGAACTCATAGTGTCCCCTAATTGTGTTCACATATCTTAGGAACTGTGAGAAACCAATTATATCGCCAAGGGCTTTGTGGCCTGTTGATCTCAGTAGATGTGAATAAGGCCATAACTTATGCCCACCCAGAGAGGTGTTCATGTGGCATCTGTTGTTCATGGTAATTAACTGGCCAGGTGATCATGGATGAAGTCACAAAGTCAATATGGATATGGAAGTCTGAAACTCCCTTTAGTTAGATCTTTTCTGAGTTATTTATCTAGAGTTGGAGCAAATGTTCATGCAGCATTTGCTTTCTTGATGGACTAAGTTTGCTACATATGGTCCCACTCCCACCCCCCAAGCACTGTCAGGAGTGATTCCTAAGCACAGAGCCAGAAGTAATCCCTGAGTACCACCTGGTGAGGTCCCTCTCCAGAAGAAAAGGAAAAATTTTTTCTTAGACCCTAACTGCTTTTTTTCCATCCCCTCTCATGTATATTCAGGATGCCAAATGGAACCAGAAGATCAACATCTTTAATTCCTGTCTAAACTCAACCAAACTCAACTCAGTTCAACTCAACCCAGCTCAATTTAAGCTTAGCTCAACTAAATCCAACTAAATTTAAGCTAAATTCAACTCAACCCAACTAGATTAAAGCTCAGTTAAACTCAACTCAACCCAACTTAATTCAGCTTAACTCAACACAACTGAACACAATTCAAGTCAACTCACCCAACTCAACTCAACTGACATGACTCTTACCCTTCATTACAATGTCAACCATAAAAGGGGTTCATCTCTTTAAGAAAGATCAACTCTGGGCTGGAGTGATAGCACAGTGGTAGGGCATTTGCATTGCATGCAGCCGATCCAGGACATATGGTGGTTCGAATCCTGGCATCCAATATGGTTCCCCGAGCCTGCCAGGAGCAATTTCTGAGTGCAGAGCCAGGAGAACCCAAGTGCCGCCAGATGTTGATCAAAAAAAAAAAAAAAAAAAAAGAAGAAGAAGAAGAAGAAAAAATCAGCTCCAACTGTCATTAGCTGGCGGGAGCTATAACCCCTCCAGTGAGGCTCAGATGGAGTTGTTGGTGGCAGTTTGAAGAGGCAGCTTGAGCAACAGATTGGTGAACTATTTCTACTCCTGGTTATCGATTTTCTCTCTGATTTTGACAGGTCTTTGGCTTATCCTTTACTTTGTATACCTGTTCCTTTTACCTTGCCCTTAGTATGATCTTACCCTGGTCCCAAACCCAGCTCTCTCTTCCTTTTTCTCCCTCTCCTGAACTAGGGGTTTGTCATAAGTCTCCTGGTCTCTCTATTAAAAAAGGCTTGAAGTATCTTGTCAGTCTTGCCTGCTTGGCCTCTGACAAATCAAAGGCCCCATGGACTCTGGCAGCTGGCACCTTGAACAGTTAGTACTTCAAGTAGTTGGCATAAATAACAGTTTTTTTTTGTTTTTGTTTTTTTTTTTTTGGTTTTTGGGCCACACCCATTTGATGCTCAGGGGTTACTCCTGGCTAAGCGCTCAGAAATCACCCCTGGCTTGGGGGAACCATATGGGACGCCGGGGGATCGAACCACAGTCCATCCTACGCTAGCGCTTGCAAGGCAGACACCTTACCTCTAGCGCCTTCCCGGCCCCTGTTTTTGAACAGATATGTTTATTTGGATTTTATGCTTAATACCCAGTGGATTCAGGCAATGTTTCCACCTTGTATTAAGGCCCTGATCCCACTGTGGATTAAATCATTTTTGGTGTCTTAGTTCCTGAATGATACAGATCTAAAGGCTATAATAACTTAATTATTATAATAATGATAGGCTAGAATATATATCTTAAGTTTATGTTAAAGAAGAATCACAAGATGATTACTGATTTAATAAGAGGCATTACTCCTTCAGACCCTCTTGATTCCACTCCACTGGTTAAGAAAACCAAGTCAAAATTATAGCCAATAACTGAACACTTGGTCCAGGAGACTGGGACCCCCCCCACGCCAGGTGGGTCTTCATGGCTGGCCCTGGCAACTAGGGCCCTGGGGGGCGGGCAGAGGTGGGAAACCCCTCCCTTTCAATTTTCAAACTGGAGAGGGAGCTCGCAGTTGGACCCAGCAGAGCGCACATGCCAGGAAAGCCATCCCTCTTTTTTTCTGGTATGTTAGGGTCGCTGGTCAGACAGCGGGCTACAGATCTCCTGGACTGAACACTTGGTCCAGGAGACTGGGACCCCCCACACCAGACGGGTCTTCATGGCCAGCCCTGGCAACTTGGGCCCTGGGGGGCAGGCGGAGGAGGGAAAAACCCCCTATGTATATTGGACCCCCTGTTTTGTTTGCTAGTAATACTATTTTTCAAAATATACTTTTTAAGCATTATCCAAAAACGTTCCTGATCCTAGACTGTTCCTAGGAATAGAATCAGGATGCCCAAGATTCTGATAAAAACACTTAAATTGGGGGTCAGGCAGTGGCGCTAGAGGTAAGGTGCCTGCCTTGCCTGCGCTAGCCTAGGATGGACCGAGGTTCGATCCCCCGGCATCCCATATGGTCCCCCAAGCCAGGAGCGACTTCTGAGCGCATAGCCAGGAATAACCCCTGAGCATTACTAGGTGTGGCCCAAAAACCAAAAAAAAAAAAAAAAAAAAAAAAAACAACCAAAAAGAAAACACTCAAATTGACCTTTATTGTCTAGTCTTTTATGTATTGCCTCTCCCCTCCCCCTCACTCCTTTATCTCTCCTATCTCCTCATACCCAAACCCTGAACCATTATCTTCCCCTTATTCAACCCTCCTTATCCTCAGTTCCTAATTGGGTAGACACCAAGACTGACCTTCTGCCCCAACACCACCATCCAGCTCCTCATTGAATGACACCCTCTCAGTCCCCAGCTCATGCCTATACAAACAACTACAACCAACATGCCTGTTGACCCATGCTTGGTGGCCCCTCATGCCCCCATCAAATTATGGACTGTTGCATGATACCGGAATCAGCTTCAGCATAACCCCTAGTTCAAGGACAATATAGGGTTCTGTAATGCCGCAAAACATGTCTCAAACTCAACTATCACCTGTTATCTTCAAATACCCTTGTTTTCTTTCTTTTTTTTTCTTTTTAAAACATAAAGGGTCACATGTATCTCTTTTGTATATCTCAGATGTATTCCCTTAACATCTATAACTCTTTTCAAATATCCTCATATAGTGACAATTTTGCCCACTAGATTAGTTATTTGATTGTTTGATTTTCCCCCTGTGAGATGTTTTATAAGCAATACTGGTAGAAGAGTAACTCTGTATAGATTTCACGTTTATACCGTTATGGAAAATGTTGGACTTTATTCGTTGGCCCCCAGATGCACCAACAATATCTTGTGGCATTGCTTCTCTTTTGCATAGGCACATTAAAATGGGAAATTAATACATATGCAACAAGTTCTTATCTAATAGAGATGGGAATACAAATTTGGTACTGTAATTAGGCCTTTTACCCTGAACATTGGCATAATTTAGCTCAGGTCTCAGAAGTATGGGCATCGCCCACATACACCTGAACTATGGAAAAATCCACAATTGTCTTTAACATTACCAGAATCCAAGCCTCTACCAGAGAAGACCTACCACTGCTTTGGCATTGACTTACTCCAAAGAGTACTCCCAACACTCAGGCGACTCAGCAACAGTCTGCATGCAAGGCAGATCGCTCTGCATTTAATGATATGCTGAAACTAGAGGATGCTCCACATCAGCCTGACATCGACGAAAGAAATGCACAGAATCCAGAGTCTTTAAATATAAAAGTCTGATACCAACTATAGCTAAAGTGTGAAAAAGTTTCACCGGGACCTTGAGAATGACTGGAGTTGGATAGACTGGTATGCCTGGAACCCAGAGTCTGTCTTATGCCAATAAACTTCTGGGGTGAGGCCTTTTTGTAATCAGGTCAAGGATTTTTTTTCCATTTTCTCCATTTTTCTGGACCTATGCAAACATTGGCAATTGCCACTATCACACCTTTACTATATATATACTCTTATCCTTTAAGAAAAAAATACAACTTACTGAACTTAAAAACAAATTACTGTAGTAGAATGCCAGTCTCGAATACAGGCAGGGGATGGGAAAGGGGAAGGGGGTAATTTTGCACTGGTGAAGGGGGGGGTGTTCTGGTTATGACTGTAACCCAAATATGATCATGTTACTTAAATAAAAATAGATTTAATAAAAAAAACCTCTTAAACTTTTGATGTTAACTTAAACTAATATGTATGTGCATGAATATATAAAAATACTATGCCTTCAAAGTTAAGGAGTCACATAAATCTCATGGCTTTAGGTTGCTTTATGTACTGCTAAGAAATGTTATAATGTACTACAATCTGGGGACTTGTAAACAAAGTAATTGTACATGGGTTCTGCCTTATTTTTCTTAATGTTTTTTTTTTTGACTGTAAGTTCAATATTTAGGCGTCTGCAAGGGGATTTCTTCTGAGAACTCTGTTTATGGGCGATTGTTCTTTCACTGTAACTTTACCTTGTCCTCTTTGCATCATTGTTCTCATAATTAAAAATAAAAATTAAAACAATTATAGCCAATACCACTCTTACACGTGGTGTAATAGACCCAGACTATGAGGGAGAACTGATAACTGTAATAACAGTCCCTACAATTTGCACATTTAAAAAGGAAGAATGCACAACACACTCTTCCTTCTCCCATTTGTCATGCCTGGCCACTCCAATTGGCAGCACCAATCTCCTAGTAGCTTCTACAGACCACTGGTGGCATTTACATACAGCCTGCATAAAACATATGCCCATTAATCCCTCTAGAAATTGATGGCAAGCAATTCAAGGGTATGATTGATATGAGGCAGATCTCTCCATCATATTCACCTGAATCTGGCTTCATAATTGGGCTCTAGAGGAGATTCTTTATGGCTTACAAAGAATAGGCAATATATCTTCTTGTTCAGTCTGACTTACTGCTAGATGGCTAAAAACTATTACCACAGAAGGAAAGATAGCCACATTCCAACCTTATGTAGCTCCTGTGCCCTTGAATTTATGGGGATGAGATCTACACAATCAATGGAGTACTCAGTTGATAATTCCTCCTCCTATAAATCTGCCTGCCTTTTTCTAGCTCATAATTCAGAGAATTTTCTAATCAGGGTCACTGTGTTATAGTGCCCACTTCCACTCCACATTCAGTGGAAATCTAACCAGGCAGTTTGGACTCTCCAGTGGCCCCTTAATGAAGTAGAGTTAAGGGAACTTAAAATTTAGTAGAGGAACAATTGAAATTGGGGCATATTGATGTTTCAGAATGGAATTCTCATGTGTTGTACTAGGTCTTACTCTACATCAGTGCTTCTCAAATAGTGGGCTAGAGGCTCCATAAAGGGGGGTGCGTTTGACCTTGGCAAACACTGTCATAACAAACTAAGCCCCGTGTTTAGGTTTCTGTGTGTCTCTGGAGCTGAGAATTGCTGTGTCCTGCTTCAAACCCCACTTCGAAAAGCTATGCATTGCAAAACTCATTGTAGCTCATTGTGCTCATTGTAGCCATTCATCCAGACATCACCTCTGATTAAAAAATCAGCTCAAATTATTTTTATATATTTTTGTTTTGCAGGTTAAAGTTTTTTTTTAAATAAAGATACTATTTACAGCCGTGCGGGGGGGGGGTGAAAAATGTTTTCTTCTTCCTAGGGGTCATGACAGAAAATAATTGAGAAGCACTGCTCTACATAAAAGGAATTAAAGAGATCCACCCCTTTAAGAAAGATCAGCTCCAATTGTCATTGGCTGGCTAGATCTATAACTCCCCCTACCTCCATGAGGCTCAGGGTGGAGTTGTTGGTGACAATTTGAAGAGGCCATCTGAACTAAAGACTGGCAAACTTTGAGCATCTGGCTACACCTTTTTCCCCTGGTTTTGACAGACCTTCAGCTGTACCTTACCTTTTCTACCTCTGGCTACAGCTTTTCTCCCTGATTTCGACAGACCTTTGGCTATATCTTTTTGGACTGCGTATCCTTTACTTTGTATACCTGTTCCTTTTACCTGACCCTCAACCTGACCTTACCCTGGTCCTAAAGCCATCTCTCTCTCCCTTTTTCTCCCTCTCTAGGCCTAGTGGTTTTTCATAAGGCCCATGGCTTCACTATTGAAAAAAGGCTTGAAGTGGGGCTGGAGAGACAGCATGGAGGTAGGGCATTTGCCTTGCATGCAGAAGGATGGCATCCCATGTGGTCCCTCGGCATTCCATATGGTCCCCCGAGCCTGCCAGGAGCGATTTCTGAGCGAAGAGCCAGGAGTAGCCCCTGAGTGCTGCCAGATGTGACCCAAAAACCAAAAAAAAGGCTTGAAGTATCTTGTTAGAGTCTTGCCTGCTTGACTCTGACAAACTGAAAGCCCCCGGGGACTCTGGCACAGTAAAAATATAAATATGACACAGAATCTCTTCATAGGAGGGAAGGCAAAGGACCCAAGATGCTTCTGATAAGTTGGGACTGATTTTTCTTCCCTGAAAAGGGAAGTTCCATGCACCACCTGAGTCCACAGCTCCCCAAGAACTTCGTTGATGGAGACCGCTCCACACTGTGCAGGCACAGCTTGACAGCTGCCTTATGGGGCTGGCAGGACATATCATTTGGGAGCCAACTTTTCCAGTCTTAACCCACACCAGGTATTTCCCCAGAGCGGGGTTGATATGGGTCCCACAGAAAGATAAATTCTCTGTTCTCTCAAGTCTACTTCCTTGCTCCCCAATTTATGGAGCCATCAGTAATATTTCTCTTCTCCTGCAGAGGGAAATTAAAGAATCACGCTGCAGGAGGTCCCAGGCTTACAGGGAGACATTTTAAAGGCAGAAGTGAAACAATCACTGTGCTGTGAAAAAATAGATCCTGTTATTTGCTGAAAATGGCAAATCTGGATCAATGTGACGGGAGTTATGCTAAGGGAGGTGAGTCAGCAAAAGAAAGACAGACACCAGGTGATTCTCCTTCATGTGGAGAATGAAGAAGCAAGGGAAAGCATGAAGTAGCTCAATAGAGTCAACCATTGAATACTGTTCACAGAGCAGCAAATGTAAGCTGTGAAGGGGAGAAAGGATCTTGGACAGTGATTGAAACTGGTGAGCATCGGTGGGTTGAGAAAGAGGCATGGGCAGAATAAAACCACTTTTAATTCCCTGACTACCTCCATAAAATGATATAACAACAAATTAACAAATATAATGACTAGGCAGAGCAATAGCACAGCGGTAAGGCACTTGCCTTACACATGACCAAAACAGGATGAACCCCAGTTCAAATTCTGGCATCCCATATGGTCCTCCAAGCCTGCCAGGAGTGCCTTCTGAGCACAGGGCCAGGAGTAACCCTTGAGTGCCACTACGTGTGACCCAAAAACAAAACAAAAAACCCAAATATAATGATAATAGTAATTATAAAATATCCAGGAATTTGGGGGGAAACTGAAAAATAAACAAAAGATTGAGGAGTAAGTAACAGAGGTGAAGGACAGAAGATGTAGTTTACTAAGGATGACACCTTTCAGGTTTAAGATCCAAATTTGGTCCCCAGTTCCTGTTTTTTTTTTTTTTTAAATAAAAACCTTAATTGAATAACCATGAGGTATTTAAAAAGTTGTTCATGATTGAGTTTCAATGTCCAATATCCTTCACCAGTGCACATGTCCTGTCACCAATGTCCTCAGTTCCATCTGCCCTCTGCCCTTCCTACCTCTATAGCAGACAACTCTTTCTCTATCTCTTTTCTCTCTCTCCCCCAATCTCTTTTTAGACACTGTGGTTTGCAATACTGTTCCTGAAGGGGTATCATGCCTATCACTTTCCTTTCAGCACCAGTTCTTGCCCAGAGTAACCATTCTCAACTACCATTGTCATAGTGACCCCTTCTCTACCCTCACTGCACTCCCCCTCCCATCTCTATGACAAGCATTCTACCATGGACCAGTCCCCCTGGCCTTCATCTATATTGTATTTGGATATTACTACCATGCTATCTTATTTTTTAAAATATCTCCAGCACCATGCTTGGCCCTACAAGGTACCACAGAGGATATTTATGTCAGACATTACTAGGTACCACATGCATTTCTGGAACAAACATTGAACTGACCTGCTGTGTTGGCTGAGTAACTCCAGGAATGGTACCTGGGTCCTGAGCAATGGTTTATAAGTGCTAAAATATAGGAAAAAAGAGAAAAGAAAGAGGTAGTGATGGCCCAAGTGAGAGTATAGCAGGCAAAGCACTTGCCTTGTATGGAGACTTTCCCGGTTCAATCCCTAGCACCCCATGTCTGTTCTGAACCCTCTAGGAGCGATCTCTGAGCACAGAGCCAGGAGTAAGCCTTCATTCAGCACAGCCAAGATAATGTTTCTGAAAAACAGTTATTCGTTAACATTTTGTTTTTCTCCAAACTGTTGCTTTTCTCATCCCAAGTTCTATCCTTCCAAGAACTTGCTCTGGACACCTCTGCCAAAAGGGACACTTAGATGGATAAAATCAGTTCTTGAGGCCACCTCTCTGGTGACTTCCAGCACTTGTTCTCATCAGTTCAGCTGGTCTCAGTGCAGTTCAGATTTGTTGGTCTTGATCTCAAGTTAGCAGTTTGATGAGATGATTTGTTTGTCCATTGGAATTTTGGAAGATCCCATCCTGTTTGGTAGCAGGATTGCAATATTCTCAGAAATCTGCATTCCAGAATTTTCCATAAATCTGTCTGATAAATGTGAGATTCAGTGATTTTTATTCTTGTGAGTGCCCCGGAGGCTTGATACAATAGTCTACAATACATAGATACAGTAGTTGCTTAAGTTTTCCATTCTTGACCAAAGTGCCCTTAATCAGCCAGGGGCTAGAATTGGTAGCAACTGCTTTTAGGGAAGTATTCAAGCCAACAATCCCTATTTATGAATGACAAAAGAACCAAAAGGTCACATTAAAGATTCTGTCTTCCTAAGACACTAAATGCCAGAGAAGGACAATTGGAAGCACAGGAACTTACTTGGCTTAGATGAAAAAATACTTGATTCCCACTTGAATTGCTCCAAATGTCAAAGGAATCCATTTACAATCATTTGAGACAGTTTTGTCTTTTTTTTTAGTTTTTGGGTCACACCTGGCAGTGCTCAGGGGTTACTCCTGGCTGTCTGCTCAGAAATAGCTCCTGGCAGGCACGGGGGACCTTATGGGACACCGGGATTCGAACCAACCACCTTTGGTCCTGGATCTTTTTTGTGGTGGTTAGTTGTGGGAATTCCCTCCCCTAACTTCTCGTTTATCCCACCTAGATGGTCAGACCCACCCATACTTGGGAGGGATCTGAGGTTTGGGATGAAAGTGTTGCCTGGGGGAAGGAGAGGCAGACAAAGGAGCAGTTGAAAGAGGCTGCATAAAAAGCTTAATATAGAAGCCATGTGAGAAAAATGCACATGGCGGGTAGGGCTGTGAAATAAAGCTGAATGACTCCAGAAACTTTAACTGACTGCTTATGAATCTCTCTGCCTTTATTCTGCAATCTTTAGACCCACTGGCTATAAGCTCAGGGCAGAGCTGAGGGAGGCCTCATCTTCAACCTAGCACTACATATTCTAGATTTATACAACAGTCAGTGTAGTGCTATTCAGAGATCACTTACAATCAGGGGAACTTGAGTGTTGGAAAAGTTGGGGGTCATGCTAGAACCCTTGGCTACTGTGTTAGGGATAAATTCCAGGGTCACATACCCACAGGGCATGCACTTCATGTGCTTTGACCTATCACTTCCTCCCATGTCTGTTCCCATTCCTTCTTATCATTGTAATGATAACCGGGGTCACATAAACAACTAGGGTTGTTATACATTGTACACTTGGTTTGTAGTGTTTGCTCTGGGTTGGGCCTTTCAGTTTTGATGCTAGTACACACTTAATTGGGGCAGTTGTGTCAGGAATTATAAATGGAAGTGCATCTAGTGAGGCCATGTCAGGGATTGAACTCTGCCTGAAAAGCAGATACTTTTACCACTGAGCCATTCCCAGGCCTTGAACAGGACATTGTTTTAAATATTTATTATTTATGCCAATATGAGTTTAAGTTTACATATATACTTTATAAATAGAACATTTTTCTATATTTGTATTCCCCTTAGTAATTTTATTGATAGATGTGATGATTATTATTAATGACTACTAATTTAACTTACAACAAAAATTAAGGAGCAGGCAATTGTGAATTACCTGCTATACATCAACACCCTGTACTAGATTAGAGCATTATTGACGTAGCAATAATATCTTGCAGCAAATGCATGCTCCAAATTTAATTTTAATTTGTAAATGTCACAAAATAGCATCTTTACTAATAGATTCAATTTTGTTTTGTCTCTCTAAAATGGAAGAAACAAAAGGAGTCAAACAAGCTTATGTTCAACAACTGGTATTTATTTATTTTATTTGAAAATGGACTATATATTTGGTGAATATCCAAGAATGCAACACAGTATAATCAATGTTTTAAATGATGCAAAGTTTCAGGATATATATTTATTCAGACATAATATAAAACAGCACTGGAAAATGTGGGATTTGTTTTTGTTTTGGTTTTTTGGTTTTTGGGTCACACCTGGCAGCGCTCAGGGGTTACTCCTGGCTCTATGCTCAGAAATCGCTCCTGGCAGGCTTGTGGGACCATATGGGATGCCGGGATTTGAACCACCATCCTTCTGCATGCAAGACAAAAGCATTGCCTCCATGCTATCTCTATGGCCCCCATCTTTTATTATTTTTTTTTGTAAAACGTTTATTTATAAACTTCCAGCTGGTAACTTCCATTTGATTCACTTATTTTTAACAATGGAGATTGTTTATGAAATTTTATGAGCCATTCAACCAATTTCCCCACATTCTGAACTTATTTTTCTTGCTGACAACCTTTACAACATATGCATATACCTATAAGGAATGTGTCAAGAAAAACGAAAGTAGAACAAGTTAAAGTTAAAAGCACTTGCTCCCTTTTCACCTTTTGCTTCCTTGACATACATCAATCATTCCATTTTCACTGTACATTTAGTTTTGAGCTTGATTTTATAAAGGTTAGACATATCTGCTAGAGACAACATAATCCTTTGTAGAATAAAGGTGCGTGTCTTCATTCTATTTAATCCCTATTGTAAACTAGCATCATTTACCAAAAAAAGTATCCATGTTACAAGAAATAAAGAGATCTGGGTTAGTTTCTATACTAGTGGGAGTTTTAGAAATATGAAATATATGTTATTACTCATCTCTAATCTCATTTTATTTTTTTTATAAATTATCTTTATTTAAACACTGTGATTACAAATATAATTGTAGTTGTATGATTACAGTCATGTAAAGAACACCCCCCTTCACCAGTGCAGGATTCCCACCACCAATTTCCCAGATCTATCTAATCCCCACCCCATCCACACCTGTACTCGAGACAGGCTTTCTTTTTCCCTCATTCATTCACATTGTTATGATAGTTTTCAGTGTAGTTATTTCTCTAACTGCACTTATCACTCTATGTGGTGAGCTTCATGTCATGAGCTGCACCTACACGGGAAGATGAGGAGAAATAAGAGTTGGGACTGAGGCAGTAAATTAGTGGTCCTCAAACTATGGCCAATAGGCCACATATTGTATTTGTATCTGTTTTGTTTCTTCATTGCAAAATAAGATATATGCAGTGTGCATAAGAATTCGTTCATAAGTTTTGTTTTTACTATAGTCAGACCCTCCAATGGTCTGAGGGACAGTGAATTGGCCCCCTGTTTAAAAAGTTTGAGGACCCCTGCAAAATATTAGAAATGAGATTTGTAGGGCGGTATCAAGGTCACAATACAAGATGGATGTTATGGATATATAAAATATATGCATAAAATACTATCAATAGGAAAACAAGGAGAAAAAAATTCCAGTGACTGTCCCAACATAAACCAGTACTAAAACGGCTCACCCTCCTCCCAAAGCTCATTTCCATTAGTGTAGGGAGAGGTGGGGGGGGGAGCCTGAGGACCACTAAGAGTCCACCTGAACCCACTTCTGGCCATCTGAGCTGGCACCGAGGGAAGGCCTGGAGTCGGGGGAAAAAGACAAGGACTACTGGGGGCCTGCCAAGCCTCCCAGCACTCCCCAGGCCAGGGAAAAGGGCTCCGGTATGGGGCCTCCCCAAACCCCATACCTGGCAAGAGCTGGTCTCCAGAATCAAAGAGGGAACTGGAATCCAGATGTCTGCCTGCCCTCCTCCCCATGAACCTCCCACCTGGAGTACGGAGGGAGGGGGGAAGCCTGAGGACCACTAAGAGTCCACCTGAACCCACTTCTGGCCATCTGAGCTGGCATCAAGGGAAGGCCTGGAGTCAGGGGAAAAAGACAAGGACGGGGCCCGGAGAGATAGCACAGCAGCATTTGCCTTGCAAGCAGCCGATCCAGGACCAAAGGTGGTTGGTTCGAATTCCGGTGTCCCATATGGTCCCCTGTGCCTGCCAGGAGCTATTTCTGAGCAGCCAGCCAGGAGTAACTCCTGAGCATCGCCGGGTGTGCCCCCCCAAAAAAGACAAGGATGGCTGGGGGCATGCCAAGCCTCCCAGCACTCCCCAGGCCAGGGAGAAGGGCTCTGGTATGGGGCCTCCCCAAACCCCATACCTGGCAAGAGCTGATCTCCAGAATCAAAGAGGGAACCAGAATCCAGATGTCTGCCTGCCCTCCTCCCCATGCTCCTCCCCGCTGGAGTGTGGAGGGAGGGGGAAGCCTGAGGACCACTAAGAGTCCACCTGAACCCACTTCTGGCCATCTAGCTGGCACCCAGGGAAGGCCTGGAGTCAGGGGAAAAAGACAAGGACAGCTGGGGGCCTGCCAAGCCTCCAAGCACTTCCTAAGCCAGGGAGAAGGGCTCTGGTATGGGGCCTCCCCAAACCCCATACCTGGCAAGAGCTGGTCTCCAGAATCAAAGAGGAAACCGGAATCCAGATGTCTACCCGCCCTCTTCCCCATGCACCTCCCCACTAGAGTACGGAGGGAGGGGGAAGCCTGAGGACCACTATGAGTCCACCTGAACCTACTTCTGGCCACCTGAGCTGGCATCCAGGTAGGGTCTAGAGTCCAGGGGAAAAAGAGGGGGTAGGCTATGGGGCCTGCCAAACCTCCCAGCACTCCCCAGGCTAGGGAGAAATGCTCTGGCATGGGGTCTCCCCAAACCCCATGCCCGGCAACACTTGCATAAGCTCAGTTTTTATGATCTGTTAGTTCAGTGTGAAAATTTCTAATTTTAGTTGACAAATCTTCTTGATGCTTAATTTTGCTCCAGTCAAGTCTATCGATGCTTTTTTTTTTGAGCTCCCTGAACATTGTCCATAATTCTACTCTAAACTTCTTATTTGAGAGGATACCTATTTGTTTCCTACTTTTTAGATTATTAGAGGAGCCATCTTGATTTCTGTAAATATGGGGGTGTACTGTCAAACTACTCCATTGGCAAGGCTGTAGATTGCTTCTTAAAATGTGCAGAAATGGAATTCAGGGGTTTCGGGTGTGGGTCCTGGAGAGATTATAGTCCTTGGAGTGTCTAGGCAGGCTCAGCAGAAAAAAGGCAGAGAGCATGGCCACCATGCTTTATAAGTTTCTGGGTACCCAATCACAGGATAGGAATTGGCCTCACATGCATTGGGTGGGGACATCTTAACGGGTGTGGGTCCTGGAGAGGTTATAGTCCCTGGATTGTCTAGGCAGGCTCAGCAGGAAAGAGGCAGAGAGCATGGCTGCTGTGCTTTATAAGTCTCTGGGTACCCAATCACATGGCAGGAATTGGCCCCATGTGCGTTGGGTGGGGACATCTTACTGGGTGTGGGTCCTGGAGAGGTTACAGTCCTTGGAGTGTCTAGGCAGGCACAGAAGGAAAGAGGCAGAGAGCATGGCCGCCGTGCTTTATAAGTCTCTGGGTACCCAATCACACGGTAGGAATTGGCCCCATGTGCGTTGGGTGGGGACATCTTACCGGGTGTGAGTCCTGGAGAGGTTATAGTCCTTGGAGTGTCTAGGCAGGCTCAGCAGGAAAAAGCAGATTTTTTTTTTATTTTTGCTTCATTTAGTAATACCAGCTAGATACAATAAAATGCAACACATATGCAAATAGGGAGTCAGATACAAACAAATCTAAATTAGGTTCCTTCACTGTGGTCCCCTTAGTGACCCATAGTGACCCCTGAGCACCACCAATTCTGGCCCTAAAATAAAACAAACCCAAAAATGTCTAATGGGTAAGTTCTTATTGAAGAAGTCCAAAAGGACATTTGGGGTTCCCCCACTCACACCATCATCATTATCACATTATTTCCCCTTCTCTGACACACACTGGCCTCTCTGCTTTAGCTAAGCTCATTCATGGGCCTGAAGCCTTAGGCATGAGAAACTAGAATTTTCTTGTTCTCTTTCATACTTATTCTTGGGACACATTATGTTTACTTCTTCCCTTATCAATCTGGCTGCTTTGGAATTTCTCTAAACTTTGAAGAACCCAGCGAAATACAAGATGATTTTTTTTCTTACAATTAGCCAAATCTGCCAAGAGACATATCAAAGGGCTTGCTGGTGCCCATACTCGCTAATAGCTGCAGGAAACAAGACATATGATTTGTGAACAGAGAAGCAGACAAGAAACTCTTATATCCAGAGCTGCTAGGCCTGCAGAGCCTGTCAGAGAACTCAGAACTTGCTTTAATTGTTAGTTTTTCTTTCAATTGTTTGATTGAACCCACAAAAGCATCAGAGACATTTTTATGATCTCACTGGGAACTGATCATCCGATAGTAATCAAAGATAAAAAACCAAAACCAAGAAAACCTGCTTTAATTCATGCCTCTGAAGTGAAATCAGCATCTTCAGAGAATGCATTACTTCCCCCAAGTGAGTTTTAAACAATCATTTTTTTAGAACAGAAAGCTGGCAACATTGGGCCAAGTCCCTGCTGTGAAGCTATACCTGTTACATCCATCACCCACAATTGTCACTCTATCCATGGCCCTGATTCATCACTCCTCCATGGCTCCCTGCAGAGATACCAATCTGACCCAAACTCCAAGGATGTTGGAATTTGGGCTGATTTCACCAGGAGTTTTTTGGAATGAGTGCTGGTACCCTTCCCCACCCCAACACACCCTGCCCTCTTTTTAGTTTTTTAAACATCATTTATTCTGGTTTGTCTATTTCAGAGCAGTTTTTATTACATCCAGAGATTCTTTTGTTTTGTTTTGTTTTGAGCCAAACCAGGTGACACTCAGGGGTTACTCTTGGCTATGAGCTCAGAAATCGATCTTGGCTTGGGGGACCATATGGGATACCGGGGGATCGAACCGCGGTCTGTCCTAGGCTAATGCTGGCAAGGCAGACATCTTACCACTCCTCGCCACCACTCCAGCCCTTACATCCAGATTTATTGAAATCTTTTCAAAAATAATATGACTCTTAAGCAGTATCTATAATATTTCTTGTATAAAACTAACTTTTCCTTTCTTCAGATAACACATTATATTTTGATAAGTATGGGTTTACAAATACAATCTTAACTTTTTCATTAAATTTTTTTCAAAATTAATGTGACATTTAAGTGATATCTATATGTATTGGATATAA
Source organism: Suncus etruscus (assembly GCF_024139225.1). Lineage (NCBI taxonomy): Eukaryota > Metazoa > Chordata > Mammalia > Eulipotyphla > Soricidae > Suncus > Suncus etruscus. The sequence continues at coordinate 985,926 of NC_064858.1, read as the reverse complement.
AAAATATTCCCTTTAGTAGGATAAAATACATTATTTTTATAGGCCTATTTATATTTTTCCACCTAAATTTTCTTAGTTCTTTTTGCACTTAGTAAAATTTACATCCATTGGTTTTGCCTATATCATAGAAATTAATTATAAAATTATATTAGTTCTGAATTATTGGGGGGAATTAGGCCATATCTGGAAGTGCTCAGGGGTTACTCCTGGCCCTGTAGTCATAAATCATTCCTGGCAGACTCAAGAGTACCATTTGGGATGTCATGGATCAAACCTGAGTCAGCCTCATGCAAGGCAAATGCCCGATTTTTAAAAATCGATCAGAGGCAAGACTCATAATAAATACCTCAATAGGATCCAAGTACAAAATAAAATTTAATGCAATATACTTTAGTTGCCAAAGTTGAAAACTTATTTGTATAAATGAGAATAAGCAGTATGCTATATTGTATAAAATGGTTTGAATTTATTTACATAGGTTAAAATCATAGAATAATCAATTTGGCATTTATTGATTTATAATACTATTTGCCATTCATTCAAGTAATATGAAATGCATTTGTTATATGCCTGTCAAGGGGTAGGCTGGGGATGGGGGTGAATGTGGGACACTGGTAGAAGGACTGGCGTCAGAACATTGTAAGTCTGAAAAAACCTATCATCAGCAACTTTGTAAATCACAGCGTCTTCATTAAAGTTAAAAATAATTAAAACTGTGGGGACATGGCCCTGCCTTTCCCAACAGTAAAGGAAGGGCAGCATCCCCCACATGTCACTGCTCACTGGTGGTCAGGACATGCTGGACCCCCCTTACAAGGTGCCAGAAGGACGGAGTTGGTGCAGGCAGAGCGGAGCTCCCCATGTTGCTAGAGCAGGATTTGGTGCAGGTGAGCCTCGGTCACACCGGGAATGGAGGAGGTTCTCCCCTCACATTCTTAGTTGAGTTTCAGACCCGATGCTCCCTCGGAATGACAGCCCGTGGCTTTCCAATGTGATCACCGAGTTGTTACGTCATCACTGTTAGTAATTCCAGAACGTGTTCATCATTGCGAACAAAAAAAATGAAGTGCCCCTTTTGTGTGGGGTGAGTCTGCCCCTCTCTCGCTCCCACCCCACTAACCCCTTTCTGTCTCCAGATTGCCTTGGGTGTATTTTGTCTCGATGGAATCGTACAATATTTGGTCTTTTGTTTCTGGCTTTCCGCCCCCTCAGAACAATATGTTCAGGGTGCATCCGTGTTGTAGCATTTATCAACATTTCACCTCTTTTATAGAGGAATATGATTGTATTGATATTTTTTTGTTCATTTGATGAATATTTGTGTTACTTCTGCCTTTAGACATAAATATTCCTACTATGAAAAAAATGTTGGGGCAAAGTTGTACAGTAGATAGGGTGCCTTCTCACACACACACAGCTGGCCCAAGTTCCATCCTAGCAGCCCACATGGCCACAAGAGCATCTTGAGTGCAGAAGTAGGCCCTGATTACCACTGGGTATGTCCCCAAAAGAAAAACAAAACAGATAATAAAATGTTATATCTAGTCTGTTTCTCCCATAGTATTTTTTTCATAACAGTATGTTAAATATTATAGTACTGTAGATGAAGCCAGTGATGTTAGATCCCAGGTGAGTTTGCAACCAGGCAGCTTAGCATGGGCTTAGCATGGGACCAGCACATACAAATTCAAATCATCCTGCAGTGATTTTGGGGAGATTACTCCATATTCTGCCCTCTTGTACTTCTGAAAGCCCTGGCAGCCAAACCGTGCCACAGTATCATCAATAGTCCTCTAAGGCCTGGAACACATGGCTACATTCATAGCTACATGACAATCCCATTTTTTAGCAATGCTCAGGGATACTCCTGGTTCTGTGCTCAGAAATCACTCCTCTAGTGCCACCTCACAGACCCCATGTATCTCTTTATTTATTTATTTTTTTATCAAAGTGTCTGTTCATTTCTTCTCCCCATTTTTTGATGGGATTAGCTTTTTTTTCTTGTAAAGTTCTCTCAGTGCCCTGTATATTTTGGACATTAGCCCCTTACCTGATGGGTATTGGGTGAATAGCTGGATCTTCCAGCTCACTTCATGAAGCTCACCACAGAGAGTGGTGAGTGCAGTTATAGAAATAACTACACTGAGAACTACCATAATCATGTGAATGAATGAGGGAACTGGAAAGCCTGTCTAGAGTACAGGTGGGGGTGGGGTGGGGTGGAGGGAGATTTGGGACATTGGTGGTGGGAATGTTGCGCTGATGAAGGAGGTTGTTCTTTACAGGACTGAAACCTAATCACAATCATGTTTGTAATCAAGGTGTTTAAATAAAGATATTATTTTTAAAAAAAGCAGTGGTTTTTAATCACCAGGACAGAAACCGTGACCAGTCTGTAGAAATTTATTTTTATTCTATCCAAACTATTACTAGTTAAGGAGCAATAGTACAGTGGGGAGAGTATTTGCCTTGCATGCAAATGACCTGAGTTCCACCCCTGGCACAGTATATATTGAGCACTGATAGGAGTGATTCCTGAACACGGACTCAGGAATATGCCTGGAGCACATGTCCAAACCGAACATATGAACAAACTAAGCAAGCTACAGGGGCTTAACACATGAAATACCTAGGTCACACAGCACTTTCATTATACATGTGATCTATAAAATACTAACCTATATTTCTATTATAAATGAGCTTTGGGATTTTTTTTGAAGAGGATGGTTGGGTGATACCTGGTACTGTTCACAGCCAATGCCTGAGGGCCATGTGGTGCTCAGGAAACTGCAAATGTCAAGGATAAAACTGGTTTTGACTGTACGGAAGGAAGTACCCTACTCACTTTGGTACTCAGCTCCCTGAATTTTAGAAACATAACTTTCTTGATTTCACCGGTTGACAATTATCAGGGACGTTATTTATGGATGAATAACTATATCTCACCCTTATCTGGCATAGATATTTAGATGACAATTTGGATTTTATACATGAAAAATAATAAGAACTTCATTGGGTCAATATTCTATGTGCAAAACCATATCCCTTCAATTTATAACTTAATCTCTAATGTGACAATAGTTTGTGTATGGAAAGAACCTATCATATGGTAATTCTTACACCTGTACATCTTTAAAATATAGTGAGCATTTCCCAGGAATATCAATTTAAGACAAAGCATTTAATTTTATATGGGTGTGTAGATGAAATTATCTGTGATTAATAAAATTTATGTTTCTCATTTTATTGTATTTCATTTTAGATGAGTTGTGTTTTCTAGAAAAGTTCACTTTTCATATTCCATACAAATCTTTTGTCTAATCTGATCTCCAGGCACACACCACTTCCATCACAAAACTCCCTGAGCACCAGCCAGGAATATCTCTCAAGCAAAAAGTCTTACATAGCATATTCTGATGAGCTCAAGAATCAAATCTGATAGACACAGTGGGGATGTCACTAATTTTCATTTTTGTGAGGGTAGGTGAATAACACCCAGATTTTTCAATGAAGGATTAATTCTATTTTATAAAACCATGCTTTGGATGGATATTCACCTTGTTATAAGTTTGTATTATTTTATTTAGATTATTTTGTAATTATATATATAATTATATATAAAATATATATATAAAATATATATAAATATATATAAATATATATAAATATATATATAAAAATATATAACATATATATACCTGGTCAGCTCATATTATTTTATTTAGATTATTTTGTAATTATATATATAATTATATATAAAATATATATAAATATATATATATAAAATATATATAAAATATATATACCTGGTCAGGGTATAAAAACAAGGATCTTCCTCATAAAAGAGTCAACACCAAGTTATATTCTGAGCACTTTCTAATTTTTTTTACTATTTCCTTCCATATTACATATTTTCTTTGAATACATTTTATTTACTTTTTAGGAATAATTATTTTGATTCATTATCAGAATCAGACTTCTTCCTTTTGTAATATATTTTTCCAAGCTAAGAAAAGTTCCCTTAACTCATTTTTCCCACCCAAAACACGAGTTTTTATTTAAGTTATCTTCATTACAAATGAAGTATGGCCTACTTTGTGATTTTGGGGGGAGGAAGCCTGTAGATCATTTGTCAATATATTTATTAGTTTACTAACATAAAATTGTTTTTTTTTTGTTTTTTTGTTTGTTTTTTTTGGTTTTTGGGTCTCACCCGGCAGTGCTCAGGAGTTACTCCTGGCTCCATGCTCAGAAGTCACTCCTGGTAAGCACGGGGGACCATATGGGACACCGAGATTCGAACCAATGACCTTTTGCATGAGAGGCAAACGCCTTACCTCCATGCTATCTCTCCGGCCCCCATAAAATTGTTTTATAGTTACAATGTTTATGACTTCTGCCTCAGTATGAGGTTAAGAAGTATAGATGTGTAGAAGTATAGGTCACTTGCCTGGCCTATAGCTGGTCCAGGTTCAACCCTTAGCATATCAAATGGTTCCCTGAACAGTATCAGGAGTGATCCCTGAGAGCAAAGTACAGCTAGATGTGGCCGCCAAACATATATATGTATATATATATTCACATACATTAAATACTCTCTATATTTACATATATATACATATTCATACATATATAGTAGAGATGACTTCAGATCCATGAAATTATTAAGCATCATTGCTTTTGGAGAAAATTGTCAATTGTCTGATGTGTAATTTTTCACACATTCAACTTGATGAGCATCACAATTATATATACACGACAGAAATTAGTTACGTGAATAGAATCCATATCAAAATATTTGAAGATTTGCAATACGCCCTCTGCCATTTCTTATTCAATTACAACCACGCCCTCCAGTGGTCATAAATATTACTTCATTGCTTGGTTTCTCGGCAAGACAGGAGCTGTTTTCTGCTCAATTTGGGGTGCTCAGAGATCAGGGATCACTCCTGGAAAAGCTGTGCGGTGGGGCTGTGCAGTTCTGAGGACTGAACCCAGATGGGCTGTGCAAGGCAAATGCCTTACCCACTCCCCAATCTCTCCTGCCTTTGTGTTGTTACTTAGAGAACACACAAATGTCACAAAGAAATTCCTTCCAACACACAGCTGCTTCACACCTGTTATGTGCATAGGAGGGGGCAGGAGTTCAAAATGTCTAGAATTAGGTGTCAGGCTTGAAATCCTGAATGTACTACTCTATATAAAATGACATTTATCTTGGGAAAATCAATTATTGTCTTTTCTTTTGTGGTCAGTAACGCATTACTACTAACATTATTACCAACTGCTACTGTAGCTGTTGCCATCAGCACTGGCAATGAACTCTCACAGGTTTGGGCCACACCCAGAAAGGCTCAGGGATTACTCCAGGTCCTGTGCTCCAGGATCTGTATGTGACACTGGAGATTAAATGTAGGTCAGCTTTGAGCAAGGTGAGCACCCTACCCACTGTACTATTCTCGGACCCCTGGAGTGCTTTCTTATACTGATGGACAAACTGATTTTTTTAAATGTTCCAACACAATTTCCTCCAGTGTTTGTTCCAAAATCCAAACTCATCAAATTGTACCTCAATGAAGCTGGAGGGAAAAATAACTGCGCTTTAAAACAAAATAATTTTTTCAAAGTACACTTCCGTTGTAGTTATCTGTCTGCAGTGTGTGTAGTAGTTTTACAGGATAGGGGGTCACCCAGAGAAAATGGGAAGTTTGGGGTCACTTCCCCAATACTTGGCCAGTCAGGGTGGTTGGTATTGATTTGCAGAGCAGTTCTGGGGGCTCCCAGGGTCAGACCAGTGGTACTCGCCTCTGAGACTCTAAACTCTACACTGTGTCTGTAGGTCTGCGTGGTTCCTGGGATCAAACTAAGGGATCTACTCGCATGATCGATCACTTGGGTAATCTCTCCCAACCACTGTGGTATTTTTTGGCTCTGATAATTGCTATAGGATTTTATGGGGCACAGAATTCCCCCTGGCTGTTCCTTGGAGACACTGTGGTGCTATTCTGAGGAATTCACATTTGATAAACAACTCAGGAGCAAGAAATAACTCCCAAGGAGGTTCTAATTTTGTGTCTCAGCATCGATGCTCTTCAAGTCACTAATTATTGCAACATCACATTACTGCCTTAAGTATTGGAAAATTGTCTATATTCTTATCAATTACTGGCCATTTCAGAAAAGCTTCTGGTTGCCTCTACAAAATTCAAGAATTCAGCTTTGTACACACTTTTGTGTGGACAGCAAAATTGTCAGATCATAGCCCACCCCTATCTGCAGGGAAATGTTCTTCGGATCTGAGTGGATGCCTAAAATCATAAATTGTTCTGAATTCTGTGTGTGCATCTGAGGAGATATATGTCTGCACATTTATTAAATAACTAATATAGTTTACATTAGGCACAGCAATATGAATAACCATAAAGAAATATTTATGAAACTAGACAACAATAAAATGTGACTATGTTCCTTCCCTTTAAACTGTTTTATTGTATGAATTATTTTCAGACTGGAATTAACACTAAAAATTGGGAAAATGAAACCTTTGAAAAGGGACTACTGTTATGTAAATATATCCTACCTAGTGCTTGTTAAATAATGATCATTCAATTAATTCTTAATTTTCTGCGATCACCCATTAATACTTTCAACACCTTTGATTTATTGCTTGACTTACTGTATTAATTTTGCCTAATTATTTCAGACAGATAATTGTGTAAGCTTTCATTTATAAATAGGTACTAGTTACAGATTTAACCAATCAAAAATAGTAATTTCTTCAATTTTCATTTTTAATGGCTTAAATAATTTATTAATGGAATAAATACAATAATTTCCTGTAAAATTTCAGATTTAGTAGCCTAACCTTGTTCTCAATATAATGTAATTATTTTTAGTATCAATTATTAATAAAACAATACATTTTCATTTTTTGCCCATAATTATATGGGCCTCCTCTATTTTTTGAATGATAAATTTCTTTGACCAGTTACAATCATCCCTTCTGAGGTTATATTTTATTCAATTTCCTTCCAGTATGTTTCTAATTAATTTAGCTTTTCTTTTCCATCCTATTTCTCCGCGATATTCAAACCTTTTTTTATTAATATAAATTGAGGCTATAAAATTTCCTCTAGACACTAGCCTTAGTAAGCGAATTCCACAAATATGCACAGTGAAGACACATTGAAATGCAAAAAAAAATTTATTCTTGAAAGAGAATCAAATGTTTGGAATGTAAAACAAATGTTAGAAACATTAGAAAAAATATCTATGCAAATAATCCCATTTAGATAATCAAGGAGAAAAACAGTTTTTTTAAGGTTGTAAGCAACATTGCAACAGAATTCAGTATATACCTAAGGTAAATACTTTTTAACAGAATGACAATCTTTTTTTTTTTTTTTTACTAACCAAATAAAACATATATGCAGAAAGACACAAAGCTCACATTCTTGGGTCTTGAAAAATACCACTTGTGAGCAGAATGGTTGAGAAAGGTTCTTAAAAGGCTGCTTTGTTACAATACACACAGCCCATCTGTGAGAGAAAGAAAAAGGGACCAAGGGCCACCAGGAATTACACTGGCAGGATAAAAGAATAGCCAGGGTCACGCAGAGCACAGGGTTTTATTAAGCCAGCAGTGAAGACGCCCAAGTGCCGAAGTCTATATAGGTCCTACCCGGTGGGTGGGGATGGAGGGAAGCGGGAATCACAACAAAGACATTGCAGAATTAAAGCAGCCACAGAGCAGACATGCCTGCTGCTTGTGCAAAAAAAAAATAATGAGTTTCTTACACAAGCTATTGAGAATTTCCACATTCCAAAGACTAAAAGACAATACAGTCAACAAAGCAAAGCTCAAATAATCCTCAAAAGCTCAAATAACCACAGAAGACCCTTCTCTGGACACACATAAAACAAAATGAACAGAAAAGGCTCGTGCATGCACCTGCCAACCAAGCAAAGCTTCAAGAACCGCTTCAGCGCTCAAATAATTATAGAAGAGCCCCCCCAGTACTCCAGACAGAAATACAAATCAGGGAACAGAACAGACCAGTGCATGCATGCGAATGCACCTGCCAGCTAAGCAAAGTTTCAAGAGCCATTTTGGCAGCTCACATAACCACAGTCCAGCCATAAATAAAATAAAATCAACAGAAAAAGCATATGCATGCGCCTGCCAATTAAGCAAAGCTTCAAGAACCGCTTTGGCAGCTCAACTAATTATAGAAGAGCCCCCTGCCCCTGGACATAAAAAAAAAAAAAAGCGAACAGAAAAAGCCTGTTCATGTGTGTGCATGTACCCTGTCAACCACGCAAAGTTTCCAGCACCGTTTCAGCAGCTCAAAAAAACATAAAGGAGCCCACCACTCTGGACATAAATAGCACAGAGCTAAGAGAAAAGGCTGTCAACGAAGCAAAGCATCAAGAGTCATTTCGGCAGCTTAAATAACCACAAACGAGACGTAAATAAAATAAAATCAACAGAAAAAGCATGTGCATGTGCCTGCCAACCAAGCAAAGCTTCAAGAAACATTTTAGCAGCTCAAATAATTACAGAAGAGCCCCCAATCGCTGGACATAAATACAAAATAAGCAAACAGAAAAAGCCTGTGCATGCACCTGCCAGCTAAGACATTTCGGCAGCTCAGACGAGCCATAAATAAAAGTAAAATCATATACACGTGCAAGCACCAGCCAAGCAAGCAAAGCTTCCAGAGCCTTTTCGGCAGCTCAAATAACCACAGACGAGCCATTAATAAAACAAAATCAAGAGAAAGCACATGCATGCCCCTGTCAACCAAAGAAAACTTCCAGAACCGCTTCAGCAGCTCAGATTATTGTAAAAGAGTCCCTCAATTCCAGACATAAAAAAAAAAGGCGAACAGAAAAGGCTCGTGCATGCACCTGCCAACCCAATAAAACTTCAAGAAACATTTCAGCAACTCAAATAATTATAGAAGAGCCCCCAGTCACTGAACATAAATAAAAATCAGTGAACAGAAAAAGCCTGTGCATGCACCTGCCAGCTAAGTAAAGTTTCAAGAGCCGATTCAGCAGTTCAGATGAGCCATAAAAAGAAAATCGCATGCACCAGCCAAGCAAGCGAAGCTTCAAGAGCCGTTTCAGCAGCTCAAATAACCACGGACGAGCTGCAAATAAAATAAAGTCAACAGAGAAAGCACATGCATGCGCCCGTCAACCAAACAAAGCAAGCTTCCAGAGCCGCTTCAGCAGCTCGAATGACCATACAAGAGCCCCCAAGCCCCAGACATAAATACAATATTTTAAAAAATCAGCGAACGGAAAAGGCTCGTGCATGCCAACCAAGCAAAGCTTCCAGAGCCGTTTCGGCAGCAAAAATAACCAAGACAAAATCAAGAGAAAAAGCACATGCGCGTGCCTGTCAACCAAACAAAGAACGCTTCCAGAACAGCTTCGGCAGCTCCAATGATCACAGAAGAGCCCCCAAACCCGACAAAAAATAAAATAAAATAAAATCAGCGACCATAAAAGGCTCGTGCATGCGCGTGCATGCACCTGTCAACCAAGCCGAGCATCCGGCACCGTTTCGGCATCTCAGATCACCCCAGAGGAACCGCAAATGAAACAAAAGCAAGAGGAAAAGCACATGCATGCACCTGTCAACCCAAACAAAGCGTCCAGAGCTGTTGGGGCAGCTCCAAAGGCCCAAAAAGAGCCCCCCGCCCGGGCACCCCTAGAACAAAGCCGGCCGACTGACAGCCGAGGCTCCGGCATGCCGCCGCGCATGCTCCCCGCACAAGACCTGGTCTGCATGGCGGCTGCGACTGCGAGCGGCTGCGCTGCGCGACAAAGAGGCGCACAGGAACGCGCGGGAGGACGAGGCGGCGGCGAGCGGGCGTGGTGTGCAGCCGCGGCCGCGCCGGGTGCAGCAGGCGGGCCGGGCCCGGGAGGCATCCCCCGAGGCGGCCGCACGCTTCTCCAGGCCGCCATTCGGCGCCGGCGGACCTGATAGGAAACCGCGTGTGCACCCGCCGGAAGTGTCCGGGCGCGGCGGGCGGGGGCGGAACCAAAGTGGCCGGAAGTGACGCGCGCGGCGGACGGCATTGAGCCGCGCACCGCACCCGGAAGTGCCGTTCATGGCGGCCGCGCCGGCTCGCCGGGAGCCGCCGCGAAGGGTGGCGGCGCCGGGGCCGGTCCCGGGGCCCCCGGGGGCCCCCGTGACCTCCGTGGAAGAGCCTGCAGCTCCCACAGGCCCCCGCCAGGGGGCGGCGGCGCGCCCGTGGGCCACGGTCCCCGCGCGCCGGAGCCCCGCGGGCCCGGAGGGCGTCCCGGGCCCCGAGCCGTTCCGGGCGGCTTCGGGGCGTCCCGCTTGGGCCTCGGGGCCCGGCCGGGGCTCCCGCGTGGTGCCCGGCCGCAGCGGCGGCGGCTGGACGCGCCACATCGTGTGCAGGTACTTCGTGCACGGCCAGTGCAAGGAGGGCGGGGCCTGCCGCTACGCGCACGACGCCCGGGCCGGGCGGGGGTCCGGGGGGGCCCCGGGGAGCCCAGAGGCCGCCGCCGCCTCCGCCCCGGTGGCTCCGGCTGCTCCCGTGGCCCCCGCTGCTCCCGCGGCCCCGGCCCCTGCGCCGCCGCCTGCTCGCCCCGCACGCCCCGCGCCCGCCCCTCGCCCCGCCCAGCCCTGGCCGCCGGGCCCACCGCGTGCACCAGCCGTTGCCAGGGCGACAGGGCCGGGAGGGTGGGGTTGGGGGCAGGCGGCGGCGGCGGCGGGGCTCCCGCAGGGCCCGGGGCGCCCCTACGGCCCTCGCGGCTGGCCTGCCCCCGCCGCCTTCCCCTTCCTCTCCCCCTTCGCCTTCCCCGCCGGCCCCTACCCCGTCCCCTTCCCCTTCCCCGCCCCCGGCCCCCAGGGCCTCCTCCCGCGTCCTCCGCGCCCCCTGAGCGGGCTCGAGCAGATGCAGCCCGTGCAGCCGATGCAGCAGATGCCGCCGCCGCCGCCTCCTCCGCGGGCGCGGCCCCTCTGTCGCGACGCGGCCCTCGGCCAGTGCTTCCGCGGCTACGGCTGCCCCTACGTGCACGGCGACGTGTGCGACATGTGCGGCCAGCAGGCCCTGCACCCGGCCGACGAGCAGCAGCGCGCCGCGCACCGCCGGGCCTGCCTGGACGCGCACGAGCGGGACATGGAGCTCTCGTTCGCCGTGCAGCGCAGCCGGGACCGGGTGTGCGGCATCTGCATGGAGCCCGTGCTGGAGCGCGCCCTGGCCGCGCCGGCCGCCGACTGCCGCTTCGGCATCCTCTCGCACTGCAACCACACCTTCTGCCTGCGCTGCATCCGCCGCTGGCGCACCGCCAAGCAGTTCGAGAACAGGATCATCAAGTCGTGCCCGCAGTGCCGGGTCACGTCCGGCTTCGTCATCCCCAGCCAGTTCTGGGTGGAGGAGGAGGCCGACAAGCAGCGGCTCATCGAGCAGTACAAGGAGGCCCTGCGCACCAAGGCCTGCAGGTATTTCGCGCGGGGCCGGCGCGGCTGCCCCTTCGGAGACCAGTGTTTTTACCAGCACGGGCAGCCCCCGGGTCCCGCCGAGGAGCTTCCAGGCCGGGCGGCCGCGGCCCCCAACCCTCCCGCAGGCGGCCGAGGGCGCGGCGCTGTGGAGCGCGCGGAGCAGGTGGGCGAGGGCCGCGTTCTCATCCGGAGCTGTCGCCCCTGGCTTGTCACGCTTTCGCTAGGTGCTCTGTGGTCTGCGTGTTTCCTTTGGCGGGGAGAGACCCGCGCTCGCTGTGTGCCGCAGCGGGACCGGGTCCTTGGTGTGCTTTGGGGCCTCGATGTGGCATGTGGTCTTGGGGTGCTGACGCTGTCATGGCTGCTGTTCGTTCGTGGTCATAAATGCCTCCATCCTCCTCTCCCCCCTTTCCCGCCCACCAGCCGCTTGAGCCCATCTTTTCCGGAGCCTCCATCATCGCTTCCTCGCCCGTCCATCCCCATTTCTTGGCTCCGAGGATCCGAGTGTTCCCCGGAGTCGCATCTACACCGAAGCCCTCGCCATCATCCCGCCCTGAACGTTGTGGTGGTGGTGAAATGCCCTTATTTGACTGTCCGCTTATGGCTTATCTTGTCATCTCTGTTTCCAACAGGAGTGATTCAGTTGTAGTCTAGTGTTTACAGAATGTCCACCCTCATTTTGAAGCCCCTCGAGAATAAATGGGAGGGTGAAGGGAGAAGGCTGTTTAACCACAAGGAGCTTTGAAATGGACCCTCGCTGTGCTGCTGAGGGGCAGCAGTTCATCTGTTGTTTCCATGTCGTTTCTCCCCTTTCCCCCAACTCCCGTTCCCCCCCCCCCAAGTGCACTTTTTAACTATGTTTACCTCGTAGTCTTGTGTTTTACTTGACCACCACCGGGTGTAGACGTTTACATGTTTTTATCCTGTTTGGCTTGATGTGAAATTATTTCTATCTGGATGTCTATACTTAAGAGTTGTCTCATCTGCGTAAAAGTGTGTTGTAATGGTTATGATGTATTCGAAAAACCTATGTAGATAGTGCAATGCATATGTGTGTTTATGTGATGACGTTAATGCAGAGCTGGCAGCTGAAGGTCCCAGGCTGTGACGTTCCTGAGGCAGTGGCGTGCCCTGTGAAGAATGCCCTCGTCCCACTGACAGCATCTCAGGAGAACTGGGTGCAGTGGCAGACACGGATCATTGTTAAAGAACTTGACAGAATGCAGTAGTGGCCAGTTCTGGGATGGCCCTGATCAGTCACCTCGTCTGTTAACAAGTCCAGAAAAGTGTCTAGGCGTGCTGGGTGGCAGCACTTTTATTCCCCACTGTGACACACAGCAAGATCGGTTCCACCAGTCTTTGTCCTTGGTGCTCTTTATACCTCTAGACATTCCAGGCAAGGCACTACTGACAGAAGTTCTCAGCATACATGCGACAAGTTCTTAGACAGATAGAATAATAAAAACTAGAGAGTAAGAATGAAAAGTTGAAATTACAGGAAAGACCAAAAGGCTGTTGTAATACAGGAAGTTGATAACATTGTTAGTTGAATGAAAATGGTGAAGTGCTGAAAGTCAAAGATGATTATTAAAAGAGACATTAAAATGTTGAAATAGATACTGTTGAAAACAGACCCCTGAACTGTAAGAATTAAGTTCAGAATAAAAGTGATGGAATTGAAAACAGCTAAACCTGATGTGACTGTGACTTTTTAATCATGAATTTCACATTAAGGAAAAAGAAACATTGTTGGAGCTCAATTTTCTCGATGGTGTTATAAATATTAAGTTATAATAGCAGGAGGGTAAAATTATTTCAGTCTTGAATTTATGGACTCTACCAGATATAAAAAACTAGCTAAATAGAAACATATTAATATAACCTTTTAAAAGTTACATTTAGTTACTCTGAGTTTCATGTTTGTGCTTGTGTCTCACCAATACCAAAAAGTTTGGAGTCTCCCACCACCATCTCCATGTTGCTTCCAGTTCCTTATCTTATCCCTCCCACACACCCTTGCTTAGTGTTCCCAGCTTTGTGATCCAGAACCAAGCATCTGTTAGCATTAGATACTTTATGTCCCCCTGTTTTGTTCTCCTGTGCACCTTAGTGGCCAATTTTAATACACCTTTAATAAGTGAGCAAGTGACGAACATGTTGAAGAATCTGCTTCAACAGTGGCTGACTGACCTGTGGAAATGCACCATCTGCGCACTCGTCTCCACCTCCAAGAGTGGAAAGTCCAGTCTGGGGCACCAGGCTGCACCTGTCTATGGAGATGGCCTGTCTGCTGAGGTCCTGATCACTGCTTCAACCCAGGACCCCTGCGTAAAGTACAATCAGTCATCCTGCTGCCCCTCCAGATCCAGATCTTCACCTCTCTTTCGTTTCACTTACCTGCATGGTTCCAAAATACTGTGGACACTAATATATTTTAATATATTTAATAAAATAATAATATATTTTAATATATTTTAATATATTAATATATTTTAATATATTAATATATTTTAATATATTAATATTTACATGATTGAGCCCTAATTAGTCAGTCAGTGAACATTGAACATGTATGGGGTCCATCTCTGGATTCAAGAAAGTGTATAGAGGGTTCAGTACACAGTATACTCTGGGTTTCCAGGTATCCATTGCGGCACTGTAGACATCCCCCAAAGGTCAGGAGGATTCTGCTCTATTTGTTTTTTATATCCTGTGGAAGTGACATGAGGATACGAAAGGAAATTTCCTGTTCTTAAAGTTATGATCCAGAGATAGAAATCTGGGGCCAACAAGTAGAACTCAGTTTGTGCCTTCACCCCACATCTGTGACCAGGTGGAGATGTGCCTTCTGACTGGAAACAGTGTCACTCAGGCAAGAGAAGCAGAGGGGACCAGACACCCCCTAGGGTTGGGAGCTGGCAGCAATTAGTTCCTGAGGCTTCTGAATGTGCTTTGATTTTTGGGGGTGGTGCTTATTTGCCTTTTAGAATCTTTTAAAGAATTTTTGTTTTAGGGCTCCATACCCAGTGATACTCAGGGCTCTTTTAGGTTCACTTCTGACAGGCCTTAAGGGACCATGTGGGGTTCCAGGGATTAATTGGGGTCACTGCAAAGCAAATGACCACTTGTACTGTTGTCCTGGCCCCTTTTTTTTGTTTTGTTTTTGTCTTTTAGTTGTTATCAGACAGTGCTCAGGAGATACTTCTGACTCAGTGCATGGACTTTGTTCCCAGGGCTCAGGGACTAGAGACTACGTTGGCTTCCTGCATTCAGAGCCTGTGCTCAGCTCTTAGGGATGGTTTCCTGGGTTTATATCATGCCATTCCCTTCCTTGCTGGTTTTCTGAGTTTGCACCTCACCCTGTTTCACTGGTATCTTTGCCTTATTATTTTGCTCTTGATACGTCTTATTCAAAGAATCTAAAGCAGTGGTCCTCAAACTATGGCCCGTGGGCCACATATTGTATTTGTATGTTTTGTTTCTTCATTGCAAAATAAGATCTATGCAGTGTGCATAAGAATTTGTTCATAAGTTTTGTTTTTACTATAGTCAGACCCTCCAATGGTCTGAGGGACAATGAACTGGCCCCCTGTTTAAAAAGTTTGAGGATCCCTGCCAATACAGGACCCCTGAATTCTAAAGGCTACAAATATCTCTTCTCACTGCCCAACAGGGTGAGTGAGTCTAAGGAAACTCAAGGCTGTGTGTGCCACTAAGGCTGCTCCGGTCTCAGAGGGAAGAGGATGTACATGAACAGCCACAGCCAGGCCCAGTGGTGGCTTCCTCAAAGACTGCTGTGCCAAGTCTCCAAAAGTTACAGGGATGGGGGCATGTCTAAGTGGTAAAATGCATCATGTAAAATACATGATCTCCAGCAAAACAAAGTCAAAATTGATTTAAAATTTAGCTATAGGTAGTTGGTGAAAGTGAATGTGGAGGTTTTAAGCCAAATCTGAAAAATGGTGGAAAATCTTCTAATGCACATTGGCCACTTCTGTGAAGCACCCTATTTCTTATTTCTAAATTTTAACCTTGGATCCAAGAATCATAGGAGATAGAAAATAAAGCGAGACAAAGACTGGCAGGTGATAAAATACTTTTTGTATATTTTTGCAGGGGATAGAGGGGCCATAGAAAGTATGATTGGAATTCTTATTGTTGTCATGTCTGGGGCCGGTACTTAAATGACTTGTGCCTCAGTTTCTTCATACAAGAAATGGGTGCAGCAGTGCAAGATTGGCGATGTGTGTAAGAACTGATGTGATCTCAATGAAGGATGTAAAACACAGGTGCCTGATTTTAAAGTGGACATCTGGAAAGTAAGGTTTGTGGGTTGAGGAAAACTGGCCCTAGAATTAACACTTCACCATGTTTTTCTCTTTGGGAGTTCTTTGGAACTTGTGTGAAGGTAATACTATTGTTTTATTATTATTTTGTTAGGAAAGGGGCACTTTATGTACCAACACAAAAGCTTATTATTTTCCCCAATAAAAACTATTCAGTGACTCTGAGCCTGTGACCATCATTTCCTGAAAATACAGAAAGCACAACAGTGCCAGGGACAGCTGTGTCCAGAGGGATTGCTCTGGATAAGGTTTTTTGTTAAAACTTGGGCTTTTTCAACAGTTTACTCAGTAAGAGGCTAAATAATTGGTGTCATAGGACCAAAAAGATAGGACAGTAGGTAAGGTGCTTGTTTTACAGGTGGCTCTCCTGGGGTTCCATCCCTGATGCCCCATAAAGTCCTCCCAAACCCAACAAGGAGTGTCGCCTGAGTGCTTAGCCAGGAGTAAGCCCTGAGCATCACTTGATGTCCTCCCCCCCCACACAAAAAAAAAACCCACATACACAGAGAAAATAGTGATATCAGGACCACTGAGTGGCGCCAGAGTTACAAAGACGGTGGCCTCCAGTTGGAACAAAGGAACAAGGGGAACTTTACTCACAGGCTCAGGCTTCGGGGAGGGGGTGGGTGCAGAGCTTTTGTTCACGGGGAATTTGGATCCTCCTCACTTCAGGAGAAGGCGAGCCAGAGCCGGTCTCACTGGCAGCTGCAGGAACTCTTTGTCGAAAATGAATGGGCCCCGTGCTCCCTTTCCTGAGAAGTGGAAACAGTGGAATCCCATGCTGCAGATTCGCACAGCAAACCCCCGTGATAGAGAGGGAAATGTGTCCAGCCCCCAAGATTCTGCTACAGGGTCCACTGCACTTTGTGAATGTTTCGGGCTGTTTATTTACACACCGGAATACAACACCTCTTTGTGTGGGATGGACTTGGGGTGGAGATGGAGAAAGGCATTTTGGGGAAGATCCCCCAAAATAAGTGAACACGTTAGAAGTTTTGCTAAAGACATGGTTTTCTGAGGTTGATTGATACTGATAATATTTGACTGTGTCTAATGTTACAATGAACCTGTCAACTTGAGAAATTGATAGTATAGGAAGCATACTCCAGTGGCAGAATAACAATAAACATATCCAGATGAAAGTATTAACACCTCTCCTTAAAAGTAACTTTAGGAAGAATGATTCAAACTCATTTAATCTGATAGAATAAGAAAACGGAAAATTGTATGCAGTATAAGCTACAGATTACAACTGGATTTAAAGTAAAACTCTAATTTTATCTGCTACTCTACATTTTCCAAAGACACACATCACAGGATTAAATAGGTATCCAAATCTGTAACCTTTAAGGAAATGACAAAGCACATACAGAAATGCACATAGATAAGAATTAAGGGCTGGAAATAATTAAGAAATGGAAAGCCTTAAGGTAGAGAATATGAAAATACAAAAGTGATTCTTTGAAAAAGTTAGCAGATACAAAGTTAACTAAAAAGAGAAAGTTCAGAAAAAATAGCAAATTATAAGTAAGTAATAAAAATTACCAAGAATTCAGGTAAATTCTCGATAAACTGATGCAAATGTGCTTGAAAATATGAAATATATTTTTAACAAACTTTTTCTAGCTTTCGCCAGAGAGATAGCATGGAGATAAGGTGTTTGCCTTGCATGCATAAGGGTGGTGGTTCAAATCCCGGCATCCCATTTGGTCCCCCCAGCCTGCCAGGAGTGATTTCTAAGCATAGAGCCAGGAGTAACCCTGAGCACCGCCGGGTGTGACCCAAAACAAAACAAAACAAAAAGAATTCCAAAAGTGAGGGGCCGGAGAGATAGCATGGAGGTAAGGTGTTTGCCTTTCATACAGGAGGTCATCGGTTTGAATCCCGGCGTCCCATATGGTCCCCCGTGCCTGCCAGGAGCAATTTTTGAGCCTGGAGCCAGGAATAACCCCTGAGTACTGCCGGGTGGGACCCAAAAACCACACACACACAAAAATTTCTAGTTTTCATCTAGAATGAAAAATAAGTTGATTATTAATGAAAATTTCAAGTAGACAGAACTATAAGTAATATTCTCCACTCTTCAAATAAGAACCGAAGGTATTTACTTCATAATTTTGGTTAGGCCCTCTAAATACATTAAAATGTCTAAATAAACCATTCTAATGGTGACAACAAGTCAGGTTCATTTACTATAAATAGCACATAACCTTATCATCAGAATGTTACCATTGTAAGTCTACATAAAGACCAGTAGGGGTCAGTCTCGTTTATAAATATTGGTGCCTAAGACTAAAACACTGAAAAATAGAAAATACCAGAGAAGGACAGAATATATTCCAGTGAAAAGAATGACCAACATGAGAAAACATTGTGCCTCAATTTAACAAAATAAATCAGATTTTCATAGTCACATCTAAAAATAGGAAATGTAACTAAGAAATGAAAGTAAAATTAAAAGATTAAAAACTTAAAAGAAAAATTGAATATAAAAACTGGTTTATTTATACAATTTTAGAGCATTTAAACTGTTGTCTCTATTTTAAAGCTGAAGGTAAAATTAAACTCATGTAATGAAAGAATGCACAAAAGAGAGATGATTCTATTAAAGAAAACAAAAAGAAAATTCATATAAGTGCAAAAGCATACTTTACTATATCATTAATTATTTGCTGAAAATACATTAAAATCTTGCCTACCATTCAGCATATCCAGAAAGATTTCATCAAGGCATAGTTGCATTGGAATTTTTTAGTTATTAAAGAATCAATCTCATAGTTATTAAAGAACCAATCACATCAGTGCTATTTTACACAATTCAGAAATTAGAAAATGTATAGAGTTTCAGTTATGTGTTTTTTCTTTTATTTTTCATAGTTACTAGAAAAACACAGTTTTATTACTTTATAAGTGTTAGGAATAAGATGCAATGATTTAATCTATGTGTATATATTGCAAAATGATTGTTCCAATATCATCAGCTTCTCAGTTACAAATTCTTGTTTGGTTGAGAACTTTTGAATTTTTATTTATAGGCCAATCCCAATTGTACTTAGAACTTACTTCTGTTCTGTGCAGGGATTACTCATTAAGGAGTTGGGAAACCATATGGGATGCTCAGGATTAAACCTGGTTCAGATGAGTACAATATAGTACAACCATTCTATACTCTCTCTCTCTCTCTGGCCTTCTATAACTTTTAAAATTCAGGTTATCCACATCTTTCGACAGTTGACATGGAATGTCAACTATATATAGTCCCCATATAGTTTGACAGTGTGTCCTTTATGGTGTTCTTTATTTCCCCCCACCTTACTCCTAACTTGAATTTTATCTCTTCTGGCCCCCCTTCACCTTTATTTTCAACCTCCTTCCAGCCCTTAGGAGCCATTTGTCTATTGTTTCCATAAAATTGTATTTTTTAGATTCTCTATATTAAGTGAGAACATATCTCAGCAACTGGAACAAGCATTCGAGAAGACGAGAACAAGTTGTGGAAGTAGAGTCATCCTTAGTATCCAGCCAGCCCAGCCTCTAAATATGACTCCCTTCAAGTCCCTTGTAAATTGATCCTATCCAGTCATTCTTTTTCAAACTTATTTTTTATTAATTGGGTATATTGAATGCAAAAAAAAGAGACCATCCCAATTTTCAGGATTTGTATTTTTCTTTTTTATTTCGTTTCTGGACAGTGTCATCAGGTCCACCAGTTGTGGTAAATTACAGGGTTTCTCTTTAATTACAGATTAATAGTAGTCCATTTACTAACCTAATTCATATCAAATAACAGCCTGATCATACATAAATATGATTATACTTTTGAAGAACTACACACAAACAAAAAACCGAATTAGTTGAGATGACGATAAAATACTTGAGCATTTTTTTGTTGCTGTTTTGGTTTTGGGATCACACTCAACAGTGCTCTGGGCTTACTCCTGATTCCTCAGGGAATCACTCCTGGTGGTTCTCAGGGAATCATCTGGGGTACGGGGGAATCGAACCCAGGTCAACTGTGTACAAGGCAAACATGCTACCCTTACTATCTCTTTGGTCCAAGAATTTTTACTAAATAATTAGAATAAATATAATTAAAGGAAAAGAATCAGTACTTAAGAAGTCAGTCCTGGGAGCCAGAGAGATAGCATGGAGGTAGTGTTTGCCTTACATGCAGAAGGATGGTGATTCGAATCCCGGCATCCCATATGGTCCCCCAAGCCTGCTAGGAGCGATTTCTGAGTGTAGAGCCAAGATTAACCCTTGAGCGCTGCTGGGTGTGACCCAAAAACCAAAACAAAAACATAAAAAAGTAAGTCAATCCATTGGAAAAATTGCTTTTAAATAACATTCAAATACCTTGAATGTGTGGTGATCTGAAGACAAAAACATCATTCTGAGTAGAAAATGTGTTGTATGCTGAAAATACGCAACTACCTGGAAAATCTCAGAAAATCATGATTCAAGGAATAAGTTCTACCTTTAAAATTAGAGCATATATGGAAGATATCATGAAGGTTCACTTATAGAGAAACAAAAAGTTAAAGTGCATGTGAGGACCAGGATTCAGGATTCATATATATGAGACTTTGGCACATAATGTCAATTCATGGCACCACATAAAAATGTTCAAGAACTTCTTAAATTCTGTATCTCCTGATGATTCAATAAAAATATTCAAGAAACTTTAAAATTTATTTTAAAAATTAAGTGCATAGAAATAAACTTAAACCTGATCAAAGTTGTAAAAACATTTACAATTCAGATATGTATGAAAATCCATGTTAATAAATTTGGTGTGGAGATTTAACAGTATTTACCAATTCTCAAAGTACATTTGTGTAGTTGACATATGACATTAGTAGTTCTGTGGAGTTCAGGTTTGTAATCTACCTCCTTTCTCAAATTCATATGTTGAAATTTCTATCCCCAGTGTGATGGCAATAGGAAATTTGTCCCAAGGGTGGGACCTGTGTGGGTTAGTGCCTTTGTAAGAAAAGGGAGGAAAGAACAACAGTGTGAATATGGGGAGAAAGGGACTCTCATTCACTACTAGGGGGAATGTTAATTGGTCCAGCCTTAATGTAAAACACCTAAAATTGAGCTCCTATATGACCTGGCAATACCTCTCCTGGGAATATACCCTAGGAGCTCAAAAACTCAACGCAGAAAAGGCTTCTGCTGCACTCCTATGTTTATTGTAGCACTTTTCACAATAGCCAGAATCTGGAAACAATCCAAGTGCCCAAGAACAGATGAGTGAACAAACTAGGGTACATCAACGCAGTGGAATACTATGTAACTGTTAGGAAAATTAAGTCATGAAATTTGATTATCCAGAGATGGATATGGAGTATAGTATCATGCTAAGTGAAATGAGTCAGGGAGAGGAATAGCCATAGAATGGTCACAGTTATTTGTGGGATATTTAAAAAAAAAACTATGGTAATAATACTCAAAGACAATAGAGACTAGGATCAGGAGGACCAGTAGGAACCTTGCCACAAATAGTGGGAGAGAGCAGAGAGGGCAGAGTCACTATGACAATGAGAGTTGGAAATGATTGGTCTTGGCAAAAACTGGGTGTAGGAAAGAGGAAAGTGGTAGGTATGGTACTGCTTCATTTAAAAGTATTGCAAACCACAGTGTCTAAAGGAAAAAAGAAGAAAAGAGAGAAGAAAAGTGTCATAGAGGCAGATTGTGGGCACAGGAGGGTGGGAGGGAAACTGGTGGCAAAAAATACGCACGATGAAGGGATGGGTGTTGGAACATTGTGTGACTGACAGTCACGAACAATTTATGACTTTATTTCACAGTGATTAAATTTAAACATTTATTAAATGAAAAAAGAGGGATGGGAGGAAGTGTCTTTCTAAGACTAGGAAGACCCTACTATAATACGAGCACCTGCAAACCAGATAGTGGGCCCTGATGAAGACATTCAGGAAACCAGCACCTGAGCCTGAGACCTCCAGCCTCCAGAAATGGGACGTTCATTTGTTACTTAAGTTGCCCAGACTCTTCTCTTAAAGCAAAATAAACACAAAGATAGGTATGAGGACATCACGAAAACTGAAGGAAAGGAAAAGCAAATACACCTTCAGTGGCATTTTACATGAAGAAAGGAGGGGAAAGCCCATAGGTACCCATGAATTAAAATTTTTTTTTAAAATTAAAAATTAGAATTAAAAAAGTACTAACCAATCTTGGATGTAACTAAATATCTGCCTTTCTTGATCTTGAAATACATAAGTAGGAAAAGTGATATATTGGTATTCACATTGGTCGAAAAGATTCAGGAATGAGCACATACCTATTGGAGTGGAATTGTGAAAAGTTATATCGTAAAAACCTTACAAGTGATCCTGCAAAGTGTGTTGGGTGAACTCAGGAACCATTGAGAACACGAATAACATGAGGCTCAGATCCAGTACATTTCACCAATAAAACTTCCATTTATATCTAAATTTCTAATGTAAATATGAAACTTAGAACAGAGAACACAAAGTAAACACTAAAGTCAAAATGTCTTTCTAAATTTTGACATCCTCTTAGCAACTTCCTGGAGTAAATGCTGTGCCTGGGTTCCAAGATAAATTATCTCATTTCACCCTCAACCTCTTAGTATCATCACTAATGCTCTTTCTAGAACTGAGGATAACTTATGATAAGCAAGACTAAGATATGGGCCTTGAGCCTAAATGTTGGTGACAACTACCTCCAGACCTGGAGTCCTCATCCTCTGTGCTGCCTTGCAAATTTGACCCCATAAAAAGAGCCTTATGGTGGCTAAAGAGAAACTACAATGGTTAGGTCATTTGCCTTGCACATGGCTGACTTGAGTTCATTCTCCAGTTTGAGTCCTGCCAGGAGTGATCTCTCAGTGTAAGATCTCTTAAGAGCCAGGTGTAAGGTCTGAGCTGGGTGTGTCCCTGAAACAAAAACAAGAAACAGATTATTTTCTTATGAATAAGACTGGAAGAAACACCCAGAAACACAACAGAGGATTTCAAGAAACAGGGCAAGAGAGTTTTTTCATGATATGTAAAATTATCCAATGAAACAAAAGATGAACAACTATAAAAAAGTGACAGAAAGTTGAATTGACTTTGCCCAGGAAACAGAATGCAAATTGTTGCAGAGAGGAAAAAGTTGTCACGCATCACAGATAATGATGCTTATTAAAACTGCACAGAACTTTCATGATTTTTCAATTTATCAAAGACCCCAGCATTTGAAATCACACTTGAATGAGCGCTGGGGGAATTAGAACTCGTGAAGATTGCTTGTCTAAGTGCACTTCCCACTCAGAAAAATAGGAGAATGTCAGTCACATCACAAATTCACATCTATACATATACTCTCCTTCACTAAAATTGTTTATTTAAATATAACTTAATGACAATCTTCAGCACATGTTAAATGTTAAATGAGTCAAATACAAATATGTTCAGTGCAACATCTTTTCTAGCAGTAGATGATTAGAAATGACTAAAAAGGACCAGAAACTGTAGGCAACTAGTGAAAATATGGCATAGATATATTTGTAGTGTACAATCAAGACACTTCTAAAAAGTAAATATATCCCCCCCCAAAAGCCTGAGAAACAGGTTGACCTGGAAGTTAAGATGTTTATAGAATGATATAATTTGTTTATAAATTGTAAATATGATAGTTTTAACTATAAAACCAGAATTATATATGTACATATATAATTTTATTTGCTGTCTTTGCTTATGTGTGCATAAAAGTGACCTAGAACATCCTTTGTATATGTTGGGATACTTATATATAATATGTATCCTTTCGGTAGGAATATGTGAATTACATATGTATTCATATATGTACCTATATAAAATATATTAAGTAAACACATGATAATACACAATGATGCATGCGTGTGTAAAATAAATATATAATTGAACATTTAATGTCATCAGTTGATTTGGAGTGTGGGTTGTGTGAACAGAAGCTGCCAACATTATTAATTAGACTCTGATGATAGATTAATTTGTTTCATCCCAATATATACAATATTCTCAGTGTAAAGATTCTGCAATTACTATGAGCCATCACCATGGTAACATTGCTGCAGATCATCACTATGGTAACAGAGCTTCTGCTGATCACTATGGCAACGGAGTTCATCTAGCACTATGACAACTAGCATGATTCCATTTCCACCAAGTAGATAAATAGATTGACTTATTTGGCCTAATGTCCACTTTGGCAACTAGTCTTCAGTTCATAACTCTGAGACATAGGTCTTCATACACAATATTGGTTGTTTTTGTGTGCCTCTGTAAATACGTTTTTTCCTCGTTGAAAGGTTATTGAAATATAACGCAAAAGTTGGCAAAAGTGAATTAGAAAATAATCAGTGAGGACCCAGAGCCATAGCACACACATCTTTAAGACTTTTGTCTTGCAGACATCTGACCTGGGTTTGATCCTCGACATCCCATATGGTCCTCCAAGCCTGCCAGGAGTGATTCCTGAGCATAGAACCAGAAGTAAGCCCTGAGAACCACCGGGTGTAACCCAACAACCAAAAGATATAAAATAATCAGCCAGCAAGAGAAGGTGGCCATAGAGCAGACAGGACAACAACTGACAATCTTGGGAAATAAACCCAAGAAATTCGAAGGAAAGAATTTCTAGATCCATGGATAAAGAAGTTAATTTTAAGACAAAGATGGGTTTTTTTTTTGTTTGTTTGTTTGTTTTATTTTGGTTTTTGGGCCACACCCAGTGTTGCTCAGGGGTTACTCCTGGCTGTCTGCTCAGAAATAGGTCCTGGCAGGCACGGGGGACCATATGGAACACCGGGATTGAACCAACCACCTTTGGTCCTGGATCGGCTGCTTGCAAGGCAAACACCGCTGTGCTATCTCTCTGGGCCCAAGACAAAGATGTTAATAGAGAAAATGGGACTTTTTTTCTTTGGTTTTGGGGCCACACCCAGTGACGCTCAGAGGTTTCTCCTGGCTCTGTGCTCAGAAATCGTTCCTGGCTTGGGAGACTGTAGGGAATACTGGGGGATCTAACCCAGGTCCTTTCTGGCTAAGCTCCATCTACAAGGCAAACACCCTACCACTGCGCTATCACTCTGGCCCCCAAACTGGACATTTTTAATGAACCAGAAGTTAAGAACATCTAAAGGTTTATTGTAGTTATATAGCCTCAGAAAATATAAATAAAAATGAAATAATATAGGAAGTCTACAAATTTATTGAGTTAGCAAACTTTTTCTTTTGTTTTCCTTCTTTCCTTCCCTTTAAGGGAAGAAAAATTAGTTAAAAAGGACCCCCTGGTAACTGTTGTTTAGAGGCAGGTGCCCAGGGGGCTATATACCCCTCTCCCCTCGCTGGGGAGCTGGGTAGTGCCTGGGTTGTTGTTTCTTTCCTGGAAGCATTTCTTGGATGGCCTCGCTGGAAAAATTAACGGCTGAATTTCTGGTTTATGCTTCACTATCGCTGCTCCTGTCTTTCCCTCTCCTCTGGTCCTTTCTCTGACAGACTCCTTGCCTTGGTCACAACCTCAGCTCTCTCTGCGCAGGGATTGGCTGTAAACCTCCCTCCCCCCAACCCCCGTTTCCCTGCCCTACCTATTGTCCTATTAAACCTTGTCTCCAAAGAAACTTTTTGGCTACACCCGGTGGCGTTCAGGGGTTACTCCTGGATCTGCACTTAGAAATCCTTCCTGGCAGGCTCAGGGACCATATGGGATGCCGGGAATAGAACTTGGGTCCATCGTGGATTGGCCACATGAAAGCCAAATGCCCTACCACTGTGCTATCTCTCTGGTCCCGAGAAACGTTTTCTTATCAGAGTTGTGCATCTATTTGCCTTATTGGCCTCAGAACAAGGGGCATTTTCTTTTTTATTAATAATAACTTAAGCAACCAGGGTTATAAAAATGTTTGTAGTTGGGTCTCAGTCATCGAATGTACACCACCCTTCACCAGTGTAACTTTCCTGCCACCAGTGTTCCCCATTTTTCTCCTCCCTCATCCCCTGCCTGTCTTTAGGACAGGCATAATTTCTCACTATCATTGTCATGGTAGTTGTTAGTGTAGTTATCAGGGGCATTTTCTGGCCTCAGATTTGTCCCATGACCCTCTCATTTTCTCACTCCTTTGATTTCTGGGGCAACAGCAGGAGTCCAATTCGATAGATATTGCATTTTCTTATTTCTTTCAATACTAGCTCTTTGCTACTAACTCGATCAAATTACCTCACAGTCTTTCCACTCATTTCACTCATCAGAGAGAAAGTGGGAATTCCAATACCTCCTTTGCATGGGGCTAGAAATATGGTTCAGCCATTGAGCATTGGACTTGTATGTGTGAGGCACTGGTTTCTATTCCTGGCACTGGAAATAAGTAAAGAAATTTTATCCACAATTCCATTTTCATGGTTCTTGATGTGAAATCTGGATAAAATAAATCAGATTTAATTTAAATGTAAGCTAAGAATTTTTTTGAGGTTCTTTATAAAGAATGATGCTCATACTCAAAGATTTGGATTCCACCAGTATTTTTTAGGTGAGACCTAAGATACTTATAATTAACAAATTATATTTTCTCACTTTTTTGGTCTTTGGGGCACATTGAGCAGTGCTCAGGGATTATTCTGGTCTCTTTACTCAGCTATAACTTATGGTCAACTCAGGACCATGAGATGCTGAGGATCGAACCCAGGTTGGCTGCATGCAAGGAAAAACATGCTGTTTTATTGCTCCAATTCCCAAGTTTCACAAATTTTAAGAGACTGGGAAATATTTTGCAATTTATTTCAGCTAAGAGCTGAATACAGAAAGTGTCAAATTGCAAACTATAAAATTAATTTTGATTTTCTGAAAAATGTCAAAAGTATGTTACTAGGACACATCACCACATAAGAGATAACATACAATGAAGAGATAACCGAATAATAGGTAAAAATAGCCATATGATTTAGAACCTAGCTTAAATTGTGATTCAAAGCAAGAGACACAAAATTTTTGTTTTGAGATAAATAAACTCTGTGTGTCGTTAACTGCCAATAAGTTGTTAGATTTTATATGCCTGTTTCATGTATCGAAGAGAGGGTGGAGTCACATAAAACTATGTAAGGTATAACAAGTGGAACAAGTTTAAGAGGCATTGTTTATTTAAATAATATACACATTATGTATATTTATAAAATTTTAAAGAAAAGAAAACTTTAAGTTATTGTACTAGGATAACCAGATTAATCTATGGGTTTAGAGAAGAGAATCTGTGGAGATATGAGTAAGATGCTTTGATGTAGAATGTTCTATAAGTTGTGTGGATGCTGTTTGCAGAGGGCTAATCATATCCTTCAGCTGGCTCTAACTCACTAACGTTTAATGTGACTTCTAGCCAGGTACACATTCAATCATTTACTGGTGGCTTGGAGTTGGACCTGGCCAAAGTCCTTTCCTGGACAGTGAAAAATAGTGCAGACCAATGTTTTGTATTTCCTTGTCCAGAAAAGCTGGTTTATCAGTATACTGTGTACAGATCTGTACACATCAAAAGTTATCTAGTCTGGACACTTAACTTTTCAGGAGTTGTAACTTAAAAACGATGTAGAAAGCAGGGAGGTGGCTCAACTAGTAAAGCGCATATTTGAACTTTTGGGGAGACCCAGTTTAATCCCCTGTACCCTCGTTAGCTCCCTGAGCACTGACTTGTAAAGTTTAGAAACCTTTGAACCCTATGGGTTCCAGATACACAATAAAATCAGCACATTGGTTCTCACATGTCCATCCTCCTCCTCCTCCAAGTATCTCCAAGTATGAATTAATGTGTTTCACATTTCCCCAATAGCTGTTGTTCAAGGACATCTTGGGAACACTAACAATAATTCCAAAGTCAAATCTATCCACATTACTGACCCATTAGGGGGAATATCTGTGGGAGTCTCACTCCAAGTACAGGACTTAGATGAGTGCTAGACTTCCTAGCCAGTACCAACACTGGCCATACCTATAGACTGAACTATGCAAAAACAAAAAACACATGCAAGAGAAGGTCACAATGATGGGTTAACATTAAACATTATTGGGCGTCAGAGCCCAGTGCGGGAGTTGTTTGCCTTACACATGGTCTAGCCGGGTCTGATCTTCAGCATACCCTATTGTCCTCTGAGCCTGCCAAGAGTAATTTCTGAGCAATTAGGGCCAGGAGTAACCCCTGAGCACTTCCAGAGGTGGCATAAAAAAGGGAAAAAAATCGTATATGACTCAAAGGGACAGGAGTTAAGTGAGTATAGCATGTAATCTCATACACACAAACTTAATGTGAGTTTCTTCTTAACTTTTTTTTGTTTGTTTGTTTTTGGGTCATCCAGCAGCACTCAGGGGTTACTCCTGGCTCTATGCTCAGAAATCACTCCTGGCAGGCTCAGGGGACCATACGGGATGCCGGGATTCGAACCACTGCATGCTAGGCGAACACTTTACCTCCATGCTATCTCTCTGGCCCCCTCTTCTTTACTATTATGAAGATTTCTTGCTTTTCTTTTTCCAATCCAATAGCCACTACACCTAAAACAGTTGTTTTTTTTTTTGTTTTTTTTTTTTTTTTTTTTTTTTTTGAGCAGGGGAAGCTATATTCAGAGGTGCTCAGGACTCACCTCTTCTGAGATCATGGAACTATATGTGATGCCAGGAATTGGCCTACAGGGTGGCCACCTGTACGCTAGTGCCTTCCCCACCGTACTTTCTCTCTGCCTCCCCCCAACAAAATTTAAACTGGAATTATCATCAGAGCACTTACGATTAACCTCAAAGGGACATGGAACTTTGAAGCCAGGGCAGAGTGTAGGTCATTCTTTCCTTCACCCACTGATTTCTTTGAACAGGTTTCTGTGTCTCAAGGTTCTTGTGTTCCCGCTATTCCCTGCCATGGTCATCTCAAAGAGCCTTTGCTCTCTCCTCATAGGCCCTAGGCTATTTTCTGCACCCACTGTCTTATCCCTGGCTAGTAGAGGGCGTGGGGAGAGGCAGAGACCACTTGTCTTCTGCTGCCTCCTGGCTGTGTTGAGGTCGTGAAGAATAAACTTCTTCCATGCACATAGGATAAAAAATAGATAAGTAAAAAATCTTATTTCTGAGCCACCACTGGTTTTCCCTATGAGACCCTCAGACCTGCACAGGGGCTTGTTAGCCCCCCCAGAACATTGCTAATGGCCTTATTATTCTAAGGATGCATCCACCCACACACATTCAGAGCCCTTGATGGCTTTGAAAGCCTCTCTAAACACTGGCAGAGATTAGTGACATTCCCAAATCAATTTTCTGTAAGCCCCAGGGTTTTCAGCCAGATAAAAGAGCACTCTCAGAGACAGGCGAGGTGGGTGGGTGGGTGGCAGGGGCAGCAGTCACTTCATCTGCTCCCCAAGGCAATGCTGAGCACGTCATTCCCCTGATTAAGTTGCCCCAAAGGCCTCTTACTGCGGTTAGAATAAAGGCCAAACCTATTATGATGATGTACAAGATATTTCATTGTATTCCCTCTGCTTGTATTTCTCAATTCAGTGCTCAATCTTCCCCATTCCCTCACTCCTGTGCTTGAAGATTTAGCAGTAACAGCCCTCTTTCAGGTCTTTGAAGTACGATCATTTCTCCTGAATGTATTTTCTCCTCCAACACACACCCCATCTTTCTCCATGTTTTTGATTCTCTTGGTCTCTTCACGGCATGCTTGGCTTCCCTGTGTCTCTGACTCAAGAGCTGTCTATGTGTGTCTCTCTCATTATTAGTTTCTCTTCATCTCTGGAGCTCTCCATGTCTGTGTATTTCTAACTTCCACAGTTTCTCTCTGATTAATTATCTCTGTCTCTTTGTTGCAATTACTTCTCTCTCTTTCTCTCACAAATGCACCATGATTCCCATCCCTGGCCCCCTTCCTTGGGATTTCATTCATATTTCACCTTTCTTCTAGCACATTCCATCCTTCATTGTTTTGACATCAAATCAACCTGCATGTCTTCTTATTTTTTTTGGGGGGGGGGTGGAACACACCCGGCAGCGTTCAAGGATTACTCCTGGCTCTGTGCTCAGAAATCTCTCCTGGCAGGCTCGGGACCATCTTGGATGCCGGGAATCAAATCCGGGTCCGACTGCATACTTTTATTTCAATGATATTTCTACAGGAGGACTCCATCATCTGCATAATTTTAGTCCCCAACATTTCCCACCCTCTAGTACTTTTTCAAGTTCCAACAGAGGCAGAAGCTTTGGCCTGTTTGTTGTGTAGATCAAATACTAGGACAGTTCCTGCTCTAACACAGCTGCCTCTCAGATCCTAGAATCTAAGCTATTGAGATCTGGTGCACTCTTTGGATATAAACCTTCCTGAATATGGGGATAATAAAGGCAAACACCAACCACCTGTTCTGAATAGATGCAAGAAGGATAGCTGGTCTGAGTGGGAGAGGATAGAGAAAATGAAAAGAAAAGGAGAGGTAGGCAGAAACTGGACCAAACTGGACTATGCAGTGATGAGTGCTAAGTTAAAACCTGAATAATGTTTTAGAAATTTTCACATGGGGGAGAGAAAGGGGTGTTTGGGCTATATCCAGTAGTGCTCAGGGCTCTGTGCTTAGGGGTCATTCCTGGTGGTGCTCACAAGACCATATGCAGTACCCAGAGAGAAAAGCCAGGCCAGCAAAGGGCAAGGTAAGCACTTTATGCTCTATACTAGCTTTCTCTCCCCCTCACTGGAAGATTCTTTGTGTCACAGAAAAGAGCTCTTCTTAGGATCGATGGGTTTACTGTTGATTGGTTTGTGGGTCTACCATGTAATACTCAGGGCAGTGCCTGGGAGATTCTCACAGTGAAACTTAGCAAACTGGCCCAATAGGATCAACTTTAGAACTTGATGATGAGCTCCTCAGGTTCTGAGTTCCAGGAACCATCAGGGATGTGTGTGGTGGTGCCTAGGGGTGTCCAGGATCACCTAGTGGTGTTTGCTGGGCCCTGTGGTATCAGGGTTGAAATTCAGATACTTTGGTCTGGGTTGCATGTGCTCCTGATCCCTGAGGAATTTCCCCCAGATCTAGTAGAGAGAAGTTAGAAGTGGTCATCTTTGAAGCCAGACATGTAAGACGATTATTGTGGAAAGAGGAAAGTGAATGTCATCACACTCATCTATTCAATGAGTAATACAGGGCAAATCTGTAACCAGTTTTTCATAAGATTTATAGTACTATTAGTACATTGACAGAAGAGATGGATCCTGAATTCTGTTAAATATACAGAACACTTGCAGATAAGGAGGAGAAAACTGTAGTTTGACTGTTTTGTTTTGGTCACACCTGGTAGGACTCCGCTCTGAGCTCAGGGATGATTCCTGGTGGGACTAGGGTACCATACATGGTGCTAGTGAATGAACTCAGGTCGAGTGCATGCAAGGCAAATGTCTTACCTGTTTTATTATGTCTCTGACTCTGTAGTTTGACGTTTTAGACACCTTGGAATGGTGCTTTGTGAATCTAACGATCTTTCCAGTTACAGCAAATAGAAAATACTGCTGATCTACCTAGTGACCATCTTCTGACTGCAATAGGTCAGTAGGTTCCCCTTCATAGACCATGAATATCACAAAGAATTATGAAATGGGCAACAGATTAAAAGGGGAGACTTTTGCTTTGTTTATCGAGTTGGCAAATGATCTTCAGTAAAACTAGACAAAGTAAGCAAAATAGTAGGATAAGAATTGATAAATTGATAAAGCCCCACAAAAAAGTAATGAATCATGATCTTCCCAAGTTTGGAAAATTCTCACCGGGGAATGGAAAATGGTGATGTGCATGTAAAAAATTTTTAAAGAGTTCACTTACTCTTAGGATCAACTAGAAAATGCTATGGACTTCACTGTCCCTATTTTCACAAAAGGGAATAACTCCTAGAAACTCTGATTTAGAAACCCTACACAGATCAAAGGGATAAAGAAGAAATGATGACCAAACTCAGGATTTCTGCAGTTTGGGCAATACCTTGAACATCTTTTGAGAGCTGTTCTTTGGCCCATAAGGACTCTGGCAGAGTGTAGATCCAAGTTTTTATTATGTGTGATATGGCTACAAGTCTCTATGACTGTTTCATCCTAGTCATATAATTTCATCAGGAAAGATAAAGCCCTTATTTCCATGAAACACAACGCATAACTTCTAAATGATGGATTATATTTTTGTGGTGTCTAGGAAATAATAAAAGAACACACATTTTCATGCAAGAGTTTAAGAGTGTGGATTTTCTATTTAGTTCTTTGATACTTTTGAAGAATCTTCTGTGTAAAGTGGGAGGCCAGGGTCAAAGGCCACTCCACATTTGAATTTCTTTCTTTCTTTCTTTCTTTTTTTTTGTGGTTTTTGGGTCACACCCGGCAGTGCTCAGGGGTTACTCCTGGCTCCAGGCTCAGAAATTGCTCCTGGCAGGCACGGGGGACCATATGGGACGCTGGGATTCAAACCGATGACCTCCTGCATGAAAGGAGGTCTTACCTCCATGCTATCTCTCCGGTCCCTCCACATTTGAATTTCTGACCTTCCACCATCATTTGTCAAAGAGCACTTTGGGGAGGACTTTAAGGACTTCAAGTGGGGGGACCTGGAAGCCACTCTCTGTCATGTGGGTGATCCAAGTGAGGTTTAAGGGGTTATGTAATGTCAAGGGTCAAACCTAGTGTGCACTCTGCCACCCTGATAACCTCCCTCATCCTAGA
Source organism: Suncus etruscus (assembly GCF_024139225.1). Lineage (NCBI taxonomy): Eukaryota > Metazoa > Chordata > Mammalia > Eulipotyphla > Soricidae > Suncus > Suncus etruscus. The sequence continues at coordinate 953,363 of NC_064858.1, read as the reverse complement.
AGAAAGTGTTCTTTCTCCAATGAACTGCATTTGAACTTTTGTCAGAATAAATTGCATGTACTGTGACCATCTATTTCTAGATTGTTCTGTGCCACTGAGTTATACATCTATACATTTACCTTGTCATGCTGTCTTTATCTTTGAGAAAAAGCAATCAATATGGAACTATTAAGTACAATCTGAGTTGAACATTTTTCATAAAAACCCTTCATGATGTTCAAAAAGACAGTTGACAGTTTACATTTCAAGTTCTGAAAAGCATAGCTCAACATCAGGGAGTGTTGAATTTTATCAAATGCTTTTTTTCTACGTGAATTTGTATTGAATGTTACCCAGTGCATTTTCTGTATATATTTGGTTGAATTTTACCCAATGTATTTTCTATATATATTCATATGATCACATCATTTCTTATGCTATGAATATAAGTATACACCCAACTTACAAATGGTAAATCACTTTTGTGTTCCTGGAGAAAGTCCACTCTTTTTTTTTTTTTTTTTGGGCCACACCCGGCGGTGCTCAGGGGTTACTCCTGGCTGTCTGCTCATAAATAGCTCCTGGCAGGCACGGGGGACCATATGGGACACCGGGATTCAAACCAACCACCTTTGATCCTGGATCGGCTGCTTGCAAGGCAAACGCCGCTGTGCTATCTCTCCGGGCCCGAAAGTCCACTCTTGCTACACTATTTAATACTTTTAAAGTAACGCTATATTTAGGTTTTTGTTTTGTTTTGTTTTGTTTTGGTTTGGTTTTTGGGTCACATCTGGCACTCAGGGGTTACTCCTGGCTCTATGCTCAGAAATTGCCCCTGGTAGGCTCGGGGGACCATAAGGGATGCCGGGATTTGAACCACTGTCCTCCTGCATGAAAAGCAAACACCTTACCTCCATGCTATGGCTTTGCCCTCGCTATATTTAATTTTTAAGGACATCTGTAGCTAAATTCATTACAAGGGGCTGGAGCAATAGCGCAGTGGTAGGGTGTTTGCCTTGCACACAGCTGACCTAGGACAGACCTGGGTTCAATTCCCAGAATCCCATGTGGTTCCCCGAGCCAGGAACGATTTTTGAGTGCATAGCCTAGAGTTACCCCTGAGTGTCAACAGATGTGGCCCAAAAAACCAAAATAATAAATAAATGGATCACAAATATCCTGTCAACTCATTTCCTTGTGATGTCTTTATATAGGATGGGTATACAAATATGATAGTTTATGAAATGACGTAGGTATGTTCATTCTCTGATATTTAGTAGCAAAATTTATAGAATGTGTCCTATTTCTTTTTTTTTTTTTTTTTTGGTTTTTGGGCCACACCCAGCAGAGCTCAGGGGTAACTCCTAGCTCTGTATTCAGAAATAGTTTCTGGCAGGTCTGGGGGACCATATGGGATACTGGAAATCGAACCCAGGTCTGCCTGGGTCAGCTGTGTGCAAGGCAAATGCGCTGCTATCTCTTTGTGCCACCCCCTATTTATTTTTTAAGCATTTCCTGTAATTCCTCAGGGAAACAATTAGGTTAAAACTCACTGTGGGACCCGAGAGTGAGTGAAAAACAACTTCACTCACTCACCTGGAGTAAGTTTTCATAGTTGGTATCTTTTAGAGAATGAATCCACTTCATTTAAGTTACCGGAGTTGAAGGTCCTGAGTTCCTCGTAATGTTCCTTTATTAGCCACTCATCATCAGGAGGACCAGAAGTGACACCTTCTTGTTCCTGACATTGATAGTTTTCATCATCTGTTTTGTTCTTAGATGCTCTTAGCCCTGATGGATGCTACCGATCCAACATTCTTTGACGCGTTTCCCCTAATTTTTGTTTTTTCTCTCTTCTGTACCCATTTCTAACCTTCTTCATATCTGCTTTCATTTTTATTGTTTTGCTCCTTTGGTTTGAATTGAATTTCTCTAGGTAGTTTTCTGGAGGGTAGAAGTGTTGATTATTGACTTTATTTTCTCCTATTTGTTATTTAACTGGATAATAAACAAGACTAACAATAGCCAACTCATGTCAACGATAGCATTTCTAGTCTCGAGATGACACAGAAGAGCTAGAATGAGCCTGGAACTGGCCAACCTGGCTTCTCTCAGATGGGATGAGATGTCTGCCTGGTTCTTAAACTGGCTTTCCTCAAGACCAGAAAGCTAATCAATATCTTTTGTGCCAGCATCACCATATCTCCCTGAAGTTACCTTTTTTTCCAAATTTCCATATAGGTGGCTTGCATTACAACCTCACTTTTCTATTATACCCAAGAAAAATGTACTGATGTTCTGTTTGTCTAGACTTTTATTATTTAAAAATGTCTTGGGGTCAGAGAAGTAGTACAGAGATTAAGCCACTTGCCTTCCATGTAGTCAACTCTAGTTTAATACTTGGAAAAATGTGTGGTGCTCAAAGTATCACCAGGAGTGATCCCTGAGCACAGAGCCAGGAATAGCCCCTGAGGATCTCAAGGTGTACCATCAACCCCCACCCCAATAAAAACAGTATCTTGGTGGGATATATGGAATGGACACATACTATGCATGAAGGAGGTCTGGATCCAAAACTGCCAAATCCCACTGGAAAAAAACCTGAGCATTAAGTTTCTGAAGAATTAAGATTAATTAAGATTCAGAATATCTTAATTAATCTTAATTCAGAATTAAGATTCTGAAGAATGCCATAAACAAAAAAATTAAATAAAAAGATACTCCTTTCTGTACATTGGTGGAAGTCTCTTGATTCACACAAAAAGACAAGAGCTTGGAGCATTTTACCTTACTTCTTCCTAGAGGGATATTCTGCTGTTTGTGAGATGTACTCAAAATGAATCTATAATACAAATGAAAAGATTTCATTTTATGCTAGAAACGAAAAAAATGTGGGTCTTGTGTTGTTATTAACTTGATGGAAATCCATAGAACAAAATTCAGTACTTGTATGAGAAATCCTATTCCTGGGAATATACCCCCCAAGGTCCCAAAAGCACAAGCCAGAAAAGACACCTGCATTGTTATGTTCATTGCATGATCATTAACAGACTATCCAGAATCTGGAAACCACCCAAGAGTTCAAGAGCAGATGACTGAACAGAGTGACTGTGGTCCTTGAACACCATGAAATACTATTCAGCAGTAAACAACAGGTTGATATGTGGATGGATCTGGCAAATATCATGTTGAGTGAAGTTAGTTAGAATGAGAAGGACCAAGAATGATCTGTCTAATATGAAAGCTATACAGAAACTTCATAAGGGAAGTTTACAAGGCCCAAAGGGCAATAGAAACAGAGAGGAAGAGAACTGATTTTCGATGGAAGCTTGACACTAGATTGAAGGTGAGGGGATAAATTAGGAAAGGGCATAATGGAACAACAATGGAGGGCAAAGGTCCTGCTCTAGAGGGCTAGGAGACATACAGAAGGGAAACTGGACAATTGGTGGAGGGAGTGAACACTGATGAAGTGATTGGTGTTGAAACATTGAATACCTGAGATTTAATCACGAATAAAGCTGTAAGTCCAATTCACAGTAATTAAATGTTTTTCTTAAGGGGCTAGAGTGAACACACAGCAGGTAGGGCATTTGCCTTGCACGTGCACAATTCAGGTTTTATCCCTGGCATTTCATACAGTCCCCTGAAACTGCCAGGAATGATTCCTGAGTGCCACTAGGTGTGTTCCCCAGAAAAATCTACAATTTTTTTTCTTGAATTATTTTTTAAAATACTAGAATTTAAAATATGTGGCCTTGTTTGGGAAACTTTTATGGGTTCTCACAAGACCTTCATTTCAGACCCTGCAGTATTTTCTGCCATATTGCCTTCTGAAAAACAGGAGTTAACACTTTCATTATATGTTATTCTTTCTGAACTTTCACCATTCCTTTCTGAAAAATTCAAGTCCCCTTAACAGTGTCTCTCCTCTCCAAGTATCAGGATTCCACCATCCAGAAATGCTCAAAGACTTTCATATGATGACAAGTTGTTGGGAAGTGATGGGACAGAGGTGATAGTGCTGGGCTCTATCTCTCTGACCACCTGTTTCCCCATAGCTGCCTCTCCTGGGCAGCTTTGTCCCTAGTAATTCCTCATGAACTGGAACACATAATTTTCTCTAAGCAGTTCCTCATCCACTCTGTCCCCCTCCAGGTATTGTTACGAATGCTGCTGGCACTCTCCAATTCTAGGAACACCAGACACCCCTTTCAGAAAGTCTCTGAGACCTGGAATCTGAGCTTCCTAAGTCATACGGATAAAATTCTTTCAGACTCAAGGAGACAAGAAGCTAATCTATTTTCCAAAAATATTTGAGCACTTTAAGTCACTTCTCTTTACACATTGTTGTAGCCATCTCTAAACCTGCAATGAATTTTGAAAATTTTTCTCTCTCAAAGACTTTATGTACAAGTTCTTTTAGCATTTAAAAATGTTTTCCTTTTACATTTATTTATGGGGGGGCATAGCTAGCTCTGCGCTTACTCCTGATGAGGCATAGGATACTATGTGGGAAACTGGGAATCAAATTTGGGTTGACCATGTACAAGACAACTACCTGCTGTATCTCTCCAGCTTGAGACATTTGGTACATATTCTAGGCAGGGGAGATAGTTCAGAAGTTCAAGGGCACATGCTTTGAGGGGTTGGAAGGGTTATACGTGGGGTTCTACTGGCTTGGCAGGAGAGAGTCCCAAGTTCAGTCTTGGTATCACATGTAGTTTTTTTGAACACTGCCAGGAGTGACTACTGAACTTAGAACCAGGAGTAAGCATTGAACACAGTCATATGTGTCCCTGAAACAAAAAAAAATATAAAAATAAAGTTAATGAAATTAAAGGAGCAGGAAGCTTTGCATGTGTAAAAGTTTGGTTCTTGGTGCTGTCTGTATCCTCAGATGCCTCAAGATACAGTCGTAGGCCCCCAGCTGAGACCTTCCCTTAACCAGTGTCCCCAATCTCCCACCTACCACCCAGCCTGTCCCCTTGCAGGCATAAATAAATGACTTCATATTATTTGTTGTAGCACAAAGGCAAATGGAATGATGTAAACTTAGATCAACAGGGTCAATTTGAAATTATTGTTCTCTCTCTTCGTGGTGTTGCTAAAGTTCGTTTATGAATACTGACTGGGCTGTAGTTGGTGCTAGTTGAGTGTCTGTGTTCCTGTTTAGGCTCTCTGAGCATGGGTGATTTCTAGGGATCTGTCCCATCATATTTTCTGCAATACTCCTTGAAGGACACTGTTATAAAATATTGTGTTATTGCACTGCTGAACAATCTAAAGATCTTCAACTAATTTGGTGTCATGAAGTTGGATAAGGTTGAGTTTCAGGGCTGTGTTGTTTCTGTGGGAGGATGTTTGGGGTGGCCCTGAGCCACTGTGGTTGATGTATAAAGGGGGATTCATCCACACCCATTGTGAGAATTTTTAGAGGGATCAATCTACACCAACCTACCTGGGAAGTCAATGGCGGCTGTTATTGTCTTTTGGCACTTGGTGGAGGGGAGTGTGCCGGGGTCTTTATAAACAGATAACAGACTTGGTTCATAATACCCAGCTCTGATCAGAACTTATTCCTGGCTTTGTGCTCAGGGATCACTCCTAGTGATGCTCACAGGACTATGTGCAGTGCTGGGTATCAAGCCGTGGTTGGCTGCATTCAAGGTATGTACCTTAGCCCTTACTATCCCTCTGATCTTAGTGAACTATTTTAAATGACATCTCACCTCTGTAAAGTCAACAAACTCTATACCTTGTCACCCCAGCTAGATCTTCCCAGAGATAGTTCTGAACATTCCAGACATACTCTAGAAGAGCAGTGTGGGGGATGGGGCACCACCATCCACTTACTCTTCACTTGGAATTTTTGCTGAATTCTCATTGAACAAGAGATGGCAGAGAACATGCAGAATCCCGACCTCCATGCTTCTTAGTGATCTTCCTGGAGCCAGCAGGAAGCAAGATGAAGCTGGTGATGAAGGAGGCACCGTATCTTTCATCCTTGCCTAGTTAATGGAAATAAGTTGGTGCAACTCTCAGGATAAGGCATTTGGACTCAGTAGTTGGAGAACGTCAGATGGCACAGGCCATAGAAATCTCCAGAAGATTTGGAAGGGAGAATTGTTTGATGTCAAGCAAATGTGGTTGGCTTAGGCTGGCAAACAGATACATGTTAAGTGTCCTTTCCTCTCTTGCCTCCAAACCTACAATTTCAACCAACTCTTTGCTGAGTGTATTTGACATTCTCACAGGAGGGGAGAACCAGCAGGAAGATAGATGATGGAGTTTCCTAAAACTTTCCAAACTCTTCTGACATTTCCATTTCCTGAGCTTTTCTACAGTCATCCAGCAGAGGGACTCCTGACCCCATTTGTCAGGAATCTATGTGCTTTAGAGGGGCTGCCCCTACTTTCTGCACACAAGTCTACAGGGGCATCTAGTCCTGAGGCCAAGCTGAAACCCACCCCAGATTCCTACACAAATGATTTCAGAGAAAGAATACATATTACCTAGGAATGTAGCACAGAAGTTATCACAGGAGTGAAACTACAGCAGAAATCATGCCAGGGGCACGAAAGGGCAGGAAATGGGGGCTCTGAGCCAGGAAATGGGGGACAGCCAGGGCTAACTGATCAAAATTGGAATGGCAAGGCCACCGCTGGGAATGGAGAAAAGAAGGATGGTTATTTGTGTCCTGAGGGTCAAGTACAAGCATTCAGTATGGTCCCAGCAGAGAGAACACACCAGAACTTGTATGCATATCTCGACCCTAAAGATAGATGCAGACAGTGGGTCTAAAGGTGGGTGACATGTGTCACTGGTCCTCTAGTGAGTTTCTTCCAGGCAAGATGAATGTCTGGTCACTGGCAACAGTACTTGGTGCCCAGTGTTGCAGGGACCTGCCCCGAGACCCATCTTGAGCGAAGGGAGAAGGAAAGAATGATTCCAAAGTTCACATCAACATTTTATTTCTATCAAGATCTGCAGTTATTAAGTGGAGAAAACATCCTGAGCCACTGTTATTGGTCCCAGGAGTGGCTCTTGGCTACGGTGGTGTTATGCAGTGCCCTGTGGCATGGTACTCATCTGGGCTTCCTAAAAAACAGTGCCAATACAGGTGGCTCTAGCTCTGCTGAGAAGTAAATGCACAATATGGTTGCAGGGTATCAGGTGAATGAGAGAAAAAGAGAACCTAATACAGGTGTCAATATCAACATAAATACAAATATTATCTAGAGAAATGCTTTATGAGCAGCTTTTAAAAATATTTCTTGTCTAAAGCGAACCACCATATGAGACACAGATACAAAGTTGTTGATGATTGAGTTTCATTAAGAGAATGTTCCCACACCCAGTGTCCCCAGCTTTCCTCCTTGTTTCTGACCCCAGGCTGCCTCTATAATACCCCGCCCCCATTTTCCCATATAGACTGTGGTGTGCAATACTGTTCCTGAAGGCATATCATGATATCATGCTCCTTCCTCTCAACACCCATTTCTTGTCCAGAGGGATCATTCCAACTCCTGTTGTCACAGTGCTCCCTTCTCTGCCCTCACTGCACTCCCTGCTCCTTGTGACAAATTTTCTACCTACCATGGACTGGTCCTCCTTGCCCTTGGGGATTGTTTTCTATTGTTCCTGGGGATTATTCTCGTACCATGGTGTTTTTTCGTATCCAACAAATAAGTGAGATCATTCTATGCCTGTCACTCTCCATCTGACTCATTTCAGTCAGCATCATACACTCCATGGCCATCCATGGATAAGTTTAGGTGGGAACTTGGCCCTTGTTCTACTCCCCCATGCCCCATCCACACACTCCACAAAGCTCAGTTTTGCTCTGGCTAAGAAGAAACTTCCTCCTGGGAGTTCATCTCCTAACTAGAAGCGCAGCTTCCTCCATGAACTGGACCCACAGAATAGGTTTCACCTTGGGCTAAGAAAGCAGAGAAGGAGTGTGTGGGCACAGATGCAGGTGGGGTGCATTTACCACGGATGTGGGTGAACGGGGGTGTATTCGCCATGGATGCGGATGGCGTTGGGTTGCATGTACCATGGACGCAGCCGGTAAAGCAGGCATGGTGGGAACCCAGGAAAAGAGGTGTATGAAGTCCAGCTTTCCACCGTGAATGTTCAGGAGAAGCTGAGCCAGTGTTTGGCCACTAGGTGGCAGAAGAGCCTCACTATTGTCTTCTACCTTCTGAGACTGGACCCTAAGAAGGGCTCGGGGTTCGGAACTTGAGGAGACGGCAGCACCTTATACCCCTATCTGCAGGAAGCAGTGTTTATTTGAAGAACATCTTACGGTCTGCACTATCCATGGGTGCGCAAATATCCCCAAGGTTTGCTGGAGCTATTCCCCAACCCACTAGTTAGGACTTCCCACCCTCCTCTCTACCCCCACCCAGTTGCTTTTTTTCCCACCCACCACTAATGTCTAAAACCAGGAGACTCCCAGTTCAGAGCCAGAGCTTCCTTTCCCTGGCATAAGCCCCTCAATGTGTGGTATGGATCTTGCTTCTAGTCCAAGGTATCACTGTGCTTGGTTGGAATCTGGTTGTGTCTGTCCCAAGCCCTTTGACCCACGGATCCCAGCATGTGACCCGCTCATCTGAGTCACCATCTTGCTCTTCCGCCAGCACCTTCAATAAGGCTCAACTGCAAATGGTGACAGTGAATGATTCCCAGGTCTTCCACGGCAGATGAAAGGTGATGTCACAGGATTAACTGACACAGGGCCCACCCCCATCTCGGTTCCATGTCCCACCCCCACCCCCAGCTCTCCATCCCCTCGTGAAATTTTACTTTGGGCTCTGCAGAAATCTGCACAGCCATCCCCACTGCAGTCACCAACTTGGAAACTCAGTTTTGCCATGCCCACGTGTTTCCTATCACTCGGAAGAGATTTGGGTGCTGGCATCTTATTTCGGGGGAACCTGGCATCCATCCGGGAGTAAGAATTAGAACCAAGCCAAGCCAGACATACTCTTTTTTTTGTTATGCTGAAAGTATATTTATATAGAGATATAGATATTTATTTCTCTACAGACAGCTTTTCACGGTGAGTCATTTGCACGATCCAAGAACAGCCAACTTCAAGTCTACACACTGCGTACCAGGATGGCAGAAGATTCTCAAGTCACTTCACAAAAGCCACACGACGTGGGACACCGAAACAGAACAAGTGGGGACACGCAGAACAGAGGATCACAGATCTCACTTCGTAATACAGATGTCAAAATGAACCCCCCCCCCAAGAGAACAGTAGCCCGTGGCAGTCACACAGCACGCAGGGAAGGATAGGGGACGTTTGTTGGCAACTTTGGCAAGTTACAGAACCAAGGATCGGTTACAGGCAAACCCCACAAGAGAAACCTGAACGGAAACAGCAGGAAAACAGTCACTTCCCCCTCCCACCCCCACAGGACACTGTCATGGGTCTTTGGCCAGGACGCAGGGGCACACACAGTCACCAGAAGCATCATTTAGGGGTATGGGGGGTTGCTGGTCGAGTTTTGGGCTTCGTCGCCCGAGTCGGGCCCATCCTCACTGGGGTCTTCCCAGTCGCACTCGGAAAGGGCTTCCAGGTAGTGGCGGAACCAGAAGCTGGGATCTTTCTTGTGGAGTTTGGCCAGGAATTTGAGCACCAGCATCTTGCTTGTTTCCAGGAAGGCCCGGGGCCCCCACAGGATCTCGAACTCAGCAGGCTCCGAGAAGGGGACCCGCCTGTACTCGAGGTACCTCTGCCTGACAAACACCTCCGTGATGAGCAGCTTGGTGTCCCCGAGCACTGTGTGATTCTCGCAGACATCTAGCCCCAGCTTGTACAGGAAGCTGAAGATCAGCTCCTCCCGGACACAGTTGCCTTTCAGGAAGATGAGGCTCAGAACCACCATGAGAAGGCCCAGCCTAGGCTTGTCCAAAGCGGGACCCTCTGGTGGTCCCACTTGTGGTGCGGCCGCAGCCTCCGCCTCTGCCTCCACTGCCGCCGCTGCCTCTGCCTCAGCTCTTGCCGCTGCCGCCGCCGCTGCCGCCTGCTCGGCCCGGACAGCCTCCTGCCGGCTGGTAATGACGTAAGAATGGTTTTGGGTATCTATCTCCTTCAGCTGATACCCAAAAACGCACTGAAGCTTCCGGTTGGCACGGTTGATGATCTCCAGGCACTCGTCTTTGTACTCACGGATGATGAACTTCACCATCTCGGAGCGCTTAATAGGCACCTTAGCTTGATCTTTGACCAAGAGAAACTGCACCAAAGCGTTGGCTCTCTCATCCAAGGGGCAGAGGGTCTGTGTCTCTGCGTGGACTTCGCGGGGGCTGGCCCCTAGTCCCTGAGAGAGATGGGGGATCTCGGAAAGACGGTAGGACTGGGAGGTGCTGGGACCTTCCCAGAGGCTCAGGGCTCGCACCAGGCCAGGACCCTCCCAGCCACTCAGGGCCCAGGTGGTGCCGTGGCCTTCCCAGCTGCCCAGGATTCGGGAGGTCAAGGGCCCTTCCCAGCCACTCAGGGTACAGGTGCTCGGGGCCTCCCAGTTCCCCAGCATAGGCACGGGGGCTTGCAGCTCCCAGTCATTCCAGTTGGGATGGTCCCAGGGCCTGCGGCCTGGCCAGTCTCGCAGGGCTGAGAACCCGCTGGTGTCCTCGCAGCTGTTCAGATGCTTCTTCTTCCTGGTGGCTTTGCCGGAGCGCTTCGGAGGCTCGGCGGGGCCCTTGGAGGCCTCGGCTTCGTGGGGCACCACCACCTGGGGCACCTGCGCTGCCTCTGTGTCGGACATCGGGAGGCTAGCTGCCATCTGGGCCAGGCTCTCGCCAGGCTGGGTCGCCCAGGGCCCTGAGGGCAGGGCCTCTGCGCTGGCAAAGGGGTCTTGCAGGGTGTGTGGCAGTGATGTGGGGGCCTCGGGCATGGCCGACGGAGCTGCCAGCACGTGAGCCAGGGCAGGCTGGCCCTGGGAGGTAGCTGAGTAGCCCCTGGCAGCGTTGGCAGGGGCAGGGCCAGAGGCAGCTGCGGTGGGAAAGGCCTCTGCAGGCCCCCCCCGGCACGTTTTGCCAGGCAGAGGGTGTTGCAGGCGCGCGGCTGGGTCTCTGCGGAGCACAGAAAGTGGCGGCAAAGATCATGCGCTCCTTGGCCTGGGCCTTGCGCTCCCTGGATGTCGTGCGACGTTCCTTGGACGAGGTCCTGCGGTCTCCTGGCTGCGGAGGCGGCGGCGGCCCCCCGGGCTCCCCCGACGGAGTCATGAGCGGCGTAGCCGGACCCGGGGGGAAATTTGGCGCCACTATGGGGCCTGCTGCTTGCTGCCCTTGCGGCCCCGTCGGGCAGCCCTGCCAGGTGGGCTGAGGCTGCAGAGCAGGCAGATCGGCTTGCGCGCCCGGGTGCTGCGCTGGCTGCGGAGGCAACTGGGCTTGGAAGGCCTTTTGGGGGCCCGGGCCCGCCGGAAAGGGCCGCTCCATGGGTGCCATTGCCGGGCCCTGCCTCTGCACCTCAGAGGCAGGCGCCTGCTGCCAGAACTGATTGGGGGCCTTGGGCACCTGCCAGGCCCCGGGGGGCACGGGCTGCAGGTCCTGGAACTCCATGTTGGCAGGGAGCTCTTGCGGCACTGGGGGCTGTCCCTTGGGCGCCTGCCAGATGACGGGCGGGCAGTGTGACACGCGGGGTGCCGACAGTGGCATGGGCATCTGTGGGCCCGCAGGGGGAGCCGTGGCGGTCACCTGGGCCACCGGCGGCACGCTGGGCACCTGCTGCATGGGCATCGGCGGGGCAGCTCGCACCTGGGGGGCAGCTCGCAGCTGGGGCGCCGGCAGGCGCGTCTGGGGGGCCTGGCGCAAGGGTGGAGGCGGCGGCAGCACTTGCCACAGGTGTGGCGGCGTGGCCAGGACCTGTGGGGCTGGCCGTATGGGCGGCGGGGCCTGGCGGATCAGCTGCGGGGCCTGGCGAATGGGCGGTGGGCCCTGGCGGACCGGCGGGGGCCCCGGGCGGATGGGGGGCGGCCCGGGGCGGATGGGCGGTGGGCCCTGGCGCACAGGGGTCGCTGCCTGCCAGGTGATGGTCGGCGCCTGCCAGGTGACCTGCGTGGCCTGCCAGGTCAGAGGCGCGGCCTGCCAGCCCTGCGGCGGAGCCTGCCAAGGGGGGGCTGCGGACTGCCAACCTGGGGGTGTAGCCAGCGGTGCCGGCGGGCCCTGGGGCCCCTGGGGGACCGGCGTGGGCGCCCTGATGACCTGAGACTGGATCTGCAGGATCAGAGGCTGGGCCTGGGGTGCCCACGTGGCCATTTGTGCAGGTGGGGCGCTGGGCTGCACGACGGGTGCCCCGGAGGCAGCCGGCTGGGCCAGGGGCGCTCTGGGGCCCGGCGGGTGGATCATGAGGACTCCGGGCCCCTGCGGCGGGGGCTTGGCCAGCTGCGCCCCCGGCGGAGGCGGTTGGGCCATGAGGGCGGCGGGAGGCGGCGGCTGCACCATCAGGACTCCAGGGGTCATGGTGGGTGCCATCAGGACTCCGGGCGCCGTGGGCTGCGACATCGGGGTGCCGGGAGGTGCGGGATGCCCCAGGGGGGTGCCCGGAGGCCCGGGGTGTGCCAGAGGAGCCACGGGCGCCGAAGGGTGCATCATGAGCACGCCAGGAGCCGTCGGAGGGGGCGGGCGCATCATCAGGACGCCGGGGGTCGGGGGCTTGCCCAGCGGGCCCCCCAGGGGCGGTGCCTGCACCAGCGGGGCCCCCGGGGCGGGCTGGCCCTGCGGAGCGTCCCAGGCAGGCTGCGGCGCGGGCCAGGCCCCCAGGGTGGCCTGCAGCTCGGGTGCCGGAGGGTCCCAGGGGACGGGTGGAGCGCGCGAGGAGGCGGGCGGGGCACGCATCAGCACCGTGGGGCGGCTATAGACGGGCGGCTTGGGGCCCTCGGCGGCGGGGGGACTGGAGTCACCCAGGTTCTTACTTAGCTGCGACATGTCCATGTCCGGGGGGTGGTGGCCGCGCGACAGCTGCTGCCTCCTGCCGTCCGTCCGTTCGTCCGTCCGTCTGTCCGTCCGTCCGTCCCACAGCTGCTGCCGACGTGGCCGGGCGGGCGAGCCTTGCAAGCCTTGCAAGTCTGGGGCTGCGGGGCCAGGGAGTGGGACGGACGGTCTCAGCGCCCCGCAGCTACGGCTGCCGGGGCCAGCCAGCCAGCCAGCCGGCTGGGGCAGGGGCAGGGGCAGGGGAGGGGGCAAGCTCCCGGCCCTCCCCGCCCCGACCCCTGCCCCTCCCGCCCGCCCGCCCGCCGGCGCAGATGGAGAGGGCTGGGGCGCCCGTCTACCGGGAGTGGAATTGGGAAGCCGGCAGACGCGCGCAGACGGACAGGAGGACAGACGGCACGGTCTCCTCCCTCCCGGGCTGCTCTGCTCTGCTCTGCTCCGCTTGGCTGGGCTCTGCTCGGCTGGGCTCGGCTCTGCTCGGCTCGGCTCTGCTCTGCTCTGCTCCGAGTGGAGTGGAGTGGCTGCTCAGACTCTGCCCGAGGAGGAGGCTTCCTTCCAGGCGAGTGACAGGGACGCGTCTGGGCTCGGGAATCACGGCGCTGCGGTATAGACGGGCCGCCGACCAATGGCAGCAGGGCAGGCCTCCAGGGGAGGGGGAGAGGGCGGGCAGAGCGGGCGGAGCTGGGAGGGGGATGCGGGGTGTGCGCGTGCAGTCTGGGGGTAGCGTGCACAGCCCCCTGCAGACATACACATGTGTGCGCACACCCTGGAAGCATGCATGGAGTGGGGGTGTCTGCGTGTGTTTGTGTGTGTGTGTGTGTGTGTGTGTCCAGGGCACTCACATTCCTTGCTGAGCAGAGTAGAAGCGCTGCTGGTGCACTCGGGCTCCGAGGGACACACACACACACACACACACACACACACACGGGGGAGGGGACCCGAGGAGCAGACAGGGAGATGGATCGTTCCTGGTTGGGACACAGGATTTCCAAGGCAGCGGGACAGCCAAGGAGTTAGAATACCCTGTAGACAGAATTGCCTAATGAGACGAGGCTGGGAAGGGGGGAAAAGTGTGCTGGAAGTCACGGTGCTTCTGCAAACAGCACTGATCGGGGTGGAAGCTGAGTGGGTGTGTGGGGGGGTGGGGTGGGGTGGGGGAGTGGGTGCTTTTGCAGATTTGGGATTTTAGCACCAAACTCCTGAGCAAAAGAGGAGAAAACTGTCCCTCCACAGAGATGCACAGAAACAGAGCAGGAAAGCAAGGCGGGCAGGGGGACGGACAGCCTTAGAATTTGAGACGCTCCCCTATCTATGGGAAGTAGGAAAAAATCCCCCCCTGCTGTGTTTGGAGTGATTAGTGGGGAAGGCGGGTCCGCTTGCTTCTCTGTTCTCTGAAGGTTGCAGAAAAGTGATTGTGAAAAAAACAACCAACAACCCTGTCCACCCTAATCCCTCATCGTTAGAAGTGAGTGTGTGAACGTGTGAGACAGACAAGACAGAAGGGCTAAGGATAAGAGCCCAAGACAGAAGCAGAATGAATTAAGGCTGCTGTCACGGGAGGAAAGAACCAGAAAATCACCAACTACGCTTTACTCGGAGCTTTGCTGGGAAGGATAGTCAGGTCTTCGTCCTGGCTGGGTCGTTGCGTGGAAATCCACAAAAACACCCAATCTCACGGCTGTTTACTTTGGAAGGGGCAGTTTGAGGGCTTGGCAGAGAGACGGGAATAAGTCTTTGGGGCTAGAGGGGTGATTAAAAAGACCACAAGAGGGCAGAAGAGAATGTTTAAGCCTCTACCCCATGCCTCCCGGGTACTTGGAAACACAGCGGTCAGGAGAGTGAACGGCGAATATTGAGCCTCAGCACTGGAGAGCATTGAAGTAGGGTTCTAACTGCTGTCCTCTTTCTCCCCTGCAGTCTGAGGCAGGAGAAACTGGAATTGTTTTGCTCAGAAACATGTTGGTTTCCAAAGGCAAGTTCTGTGACATTTGCCCAGGAGGAGATGTGCCGTTCTTGTGAGCACCTTAAAAGCCATTTCTCTGCAATGCTCCATTATGGGCTCCTTGGATTTTAGTGACTGGTCCAGATCTAATTCTCAGTTTGATGGGGACTTTGCACTGTGTCAGAGGACACACACACACACACACACACACACACATACATACACACACACATACACCCTTCCTGTCCTCCCAATACAGCACATAACATAAAAGCTTCAGGCTACGGATGTTTTAGGGAGAGGAAATTCACTTTCCAGCGCATGATCTCATTCTGCTCACAGAGAAGCATTACCGAACCATTTCTCTTTTTTCTCAGGATTACAGTAATTGAACAGTCCAGTGGACTGTCTCCCATGGCAAAGGGCTGTGGGGAAATAAAGTGCTCTCTGTTATCGGGGCTCAAGGACTTGATTTGCATCTCCTGTGTCAGCTACTGTCGGGTGGGAAGGACCAGGTTCCATCCCTGGCTTGCCATGAGCTCCCACTGCCTGTGTCTCTCCGACTCAGCCTGGACTGGCTCCCAGACCAGACAGATAACACCTGAGAGCTATTTCACTCGGCCATCGGCACCTTTGTACTTCTACATAATCCATTTTAACGAGCAG
This sequence comes from Suncus etruscus, assembly GCF_024139225.1. Classification (NCBI taxonomy): domain Eukaryota; kingdom Metazoa; phylum Chordata; class Mammalia; order Eulipotyphla; family Soricidae; genus Suncus; species Suncus etruscus. The sequence continues at coordinate 937,831 of NC_064858.1, read as the reverse complement.
AGGTAAATTGGAGCAGAAGGAGCCGGCGATGGTGGTGGAACCAGTTATGGGGGCTGCGGGTGGTCCAAGTGGATCTAAGCTCCTCTTCCTGAAACATTACATCGGCTCCTTTCACACAAGCAGTTGTTTCCCTCTCCAGGTCACATCTTGCCAAGCCACGGCATCAAATATCACTCGAGGAACCCAGTGACAGAACCAATCTTTTCTCTGAGCCGAGGGACAGCTTTAATAACAGCAAAGCCTAGGTCTGCCAGCCCTTCCGATCCACAGGCTTTAAAATCGTGGGCTCAGTGTGGATGAGGCAAGGCTAGGGACATTGTCCCCACACCCCTGTCGTTTCAAAATGCCACTGCACCACTTTTTGGTCCTCCAAAACTTTGCTAGCGTGGAAGCTATATTGGTAACACAAGTAGGCATCATTTCTTGGAGAATTGAGGCATTCTGCTCTGCGTCCTAAAAAGAAACTAAGCCCGAGGAAAAAGTTACTAGGAAAATCATAAGCAAAAAAATCAGAAAGCTGCATTATATCGACTGAAACAAATGACATTAAAGTGGGTCCACACAGTTAAAATAAACGCATGTTTTTTCCAGCACCTTGTCTCCATCTGATGCAGTTAAGCTGAGGTGTTTGTGTCTACACCGTCCTCAAGCAGACTCGCTTCCTGGTCTTTCTTTCCTGAACAATAGCAAAACCCTTGCATGCTGGTTGATGTGGAAATGCCTAGTATCCCAGAGGCAGGGCATCTGTCTTGCTGGCGGTGAGGGCTTGGATCTGCTCTACGGGCAGGATCCTAGGGTGGCAACCTGGGCATTCTCCAGTGCCGTAACGGTGACACAAAGTGTGAAACCTCCACTCTACCACAAATCAGTGTGAGAATCTGGTGAACACAGCAGCCAGCTGGACAGCACCGCATCGCAGGACTAGGGGAAATGTCTTGGTTTCCTGCAAAAGCCGGTCCCGTTTTGCGAACGCACTCATTCGAGATGAGCTGTTTTGAAGGAGGATTTTTCTCTTGAGGCTATTCATGTATAAATGCTCAGGGACAAGTGTACTGTCCCCGAGTCTAAAGAGAAATTGAGATCACGAGCTTTTAGAGGTTCCCCCAACCCACCTGTTCCTTCTGGAATCTTCTCCAGCTGCCCAAAAGCCATAAGCTTCTCTGTGTTTTCTCTGTTTCTCCTCTCCATTCCTCTGAAACAGATATAATTGAATAGTATTTATTTCCTTGCATTTTGCCGGGTCTTTCGGAAAAGGGACGTATACATTCTAGTAGGCAAAGGGCAAGAGATCTGTGCAATGTAGCTGTTCATCTTTCTTCTCACTAGAAATTGATATTGAAAAAAAATATAGCCAGAGTTCTACACTTGAAAATACGAGGAGAATTCTGGACAGACCAATAAGAGAAAAAATTGTGCCAGGTTTAGGAAAAGGGATTTTTGTTGTTGTTGTTTTTTTATTTGTCTTTTTGTTTTTTATTTTATTTTCTGTGATACTGAGCTTTTTTCCCGGTTGGTTCCCAGCTTGTGTTATTCATAATTCTCTCTCTGCTCATTTCACGTACTCTAGAGAAGCTGCTGAATGAAAGTGGGAAATTTCAGCTAGAAATGCCATGTTTAACTCCTCTGTACTTGTTAAACATGCAGTAAATATTTATAGGTAAGTAAAGCATGAAGTTATGATTTTTCACAACGTCTCAAATTGTTTATTTATGAAACACATCTTATGAAACCTTCCCTATGCCTAATGCTTTTGTAGGCGCCTCAGGAAGGCTATGGGGGGGTCACATGCTGAATGTTGCATGGGATATAGATAGGATATTTTCAGTACCGTGGACAGATTGTTTCTTTTGTTGAAAATTCATATTGGTCAGCTTTGCATTTCTGTGCTCAGTGAAGGGATTTTGGGGGGGCAAGAGAGGGTGTGACAGCTGACTTTAAGAATGAAAAGGAAAATAAATTTAAAGCAGAGGAGGAAGTGTGAGCACTCTCCAAATAAATAGAGTTCCAACAGCACGAGATGAGAGCCTCTATGAAGTGCAATGCGTTTAGAAGAATGCGAGGTATGCACTACACTGGTGTGACTATCCTCTCTCAGACACTCCATCTTTGATCAAATCCCACAAAATACTTTACCTGAGCTGCTCACCGAGGCTCTCCCAATCCACACACATTCAGTTTTCTTTTATACAATGAGAAATCAAAGGGCAGGGTGGTGATCGGTGTCCTGTGGAACTGACAATCTCAAGCAGAATATGGAAATATAATCTGATCTAAACATTGCCCCCAGCCAACCCAGCATTTTGTACCTATGCTGAAAAACCATTTAACAATCTAGATACAATGAGCATAGAATGCAGTGGACAGTACTATAATTATCTGTCGCATTAAAGTGTCTTGTCTTTAAGGAATTAGCACTCAAGATAAGGTAGACACAGACCAGGTCTGTTGATGCCTTTTTCAGCCATTCCCTCTCCCGCAGCTGTGCCACTCTTCTGAATTTTCTCCTTATGTCACGGGCTGATGTGTGACTACATGTCTCTGAAGGGAATCAGCAGATAAAATGCAGTCAGTGGAGCTGAAGCTCTTTATGTGTCTGGATTTCATTATTCCTGTGATTTCAACATATTCCTGCATCTATTGGATATCTGCTGGGTTTCTGGTTGGTGTGTTGTCACTGGGACGCCGAGGGTCACAGGGTTGGGCTTTGGGTGGGGTTCTCTGCCATGGCCTTGGGACAGGACCTTGGGTTGCCATCTCCTCAGTGTTGAATGATTCAGGACTCTGACCATCCTTGACTGGCCTCACAAATGCACACTGACACCCAATTCAGAAGCCACATCCTTGGGCCCCAAATTTGCTATTTTTAATACTGAATAGAATTCCTTTCTATTTATACTGCACAATTTGTCTACTTTTTACCTGTTGACATGTGTGATATTTATAATTTGGGGCAGTATGAAAAAATACTTCTTTTAAAATGTTTGTGTGTCTATCTGTGTGTTTAGCATACATTTTCCTGTATCTTGAGTAAATATCTAGAGTTTAGGATTGACTTATGGAGAAGATGGGTTATCATTCTTAAAAGAAATGACAGTCCTTCACTACTTTTACATGCTCTCAAGATGTATGAGAAAATTCCAGGTTCTCAGCAGCTTGGTAAACTCTTGTCAGTCTTTGATTCGGGGGTGATCAACTGGATGTGAGATTGTGGATGTATAATTTTGCACACCCATTAGTGACATTTGTGAATTCCAGTTGCTTCTTATTCTTCATACAATGGTTATATCTAGATAGATCTAGGTATATTTCAGACCTTCCTGTGAATATGGCATTGATGTATTACTGTGGTCTGTTTTTGTTGTTATTCATAGGCTTCTAGAGAAGTTGCAGAAATGATTTTGTGTTTTTTGGGGGTTGTTTTTGTTGGGGGGTCACAGCTGGTGGTGCTCAGGGCTGACTCTTAACTCTTCCCTCAGGGATCACTCCGGGCTAGTTTCAGGAACCATATGGGATGCTGGGATCGAACTTGGGTCTTCCATGTGCCAGACAAAAGCCCCCTCTGCAGAACTCTGAGTCCAGCTTCTCAAAGTTGTAGGCTTATAAAAGAAAGTTAGATTTCCCATGTGCCTTCCAACCCACAGCACACAAATATACCCACAATTCCCCTACTCTCAGTATCTTGCAGTCAGATGATAAAGTATTTCACAATCCTACAGTGATTAAGGAATCAGGGTCCTGTAAAATTTTGTGACTGGCCTAGAAGTTTCTTTTTGCTGTTATACATCCAGAAGACCGACAGATATATAAGGACCCATATCCACCAGGAGCACTTCAGAAACAGTCATTGCCCTACCTAACCCTCCATATCCTTCCCTCAGCCATTGACAAATCCTACCCTAACCACTATCTTAATGGTTTTTCCTTTCCAATGTAGCATATGCGGAAACCAGGGAGTATGCAAAAGGCGCCACTTTCACATAATAAAAATGCATTGAAGTTTTTTTCCATGTCTTTCTATGCCCACTTGTTTTTGGTGCTTAATATTTAGCTTTATAAACGTTTCACAGTTTTTCCATTCCTGTTACCTACCCAAGGACACGTTTTAGCAACTATGAGTAAAGTTGCTATAAACATTCATGTATAAGGTACTCATTTCTTTTGATTATGATATCTTATTCTACTCACTGTATCTACACCACTATTTATTTTTTACCAGTCCACCATGTGTAGAATTTCATGGTAACTTCCAACTTTTGACAAATATCAATAAAGCTGCTATGAATATTGATAGGAGGATTTGTATGTGGACATACATTTTCTTCTCGTTTGGTAAATACCAAGAAACCCAGTTGCTGGGTTGTTTGATAAGAGGCTACTTAGTTTTGTAAGAAACTGCCAACTCTGACTTCCAAAGTTACCTTAGTTAGGGTTTAATTTTATGTCATCTCTGCTCCCTGTTCGTGTTTATTGTTACAGAACTCACATTAGTCAAATTCCCACTTTCCTTGATTTTCCAGTATGTGTAAATTCTGCATTTTCAGTATTTTTACAATTCATCTAAGTTTCCATGTATATTACCTTAAGGTTGTCAATCTCCTATTTAAAAATTTTAATAATCTGTTAATTGGTATGTGATCTCATGTCAACAATTATCTCTATTAAGTGAAGATGAACAAAATCTTTATTACGCTAATTTCTGTAAATTATTCTCATTCTTGATGGGAAATGATTTGGTTTTTATCTCCTTTGTTTTTTTTTTTTTCTTTCTTTATTAGTGTCTCAAGGAGTTTCTAAATCTCTTTTTTTGTGTGTGTGTGTGGTTTTTGGGTTACACCAAGCACTGCTCAGGGGAAACTCCTGGCTCCATGCTCAGAAATTGCTCCTGGCAGGCACGGGGGACCATATGGGAAGCTGGATTCGAACTGATGACCTCTGCATGAAAGGCAAACGCCTTACCTCCATGCTATCTCTCCAGCCCCTAAATTTCTTGGTCTTGTCAAAGAATAAGTGATTGTCTTTTATCATCTTATCTATTGTTGGTATGGTTTTTGTTTCATTAAGTTTTGGGTCTTAAATTCTCATCTATTAATTTTTCCACTTGGTTTAATTTTGATATATTATTTTCCTATGCTGTTAATGTTCAGACTTAGATATTCTATTTTCAACGTTTTTCTTTTTCTACCATAGGTCATCAAAATAACACATTTCTCCCAAAGTCTGGTATCTTACATATTTTAATAAAAAATGTTATGGTTCATTTCAGAATATTTTCTCATGTTCATTATGATTTTCTGTTTGAGTAGTTTAATAATATTATATTCTGCACAGTTTAATAATATTTAATACTGGGTGGAACTGATAACCCAGAGTACAAATCATTTGCTTTCATGTGGCTGATCCTTATTTAATTCTTGGTACCTCATGGTCTCTTGGTGAATGGCAGAAGTTATCTCCAAACCAAAAACATATATTAAATATTATTTATCCTTTGCAATCAAGGAATATACTCATTATCATTAAAGAGTTGTTTTTGCATTTCATAAGGAATACCATAACAATCCTGTGTACACTTGGAAAAAGCATGTATATATATAATCTTAGATATAGTTCATAACTTAGGTCAACTTGATTGAACACATCTTCTGCATCCTTACTTATACTAGAACCTGATTGCTATTTTTTTTCCTGAATTTTGGGCCACCACAGTTGTACTCAGGGCTAACTCCTGATTTCACTCAGAAATCTCTCCTGGTGGTGCTCAGGGGATCACATGTAGCACTGGGTTATGGCAAGTGCCTTATCTGCAGTATTATTTCTCCTGGAACCTGTTAAGTATATTCCACCCCTTTTGGGGGACCCGTTTTATTTTACTCTTCCAATATAACTACCTAAAGGAAATTTAAAGAAAATGTTCTATTTAGTGTTAGAGTACTCTGAAAAATAGAACAAATAGAATGAGTACACATTGATCAATCTGGGTATGGAATGATCTTGGGTGGAATTATTTCCATTCTTTCAAGAAGGGACACTTGCAAATCCAAAGAACTTCAGGGTGGACCCACTACTTAGGGACCATAAAGAGCCAAAGGCTTATTTTTGATCTGAGTATGAAATTTAAAATCCAGGAACTGGGATGATTTAAGAGCCCTTTTGGATACCAATAGGTCTGAAAACTTGTGGAAGTGGGTGAATCACTTCTCCACACAAGAAAAAATGCCTGTGCCACAGTTGGAAAATCACCAAGCCTAATGAATCTCTCTTACTTGGGTGATGTCAACTATTTTGTATTATTTGGGCCTTTGCTTGGAATAGGTCTGCCCACACCCTGGAGAACAATCTGCTTCATGTGGCCTACACATACACATGTCATTCTTACCTGGGAATTGTCACAAGAACCAAGAATAATACTTAGGTTGATATCTTGCCTTTCTGAGATTCATTGATTTTCATGACCAAATCAGGCCCATAACATTTAGTGACTGGTAAATCCTGTTGACTAAGTTATGCCTTTTTCGTGGTCTATTTGGTACATTGAAATTGAAGTTGTGGGGCCAGAGCAGTGGCGCATTGGTGGGGTGTTTGCCTTGCACATGGCTGACCCAGGACAGATTGTGGTTCGATCTCCTGGCAGCCTATATGTTTCCCCGAGCCAGGAGCAATTTCTGAGCACAGAGCCAGGAGTAACCCAGTGTCACCGGGTGTGGCCCCCCAGAAAAAAAAAAAAAACAAAAAATAAATTGAGGTTGTTTATAGAATATTTTCTTTTTTTTTTTTTTTTTGGTTTTTGGGCCACACCCGTTTGACGCTCAGGGGTTACTCCTGGCTATGTGCTCAGAAATCGCCCCTGGCTTGGGGGGACCATATGGGACGCCGGGGGATCGAACCGCGGTCCGTTCTTGGCTAGCGCTTGTAAGGCAGACACCTTACCTCTAGCGCCACCTTCCCGGCCCCTGTTTATAGAATATTTTCTAAATGGACTAGTTTTCTATGTTTCACTTAAAAATCATTTGGGCAGCTTAGTATTTTTATCTCATTGGCTTATTTATTTATTTTTTATTTATTTTTATTTTTTATCTCATTGGTTGGCTTTTTGCTGCATCATCTTTGTTTCTGTCATGTCTTCTTTGAATTTTCAGTTGCATTTTTATATATGGAGCCATCTATATATGGCAAGTACGTAGCAACTTATTAAAAACAACCCATTTCACACGGTTTTCCAGAAAACCGAAGTCCCATGATGACAAAAACACTTTTTGGACATGTTCAAGTTTCATCCAATTAAATTGTAAATTGAGGGCTGCCTGAATCATATGGAAAATCTATGAAATTTTTGTGTGTGGATTGTTATGTGATAGAGAAAACAATTATAAGCATACATTATCATGACGTAGATTAAGATAAACTTAAAGACATTTATATGTTACATCATAACTTTTGTTTGTTTGGGGGCCACACCAGCGGTACTCAGGGGTGGCTTTTTGCTCTGCACTGAGATATCTCTTCTGGAATAAATCAGTGTCCTTGTGGAATGCTGGGGATCAAACTTGCAAGCCAAGTGCCCTATCTTCCGTGCTTTTATCTAGCCCCTACATTACACATTTTATTCCACACACATGAACTTTCTAGTTCCCTTCAGTTAAGATCAATTCCTGTAAGTCTAGTAATCTACACTTAGAAAAAATTTTATCTTAGGGGCTGGAGAGATAACACAGTAGGCTGAGTATACTTGCTTTGCACACTAGCTGACCTGGGTTTGAATCCTAGCATTCCCTATGGCCCCCAGAGCACCACCAGGAGTAATTCCTGAGTGCAGAGCCAAGAGTAACTCCTGAGCACTACCAGGTGTGGTAGACAAAAAGAGAAAATTTTAGCTTATGTCTGTAAGGCACGGATGCTTCCCAGCTTTTTGAGTTTGTGAAAATCAACCAGATTTCGCCTTTTTTCTTTTGGGTGTCCACTTTCACCTGTTCTTCCCTCACACCCTCTGCCTCTGGCAGTCTTACAATCTTTTTCCCTTATTTGGGATTTTGTATGGGTTGTGACTTGGAGCTTAAATATATGTGTAAGAGCCTTTCTCTGACTTAATTTCACTTTGATCATACCTGTAAGCAGCATCGCTTCTCTCCTTTCTAGGGCTAAAAATAGTTCATAATATACAAAAAAAATAACGTATCACTTAGCAACAGGGATGCGTGCAGAACACACATTATGAGGCGATTCTAACATTGTTCTGGCCCCAGAGAATGCAGTTATACTCACACGAAGCTACCTCCATGTGTGCCACCGATCAAAATGTTTCAGGGAGGCGTGATGGGCTCAAGCCCATCACTCTTTGGGTAAAACCCTTAGATATCTATGTCTCAGTCATTATGAATATTGTGAATAGTGAATGAGCAAGCACGAGCATGCACCTTCTTTCTCTTTTTCCTTTTCCTTTGTTGAGTGCCTACCCACAGTGGAACAGCTGAATCATATAGTCACTTCATTTTTAATATTTTGAAGAACGCAAATGTTTTTCACCTGGCCCCATCTCCACATGCATATGCCACAAAGTGCCAAAATTCCCCTTTCTTTACATCTCTTCTTGCACTTGTTATTTCTAATGTGATAAATATCATTTAACCTGGTTCAATGTATTCTTTCATTTTAGTGGGGCTTTGCTTTTTTTGGGGGGGGCATACTGGCAGCACTAGTTACTCCTGGCTCTGCACTCAGAAATCACTCTTGGCAGGCTTGGGTGGCATATGGGATGCCCGTGATTTAACCCGGGTCTATCTGGGGTCAGCAGTGTGCAAGGCAAATGTCCTACGGCAGTGCTATTGCTCCGGCCTCCTTTTATTTGGGGGGGGGTAAACCCAGCGGTGCTCAGGGTTTACTCCTGGCTCTGCGCTCTGAAATTGCTCCTGGCTCGGGGGACCATATGGGATTCCAGGGCTCGAACCCGTGTCCATCCTGGATCAGGCACATGCAAGGCAAATGCCCTACCACTGTGCTACCTACTCCGACACTTTCTTTGTAGTTTTGATGCAGGTTTCTCTAATGAGGGTTGCAAGAAAGTAACTGGTGGCTATTTGTTTAGAAAAAAAAAAAACTCCTTAGAGAAAATATCTATTCAGTGTCTTTCTTCTCTTCCATTTAAAAACTGAAATCTTTGGGCTTCATTTTTGCTCCTGCATCATAAAACAATACATATATCCCATATCTTAACCTTTTCTTATAGATATGATTTGAACATTTTCTCCATTTATTTGCATTTGTATTTGTATGTGTGGTGTAAGTTACTGGTGAGGTTTTATGCTCTGCTACGTGACCTCCAGTTTCACATCATCCACTGAAAGGATTCCTTCCTTACTCTTCCCTGCTTCCCTTCCCTTCTCTTCCCTTCTTTTTCTTCTCCCCCTCCCTTCTTCTCCTCCCTTCCCTTCTTTCTGCCATACCCACCAGTGCTCAGGGAACTCTTGGCTCTGAGCTCAGGGATCACTCCTGGTGAGCTTAGGGAACCATATGGGATCCCAAGGATAAAACCAGAATGGGCTAAGTGCCCTCCATGCTGTACAATTGTTTCGGCTCCTAAACATGCTTCTTCCCCACCCTCCTTTGCATATAGTTGATTATTCACATTCAATACTAAAGTGCATTTTTCAGCATAAAACTTTGGAAAAATATTTTTCCAAGATTTTTTATTATTTTCCAAAATTATTTTTTTTCTAAATTATTTTTTATCTTTAAACACCGTGATTACAAACATGACTGTACTTGGGTTTTAGTCACAAAAAGAACACTCTCTTCACCAGTGCTACATTCCCACCCCCAAAGCACCCCGTATTCCAAATTATTTTCTATGTAAGACTTATTCCTAAATCCTACATAGAACTTAGGGAAATTATTTTTCTTTTTCTTCATTTTAAACATGTTACTTAATTTTTTTATGGCAACTGGCACAAAAGTTTCGAGTTGTTCTAAATCTAAATTTTCTCTCTGTTCAAGGACCTTAAAGATCTTCCTTCCTTTATTTATTTATTTATTTATTTATTTATTTATTTATTTATTTAGTTTGGTTTTCAGCAGTTTTCAAGTAATAGGTGTCTGGGTTTCTTTTATTATTAGGATTTAGTAGACTCATTGGGCACAGAGGCTAAGGGACTTAATCTTTTTTTTATTAAATGCTTCATCATTATCTCTTCAAGCAATTCTGTCTTATTCTCTTTCCAGTCATTCAGTGTATAGAGGCTGTAATTATTTTTATGTTGCCCTGAGGTCTGGACTGTTCTTTCTCTTCTCCCACACACAGTTTTGGGTGTGATGTGTATGCTTCAGTTTGGTGCTTTTCGCTAACCTAACTTCGTTTTTATTGACACTTTCTCTGGCTGCTGTTTTCATTATGCTGGTAAATCCTATGAATGAATGACTCAGCCCCTTGAATGAATGGACTGGTTAACCTATTAGACAGTAATGCTATTGGGTGTTTCTCTAATAACATTTCCACTTCCTTATTTCTTTATTGATTTCTACGAAAATATGTCATTTGCTTCTGTACTTTATCTCTTTCTACTTTTGGCTTCAGCAAATTTACTTTAAAGTTGTTCATGGCAACACAGATATTAAGATTGCTTTCAAGTTAAAGTTTTCTAATGTGTGTTGCCTTATATTGTCTATCAGTCCAATATGTCTGCTTCTTCTAGTGTTTCTTAAATTTTGGGTGAGTGGAGAATAATGTTTGCAAATGAAAAGATAAATGTCAACTACTTCAAGAAAAGGTATAATTCTTCCTCTCTTAAATCACGTTGTCGGATTTAAATATTTATTTCTTATTTTGGTGGCACTTAGGGGTTACTTCTGGCTCTGCACTCAGAAACCACTCCTGGCAGACTCAGGGGACCATATGGGATGCCAGGAATTGAACCCAGGTCCTTTCTGGGTTGGCTGCGTACAAGGCAAAAGCCCCACCACTGTGCTATCCCTCCAACCCTGGATTTAAATATTTAAATGCTGCAGTGATTAACTAGTTGGATCCAGAATTCTACTTAGATTTTGTTTTCCAGTCATGCTTTATATATTTTGGGGGGTGGGGGATGAAGGTATTTATTTTAGCAGTGACCAGAGAAGACATTGAGGCTTGGAAAGAGCTCAAGGGACTGAGTTTGTCTGGAGGAAGCATTCGTTTCTTGCACAGTATGATCCCCCCAACCCAAAACTGCTAGAACCAAACCCAGAGCTAAGACCACCAAGTACCACCAAGTGTAGTACCCAAACAATACACTAAACATGTCAGCAAGACTTCAAATACTTCTTTTAAGATCTGCTGCTTGATTTCTTGAATGGATTGTCTCCCCTTCTTTGCCTCTCTTCCTTCAATCTTGCTGCCCTTTGTCCCTTTCTGGTCTTCCTTCTTTCTGTTATTTTCTTTCAAACCAATAGTGTTCTTTAGACTGCTGAGCAGTGTTCATTACCGTCCAGCACTGTTCTTGGAACTTTCTTCTTCTGAACCCTTTGCCTCTGACCTTCTTGAAGTGACTGTCTCTGTATCTGGAGAAGAGTTGCTGCTGGTTCTCTTTCACTCACTGCCATCCTTCTACACGCTGATTGATGTTATTGGGAAGCATCTGTGTACCTTAGGTACATGTGTGATCTCTCCAGTCTCATAATTATCTCCTTCAAGTCACTGTCTTGTGCTCGGAGCAAGGTTTATGAGTTTGTCTCTGCTCTTAGGCATTGGTTTGATTCTGCCTTGTAGCCAGTGAGATCCTTGTTGGTGAAATTTGCCAGGTGCCAAATCTGATAGCTTTCAGATGCTCTGCCAGAACAGATAACACAGCCTAAGTTGGTTGTTCTACTAGTCTCTGGTTAAAGCAATCACAGTTGGTTCATGTTTCATATGATGATCTAGAGATTAGTACTTATGTGATGTTATCTGTTCTTGGGAAGTAGAAACTTAATTTATTTAGGTTTTTCTGTGTTCCTATGCTTTGCAGTTTACTCACATTGTCCTCATGACATGGGTGGAATCATTTGCTCCCAACCGAAAAATCAATTTAGATTTCTAAATCCTTAGCCTGACTATCTTCAGAATGGATGAAAATTTGTCATTGTGTTAAAAAAAAAAAAGTACTAGTATAGTCCTCCTTGAATTTTAAATGTCTTTGAATATTTTTTGTGTAGCCTAAAATAGACTCAAAATTTAGTTATTTCCACACATTTATAGGATCAGAGAACGAAAGCTTCATTTGACTCAATCAAAAGTCACTAAGATTCTTATTCTTTTGAATTCTACTTGTCCCTTTGGAACATGTTCACCACAGAATGCAACTCCCTTACAAAGGAGGAAAACCTTCTTATAGTAGATTGGATGGGCATAGCTGGATTACGCTAAACAAAATTAACTGGATGGGGATTCAAGTTTCACAACTACATGATTTCACTGTTGTGTGGCGCAAAAAAATAAAACAAAACCCAAAAATATGCACTAATAAAGCCAAAGAAATGTTTAAAAAGAAGGCCAAAGTAAGTCTGAACAGAACAGTAGTGGGAATAGAGTGGAAACTTTGGGTAGAAAGAAGGCTACCTGGGTCATGTGAGAAAGGGAAATTGAGTGCCCATTGGCAAATAGGCTGCAGGAAATGTAGGTGTTAAATTCTAGTAACAAGTACCTGAAACTCACATCATAATATTTGCCCTTGTCGCATCAGTTTTTAATGCTTTCAAAATGGAGTGACCATGGAATGGCAGTTATTTATGATTAGATTTTAGACATATAATGTTTTAATACTGATCTCTTCACAAGTGTCCACTATCCTCCACCAATTGTGCTTTTTGCACTCCCATTTGCTTTGCGCCCACTATCTCTCTATGAGAGATGCTTTAAGTGTGTGTTCACGTTTTTTTATAGTAATTTACAGTACTCTTGCTGATACGGTTTTATTATAGCACTTTACCACTTTCTAGAACCCCCTGAAGTTAAACACTTCCCTTCACCATAGTTGTAGACACTTCCCTATTCCCCCTAGTCCCTCACTATAAGTGGCATCTTTCCTACTTGAAACAATTCTCATATTCTTTACTTCCATGATCTTGGACCATTTATCAGTTTTTTAAAAGGACACACCCTGTACCACTTATCATTATTCATTGATCACATGGAAACATCAGGAGCGGCAACTTCTTGCTTCCATGATTTAAGAGCAAACTCAGTGAACTCATGGAGCACTGAACAAGTGTCAACTGGTCTATTTAGATTCCTGGAAGCCTGCCTCTTGATTTTCAGTGGATTGGTGCTAGGTTAGCTCTGCGCATTTTCTGATTAATAACAAATGTGATAAGCAGGGTTGCCTCAAATCAAGTTGCTGTTTCTTCACACCTTTTAAGGTTTATATGTATGTCTACATACATATAAATTATATGTACATGTCCACATATAAATCATAGAGTCAAAAGAAAAAGCAAATAAATATAGGCAGAAGTGGCATAAAAATAAAATGACACATGGAATAAATAACGACCTTTTTTTACAAATGGGCTCCCTAAGTGTGGCCTGGACTGAAATAGATAGCCCAGAATGAGAAGCATGTAATAAATAGTCATTACTGTGATTATAGTGACCTACTAAGTTTATTCAGGGCATGTGTCTAGGAAGCAGAGAGAGGAGATTAAAAATATAGCTGGTGTACTGAAGGAAGATTGACTTCTCACAGGAGACAGGATATGCTAGTGGGAGAGTCATATTACATTACATAATGAATTAAAGGCCCTCAAAGAGATTTTGATCCCTGAAACCCAAAGATGAAAAAACGAAGGACCTCTTGAATGGCAGCCTAGATTTTCTTCTGAACTGAAAGTACAGGAAGAGCTGGAAGATGATAAGGGGTAACTAAAGATATCCTCCTCATAGTGAAGGGGAAGGCAGACTCGTCCGTGCCTTTGACGACACAATTCTTGACCAGAAACCAAGAACCTGTAGTAGTTTCTTTTTCTGGTGGTTATGTAGAGACACAGATATTGGAGTCACAGAAATCATGTCTTATTTCAAGGGATGATGGTTCAATCAGGATTGTTGCCATGAATATCACATACCTTCTGGACATACTAAGCTTGGTTCTTCTCATGAAACAGACAACACCTCAAGACCTGGCCCTCACAACTCATGTTCTATGTCATTCTAACATTTGTGACCTTCGACCTAGACTAGCCAAAGTCTGTGGAAAAGTCTATGGGACCTCTTGTTCTCATGTTTTATGATTTGACCATGAGCTTTCCTTTAAAATTGAATACTACATAGCTCTAGGGAATGATGCAATCATGTCATTTGCTGCCACTTGGATGAAACTGGAAGATATCATGTTAAATGAAGTAAGCCAGAAGAAGGATAAATACAGGATAGTATCACTTGTATGTGGTATTTAAAATAACTGCATAAGGAATGCAGTGGTTTAAATTGGGGTTTTCGAGAACACTCTTGGCCCCCAGAGTATAGTGCAGAGCAGGAAAGAAATAGAGTGGAGGGGGAGATGGCGGTATATTGGGGAACAGGGGCCAACGGAACTAGGATACATAAGTGGGTTTAAGAAAGAACAGAACTAAATATCCAAGCCCCAGAGCCAACAATGAGATAATGAAACCCAAACTTCAACCAAACTTAAAAAGGAGCCTATCAAAATGGCAGGCTAGGGTAGCGTGTGGTAGCATAGAACGGACTCTAGGCACAATGGCAGAGAGAGGTTGACACTGGTGGTAGAATTGCAGGTCTAGCACTCATCTATGAAGATCTTTGTCTGCTACCCACTTCAACTAAAACATATTTAAAAACTGTAGAGCCCCATGGATGTTTGTAGGAAGAATCCCTTTCTTCCTATGCGAAGGGAGAAACACAGACAGTCACAAGGTGGCAGAAGAGATCAGAGAAGTGTAGCCCCACCCTCGAGAACAGCCTGGAGAGACCTTGATTTCTTCTGGACTCAGAGGGCATGGGGGCAAAGTCCCACTGGTTCTGTTGGGACCATATAGCTGGAGCAAGTGGACTTGGCACCAGCTCCTCAGAATTCCAGGGTTCCAGGCTCAGTTGAAGGGGTCCCAGTGCAAGTGCCCACTTAGAAGAACTCAGATCCTCCATTCAAGAAGACACCTGAGTGAATTTCATCCATCGGCGATGGAAGGAGGGGGGGGTCACTGTGACATGAGCTCCAAATTGGTCAGCACCAGGGAGTCCTAGTCAACAGCAAACAGACAGACAACCAAAGCCAAGAAATGGAAAAGAAGGATTTGTACAAGAATTTCTGAGCAAGACATGTTGTGTGGGTGGGGGAGGTGAACTTTTCTAGTTCTGCTACATTCCATCTCTCTCTCACCCAAGTCCCTCCATCAGGGTCTTCTCAGAGATCAGGAACCCAGGTCTGAATCTGGGCAATGGTCAGTGTCTTCTGCCTGGAATTCCCTAGGACCCACAATTCCCCCATCTTCATTTTGCCCTTCGAACTTTTCCTCTTGTGTTGTTCATAGTTCATGCCCACCCCCTCAACTAGTCCCGGTGGCTCTCTTACGTGAGGGCATGTTTGCTTTCCCTGAGCAATTAAAACCCCTCTTCCCAGGTCAGAGATCTACATGGTTAGTTCATGGTGTGTTTGCTGATGACTCCATGAGTAAACAAAAGGACACATATGAAATAGAGAATTTATTAAAATGCTAAAAACAATATATTGGGGGCAAGGAATTGAGGACCTTTTCCTTTAATGATTTTTTCCGGTTGTATGTTGGCTTTTGGTTTTCTTTGGTAGAAGAGTTCAGGGCTTGCTTCCAGATGTTGTGTTTAGGGTTTGTTACAGGTGGACCTACAGATTCCCACCATACAATATTGGGACTCATACTTGGCCTTCTTCAGACAAAGCACATTTTCAACCAGTTCTCAAGTCCAACTTTCAGGACTAGATTTCAAACATTTTGGGGGAAGGCTGGAGATAAAAGATTTAAGATGTATGGCCAGAGTGATACACAGCGGGAAGGTTGTTTGCCTTGCATATGGCCAACCCAGATTCAATCCCTGGTGCCTCATATAATCTTCAGAGCCTGCCAGGAGTGATTTCTTAGTTCAGAGCCAGGAGTACCTCCGGAGTGCAGCTAGGTGTGTCCAAAAATATTTAAAATCCTCTTCCGGAATGTAACCACTCCGGTTCAATCTCTGGCATCTCATATGGCCCCCTGAAAACTACCAGCAGTGACACCTGAGAACAGAGCCAGGAGTAAGCCCTGAGCACAGTCAGGTATGGTCTAAAATCCCCCTGCTAATCAAGGCATTGGTGGTTCGGTGGTAGATTTCTTGCTTGCCAAAATTCCTCTGCCCAAAAGAAGACATTTTTGTATATTCAGAACATACCATAACAGAACAAAGCACCTGTACTTAGCTTATTGTCATATCAGAGCTTAAATGCTTTTTAAAATATTAGCCATTACTGCCAACACCATCACTGCTGTTCTTATATTGACCTTCTGTGATCTTATAGCCTGGAGAAGCAATGACTGTTATACTTCCTTTTACCACGTCCAGTGTTGCTCATAGGCTACTCCTGGCTCTGCGCACAGAAATTACTCCTAGGAGGGTTGGGGAACCATATAGGATGCCAGGGATCAAATCTGGATCATCCTCTTGCAAGGCAAATGCTCTACTCCCTGTGCTATTGTTCCAGAACCCCATTACACTTACATCTGTCTCGTCTGCTTATTAGAAGCAGTTGAATTTCTGTTTTGGGTGGAGTTTCAAGAATTTTTGCTGCACTTTTTTTCCTTTTTTCCCCTTTATCCCTCCACCCCTGTTACTAGCATGTATCCCATATTTCCCTCCTTTGCCCCCCCACCCGACTGCTAGTATAACTAGTCCATTCTGTGTATAGCTTGTTGTAGATTGGGCATCAATTATATTGCTGTTGACTTTGGGTTTGGTGTTTACGTCTGATCATATTTTATTTCTCTTTTTAATTTTTTAATATCTTTATTTAGACAATGTGATTACAAACATGACTATAATTGGGTTTCAGTCACAAAAATACACCCCCCCTTCACCAGTGCTGCATGTTTTTTTTTTTTTTTTTTTTTTTTTTTTTTTTTTTTTGGTTTTTGGGCCACACCCGGTAACGCTCAGGGGTTACTCCTGGCTATGCGCTCAGAAGTCGCTCCTGGCTTGGGGGACCATATGGGACGCCGGGGGATTGAACCGCGGTCCGTCTCCTAGGCTAGCGCAGGTAAGGCAGGCACCTTACCTCCAGCGCCACCGCCCGGCCCCGCTGCATGTTTTTTAAAGTCATTCTAAGAAACATGTTCAATCTCAAATACTATTCTTGATATATATATATTGGTTTTTGGGGCCACACTCGTTTGATGCTCAGGGATTACTCCTGGCTAAGTGCTCAGAAATTGCCCCTGGCTTGGGGGGGACCATTATGGGATGCTGGGGGATCGAACCTCGATCCTTCCTTGGCTAGTGCTTGCAAGGCAGACACCTTACCTCTAGCGCCTCACCGGCCCCTATTCTTGACATTTTTTTAAAAAATAAATTTATTTTGAAGGAAGTTTAATTTGTATAGAAGTTACTAGAATTATGCAGTACCCTTTGGCTATTGATAGAATATAGACATTGTAGCCAGGGAATTGACATTGATGTAGGAGGAAATAGGCTACAAACTTTGTTCACTGTCCCAATCAGTGAATGTATTCATGTTTTTCAGGTGGAGTATATGGTTAACTTCCTAAGAAAAATTCCAGTTTTCAACTGCCTGTCCAATATTTACATTTCCATCAGCAGTGCATCAAGGCTTCTCGTTATTTCAGATTTGCTCTTGAATATTAAGAATGTGTTTTCGAGGGGGAGAGAAGAAAAAAAGAATATTTTCTTTCAGCCATTATGATAAGTCTGTAGTGGTGTTTTAAAATCACACTTATGTAGTGGTTGATGGTGTGCACGGTCTTTGGCTCGACTTGGTGAATGTGGCTTGATTACGTGTTGGACTGTTTTGATTGTGTTGAATTTAGAAGACTGTATGCTCTTAATTCAAGTATGTTTTCCTCCAATTTGTCTCTCACAAATACCAGTTGGTTGTTTATTAGTTCCTACTGTTAAGAATACCTTTCAACGAATCGTATTTTTTCCTAGTGCAGTCCTTAGGATAGAGCCAGGCCAGCATTCTGTTGCTTAAACCAAGTCTGTGGCCCAGATACTTTCTAAGGTGGATAAAGTTGATTCTATGATGATGTGATGATGATGATGATGATGGAACATACTTCTGGTGCCCCATGCGTCTGTCCCAAGTACTCCTAAGGATACATTGGGGGAGCAGGGTCTCTCTGTGATTCTCAGTCAAGCAGATCTGTGCTTCTATGCAGAAGCAATCATTCTCAGGGACCATGTGGTGTGTGGGGCTGCGAAATACTTAGCATTCTAAATACCACTTTACTAGCTCAACACTTCCTCAGGATCTTTGATGAGCACGAGGTCCTACATATATTCCCATTTATATTTTATTCTAAAATAAATCATATGGTCCCCTGAGCTTGTCAGGAGTAACACCTGAGCGCCACCGAGTGTGATCCAAAAACCAAAAAAACAGTTTTAGAGATGTAGGGTCTGGAGCGATAGTACAACAAGTATGGCACTTGCCTTGCACCTGGGCAATGTGGTTTGATCCTCAGCATCCATGTAGTTGCCCAGCCATTGTGAGAAGTGATCCTGGAGTCAGGTGTGGCCTAAAACCAAAAGTAAAATGTTTTAGCGATTTATATTTTTATATTTAGAACCTGTACTGAGTTGATTTTTCTATAGAGTGTGCAGTGTTACGTTATGGTAAGGTTTGTGAGATATCTTGTCATTGTTTTCTTGGGGAAGTTTATTACTCTGGCCTCCCCCTGTTGAAAACTTTTCCATGGGATTATTTTTTGTCAGAAGTTAACTGGCTGCACTTGTGAGAAGATTAATTTGAGTTCTCTATTCTGTACCAATGACCTATGTCTGTGCCTGTCCTTCCTTAAAATGCCATACTTATCACTGAGCTATTTTATTATGTCTTACAATTGGGTACAGGTAGTTATTCCAATTTTATTCTCCTTTTGGGGGATGACTCCTGGTTCTGCACTCAGGGTTTACTCCTGGCAGGCTCGGGGGACCACATGGGATGCTGGGAATCAAACTCAGGTTGGCTGCAGACAAGGAAAATGCCCTACTCACTGTGCTATGACTTCATCTGGTCCCCTCATTTTCTTTTTGCTTTTGGAGCCATATCTTTAGGTGATCGGGATCTACTCCTGGCTCTGTGCTCAGAGATCAATCCTGGTGGTGCTCAGGGCACCAGATGAGGTGCCAAGAATCAAACCCAGGTCTGATATGTGCAAGAAAATCTTCCTTCCCATTGCATAATCTTCATGGCTCTTATTCTACTTTTTGTTTTTGTTGTTGGGTAACACCTGGTGACGTTCAGGGGTTACTCCTGGCTGTGAGCTCAGAAATCACCCCTGGGTTGGGGGACCATATGGGTGGGATGCAGGGGGTTCAAACCATGGTCCATCCTAGGTTGGTGCATACAAGGCAGATGCCCTAATGCTTGCGTCACTGCTCTGGCCCCTACTTTTATCATAATAGTTAATGATTCTAGTTCTTTTCTTCACAATATAATTTTAGAATCAGCAGCTCTCATTTATTTTATACAGTCATTCCAGAAAAAATAAATATATTTATGCTGTTTTAATATATAAAATAATTACTTTATGTGTACAAAAATGATACTGGCAAAGACAAAACTAGCTTACAGTACCAGTTAATATAAGACCATAATTAAATTAAAGAAGCAATATGAATAAGAAAACATAACTTATTTTCTGATTGCTAATCCAGAAAGTTATTTTAATTATTCACTACCTGTTTAAACATTTTAGGGTGTCTTGAATTGTTCTGTAATAGAAATTCAAAGGGACTACAGAATATCAATTATTTCTTTAAGTAATAACAATGATACAATTTTGTTACTGTCCCAGAAAACAGTTTGACTTTATTTCTTCTGATTTTTCCCCTGAAGTCATTGCTTTCCAGAGCCTTCAGATTTCCTAATATACTTCATTTTATTTTAAGTAGTGAAACATCTGAGCACAAATGTGTAATTCACTCTGACTTTTCTGCTATGTTCTTTTCAAGTTCACATTACACTGGTTCCTTGTGTATGTCCAATGTTATGACATCATGCTGAATATACTCTCAACATTTCAACAAGAAATTCTTAGGATTTTACTTAGGAGGAAAGATAGAGTTCTAGATTCATAGGACTTTGTTTCCAGCTTTTGAAAACACCCTAAAGTAGAAGTACTTCGATAGATTATTTGTCCATTAGTCGTCCATTAGTCGTGTAGGCCTTCGACATCTAGAATGTCCATGATTTATAAACACTCAGAAATACTTTGGGTGTTATAATAAGGTCAACTTATTTTTCAAGAAAATTGATTGTAAGACACAAAGGTAATTTAAATTTGTGAAATCAAATATTGATTCTAAATGAGTACCAATTAAAAATAAATGGAGAAATTTCTGTCTGGTTTTCTGGTCACATGTGTTGTAAGTTCTGAAATAGTTTCATCTTCCTTCCCAATTCATTCTTTCATTTTGGTACTGTACTTGTGGCCACCATGACAGTTATCAGCAGTTTACCTTTTCTTCTAGGTTTCTTTAAAGATAAGCAATGTCAGAAACCAACACAACCCCCAAACTGAGTTTTGTTTTATGGTCTTTTTTTCCCCGCATTTTCCCCCTGACTGTATTTCCAAACCAGACAAGGCCCGGTTTTATTAATATTTTTGTTTGTTTTGGAGCCACACTCAATGATACTCAAGGGTTACTCCTGGCTATGCACTCAGAAATCTCCCCTAGCTTGGGGGACCATATGAGACCCCAGGAGATCAAACTGCAGTATGTCCTAGGTTAGCCATGTGTGAGGCAAATGCTCTACCACTGCACTGACCCCTTAATTATTTTTTATTTAAAGAAAATGCATCACATAATTCACACAACTGATCAAAATAAATGTGTTTCAAGATGACAGAAAGCAAAGCTATTAAAAATAGAAAGAAAATAGAAAGAAAACTAAAATAAAATGGAAGGGAAGAAAAAAAAAGAAAAAGTTCAGCAAGTACATTTGTAAAAAGTATTGTATCTCCAATAAAGTCATTAATATAATAGCAGAAGGTTTAGTAAGCTCTTTTTTAAGATAAGAGATTAAAAATACAATAAAAAGATGTGTATGTGTGGCAGTTTTTATTATTTGCATAGGCACAGCAAAATATGGGAGAAATAGAAAGGAAAAACCTTTCAAGGCCTGATTTTATAACATCCTCTTGCACCTCAATGAGATGGCCTAAAAGCCAGTCAACATTTTGCCAGCAGTGACAACCGAGTTGTTCGCACATGTCTACAGAGCCTGTAGACATGATACCCTGATTGCTACAATTTATGTTTTCAGGAAACTGAAGTCATCAAGAACTTACATGACAAAGGCTCAGAGTCCTCGATAACTTGCTGGGGAGAAAGCTCGCAGGCCTGGAGAGCAGAGAGAGCTCCAAATTTAATTCCATATCACATGGCCCCTGATTTCTGCCTTGAGGTGCCCTGATGGCCCTCAACACTCATAGCATGAGCATAAAAACTTCCAGTCTGAACATCTGCATGGACTTTGGTAAGGAGTAGCCACTAGACTCTCTAAAACCATGCTCAAGAGTCAAAAGCACCCAAGATCTGCTGGATGTGGTCCTAGTGATCCAATCCTCCTAGTCATAAGCTTCACCTGCAGTGTTGAGCTGTTGGATCTTCATCATCAGTTGCCACTGGGTGTGGTCGCCAGCCCCCAGAAATACCTCCAGCCCCCTGCATCCCAGATGAGATTTCACAGTCACTTTTCATAGTGTCATGTCAAAGGTGTCCAGCAAATACAGTCATTTTCTATTATTTAGGGGATAATCTCGTCGAATGAGTGAAACTTGCCATGTCTACATCGTGCTGTGTGCCAGATATTAAGATAGACCTGAAAATCTTGTTTGCATTGGGATGAGGTCTCTTTTTATTATTTTTTAATTTATGTTCTTGCAAAGGCAGGATTACTTTGCTTTCTAACTAAAAAAATACTACATTTCATGTGTAATAACATTGTTTATCAATATTTAGGTTAATGGTGAACCTCATCATATTCAACTGTGTTCCTAATAGTTCTTGCTATATAAACTAGGTGAGTAGTAGGCTAGACCAATGAGGTTTGGGTGATTATGCTCTACCATGTTTGCATATGGTGAAATTGCTTGTTTACACAGTGATGAAATCAGAAATTGACAGAACATATCCCTTTGCTAAAACAAAGTGAACACTTGATCAGTTTATCCATTAATGGGCATTTAGATTTCTTCCTCATCTTGGTGGTTGTGAAGAATGCGGCAATGAAAATGGGAGGTGAGGGCCCGGAGAGATAGCACAGCGGCGTTTGCCTTGCAAGCAGCCAATCCAGGACCAAAGGTGGTTGGTTCAAATCCCGGTGTCCCATATGGTCCCCCCGTACCTGCCAGGAACTATTTCTGAGCAGACAGCCAGGAGTAACCCCTGAGCAACGCTGGGTGTGGCCCAAAAACAAAAACAAAAACAAAAAAAAGAAAAGAAAAGAAAGAAAATGGGAGGTGATAGCTCTTTGAGACTCTGATTTTATTTCTGTTGTGTTTACTCCCAGCAGTGGAATTATGGACTGTTATAGACAGTTTGCCATGAAGGAGTAAGGATGAGGAGTGGGGAGAGAGACACAGAGAGAGGAGAGCAAGAGAGACAAACGGAGTGGGATGAGGTTTTAATAAATGCTTTTTCAAATGGCTTCATCTAAGGCTTCATAGGAACCAAAAGAACATTTGAAACCCCATTTTTCTTTCCAAACTTGAGTCACTCAGAGCTTCATTTGTCATAAGGTGACTTATCTCTGCAGTGACATTCAAAACTATAATGGGCGGCAAGTACACAGAAGGGCCAGCCCAAAAGGTAGCCAGCCAGCACAGTTGTTGTTATACTCTCCCTTTTTTATGTCCTTTTCTTAAATATTTTATTTAAACAATTACAAATATGACTGTAGTTGGGTTTCAGTCACAAAAAGAACACCCTCTTTCACTAATGCAACCTTCCCACCAATGCCCCCATCTCCCTACTCCCATACCTCCTGTTTGTATACAAAACAGGTATTCTACTTCTCTCACTCATTAACATTGTCTTGGTAGTTGCTAGTGTATTATTTCTCTAACTGCACTATTCCTCCTTGAGGTGAGCTTCATATCGCGAGCTGGTCCTTCCGGCCCTCATCTCTGGACATTGTTACAATAATGTCTTTTATTTTTCTTAAAACCCATAGATGAGTGAGACTATTCTGTGTCTCTGTCTCTGACTTATTTCACTCAACATAATAGGTTCCATGTCCATCCATGTATAGAAAACATTTCATAACCTCATATCTCCTGATGGCTCCATAATATTCCATTGTGTATTTGTACCACAGTTTCTTTAGCTATTCGTCTGTTGAAGGGTATCTTGGTTGTTATAGAGCAGGGGTCTTCAAACTATGGCCCGTGGGCCATATGCGGCCTGCAGAAGAGTCTGATCCGGCCCGCCAGCAGTAAGCGCTGTTTGGTTGCCAAGATACCTGCCAGCATATACACTCAGTGTCATGGTTTTTCAGGGATGACGTCAACCGCCTCCACCCATGGCATGTTGTATACTGGGAGGATGGGCGTGAGGGCGGTGTTGAGAGGGACACTGATGCACCCTTGCACCTGGCGTTTGTCGCGTGCGTTGCTGATGACGTCAAAGTAGGGCGCCGGACACCGCGTAGCGAGGAGTACCACATGTAGGTGACTATATGATGTAAAAAGGTGTCTGATCCACCCCCAGGCA
This sequence comes from Suncus etruscus, assembly GCF_024139225.1. Taxonomy (NCBI): domain Eukaryota; kingdom Metazoa; phylum Chordata; class Mammalia; order Eulipotyphla; family Soricidae; genus Suncus; species Suncus etruscus. The sequence goes on along the minus strand of NC_064858.1, from coordinate 913,908 downwards.
ATGTAGTGTCTGTGTGCTGTGCCTGCCTGTCAGTGAGGTTTTCCTCCACTCCCTCCACTGCCAAAGGTCAGTCAAAAGTGCCATAGAAATAAATTTTTGCCAGATGGGGGGGTTCTGCTCGATTGGGCTGTGGGTGACTCATATGAAAATTTCCCTTTGGGGGTGGTGAGGCGTTCAGTGCTGAAATCAAAGTTAGGGGGTGGGCGGTGGTTGGGAGGTTAGGGGTTCAGTGCTGAATTGCCCATGTGGAAAATTGGGGGTTCGATGCTGAAGCATTTTAAAAGGGTTACATTGAAAATTTTATATGCATTTTGCAATTCCTTTTCAGTGTTCACATGCTGATTCCGAACATATCAATTTGGGTATTATATAGGGATATATAACTGAACTATCAGGGACTGAGCTGGTCTGCTTAGAAAAGCCTGCAAGGAGTAAGTGTTCACATCAGGGACTAATGGGGTTCATACACTGTGTGTATATATACACACATATCTGTTTGGAATCCCTAGGAAACAATGATGTCAAGAAAAAGAAAAATTGACGGCGAGTGTAGGATATTCAAAGAACAGTGGACTTACGATTACTTTTTTATGCGGTACAAAGAAAAAGCTGTGTGTCTGATATGCCAGAATATAGTTGCTGTGTTCAAAGAATACAATTTGCGACACCACTATCAAACTCAACATAAAGATAAATATGATTGTTTGGTTGGAGAAGTGAGAAAAGATAAAATATTACAACTGAAACATACACTGATGACTCAGCAAAATACTTTTGTGAAGCAGAAGCAGTTAAATACTTCCTCACTGCAGGCAAGTTTTCAAGTTGCCAAGCTAATAGCGCACAATGGCAAACCATTTGTGGAGGGAGAATTTGTTAAAGAATACCTTATTTCTATTGCCAAAGAGATGTGTCCAGAGAAGGCCAATTTATTTAGTACAGTGAGCCTTTCAGGAGTTACAATGACACGAAGGATTGAAGAAATGGGAGAAAATTTGCTGCACCATTTGCAAAACTCTGCAAAGAAACTTTGCTATTTTTCCTTGGCACTCGACGAAAGCAATGATGTTCGTGATTCTGCCCAACTTCTCATTTATATGCGTGGGACAAATGAGTATTTTGAAGACACAGAAGAGCGTGCTGCACTGCAAAGTACAACCACAGGAGTGGAAATATTTGAAAAGGTTTGCCAAACTATGAATGTTTTGGAGCTGGACTGGGTTAAACTAGTCAGTGTAACAATTGATGGTGCTCCTAGCATGGTGGGGTCTAAGAGAGAGTAATTGCTCACATTACACAAGAGATGGACAAACATAACCATCCTCATCCAATTGCCAAACACTGCCTCATCCACCAACAAGAGCTGTGTTGTAAATCACTGAAGTGGGACTCTGTTATGAAAATTGTGGTATCTTGTGTTAATTACATTAGAATTCATGCACTAAACTACAGACAATTTCAGGAATTTCTATCTGAGGTAAATGTTGCCCATGAAGATGTTCTGTACCACACAGAAGTCCGTTGGCTGAGTAGAGGGAGAGTTTTGAAACGTTTCTATGAGTTACTTCCGCAGATTACAGCTTTTCTACTTTCAAAAAACCAAGAAGTACCAGAGCTCAATGATGCAGAATGGAAATGGCACCTTGCTTTCTGACAGATATAACAGAGCTACTCAACAGTTTCAATCTGCAACTTCAAGGCAAGGGGAAGCTCATCTGTGATATGGCATCGCATGTGAAAGCATTTGAAGTAAAATTAGGCCTTCTCATCAAACAAGTACAGGAGGAAAACTTCAGTCATCTCCCAACAACTCAAAACCTGTCAGTGGACAAACCATTGGTTGCATTCCCAAAGGAAACATGTCTGGCTTCACTAGAATTGTTACAAAAGAAGTTTCAATTTAGATTCAAAGAGCTTCATCTCCATGAATAGGACATACAGCTTTTTCGTAATCCATTTTCTGTTGAGATTGAAAATGTTCTTACAATTTACCAAATGGAACTGGCTGAACTGCAGAATTGTGACTCTCTGAAAGATGCATTTAAGTCAAGTAACCTTTTGAATTTCTATGCATCTCTCCCCTCTGAGACATATCCAAATATCAGGAGCCACACACTCAAAATGGTAACCATCTTTGGTAGCACTTACGCCTGTGAACAGACTTTTTCAAGAATGAAACATCTGAAATCTCCAACCAGATCAAGATTAACTGATGCCCACTTGCATCACTTGTTATGGCTGGCAGTGACAAATATGGAACCGGACATTGACCATCTCTTTAGCCAAAAGCAGGCCCACAGTTCCCATTGAAATACTGTTGCGTGACCTGTTTATTTATAAATGGTTTTCATTTTATTTATATAAGATATGTTCAGTGTGAGTAGGAATTAGTAGCCCATATAGTCCTGCCCTCCAGCTCTCTAAGGAACCGTAACCCGGCCCCCACTTTAAAAAGTTTGAAGACCCCTGTTATAGAGTCTGGCTATTGTAAATAGTGCTGTGATGAGTATCGGTGTGAGGAAGGGATTTTTGTATTGAAGTTTTTCATAAGCTTTACCTTCTGATTTGGGTAAATGTGGTTTGGTTAAACCACATTTCTTGTCTATGGATTTGGTTCATTTTCAAGCACAATCAGGACAATGATAGGACAATTCTTCGGACTACACCAGTGCAAACCCAGTGAATGCTACTTAAGAGAAAAGAGGAGAGAAAGGGGAAGGTGGGATGCTGCTTTTGATTCATTAAAAAGCTCTTATTGGGGGGGCACAGAGATAGTACAATAGGTAAGGCATTTACCTTGCACTTGGCCAATCTGGGTTCTATGCTCAACATCTCATATATTATCTTGAGCTTGACAGGAATGTGCTCAGAGCTAAAAGTAAGCTTTGAGCCATGCTGGGTGTGTGCTCTCTGCCCCCCCCCCAAGCTTTTATTGATCTTTTTCATATTTAGGAGATTCATTCTTGAAGCAAAGCTGTGACAACCCAGGAGAGAGACCTGGACCAGATCCTTTCATTCTAGCCCTTGGGAAGAGCCAACCCTGCTAGTATCTTGAGCTCAGATTTCTAGATTCTGGAACTGTGAATACAGATTTCTGCGCTTCAACACTCCGATATTTCAGTACGAATCCTATTACCTTCCTCACTATATCCAATCCTCCAATTACCTTCTGTACATCATGCAGTATTCTCTGGGTTGTTTTTCGACCTTCAGAATTGGGGAGTATGTAATTCAATACATAATCATTTCTTCTTTTCAGGGAAGTCAGGAACAGGTTGGCTTTGCTATTGGAATCGTTCTCAGTTTTGTGAGCTGAATTCGTAGAAAACATATTCACAATATTTATCAGGTAAAGAATTGAATTGACACTGGCTGGATACACATCAGAACTATTAATCCACATCTAAAATCCAGCATGAACCTCGTCATGGCAACATGTTTCAGGCGCACGCTTCCAATGCACCACTTGAAAGCATAATGCACTTGAATAGGTTCATTATGGAGAAATAGAAATCATGGCCATTAATTCAGTAGTCACAAGGAAACTCTCAAGCAGCCAAGAAAAACAGAATCTCTGCTCTATCCATCTGACACATATAAGTATCCAACCCATTTTAGGGTGCTTCCATATAGACTCTGTAGTTTCCCCCACCGAATATTTTCCGCACATAAATCAACTCATGGATTCATCCTATCCACTGACATTTCTCCCAAGACATAACATTTTTAGCTCTAAACCCAAGGGGGGAAATCTAGGCAAACATCTGAGGTTATTCTCACTAAATCAATTATATCTAGTTACTTCATTGAGTCTTCTGGTCTTTTCAACTTGCAGTTCTCGTTCTATAAGTCTCCTCTAATGTCTTAAAGTCATATTTAGTACCATCATTTTTGACTTACCAACAAATACATGTTTGTTAGGGCTGTGCCCAACTATTTTATTTGGTTGGGGGACCATGATGGCTGTTCATAAAGAATACTCCTGGCTTTGTGCTCAGGGATAACTCCTGGTCATCTTAGGTCAGGTAACTTAGGTCGTGTAACTGCCAGATATTGACATAACATGATATAGGCATGACAGCATGCAAAGCAATTGTATTAGCCTCTATGCTATTGATTTGACCTGTACCTTTCATATTTTATATCTAGGAAAATATACCGAGTTCTAGTTTGTATTTTTCTAATTGCTAATTCCTAGAGTTTGGAAATATTGTTGATAGTCTTGTAAAAATATTGGTTCCTAAGGTCCAGGTAGATTTATTACTTATGAGAGTGTTAACTTTTCATATGTTTTTGTGTAGATAGTTTGGCATTTTTGGTGCAGTATATCGTGTCTTTTTCCAATATAAACCTCTTTTATTTCTTCATTGACAATCTGAAAGCATTTTCTTCCATGTGTCATCTTGTTGAAATGTCTCATTCCTTCATTATCAAGTTAGAAATGAAGAGGAGTAGAAGGAGATCTCTTCCAGGGTTTTGTCTTTGAGAGATGCATTTCATCTTCTGCCATTCAACTTCCAGAAATCTGCTCTGCTCTGTGTGTATGCTTTGTTCTGAGACTCTTTATCCTGTTGATAATGTTCCTTCCTATACCTCATTCATTGAGAATTTTGATCGTGAATGGGAGTTGACTTTTGCTAAATGCTGCTTCTGTGGTTGTTAATAATTATTCACTTTTTCTCCTTTTAATAGGAGGAATGATAGTAATTGACGATTAAATAATGAAGCAATCTTGTATTCCTAGAATAATTAACAAAACTTGTTAGGAGTGGGTTGTATTTTTGAGTTATTTTGTTGTTGTTATTATTGTTTTTAAAATTTTGTTGTTACAGGCTTTACCAGGCTTTACTTATCTTCTGGAGTCTTTCAGGACAAGCGGTCCTGGAAAGAACCCAAACTCTTCTTTCCTGGTTTTGGCTTCTCAGTACTTCCTTTCTCTGTCATAAATTTTACTTCCTTTGCCACTCCCTTGAGAAAACAGAACATTAACAACTTCCTGACACAGATACAAATGTTTTTGACATATAATCAGTCTTTTTTTCTTGGACCATACTCAGTGGTGCCCCAAGGGCTAGTCCCAGCTAAGGGCTCGAGGATCGTTCCAGGTGGTGTTGGAGAATCTTGGATTCCCAGAGATTCGACCCAGGGCTCTACATGAAAATAATTTTCCTGAACCCGTTGAACTATCTCCAAGGCCCACTGATCAGCCATTTTACCCTACTGTGCAAAAATATAAAGAATTATAAAGAATATATTCCTTTTTTTTTTTTTTTTTCATTTTCTTTGGCAGCATCTGACAGAGCTCAGGGTTTATTCCTGGCTCTGTGCTTAGACATTATACTTGGCCTGAGGATCAAACCAAGATTAGGCTCAAACAAGAAAAATTCCTTATTTGCTGAATAATATCTCAGGCCCCGAGAGTGAATTCCGGATTCTGTGTAAGTTTGTTTACTTACACTACAGGTCTGGCTTGGAAGAAAGTTTCCAGGCCATCTCCATTAGCCACTGACCATAGACCCTTTGCTTTCACTTGTGGCCGATCAATTCTCAAACACTTTTGAAAAATTTAAGACCCATTCCATGGAAATAACTCTTCGTGAGCAGAAAACAGTCTTTATTGCTGAGGTTTATGAGTCATCTCAAGCTATTTACACCTGGACTTTTCTCCTAAAAAAACCTAAAACCACATTCCCAAGGCATCGTTCCTGATCTCAGTTTGTCATAGTATTTGAGAGTTCTTTCTCTGTTCCCCCACTCAACATCTGTCTCTTCAGTACTCTACACTGCATTTGCCTGCATTTGCCAGGATCATCAAACTCTTGTGCCTTGAGAACAACAACAAAATAGCACAAACCTGGGATAGCCAGTCTCAGTGTTACAAAAACAAAAATGAATAATCTGTAATGCTCTGCCCCAAGCTGCTCAAAGTCCAGTTTATCTTTCCAAATTCCATTGCTCTCCCAGAGAAAGACAATACATTCTTCCTAGGGGTTACAAGCTTTCTCTCCCTCTTAATTTCTGTCTCGTAAATCTCTCTCCAATCAATTGCCATTGCTATTTTGAAGTCCAGATTTCATATCAAACTTGCTGTGTCTGAAACTGAACTCAGCATCTTCCCTTCTAAATTTGTTTTTCTTTTCTCTCCAGCTCAAAAGCAAGCACTCCATAGCCACATTAGAGTCTTTTGGCACCTTATTTCTAGTATTTAGCCCATCCATCAGACATGTTTGCCAAGTCAATCACGAAATATTTTCATATTTTTCCACTCTCATAAGTATGGGCTCTATTGCCTCACATATGTTAAAGCCTATTGCACTGTGTACTTACAACGTAATCCTCTAATCTCATCTCAGTTATCAATGAACCTCAGAGTGCACACTCGTCACCCTGTTCAATGCTTCAATGCCAGTTTTGTTCACATTGGCCAATCTCTTCAGCTCAGAATGCTAAAATTTTTTGCTCTAGTGATACTTGACCAACTAATTTTGCCAGGTTAATGCTTGTGTCTCACAATGCAGTGGTGATTGAGCTGAGGGCTGATAACCATAAGGGTGAGAGCTGGTTGCACCAGCCTGTGTTCAAGGTCAGCTGGGGTCCCAGGAATGTAAGAAATGTCCTCTGGGCCCCAGTGGTATCTCCCAGATCAGGAGGTCAAGTATGCTGAGTTTTGAATTTTGAAATCGATGGACTTTTTTCTTCTTTAATTTCTCATGGAACTTCTTTTTCAGCTACTTTATCAGCTCTTTTCTTCAATGCCAGACACAAAAATGTTTCTGTTTCCCATAATAAAATCAAGGACACGTATTTTTGTTTCCACCCCTTGAAAATTCCTCTCAGGATCAACAGATTGCTCTAATGAAATGTTATTTTCTGACATGAGGCACCTTTCTTAATTTTCTGTCTGAAATATTATTATTATATGTGTTACTTGCTGACTTAAACCCCAAATTTATTCTTTCCCTTTTCTTTTCTCTCCCCTTCAATTTCACTGTTCACTCAGGCTCAAGGCAGAAATCCAACCACCCCCCTCTCTCTTCTCTGACATCCTCCTTCTCTGTGGAGGACTCTCATTCTCACCCTCCCCCCTTCCACTCACCCTGAATATAGTAATTAGAAGAATAGTTCGAGAGGAGAAAGAATGTCGATCAAATCAGCCCCAAACTCTTTACTGATTTCTTTTTGCTCTTTAATACAATTTGCTTGATTATTATTGCCTACAAGGACTGGCCTATTGCCCCCCCCCCATTCTGCCTTAATTATATGCCCCTCTACTTCACCATCAAGAATGTAAAACCTTTATTATCATGATTTTCTGAACAATTCTCCAGTGGTGCTTCATGGGAATACTCAACCCATCACCATGGCCGATCACTGGGAGAACCTGAAAATCCAATGATGCTAAGAAGCTGTTAGGGCCGATGGTGCCAAGGATTCCTTGGTCTGCTCTGTGGATGCCCAGAAACTTCAAGGATGGACCTAACCATGCGCAGAAACCAGGTGGAGCCAGTATAGAACTAGAGTACATGCCACATGCAAGGCAGGAGCACCTGTACCACCTCTCTGTCCCCTGTTAATATGATTTTATTCTTGGGATTAAATTTTTTCATCAGCTGGTTTTCTGTTTAGCTTTAGATCTAAACATTTTATTCAAGGCACCATGATTTTTAACACTGTTCACAGAAGAACAGCGTAGAGTTTTGTGCATATGACAATCTAGTGAGATACCATGATTTCTAACACTGTTTGTGGTAGATGGCTCAGCATTCCATACTTACAACATTCCAGTGAGGTATCATTGGTAGATGGATGCATTTTAGGCATGCAATGATCCTACACCACACCCTCTACCGGAGTATTATTTCTCTCCACCATTACCTCAGCAGACCCTTCTCTTCCCACTCCCCGTCTTGCATCTCCTCACCTAAGCTGAGTTCTGCAGATCAATTCTTGTGTTCTGTTGCTTTGAGTATGAGCTATTTCCTTACTACATTTTCCCTTTTGTCCCACATATGAAGGAGATCAGTCTGTTCCTTCTGACTAACTTCACTCAGAATGATGCTCTTCAGATCCAGCTGCAATGTGGTAAGTTGAATGATTTCATCTTTTTCTTAGAGTTTGGTGGTAGGATCCCATTGTGTAGAGTTACCCTAATTTCTTTCCTGGCTATCTGTTCTTGGACACTTGGGTTGTTTTCAGATCTTGGCTATTTTGAATAGGGTTACAATGAGCATAGGGGTGGGATTTGGGGAGTAAGATTTTGAGGCCTTTGGTGTAGATACCAAGAAGTGAGATTTTTGCATTTTTTAAAAAATGTTTATATATTGCTTTCTAAAGTGGTTAAACAAGTCGACTAAATAAGATGAACATTCCTTTTCTTCCCACATCTATGCCAGCAATGATTGTTGTTTTATTGTTTTTTTTTGTTGTTGTTGTTTCCTTTGTTTTGTTCTTGTTTGGGGGCCACATCTGGTGTTGTTTAGGGTTACTCCTGGCTTTGCACTCAGCAATTACACTTGTTGGTTCTTGGGGGTACCATATGGAATGCCAGGGATTGAAACCAGATAGGCCACATGCAAGGTGCTTGTTCTACTGCTGTGCTTTCACTCCAGCTCTGTTTTTGTTATTTTTGATGTATGATAGTCTCACTGGAATGGGGTGATATGTCATTGTTGTTTTTAGTTTCATTTCCTTGATGTGTAAGGATGCAGAGTATTTTCCCTGTTCCTGTTGCCCATCTATATGTCTTCTTCAAGGATGTATAAGTTCATGACTTTACTACTGTTTTTTTAGGCTGGGATTTTTTGTTTTCACATTAAAGTATTTTTAAATATATCTTAATATACAGCACTTGCATTTGTATAAAGACATATAAAGCACTTGGCACTCGGATAAAGCTTCACAAGGGCCTTATGTCTTGAATATGAAACCTTTTTCAGATGAATAGTGGAAAAATATCTCGTCCCAGTATTTGGGTGTCTTTTTTTGTTTCTTTTCCAACATGGACACTTTGTGATTTTGATGCAATACCATTTGTTTTTCTTTGCTTGTCCAGTGACTCTGAATCATAAAGATGTCACTAGACTCAGTGTCCTTAAGGGTTTCTTCATAAAATAACAGATTTGATTTAAAATGAAAAGATGATTGACTGTATTATTGCATGCATGCGCAAACAGAGACAGAGATGCTTTTTCTAAGATAAATGGAAAAAATGTACACATTTCAGAACCAAGAACTGTAGTCACATTCCCATTGCAATTTTTCGATATCTTAATGAAATGCCGACTTCCACATTCTCAGTACCCTGGGCTTAAATTCCCCGGCATGATGCACTATTATGAGAAAATAGAATAAGTCTTCTGGTTATAACTAGGCTTTGACCAAAATTTAGTAATGCCCCACAATGAACTCTGAACCCAAAATGAAATGGAGGTAGAAAATTTGTGGAATTTTTTTGCTTTTTATGGCTTTTTTAAACTTCAAGAATCCAAATAAAATTCAGAAGAAATCTTTAAGAGTAAAAGGGTTTTTCTATTTTTCTTTATAGACCAGAAAGATAAAGAGTAAGGCAATTAAGAATGTCCGACAATGACTTATTTTGCAAGTCTGGTAAGTGTGTGTGTGTGTGTGTGTGTGTGTGTGTGTGTGTGTGTGTGTGTGTGTGTTGGAATATTTGAGAAGGGATCAAAAGTAATGGTGGAGGGGTTGTCACTTTGGTGATGAATATGATTCATTGACTTTCTATTCTTTAGGCATTAGTAATAGGGGCGAGAGAGATAGAATGGCAGGAAGAAAGGGCACTTGCCTTGCATGCAGCCAACTTGAGATTGGTCCCTGGCAACTCCACAGAAGTCCTGAGCCTTGCAAAGAGTCATCTCTCACAGCAGAGCCAGGAGGAACCACCCAGAGTGATGAATGTGGTCCATTCTGCATAAAAACATTCATATGAACACTACTGGAAAGCAGTTAGGGTGCACATATAAAATGGATAAATGAACAAAGGCTATGAAGCATGCCTGGCATGGACCAACCCATTTTTATTCCTGGAACCACTATTTTTTACTTTTTTTTTTTTTAAAGAAAATGCATCGCAGAGTAGACTACAATACATTTGTTTTCAGATAAGAGAGAGCAAAGTTATTTAAATAAAAAGGAAGAGGAGAGGGGGCCGGGCGGTGGCGCTAATGGTAAGGTGCCTGCCTTGCCTGCGCTAGCCTCGGACGGACCGTGGTTCGATCCCCCGGCGTCCCATATGGTCCCCCAAGCCAGGAGCGACTTCTGAGCGCATAGCCAGGAGTAACCCCTGAGCATCACCGGGTGTGGCCCAAAAACCAAAAAAAAAAAAAAAAAAGGAAGAGGAGAAATGTTTTAAAGAAAGAAAAACGAAATGGTAGATAGCAAGAATAGTTTGTCCAGAAATTCAAAGCACTACTGCTGATATGTGGCTTTTAGGGGTGTGTTCTCAGCTGCCAGGCCCCCTGGAAGAAGGAGGATGGATGTGGGTGGGTGAGGACTCCCAGTTGGTGCTCAAGAGACCCTGAGGCTCCTTCTGATTCCTGACTATCAGAGCCTGAGGTGCTATGTTACCTTGCTGTGAGGAAGTGACGGCTCACCAAGGCCACCAGTCACTCTGGGCTTCAGAAGACATGACCACAGAGGGTTAGAGATCAAAGAAGTACTAAGTAGCAAACCAGACTCAACCATACACAGTGCGCAACCTTATCCCCTGTTCTCACTCTCCCTCTCTTTTTCCCTTTCCCTTCTCTCTCTCCACTCCCCCCTCTCTCGTCTCTCTTCTCTCTCCCATATAATGGGGTTTTGCAGGAAATTTTGAGTTATTATTATTTTTTGTTTGGCGACCATGCCTGTCATGGTCAGGGGTTACTCCTGGCTCTGACCTCAGAAATCATTTCTGCCAGACTCGGGCAACTCTATGGGATGCCAGATATTGAACCTGAGCCAATGCCTTGCTGCATGCAAGGCTTTAAATAATCAGTGTGGTTGGAGGTTTTCATCATTTTATTTCTGCATTTTCTAAGTTACATTGGAGCACTTACCTCTTTGTGTCCTAGAAACTATTTGCTCAATTCAATCTTTAAAAAAATATCTCACCTGTCTCAGGCCCAGTTCTGAGCATCACTGTGTTTGGCCCGATGAACAAACAATGATGACAATACAACCAACTCACATACTTCACACTTGTGAAAATGAATAAGATCAAGAAGACATAAGAGGTTTGGAGAGATAGTTCTTGGGTAAGGCACCACTACTTTGCACCCAGCCAACCTGGGTTTTCCATCCATAGTACTGCCCAGAATTCCCTGATCCTTGCCAGGAGTGACCACCAAACAGCAAAGAGGGAGTGTGTTCTCACATTGGTGAGAACATAGAGAAAAGAGGGTCCTTATGTACTCTTGATGGAACCATGTCGATCACATTTTGCTATCGTCATTAAGGAAGACCATGTTGAGATTCCTCAAAATATCAAAACTATAACCACCATAGGATCCAACAAGTTCATTTCTCAAACTAAATAAAATCTATCTCCAGGACAGAAAACATCCATCCAAAAGAATGTATGCATGCTGCTACTCACCGAAGACTACTCAGTAAAAGAGCTAAGAGTTGAAATCAACCTAGGTGTCCAACAACAGATGAGCCAATCATGAAGATGTGGTACATAAAAACAATGGAATACTACATCGCTGTAAGGAATAATGCAGTCATATAATTTGTTGCAATATGGATGGAACTGGAAGATACTATGTAAAATGAAGTAAGCCAAAAGAAGAAAGATAAGTACAGAATGATATAATTTATATGTGGTATTTATGCCATGGCTTAACTGGGGGTTGTTGAGAACACTCTTGGCCCCAAAGTATAGTGAGGAGAAGGAATAAAATTGAGTGGAGGAGGATAAAAACAAATATGAAATGATAGGGGCCAAGAGGTTTCAGGTGCATTGATGGGGTTAAGAAAGGACAGAACTACACATCTAAGCCACAGAGTCAGCCACCATTGAAATTACGACACCCACCCTTAAAAATGTACCTCTTAAAAAAGGTACCTCTTATGCTGGCAGGCTGGGGTGGGTGGTGGTGGCACGGGATGGCTTCTGGGCACATGGGTAGAGAGAGGTTGACATTGTTGGTGGGTGGGATTGGTGCTAAACATTGCATGTCTAAAACCCAACTATGAGAAATTTTGTAAACCACAGTGATTTAAATAAAAATTATGGACAGTGCCCCCATGTTCATTAGAGGACTATTCAAAACAATAATCTAGAATCAACTTCATGGATAATGGTGGATTAAGAGAGTATCGTGTATATATACATATATTTACATATATATGTATATATGTATATATACATATATACACACACACACACACAGAGAGCAATAATGTCATAAAAAGGAATGTTTGGGATCAGAAAGAAGATACTGGGCATTGCACACAGCTTGTATGTGGCTAATTCTGGTTCAATTCTAGCCACCTATACTGTCTCCCTGCACTGCCTGTAAGCTCCTGAACATGTATTGGGTAGCCAGGGTGATCACTGATACCCCCAGGGTCATGGAGTACAGGCCTCAGTGGTCCTGCATCCTGAGAATGGCCATGGCTTTCTAGAACACTGAGAGGTCCTCAAGCCCCTCAAAATAGAAAAAGGAAGGTTAAGCATCTGCTAGAGAATAAAGATATCTTGGGAACTGTGTGAAGTGAAAGAAATCAAATTAAATGAGCAAAGATGGGATGATCTCCTGTGTTGTGTCCAAACAAATCCAAGAGATAAATGTTTACAATCCAGAAACAAAATTACAAAGACCAGTGATGGAGAAAGGTGGAACATGAACAAGAAGATGGTTTATTTTTTTTTACTTTACTTAAAGAAAATCACAAAGTTGACATTGTTGAGCATAATAACTTTGTTTTCATATGAGTGAGAACAAAGTTCAAAAAAAAGAATAGGAAGAAAAATAGAAAGAAGAAAGAAGAGAAGAAATACAATTTTAAAGAAAGGAAAATACAGTAGTAAGTACATTTGGGAAAATTATTGCATTTGACCATTTTTTCCCCACTCACTGCTCCTGAGACCAATTGGCCCTTGGGCCCCATCCACTCTTTTTCTTTTCTCAATTTGTATGAAGACATAGAAATCTAGGCAGAACAAAATGATTCAAGTTCTAAGGTTCTATGAAAAAGGTGGGGGCCGCCCCTATCTAGAATATAAATAAAATTAAAAGAAGAAAAGGAAAAGGGGGAGGGGTAGATGTGGTTTTTGTTTTTGTTTTGCATAGGCACAGCGAACGTTGGGGGGATTAGAAAGGAAATTCCATTGGCCAAAGAGATACAGGGTGGCTGTGGCTCCGCCCCTGAAGCATACTGTCATGAGACCAACTACAGCTTCCAGGCGTGTTGGTTGTCTAACCCCAAGGTCTCTCTTTATGGTTTCAGAAAAGTTCTGCTCAGTCACGGTTGTCAAAGTCAGTCTTCTGTCATCAGACATCTCGCAAAACCCTTTTTAAAGTAACCAACGCAGGCTGGAGATACATGGCTGGAATTCAGATACTACTGCCTTGCCTGTGGTCAGCTGGATTTGATCCCCAGCACTGAATGGATTTCCTGACCACTGCCAAGAGTGATCTCTGAGCACAGACCAGGAGTACAGCCTATGCACAGCACAGCTGGTTGGGGCCCAGCAACCAGAGGGAAAAGTAAATGAATCTTGGTGATACAACATGCACCTCTATGACCATATTTATTTAACACTGCTATGCATACAATGGAGCTACTAAAAGTATGTCTCAAAACATCAGATGACTAAGAATTTGTGCCCACAATTTTCAGTAATCAGTTTCAAATTCATCATCTGTAACGGATAATGAAGTTATATACCCAAAATGTTTTATGTCATCCATTTTTCTAAACACAGAAATGCTAAACCCACTTACGTTTTGGGTTCATTTTTTGGTGGTGTCAAAGAAACGGCTGAAAGTAATTATTGCATACATCCTTTTCTCCTGTATTTCTAATTTGTCTGTATTACTTATGCTTTAAATGGGGGCAATTCTATGCTATTTTTTATGTGTGGTTGAATAGATCTTTATAATATTGCTTTTGTTTGTTTATTCTTGGGTCACATCCGGCTGTGCTCAAGTTTCACTCCTGGCTCTGTGCTCAGGGCTTGGGGAAACATATCGGATGCGGGGGACTGAACCCAGGTTTGCTGTGTGCAAGGTAACCACTTTCTTTACTCATTGTACTATATTGCTCAGGCCCTATTTTAGTGTTTTTACCTCCTACATCAAGTTCTTACCAGAAGCAAACATTCATGGATCCCTGAGTTACATGTCAAAGGAATGGTGAAAACGACAGCTCTAATCTTTTACATCAGCCACTAAAAAAGAGATCTTACATTGAATGAAAAGTGTTGAGTGCTACTGGTGGGGTGGGCGGATAGCTTGGCTTAGGGGCCTTTCTCCCTGGAAGGGAAGGTCAGCAGTAGGGTGAGTACCATTTGGAGGGAAAGGGAGTGAGTGTAGAAGACTTTCCAAATATAGGAAGCACTTAACTACGTAACAAGCTAATTGAAAACATTTCTCTTTCACGAAGATCCTAGACGCAAAAGCCATTCATTCTCGTCCGAATCGTATACACTAAACATTCTCAGTATTTTTCTATGTCCCTACTATTAGGTGCCACTCTATTTGATTAAGGTAAGAATACTTTCTCCCTTCAGGACTTGCATAAAATGAAGTTAATTACAGTGAAATCTGTCTGTGCTTGGGAGAAAAAAGAAGGGAGGCTCCAACTGGCAGGAGAAGTGGAAAGCAAACACCCCATTTGGGGAGGGGATGTTTTCCCAGGCCTTGTTAGTCCAGCCGTTCAGTCTGGTCTGGACTAGAGACCAAAGGTCAGCAGACCCCAAACAAACTCTCTCCCCTCCTCCAGCGAGAAGAACTTAAGAAATACTCCCCCAAATTCTCTGACATATCCATTCCCAACCCAGGAAGATCATCGGAGAGTCCCTTTCTCTGCACCCCAAGTTGCTGGCATGAGCAGCCTTTTCCCCCCTCCAGCTCGCGTGACTGGGCTGCCCAGTCACAAGACTTGTGGTGTGTGTTGGGGGGAATTGGAGGCTCCATTTACTGGGTGCCCTGCCTCTGGAATCCAGCCCTGCATGTCTGGAGGAGGAACTGGGTGAGGGGGTGCAAAGCAATTTTGGAGTAGTTCCTCCTAAATATCAGAGCAGAGAGCAAGACAAGGGGTGGGGGTTCAGGCTGTGGTTGGGGAAAGCATAGAATCAGCAGCTGCTGAATGAGGCTGTGTGGTCAAGGGGCCAATCCAGGCAGTGGAGAAAGAGTTGGACCACCAGCATCGTGGGGGGGGGGTGAGGTGCTCCAGAGATGGAACTTCCTGGAAAGTCTCACAATGGAAGCTTTTAAAGGGGCAGAGCTGTTCTGCCAAGGGGAAATGCTTGGAGGGACAGAAGGAAAAGTGGTAAAAAAAAAAAAAAAAGTCTTGCGTAATTCCAAGCAGTCTCTGATTCTGGAGAAGATAGAGGGGTGGTGTGTGTGTGTGTGTGTGTGTGTGTGTGTGTGTGTGTGTGTGTTGAGAGAGAGAGGAGAGATTTGGGGAGAGGGGAGAAGAGAGAGAGGGGGGGGGGAGGAAAGAGAGATTTGGGATAATCACTTTGCTTCTGAAAAAGAGGCAGGTATGTTTTTGAGTGTGTTTGTGTGTGTGTGTCCCGCTCCTCTGGAGAGGTTCCATGTCCCAGGAAATTCACTAATCCAGGGTGAGTACCACCTGTCCTCACTTAAGTGTCTTGATGTCCTTTAAGCACCCCCAGCCTGCCAGTGTCAGCACCGGGGAGATCAGAACCCCTCTGCCCTAGTGGGTCTCCACTAGTTTGGTTTGGGGGCTAAGTGGTGACTCAGTTTCCTGGAACAGGGGTCTGGCTGTGCCCTGTGATTTCTAGACCTCTGGGATGTACAGGGTTACTGCTATCCCCTCCCCTTTTGGTGGAACGAAAAACTTTATGATTTATCTCCATCAGCCCCCCCCCCCAGTCCTGCCCGCACCCCAATCTCCCTTCTGAGGGATTACTCAGTGGCTAATGCCCGCCTGTCCCTCTCCCTCGGTGTCCTTCAAGTCCATCTCCCCAGTCTTGTTACGTTAGCCCAAGAGGTGTGCCTCAATTCTTCGGCAAGGTCAGGGGTCAAACCTTGACCTCCCGGGTAGGCAGGAATGAAAGGAACTGGCACTTTTTGTTTGATCAGAAGATGATTTGTTTTATTACTGTGAGGATTCATTAGAAAAATAAAACTTCTAGATGTGTGTTTGGGAGCGAGCAGGTGGAGCAGGGAGCTAAGAAACAGGAGTTTTAGGAAAGAAACTTTCTAAGAAGCTGTTGATGCTGCACTTATTTTGGGGGGGGTGGTGTCCAAATCCCAACTCCTAAGATTTATAACGTAGGAAAAAGTTAATTTTGTCCCTGTTTCACGAAACTGCATGGTGCAGAGGTGATAAATGCCTGAATGTTAAGTGTATTGTGAGGGTTAAAGAGGAGGAGGAAATGCCTGAGTCTTTTGAGGCCCACGCAGACAGACCTTAAATTTTTCTAAACTAGAACTGCAAGAAAGGAACCAAAACACGAACGGTTAATGCTAGGGATGGACTGCAGAGCCATTTGGCTTTTGTTTTTCTACTTTTCCTTATTTGTCAAAGTCTTGGACACGTAACTTGAACGTTTTTTTAAACCACTCTGAACTTTCCACATTTCTGAGTAATGGTTTGACCCCCGCCCACAGCCAGACACAGCACCACGGCTGCGATATGGAAGACGAGCATTCTTTGTCTCCATAGGTCCCCGAACCCCGAGCACATGTGTTTGTAGAGCAGAAAGGACACTTTCCAACAATGATTGTATCACAAGGGATCTTTAATGTTGGACTCGAAGAAAGTTGACTCACGGTGGGGTTGTATTTTTATGAAGTGTGCCCAAACCCCACATTGAGACTGTCGCTCCACACAGATGTTCCAGCGGCCCAAGGAATTCATTCCCAGGGCAGGGGAGGGATGGTGGAGGGTGGGTGGGGAGCTCGAGTGGGCCAGGGGCTTGATCGGTGGGTGCTGAGGCGTCCTTCCCAACTCCCCAGGCGCCCGTCCCCTCCCCAAGCCCCGTAGAAAGAGATAGGAAATGTCTCAACGTGTGTCGGTCCGCTTGGCACATCCGTGGTACAAAAGTCAAGAAAAGGGGCAAGAGAGAGCAAGATCAGCACCTGGCGAGCCAACTCAAGGGGAAAGAACATGCACACGGGGTGGGCAGAAGGGGCCGGAAACAGGGCGTTCCGACCAAGGCAGAAAAAGGCCCAGAGAGGGAGAGGCTGGCAGGACCCCCGACCCTCTGGCCGAAGTGGACGGGGCGGCGCGGCCCTGCGCGGCGGCAGCGAGCGGGTGGGCGGCGCCTCCTCCCACCCCGCGCCGGGCGACAGCACAGCGGCCTCCAGCCGGGGCGCCCGCCTAGTCGTCGGGGCCGCTGCCGGGGGCCTCGGGGGCGTCGTCCCGGTCCTCCTCGCGCTCCCGCTCCCGCCGGGCGCGGGCCTCCTCGAGCGCCTCCCGGTAGCGCGCCGGCCAGGCCTGCGGGTCCTTCCTGAAGACGCGCGCCAGGAACTCCATGATCTGCAGCTTGGAGATCTCGCGGCGGGCGCGCGCGCCCCAGAAGAACTCGTACTCGGGCGGCTCGACGTGGGGCACGCGCCGGCACCGGAGGTAGTCCTGCTGCACGAAGTCGCGCGTGACGAGGCGGCGCACGTCGCCGAAGGTGGAGTGCTTCTTCCAGGGCCGCAGCCCCAGCACGCGCAGCACGTTCCACACGGCGCCCTCGCGCGCGCCGCGGCCCTTGACGTAGATGAGGCTGAGGATCATGAGCAGCAGCCCGGTCATGGGCATGCGGTTGCCCAGCGCCACGCGCTCCAGCTCGGCGGGCGCCAGCGCCTTGACGAGCGCGAACTCCATGCTGTGCAGGCTGCGCAGGCGGAGGCGCAGCCCGAAGACGCGCGCCAGCAGCAGGCCGGCGCGCCGCACGATGCCGCGCACCCAGCGCTGGTAGCCGCCCAGCACGTCGCGCACCATGTCGGGGAACCACAGGCCCAGGCGCTTCTGCTCGCGCGCCAGCACGTACCACATCAGCTCGTGCGCCTTCTGCGCCAGCTGCGCGGGCTCGGGCGCGGGGGGGCTGCGGGGCGTCGGCCCGGGCCTGCGCGGGGTCGTCGTCCTCCCTCTGCTCCTCCTCCTCCGCCCGCTCCCGCGGCGCCTCTCCCGGCACGCGCGCGCCTCCCTGGGCGGCCCCGGCCGTGCGCTCCCGCTCCGGGCCGCCGGGTCCCCCCGGCTGCGGCTGCGGCTGCGGCTGCGGCTGCGGCTCGTCCTCGGGGCGCGTCGGCGCGGGCGTCGGCTCGCGCCCGGGCTGGCTGGCGTGCGCCATGGCGCGGTGCAGGCGAGGCAGGGCCGCGGCTGCGCGCGAGGAGGGCGCGTCCGGCGTCGCGGCTCGTCGGGCTGGGCTGGGCTGGGCTGGGCTGGGTCGGGCCGGGCCGGGCCGGGCCGGGCCGGGGCGCCGCTCGCCGGCTCGCTCGCTCCTCGCTCCCCGCTCCCCGCTCCCCGCTCCCCGCGCGGGCTCCCCGAGAGGAAGTGGCGCGTTGCGGCCGGGCGGGCGGGCGGGCGGGCGGGCGGGCGAGGCGGGGCGAGGCGAGGCGAGGCGAGGCGGGGCGGCGGCGGGCTGTGCGCTTGCGCGCGCGCGCGGGACTCAGGCGAGGCCGTGCCTCGGGGAGGGACCCCCCCACGGGCCATCCCCGCCCCCGGGGGCTCCCTCCCCGCGTTGCAGCCCTTCCAGCCCTACCTACCCCGCCGCCGTGAGTTGGTGCCAGCTGCCAGGCCTGGGGGCTGAGGGCGAGCACTGGAGGAGGAGAAAGTGGCACGGGCCACATGCCGACTGACTTCGCACCAGCTACCTGCATGTGCAGAAGTTCAGATGCTCAGGGTTGACTTTTCCTTTTTTCTTTCTGTTTCTTGACACCCCGCATCTCTGCACTCCTTGGGGTGCTCCGGGAGCAACCTCAGGGAGCCAGGGACGGAACTCAAGTCAGCTTCTGCAAGGCTCTGCCCACTGAGTTTCTTTTTCCGAGGGAAGGTCCCCATGGGGTAGACTGAGAGCCAAGGCAGAAATGAGTCTGGGGTCCCTGTGGGAGCACAGTCAGGGGAGGCCCGCCCTGAGAACGGGGATGAGGATTGAGCAATGGGGGTGCTCAGAAAGTTTGGAGACTCGGCAGAGCGGGTATGAACGGACAATCCCAAAGCTCTGCTTAGTGGCAATGGGTTCGTGACAAGCAGAGAAATGCGTGTCCGCCTGGGGAGGGGTCTTACACACTCGAAGACCGCTTGGATTTGCACCTGAATCTCTCCAATATCTATTACAATGCCCTTGTTGGATCTCTTCTGCCATTTCTGTCCCAGCGCCTTCTGCCAGGACCTCCACTCCGTTCTTTGTGACACTTCACCTTCTCAAGTACAGCCCCCTAGTTCTGTGCGCCGGGTTGGCAGACACAGCTACCTCCTGAATGTATGTATATCTCATCATCTAGAGGACCAGCTAGAGGTTTGAGCTTCGAACTAGGGGTCTTTGTGTGTTTCCAAGTACAGAAAATAGACCCACGGAGGGCAAAGGTGAAGGGCCACCTGAGAAACAGGGCTCCTCGTGACACAAGTCCCTTTAGTCTGATCTTTTCTGGGTGACTTTTCAGCCGTTCTCCAAGCCAGCCTAAATTTTTATCGCCTAGCCTCCGAAAAATTAAAATATTCTCTCTCATCTATTTAGAGTCATTGCTGTTTTCTGGTTTAGTCCCTCCACAGATAAACCCCTAAACGCTCACTTCCCAAGATTTTTTTGGGCCATCTCTTTGGGACTTCTCCTGTTGAAAATCTTGGAGAATGTCTGGATTCTTCAGTACGCCTCACAGTTATATCTCTTCTAGGGATTTTTTTTTAATCATTCTTACGAATGTCTCCGCTTGACTTCTTGCCACATTCTTCTTACATTTTTATTTGTTTCCCGTATTATTGTCTCCATCCATTTTCTACTGTCCTCCTACCCCAGGCTTCTTTCTATTTGGATGTTTATTGTTTTCTAGCTATGGAGTAACTGGTTCATTTGATTTTTTTTTTTTTTTTTTTTTTTTGGTTTCTTGGGCCACACTGGCGCTGCTCAGGGCTTACTCCTGGCTCTGTGCTCAGCGATCACTCCTGGCTCGGTGGACCGACTCTATGGTATTCCAGGGATCAAACTCACATCCTTCCTGGGTCATCTGCGTGCAAGACAAATGCCCTACCACTGGCTATCACTCCAGCCCCATATTTGATATATTTTTAATAATGAAAATGTTGGAGCCTATTAATTAAATCTCAGCTACATTTTGTCTCTATTGGTTACACTTTATTTTTATCATTGCGAAGTAATTAAATTCATATCCTCATCGTTCATCCTCCTCTGTGTAGTGGGTTCGTGAAATTAAATCACAAACTTGGGCACAATTATGAAAATATAAAAACACTCATGTAAAAAGAGCAATAAACAGCCATAAAAGTGGGGTAATTATCCAATTATGTAAGTTCTGGCTACAGTGGAGACTCAGAGCTATGGCTTGAGAGTCCTTTGGTCTCTGTCCTTCCTGTCACTCTGCTGAACTGACGACAGTCCCTGGAGTCCCTCACCCAGCTCACTTCACACTCGTCACTTGAGGGGCCTTTAAGAATGTCTCTGAGCTTCAGGACCCTAGTGAGGGTCCAGAGCCTTGAAGCATCCTCTGAGTTTAGAACAACACACAGCATCCTCTTATTCTGCTCACAGTGGAGCCCGACCAGGCTCCTGCAAAAATGATGTCATGTTCTTTCCAGGAAAAGGAGGAGACTCCCAGCAAAAAAAAAAAAAAAAAAAATCCACAGTGGGGGCTGGGAACAGTAACGATTCGGATGGCTTTTAGCCTGAGAATTCTGTACTCTTGGCAATGGAGTGGGGTGCAGCTTCCTAACTAGGTCCCCATAGACGTGGTGAGGCCTTCAGAAAAAAAAAGTAAAAGGACAGAGGAGATGATGAGGGAGAAAAAGAAGCTCATTCGGACTGCTCTAAGCCATTGTAGGACGTGGCTTCCAAAATGTCCTGAGAATCTTCCAGATGCACTCTGCTGCCCCAGTTCCTCCAGAAGCTGTGAGTTCTCTCAAAAGTCAGACATTTAGAAAGAAAAGCCTGGAGTTTCCACAATGTCTCCAACCCTCCCCTGTCCCCCAAGGAACTCCCATTTTAGACCAAACTTCTGTCAAGAGAAGTTTCTGGGATACAGGAAGTCGGTGGAGAAGTTTTAGCTTAAAATGTTCTGATGCAGACCAGTTGTGCGGGCGGGTGAGTTCAAATTCCATAATGTGTAACAGATTACACAGCTGTGGACTGGGCTGCTCTTGGCAGACTTGGGGGTAGGAGATGTCTGTCTTGGCGCTGGTTTCCATAGCAAAGAGGGGAAGAGTGAGTCCCAAGGCAGAGCCTCTGGTGGGCAGGGCGCATGCTTGCAGAGCAGAGGCCCAGAGCCCCCAGTGAAATGTGAATCTTTCTAGCTCTTTCCTGTCCACATAAGCAGCAACTTCCACCTTGGAACCCCCAGAAGAGGCCCCACATGCCTCGCAAGCCAAGGTATGGAGACAGGGAATTCACATTAGTATGTTTAGCAAATATTGAGCAATGTCTACCATGTGCCCAAAAGAAAAAAAATTTTTTTTTGCATATTTGAAAAGTAACTCGTTCCGGAGAGGTGGGGGAGAAACAGTCACATCAAGACTGTCTGGCAGGCTGTGTTTTCTGTAGAAAAATAATGAAAAGGGAGGACTGCAATGCTACTAGATACAGTAGGAAGGCTGGAGAGGCTGCTTTGCTGCCCCATCATCCTTCCAACCTCCCTCAGCCCTGGTACCAGCTGGCCAAAGTGACACCTCAAGACATTCACTGAAACCTGAGGCCTCATGGCCACATCTGCGCTCACTACACAGCCTGCCTGGGCTCCTGGGCTGTTCCCTCTTTACTCTGCATCTCTCTCTCCAGCTCTGTATTTCAGACACGGTGTCTGGGGCAGGCAATGCTAAGAGACACAGTCTCTGCCATATACAATGAGGGCACTTGGGTAGGAGAGAAAAATGCATCATAAACAGGGAATCAAAGGAGCAACATTCTCCATAGCAGTGGAGTTGGTCACAATGTGGCCAGAAAGAGCATATCAGAAGGAACTTGACTATGTTTCCAGAGGAAAATTGAAGTAGAAGCGAGTGGTGGAGAGAGGGTGTGATACCAGGATCAACCAAACATCTGTCTGGATGATGATGGAGTTGAGCAGTGAATTTTGAGTCATTGGATATGGGAACTCTGGGGAGAGAATTGTTGGGAAAGAAGGAAGGAAGGAAGGAAGGAAGGAAGGAAGGAAGGAAGGAAGGAAGGAAGGAAGGAAGGAAGGAAGGAAGGAGGGAGGGAGGGAGGAGAATGGTTCTCGCTCTTACTGGGCACGTGATAACTAGATATAGAAGACTCAGAAGAGTCTTGGTCTGAAGAGAGGAGCTCAGGGGATCAACACAGTGAAAAATGCCACCCAGACTTGACCAGACTTCTTGCAAAGGAATAATTTGGGTATAGGAAGGGATTTTTGTTGTTGTTGCGTAAGAAGGTAGCACGCTCCACTATTGCTTCCGATTCCATTTGCTTCCTATACATGTAGGAAAAGAGAGTAGGTAAGAATGGGGGTCGTGGGACATCTTCCAGGTACACTGCCAACAGCTCATCGATGGCCTGTGTTTTCTGGATTTGGGAATCTCTGAAAATTCACAAAGAGAGGAGGGTGCAGAGGGATAGAACCCGCCCACTAGGCCTCGGTCGTGAACTCAATTGAGATTCTCCAGACTGCCCCTGGAATTGATTTCCGAAAAGTCTCAGCTTCATCTCCCACCATCATCTTGAAGACCAAATTCTTTGGAAACAGATTCTAAACTGAGATGTGTAGTGTCTGATTATTTTCACATATTCAGATTAAATTTGCTGATTCCATCTTCAGAATTGTGTGTGTGTTCATGTAAGCACGTGCACTCACACACTCACTCATCAGATATATTGGTCTGTGGTGTTCTTTCCTTTTTCTAATTTTTTTATTTTTTATTTAGGACTCACTCACGCTCAGGGGTTCCTCCTGGTTTTGCAGCCAGAAGTCAGGCTCGGGGGACCATGTGGGAGGTCAGGATTCGAACCGAGGTCTGTCCTTCCTGGGTTAGCTGCATTCAAGGCAGTCCCCCTACCTGTTACACTATACTCACTCTTTTTTTTTTTTTTTTTTTTTAGTTTTTGGGTCACATTCGGCAGCGCTCAGGGGTTACTCCTGGCTCTATGCTCAGAAATTACTCCTGGCAGACTCGGGGGAGCATATGGGATGCCGGGATTCAAACCACCATCCTTATGCATGAAAGGCAAATGCCCTTCCTCCATGCTATCTCTTCGCCTCCCCCTCTTTTTTTTTTTTTTACAATTTTTATCAAAGCATTATAGTTGCATAAAACTCCTTTGAAACCCATTTTAACTATTTTGTGTTTGTTTGTTTGTTTTGGGGCCACACTCATTGGCGCTTGGGGATTATTCATGGCTCTGCAATCAAAAATCATTTCTGGAAGGCTTTGGGAAACCATGTCGGATGCTGGGGATCGAACCCAGGAAGGTCCTAGGTCGGCTGGATGCAATTCAAATGCCCTTCCACTGTGTTATCACTCTAGCCAATACCTCTTCATTTTTTTTTGTTTGTTTGTTTTGGGGGGGTCACACCTGGCAGTGCCCAGGGGCTACTTTTGGCTCTATGCTCAGAAATCTCCCCCGGCAGGCTTGGGGGACCATATGGGGTGTTGGGATTCAAACCACCGTCCTTCAGCATGCAAGGCAAATGCCCTACCGCTATGCTATCTCTCCGGCCCCACCTATTCGTTTTTAATGAAAGAAAACGTGTAGAATTAGATTTACTTCTCATTGAAATATTTGGTAGGATTTTCAGTGAAAGCATCAGTATGTAGAAATGTATTTTCCAGATGGGTTTTAACTCGCAATCCAAATATTTTTAAATACATGATTATTTTTTGGCATTTTGAGTGTTTTGATTCTTTTCGAAGAGTTGATTCATTTTTATCTAAGTCATAAAATGTTAATTTGACAGCGTTTTTGTTGATTTCCTTTTAGTGTTCAATTTTTCTTTTATATCTAGTCTTACACTTCTGTCTTCCTTCAGCTTCCTCAGGAAGCTTGCATGTTTGCATACACAAATGTACACACATCCGAGCCATAGGCATTTCCCCCATGTTCTCTCCATACTTGAACTACCAGAACTCTTGGTTCTGTACATTTTCAGATCTATATTTTGGGGACCCCAATGAACTATACTCAGTGCTTACTTTCTCCAGGCTCTGAACTCGGCACTCACTCCTGGCAGGGCTCAGGGAAACCTTCAGAGACACCTTTTCCACCCAACGTAGCAATTATATTCTCAGGTGTCCTTGACACATCAGCTATGAATCCAAAACAAAGCAGTTACCCCATCTTCCTTCTTTTGTTAAATCCCCATTGTTATGTAAAAGCCCACTTGGATAGTCACCTTTGTCTCTCTAGGCTTCCTCTTCCTTGAATTGGGAATGGGTTAATAGAGTTCTAGATTTCGATGAGAGAGATACCTTGAGACAGATGAAGAAAACTAGCCCCTTGACTCTCTCCTGACTGGCTTGTTTTATTAATTATTAATCTTTCACCATTACCCTGCTTCTTCATACCCGTCCACCTGGGTTTAGAGATATGGTGTGTGGGGTGATTTCACAACTCCACAACTCTGGGAATTTTATTTTACAACTGGTGCCCAAACAGGGACCCAAGAAAACCCCCCTAATTATGATGAGTTACTTAACCCTCTGGTGAATAATCACCACGGTATCCTTGAACTGGACTGAGTGTGCAGTGCCCTTCACCACATGGCCACTGTTCTGAATTTTGCAGAGGCCCTCTCAGGTGGGACAAAAGCAGGCAGTGAAGGGATGAGAGTTGAAGACACTAAGCAGTGTCTCAGAGGCTGAGGGACACCATCTTTCTCCTACCAAAGGTGCTTTTTCTGCGAGGACCTCGTCACCCCAACCTGCAGCAGCTTATTGAGGTCACTGATGGGTTAGAAGCCAAAGAGAAAGAAAGCCCTATTTGAGTGGCACCAACAGTAGGGAGATGATTGGTTTCCCCAACCAAATTCTGGCTTAAGAAACAAAGTCTTTTCTATCCCAAAGGACCTCAACAGCATACCACAGAAGGTGAAGATGGAGAAGAAGATGGAGGATCTAAGCCCAGCCCAAAGCCTAACTGAGAAGAAGTTGCTTTCAGAGACTCCTGAAACTTTGTACTAGGTTAATAATCTCTCGACCCTATTTGCTTCAGTCATTATATTGCTGGTTAAACTTTGTGTTATGCCTGTATATATTTTACTGTCTACTCATTTGTTTTATGCTCCACAGCAAACAGAAAAAATTTTTTACCGAACTTCAGTGGTTTAATACTAGTTTGTACAGTTCTGGAGAAATTCATAGTATTGTCAGGTTTTTAATGGTTCTCAGCTATCCAATTGGGAATGTTTCCCAATCGTGGCAATATTTGATTGTGTATATTATGTAGCAACAAAGTCTCAGAATTATGTCTGCTAGAATGTTCTGATGTCTTTTTCCACAGAAGTCAATGGTACTATAGACTCTTATTACAGTGTTTGTTATAAGAATGTTTAGAAAACTTATTTTCAAACTGTATATATATCTGTAGAAGTGTTCTTGTGGTTTTGTTTAGGAAAGTTTATGGAAAAGAAACTTAGATGTCATAGACTTGTCTTACAGTTCTCAGGATAAGAATGTTTAAGAATTTTCAAATTAAGTGTATCTGCAGAAAGGTTCTAATGTTTATGTTCATAGAAGTCTATGAAAAATGTGCTATGTATAAGACAAAGATATGGAAAAAGTTGATTGTTTTGAGAATGACGTATACAGTTTAAACTTTGATGCCATTACAGCCAACTTATACTGTACCTATGCCAAATAACAGCCACTTTTTTAAGTTCTGATCTGGGGCTCCTGCCTTTGATGGAGAACAGTAGAACAACATTTTGTAGCCTTCCTAGAAAAAAAATTTTTGGTTTGTTTTGAATAGAAAGAATGGAATCATAAGATGGCAGCCATCTATTAACTCAAAACAAAGGTGTTCCTAATCTTCCTGTTTCCATTAAATCTCTCCTTTGTTATGTAAAAGCACACCTGGATTTGGGATGAGAGAGATACCTTGAAACAAGTGAAACAAAATGACTCCTTGATTCTCTCCTGGCTGGCTTAGTTTATTAATCTTTTGCCATTACCCTTCTTCAGACCTGTCCACCTAGGGCAGGGGTCTCAAACTCAATTTACTTGGGGGCTGCAGGAGGCAAAGTCGGGGTGAGGATTTCGCTTATTGCGAATATTCGCAATAAAAGAATCGCATTAGTGTGCTCGCTTCAGCAGCACATATTATACTAAAATTGGAATGATACAGAGAAGATTATCATGGCCCCTGTGCAAGGATGACACGCAAATTCGTGAAGCGTTCCATGTTTTAAAAAAATCGCATTAGAAAGAAAAAAAATCGTATTAAACATTTGCATACCCCAAACGGAACTTCTCGGGGAATGCGAATGTTTTATGCGATTTTTTTCTTACTAATGCTATTTTTATTGCGATTATTCGGTAAGCGAATAATCACAAATACTGCGATATTTGAAGGCTGGCTGCGGGCCACAAAATGTTGTACGGAAGGCCACAAATGACCCGCGGGCCGCGAGTTTGAGACCCCTGACCTAGGGTTAGGGGTATATGAGGTGATCTCACAACTATGGGGATTTTATTTTACACCTAGGGATTAGGATATGTGTGTGTGTGTGTGTGTGTGTGTGTGTGTGTGTGTGGTAGATGGTAGATATAGTAGATATAGTTTTGTCTACAACATATACCAAAAGTATGTCAAAAGAATTGAGAAGCCAAATGTTCCATAAATTTAAGGAGTAGCGACATAAATTGAGAAGTATATTTTGGAGCTAGAGAGATATTACAGAGATTAAGGTACTTGCCTTACATGTGGCCAACCTTTTTTCAGATCCCTTGCATTGCTTATGGTTCCTCGTTCATTACTTTTCCTGACTTCTTAGCACAGAATCAAAGAAATCCCTAAATACTTACTGGATGGTATTAAATAAGTTAACACATAATTAAAAAGTTATGTATTAAATGTATAAATAAATTGAGTAGAGAAATAACCTGGTGTGCTTGTAAAAAAGAATCATAGTCTTCAGAAAGCTATACCATTGTTGTTATGAATAAATACATGATTTTAAAATAACATAGATTGTCTTGGAATTTACAAGGAATATATAGAGTCCTGTACTTGAATATGAGGTGGTAGTGTTATCAAAGGCTAATGGATAAAGTACAAAATGACATTTAAATGTATGACAACCTGTTAACCAATAATAGGAGGGTTTTCATAGGAGTTTTGTCTTAACATCATTAAATCTCATTGGCTCTGTTCAAATGTCACCTTGACCAATGGCTTGAAATACCACTCATCTACTGATAATAGGATATTATAGTAGGCTACACAGTTTTGGATTATATACATAAATATATATTAAAATAAAATAAGGCTCTTTGTTTCATAAAGAAGGCGCTGTCTTTTTTTGTAAGAACTTTATATCTATGGTCTCTCTTATCTACCTTTCAGTTACACTTTCCAGATAAAGAGAAAAATGAGTTCCATTTTGCTTGAAATTCATTGTCTTGCTCTGTTCCTTCAAATCTAGCCACAAGAGCCATATTTCAGTTCCAATAGATCCATTTTGATTCATTTTACTGCAAACCCAGAGGATGTCCAATTAGGCTGCCATTGCTTCAGGTACTAGCTCTTCTGTTCCCACGATCGTCTTGGGTTTGACCACTCATTAGAATACCGTATTTTCGGGCAGATAAGACTACCAGGCATATAAGATGACCCCCTAATTTTACAGTCTTGGGCCATCTTTTCTGTTATTCCATATTGTCTTGCCGCAGCACAGTTATTGTGTTCCTTGGCAAAGTTTACAACGTTCCTGTGCTGCAACTTTATGTACCACAGTGAGCCAATCACAACAAGCAAAGGTTCAAAGGTTCTACTGTCATAGACTTTCTCTCTGACCCTGGCCAATCTGAGCAGGCTTTTGACAGTGTAGATTCAGGTCCAGAACATTGTCTAATTTGCATGCATAAAAAGTCTGCTTGGATTGGCTGAGTTAGAGAGGCGGTCTGAGCAGCCTTGCAGTGATTGGTGCAGGATCGAGTTGGAATATTGTTTCGTGGCAATATCTCGATTTGTTTAGCGGCATATCAAAACGTTTTTCAGGATATACTCGGCATATAAGATGACCCCCGATTTTTGGTTGACTTTTTTTCGTTTCAAAGTCATCTTATACATCAGTAAATACGGTAACTAGCAGACCTCACAGAAAATGTCACATATGTGGTTATAGTGGGAATTTAGGATGGGGGCTATGTCACAGTGCTCAGAGTTTAACTCTGGGACAATTCCTGTTGGTCCACAGGGAACCATATATGTTTTAGATATTAGAGTTTGGTTGTATTCAAGACAATCTCCTTAACTTCTGTACTATCCTGCCTGGATCTGAGAACATTTTTGTTTTATTATAGAGAATGGATTCTGGTAGAAATTCCAACAGGAAAAATGTCTGTCTCCTTTCATGGAAATAAGTGTACATAACCTTTGGGCCACAGCAGTGTAATCACTCACCCATGTGTAATCATTGAGTTTTAATATCCAAATATCTTTTAATTCGTTCATTTTGGGGCCACAACCAACATGCTCAAGAATTACTCCTGGCTCTGTGCTCAGAAATCACTCCTAGAAGTGCTTGGGAGGCCATATTGGATGTCAAAAATAAAACTTGGGTTGGTAGCGTGCAGGGCAAGTGCCTAATCCACTGTACTATCTCTGGTCCCAGTGTCCAGAGATCTTCTTACTGTCATGTAAATATGAGTGCTTAAATCACACCATGTGGTTGAATTCAGTCTTCTACTCATGTATTTGATCTTTCTAGGCTATTAATAAGCATTTTGAAACTACTTATTGGCCCTGTGAATTCCATCATTGACTAAAGAAAAGGATGCTATTTTTCCTTTTGCACTTACCAGAGATCAAACCCAGGTCTTCACATTTAAGGAAGATACTCTGCCACTGAGAAATATCCCAGCTCCAAGATTATTTAGAGGTTGAGGGTAAATAGAGAAACAATTTAATAAAATGCTTTGCTTTCAGGAGACCTGAGTATATCTGTGTAGACATAGATTGCTGGGTGTGATTAAAAAATAAACCAAAGTGTATACGTGGTGCCAGGTACTGAATTCAGGGCCCTATACTTGCAAGGTATGCAGTCTACCCTTGGACCATGTCCCTTAACTTTTAAAGAAAATTACTATTGTCATTCAGAAAAATGACAAGTATATTTGGATTTTTGAGTCAGGAATTTGAAACACATAACACAATTATTTTGTAGGGAAGAGGGGTGGATTTGGGAGCCATACCCAGCTATGTTCAAGGCTTATTCCTTGTTTTGTGTTCAGGGAGCTGTTCTAAAATTCTTTTTTTTGACCATTTCAGAAAGATAATATTCCATGTAACAATTGCTTGGGGACCAGATCCATTGTACCCAAGTGATAGGGCACTTACCTTGCATGAAGCAGACCTAGATTCCATCTCATATAATCCTCTGTTACAAGTGATCCATTAGCAAAGAGCCAGGAGTAAATTCTGAGCACTAATGAATGTGGCCCAAAAACAATAAATAAAAGAATTTCTATACAAACCAAATACGTTTGATAAAATAATATCCACAAAATTTGTTTTTTTTCTTTTGATTAAGGGCAGTGTTATCTCACTATATACCTGATTTTTTTGGTAGAAGAGATCATCATAACTAATAAGCTATTGAATAAAAGTAAATATTAAGTTGGCAAAATAGTAACATCCTGGCATTCATTTAGCACTTATATGCTACTCACCATCACTATCTTTTTGTTAAAAATCAAATCATGATTATTTTACAAAATTATATAAGGTTTAGGATTATTATTCCTGAAAAAAATCTTACTTATACCACAATCTCCTCTAGAACAATGGGTTTATATGCATCCCTCCTGGTACTATGCCTTATTTAATCATGTTTACTGAGACCATAAATCTCAGTCCCAAGAAGGCTTCCACAGACATAATTTGTTTTTGGTTTTTCTCTTTCATAATTTATACTTTTACTTCTTGTCCCACAGTAAACCTTTGCCATGCTATTGAACAAGTGTTCTCTGTGTTGGGGATTTCCTGATAGTTGCTCAAGAAGTTTGGTACCAAACACATGGCTACTCAACTTGGTTCAATACTAAGCCCAAGGATATAGTGTGCAAGACAAACTCCTTAACCCCTGTACTATCCCATCTGGATCTGAGGATATTTTTGTTATTTGCATGGCCTTGAGTTTCTGTGGAATCCCCCCCAACACACACACAAACAATGTCAGGACTTTCTAGGGCCCCTCTTGGCAGGATTCAGTAGGTGTTCCGTATTCAGTGCTGGGGACTGAATTATGATCCCACACATGCAAATCACGTACCCTTGACCCCTGAGCACAACAGATTTTACGATATAATTGACATGAGATAAACTGCATACTTAAAAGTCACAACTGGTAAGACACCAGTTATCAAGATAACAACCATGTGCACCATACTGAAACTTTGCTCTTTTTATTTTTTTTTGGGGGGGGGGGGTGGTGATGCAAAGTTAAGTCTACCTTCAGCCTCAGTTACTCAAAGCTGTGCCTTCTGTTACAAGTCCTCATTCCCTCTGCTTTTGCACAAATGGAAGCATGTGACTTCTAATCTCTCCTGACTGGCTTCTTTTCCGAAGTGTAGTTATTTTGAGATTTGTCTGAGCATATTTCATGAGTTTATTCCTTCTGTTGCTAAGTGATATTCTTTTGCTTTATCTGTGTTTGCTAAACCATCTCAGCACTTTGTTTAACCTCCTATGATCACACTTTTGATTGTTTCCAGCTCAGAGCTATTTCAAATAAACTTGCTGTGAACATTCATGTTAAAATATCAACGTGGATTTTAAGCTTTCATTTCTCTCCTGGCAATGGACTAGCTAGATCATTTAGGGAGTGAATGCTTAACCTTTAAAGAAATTACCAAAATGTTTTTCCATAGTTATTGGAAGATTTTAAATTCCACTAGCAGTTACTGAACCTACCTCTTTTGCCACATCATCACAGTCCATTGGTACAACATTCTAAATTTTGGCCAATCTTCTTGGGCCATGCTGGTGTCTCTTTGTAATTACGATTGCAGTTACCTAAAGGTTAATGATATTCCATTTCCTGTCAATATTTTCATCAAACACACATTATCTTTAGTGAAATATGCTTTACAAATATTTCAGTTGGATCTAGCCTTTTCTTTCTCTTAATGGCATTTTAAAAATCAGGATGTTTTGCTTTTTAATGATGTCCAATTGGTCGGTTTTTCTGAGACTGCATGTTTTCGTTCCATAGCTAAGCAATAGCATATTTTCTCATTTGTTTTCACTAAAATTATACTTATTTATTTTTATTATTAAATAACAATGACTTACCAAGTTACTGATAGTTGAATTTTTCTAACATCCATTCCACCACTGGTAGAAATCCCATCCAACCTTCCAGCCTGCCACCTTGTCAGACACATTGTTTTAACTTTATTTAAACACATTGGTTTACAAGGTCGTTCACAATACAGTTGTTCCAGGCATTCAATGTTCCAAAACCCATCTCACCATCAGTGTGAACTTTCCTCCACCCACCGGACTCAAGCCTATCTCCTTATAAGGTACAAAATGCTTTATTTTGTATTTCATGCTACATCAAAATGGATACTGGAATTACCAAAAATTATTTCATAAAATATGTTTTCAAGGGGCCGGGCGGTGGCGCTGGAGGTAAGGTGCCTGCCTTGCCTGCGCTAGCCTAGGACGGACCACGGTTCGATCCCCCGGTGTCCCATATGGTCCCCTAAGAAGCCAGGAGCAACTTCTGAGCGCATAGCCAGGAGTAACCCCTGAGCGTCACAGGGTGTGGCCCAAAAACCAAAAAAAAAAAAAAAAAAAAAAAAAATATGTTTTCAAAAAAAGTTTTTGGAAATTCTCAGATCTCACAATGGGGTAATGAAGCCATTATTTGAAGGTTGACTGAGCTGTTCATTCCTAGTTAAGCCTTCTGTGTTCTTGTTTTTGTTTATTGAGCTAAGTGGGCTTTTGAGCTCTTCTCCCATCTAATTTCCTGTGCTCCTACAGGATTGTTAATTCTGAGGACATTGGAGATATGGCAAAACTATGTCCATGGCTGAACACTCCAGGAATTCCAAGATCTGTGGAATTGTGGAACTGGGCCTAACTCCCTCCCAAGTGGAGGCCCCTGAGTTTTCTTTAAGTACCATGATCACAAACATGTTTGTAGTTGGGTTTCAGTCGTAGAAAGGAAAATTCCCTTTACCAATGCAACCTTCCCACCACCAATGCCCCCCATTTGTCTCCTCCCCGCTTCCTCTGCCTGTATTTGAGACAGGCAATCTATTTCTCTCACTCACTCCCATTGGCATGATAGTTGTTAGTGGAATTATTTCTCTAACTGCACTCACCACTCTTTGTGGTAAACCTCATGACATGGGCCAGCCCCAGAGTTTTTAAGCCCAAATTTCAGTGCTTGCCTTGTGGATCTTACAAGATGAGCAGTAAATCTGTGAAACGGGTCATTATTTACACAGTGGCAGCTGTGGGTGTGGCTTTGGAGCCTTCAGTCATTATGGAATGGTAGGAGTCTATCCACCTGCACTCCGAGAAGAGCCCAGCAGGTTCAGCCCACAAACCCGTGTACCCAAAAGTTTCTTTGGCTTGGCACCTCTGCAGACCTGAGTCGTTAAGTAGCCAAGTTGGACCCTTTGTTTGCTGCTGCCAGAGCTTTGGCAGGAAGGACATTCAGCCTGAGTGTTACTCCTGAGGGGGCCTCAGAGTTTTCAACCCAACGTCCAGTATATCCATTGTAGCAAGTCAGCCCCCGATGAGGTTGACTGATGGTGGGATGGAGGATGAGGCCTTTTTCTTCCAGCTCGGAGCACGCGTCTGCCACCCTGTCTAGCCCACGGTTCTGAGGTGAAATGGCGGGTAAACAGCTCGCAGACAGTCAGGCTCGTGGAAATATTCGCTTTATTCGGTGGACAAAACTGAAGTCCCAAGACTCAGCTTCAGTTCCAGCCAAAAAGCCCTGGCCTTCCACAGACTCTTGTTTTTATCCACCAGAATCAGGTACCACCCAATGGTGGGATCAGATACCAACCAATGGTGGAAGCAGAATCAGGTACTACCCTAGGGTGGGGGCAGAATGCCAGGTC
Organism: Suncus etruscus; assembly: GCF_024139225.1. Classification (NCBI taxonomy): domain Eukaryota; kingdom Metazoa; phylum Chordata; class Mammalia; order Eulipotyphla; family Soricidae; genus Suncus; species Suncus etruscus. The sequence continues at coordinate 880,293 of NC_064858.1, read as the reverse complement.
ACACCCTAGGGTAGGGCACAATCACCAATCAGTTTAGGGTGAGTAACATAGTAATCCCCTAAAATATTTACATACACAACAATCCATGAGTTCTAACCACTTGGCTTTCTTCTCTTCTGAGAGTAGTCGTGATACTGGACTTTTGAGCAGGCACATTTTTAAGTAGTTGCCATCTCATGATTTCAGTGTTGACTGTGATTTATATGTAGCCACTATAAAGATCCCTCCCCCACATTATGTACAGAAGCCCTCGATCCCTGCTCCTCCTTACTTCCCTTCCTCATCTTCTTACTTACCTTCTCAATTTCTTATGATTTTAAGGATAATTTGGGGGTGAGCTTCCAATTTAAACTTTCGTATGTCCTCTGTTTTAACTCGTACTTTGTAGAATAAATAATAGTGGAAGATTAACTTTGAAATTTTGTCAGAATTCAATTGTCTAGTTCTACAGCTGGCATTTCTATTTCATTCCATTGACTTATCCATATGTTCTACATCAGTTTACACTGTATCGATGGACATTTGTATTATCCTGTTTTATAGACACTGTTAGCATTCCACCTCCTATTTGTAAGGTTGTTAGAACTATTCTAGGTACTTTGGATTTTAGTTTGATTTGCAGCAATAGCTAGTGGTGCTAAGGGCTTACTCCTGATTCTGCACTCAGGAATCACTCCTGGCAGGACAGCTGGAACCACAGAATTTCGGGATAGAACTCAACTTGGCTATGTGCCAGGCAAGCACCCTATCTGTTGTCCTATGACTCCAGCCCCAGTACTCTGTGTTTCAGTAAAAATTTTAGAATCAGTTTTGTTTTGGGACCACAGTCATTGAGAAACTACTTTTTACTTCTTTTGGAGCCACACACAGTGAAGCTCAGAGGTTACTCCTGGCTATGTGCTCAGAAATTGCTCCTGGATTGGGAGGCTATATGGGATGCTGGGGGATTGAATCGTGCTCCGTTGTAAGTTAGCACATGCAAGGTAACTGCCCTACCACTTGTGCCACTGCTCCAGCCCTGAGAAGCTAGTTCTCCTATGGGCTGACTCTTGGTGGTGGCTCCCAGAGGAGCTTTGTAGACTATGAAATTCTGGGAACTGAACCCAGACTTCCTGCATGCAAAGTATGAGATCTAGCCTTTGAACCTTCTCCCCCAATACTTTGAATCATATCCCAACCCTCAAGTTTTCAACTTCTACTAAAATTACTATAATTTTTATTAGGATCATTGACAATGATTAGGGAATATATTATATTCTTGCATCTCTGACCCTTGAACTTGATATTTCACTCTATTTACTACTTAGGTTCTCCATAACACAACTTGTAATATTTTATGATTTTTAGTATACAGATCTATAGATTTTGTCAATTGTTTTCAATTAACACCTTGATTTTTATTATATTATAACTTATTTTGATTTCTAAGTATTATAGGCAGTGCCTGAATATATGAATAATATGGATTTTTCATGCTGATTTGTTTTTGTCTTGGGGCCACACCTGTTGGCACTCAGAGTTTACTATGGCTCTATGTTCAGAAATCACCCCTGGCAGTCTTGAGGAGCACATGGGGTTCCAGGAAGCAAACCTGGATTACTTGCAAGGCAAATGCCCTACCTGCTGTGCTATTGCTCTAATTCCTTTCATGCTGATCTTGATTTTGTTTGTGTCACTTTACTAATACTTAGTGTAATATAAAATAGGTCATTTTATTCTCCAAATAGCAAAATCAATTATGAGAATAAAGAATACGGCGTCATTGCAGGCCCTTGATTTAAAATGCTCTAAAAGGATATAGATAGCAAAACAGTGTGGCACTGAAATACAGGCTGACTTTCAGACTGATGAAGTAGAAATGAGAATCCATAAGTTTAATCTCTGATGTATCAACAGATATACCAACAAAAGTGTATCAAGTAATGGAATAAAAGTCCCTTCAACTATTGGTTCTGAAAGCTAATTATCCATTTAAAAAAGAAAGAAATCAAATCTATAATCACACTATACATAAAAGCTCATTCAAAAACTATCAAATGCTTTAGAAATAGACCATAGCCATGTGTATAAGTACCATAGCATAAGTACCCTTCTTCATGATATCAAACAGAGCTAACTTCAATGAGTTGGTTTCATTACCAAAGAAAACAAAAGAAGGGGCCGGGAAGGTGGCGCTAGAGGTAAGGTGTCTGCCTTGCAAGCGCTAGCGTAGGATGGACCGCGGTTTGATCCCCCCGCGTCCCATATGGTCCCCCCAAGCCAGGAGTGATTTCTGAGCACATAGCCAGGAGTAACCCCTGAGCGTCAAACGGGTGTGGCCCAAAAACAAAACAACAACAACAACAAAGAAAAGAAAAAGAAAAGAAAAAATACATATATTGGGACCATAGAAAACTAAAGAAGTTTTGCAAGGCAAAATAACAGGGGATGATAGAAAAAGAAACCTACTGAACTGGAGAAAATACTGACATACAAATTATCATAAAAGTGGCCAATATCTAATACATGGAGATGAACAGGGAAGGAAGGAGCTTGAGGAGGGAAGTAAGAAAAGGTGGATGGAAAATAATAGAGTATGGTCCAGAATCCTCGTGCACATTGGTGGTGTGATCTGTGCATATGTCTAAACCATGAAGCCAACAACACTGTAAACATGAGACCCAAATTACAATAGCTAAATGTAAAATGTGCTTGTTAAAGAGATTTGGATGGGAGGAAAATCAGGGGTGTTGGTGGAAAGAAGTTGATGTTGATGCTGGGGTTGGTGTTGGAACATCATAAGCCTGAAACTCTATGAGAACCATTGCAAAACATGGTGCCTTAATAAAAAGAAAAGTTAAAAAATAAAACAATTTATGGTATACATATATACAATAAATCACTGAAAAACTTTTTCAAAGATTAATTATTGTCCTTTGATGAGACAGAGATGGAGCTAGGACCTGTAAGGTTAAAAGAAATTAGAGAGAGAGAAAATACAAGGTGGTCATACTCTAAAACAAAACCAGGGGATCAGTGGTATTTAGTTATAACAACCCCTTGAACTTTGACCTGAAAATACAGGTTTCCCAGCAGCCAGAGCAATAGATGGGCAAGGACAAGAAGATGGACTAAAGTGATACAATTAATTTCAAAGTGATTTTAAAACCTCCAGATTAGATCAGAATCCATAAAATACATTTGCGGAAACATACTCAGAACTTCTCAGTTGTTAAACTTCAGTGGATATTGGCAAAGACCACCACAAAAAGAAATAAGTGGGCTAAATTAAACTAAAGGATTTTTAAATGGCGAAGGAAAATCATGCTTGGGGCTGGAGCAGTGGCGCACTGGTAGGATGTTTGCCTTGCAAGCGGCTGACCTAAGATGGACTAGCATCCTCTAGCATCATTCCATATGGTCCCCCAAGCCAGGAGCAGTTTCAGAGTGCATAGTCAGGAATAATCCCTGAGACTGTGACTCCAAAACTAAAAACAAACAAAAAAACAAACAAAAAAGAAAATTAAGCTTAAATTAAAAGTCAGTCTACTGAATAGTTGTAACAGTCACATCAAATAAAATACAGGATATTCAGATGGAAAGGACAAGATATATATAAATATATAAATAACTCACATAGAATAACAAAAACCCAACAAAGAATGAGGATGGGAGATGAACAGACACACCCCTAAATAGGGCATATAAGAATAAGTAAGTAGGAATATGAAAAGTGTTTATTGTCACTTCACTAGGGAAATGCACTCAACTGACAGTGGAAGTTATCTTACACTAATATGATGGTCTATGTCAAAAAGAGTGGAAATAACAGACTTTGTGGTATGTGATGAAAAAAGGAACTTCATTCATGGTTGGCAGGAACATTGTCTGGTTCAGCCTCTGTGAAAAACAATGTGAACATTTCTCAAAAGTTAGGAATTACAATTAAGGTGTAAGATTAAAGTTTTTCTATTTTTTATTTTTTATTTTAGTTTTGGGGCCACACCGAACTAGACTTAAAAATTACTCCTGGTTTTACACTCAAGGGTCACTTGGTTGTCTCAAGTGGTGCTGAGGATTGAACTGGGTCAAATGCATATAAGGCAAGATCCTTCTTTGCATCTCTCCAGGTTGGTTTGAGTTTTATATGCCCCAGTGAATCAGCTGCTTGGCATCTATCCCAAGAACATTCAATTTAATGAAGTTGTGTATGATCAAGGTATGTTATGGTTGTAGACAAAACATATCATTTTAAGGAATGTAGGCTAACCTATATTCATTGTAGCACTAAATTTGATAGCTGAGATATGGAAACAACCCAAAAGTCAAATGATAATTGGTGGAAGAAATTTTCTTTGAATATATTTTCTTCTCTAGTGCATACAGGGTATTCTCCATAAGGAACCACATGCTTTGACTCAAAACATACCTCCATCATGCAAAGAAGACAGAAATTATGCCAACTATCTTGTCAGACCATGATATACTGAAAATAGAAGTTAAACATAAACAGAAATGGAAAAACAATACAAACACCTGGAAACTAAAACATGTAACAACCAGTGGGTCAAAAAAGAAAAGATTCCTGGAAACAAAAGAAAATGAGGCTACAAGCTAGCAGAATTTATGAAGAAATGACAAAAGCAGTGTTAAGAGAAAAGTTTATAGTTTTGTAAGCACTCATCACAAAGAAGGAAAGGGCCAACATAACAACTTGACTACATAACTTTGGAAACTGAAACACTGATGAGCAAAGAAATACAAAGCAGGAAGAAGGAAAGAAATAATAAAATCTAGGGGCCAGAACAGTGGCACAAGCAATAAGGTGTCTGCCTGGTGAGCGATAGCCTAGGACGGACTGCAGTTCTATACCCCGGCATCTCATATGGTCCCTGAAGTCAGGAGTGATTTTGAAGCACATAGCCAGGAGTAACCCCAGAGCATCACTGGGTGTGACCCAAAAACCAAAAGAGGGAAAAAAAGAAATAATAAAATTTGGAGCAGAAATTAATGAATTAGAATCCAAAAAGATCTCAAGATTAATAAAACCAAGAGCTGTTTCTTTGGGGGGGGGGAAGAAAGATCAAAAGATCACTAGCAAGATAGACAAAGAAAGTGAGAAAGAACCCTAATAAGATGAATCAAAAAGGAAAAGGGAGACATCACAGACACCACAAAAATACAGAGGACCATCAGAGATTCTTTTGAGAACACATATGCCATGAAATGACAGAACTTAGAAGAAATAGATAAATTCTTGGAGTTCTAAAATCTCCCACTTTTGAACGCAGACAGTACCTGAACAAACCTATCACTATTGAGGAAATTAAAAATGGTATTCAAAGTCTTCCCCAAAAAAATTCTCCCAGAAGGATTCACTAGTGAATTATTTCAATCCTCAAAGAGACACACTGCCAATTCTTTTCAGGCTCTTCCAGTAAATTGAAGAAACATAAATACTCCCAAACACTTTCTGTGAAACAGACACCACCTGGAAACAAAAAGCAGACAGTAAAACCATAAAAAAGAAAGCATATTGGGGCCGGAGAGGAGGCTCTAGAGGTAAGGTAAGGTGTTTACTCTGATTCACTGCTGGTGGGAGTGCTGTCTCGTCCAGCCTTTATGGAAAATGATATGGAGACTCCTCAAAAGACTGGAAATTTTGTTCCCATATGATCTAGCTATACCACTCCTAGGGAGCAACACAAAACATAATACAAAGAGCCTTCCTCACACCTATATTCTGGCTATTTACAAAAGCCAAACTCTGGAAACAACCAAGATGCTCTTCAATAGATGAATGGCTAAAGAATACTATGTGGAATACTATGCAGCTGTCAGGAGAGATGAAGTCATGATATTCTCCTATACATAGATGTACATGGAATCTATTATGCTGAGTGGAATAAGTCAGAGGGAAAGAGATAGACATAGAATAGTCTCACTCATCTATGGTTTTTAAGACAAACAGGACATTATTTTAATAATGCCCAGAGACAACAGAGATGAAGGCTGCTGGAAGGACTGGTTCTTGACATGAAGCTCATCAATAAAGTGGTGAGTTTAGTTAGAGAGATGACTGCACTAACTATCATGGCAATGTTAATGAGTGAGAGAAGTCGAATGCCTGTCTTGAATACAGGCAGGAGGAAGATGGGGAGCATTTGTGGTGGGAAGGTTGCACTGGTGAAAGGGGGTGTTCTTTTTGTGACTGAAACCCAACTACAATCATGTATGCAACCATGATGTTTAAATAAAAAAATAAAAAAAGAAGTTATGGGATGTAAGATGGACCTAACTAAACCCTAAACAATGGTGTTCCCTAACTTCTTTCCAGTAACCTATTCCATTGGTATGTAAAAGCTCACTGGATGACTACTTTATTTTTATCTTACTCAACCTTACCCCACTGTGGTAGATTTGGTTCTGTATAATAAAGAAAAGAGCATTGTGTTGTAAATTAAAAATATCCATGAGTGGTGAGACCGCCACAGGCACTGTGTTTCTAACCCTTTAGGCGGATGGGTCTGATGAAGCAGGGTAGCAGTGGAGAAATAGTTCCAAGCCAGTCAGGACAAGATTTAACAGAGTCAGTCTGCTTTTTGGCTCCTGGCCTTTCTCTGCCATGTGCTCTCTCTGTCCTCCCTCCCAAAGCCGGCAATGCTGTTTTCTTTATTATCTAGAAAAAAATCCACCAGGGTGGGGTAAGGTCGAATAAAATACAAAATGTTACTATTCAGTGCACTTTTACATATCAAAGGAAGAGGAAGTTGGGGAATACCTTTGATTAGAGTTTTAACTAGGTTCACCTTACAGTGGGACACAACAAAAGTGGTACTAAGAGGAAATTTATAGCTGTGCAAGCACATATTAGGATGTAAGAAGAAGCCTACATAAAGAACTTAATGACACAGCTTATAAAATTAGAAAGTAATCAACAAAATGCACCAAAAATATGTAGACAGAAGGAAAAAACAAAGCTTAGAGCAGAATTTAATGAAGTAGAAATCCAAAATACAATATGAAAGATCAACAGAAGCAAAAGTTGATTCTTTGTAAAAACAAACAAGATCGATAAAACACTAGCAAAACTCACAGAGAAAGGGAGACACTTAATAAACTGGGTAAGATGAAAAAGGGAAGATCACAACAGATACCACAGAGATTCAAAGGGTAATCAGAGACTACATTGAGAAACTCTATTCCACAAAACATGACAACTTGGAAGAAATGAAAAAATTCTTGGATTCTTTTTTTTTTTTTTTTTTTTTGGTGGGGGGCGGAGAGGTTGCGGATAGACCAGGCAGTGCTCAGGAATTACTCCTGGTTCTGCACTCAGAAATTGCTTCTGGCAGGCTCAGGAGACTATCTGGGATACGAGGATTTGAACTGGGGTCCATCCTGTGTTGGCCACATGCAAGGCAAACGCCTTACCACTGTGCTATCATTCTGGCTCCCCCCCCAAAAAAAAAATTCTTGGATTCTTATCATCCTCCTTGGTTGAACTAGGATGATCTAGCATATCTAATCTGATCCATAACTATTTAGAAAATTAAAATGGTAATCAAAGTGTTCCCAAAAACAAAAGCCCAGGCCAGGATTGATTCACTAACAACATCTTCCAAACCTTTCAAGAGGACCAACTACCAATACTTTTCAGGATCTTTCAGGAAATTGAAGAAACAGAAACACTCCCATATAATTTTTACGAAGCTAAGATCAGCCTGATACCAAAAGCAGATAGAGTTACTGCAAAAACAAACAAACAAACAAAACTACAGACCAATATCCCTGATGAACACAGATGCAGAGATCCTCAACAAAGTCCTAGCGAATTGTATCCAATGCCTCATCAAGGTCATACACCATGACCAAGTAGGTTTCATTCCAGGGAAGCAGAGATGGCTTAACATATGTAAATCAATCGATATAATACACCATATCAACAAAATAAAAGTAAAAACTATCTGAACATATTAATAGAGGCAGATAAAGATTTGATAAGGTCCAACATCCATTCATGATAAAAATTTTCAACATGATGGGAATGGAAGGAACTTTTCTCAGTATATTCAAGGTCATTTACCACAAGTCCATGGCAAATATTATACTTAATGGAGACAAACTAAAAGCCTTTCCTCTAAATTCTGGTACAAGACAAGGCTGGTCTCTCACACCTCTCCTATTTAACATAATACTGGAAGTACTTGACATAGCAATTAGGCAAGAAATAGATAACAAGGGAATCCAGATAAGAAAGGAAGAAGTCAAGTTCTCACTGTTTTGCAGATGGCATGTTACTATATATAGAAAACTCTAAAGACGGGCCCGGAGAGATAGCACAGCAGCATTTGCCTTGCAAGCAGCCAATCCAGGACCAAAGGTGGTTAGTTCGAATCCTGGTGTCCCATATGGTCCCCCGTGCCTGCCAGGAGCTATTTCTGAGCAGACAGCCAGGAGTAACCCCTGAGCACCGCCGGGTGTGGCCCAAAAAACCAAAAAAAAAAAAAAAAAAAAAAGAAAACTCTAAAGACTCTACCAAAAAGCTTCTAGAAACAATAGATTCATATAGCAAAGAGGTTACACAATTAACACTAAAAAATAAATGCCTTCTTATACACAAATAATGATAGAGAAGAAATGGGCCTTAAAAATACCATTCACAATAGTTCCACATAAACTCAAATACCTTGAAGACAACTAAAGAGGTGAAAGATCTATACAAAGAAAACTACAAAACCCTGCTTAAGGAAATAAAAGAGGACACATGGAAATGAAGGCACATACTCTGTTCATGGATTAGGAGGATTAGAATGATTAAAATGGCAATACTCCCCAAAGTATTGTACAGATTTAATGTAAATCCTCAAAGGATACCATGGTATTTTTCAAAGAAGTGGATCAAACACTCCTGAAATTCATTTGGAACAGTAAACATCCAGAAATAGCTTAAGCAACCCTTTGGAAAAAGAATTTGGGAGGCATTACTTTCCACAACTTTAAATTGTATTGCAAAGCAATAGTCATTAAAACAGCATGGTGCTGGAATAAAGACAGACCCTCAGATCAATGGGATAGACTTGAGATTTTAGAGAATGTTCCCCAGACAATTCAATCAATTAATCTTTGATAAAGGGGAAAGAAATGCAAAATGGATAAAGAAAAGCCTCTTCAACAAGTGTTGGGACAGCTGGTCAGCCACATGCAAAAAAGCGAACTCAGACCTCCTTCTAAGACCATGCACAAAGGTCAAACCCAAATGGATTAAAGACTTTGATATCAGACCTAGAACCATAAGGTATATAGAAGAACATATAGGTAAAACATTTCATGACATTGAGATAAAAGGCATCTTCAAGGAGGAAATGTCACTATCCAAACAAGTGGAAGTGGAGATAAACAGATGGGAATATATTAAGCTTAGAAGCTTCTGCACCTTAAAGTAAATAGTTACTAGGATACAAAGGCCACCCACAGAATAGGAGAAACTATTCACCCAATACTCATCAGATAAGGGGCTAACATCTAAGACATACAAGGTACTGACAGAACTTAACAACTAAAAACATCTAACCCCATCAAAATATGGGGAGAAGAGAGGAACAGACACTTTTTCAAAGAAGAAAGATGGCCAAAGGGCACAGGAAAAAATGTGCCTCATCACAAATCAAAACAACAATGAGGTACCATCTCAAGCCACAGAGACGGGCACACATCACAAAGAACAAGAACAATCAGTGCTGGAGGGTATATGGGGAGACAGGAACTGCCATTCATTGCTGGTAGTAATGCTGTCGAGTGATGCTTTTCTGGAAAACCATATGGAGTTCTTCAAAAAACTGAAAATTGAGCTTCCCTATGACCCAGCATTACCACCCGTAGGGATATATCCTAGGTACACAAAAACAAAAAGCCCTCTGCTCACCTATGCTCATTGCAGCGCTATTTACAATAGCCAGAAACTGTAAATAACCCAGATGCCCGACAACAGATGAGTGACTAAAGAAACTGTGACACATATACACAATGAAATACTATGCAGCCATCAGGAGAGCTGAAGTCATGAAATTTTCCTGTACATGGATGCACTTGGAAACTGTTATGCTGAGTGAAATAAGTCAGAGGGAGAGAGATAAATACAGAATAGTCTCACTAATGTGTGTGATTTAAGAAAAATAAGAGATGGTATGGTTAAAATACCCAGAAGCTATAGAGACAAGGGCTGGAAGGACCGGCCCACAAAATGAAGCTTATCAAAAGAGTGGTGATTGCAGTTAGAGAAATAACTGCACCAACAACTATCATGACACTGGTAGTGCAAAAGAAGTAGAATGCCTGCCTCGAAAACTAACTGGGGGCGGGGGCGGAGGGAGTTGTGGGCATTGGTGGTGGGAAGGTTGCACTGGTGAAGGGAGGTGTTCTTTTTTAGAACTGAACCCCAACTACAAACATGTTTGTAACCACTGTGTTTCAATAACGATATAATAAATATTATATTTTATATATCTTTCATAAATATTTATATAGTTTTATATATCTTTAATATAATAAAGAAAAGAAGTTAAGCTCATAGCAAGAAAGAGTAATTGCTTCACCAGAAATGTTGTGGGGGAAGGAACGGATTCAGAAATGTCATAGAGCAAATAGAAATCTTTTGTTATAAGACTAGAAACTCTAATTTTAAGGTTAGAATTCTAAGCTAAAATCATTCTTGGACATTCTTGGACTGGAAATTCTAAGACTAGACAGTCTGAGGCTCAAGCGTTAAAATTTTCAAATGAGTTAAAAATGTTGCCTTATACATGAATTAAATGCTGCTAAGAATGTCAATCCCAGATATTCTTGCCACGAGAAAAAGCTGAAATTATATCAGGCAATGGGTATTCTAACTAACCTTATTATGGTAATTGCTTCACAATATATGTGTATTAAATTATTATATTGTACTTCCTTGTAGTTACAGAATGGTAACTGACTATTCTATTTCAACAAAGCTGGAAAAATAAATGCAGGTTATTTAAGACTATGAATGGGGTGTTATCTTGTTTCTCTTCAAAGTTTTGCCCAATAATTGTGGTATTTATCTTGAATCTTGCCTACAATAATTTCTTACTGTGATGTTCTAATGGTGATTTTCTGCTACTCACAATTCTTCTCTGTTCCGTAATTAGAAATTTCCCATGAATTGGATATGTCCTTTCTATTCTGTTTATTTTATTTACTCAGTCAATCATGCTTTTGTATCAGTGTGAGCTGATGAATGCTTATTTCAGATTTTGGGGATCTATACTAATAATGGTGTAATTTATTTGGTTGCACAAATTACTCTCACTTTGGTCTGTGAAGGTTATTTTGGATTAATAGCAGAAGTACATGGATAGTGTGTGTGTGTGTGTGTGTGTGTGTGTGTGGTATTTATATTTTTAAAGTTTAAAGTGCCTTTCTCAGTTCCTGGAGTTCTACATTTCCTTCTGCTTTTATTTCCTTTTTGTCTATGGAATTTCCTTCTTCCTACTTCTTTCAAGACATCTGGCAGCAGATTCCGTGCTTCTTTTGTCTGGGAATATATTTATCTCATTTTCGCTGTCTTTTGTCTTAAATTTTGTGTCATCATTGTAGATCAAAACCCATCACATTCCATCGATCCTTTCTTTTGGGTGGGTGGGGGGTCCACACCTGCAGCAATCAGGGGATACTCCTGACTCTACATTCAAAAATTGCTCCTGGCAGGCTTGGGGATCATATGGGATTCGGGATTTGAACCACCGTCCTTCTTAATGCAAGGCAAATGCCTTTCCTCCATGTTATCTCTTCGGCCCCCTATTGATCCTTTCTTTAACTTTGATTTTCAAAGCATTGATGGTAATATAATCAAGTTTGGTTGTTTCTATATTTATTTCTGGGACAGGGAATATGTTCCGCTTCTTAAATCTAGACTTTTGCTAAACTTACAGTTATTGACACTATTTTTTCAGCTACTTTCTGGTCCTACATTAATTCTTTTCTAGGACTTTCGGTGATAAATGGATCAAGCAAACAAGACAAAACCAAACAAAAAGATGATATTTTCCATCTTTAAGTCACTCTTTTTTCTTTTGTCAAGATCAGACCTTTTTTTATTTCCTTTTGGTTTAGTATAACCAGCTTTACCCCTGGCTCTTTTTTTTTTTGGTGATTTATGGGTCACACCCCGCAGTGCTCAGGGGTTACTCCTGGCTCCATGCTCAGAAATCGCTCCTGGCAGGCACGGGGGACCATATGGGACGCCAGGATTCGAACCAATGACCTTCTGCATGAAAGGCATACACCTTACCTCCATGCTATCTCTCCGGCCCCTCATTAATTATTCATAATGGTGCTCAGGGAACCACATGGGATGCCAGGGATCAAACATGGGTTTGACTGCATGAGTGTTAAACACCTTCCCTGGCCGTACTATTGCTCCTGCCTCCACATTGGGTTATTTCTATTGCTCTCTATAATCAAGCATTCTAGTTAGTTTTACTAACATTTTTATTTTGATTATGAAACTCTTTAGCATTTAAAAACCTTCATTATATTTAAAATTTTTAAATTTCTAAATTATAAAAACATCAAATCCAATTATATCTAGAGAGATATACATGTACACCCTGACTGTGGGATTTCTTCAACATTGAATGTCAATAAATAGAAAGCATTTCAAAATTTATTTTATTGGAGAATCTAATATTGATTTACAGAAAGGTCAGTGTTTACATGTTTTGGAGTAGAGGGAGGTTTGAGGGTTATCACAACATGTTTTCTATGGGTAGTTCATCATGGAAGCATGCAGAAGAATAAAATCACATCTCAAAAACACTAAAATTTTTTGCAGTTCTTGAGAACATGAGGCCTCTCATGTACAGGATAAATGTTCTGCTGCAAGACTCCATCTCTGGCCCAGTTATCTTAAAAAAGCATATTTAGACAGAAAATTACAGAATATTTAATTTACGTTTCCTTCTATTCTGACAATATTTTCTTTATGTCCATTAGTGACTGAATAAATAATTTTCCATCTCCCTGAAGAATTCTTTTAATATCTTTTGTAGATTGGCAGGTTTTCTAGTGATGAATGATCATTTCCCTTTGTCTGAGATGTCTATTTTCCTTGACTTTTGAAGAATATTTTTGTGGGATCTATATTCTAAAGGATGCAAAATTATCATCATGGAAATAATTAAGTAGCTGTTTTCAATTTGAGGGTAGTGTTGTTGGGTCGTAATACATAGGCCATTCTGTGTTTATTTTTTCTCTTTCATGCATTTTGGAGGAATAATTGACAAATCAGTTTATTGTTTTTAAAATATAGCATGTGATGCCTTCCATATATCCTGTAAAAGGATGACATTTCACATGGCTCTCATTTGCATATATCACATCAAAAGATGATATCACAGTAATTAACACAGATCTACATGGCCAACCTCAACTGATTGCCAAAAAAAATAGCCAATCTGTTCTATTACATCCTCACCCTCAATATGTAAGAGTCATCATTTCTGACTTTCCTTTGCAACCCTGTGCATGTTGCTTTCTCTTTCTGATTTTTATTTGTAGGTCTCACCATCATTATACATAGAAAATGGTCTTTCACTGAGAGCTGGCTGCATTTTCTAATGATTAAATGCTGGGCATAGTTTCATGTGCTGTTGATGTTCTAGCTAGATTCTTCGGGTAAATGCCTCTTCATATTATTTATTCACATTTAATTCTCTGCCATTAAGTAGCAGAAGCTCATGGCTCTGTTGTTGAATAGACATTTGCCAAAGAGAAGAGTCCGTTCTTTTTTTTTTTTTTTTTTTGCTCCCATTTTCTATAATTTTGTTTATTTAACTAGATATTTCTTTTCACTGGAGTTAGAAAAAACAAATATCAGAGCCGGAGAGATAGCATGGAGGTAGGGCATTTGCTGGCATGCAGGAGGACAGTGGTTTGAATCCTGGCATCCCATATGGTCCCCCAAACCTGCCAGGAGCGATTTCTGAACATTGAGCCAGGAGTAACCCCAGAATGCTTCTGAATGTGTTTATCCACCCCCTCCAAAATAGAGTAACATGATTATTTCCCCCTGGTATCAAGAAGCCACTTAGAACATGGTGGGCAGCAAATAAACAACGGTCAAGCTGCTGTAATTTCATAATTTCCCAGGGCTGTAGAAATGCTAGGAGGGTAAAATTGTTTGCCTGACATGAGGCCAACCTCGGTTTGATTCTTGGTACCACAAATTCCTCCCACCATAGTTTCCTCCCAGAACTGCAAGATGAAGACCTGAAGGCCCTCCGAGCTTTCAGAGCTGCCTAGGCGCCTTAGATTCCAATCAAGAATCTTCCAGAACAGTCTCTAGGTCACCTGATCACCCTACTTTAGGACGTGGCAAATTGTTTGTTTAGGCCACACCTGGCAGTGCTCAGGGGATCCTCCTGGCTTTGCATTCAGGAATCACTCCTGGTGGCTCAGTGGACCATATGGGATGCCGAGGATCAAACAAGTATCATCAGCGTGCAAGGTAAGCATGCTCTCCTCTGTACAATCACTCTGTCCCTGAATTTTCCCCCTATCCATTTCTTCATAAAAATAGTCCTCATAACATTACAAGTTTTTTTATTGACTAAGTTCTGGGATGGGAGTATGTTATTCTACTTTAGTTATAGTTTATTGATATAATTCATTGAACTCCATCACTCTGTTACCTTGAAAGCTTGCCAGTTTAGCAATTGCTTCAGTGGAGAAAACATTACTTTGCAATTTCTTTGTTTTGACTCCATTAATTAAACTTTATTATCAGAAAGTCCGTGGATACCACAAACCTTCAGGGCCTCTCAAACCCTGGAGGCTACTGAGCAGAGTATGGTGGGACCCTGGTCTCCCCCAAGTAGCAGGGGTGTCTCTCATGGTTCCTGAGACACCAAAGTTCAGCCAGCACAACAGCCAGAGGTCAAACACTGAGCAGTTTCCTTGGAGGGTCTCAAGCCCTCACCCCAGCATGGCTTTCTCATGTCTCCCCGACCCACCCCGTACTCCAGCAAAGGATATGTTGTCATTTGAACAGTTTTTGTTTTCTCTCTTTTTTTGGAGCCACAGCCACTGGTGCTCAGAGCTCACTCCTGACTTCGAGCTCAGGGATCACTCCTGGTAGGGGTCAGAGACCTGAGAGTGTACCAGGGACCAATCGTGTGCCAGGTGAATGCCATTCTCACCATACTATCACTTCAATCATGAGATCCTGAGAGTGATCTCTTTAAAAAATTATTGTGAAAGTGATATCACCTACACATATCTAGAGATGAATAAAGCTAAACTTCTGAAACTCTACAAAATTATAAATCAGTAAGTTGACCAATTGTTTCCCAAATCTTTTGTGGCTGAAGAGATTGTACAGAGGATGGAATGACCCAGGTTTGATCCTCAGTAACCCACATGGTTTCAAAGCACCACTGAGTGATCCCTGAGCTCAGAGGCAGAAGTAAATCGAGAGCACCACCAGGTGTGGCCCAAACCAAAATCAGAAAACAAAACAACCCCCAAAACTTTTTATCTTTCTCTTTTATAGGAAATTTTTTAAACAACAGTATGGATAATTCTATACTGACACTTTTTTTTTTTTTTTTTTTGGTTTTTGGGCCACACCCGGCGGTGCTCAGGGGTTACTCCTGGCTGTCTGCTCAGAAATAGCTCCTGGCAGGCACGGGGGACCATATGGGACACCGGGATTCGAACCAACCACCTTTGATCCTGGATCGGCTGCTTGCAAGGCAAACGCCACTGTGCTATCTCTCTGGGCACCTATACTGACACATTTTAAACAAACATTTTAGTAAGAAGAAAATTATAAAAATTTTAATGGAAAGCCTGAAACTTATTTTCTGTTACTACAACAAACAGGATAAACTACTTTTCTAAATTGTAGATGAAGGGTTTCTTTTTTTTTGTTTGTTTTTGAGCCACACCAGGCAGTACTCAGGGGTTACTCCTGGCTGTCTGCTCAGAAATAGCTCCTGGCAGGCACGGGGACCATATGGGACACCGGGATTCCAACCAACCATCTTAGGTCCTGGATCAGCTGCTTGCTTGCAAGGCAAACACCGCTGTGCTATCTCTCCGGGCCCAAAGGGTTTCTCATATAAATAATTTATGTCAGTAAAATATCAGTCCATGTAGAATCTAGAGTAAATTAGTGTTAATGCTTTTAATTCTATCTACTCTGTGAATCCCTAGCAAGTACTATCCACCATAGTCCCAAATAAACTATTGAAAATCCTGATACTTTGATAGAGCTTGTTGATGCAAACATTCGCAGGAAGGGCCATAGTTGTAGAATAAGACATTAATTATTGCATCCTGGATGATGGTGAGATGGATGGAGGGTGAGGCCTTCTCTGCCAGCCTGGGCCACGTGCCTGCAACTCCCTCCAGCTGGCGGGTCTGAGGGTTCAGGATAGCGGGGAGGAAATGATCCATAGCAGTCAGGTTTTAGGAGACACAAAGCATTATTCAAGGCCCTAGCCACAACTTGTGGCTCCTATGCTTAAACCTTTTATGCTGGCTCCACAGTCAGCCCTGCATACAACCTGTCCCTCCATCCTGCTTCTTCCTGAATCTCTCAATCAACCCTTGAATCCCCTTTCTGCCCCTCAGGCAATTCTTTTGTTACCTACCAAGGACACCTCCCAGAAATGGTCTGGTCTTACCATCAGGTAAGGTTACACAGGAAGAATGGGGGATGGGGTAACAATAGTGACTGTACAGTGGGGAGGCTGCTTACCTTGCAAGTGGCTGACCTGGATTCAATCCCTGAATCCCCCCCACCCAGCATCCCAGATGCACTCCTTAGCACAGAGCCAGGAGTAAGCCCTGAGCATCACCAGATGTGGCCCAAAAACCAAAACAAAAGTTTACAGAGAACTGAGGATGTGACTTGAATGACTGAATGTGATTTAAATAATGAAGCCTTGGGTTCAGTCACCAACAGATACCACCAGAAGCGCTCCCCACCCAAAAATAAAAGTAAAACTCTAAATGATATAAACAATTTAATATTATTACATAACATGCCTATTTATTCATTTTTTATTATTAAGGCAGTCATCAAGCAATAGTTGGTGAAATAAAGATTATAAAGAAATAATCCAGTTGGGGCCAGAGAGATAGTACAGCAGTAGGGTGTTTGCCTTGCATGCAGTAGATTCAGGACGGATTGTGGTTTGAATCCCAGCATCCCATATGGTCCCCTGTGCCTGCCAGGAATGACTTCTGAGTGCAGAGCCAGGAGTAACACCTGAGCACCCCACTGGGTGCTCCCCAAAAGAAAGAAATAATCCAATCTTCTCATTGTTTTCTTCCTTCTGAATGCTGAATTTTGAGGAGAATAAGGCATGGTATTTTCACTGTATGTTCTAGGCTTTACCAAATTGATTGCCAGTGATGCCCACGTGTCCACACCATAATCTGTCCCAGCCTAGGGAAAGCCAGTCTGGAGCAGGAGTCACTTTGGGAAATAAACCAGGATGAGGAAGGTGAAACATGTGTGATCCGGTAGCTTTCTACCTCAATGCAAGTGTGAGAGAGAGGCTCCCAAAGCCGTGCTTTTTAGTAGGTACCAAGACCAACGCATGGGCAGGGGTGGGATGGAGCAAAGACAAAAGGCTTATCTGGAACTTGTCCTACCTGGGTGAGTCTTAGAAATATAAAGAAAGGGAGGAGGACCGGAAACCAGCTCTTTGAAGGGTGGAAACCAGTATTAACTTGTTAGAGATCCTGTTTTCTGTACAGATTCTAAGTTGAAGTCAGGGTGACATGGAGCGTCTTCTGGTTTTATCTCATCGTTAGGTGGCAACGCAAAGAACCCTGCCCTGAAAGCAGTTGTTGCTGTTACCAAGTGGTCGGGGTGTCATTAGAACCCTCTTTGGAATAAGTCAGGGCAGCAGTAGGGCCTTCCCTGGTAAAAGTCCGATTCCTGGTGCTTGTGTAGAAAACCATGCTGTTTTCTTAGATGGGATTCAAGGTTCAAGGGTAATTGGTCAATGTCCGATCTTCTGAAGCCTAAGCCAAGTCACTATGACAAATGTTCAGGGTGTAAGGCCCCACCGCAGTATAAAATTTATGTGCTCCTATATCTATTAGATAAGAAATGGTTTGCACACTTAAGATTTCCCCATTTTAAGGAGCCTATTCAAAAAGGAACAATGCCACAAGGTATTACTGGTGCATATGGGGGCAGAGGTAACATGCCCAACCAGGGATAACCTGACTC
Organism: Suncus etruscus; assembly: GCF_024139225.1. Lineage (NCBI taxonomy): Eukaryota > Metazoa > Chordata > Mammalia > Eulipotyphla > Soricidae > Suncus > Suncus etruscus. The sequence continues at coordinate 862,040 of NC_064858.1, read as the reverse complement.
TAACATAAATTCAAAACACTTGAGAAACTTATCTACTAGAATTTCCTACTAAACAGATTCCCCCCCCCAAATGTGGGAAATCACTGCTACATAAAAAGATATTCAATAAGGGTTATACCTATTAAGGAAATACATCTAAAGAAATATTCAAAGGATATATACATGTCCTCTTTAAGTCTTTTGAAATAATTTTGGGGGTGGAGATCAAAATCTGGAGCACAGCTTCAGCCTGTAATTTGGTCTCGTGGAGTCTAAAAATGGCTCCTAGCACTCACATATCAGGAAATGTTCTCACTCAGGACTTCTCAGAAACCAAATCTGATAGGTAGCAAGCAACAGAGTGAATGTGTATTTTTAAAATAAATTTTATATATTGATATTGTAATTATATAAATTATAATTGACATTGTAATTTTATATATCTCATATAGTTATATATAAAATTATATATATTGTATATATTGACAAAATTCAGCCTTATCAGTATTTCCTAGAATTAAGACAATGTTCCATAATATATTAAATAACATTGAAATATTTGTTATGGCAAATACTTAGGATTTTTTTCCCAAAAATTAGCAGTGTTCATACCATACATAGGCTTATTCTGAATTTTAATCTACCTGATTTCAGACACAGAATCATTGTGTTAAAGCAAATGTTTGTATTATCCTTTGTTACATATTGCCAAGTTGCCTTCAGACAAATTCAGAGGCTTCCAAAAGCCTAGTAATGGAAATTTACTACAAACATTACCCTGTCATTTTAAAACTCTCTGAAATTTAAATGCATTTGGTGACCTCCCCATTATGGTCTGTCTGAAGTACTTTACTTCTTTCATTTTCTTTAAAAAGGGACATTTCAATTACTTTAAAATAATTGCGGGAGTTGAAGCACTTACCTTTCCCCGAGGTAATTACTTGTTCCAAAGTACTAATCAGGCCTCTTTATCTTAGAGATAGAAGCGGGATTGTCACGACTTGGTGACCATCCACAGCAGATAAATCATCTTTGAAATTTTTAACCATTATCTTATTTCTTACAGGGAACAGTACTTGTAAATCTAGTTAGCCATTTGCAGTGACTTTTTCTAATATATATATATATATAGTTGGTCTTAGCAAGCTTCCACTTTCTCAGCTGGGATATACAGTTAAGTCAGTTACAAACTTATTGAGCTGTATCCTGCCCTTAAGAGTTATTGTTTTATGTCTGTACAGTGTGGCAGACAGTGGCCTGGCATATTGGTCAGTCTGAGCATTTGCCAGGACTGATAACTGAACCCAGAGTCAGTTACAAACCCAGAACTCCCAAATACAACAAAAAGTCATAGTTTTACAAAAGAGCTTGATTAATGCCTCAGGAAAATATGTATGAAAACATAAAAGCTAAAGGTTTTCGAGAAAAGAATTGTTGACAGGTTTTGGTTTTAGGGAGACAGGTAACACTGGAGGTGTTCTCTGAGTGAGATCCAAGTAAGAACCCACAAAAAGTCAGTTCAGTGGGTCTCCATTCACTCTTCCACAGACAGCATATATTTTATGTTAGCGTTAAATTTTTAACTTTATTTAAAGAGCATGTGTCACATGGTTGACATAGGTGACCATAATATATTTGTTTCCAGATAAGTGGAAGCAAACTTATTTTTTAAATGAAAGAAAGAAAAAGAAGGGGAGCCAGTAGGGTGTTTGCCTTGCTTGAGGCCTACCTGGGGCGGACCTGGTTCGATTCCTGCTACCCCATTGGGCCCCCAGCCTGCCAGGGGCAATTTTTGAGTGTAGAGCCAGGAGTAACTCCTGAGCACCGCTGGGTGTGGCCCAAACACCAATCAATAAAGTTTAAAAATAAAAAGAAGGAAGATAAGAAAAGGAACAAAGGAAGAAAAGGATAAAAGAAGTATAGTGACGAGCAAATTTTTGAAAATGATTATATCTCCAATGAGGTCATTAAGTCATTGTCAGAAAGTTTAGTAAGCTCTTGTTGATCATTCTGTTACTTCATTTGTTTCTGAACATTAAGTGACTTCAGATACACATTGGCATCTAAATTGGTGTGTTCTTATGAGGATAACAGTATTAAACAAAAATGGAGTTGTCAGGTGGCTGCTAATGCAACCATGTGGTCCAGGAATCCCCAGCATGATTGCTGATACTGAGACTTTTGTGGGCCACGTGTTTTATTACTAGTGCTTCTGGAAGTACACGAAAATAGGGAGGAGGAGAGTGCCCCCTTGGTGATGTCAGTGCAAGAGTTTAGTCACATCACACTCTTGGAGTTTAGTCATATTGGTGATTCCACAGAGATCCATGGAGGAATGGAGAGCAGAGCAATCTGAAAAGCAGAGATTCTGGGTGATGGGTTCAGCAGGCATGGTTTCAACAGAGCAGGGCCTTGGCCCATCCTCTCTTCCGAGATTGCCAGCTTTCAGCTGCTTGACTGGTGGACCCATGATTTTTCATGGCTTGGTTTACATCTCTTTCGATAACAGAGTGAATCTATAGAGCTGGCCAGGTAGTAGCTTATGGTGGCTTTTTTACATATAAATAAAATTAATTAAATCACCAGGTTATACACAGTTATAAATCTGGTTGTTATTGAATTTCAGTCATACAATGTCTAACACTCTTCAGCAATGTACATTTCCTGCCACCCATGTATCCTGTTTCCTTCCCAGTCTCCCCTCCCCTGCCTGCCTCTATGGCAGACATTTTTCTTCTCTCTGTGTCATTTTCTCTCTTATTTTTTTCCTTTTAGACACCATGTTTTGCAATATTGTTACTGAAGGGATATCATGCATATCACTTTATATTCTATGATTTCAGCATCCAGTTCTTGTCCAGAGTGTTCATTTTCAGCTCTAATTTGTCCTAGTTCTGCCCCTTCTGCCCTAACTGCTCGCCCCTGCTCTCTGTGACAAGCTTTCTAACATGGACCTGCCCTCCTCTATTACCTTTGTAGAGTAAAATTTATGGTCGGTTTTGAAATACATAGAAAAGAACTGAATCTTGTCTAACTCCAAAGCTCCTATCTAACTACTGTGGATTTTGGAAAATCCTCATGCAATATTCATTTGCACTGACTTCTCACTCATTCTTCACTGCCTCTCTTTGTTGCTGATATTTTTCTAGAAGTTTCCTGTAGCACATTCCTGTGTTTTGTTCTTTTTCCTTTCACTATCTATCCAAGTCCAGACCACAGAGATGAGCTGACTTGGCTTTTTCTGTCACAGAGAAAAACATCACACCTACCCAATGCTATGTATTCTTTGTGGTCCATTTCCTCTCTGCATGTCAATTCCCCTCACCCACCTCCAACACAAACTTGAGTGACCGTGGCCTCTCTCTACCATCCCTTTGTTTTCCTTTAAATTAGAAACAACTCCAAATCTTTCATCCCCATGCCCCCTATTAACTGTTCATTTTCCATAGAGAACATGCCGCAAACCCCACTTTTCAGAACAGATACTAGTGCCTGGATGGTCTTTTTTTGCATATAAATAAATGTTTCTTGAGTAGGTAAAATGTTAGCTCTATGTAATTTATATGCTGATTTTCACCGAGCTCTAATTTCACAAGCCCTTTCCTGACTGTTAGCGAACTCAAATAATTACTTTTCTACACAACAAGCAGATGCAGTGGTGGAGAAAAACCATTATTTAATTAATCATAATACTTGGTGATTTAAAATGCAGGTGGTTCTCAAATGGAGAAGGTCAAGGATACTGGAAATATGATTACCAGATCGAAGAGTGAGAGAGAAAGATAGACAAAGTAGAGAAAAAGAACTAGTGAGGAAAAGAAAAAGGAAACAATGCTAGACTTGGAGGCAGATTGGGGGCAGGAGGGAAATTGGGACACTGGGAAAGGGATGGGTGTTGGAATAGTGAACACTTGATAATCATGGAAACTTTATAATTATGTAATTTTATAATTCAGAGATTCAATTAAAATAAAAGAAATAAAGATATTTTTTTTAAAAAAAAAAGAGATAGAAAAAGAGAATCTAGGAACAAAGTGGGTTGGGGATTTAGTAACTCAGGAATTAAACTGGGGTCCATTTGAGGGATAGAAATCTTAATTTTCCAATTCCTTGGCAAGATGTGTGGCAGGCATTTATACCTCTCAACTTCATCCTCTCTCCCTTCCAATGTGCACAGCAATGGGCTGCAGAAAAAGATGATAAGAAAAAAATCACCCGACACTGAGTCATTAATAAGCACACATAAATCATTACTGTTCCAATCTGTCTTAATGGTCAGAGAGTACACATATCCCTCTCAGATGATTTTTCTTCAAGAAAAAGAACACTTCCTCCTTTCTGCTACGGATCTAATTTACAGAAATATAGAGTCACCTCAACACTTCCCTTCTCCTGGTACCCACCGCCTCTGTGTTGGTTTCGAATTTCATCATCTCTCATTTCCGCTACTTCAGAATCCTGGTAACGCATCTCCCTAGCAACAGCTAGCCCTGGACGCATTGCCCACGGACTAATTTCCTTTCCTCTTTGCCACCCCCTCCCATTATTCTATCTCCCCCATCAAATGCATTTCAATGCCACACACAAGATTCAAGTAATAATATTGTTTGTGTGCCTAGCTGGTCTGTTTTGCATATGAATAAATGTTTCCTGAATAGGTGAAATGTTAGCTCTATATCATTTATATTCTGATTTTCACCTAGCTATAATTTCGCAAGCCCTTTTCCCTGACTGTTAGTGAACTCAAATAATTACTTTTTCTACACAACAAGCAGGTGCAAGGGGGATAGGTCGTTATTCAATTAATTATAATTCCCTGATGTTGGAAATGTAGGCTGCTTTCAATTCTTTGGGTTTGTTCTAAATGATGTCACATCCAGGGTCTGAGTATGCATGATGTTTTCTTTATTTTGGACAGATTTCATTATAAGATAAATCCTGTGGGGTAGTGTCAGTGGAGGGAAGATTGCAAATATGTTTATAGCGTTTTATGATTATCCCAGCTGCTTACCAGAAGCAACGGTGCCGCTGCCACTGACCCCAGTTGTGGTGTTGTACTTCTTCACAACAAGACATAAGAATCACAAATTATCCCTTAAACCCAATTTGCCTTTAAGGAAAAGGGGAAATTTGGAATTTAATTATTATAATTGAAATGTTTGCTTTAGTTTAGTTCACGAGGTTCAAATTATCCAAATGTTTCACCATATGTGTATGTAATTTGGAGCATGACTGTTCACATAATTTGACTATTCATTACTTATCTATTGTGATAGTCACCGGGAATGAGAGACTAATGGATGGAACAACAGTGACTTTGTAAAATTTCTCACTATGTTTCTTTTTGAATTTTGCTGATTTGTTTTTGATGGTAAAGGTTGGTCTTTTCCTGCCTCCTCATAGACTTCTTGCCACAGAATATTCTAAGACTCGAGTGTTTTAACTGGGTTTAAGCTTCCCTCTAATACCTTCAAAGTTTATGGTGGTAGTGTTGCTATACAGGAAAATGCACCAATTTAATAGACACAACTGAATGGGTTTGGATATACACATATAGATATGATATGATCCCACCACTTTAATTAAGTGTTAAATTTATCCATTTCCTCCCAAACTTTTCATATGTGCCTTTTTGAATTTTGTGTTGGGTGCATGTATTTGTGTGTATACCCATGTGTGTTCTTCTAGGCACATAGTGCATACTATGTGCCCTTCTGCTAGAAAGAGGTCGAATTGGGCATTTACCACAATAAGCCAGTTGGTCAAGACAATGAGACAAACAAGCAAATATTTCCCAAGCTTTTGGACTGCTGGAGAAGCTATGCCCAAGCTACTTATTTACCCAGTACAATATTGCTTCCCTGTGAGATAAGAGTATTGTTTAAGTTGACAAAGACATTAAGAACCACTGCTAAGCACATCCGGATTCCGTGGGTACGGGATGAGCTGGGACTGTTCACTCAGCCAATCAGCAAGTGCCCTGACAGCATTGGATCAAGTTCTGGTATTTTGCTCTAATTTTAAGACCCTAGTTAGACTATTTTATACTAGTCTTTCCTGGGAGCATTTTTTTGCTGGCTTTGCTATCTATTTTAGTCTTTCCTGGGTCCATTTCCTGGGAAATGGTTGACCATTTGGAAATTGACCAAATGGAAATTGCTTGACCATATTGTGTGACCCAAAAGAACTACCACTCCAGCCTTGGATATCTTGTTATGGAAATGATATTCCACAGATGAAGGAAGAATCAGATAGTTTCTGCCCTTTCCACTTACACACTGACCGAATGTGGGCAGTATACTTTTATTTTATTAAATTCCTCATTTTTTTCACCATAAAAATTATTGTAATAACTCTACCTACTTCATGTAGCCATGGCAAAGCATTGAGAAATCAATTTTCAAAATGCTAATTACACAACTACACAGAAAAGAACAATCAACTTCAAATTCCTTAAGATATTTTAAAATGTGTAATTCAAGAAATATATTGTAGAGCAAATATCTGGAAATTATTCATTCTGGATAAGTGTGAGCTTATGCCATAAACATTGTGCCTTACTCTCCCACTCCATTCAACAACTCTTGGTAATTAATACATTCTACTCTGTTTCTATAAACTTTACTATTTTAGATTTCTCATATAAAAAGTGATATCATTTATTGCTTGTTCTCTAAGATTGCCATCTCTCTTTTACTTAGTTCTGTCCAACTCTGTTGAAATAAATCTTTTTTCAAGGTTGAATAGTATTCAATGGCATGTCTGTTCTACTTATCTGTAAGTGGATATTTCTGGGTTTTTTATATTTATTTCTTGGGATAGATCTTATAATCACAAAAATGCACACATTGATTCAAAGACTTAATCCAGATATTGAGTTCAATTCTTTTAAAACTAAAAGTTTGAAAGTTCGAATTTCTTGACCAAAGCATAAGCCTTACTCACTGTACTATCTCCCTGATCCTAAGAGGATGATTTTAGAACAGAATAGAGAACACAGGGGTACCAAAAACACACACAAAGTCATCACTTCAGCTAGTGCTGTTTGGAATCAAAATAATGAAACTGGAATCCCAATACCATAGGCAAAAATAATACTCCAAATTTTAAAGACTTAAATGTGAGACTGAATTGAAGACTACAGTGTGAGATCTGAACCTGTGAAACTGCTTCTTTTTTAACTTGATTGACTGATTGATTGATTGGTTGGTTTGGGGGCCACAACCAGTGGTGCTCAGAGGTTACTCCTGGCTCTGCATTCAGAAATCGCCCCTGCAATCTGGGGGAACCACATGGGATGTTGGGAATCGAACCGGGTCTTTCCCGGGTCGGTGGCCCCATGCAGGGCAAACGTCCTACCTATTGCTGTGCTATCTCTCTGGCCCCTGAAACCACTTTTTTTTTCTTTTTTGGTCACACTCAGTGGCGCTCAGAGATTACTCCAGAAGTTGCTCCTGGCAGGCACGGAAGACCATATGTGAGACCGGAATTTGAACCACTGTCTGTTTGAATCAGCTGTGTGCAAGGCAAACACCCTAACGCTGTGCTATCTCTCTGGCCCTGAAACTACTTTTTAAAGGATGAATGCTCACGTCTCCATTTGAAAGGAATTTGTGTGTGTGTGTGTGTGTGTGTGTGTGTGTGTGTGTGTGCGCGCGCGCGCGTGTGCATGTGTTGGATTGTTACATTCATCACAGAAGTCCCTGATGCAATTTTCAACAAGAGATATTTCTTAATCCCCCCATTCTCATTCCCTCTATGTATAAATTCAGTAGAGCTGTGTATATTTATTCTCTCCTGGAAATGTACTGAACTCAATTACCTAGAGACAGTTTTATGGTGAAGTCTCAAGAGTTTTCTGTATATGTTCCTATGTCATCTAAAAATAATTATACTTTTATTTCTAATTATTTTTAAATTTTTATTTAAGCACCATGGTTACAAGGTTGTTCATAATGCATTGTTTTTCCACAGATAAAGATATTTGTGTTTAATTTATAACATGAAATGTTACAACAACCCTCACCAATGCACATCTCCCATCTCCCACCACCAGTGGTCCCAGTTTTTCTCTCACCTTCCCTGATGTCCTCTTCTCTCCCACCCACACTCCCCTGCCTGTTTCTGGGCAGTCATTTTACTTCTCTCTGCCTCCTCCTCTGTTGTGTATGTAAACATTTTATGGGATTATTATGTTACTGACCCTACCCTGAACGGTGATTGTGCCCTACTCTAGGGTGTGACCTGCATTCTGCCCCCACCCTAGGGTGGTACCTGATTCTGCTTCCACCATTGGGTGGTATCTGATCCCACCATTGGGTGGTACCTGATTCTGGGGGATAAAAACAAGGGTCTGTGGAAGGCGGGGGAGGGGGTGCTTTTGTCTGGAACTGATGCTGAGGCTTTGGACTTCAGTCTTGTCCATCGAATAAAGCTAATATTTCCACAAGCCCGACGGTCTGCGAGCTGTTTACCCGCCGCTTCACCTCAGAACCGCCGGCTGAACAGGGTGGCAGACGCGTGCTCCGAGCTGGAGGGGAAAGACCTCATCCTCCATCCCTCCATCAGTCAACCTCTTCAGGGACTGACTTGCAACACTCCTCTTCTTTTTTAAACACTGTTGTTTGCACTACTGTTAATGAATTGTTGCCATGAATGTCACTTTGTCTCCTATCAGCACCCAGTTCTTGTCCAGAGTGATCAGCTTCTATCACTTTCATAGTAAAACTATTGCTCCCATAGTAGACCCTTCTCTACTCTAACTATACTCTCCACTCATTGTGCCAAGCTTCCTACCATGGACTGGTCCTCCGAATCCTCATTTCCTCCTAATCTTATTGTCTCTGGATATCACCACACTGTCTTTTACTTTTCTTATATTCCACAGATGAGTAGATTATTCTGTTTATCTCTCTTCCTCTAACTCATTTCACTCAACATAATAGTTTCCATGTCCATCTATGTGGAGGAAAATTTCATGACTTCATCTCCCCTGACAGCTGCATAGTATTCCAAAGTGTCTACGCACCGCAGTTTATTTAGCCACTCATCTGTTGTTGGGCATCTGGGTTGTTTCCAGATTCTAGCTATTGTAAGTAGCGCTGCAATGAATAAAGGTGTGCAGAAGGCATTTTTGTATTGTGTTTTTGTGTTCCTAGGGTATATTCCTAGGTGTGGCATAGCTGGCTCATATGATGGAGCTCAATTTCCACTTTTTTGAGGAATAAGTGTATTGTTTTCCCAAAAAAGCTGGACTAGACAGCATTCCCATCAGCAATAAATGAGAGTCCCTTTCTCCCTGCATCCATGCCAGCAGTGGTTATTCTTGTTTGTGGTGTGTGCCAGTCTCTGTGTTGTGAGATGATACCTCATTTTTGCTTTAATTTGTATCTCTCTGATGATTAGTGATGTGAAGCATTTTTTTCATGTGTCTTTTGGACATCTGTATTTCTTCTTTGATGAAGTGTCTATTCATCTTTTATTTCCATTTTTGATGGGGTTAGATGATTTTTTTCTTGGTAAATTCTGCCAGTACCTTATCCCTCCATCTCTCAATATATATACTTATATATTAAATACTAACCATTTATCAGATAGTTTCTTTCATTCTGTGGGTAAGCTTTGTATCCTAGTCACTGTTTTATTCGAAGTGCAGAAGCTTCTCAATTTAATGTAGTCCCATTTTTTAAATCTCTGCTTCTACTTGTTTGGACAGTGATGTTTTCTCCTTGAAGATGCCTTTAGTCTAAATGTCATGCAATGTTTTGCTCTTTTTTTCCTCTCTGTACCTTGCAGGTCTGATATCTAAGTCTTTACTCAATTTTGATCTGAACTTTGTGCATGGTGTTAAAGAAAGGCTTGAATTCACTTTTCTGAATGTGTGTGACCAGTTTTCCCAACAGCTCTTGTTCAAAAGGCTTTCCATGTTCCACTTAGTATTTCTTGCTCCTTACCAAAGATCAATTGGTTGTATACCTGAGGTCAATATCAGAATGCTCAAGTCTATTCCATTAATATAAGAATCTGTCTTTGTTCTGATACCCTGCTATTTTAATGACTATTGCTTTATAGTACAGTTTAAAGTTGCGGAAAGTGATGCCTCCCATCCTTTTTCCCCTAAGAATTGCTTTAGCTCTTGGTGGGTGTTTATTGTTCCAAGTGAATTTCAGGAGTGTTTGAGCCACTTCTCTGAACAATGTCATGGGAATCCTTAGAGGATTTACATTAAAACTGTAAAATGCTTTTGGACGTATTGCCATTTTAATGATGTTATTCCTCCCAATTCATGAACAGGGTACATATTTACATTTCCATGTGTTCTCTTTTATTTCTTAAAGCTGTGTTTCGGAATTTTCTTTGTAGTGGTCTTACCTCTTTAGTTAAGTTGATTCCATGCTACTTGATTTTCTGAGGCTCAATTGTGAATGGGATTGTTTTTGTAGTGTCTTTTTCATTATTTGTATATCAAAATGCTATGAACTTTCGTGTGTTAATTTTGTAATCTAACACTGTACTATCAAATCTATTGTTCCTAAAAGCTTTTCGGTAGGTTCTTTAGGATTTTCTAAATATAGTATAATGTCATCTGCAAACAGTGAGAGCTTGACTTCTTCTTTTACTATCTTGCCTTCAAAAACGTAAGAAAAGAGGGGCCGGAGAGATAGCATGGAGGTAGGGTGTTTGCCTTGCATGCAGAAGGATGGTGGTTCGAATCCCAGCATCCCATATGGTCCCCCAAGCCTGCCAGGAGTAATTTCTGATTGTAGAGCCAGGAGTAACCCCTCAGCGCTGCCGGGTGTGACCCAAAAAAATAAACCAAAAAATATAAGAAAAGAGTAGTAAAAATAGTAAGAATAAATAGACCAAAATAAAACATTATAAAGGTAATTGGATTCAGTAAAGTAGTAGCCTATGAAATAAATACACATAGCCCTGTTGCTGGGGTGGAGGGAGCAAGCACATAGACTCTGGTTGAGAAGTAAGTGCTAATGGGAGAACATGGAGCAATAAAATTTCACAATTTAAGAAATGTACTGAATATTGCTGAGATAGTAGAAGGGGTGAGGTATTTGCCTTGCAAACTTCCTACCCTGATAATCCCTGGTGCTTCATGGGAGTCACGGAGTACAGAGCCAGAATTAACTCTGCTTAATTAATTAATTAGCTAATTAATTAATTGGAGGTGACCTGACAAAATAAACAAAAACATGTTGGGTATTAGTTATCAACAAGAGTATTGTTTTATGTCTCAGAACATGCATTTTAGTGGGATGCTATTAAGAAAAACAGATGATGTCAGGTGAAACCTAGTTAACCATGAGTCCCTTGAGAGAATAAGTAGAGACAAATTTTTTTAGTCTTATATAAACATCGTAAGACTCCGAAATAATGATTCAGACCCTTTCCTTTGCTAAGACACTAAGCCCCCAAAGCAGGCATGATAGCTGATAACTTTGACAGACTGGAAAATAAATGTTGTGTGTTTTTTCAGGCAGAATTGGGATATTTTGCTGTGGTCGGATGTTTGGCCTTGCCCATGTTTTATTAATTTCAATAAAATTATTTTTCTATGTTTAATTAAAATACTTCAGGCCTAGGGTCAGAGTGATAGCACAGCCATAGGATATTTGCCTTGCACACTGCCGACCCAGGATGCACCCAGGTTCGATCCCTGGTATCCCATATAGTCCCCTGAGCCTGCCAGGAGTGATTTTTGAGCACAGAGCCGGAAGTAACCTCTCATCACCACCATGTGTGACCCCAAAACAAACAGACAAACAAACCTTTCAGACCTAACACTTTAGTGTATGTGCATCGAAAGAGTCAAGTTGCTAGTTCAAGTTACTTTCCAAAGTGCCAGTGCCATTTCACATTGACTTAAGTCATTCATTTGTGAGGATTCCTACTTCCTAATATTGTGAGAGTTTGTTTTTACCTGCTCTTCAGTTGAGCCCAGTATAAGGGGGAAATTTCATTATGATTTTGATGTATGTTTGCCTTGATGGCTAATGATATTGAGCATGATTTTATGCTCTTATTGGCCTTTATATACTTTCTTTGGAGAGTATTTATTCAAATAATTTACCTACTTTGGAAATAGTTTGTTTTTATTTTCTGATTACAAGAATTCCCTGTTCCCGGGGGTACTCACTCTTACTTTCTTCATTATTTTCAAATACTGACTTCTAGTCTTTGGGTTTTGCTTCAGGTTTTTTGATAGCACATTTTGAATCACAGATTGTTTCAATTTTGTTGCAGTCTAATTTGTTATTTTGACATTTTGTTGTTCTATCTCTGATCCTTGACCACATTTTGACCTTGCCTGTTCCAACATCACCAAGATTTACAAATCTAACTTTTTTCCTAAGGATTCTACTAGTTGATGCTTTAACTATAAGTTTACCTTTTATCATTTTCAGTTGATTTTGTTTATGGTGTAAGGTAGGGTTACAAATTCATTACTTTTGCATCTGGACATGCAATTGTCTTGGAACCAATTGCTGAAAAGTCATTCTTTTCCCTATTGAATTGCTTTGGAATTCTCCTTGGAAACAAAAAATAAAGAGCAAACAAAAGTCAAGGTATTCAGCAAGAAGGGACTGATAAGGTCCAGAGTGAACTGGTAAAATAATAGGGAAAATTAACAATCCCCTATTATTCAATTTACATTAAAATCAGTTTCTTAACTTGCAAAAATATAGATTTTCTTCTAATTATTACTTAATTGTTCTCCCTAGTTTTATTCTTTTTTAAAATTTTTTTCCTACTTTCATTCTTGTACACTTCATTTTCACTTAAGATATTTCTAGATTCCATTTTGTTTTTCTCAACAAATTGTTGGTCGCTGTAGTTTAATTTGTTTATAATTTGTATATATCCAGTTTGGCTGACTGCTGGGATGACTCACGTTTCTCTCTCGAGAAGCAAGTTTTTTTCTTAAAGATTATTTTGCCTAATATTAATCTAGATAGTATTGCTCTCTTTTTAAATACTCTTTGCTAAGTGTATCTTTTTCCATCTTCTTACTTTCTACCCAATTTTCTATCTAAACCATGACTCTTATAGAGAAGATATAGTTATTTCTGGATCTGTTAGATCCTGGATACTTAACATGAAGTTATGTTTGTTGTTATTGTTTCTTTCTCACTTGGGGACTTACACCTAGCTATGTTCAAGGCTCACTTCTGGACCTGTACTCTGGGATCATTTCTATTTATGCTTTGGGGATCACATGTCATACCAGGATCAAAGTGGAGTCAACTGCATGTAAGGCAGGCACCCTAACCATTGTACATCTCCCTGGCCCCTTGTCTTTTTTAATGGACTTAAAGCTCATTTATGAACTTGCTAATAACATATGGTTTACAACTACTGATCTCTTTGTATTCTACATTCTTATATATTTTTATTCTACTAATCCTCCTGGAATGTTATAAAAGTTAATTCATGTTAAGTCGATATTTTATAATGTACCACTTTAATTACTCTCCTTACTATATTTTAAAATTATTCTTAGTGATATCCAAGGAGATTGCAATTATTCATTGAATTATAATACAGAAATTATGGTGCTTAAATAAAGATATTAAAAAATTATAATCCAGAGTAATATCAACTTTATTTCCATAGTTTTCAAGCCTTTTTGTAGCTCCGTTTCCTCCCCATAAATTGTGCTTTTATTGTAATACAAATTGCATTTTATATATGTTTATACCTCATTGACACAGGCTTAAAATTATTGCTTTATGTACTATTGTAATCCAAATTATATCTTATAAGTGTTTATATCCCCTCAATACAGATTTATAATTATTACTTTATGTACTTGCCACTTAAATAGGAGAACTAAGAGTTACATACTACAAATGCTGTAATTTGTCTTCTATCTTTATCCATGTAAGTTAAAATGTAACCTTTATCAGAGGTTTTTATTTCTTCATATGGGGTCTAGTTACTTTGAGAAGTCCTGGGACCAGAACAATAGTACAGTGTACTTGCCTTGTACACTGCTGATTTGGTTCAATCAATGGCACCCTATAGGGTCCCCTGAACTTTCACGAGTGACGCCTGAGCACAAGCCAAGAAAAAGTCCTGAGAATTACTAAGTGTTCCCTACCCCCCATCCAAGAAAAGAGTAGCAGTTCTTTATTTCCATGTCATAGACTCCTTCAGTATTATGCCTGATTTATTTATTTATTTATTTATGTTTGGCTTTTTGGGTCACACCCGGCAGCGCTCAGGGGCCTGATATATTTTAATGAGTACCGTGCTACATAAATTTTTGCTATAAACATTTTGCACCACATAAATATATCTATGGCATCTTTGTTGTGAAGCTCTATGGTCAACTGAGCCTGTGCCACAGTAGAATGGGTAGGGCCTTCCCTTGCATAATTGACCCAGGTTCAATTCCCCTAACCAAGTGATCACTGTGCTTTGAGCCAGGAGTAAACCTGAAGCACATGCAGGTATGGTCCCAAAATAGAAAAAAATCATATATGTATAGCCACTTGGATTTTTTGGGGGGTGCACATCTGGCAGTGTTCAGAGCTTATTTCTGGATCTGCACTCAGAGATCATTCCCGGTGATCCCCAGGGACCATATGAGATGCTGGGGATTGAACTTAGGTTTGTTGCGTGTCAGGCAAGTACCCTCCATGCTGTCCGATCACTCCAGCCCAGTTGGTCTTAGAGTTTTTTCCACCTAGGATGGTATTCTAAACTTTCTACTATATAAATCCTAGTCATTATAATCAGTTAGACAATGATGAGTAGAGGCATGATCTTAAGGTAAAAGAGGACACAAAAAATGATGAAAATGCCACAATAAAATTGAGCTCAATAAGAGAATGGAATTGCATACTTCACTAAAAATGCTAAATTGATATTTCCACATAAGAAAAAGATGTATTAAGCAATAACAAATATTAAAGACACTGCTGGTAATTCACAATGGACTTTGACTATTATTTACATTAAATGCTTATAGATAAAATGCTAGTGGTAAGGGATGTTTGGTGTGTCTGAAAAATCTTTAATCTTTGTTAAGGGACAGTTGTTTTATTAGCAAGAAATTCCCTTCTATGTTTTAATCAAAAAAGACCTAGGGGCCGGCGAGGTGGCGCTAGAGATAAGGTGTCTGCCTTGCAAGCACTAGCCAAGGAAGGACCGTGGTTTGATCCCCCGTCGTCTCATATGGTCCCCCCAAGCCAGGGGCAATTTGTGAGCGCTTAGC
Source organism: Suncus etruscus (assembly GCF_024139225.1). Lineage (NCBI taxonomy): Eukaryota > Metazoa > Chordata > Mammalia > Eulipotyphla > Soricidae > Suncus > Suncus etruscus. Next base: position 846,826 of record NC_064858.1, on the reverse strand, counting down.
CAGGAGTAACCCCTGAGCATCAAACTGGTGTGGCCCGAGAAACCAAAAAAAAAAAAAAAAAAAAAAAAGACCTTAGCTTATTTTTCCTATTTTGAAGGATAATTATGCAGAATGCAGAATTCTTGGCTGAAGTATTCTACTTTCAGTGTTGTGAATATGTCATCCAACTGCTTTTTATGGTCTTCCTGGTCTTTTATGAGTCATCAGCCATGAATCCTATTGATGATCTCTTACATATGATCAGGTGCATATGCCCACTGATTTCGAGATTATCTATTTGCGTTGGTTTTGACAGATGAATCATAAGGAACCTGGATATGGATCATTTTGAATACATCTTAGTAAAATTCACTTAGTAGTGTTCAGATAGATATATTCAAGTTTTTCATCAAAATTTAAGGCCATTATTTCTTCAAAATTTTCCTCTCTTTCATCTTCCCTACTATCTATGAAAATGTCCCTCAGATAAAATTCATCTGTTTATGTAGATGTGGATGTATTTCTTTCCATTTCTCTTCAAATACATGGATTCTTCTGGGACTGTACATCTCTAGATGAGCCCCTCTATCTATGTTTTTGTTATTGTTTGGGGGGTCACACACGGTGGTTCTCAGGGGTTATTACTAGCTCTGCACCAGAAATTACTCCTGGCAGGTTCAGGAGACCCTACAGGATGCTGTGGACAGAACCAGGTTTGGCCATGTGCAGAGTAAATGCCCTCCCCACTGTGCTAGCACTTGGCCTCCCCCAGCTCTGTTTTAGCTAAGATATATATGGTTACCTGTCCAGTTAGATTTTAACTTCTTTAGATCTTTAGTGATCCAATATTAAGTGCTTTGTGATAACTTGTTTTCATAGTTTCCTTTAATTCTTCAGCTGTAGGCTTCTTTCATTATCTGAAACATCTGTCTCATAGTACTCACCTGGTTTCCTCATGGAAGCTCACCCATACATGAACCCCACTTTCATATATTTTATCAGTCCCCAAATATGTTTTTAAAATTAATGTTTCAGTAACATCCCAAGGACTGGATCAAGAATCAGTAAAGGTGAGTGAACCCAACCCGAGTGAGGAAATTAACGGTAACCCAGAGCTACCTCCCAAACAAAAGTTCTCACCTAGGGGCTGGAGCAACAGCATAGCGGTAGGGTGTTTGCCTTGCACGCTGCTGACCCAGGATGGACCTCAATTCAACCCCCGGCATCCCATATGTCCCCCAAGCCAAGAGCGATTTCTGAGCGCATAACCAGAAGTAACCCCTGAGCATCACCAAGTGTGCCCCCCCCAAAGAAAAGTTCTCAACCAGATGGTTTCAATAATAAATTTAAAAATTTAATCACATTCACAAAGAAAATAAAGTATCAGGCCAGGGTGATAGTACAGTGGGTAGGATGTTTGCCTCTCACATGTGTCAAACTTGGGTTTGCTTCCTGGGACCCCACATGTCCTCTGATCCCTGTCAGGAGTGATTCCAGACAGTATAGTCAAGATTCTGCCCTGAGCACTAACAGGTATGGCAAAAAAAATCTAAACCTAACCTCTAACTCTTCAAAAATTGGAGGGAAAAGTTCCAAGCACTTTTGGAGAAGCAGCATTACCTTGATTCCAAAATCAGACAAGAACATCTCAGACACAGATAAGAATGTCACACTCTCAGGGCCAGAGCGATAGAACAGTGGTAGAGTGTTTGCCTTGCATGCAGCCAACACAGGACTGGCCCTGTTCGAATCCTGGCATCACGTATGGTCCCCCAAGCCTGCCAGGAGCGACTTCTGAGCACAGAGCTAGGAATAACTCCTGAGTGCCACCGGCTGTGACCCAAAAATCAGAAACCAAAAAAAAAAAAAAAGAAGAACATCAAACACAGAAAGAAACTATAGACTGATATCCCTGATGAACAGGGTACTAGCAAACTAACTTTCACAGCACTTGAAAGAACCACCTAAGGATGGAGATAACACTCAATGTCCTGGAGCACAGGCTTTGCATGGAACACATCTGGAACTTCATGATTCCCTTAGTACCACAAGGAGTGACCAATGAGCATTGAACTGGGTTAGCTCCTGAGCACAATTAAACAGCTCTCATCCCAAAATTAAGAAAAAAGAAAACTAATAACAATGCTCAAGTAGGATTTATTACAGAAATGCAAGGACTACTTCGCACACATATGATCAGTATACTATGCTATACTATCAGTATACTATGCTATACTAAGCATGTTGGTTTAATGTAGAACAATTTGTTTATCTTCCACTTGCTTGGTTAGTGGAGTTTTATCCTAAAAAATGCCTTTTTTTTTGTTTTTGGGGCTACACCCGTTTGCTCCTGGCTTGGGGGACCATATGGGACACGCAGTCCTTCCTTGGCTAACGCTTGCAAGGCGACACCTTACCTCTAGCACCACCTCACCGGCCCTGAAATGCCTTTAACTTCAATGTCATCGAGAGTTCTTTCTACATTTTCCTCTATGAACCTTAAGGATTCAAATCTGATACCAAGACATTTAATCCACTTTGATTTGACTTGTATGTATAGCATTAGAAATAGGTCTGAGGTAATTTTGTGCATGAGCAATTTTCTCAGCACCACTTGTTGAATAGGCTTTCCTTTCTCCACCATTTTTTTTGCTTCTTTATCAAAGGTTAACTGCTCATATAACTTAGGGTCTGTCTCAGGATATTTAATTATATTCCACTGGTCTGTCTTCATTCCAATACCATGCAGTCTTTATTACTGTAGCTTTGTAATAGAGATTGAAGTTGGGGAGAGTGATGCCTCCCATCTTCTTTTTCCCAAGGATTGCTTTAGCTGTTTGTAGGGGTTTATTGTTCCATATGAATTTCAAACTATACTATAAGGCAATATAATTTAAAATAAGTGATACTGGGGTAAAATCAGATGTACAAGAAAGTATAAAATCATTGGGAACTCATAATTAAGTTTGCCATATGTAGGCAAATGATTTGTTATAAAATAGTCATGGGCATATGGAGCAAATAGCATTATCTTTAATAAAGGATGTTGGAAAATGTAGACCATCATATAAGAAAAGGAAACAAGATAAAAGAAAAATAAAGCAGATAAAATATAATAGATCAGCAATAGGACTAAGACTTCAGGGTGAAGGAGGGAGATAATGGGAAAATGGTGGAAGGATCTTAAATATCTGTGGAAAGACTCATGTATTCTACAATTAATGACTTCAATAGTATTTTAAACTATAGCACTCAAATTAGAAATAAAATTTAAAGAGATACTAAATCACTACATAATATAGTATACAGAATTCACAATGTGTTAAAATTTGGATATGAGATCTAAGAAATAAATGAAAGTATAGACCTTAGTCATAGTATTTAGGACTGAAGTCTAACAGCTGGGAAAGGAAAAAGAAAGTGAAACTAATGCTACTAAATGAAAGTGAAAAACATCTGCACAGTCGAGAAAACTTGAATCCAAATGAAAAGCAGATAGATAGGACAGGGGTTAACTTAAATATCTTGCATGATGTTGGCCCTGATGTAATCCTCAGCACCATATATGTTCCTTGAACACTTCCAGGAGTGTTCCCTAAGCACAGAGCCAGGAATAGCCTATGAGCGCCACTGGCTGTAACCCAATGTCACCCCTCCCTCCAAACAAAAACAAAAACAAAATCAAAGTTCACACTATTGATTAGGGAAAGATATTTGCTCGTCATAAACCCCCCAAAAGGGCCATATAAGGAATTTATAAAACCATTTCTGACTATTTACCTGAAACATTATAGAAACACTAAGTCAGAGAAAAATATATGCCTTTATGTTAATTCACAATAGTCCAAAGCTGAAAACAATCAAATGCCCATTGCCAAACAATAGCATAAAGAAGGTGTAGAACATACGCATGGTGGAATACCACTCGACTATGAAAAATACTATGAAATTTTGCCATCTGGAGTTTGAATGGACTCCATGCAATAAGTCAGACCGAGAAATGAAAAACACTTTGTGATTTGACTCAAAAGCGGTGAACAGAAGAAACAAAAGAACTTTTATACAATTCAACATAGACACAAAGTGAAAAGAGGAATTCATAAATTTAATAGAGACAATTATGTGAGGGAGTATAAGAAATTAAATTTTTGGCATTATTCTTATGCGGTAGTAAACACATATTATTAACAGTCCACACCTGATACTTATGATGCAATGCAAAGTTAAGAGGTACAACAGTCCATTTATTCAACACAATATCGTTCCAGTGCCCTAGTTTCCACTGTGTGAGTTATTGTTTAAGTTGACAGAAACATTAAAGACATTTGGTAATTACGTAGTAATCCAGTGGGTAAGAGAAGAGGCTGGAGGAAGAGTAAGAGCAGAGGCTTGGATATTTCACAAATCTAATCAATAGGCACCCCTAAAGTATAAATTTTGACAGTTTCCTTTATGCTATATTGTCCTTTACATTTATAAATTGTTTTATTTTATTCATGGAAGCATTTTTCTGCCCCTGTATATTCTAAAGACCTACAGTGTTTTGCCCAGGACACTATCCCAGCCTTGAAATTAGGTTTTTGTTAAGAGGCATAACAGGTATAATTAAGATAAAATTTGGAGTGATAGCACAGTGGGTGTGGTGCATGTCCAATTTCAAACCCCAACATCCTATATGGTCCCCTATACATCACCATGAGTGATTACTGAGTGCAGATCCAGGAGTAAGTCCTGCTGGGTGTGATTTAAAAACAAAAAAATTAAAAATTAAATAATTGCGGGGTGTTAAAATCTGGAGCACAGTTTCTTATTTTATTTAATTTTTATTATTTTTAATATCTTTATTTAAGCACCATGATTACAAACATGTTTTTAGTTGGGTGTCAGTTATAAAAAAAAGAATATCCCCCTTCACAAGTGCAACTTTCCCACCACCAATGCCTCCCATCTCCCTCCTCCCACAACCCTTGCTGGTCTTCGAGACAGGCATTCTACTTCTCTCCCTCACTGTCATTGTCATGATAGTTGCTGGTGTAGTTATTTATCTAACTGAACTCACCATTCTTTGTGGTATGCTTCATATCATGGGCCAGTCTTTCCAACCCTCATCTCTATTGTCTCTGGTGTTATTACAACAATGTCTTTTTTTCCCTTAAAACCCATAAGTGAGACTATGCTGTGTATATCTCTCTCCCTCTGACTTATTCCACTCAGCATAATACTTTCTTTTTTGTGTGCGTGGTTTTTGGGTCACACCCAGCAGTGCTCAGGGGTTACTCCTGGCTCCATGCTCAGAAATTGCTCCTGGCAGGCACGGGGGACCATATGGGATGCCGGCATTCGAACTGATGTCCTTCTGCATGAAAGGCAAACGCCTTACCTCCACGCTATCTCTCCAGCCCCCATAATACTTTCAATGTCTATTCATGTATAGGAAAATTTCATGACTTCATCTCTCCTGGTGGCTGCATAGTATTCCATAGTGTATATGTACCAATAAAATTCTTTAGCTACTCATCCGTTGTCAGGCATCTGGGTTGTTTCCAGATTCTGGCTAATGTAAATATAGGTGTAATGAACATAGATGAGCAGAGAGCATTTTTGTCCTGTGTATTTTATTCCTAGGGTATATCCCTACTAGTGGTATTACTGAATCATATGAGAGCTCAAGTTCCAGTTTTTTGAAGAACTCCATGTTGTTTTCCAGAAAAGCTGGAGGAGACAGCATTCCCACCAGCAGTGAATGAAGTTCCTGTCTCCCCACATCCCTGCCAGCACTGATTGTTCTTGTTCTTTGTGATGTGTGTAAGTCTCTGTGGCATGAGATGATACCTCATTGTTCTTTAGATTTGCAACATCTTGATGATCAGTGATGTGGAACATTTTTCATGTGCCTTTTGGCCATTTGTTTTTCTTCTTTGAGGAAGTGTCTGTTCATTTCTTCTCCCCATTTTTTGATGGGGTTAGATTTTTTTCTTGTTAAGTTCTGCCAATACTTTGTTCATGTTAGATATTAGCCCCTTGTCTGATGGGTATTGGGTGAATAGATTTTCCCATTCTGTGGATGGCCTTTGTATCCTAATCACTATTTCCTCTGAGGTGCAGAAGCTTCTCATCTTAATATAGTCCCATCTGTTTATCTCTGCTTCCACTTTGGACATTACAATCTGTTTAGAGAGTGCTATTTTCTCCTTGAAAATGCCTTTAGTCTCAATATTATAGAGTCTTTTACCTACATGTTGTTCTATATACATTACCATTTGATATCCAGGTCTTTCATGCATTTAGATTTGACCCGTGTGCATGGTGTTAGATGGAGGTCTGAGTTGCCATTTTTGCATGTGGCTGACTAGTGGTCCCAAAACCACTTGTTGAAGAGGGTTTCCTTGCTCCATTAACATTTATGGCCCCTTTATCAAAGATTAATTTATTTTATGCCTGGGGAACAGTCTCTGAAATCTCAAATCTATTCCATTGATCTGAGGGTCTGTCTTTATTCCAATACCATGCTGTTTAAATGACTATTGCTTTGTAATACAATTTAAAGTTGGGGAAAGTGATGCCCCCCCCATATTCCTTTTTCCAAGAGTTTCTCTAGCTATTCGTGGGTGTTTATTGTTCCAAATGAATTTCAGGAGTGTTTGATCCACTTCTTTGAAAAATAGAATGGGTATCCTTAGAGGAATTGCATTAAATCTGTACAATGCTTTGGGGAATATTGCCATTTTAATGATATTAATCCTGCCAATCCATGAGCAGGTTATGTGTGTCCATTTCCTTGTGTCCTCTTTTATTTCTTGAAACAGTGTTTTGTAGCTTTATTTGTTTTGATCTTTCACCTCTTTAGTTAAGTTAACTCTAAGGCATTTGAGTTTGTGTGGCACTAATATGAATGGGATTGTTTTTAATGTCCATTAAAAACATCTATCATTATTTGTGTATAAGAAGACCATTGATTTTTGTGTGTTAATTTTGTATCTTCTATTTGCTACATATATCTATTGTTTCTAGAATCTGTTTGGCAAAGTATTTAGGTTTTTTTTAATATAGTAGCATATCATCTGCAAACAATGAGAGGTTAATATTCCTTTCCTATGTGGATTCCCTTGATATATTTTTCTTGCTTAATTGCTATGGCAAGAACTTGCAGCACTATGATGAATAGGAGTGGTATCCCCCCAACTTCCTCTTCCCAGTATTCTCTTCCTTTGATATGTAAAATCCCACTGAATAATAACTTTTGTATCTTATTCAGCTTTACCCCACCCTTGTGGGTTTGGTAGGGAGGAGGGCATTGGTAGTCTGAAGATTGCAATGGTGAAGGGGGTGTTCTGTTTATGACTTAAACCTAACTACAATCGTGCTTGTAATTGTGCTGCTTAAAAAATAAAGAGCACTGCTGGCTATGGGGAGGAGGGCAGAGAGAACACATGGCAGAGAGAAGCCATGAGGCAAAAAGCAGACTGACTCTGTTAAATCTTGTCTTGACTGTCTTGGTATTATTTCTCCATCACTACCCTGATTCATCAAATCCATCTACCTAGGGGGTTAAAGGCACAGTACCTGAGACTGTCTAACCACTCATGGATATTGTAAAGTGGTAAGCAGGTGAGTGGGAAAAGGAAGGGTTTTATATATATATATATATATATACACATATATATACATATATACATATATATACATATACATATACATATATATAGGGGAAGGAGTATATACAACATAGATAGACATTATATACATTACAGATGGACATTAGACAGACACTGAGGTGGCCAATACATACACTCACACACACATAGACAGACAATGAAGATCAATCCATAGGTTGCAGTTGAAAACTGACCCAGGTGGAATGGGTAAGAGCACTTAAAATATATGAGGCTGGGGCCAGAGTGGTGGCACAAGTGGTAAGGTGTCTGCCTTGCCCGTGCTAGCCTAGGACAAACCACAGTTTGATCCCCCAGTGCCCAATATGGTCCCCCATGCCAGGAGTGATTTCTGAGCACATAGCCAGGAGTAATCCCTGAGCATCACTGGGTGTGGCCCAAACACACACACACACACACACACACACCTGGAAGTATCTGAGGCCAGCAAATCAGGGGGAAATGTTTTCCAGAAAATCATCATTGGTGAGGGTAAACTTTGCTGAGGAAAGGCTTCCAGGGTTATATTGTGCATGTAGCATTCTTAAAACAATCAATTTTCATTTCTAGAATACTAAGCAATATTGTATTGATCATTGTAGGAAGAGTACCCCATAATATTGTCTAATGAGTCTTAAACTTTACTAAAAGCAAACTGAAAACATGGGCATTGTGATACAGTAGTAAACTACCTTGAATTGAAAAATAATTGCATAAACATACTCAATAAAGGAAGTCTTGAATGCATGGGTGAAGATACAAAAGGACAGAATTAAATACTCAAGCTAAAGTCAACAATAGAATCAAGAAATCCAAACTATAACAATCTAAACTTAAAATGGGTCTGTTACACTGGCAGGCCATGGGGCTAAGGGTGGTGGTATAAGATGCATGCTGGCAACATTAGTGGATGAAGGTCAACACTGGAGGTGGGAATGGCCCTAACTATCACTGGATGCCAACTATGAAAGACTTTGTAAATCACAATGGCTTCAATAAAATTAAATGTAATAAAAATAAACATAGATAAAATGAATACTTCATTCCACATGACTTGTTATTGCTATTTATTTGTGCAATGATTTTCCTAATCTGTGAAGTCTGTTATTTTTGTTGGCCTTAACTTCTCTGTGCAATTGACAGGACGATGAGTTTCGTCATTGAAATGCATGCAAGTGTTCAATTGTATTTGTCACGCAATTTTTCTTCTTTAGCCTATTATTAGCAGTTAGTTTCTCTTTAAATATTTAACCCATTTTGTACCCTTAAAATAAAATTCACTTGAGTACATGCTTCATTAATTGAATTAGAAAGTCTCTAAGTCTCTTTTATTTCCTAGAACATATCATAAAACCATTGTTAGTCTTTAAAACTGAAGTTTAATTATTTAGTAAAACCAGCTGAGCCTGGAGGTGCCTTGATATCTTGGAAAACATATCTCAGAAAAACGTATCCTGGAAAAAATTTCCTCCTCCTGGTTTTTCTTGGTGGGGAGTTGTTTTGGTTTTTTGTTTGGGGGCCATAACCAGTAATGCTCAGGGGTTACTTTGGCTCTGAACTCAGAAATCACCCCTGGAGGTGCTCAGGGGATCATATGGAATACCAGGATTGAACCTATGTTGCAAGGTAAACACCCTCCTCACTGTGCTGCCTCTCCAACCCATGCCTCTTCTCCTTTATTTATAAGAATCTTGTAGAACTGAGATAAAACTCTTCCTAAAGTTTATAAAATCCCCAGTGAAGCTGTCTGAGGGGGACATTTTCTTCTTCTTAGTAGAAAGAATTTTAAATATGAACCCTTTATATAAAATCTATAAAATCCATAAATGTATAGCTACCCAGAGTATTAAAAGATTTAGGTAACAGGGCTGGAATGGTACCACAGCAGTAGGGTGTTTTCCTCGCACGCAGCTGATCCAGGACAGGTGTGGGTTCAATTCCCGCATCCCATATGGTCTCCCCAAGCCAGGAGCAATTTCTGAGTGCAGATCCAGGAGTAACCCCTGAGCACCGCCAGGTGTGCCTCCCCCCAACAACAACAAAAAAAGAACAAAAAAAAAAAAAAAAAACAGAAAAAAAAAGATTTAGATAACAGTTTGCCAATGTCAAAAGTGAGAAAATATTATCTTGCATCAACAAAACAGCAGATGCACATAAAGCTTTTTTTAAACATTAGATGAATGATTTTGAAAAATTTAGATAAAAACAGACAAACATTTTTATATTTTAGCATCCCTACTGGGATAATGCAGTGTACAAGTCCAGTGACTTATTTGCTGTGTATTCAGGTCTCTGCAAAACTTCCAATATTTTAGACTCTCCAATTTTATCGCTGGTTTCTTAAGAATTTACTTCAGGAATTAATGGTACTAGCTTACGTTTCTTGCATACAGGTTTCTTTACACCTACTTTCTCCTGCTGCTTCTCTGACTCTTATATTGAGTTGTGGGTGGGTGGAGATTATGTAAAATAACACATCTAAAGTCACTGGTAGATGAGTTAATTTATTACTATTATGACCTAGCTCTTCTTCCTTGCATGTTGGACCTTAGTAAAGATTGCCCAATCTTCAGAGAAAACGACAATTCCCTTTGTCACCTGCACTGTTCCACTCACTGAATGTGATTTCAAAGACCTAGAAAAAAAGAAATTTGGAATTAGCAAAAGAATTAGGGAATGTTTCACAGGGAAAGGGCCACCAGAAAACCCATGTGAATGCAGCAGCCTATAGATTCCAAGTGCTGCCATTACAGAATTCCTTGGACACTCAGACATTTCATCCTTTTTTGTTCCAAAGAGTGAAATGTCCAATTTTAAAGACGCATAATAGCCTTCTATTTCTCCTGAAGATTGTTTGGAGATTTTCTTTGTCTTTCATGATTTCTGAGTAACCCAAATCCTTAGCTTGGTTTGACTTGAATATTGCCCCCCCTAATCTTTTCTTTCACCCTCACATCTTCCCAAACTTACTCTGGGAGTTTCTGTGTCTTAATTCTGCTTTGCAGTGGTCAGTGTTAGGATCCAGCCAATCCTATGTGATCTCTCCCAAAGATCCATCCAGTGATGACTGCAAAATACCTAATTCCAAAGAAGGCTATCATCCAGGCAAGTCTTTATAGAGGGTAACCATCCCGTGTCACATGCATTTGCTGGCAACAGGCATCGTGTCCATGCCCATCTGTGCAAACTTTATTTCTGGAGTTAACTTGAGCCCACACTAATGGAATATGAGAAGCCTGTAACTGAAATTTAGTCTGTCAGTAATGTGCAAGCTGTGGGCATGCGTGGCCTTTGGGCCATGGGGCCCATTCTGGACTTGATTTATGGTTCAACATTGAGGGTGAGGTAATAAGTGATCTTGTAGTATTCTCTTCCGCCTGCTGATTTATTTCTCCAGCTTATCAAACTTCTAGTTTTGCTTCCTCATTTAGGTCTAAGATTAATTTTCAACTATTTACATATGAAAAAAAGGCAGAGTTTACTTTTGTCTGCCATTTTTCCAGGATGACTTGTTGAAAGTACTACATTTATATGATTGAGTTAACTTGGCACTCTTATGCCAATATATTAGTCACTGTGTGAGTCTAATATTAACTGTATTACTGTATTACATGAAAGATGATTCTTTTGGGGCCGGAGAGATAGCATGGAGGTAAGGCGTTTGCCTTTCATGCAGGAGGTCATCGGTTCGAATCCCGGCGCCCCATATGGTCCCCTGTGCCTGCCAGGAGCAATTTCTGAGCCTGGAGCCAGGAATAACCCCTGAGCACTGCCAGGTGTGACCCAAAAACCAAAAAAAAAAAAAAAAGATGATTCTTTCATCTAGATTTCTTATTTTAAGCAGCAGTAGACTCCCTCTACTGTAGTTTTAGAATATGTTTTCATCAAAAATTGTTCACAAATGATAAGGCCAAAATGATAGTAGAGCTAGGAAGGCACTTGCTTTGCATTCAACTGACCTTCTGATTCCCAGGGTTCCATCTGGTCACCCCAAGCTGACCAAGAAGAACTCGTGAGTACAGAGCCAGAAGTAAACCCTGAGCATCATTGTGTGTGGCCCAAAAGCAAAACTAAGAAGTTTCAATTCTATCTATCTCTGGTCCTAGGAAATAAAGCTGCACCATTGAATATAAATGATCTCTGAAAAATTCGGAATTTACTTGATCATTTCTCCCCCTGAAAAAATGCTAGTGAATTTTCTTTTAGAAAACACTAAAACTAGAGACTTGCTTAAGGGAACTGACATTTTAGTGTCTCTGAGTCTAGAAACTTATTTAAGTCATTTTGAATTTATGTCCACATTGTGTTATAGATTTCAGAGTCAACCTCCTGCAGGTATTTAAAACTTTATTTCTCTGGTTAAAACATATTCTAATGTCATGGTAAGTGCCATATTAAATGATATTTCACAATTGTCAGTGATGGATTCAAAATGTAGATGTAGATTCAAAAATGATTTTATGTTTGCTTTAGTATCATACAAACTCATCTGGTTTCCTTAGAAGGACCAAAGTGGCAGAACCTCTTGGTAACACTATTCTTCCAACAGTCTAGTGTTACCTCAGCAAAAATAGCAAAAATAGCACTGCCATATGATATACAAATTTGGCTTCTAGATAGCTCTCATTGGCACATGAAAATACTATTTCAAAAATAGTTTGCTTGATGAAAAACAACCTGAGTACTCATAGGCAGATTATTTGACAAGTGAGTGGAAAATATACATTACTCAGATATTTTTGAAAGATAAAATATTACCGTTGGCCATAACATGGATGAAAATGGGGTGAGGTGTGATAAGCAAAATAAATCAGAAGGAAAAAGCAACCCTTCTAAGATTTCACTCATGCAGAATGCAGACACAAAGCAAGCAAACAAAAACCAACCTTTGGATCCGGATAACAGAAGTGAAAAGTACAGGGGTGGGAAATGGAAAAACTGTGCAAAGAAAATAAATCAGATGCTGATGGAGGGTTACTGGAAATTTGGTATAAAACAAAAAAATCCTCTACCAGGGAAGACCCTATCACTGCTCTGACATTGACCTGCTCAAAAGAGACTTCCCTCAACACTAAGAAGACTTGACAACAACAACCTGCTTACAGGACAGAGCTCTCTGCATTGTCCTTTTATTGTGAGGTGAAACTAGAGGACGCTCTACACTATCCTGACTTCAATGTAGGATATGCAGATTCCAGGATCTTTAATACAGAAACATGACACCAACAACAGAGACTGTGTGAAAAATAAAAGTGTATTGGCACTACAGACAATGACTTGGATTGGACAAACTAGTTTGCCTGGAACCTAGAGCTGGTCTGTGAGGAAACTTCAGGGGTAGGGTCTCCTTGTATTTAGGCCAAGGCTTTTCCTTTCCATGCCCCTCATATTCTGGTAGGCCTATGCAAACAAAAACTGCAACTCTAACACCGTTTTTATGGTGCTCCTTTGACTCTAATCCTTAAAAAAAAAACCCACTTAAACTTTTGAGGTTAACTTAAACTAATATGCATGTGCAAGGAAATGTAAGAAAATACGATGCCTTCAAAGTTTAAGGAGTTACATAAGTTTTATGGCCTTAGATTACTTTTTGTACTGCTAAGAAATGTTATAATGTACTACAATCTGGGGACTTGAGGGACAATGTAATTGTACATGGGTTCTAGTTTACTTTTCTTAATGTTCTTTGGCTGGAAGTTCAAAATTAAGGTATCAGCAAGGGGTTTTCTTCTAAGAATTCTGTTTATGGGTGATTGTCCTTCCACTGTAACTTTACGTTGTCCTCTTTCTTTGCATCTTTGTTCTCACAATTAAAAATAAATTTATTAAAAATAAATAAATAGGGCCCGGAGAGATAGCACAGTGGCGTTTGCCTTGCAAGCAGCCGATCCAGGACCAAAGGTGGTTGGTTCGAATCCCGGTGCCCCATATGGTCCCCCATGCCTGCCAGGAGCTATTTCTGAGCAGACAGCCAGGAGTAACCCACTGAGCACCGCCGGGTGTGGCCCAAAAACCAAAAATAAATAAATAAATAAAACAAGAAATAACACATTTGATGGGGCATGAAATGTGTAAAAGTTATTTGAAAAAAATCATGATGAATATATTTCACTTCTTGTATTCTAATCTATACAGATTTTATTAATGTTTCTTGCTTCAGTACTGTGACTAGAATATACTGCTGAATAAAGATGAAGAAAGAAAACATTGCGAGCGGTAGTTCATATCCTGTGTAGAACTTCCCATGTTTTCTCTAACAAGTGTAACGTGATTTGTAGGTTTCACAGAAACATTCATAATAAGACCCAAGAACTCCTCTCCTGATGATTTTTTTTAACCAGGAATCAGCCTATTTTTTTAATTATATGAAATCTCCCATGATTGATGAAGTATTCACAATTAAATTTTAGCCCTACTATGTTGACTATCTGCTGCTTCTCTTCAACCAGAGTTCCAGTGCCTTCTCCCCTCACTCCCCCATCCCCAGCCTGCCACCTTGAAGCTTTAGAAGTTTGATTGTTGGAGTTTGAATCTCTTGCTTTCAGTGTGGTTGGCTCTGGTGAGAAATTTAATGAGTCTGCTCCTTTATACCACTGGTCCACTCAGATTCTCTGACCCCAGTTCCCCATTGCTTCCTATCTACTTGTCTTTCCCCCTTCATTTATTTCCTTATCTGCCCTTCTCCTTCCTATATTCTAGACCCCAGGGAGATCTAGGAATCCCCACTTTCAAATATTGAATTTCTTGTCAAGTTATTCTATAGTCCACATATAAGCGAAATCATCCTGAGTTTTTTCTACTTCTGGCTCACTTCACTTAACATGAGATCATCCAGGTCCATTCATGTTGCAGTGATTTGCATAATTTCATATACAGTTTTATAGTATTTATTTTGTTGTTGTTTTGGGGCCAGTGACACTCAGGGGTTACTCCTGGCTATGTGCTCAGAAATCTCTCCTGGCTTGGGGGGCCTTAAGGGATAACGGAGGATCGAATCAGTTCGTCCTGGATCAGCCATGTGCAAGGCAAACACCATACTGCTGAGCTATCTCTGTGGCCCCAGTTGTATAGTATTTCATTGTGAATATATACCACATTTTCATGATCCATTTTTCTGTCATTGACTACCTAGGTTGATTCCACATCTTAGCTATTGACTAATTGTTGCACTGACTAATAATGTTGCAGTGAATAATTTTGTGTCCTAGGGCTAGGTAACCAGAAGTGGAATTACTGGGTTATATTGGCAGCTCAATTCTTAATTTGATGAAAAATCACCGTACAGTTTTCCCTAAAGGTTGAACCAAACAACAGTTTTTAGAATGTGAGACCAATATAGTGGTAAAAAATTTATTGCTCATTATGGCTGTAAAGGGGGCCTGTTTGGGTCTTCCCTTTTCCCCACCAACATTCCCTGGGAGTTCCTTATATATCTCTGAACTCAGTTTAAGAGAAGAGCCTTCCCCAGAAAAAGATAATCCTTATTTGGCCAAAGGGATATAGTCGCTGTGCTTTCACAGTACCATCTCCAAATAAGACCTCAAGGTGCCTTTGTAAGTAAACATAGCCTCCATAGTTCCAAGACCATAACTGAGATACTGCACCATTTTTCTTTACTACAAAGAAAACCAATGTGGCCCACAAAATGGTGTCTGGCCCATGACAACTAAGCAATGTCACCTACAACATTGGCACTCCTGGTACAACTTCAGCAAAACTTAGAAGTCAAAGGAGAGTGGTACTCAGTGATTGGTTTTTTAAAATGATATTTTCTTCATCCCCATCTCAAAAGTGAGCCAACCACAATTAGCCTCCACATGGATAATGACCCGATTTACATTCATTGTATCACAACCAGGTTATTTAAATTCACCCTTTATAATAATAATTTGGCTAAAAGGAATTTTGGACTTGATACAGGTCTTAAGTGCAATAAAAATCTACTTTAATGACATCATGTTAATATTCATATTTGAATAAGTAAGTGGGGGTTGATGAAAATTCAGTGATGGAACCCCAGTTTCATATAAGTTTAGCAAAAATACAAGAGCTGTCATAACAGCACAATGCTTGGGTAACCTTGGTTGAGATTTCCCATGGCATTCCACAGTCGAGAAAATATTTAATATCTATAACTACTGACCCCATGAAGGAAAGCAAGGAGCACATGAATTAGAAGTGTTGTTTGGATTTTTGAATTTAAAGCTAATGTTGTTGTTGTTGTTATTTTAAGGGCATATCTGGTGGTGCTCAGGACAGACCCAGAGCCTGCTCTGGGATCACTCGTGGTGGGCACGGGACACCATATGAGGTGCCAGAGAACAAACCCTGATCAGCTGTGTGCAAGGCAAATTATCTACCTGCTGTTCTATCACTTCATCCCCTAAAAACTATTTTAATCTGAGAATATTGGTTGTTCTTCTACATAAAACTATATCTAGACTTATTTGAATATGAACTTGAACAGTGGTTTATTTTCATTGAACAAAGGCATTACCTGAATTGCAAGTACACTCACCTAATTAATGCTAATGCCAACTCATATACAATGGAAGTTTCTGCAATGCACATTTACACAGCCTGGAATTTGTGGTTAAAATTGTATCCTCTAGCAGCAATAGCTGAAATTTCTCATCTTAAAACTATTTGAGTAAAAGTTCTTTGCTAGTTACTGGAAATTGATTGGGACTAAAGGCTATAAATAAAACTCATCTTGAAGCTTAAATACCCACAATGTCTTGGATAATGCCCGAACTCAACTATTGTCTGTTTTTATAAATTTGTTGGGGGGGTTGTTTCTTTGTTTTTTGTTTTTGGAGCACACCTGGTGGTGTTCAGGGGTTACTCCTAGCTGTGCTCAGAAATCTCTCCTGGCAGGCTCAGTGGACCATATAGGATGCCGGGGATTGTACCCAGGTTGGCCCTGTGCATGGCAAAGGCTCTACCTGCTGTGCTATTGCTCCAGCCCCCTCTTAGGAGATTTTTTGTTTGTTTGTTTAAATTCCTCATGTAAGTGAGGCCAGACAATATTTGTCTTTGACTGTTTACACTTAGCACAAGGTCCTCTATTGTCCTCTGTTGACAGTAGGAAGCCATCCATATCCAATAGTGTTTTAGTTTTCATTGTTTCCTTCTTTGGTGATGCTGCACTCCTTCTCATGTACCTGGTCCTTTTAACATCTCTTGTGGAAAAATATCTATATAGATCATATGCCCATTTTTACTATTGAGCTTTGTTCCTCGTATTTTGGAGGTTGATCCCATTTTCAAATAAAGAACTTGCAAATATTTTTCCACCCCATTCCCCAAAATACCTTCTTGGATTTGTGGGACATGGGGCTCTCCAGTAGTGCCCAAACAGACTGTGGTTCAATGGGGCAGGAGCCAGAGGATGTGGGAGTACCTCAGTCCTGATGTACACAGGCTACCCTGGTGATGTCCAGGGATGTTCAGGGATTCTAAGAGGACCTTGTGGTGATGAGAATGAACTCAGAGTTAGTCACATGCAACTACACTCTGTAACCCTTGACCTATCTATCTTTCAAGTTGCTCTGCTTAGATATGTAATCATTTTTCTGAGTTTGTTCTAATTTTTATATTTTTAATTTTTTTAATATTTTGCTTTATTGAGCTACACCAGGTGATGCTCGGGTTACTCCTGGCTATGCACTCACTTCTGGCTCAGGAACCATATGGGACACCGGGGATCAAACCCTGGTTCATCCTGGGTCAGCCATGTGCAAGACAAATAAATGCCTTACTGCTGTGCAATCACTCCAGCCCCTATAATTTTTATTATAAAACTTTCCATCTCTTATGTTTTCTACAGTATTCATTGTGAAGACTACCCAGGGAAATTTTCACTTTATTATTTGACTTCCCATTCCATCAGTTCTATGTCTTCCTGTTAACTTCTTTCATTTGCTCTGACTCAGTTCAAGTATTCTCTTAAATCCTTGGGAATATGTATAAAAGTGCTTTAATGTACTGTGGAATAATTCAATCATTAATGCCATTTTGCATTATTTTAAGTAAATTTTTCCTCGTTATGAATCTCATGACACTATTTCTTTGAATATCTGATATTGTTTCGAGAAGAGGATATTTATATTTTATGTTGTTAACATCTGGCTTATTTTTTGGTCTTCTTTTCAAAACTTTTAAAGTTGTTTGGGTTGGCAATTCATATATGCTTGAATAAGTGTGATTCTTTTTTTTTTTTTTTTTTTTTGGTTTTTGGGCCACACCCGGCAGTGCTCAGGGGGTACTCCTGGCTGTCTGCTCAGAAGTAGCTCCTGGCAGGCACGGGGGACCCTATGGGACACCGGGATTCGAACCAACCACCTTTGGTCCTGGATCGGCTGCTTGCAAGGCAAACGCCGCTGTGCTATCTGTCCGGGCCCAAGTGTGATTCTTTTGAGGATGATTTTAGCTTTATTCTGTCATGACAGTATAAAAAGTGTCTTCATTCTAGAGATAATTGATCACCAAAATGTACATCTATCCCTTCTGGTTTCTAGACTTAATGTTGCTGTTGCTTAATGGATGCTTTTTACTGTGCATTAGGATTTACTGTGTCTCACTGAACCCCGCAACATTTGAGTAGGAGATGGTGACCCGCCATCTCTCCGTAGATGCAAACTGACTCTGTGACCAAAGCAATTTCAGACTGGCAAAAGCCACAGCATCGTGGAGAGTGAAGCTCTTTGCATAGCTCTGCCTTCTTTGGTCCTTCTTCGGTCCTTTGCTCCTGCACTTCTTTGTTTCCAGAAATTTGTCTTCCAGGAAGTGTACCTTTCAGGAAGTGTGTCTAAATTACCTTCCAAGGAGTGTATCTTGATTATCTTCCAGGAAATGTATCTCAATTTTCTTCCAGGAAGGTTATCTGATTCCTTTCCAGGAAGTGAGTCTCTATTATCTTTCAGGACCTGTATCTCAATTATCTTCAATTTTCTTCCAGGAAGTTTGTCTGTTTACCTTTCAGGAAGTGAGTCTTTTTACCTTCCAGAAAGTGTATCTTGATTATCTTCCAGTAGGAGTATCTCAATTATTTTCTAGGAAGTATATCTCAATTACCTTCCAGGAAGTGAGTTTCTATTACCTTCCAGGAAGTGTATGTCAATTACTTTCTAGGAAGTATATCTCAATGACTTTTCAGGAAGTGTATTTAAATTACCTTCCAAGGAGTGTATGTCGATTATCTTCCAGGAAGTATATCTGTTACCTTCCAGGAAGTGAATCTCTATTACCTTCCAGGAAGTGTATATCAATTACTTTCCAGGAAGTATATCTCAATGACTTTTCAGGAAGTGTACTTAAATTACCTTCCAAGGGGTGTATAGGGGTGTATGTCGATTATCTTCCAGGAAGTTTATCTGATTACCTTCCAGGAAGTGAGTCTCTTATTACCTTTCAGGAAGTGCATCTCGATTATCTCTCATGAAGTGTATCTCTATTATCTTCTGGCAAGCATATCTCAATTATCTTCTAGGAAGTAATTCTCGATTACCTTCTGGGAAGTATGTCTCGATTGCCTTTCGGGAAGTGTATCCTGTTTACCTTCTAGGAAGTGAATCTTGTTTACTCTCCTTTACCTCTATCCTAAGCCCAAACCTCACTTAAGTCTCCCCTTCTGGGGATGTGTCTGAGTGAACATCTGGACTGCTCAGATAGTCTTCCTACCATCTTTTGTTGTTGACACACCTGGCAGTGCTCAGTGGTTACTTTCAGTTCTGTTCTCAGAAATCACTCCTGACAGGCTTGGGGAACTCTATGGGATGTTGGGGATAAAACTCGGGTTGTCTATGTGCAAGACAAACACACTACCTGCTGTGCTATTGCTCTGGCCCTCTGCCTACAACCTTATGATGCCATATGTTTTCACTTGCTGAGAAATACTGCTTTATATATTTTGACAAGTTTTTAAAATAATTTACAGTGGGATGGATTCCAGAATTATTTATTTACTCAGTGTTGTATGCTTGAAGACATTTGTTTTTGTTTTTGGGTTTTTTTTTTGAGGAGTATGGGAGACACACCAGTGATATACTCAGGACTTCTTATCCCTGGCTCTGTGCTTCAGGCTCATTCGGGAGATTATGTGGGATGTTAGGGATCAAACCCAGTTTGGTCACATGCAAGGTCAATGCCTTCCTGCAGTGATATTTTTCTGGTCCTGCTTGAAAAAAAAATTGTGACTAATTCACAATATAGTAAAATACACTGTAATTTATTTGCATTAGGAATATGCAAATCAAGAATATGATGAACTACAATTGCACAACAATTAGGATACTTGGTAATAAAAAGACCATGCAGCAGTAAAGATCATGAATTGAGGATATGGAGAAGTTGGACATAAGTGGTGAATAATTGTACGTAGTGGGAGAATGTAAAATGACAGAGTAGCTAGGAAACAGAATTGTAAATCCTCAAAAAACTAAAAATAGACCAACCTACCATATGACTCAGAAATCTACTCATACTTCTATAGTCAAAATAATTCAAGAGGGAATTTAAAGAGATATGGGCATATCTGTGTTCATAGCAGCATTATATCGGTAGCTAAAACATAGAAATAAAGCATCCATTGAGGAATGGATAGACAAAATACAAAAGTTGAGAGGACTATTATTAAATCTCTTTTTAAATAAGGGAATTATGAGGGAGTACTACGGAGAACATTATACTACATAAAACAAGACAATTACAGGCAGAAAATGCTGATTACACTTTAATGAAGCTCTTCAAGTAGGCAACATAGAGACAAAACTTCAAATGTTTGCAGGATCTGGAGGTGGGTGCTATGAGGAATTATTGGTAGGTTCCAAAATCCTTTTTTGATGGGATGGAGAAATAGCTTAGCAGGGAGGGTGCTTGTCTTGCATGAGGCCCATCCAGGTTTGATTCCAGGCACCCCATATGGTCCTCAAGCTCTGCCAGGCGTGATTCCTGAGTACAAAGCTAGGAGAAACACCTAAGCCACTGAGTGTGGCCCAAGAACCAAAACACTATCTCATATTCTGAAAAATCAGACATTCTGGAGATGATGGGGAACAGCAACACAAATACTTCAGGGCATTAAACAGTGCATTTAAAAATGACAGACAGATACTGGGGCTGGAGAAATAGAACAATGAGGTGGGCATTTTGCTCTGCACCCAAACAATCTGGGTTCAATCCAGGAATAATTCTAAGAGCAGAGCCAGGAGAAAGCCCTGAGAATCACCAGATGTGATCCCAGAATAAGCAAAAACTGGGAGGAAAAGATGAGAAAGAAGTGCAAAGAAATGAAGACAGGAGGGCAAAGGATTGGCATTTCCTGGTGAGCTGAAGCCTCACTTACATTGACTATTAGAGAACATGATAGTGGGCAAGTGGAGGTTTGAATGAGAATCCTCAATTTCCAATTTGGGGGATATATTGTTATTGTGAGGGGCTTCACATCAATGTTTCTGTGTTTGCTCAGCAGCCTGTTTAGCCTTTGGGTGGGCTTGGCAGACTCTGAAAGAGAGACGAGAGACCTACCTTTGGCCCATGCAATAGAGCAGGGGTGGTATTGACAATTTCCAGTATTGATTTCCCTCCATTGCTTTCACCAAACTAGGGAGGCATCAGCATGTATCTCTAGCTCTATCTCTCTGTGTCTTTCTCTGTCTGTCTCTCTGAGCCTTTTGTACTCAGTGAACCACTTTTTTTGGTGTCTCAGCAAGCCGCTTAAGCTTTAATCTTCAAGAACTATCTCATTCTGCTGTCACACTGATCTTCCTACATGTTACTGCAGGCCCTTGAGTTCTAGAAGTGATGAGGAAAATTCTTGCTCTGTGTGTAGACGTACACTTGGTGTGTGATGGCAGTTAACACAGACACACGAGGCTGTAGAAATTTGACCAAGTGGGGATTCATGAGCTGGGCTGATTACAAAAAGCACCCAGTTCCACAGCAGGTCCAGCACAAGCCTTGATATGTGGAAGCTTCTGGAAGAGAATAGACCGAACTTGAGATCACTCTTATGGCCAAGGCATAAGAGATTTGAAATCAAGGCAAACATGTTTGAAATCAGGACTGTACAGAGGAAATCAGATATGATGATGCAATATGTCCAAGCATTATTTCTGAAGACAATGTTGCTAGTGTTGGAAACCTTGAGGAAACTTGGGGGGAGCCATGAGGCCAAAAGGGGGTTCTGCAGCCACCTGTGTGTCAGGTCCCAGCTAACAACCACACAGGTCAGGGTCCAGGTGAATTGTTTTCACTCCCTCTTGGAATTCACCTTCTCTCTGAACTTGGGCTCTTGAAGGCCAAATCGGACGCATCCTTTCAAGATGGCATGAGTACCATGGCACATGATTGGCACCCTTCCTCTCAGACATTTGCGGGTGCTGCCTTCCAGGGTAGGTGAACAAGGTGCCCTAAATTATAAGCCAAGAAAAGAAATCTGGTGATGAGAAGCAGTTTGCTTGGAATTTCTCCATTCTCTGACCAAGGCTTCGAAGCAACTGTCCTCATGATCTTTGGTGCACGGAAGCAAGGGTCACTAGGGACCGTGAAGAAGGACAACGTAGAGGAGTGGGGTGTTGGGGGAGCAGAAATATGGGAACTATAAACCAAGCAGCTGAATGAACGAGTCCAAGATAGAAGCTCACAGTCGCAGGATTTAGAACCTTGACCCACAGGGATGAGAGGGACCCAGACAGAAAGGGAGAAAGGGCTGGGGGACGTCACTGCCTTTTTGGAGTGACCAGGTCTGGTTTCTCTCCACAGCTGGTTTTAAAATCTAGAATCAGGGGGCTTGCAAAGATGGGACCCAAGCACAACCCGGATGCGAACGTTGGAAAAGAAGGCCCTTCTGAGAAAGTGGGGTCAAAGGATGTCATGCACAGAATGTCATGCTCAGTGAGAGTACGGGGCCTTTGTGTTTCTGGGGTCCCCCGCACGGGCCTAAGTACACCAGTGTCTCTTTTGAGTCTGCTCTTAAACTTCTTTTTCATGGGAGAGGTGCAGAGTAGGGGATATGAGAAGGGTGCTGGCTTCTCCCCACCCCGTCCCCTGTGTCCTATTCTTCCCAGGTTCAAGAACGTCTAACCATTTGCTTTAGATTCTCTTCTGCCCCTCACTTCCATTGTCACTAGGTACATCCCCTTCATTTGCGGATCACACGCAGAAAGCTCTACGGATCTGGGGTTCTTGGGTGCAACTTGGATTTACAGCAACCATCACCACCACCACCACCCACCTCGAGTTCTCAGGGGCAGCTTCCTGTAGTGCTGCAGCTGGAGCCTGGATACTGTCTGAAGTTGGCTAAGGGGTCCGGGATGACTCCCCAAAGAACCCCTAAATGCACTAGGTACTCCAGCTTCAGTGGGTCCAGCAAGATGGGATCTGCTCACCCCCAGGGCCAGGCCCAACCTGCTGGTCCCCCTCCTAGGCCAGTGTGCAGCCTGCACCCCCAGCTGCCCCTGGACGCCTTTGAGAGCTGGGGTAGGGGTCTGCCGGGGAGTCTGGTGTGCGGGGCTGCATATGGCAGGCTTTGTTCTGGGAAGGAACGTGCAGCGGGCTGGGAGGGAGGACTGGAGGGAGGGAGGGGCCAGCCGCAGGCCCTCCCGAGAGGAGAGGAGAGGAGAGGAGAGGAGAGGAGAGGAGAGGAGAGGAGAGGAGAGGAGAGGAGAGGAGAGGAGAGGAGGGGAGGGGGTTTCCGGGCCTTGCACGGTTTCTTTGAAGCCTGGCACATTCTTCATTGTGCCTTTGCCTCCTCTCCTGTCGGGTCACAGCGCCGAGAGGGGTGGGGATGGCGGGAGACAGAGCCACCTCGTTTGCCACCCTTGGTTCTGGGGGGCTCCCAGTCCAGCTCTCCGGTCCTGTTCCTCTGAAGACCCGTTTTGGGTGGCTGCAAGTAAATTGCCTTTCTGCTGGCTCCCCATCCCAAAGCAGCTGGGGGTGTGGGGGCCACTTGGGATGGAATCTTGGGGGTCTTCGATTGAGGTGTGGATGCAAGGACAAGCCCCAGCATCTCTGGGTTCAGAGGTGGAAGTAAAAGGCAGAGGAAGGCGACAAGAGGTGAGTTCAGCACTTCCAAAAAGCCCAGGGCGACTTCAAGAGCCACTCACGTAGTTCTAGTGTGGATGATAAGAATAAAGAAATAGAAAAATATTAAAAGAAAAAAAAACTACCCTACCTTTACCCTGATGTCAGTAATAATAATTGGAAGCTCTGAGCCCTTGGACACGACTTTCTTCCCTGAACTCCCAAATCTTCCCTGATCAGGAGCAAGGCAGGTGCCTTAGCCAAGAGAACTGGTCCACCCACCCCACCCCTCCCCGTGGTCTTCTCTTCTCGGTGCAGTTTTTTCTCTTTTGTCCTTTTAATTGCAAGGCTGCTGAGTGCTACCAAGTGACTTAGTATTTTTTGTTGCTGTTTTATTTATTTTTTTCTGGGTTTTGGTCTTTAAGCATTGGCTCTTTTCTTTAGCATAAGAATGTTTGGAGTCGGAACCAGGGAATCGAAGCTGATTCCAGGCCTCTGAGTGCAAAAGCCCCGTGTTTCTGAGGACAAAGATCCCCCCATCATGAACCCAGAGCCTTTGCTGCAGTGGAGGGGGAGGGGATGGTCCCCTTGGCTGAGTGTGGGGAGGGGTCTTCTGGAGCGTGCGCAATACAGCCCTTCCTAAGGAGGCTGGTTGGTGTTAGGTGTGTGTGTGTGGGGGGGGTCTTTCTTCTTGGGACCTGTGCCCAAGTTGGGCAGGGAGTGGAGCTGGATGGGTGGGGGAGTCACTGATCATGCTCAAGAAGGGGGGCATGCATTTCCCTGGGTACCCCCAGGCCTCCATCCATCTCTCCCTCCCTCCCTCCCTCCCTCTTGGTGGCGTCATAATCATTAATACACCATTTCCCACTTGGGCTGCAAAGGTAAACATTGGATGCGGCTATGTGTGCGCACAGCCGCGTCTACGCAGCCTGGCGCAGGCGGGAATGGAATGTGTGGGAGGCATGACGTCAAGTGGAGACGTAAAACTCACATCAAAATAGCCCGAGTGGCTGCAATGATGCGAAGATACACGAAGGAGGGAAGTTTTCTCCCAAGTGCAAGGGGTGGGGGGAATGTAAAGTGTGCGGGTCTGTCTGTCTGTCTGTCCCATCCAGCTCAGCCCTCACCACCCACCGCTGCCAGGCAGCACAGGGCCAGGAAGGAGGTTCGGGTCAGGAAAGGAGTTCCCTTGGGGAGGGAGATCTTGAGTTACACCCAGTTGCTTTAATAAAAATCTCTGCAGACTTCTACTTGGGAGATAGAGAGGTGGGACAGGGTAGAAAATTGAGGGTTTCCGCTGTCAGCCTCTGAGGGTGAATTGTCTGTTTTGGTGGTATTCTCCCCTCGAAATATCCTGGAGATTTGGTATTCCCTGGGTTTAAAGTAATTGTCCTCCAGCCACCATCACAGACCCACACAGAACAATCTCAGAGTTTTCGCAAGTCCTTTTATTCATTCATTACTTCATTGTTTTACTGATTCAGTCAGCCAGAGATAATGATGACATTGGCCATCTGCAAAATGTCATTTCTCAGTGAAATCGAACCCTCTGGAGTCTTGTCAAACTGGCTTCTCGACCATAGAGATCTTCCCCAGATTGATGATGGGGTTAATGATCTGACCATCCCAGTATGGACTGACCATGTTCTAAATTGAAAATGCACTTCAGGTAGAGACTCCATGGGACACTTCTGTTGGGCTTTCTCCTGAATACTGATTCCTTTCTGATCAATCTGACCATTGTAACTACACCCAGAGTTAAGCGAGGACCTGGCCGTTGCGTTCTTAAGACCCGTGTTGGGTTTGTATGGGTCTAAGAGCTCCTTTTTTTATATGGGTGTATAATATTCCCTTCTGCAGTGCTGCCTTTTCCATGCATCCACCTATTGCAGTGTATCTTGGTTGCTTCCAGTTCTTTTTTGAAACAAGGACCAGGAAAACATCAAGAAAAGAATTTGTGTGGCTGAGAGTTTACAAGTCAGTTGGTGTGTGATTGTTGGTGAAACTAATGATGAGCTTTTGTGAAACCCTAAACACACTGGAATGAAAAGTGAAAGTGCCAGTCTAATGTCCCTTCAGCAACAACTCATGCATGATGCACATTTTAGTGGCTTAACAACTTTTTATTTGCTCAACACAAAACCAGTTTTAATGTTAATGTTAATGATACATTTCTTTCTGCATCTTCATTTTATGGAGGAGCTTACCACCAGATTCTAAGTCTGCCAGATTTTCCTATATATTACTTATAAGCCTATGTATTTTTTTAAATATTCACATTTTCTGAGATTCAGTTTATATTAAATTGTGAATGTGCATATCAGTTTTTTATCTATGTTCATCTTTCAATATATAGATCTCAATTCAATATATAGATCTCAACACAATTTATTGAAAAGCAATAAGTAGTTTGTCCAGTAAATTGACTTTGTATGCTCTTAAAAATCAGTGGGGCTGGGGCTGGAACAGTGGTGCAGCATTATGGTGTTTACCTTGCACACAGCCTACCCAGGACAGATGCAGATTTGATCCCTGGCATCCCATATGGTCAGTCCCCCAAGCCAGGAGCGATTTCTGAGTGCATAGCCAAAAGTAACCCTTGAGCATTACTGGCGTGGCCCAAAAACCAAAAAAAAAAAAATCAGTGGGGTCAGAGTGATAGTACAGTGTGGAGAATGTTTGCCCTGCATGTGGCTGACCTGGTTCTGCACTACCAGGAGCACAGAGCCAAAGTTACCCTGAACACCGCCAGGTGTGTCCCCCAAACCAAAAAAAAAAAAAAAATACACAGTTAACTATATGTGTGTGGGTCTGTGTCTGAGCTGTCTATTCTATTGAATTTGTCTTCGTTTTATTTTCTAGTTGATGTACACTTAATTGACAATATTGTAAAAGTTTTGAATTGCAGCTTCACATTTCTCACTCTCATGCACTTTCCTTCTCTCTCCCTCCCTTTCTCCTACCCTCCCCACTCTCCTTCTCTCCCCCACCCACCCACCTCCAAAGCTCCAATGCTCCATCACTATCAAATTGATGCCTTCTACCACTCCTCCCACCCACTCTCTCTTTCCCTTTGGTAACCACCATTTTACTGTCACAACAAAAGTTCCTGAGTTGTGTAGACACAAGAACCTGGTAATTTGTTGGTGGGAACGTAAATTGGAGCAACCTCTATGAGAAAACTGGATAGAGGTATCTCAAAAAAAATGTAACTGCCTTAGAAGTTAGTAATTATAATTACTTCACATGAAGAGGGTGGTAATTTGGATTTGCAATAGGATACATGCATCACATCTGTGTGACTATAGACTTAATCCTTCTAAAAAATAATACTAATAGGAAAGTATTCATTGAAAAGTTTGTTTTCATCCCGTTTTATTGCAACACTGTTCACCACACCAAAATGTCAGAAACATAGCTCAATGACCATCCGTGTATGTCTGGTTAAAGAAGATATAACTGTGCATGTAATAAGACTATTCACTTACCAAAAATGAGGAAATTTTGAGTTTGTGACAATGTGGATGGAACTTGAGGTGATTATGTGAAGTGAAGAGAAAGACTGAATGATTTCACAGTGTTGTTTCATATTAAGGTTTTGACCTGGTACTATGGCTTATTTATTTTTTATTTATTTATTTATTTATTTATTTATTTATTTATTTTTGGTTTTTGGGCCACACCCGGTGATGCTCAGGGGTTACTCCTGGCTATGCGCTCAGAAGTCGCTCCTGGCTTGGGGGACCATATGGGAAACCGGGGGATCGAACCGTGGTCCATCCAAGGCTAGCGCAGGCAAGGCAGGCACCTTACCTCTAGCGCCACCGCCCGGCCCCTTTATTTATCTTTTTATTCTGCAGCAATAGATTTACTTTATAGGTCCTTTGTGCTTTCATAAGAAATGTAGATCGATGGGGCCAGAGAGAGAGCGTAGAGGTAGGGCATTTGCCTTACATGCAGAAGGATGGTCGTTTGAATCCCAGCATCCCATATGGTCCCCCGAGCCTGCCAGGAGCAATTACTGAGCGTAAAGCCAGGAGTGACCCCTGAGAGCTGCCGGGTGTGACCAAAAAACAAAAAAGAAAGAAAGAAATGTAGAACGAGTTTTATATATATATGTATAAATATATATATATATACATATACATATATATACATATACAAAATGGTTTTCTGGGATTTTATTTGGGATTTCATAGAGTTCCAAGTTAAGTTGGGCAAAATAGACAATTTAGCAGTGCTTTGACTTCCAAATCATGAATAATTCTCCACAGAGCTCCACAAGCTCCCTTGTTTGAGAGGCTAGAGAGAGAGAGTACAGTGGGTAAGGTATTTTCCTTGCATGTACCAGCTTTAGTTCAATCCCCAGCCTCCCTTATGGTCTCCTGAATATCACCAAGAGTAATTCCTGATTGTAGAACCAGAAGTAACCCCTGAGCATTTCCAAATATGGTCCCCCAAGTTTCTTGCTTGTTTCTTTATACTCCAAATCTAAGTGAAATCATTTGGTATTTGGCCTTCTCTTAAAGTACTTCCCCATTCCCTTTGCTTAGCAGTAAACAGCAAGATTCCATCTTTTATTATCACTGTATAGTATTCCATTGTGTGTATAGATACTACCATTGCATTGTCCATTTATCTGATTCTGGTGCATTTTGATTGTATCCTATATAGAAGCCAATCAGATTGGCAGCACCTTTGACCTCCATCAGCACGGGCCAGTCTTGGAGAATGAGACAAACAAAGGTTGCCTGGGCAACCCTGACCAAGCTCTTGATTCCAAATGATATTGCCCCTTCAGTTTGCTTCCCAATATTTAAGTTGATAGAGACATTAGGACATTTAGGAAGTGCATCAGAATTCAGCAGGTATAGTAAGAGCAAGTCCAAACTGATTCCTGAAAATCAGCAGGCACCCCTAAAATGTAAGGTCCTGACAATTTTCTATTCTGATTTTGCCTCTATTGTCCTCACATTTAAAAGAAACAAACTGTTTTATTCTATTTTCTTCCTGGGTACACTATTGCTGCCCAATTATATGCTAAGACCTACAGTGTCTTTTCTCAGGATACTGTCCTGACCTTGGGGTCTTTGTTAGGGGAATTTTCTCTCTTAACTTCCAAATATCACTGAATAATACTGTAAAGATCATAGGTGTGAATATATGCTTTGAGACTAATGTTTTAGGGTTCTCATGGACATGAATATCACGGGAATCTCAGTATCATGAGAAAATTATACTCCTTTTTATTCTTATTTAAAAATCTCCCATTTTTCATCAAGGATGACTCAGACAGGAATCTTACCATTATGAATGAAAACCACCACCTCCATTTCATCAGTTTTTCCCCACTCCTTTTGCTATAGATCATCCTCTCTGGGGTTAAATGAAATCTCATTGTCATTTTATTTTCATTTCCCTGATAAACACTTTCTCACATACTCTTAGACATCTATGTGTCCTCTGTGAAAAAATGTCTATTTAGCTCCTCTCCTCATTTTTTGGTGGTTGTTGTTGTTGTTTGTTTTGTTTTGTCTTCTGCCACACTGGCGATGCTCAGGGGCTACTCACGACTATGCGCTCAGAAATCCCTTCTGTCTTGGAGGACCACCTGGGACGCCAGGAATTGAACCCATGTCTGTTCTGAGTCAGCCATGTGCAAGGCAAACACCCTCCCACTCCGGCCCCTCCTCTCCTCATTTTGAAGAAGCGGTTTTGGTTGTTAATATTGGTGCTGTTATTGAGCCTTGTGGATGCTTTATATGTATTGGAGATTATCCTTTTATTCAACATAGGATATGTGAATATTTTCCCTTGAATTCAGTCGAGTAACTTTATTTGGGTCATTCATTGTGTTGTACAGAAGATTTTAAGTTTGACATCGTCCCATTTGTTTACTTGTACTTATTTTTTTACCATTGAGATCATTTCATTAAAAACTTTTCTGAGGGCCAGAGAGATAGTACAGTGGGTACAGCACTTGCGTCGACTAACCCAGGTTCGATCCCCGACACCTTATGGTCCGCAAGACTTCTCAGGAATGATTCCTGAGTGCAGAGCCAGGGGTTCGTCTTGAGCATGACCAGATGTGTCCCACCCACCCCCCAAAATCAAAATAAGTAAACAACTGACTTGAGGGATGAAAATGCCAGGAAAGGTGAAAAATTGAGTGGGGAGTAGAAAGAGGATATCTGGAATAACATAAGATGAGAGTAATGACCTTTAGATTTTTGTGTAACGGTGAGGGTGTCTATATCTAGACCATTAACCCAATCCTCCCAACAACCTGGGAGTAAAACTACAATCATTTAAGTTTTTATTTTTGTCCTTTTTTATTTTTATTTTATTTATTTTTTTTTTTTTTGGTTTTTGGGTCACACCCGGCAGTGCTCAGGGGTTATTCCTGGCTCCAGGCTCAGAAATTGCTCCTGGCAGGCACGGGGGACCATATGGGACGCCGGGATTCGAACCGATGACCTCCTGCATGAAAGGCAAACGCTTTACCTCCATGCTATCTCTCCGGCCCCCCATTTTTGTCCTTTTTTAGATGGTAGAAACATTTATTGGAAAGTAGAGAAAAAAGGAGAAGGAGCTCGCCATGTGGAGAGGAACTTAACATAAGACTAACTTAATAATTAAAATTTGTAAACATATCTGTCAAGTAGTAAGTTGGGATGTAAAAGAGAGACTGAAGCCATGGGTGAGGGAATGGGGTCCTGAACTATTGGGATTGAAAGTAGAAACCTGGTATGCCTGAAATCTTACTCTGAGCAATTTTGTGGACCATAATATCTAAATTAAAAATTAAAATTAAGACTTTCCTGAGGTCAATACTGTGGAGCATCTTACTATATTTTCTCTGAATCTTTCTTTCTCTTTTTATTTCTCCTTCCTTTCTCTCTCTCCCTCCCTTCCTCCCTTCCTTTTTTTTCTTTTCTTTCTTTCTTTCTTTCTTTCTTTCTTTCTTTCTTTCTTTCTTTCTTTCTTTCTTTCTTTCTTTCTGTATGTCTTTCTTTCTTTCTTTCTTTCTTTCTGTATGTCTTTCTTTCTTTCTTTCTTTCTTTCTGTATGTCTTTCTTTCTTTCTTCCTTTCTTTCTGTCTTTCTTTTTTCCTTCTTTCTTTTGAAAAGAAAATGCATGCTTTTGAAGAAAGAAAAAGAAAATACAGGAGCCAGAGAGTTAGCATAGCAGTGGGGTGTTTGCCTTGCATGTGACCCACCGGGAGGGACCAGTTCAATTCCTGGCATCCCGTTTGGTCCCCTGAGCCTGCCATGGGCAATTTCTGAGCACAGAACTAGGAGTGGCCCCTGAGTGCCACCAGGCGTGGCCCAAAAACCAATCAATTAATCAATAAATAAAGTTTAAAAAATTTAAAAAGATAAATACATAAATAGTAAACATAAATGAAAGTTGTTTTTAATGTCTTTAAAAGGAAAGAATTAGTGAATCTGAAGATAAATTGTAAAAACTTCTTGACTGAAGTGCAAAATAAAAAGGCAATAAGAGGGGCCAGAGTGATAGCACACGGTAAGGTGTTTGCCTTGCACATGGTCAACATAGAAGGGACCAAATCCCAGTATCCGGTATGGTCCCCTGAGCCTGCCAGGAGCAATTTCTGAGCACAGAGCCAGGAGTAACTCCTGAGTGCTACTGAGTGTGACCCAAAAACCAAAAGAAAATAAAAAAGACAATAAGAGAAACAAAATACAGCAAACAACATAAATGTGCTATTATATCAAAATTTCTTCCTTTCTTTTCTTCTTCCTTTCTTTCCTTCTTTCTTTTTCTCTTCCTTTTTTCTTCCTTTCTTTATTTTCTTGATTTTTTTTTGAAGCGCATTAGGTAGTGTTCTAGGGCTATTCCTAGATCTTTGTTCAGGGATCACTCCTGAAGATGCTCAGGGATTCATCTTCAATACTAGGGATCAAACTGGCCCTTAAGGAAGGCCAAGCCACTATATCTCTGGCCTATTTTCTTATTTTATTAAATAGATACATGTCTGATATCAAGGTCTATAATTCATTTTAAATTAATCATTTGGATGGGGCCAGAGAGATAGCATGGAGGTAGGGCATTTGCCTTGCATGCAGGACAGTGGTTTGAATCCCATCATCCCATGTGGTCCTCCGAGCCTGCAGGAGCGTTTTCTGAGCGTAGAGCCAGGAGTAGCCCCTGAGCGCTGCTGGGTGTAACCCCGCCCCCCAAAAAAAACAACAACAAATTAATCATTTGGGTGCTGTGTGAGATAGGCATCTCGATTTTATTTTAATTTTATTTTTGCTTGAAGCTAACCAGTTTTCCCAGCATTATTTATTCAAAGGCTCCTTTCCCACATCATGGTCTAGTCACTTTTTCATAAAAAATCCATTAATCTGTTTTCAGTTCTGTTTCAATTGTCTGAAGGTGCTTTTTCTAATAGCAGGCAGTTTTTATATCTATACCAGTGGCTGGGTTATTTCTGAGGGGTAGGGGTCGGTGCTGAGGTGCTGTATTTCATGCCGAAAAGAGGAATTTGACACACACACACCCTTTCCGGGAAGACCACACCATTGTCATCCTGGATCATATTACTTGGAAGGTGTTGGTGGCTATTATTTTCTTCTGGAGCTTGATGGAGGGTCTGGACCATCTTTCTGCCAGGAAATTGGTGGCAGCAGGCAGGGACCACTGGATTTTCTGGTAGTGTGGGGGATGTAGGGATTCTTAGCCCAATTCCCTTCCAAATTATTCCCATAATTTTAACCCTGTACTCTAATCTCATCTTAAAGGATATAGCTGCTCATATTATTTTATTTTAGTCAAGGAATTGTACCATTTCTGTGGGAGGGTAAAGGGGGTGGCACTGGGTTGCTGTTCATGAAGAAAAGGGGGACTTTTCCCCTCTCACTCCCTTTTCTGAGAAGTCCCCAAGATAAGTCTACCTAGGAAATGTTGGCGGCCAGTATTTTCTTTTGGAGCTGGGTAGAGGAACCAGGCTGTTTTCTGCAGAGAAGATGGTAGCTATTATATTTTCTCTGTTTTTATTGGCTACCTTTATACAAAATTTTCATAAAAGTCTATTGGTTTTCCCACTGTAATTTCTATTACAGATTAAAAAATGAATAATGTATCCCTCTCCATTTTAACTTATATAATATTCTGGTTTTAATTTGATATCATAACATCTTTATGTTCTGCTTGCTATATCTCATTTTACTTATTGTCTTTTCATTTTGAACTTCAGTCAAAAGGTTTCTACAACTTATCTTCAAATTCACTAATTTTTCTGTTTTAAAGACCAATTTAAAACAACTTTCATTTATGATCTTATGCTTACTATTTATGTATTTTCTCTTTTTTGAGGGGGGATTTGGGTCACACTTGGTGACGCTCAGGGGTTATTCCTGGTTCTGTGCTCAGAAATCACCCCTGGTAGGCTCTGGGGACAATAGGGGATGCCAGGAATTGAACCACAGTCCATCATGGGTTGGCCTCATGCAAGGCAAGCGCCCTGCCACTGTGCTATCTCTCTGGGCCCCTATTTATGAATTTTCTTTTGCTTTCTTCAAATTTTCTTAGATCTCCTTACTTTTCCCATCATTTTTATGTTGTATATATTTTTACTTTAGTGCATTTTCTACATGTATACATTATTCATAACTACTTAAAAATTTTGATAATTTCAATATCTGTGTCCTATTTGATTCTAGTTCTGGTTATTGAATAAAAGATCTGTTTATTTTCCATTTTGTCCTGAAGTTTTATTAAAAAATTGACATATACTGACTAATAGGATATAAAATAACCCGGATTTTAAAGTGAGGATTTATGTTAGTTTGGTCAAAGTTGTGTTGATTTTTGGTGTCTTGTTTATTTGTTGGTTTGGTTTTTGGTCACATATGGCAATACTCAAAGTTACTCCTGGCTCTACATTCAAGAATCGCTCCTGGCGGTGCTCAAGGACCATCTGGGATGGCTGGAATTGAACTTGGGTCAGCTGCAAGCAGGAAAAGCACCTTGACTTCTGTACTATTGCTCCAGCACCAGATTTTTTTCATTGCAATAAGTACCATAGTCTTCACATTTCTTTGATCACCTTATTTTCATTTTCTATTTTAGGTTTGAATATTCTATATTTATTTTTTCAAGTCTTTTCTTTTTTAATAATATATTTAAACACCGTGATTAAAACATGATTGTAGTTGGGTTTCAGTCATAAAAAAAAACACACCCCTTCACCAGTGCAACATTTCCACCACCAATGCCCCCCCCCATTCCCCTCCTTCCCCACCCCCTGACTGTCTTCGAGACATGCATTTTATTTCTCTCACTGCTATATCATGATGGTTGTTAGCATAATTATTTCTCTAATTGCACTCACCATTCTTTATTGTGAGCTTCATATCATGAGCCAGTCCTTCCAGCCCTCATCTATATTGTCTCTGAATATTATTACAATATTATTATACTGTCTTTTATTTTTCTTAAATCCCACAGATGAATGAAATATTCTGTGTTTATCTCTCTACCTCTGACTTATTTCACTCAGCATAATAGTTTCTATGTCCATCCATGTATAGGAAAATTTCATGAGTTCATTTTTCTGATGGCTGTATAGTATTCCATTATGTAAATGTACCACAGTTTTGTTAGCCATTCATGTATTGAAGAGCATCTTGATTGTTTCCAGATTCTGGCTATTGTTAATAGCACTGCAATGAAAACTAGTGTGTATTTAGCAGGTGTTTCAGCAATAATCTACTACATAATACTAGGTTGTTGTTGTTGTTGTGTTGTTTTGGTGGTGGTGGTTTGTTTTGTTTTTATATCTGTATAGGATCTGGAAGAGGAGGGCAAAATATCTGAGTAAAGACTTGGATTTTTAGCTTGTTCATAGCTCAAGATTGTGAGTCCCTCAAAATGTTTACATACTTTGGCATTAAATTTCCCCAATTACTGACCCCAATTGCTATTTCCTTTGTAGACTACTGCATTTTTTAACTTTCTTATCTTTTTCTCTTTTCAAGCTACTGCATTCTTTGTTGTTGTTGTTGTTGTTTTGTTGGGTTTTTTGGGGTCACACCCGGCAGCGCTCAGGGGCTACTCCTGGCTCTATGCTCAGAAATCACTCCTGGCAGGCTCGGGGGACCATATGAGATGCCTGGATTCGAACCACCGTCCTTCTGCATGCAAGACAAATGCCATACCTCCATGCTATCTCTCTGGCCCCTGCATTCTTTTTTTGGGGGGGGCACACCCCGCGATGCTCAGGGGTTACTCCTGGCTGTCTGCTCAGAAATAGCACCTGGCAGGCAGGGGGGACCATATGGGACACCGGGATTCGAACCAACCACCTTTGGTCCTGGATTGGCTGCTTGCAAGGCAAACACCGCTGTGCTATCTCTCCGGGCCCCGGCCCCTGCATTCTTAATAAAATCACATTGACTGTGTTTTTGTTTATTTGTTTTCTAACATAGGCCAGATAACATAGACTGGGAGAGGCTAGAGTGGATACTAGTTTTTATCACCGGGATAAATTGTTAGACTTGTTCTATTAAAAATCTTTTCCAGAAATTAGGGGAAACCTACAAACTATTGTGCTCTAGATTTTATTCGTCCCACCCTTACAGAGAAACATATAAGTAATATCTGGTATAGACTCTAATTACCTGGAGATGTTCCCTGGGGACATTTTAGGTTTACTTATGCCTCACTTGTCTATAATTTCAAAATTGTCTTTCAAATGATCCCAAATAAGGTGTGCATGCAAATGTGTTTACACACACAAACACACTTCTTTCAGTCTCGACCTATCCATTACAAATAAAACAAAATTCCTTGCTAAAATCATACTACATATATTAAATTATTAGGGACCTAAATGGGAAAGCTGAAATACTTGTTCTAAAAATAACAAAGAATAGTAAAAATACCTTCATTATATGAGATTAGTGAAAAGTTTATTAAACAGTATACTAAGGCAAAAAACTTTTTTCAAATGTATTAAATTAAGGACTTAATACCCAAAAAAATTATAGCCAGAATATGTTACAAAAATTAATTGACAACCACAATTCAAATGTGCATAATAGTTCACCATACTTCAAAAAGATGATACTAAAATGTCTAATACATACTTAGTAAGCTATTCATCACGCTTAGTCTCCAAAGAATCAAATCAAGCTATTTCAATATATACCCACCCAAGTAGCATTAAAAATACTGATATGTCACCTGTAGATTAAATGGAACTCATAGACTGCTAGTGAGTAGACAAAAGTTAGGAGAAACTCTAACTGTCCATCACCCACTCAATAAGATGATGAACTCTGGGGTAGCCTCTCCAGATTATACTATCAAGCCGTAAAAGTCTCTTGATAGGCGTAATCATTTGACTTGGTCTCATGAACAGAGTGTTGAATGCAATGAACCACATGCTGGATGCTTCCATCCATGCTGTATGTACCCATTCATAGAAGGTTGACATGCTCTCCAGATGAACATCTGGTAGTAAAATCCAAATGATAATTAGCCCCAGTTGACCTCGAATGAGACACAGAGGAACCTTCTAGGTCTTGTAAATGTTCTAACTCTTGATAGAGGTAGTGAATGCATGAGTCCACTTGGATAAAACTTTATCAAGCTCTATATTTAAGACTTGCAAGTGACTATCTTATAGACTTACTTTTTCCAACTATAAAAACTTGACCCATGTGATTGAGTTCCTGGGGTTTCACAGTCATCTCCTTGAAAATAAAGCTGTTGAACAGCTTTTGGACTGCCCAGTGGGAGAAAGGCAATCAGTGGACCCTCTATCTAGGCATGTTGGTAGTAGTTGTCCTAGACTCCTGTTGCACGGAATATTCTTCTCTTCCTCCAACTGCTACAAACTAATTGGAACAAACAGGACCCTTTTTTTTGCTGGTGCCTGCCTGCTTCTACTTCCTGAGCTAGTGGGTGTTAATACAACACGTTTGAGGTGTCACCAAAGAGACAATCATAAATGTGACTTCCCGTAAATAACCCTCTCTTGCCAGAGAAAAACAAATAGAGTTTTCTGTGGGCTATGGAAACTCTGAGAGGAAGAGAAACTTTCTTTATAAACCCCTGAATTTGGTGAGTTTAATTGAGAAAATATGGTTCGTTATTGTAATTCAATCAAGGAGAATTTGGAATTGGATTGAATGGGGATATGGAGATACTAAAGGGCATTAGTCACTTGGTCTCAGTGTGGCTGACTCTGGTTCAATCCCCAGCATTGCAGATAGTCCCCTCAGCAGCTCCAGGAGTGGTTCCTGAGCACAGTCAGAAATAAGCCCTGAACACTGCCAGTGTGGCTGGAAAATAAAAAAGAAAGAAATGAAAAGATATGATTGAACAAGGAGAGAAAATAAAATGAAGAAATCAATAGACTAAAGACATCTAATCTGATTATACCATCCTCAAGCCTCATTTTCTTTCTCGGGGGGGGGGGGAGGTTTTGGGTGAGGCCACATACAGCAGTGCTCAGGGATCACTCTTGGCAAGATTTGGATGACCAGATGGGGTTCTAGGAGTTGAACACAGGTCAGCCATATGCAAGGCAAGTGCCCTCTCTGCTGTACTGTCTCTCCAGCCCCCAATCGCATTCTCATTTTCCTGTTCTATGTATTACTCAGGAAATGAGATTAACAAGCAGTGTCGTGATACCTTTTCAACATTTGAGACATTTCCAAAATTTTTGCAAAGAAGTGCACTACAATAATTATTTTAAGATTTTTATTGGGGGTGAAAATTGTTTATTGAATTTGGGGCTTTTAAAACTTTTTTAAAACTCATTTATTGGTCTGGAAACATCATGTGGGGGGAGTAACAAAACACCTTTCCAACTCCAGTTGTATTTTGGCCCTGTGGGCACACACACACCTAATTCTGAACACGTAGCCAAGAGGAAGCTTTGAACATAGCTAGATCTGGCCCCAACCTTCGCCAAATCATTTTTTAATAAACATCTTTGGTTCGGATGCAAGGACGATGGAGAGATAGATGTTAGAGTAAATTTCCCATGCTGGCATACATCATTTCTTTGTGACAGCTTAGCAAACATTTTTTTTTCAGATCTAAAAACAGTCAAATAAAATATATTTGGTGTTATTGATTTGTGCACTATGGTCAAAATATTACCGAAGAAAATTACTTACTGTGTGACAGTTTTATAGACTTATACAACTCCTGTGACAAGGCAACTCTGCCCCCTGGCTCTCTCTGCTGTCGTTTTCTGAAGCACAGTACCTAGTGCCACTCCTGCGAAAATGTGTTTGTTTTGTTCCTATGCCTCTGTGTGCCATCTTCAGCTATTCCTTAATGCATTCACAATCCCCAGCTTTGCTGTGTGGCATAAGGTCCCTGTTCTTCATTGCCCAAGTGTTTCATGGGTCCAGGGAAAGGCTCAGGGTCCGTGGATCCAGGGAAAGGCCATTTCTAGCAGCCAGCAATTGGCGATGACTATTCATCATCCACTTATTATAGAAATAGTCCAAATTGTCTTGAAAGGGTTTGTTCACTCAGGCTAACATGCACACACGGAGCATTCTGGGCTCATGGCTTTTGGTGCCTGAGGAGACAGATTCGCATCCAAGTGCCACTGTTGCTTGAATGATCTTTTACAGGGCCTGTTGCACACCATGGCAGTTATGTTAGGAATGATTACAAACCAATTTGGTGGCTGAAAAATATAGGCTTGGTAAGTTATACAGCAAAGTGCTATATGTACTGACCTGCTGGCGCTGCGCTCCTCTCACCGGTACAAGGAAGACTCTGCCAGTGAATGTGGCAGCTCTGAGCTTGAAGGGGTCTCTGTGAAGGGGTCTTCTTGAGCTAGAAGAGCTTTCTTAGCTCTAGCCTCCTCTCAGTTCTGCACAGAGGACTCATAAAAGATGCAATGGACACTGGGGTTAGGAAAATAATGCCTAGGGAAGAGGGAAAAGGCAGTAGGATCCCTTTCTCTTGATGTATAGTCCTTGTTCTGATAAATGCTCCTTCGGTTTTAGACTACTTAAGGGTCCTGTCAGTTATCGCCAGTCTGTCTCTGATAGACTAGAGGAACACCTCACAATAGTAACAAGCAGATGAAGGGCTCTGGACAATATTTGTTGATGGCTGTTTTCTAATCAGGTAATTAACCTAAGGACCTTCTGCTGAACAGAAGTTATGAGCCCTCAGTTAGGAAAAGTAACAAGATGGCCTTCGTTTACACAGAAGATAGTTTGGAACCGTATGATTTCCTCTGAGTACAGGGTAGAAATTCTGGATGAAATGAATAGATGTGACTTTTCTTTATTCTTTTTTGTCTGTTTTAGTTTGAGGGCCACGTATGGCTGTATTGCAAACTTACATGTGACTCTGTACTCAGGGATCCCTCCTAGCAGTTCTTGGGGGACCCTATGTGGTGCCGGGGATTGAACCCAGGTTGGCCACATGCAAAGCCAGATATCTCACTGCTGTACTATCTCTCCAGTTCCAAATGTGACCCATCTCCCCAGCTGCCCTTCACATTTTCATTAACACATGAGACCTCAATACAAGAGTTAGAGTTTATGTGGGGCTTATATTAAGAATAAAATAATGCACCTTAGAGAGACCAGGGGAAAAGCTCAAAGGATAAAGTTCTTGCCAAGAATCTGCAAATCTCTGGCTCAATTCCTAGTACCACACAGCCACCACTTGCCAGAAACCATCACATCTAACCCTACTGGTATCCTGTGTATGGCCCTGGTGGCCCCTGAGATCATTCAGCATCCACCAGAGAGATAAATCACCTTGTTCTCTGAAAAATGATGTGGGAGACAGCAGCTGTTCTTTCATGAAGTTCAAGGTCTGTGTGAATGGAATGTCACAGATTGGAATGAAGAAAGCCCGTGAGTGACACAAAGCCCTTGCACAGATTCTCTCTAAAAAGAGAGATCCTGGGCCCAGCCTGCTGCCAATCTGACCTTGTCTCTGGGTAAAGGCAGAAAAGCTGAGGACAGGAAGTGTGTGACTCATCTTAGCCCAAGAGAATTGGTTCCATCTCATTCTCCTCCATCCTATTCCTTTTTCTTAATAAGATCTGTTCTCTCCCCCTAGCTAGTCCTGATGGAGTAAATGCAATTTATTTTTGAAGAATTTAGAGATCATCTTCTAACCTAGCTCTTGCTTGCTCTGAAAAGTTGACAAGACCAGGCAGGCTTGAAGGAAATCCGGATAGCAAACTCAGAGGCAGGAGTTTAATCCAACTCATTATTTCTACCGCTGCTTCTGAGAACTCTTGCCTGGCTAATGGGCAGAGAGAAGTGTTGGGCACAGGATGGAAAAGTCAGCTGAGACCACCAAGCATTAGACATTGGTGTTAGATGAAAGAAAATTCAGGAAAACTTGCAAGGAGTTAGGACTCTGCAAGTGTTTGATGGGCAATTTCTTGGGTGTAAAATTCTGTATGTGGAAGGTCTGTATTGTCAGGGCCAATTTTCCTGAGCTGGTGGGATGGTGGGTCTCTTATCTTTCACGAAGTCTCTCTCAAGTCCTAGGGGGCTACTGCTGATGACACTCTGCCAATTCTTAGAGGTTCTGGGGCCATAAGGGAAGGAGGAGAACATTTCAGGCAGGGCTAGGATGGACGGCTTGAAACTACTGGGCAAGCACTTCTTCCCTTGAAACTGTCTCCCCTGATTTCAAAAGAGGTCTTCTTGACACTGTCCCCTTGGAGTGTCTGTCTTCTTGCCTTGGTTTTCTTACAGAGAGGTGGTTTTGAGAAAAAGGTCCCTTTCCTTTCTGGATGATGTTCCAAAAGCACCCACACCTACACACACACACACACACACACACACACACACACACACACACACACACACATTTTGCTCGTTGATGCATGGAAAGGAGAAGGAAGAGGACTAGTCACTTAACTTATATTTAAAGAAAAGCTAGAAGCACAGTTCTGGAAGTTTCCATAGTATCATTCCATTTCATTTTATTTTTGAAGAATTTAGACATCATCCTATAACTCTAGACCTCGCTGTGGTTGTGAAAAGTTGACAAGACCAGTCAGGCTTGAAGGAAGTCCTGGTGGTTCTTGTTCCCAACATTTTACATTAGTGAAGCACATTTGTCCTACGTGAAGAACTAATGCCCATAGATAGTTATGAAGACCAGCATGTCAATCATTCGGACATTCGGTGAGAATCCCTCAGAGTTTAACTAAATTATTGATCCAGCGGTTGTATTGATATATGTATGTACATATACATATATAATGTTAACTTCTTATAAGGGTAATTGGACCTGGATATGCCCTCTGGACAGGACCTGGGAATGGGACCTGGACACGCCCCCTGGACACGTCCCCTATAATGGACAACAGTCCAGTGGATATTTAAGGAATAAGTTAGGCAGTTGGGGTGGGGGTGGGGCAGCAGAGCCTGCTGGCCCTCAGGAGCCAAAGGCCAGGCCCAGGGGCTAAACTTACATAAGTGAGATGTTGGCTACTCCACCTCTCTCTCTCTCTCTCTCTCTCTCTCTCTCTCTCTCTCTCTCTCTCTCTCTCTCTCTCTCTCTCTCTCTCTCTCTCTCTCTCTCTCTCTCAAAGCCTGGTCCTACAGGCCTCCCTGGTGTATCTCTGGCCCAGATCTCTCTCTATCAGAAACCCCCCAGCAGTGGTAGGCTTCAGACTGGGAATAAAACGATGCATTGTTTCTGCCTCTTTCTCTCTCCCTCCCTTTCTTCCTCTCCCTCCCTCCCTCCCTCACTTTCTCTCCCTGCTTCCCTCCTTCCCTCTCTCTCCCCTTCTTT
This sequence comes from Suncus etruscus, assembly GCF_024139225.1. NCBI lineage: Eukaryota > Metazoa > Chordata > Mammalia > Eulipotyphla > Soricidae > Suncus > Suncus etruscus. Next base: position 805,391 of record NC_064858.1, on the reverse strand, counting down.
CTCTTTCCTCTCTCTCCCTCCCCTCCTGGGCTGCTCAGGCAGGACTTAAACTCCAGGGTCACTAAAAGTAAGAAGCATCATCAGGGATTTTGTAGACTGCCCCCTACACAGTCCAGGATGATAGAACCTTGGTCTGAATAACAGCATGAGATGCTAATGCCCCCTTTTCATAGTTTCTGTTCCTGAAAACAAGGCCAAAAGTAAAATCTCTGTATTACTAATTTAAGTGCTTTTCTTGATTTTTTCTGTTATAGTGCAATATCTATTAGAGACTCCCTAAATTGAATTGACTTACAATACTAAAAGCCTACTTTCTGCTCATGTTCATATCAATAGTGGTTAACTACAGATTAGACTTGTGTCTCTTGTGGGCTACAGAGAGAAAATTCAGACAGCAGAAGGAAAAATAATCCAACATCCTTGCACAGTGTTTAATAATCTGGTTGGATGTAGCATACGAATCTTCAACTCACATACCAATGACAGTCAGTCCTATGGCCAATCCCAAAGTCTGTGGGACAGAGAGAAAGTGCACAATTGGGAATGACAGTGAGATTTCTCACAATCTATCATGGGTGTAAATATGGCTTCCTCTGAAATACTAAGAATTCACTTGCTCCCTAAAGGAAATCTCCAAATTATCCTTTAATCACTCCTTTATACTTAAAGTCCTGTACCCCATATTAGCAGTCTAGACTATATTGATTCCTTGCTCTTTAGATAATTAAAAAGGTAAATTGTTTACCTCATATGCAAGCACGATTTAATATTGCTTCAGGGTTATGAAAATAAGTTCTTACAGAAATGGAAGGTTGGGAGATGAACAATTTCACGGGCAGAGTCCTGAAATCACTCTGAAGAGACATTAAATGATCCACCCATACCTTATTGATAAACAATCTTTCTTTATTACCCTTAATGCCCAATCCCTCAGAAAATATCATTAAAAATTTTGATTCTTGATTCTGTATTTTGGGATGGCCATAAATCTTCATCAGCACCATCTAATATATTAGGATAGGGTTCCAAATCATATTTTTCTTTGGGGTTCAATAGAATACTAGGGACTCCAGATAAATCAAGTTCTCAAACAACTACTAATATTTGAATACAAGATTCAGCTCTTTAAAGAACTAATTTGCATAATTTCTAGATATTGATAACCAATGAAGTTATCAATAATTCTTCAGAAGACATGTTTCTTTTGTAGCTTAAAGTAATTTCCAGCAACATAATTTCCCAAATTGTAGAAAATTTAGGAAATATACATTTCCTAAAGTGTACCTCATAAGTGATAACAAAAATGGGCTGCATTGCAGAGACAAGGAAACCCAGATGCATGGCTTGAAAATGGCCACATATCCTATGGAAAATAGTATGGAAGGCTACTAAAATTTATATTTTCTTAGAAATTGAAGAATAGAATGACTATATCATTCATAAGTTCTTCTGGGAATTTATCCAGTGGAAATAATAGTAACCCCTCTGAGTGCTTTTTGTTTGGGGGGCCACACTGAGTAGTACTCAGGGATTACTCTTGGCTCTATGCTCAGAGATCAAGAGGGACTTGGGAGACCATATTGGAAAATGAACCCAAGTTGGCTGCATGGAAGACAAGTACCCCACCCATTGTACTATCTCTCTGGCCTCCTTTCCATTGGTCTTTTTTTTTTTGTTTTTTGGGCCACACCCATTGACGCTCAGGGGTTACTTCTGGCTGTGCACTCAGAAATCACTCCTGGCTTGGGAGACCATATGGGACGCCAGGGGATTGAACTGTAGTCTGTCCTAGGTCAACATGGCAAACACCCTACCACTGCACCACCGCTCTGGCTCTTCTGGCCTCCTTTCCATTGTTCTTAATAACAGTAGTTACAGTCACCAAATTTGGAAACAACATAAGTATTCATCCATAGATGAATGGATGAAGAAATTGTAGTGAGGTCCAAGTAGAGAGCTAAAAATGTTAGTGTGCCTTGGATTCAGACCGTGGGTTCAATTCTCGGCAACACATGACAAAAAAAAAAATAACCCCACAAAAATATAGGATAAAAAGTTATCCCTTTACCTAACTGATGATGTGATAGTGTGATATGTATGTATGTGCAAATAACCAAGAAACTGAGAAAAATAAATCTTATTTGTGGTTACCAGAGAATTGAGAGGAGGAATTGAGGATAGAGGTTACAAACTGAGATGTAAAATAAATAAATAAATAAATAAATAAATAAATACTGGGGGTATAATGTCCAAGCAAATAATATGCTTCTATATGATATATAAGAAAGTTGCTAATGAGTAAATGAGCAGAATTTTCAGCCTAGGGAGAAAATCACTTTCTGCTATTTTGTACTTTTTATTGTTTCTGTACAGAAGATGGGATCAACCTAATGTGAGAATCATTTCCCAATATATGGGCATGTGTCTTTGAACAGGTGGGATCTATTTTGGATCATTTAGAAATTCCATGATGTGTGTCATAGAGTATAAATGTCCCAATAAAGATGTAGCCTGCCACAGACCTGATCTGTGTTGCTCTATATCTGATTGGAACCACGATTCTAATGGAGCAGCAGTGAGCAAAACATCAGTAACATCCAAATATATAAAAATGAAACCACTGCCAATTACTGCTCAATTATTTTGTGAGGGGAAAATCCTCTGAACTAAATGCCTATAATTTGAGGCCATTTGGCTTTTAAAAGAGAGAGAGATTTAGTCTTTTAGTCATTTTTGTTCCTTAAGATTTAGTCACTCTTGGTCTTCTTTGTTCCACAAGGCACTTTTGTACGACCCACATTATTGAATAAAAATGCCCTTTATCAGTTCCAAGGGGGTGAGGCAGAGGCAGAGGCAGGCTCAATTGGGTCCTTCCTATAACATTGAGTTTTGAACTCTATTTCTTAAGTCCACCTTTTGTAGTTGCAGAGAAGAAAAAATTTTATTTTCAAGCTGTCTAGTCCATAAGTTATTTTCTGAAATTCTCTAAGTTGAATAATTTTTAGAGTGACTAACCTACAACATGTAAATTGTCCAACTTGCATCACACCCCCATATCTTTGACTAAACAGATGCTCATTCCAAGGTAGTAGTCCAATATAGATTTAGTGAATGTTTTTCTACCAAAATAGAAGTGGGCCAATTTTCTCAACATCCCCACAAGCACTGTAACTGCTTATTTTCTGGACTGATCTGAATATTTTAGTTTTCTATTCTGATTTTATTATTATTTTTGTAACTCACAGCCAGGGCCAATTTACTTACTAGTTTTCATTTTGTTATTTCTATGGTAAGACATGAGCTTACCATACTTTTTAGGTGATCTGAATTATAAACTCCTTTGTTGTTGTAGTTGTTGTTGTTCACATCTGTAGTTACTGTGGGCTTTAAGGGTGTCTAAATCATTTCTGCATATTTGGTCTTTTTTCTGGGATGCAGGTTGAAGGATATGTTACTCTGGTGGCCAGAACAACATAAGCGATGACCAACAGAACATGTGCTGACTCTGAGGTTTTGTTTGGGATGTAACACCTCATTTCGGCGCAATGCTGTTGCCAAAAGCAACTCGCATGCCCAGGAATGGGAATGGGAAATGTGCATTAAAAGATTCTCAAAGATATCCTTTCAAAATATACAGGAAGGTATTTTAATTAGAAAAAAGAAAGCAAGAATCCTCACAGATCAGATAACTTTTGCCCATGTGCAACTGGGACAAGATATAAGCACCTTCTCTTGATATATCTTCATAGAGGCTGCATGATATTATTTAGGGGATGAATAGATTTCTTTGTACTTATGTTCTCTGCTTCTTGTCATTTTTTTATCTAGAAGAAAGGGGAGAAATGAGGGCTGAGGATAAAAGGAAAGAAGCAAGGCACATCGAGCTGCCTTTTTACTTTTGCTGGAACCAGTGTCTCCTAATAGACCTTTTCTGTCCTGTTGCTATGGAGATAGAACAAAATACGGATCAACATTTACTCACTGTTGCCACCTGTTTTCTTGTTGACATGCAATGTAGTCAACAGGCTTGGAAATGAATAAAGTGGATCCTTGATGAAGCTCCCTAGAGTGTGCATTAAAAAGCACTCTCCTAAGCCTGATGTTTCCAAGTAATGCATGAACTGCCTGGTCCTTTGCGGAGCCTAATCAGGATGGAGAAAAATAAGAGCATTAACAAATCAATTTTCATGAAGCAAAAGGCGAAGCCTGATGAACAGCATTGGCCCCAGAGTCTGGACCATCTATCTCTCCTCATTCCTAGAAGCCTTTTCTGGCTTCAGGATGGGACAGCTGCTGAGGACATGTTCTATGATTCACACTTTTACGAGCCAAATCATGGACTACTGGGGCCGCGTTTTTAAAAAGTGATTCTTTCCTGCAAAGTCATGTTCAAGTCTATCTGTGAAGATCATGTGAAGTTGAGAAACAGTCCCAAGGGAGCACCAGTGAGTAAAGCCATCCGAGTCAACACAACTTGTGTTTACAAGCAGACTTTCTGCCCACACACAATCTCATTTCTCCAAGACACACACATCAGACTGTCTTGAGCAAGGTGTTAGCTAATTGTTTTTCGCTTTGCCTCAGGTTGCCTACACCTGTCAAGTTGATGACAGATTAACATACTAATTGATTCTATTGGAACATTGAAAAAATGTTGGGCCGGGAAGGTGGCGCTAGAGGTAAGGTGTCTGCCTCGCAAGCGCTAGTGTAGGACGGACCGGACCGCCGTTCGATCCCCCGGCGTCCCATAGGGTCCCCCCAAGCCAGGAGCGATTTCTGAGCGTATAGCCAGGAGTAACCCCTGAGCGTCAAACGGGTGTGGCCCAAAAACCAAAAAAGAAGAAAAAGAAAAAGAAAAAATGTTATGAATGTTATGAATATGTTGCTCTCTAGACTCACTTATCCTTTATATTTTATTTCTTAATGATATTTGACATGAAAACTTATCTCAAACAAGTTTTGGAGGGATGTTTGGTTTTGTTTTTTGGAGGGGTTTGGGACCATACATGGCAGTGTTCAGGATCTTTTCCTGGCTCTGCACTAAGGGTTCACTCTCGGCAATCTCAGGCGGCCATGCTGGGGTTCTGGGGATCAAACTTGCGTTGGCCTCATGCAAAACAAACTGCTCTACCTTATGTATTATCACTCTGACCCTAAAATAAGCTTGGACAACATAAACAATACGACTTACACCACTTTTCCTATAAAATTATCTCATCTAGGACCACAATAGCACAGCAGTAGAACATTTGTCTTACACGTAACCTATCTAGGACAGATCTATGTTCGATTCCTGGCATCCCATGTGGGCCCCCGAGCCTGCCAGGAGCTATTTCTTAGCACTGAGCCAGAAGTAACCCCTGAACACCACTGAGTGTGCACCCAAAAATCCAAAAGCAAACATACAAAAACAAACAAAATATCTCATCTATTCTGGATAGATATATTTTTGGTTAAGTTTTTTACATGATCAACTCTGTGTTAATATTTTATGTTAAGTTTTTCTTTTTTTCTGTTCTTTGATCACAGCTAGTTATACTCGGGTTACTCCTAGCTCTGCTCTCAGAAATTACTCATGACAGTATTTGGATATCATATAAGATGCTGGGTATTGAATCCAGGCTGGCTGCACATAAGACCTACTGTACTATATAGCTCCAGACTCTATAAATACACTATCTTATGCAAAAAAAATGTTCCTGAAGGTGTTGAGGAATGTGTCTGTTCAATATTCTTAGTTGATATATCTGTTTATTTAAGTAGAAAACAATAAAAATGAAAATATAGAGATTTTTCAAACATGGAGAAAAATCATAGAAATGAAATATATGTTAACAAATGAAGACATTTGTGTTCAATAAATATAATAGCTTGGGTTTTTAAATAATAAATAGGAATAAAGGATAGAAAGATAGTATAGAGTTAACTTGCCTCACACATAGTGGAACCTTACTTGAGTTTTCCCACACCAAAAATCCTGAGCCCCACCAAGAGTGATCCATCCCTGAGCTTTACTGGTTGACTCAAAACACTGTAAATCAGAAGGCAGACTAAAAGAACATGTACAAAAATAATTACAAAAATGATAAATAAGGGACTGACTAAAAAACTTAAATGGACTAGATAAAAAGTTCTCCATGCAGGAACTCTGGGTTCCTTCCATCCCTGACATAGTCCTCCATCATCTCTGGGAGTCACCCTGAGCACAATTCCTTGAGCATTCCCTCACCATCCTGGGTCTGGTACCTTAAAAATCCAAGAAGAGAATAAATAATTGAAAATCTTACTTGGGACATCTGAAGCTCAGAGAAAAATACCAGACACATTAGGAATTAGAATCTACAGAAGAGAAAATAAAGAAATGGATGAATGCAAGATATAAAGACTACAAATGATGTCTGAGTCTATTACAAAATTGATGAGACTGTCAGAAGTCCAGTGAGCATCAAGGAAGGTCATTCCCATGGCGTCTATGGCTTAAAGTGTCAAATACCAATTCAATGAGGAAAAGCATAAAAGAAGCCAGATAGAAACAGATACATCATGTTTAAAGAAACAATAATTTAAAAAAAGACAGAATTCTAAACAGGAATAATTGAAGCCAGAAAACAAATGAAACATCTTCTCTAAAGGAACAAAAGAAAATTACTTAGGACCAAAAGTTCTATATTATGTGGAAAATACTTTTAAATGAAAGCAAAAGCAATGTTTTTGAAAAAGTTTGCTAACGTAATTCCCTTGAGAGAAAGAGCCAAAGGGCTTTTAATGCAGAATAATCCCTAAGAGAAATGGACACAGAAGAAAAGCTTGTTATTTACAGTTACTTTGTTCAGTTTCATGAGTTGGTTTGTTCTTTGTATTTCACATAGGAGAGAAACCGACATTATTTTCTTTTTCCTTTCTTTTTTTTTTTTTTTGTTTTGGTTTTTGGGCCACACCCATGCTCCTGGCTATGTGCTTAGAAATCGCTCCTGGCTTGGGGGGGGACCATATGGGACGCTGGGGGATTGAAATGTGGTTTGTCCTAGGCAGACGCTTTACCTCTAGTGCCACCTCTCCAGCCCCAAAACCTACGTTATTTTCTGTCTTATTCATTCCCCTTTGCAGAGTCACCTTAAATCCATCCACATAGTTGAAAAAGATCAAGTTTCATATTAATAGTTAAGTAGGCTCCTGTTGAGTTTGGGTGACTAATATTAGATTAGTTGTCATATACATTTATTGAGATGGGAAAACATATGACTAGAATTCATATTCTGTGTAAAACCAATGTTAAACCAATTAAAAATAAAAGGCTAAGTAGGCAGTTAAATTAAAATGCATATCAGTGTACGAAACAATGATGCTATGATTTTACAGTATTCCAAAGTAGAATTAAAGTGCAAGATAACAATAATGCAGGGCTAGAGAGATAGCATGGAGGTAGGGCATTTGCCTTACATGCAGAAGGTTGATGGTTTGAATCCTGGCATCCCATATGGTTCCCCAAGCCTGCCAGGGGCGATTTCTGAGCACTGCTGGGTGTGATCCAAAAACCAAATATATATATATATATATATATATATATATATATATATACATATATTTGCATTATTGCTATATATATATACATATATATATACATATATATATAGCAATAATGCAAAAGGTGGTACTGAACTATTTTATGTTTCTATTATTAGTGACTGGCAAACCAGGAAAAGTAAAGATTCATATGAGTATTTATTAAATTTAAATAACATATGTAATAATCCACTGGCTGTCTTTATAATAAAGTGTCATATAGGGGCCGGAGAGATAGCATGGAGGTAAGGCGTTTGCCTTTCATGCAGAAGGTCATCGGTTCAAATCCTGGCATCCCATATCGTCCCCCGTGCCTTCCAGGAGCAATTTCTGAGCATGGAGCCAGGAATAACCCCTGAGCACTGCCGGGTGTGACCCAAAAACCAGGAAAAAAAATAAATAAAGTGTCATATAAAATTATTTTAAAGATTCAAAAGTTGATGTCAGAATTTTTTATTGGTTTTAAAGTAGTAGAGGAGAAAGAAACATAAGCTATGAGAAATCCAGTAGTAACTTAGTAAAATGTAAATGAACTTTTTTCTGTCCAGTGATATGAACTCTTCACAGTATTCTAACAGTGACTGTCATATTAATACATTTAATCTTATAATAAGCATTGCAGAATTAATAGAACTCCTTTAATAATTAATAATAATAATAATAATAATAATAATAATAATAATAATAATGAATAGAGCAAGGACCTAAGAGACAGTTCAGGTGTTGACTTTGCACATGACTTACTGGGTTTGATCCCTGGGATCCTAGATCATCCTCTAAGTCCCACCAGGAGTGATTCTTGTGCACAGAGCCAAGAGTGAAACCTGAATACTTCTGAATGTGTCCCCCCAAAAACCCATAAAACTCAGCTCAATTGTTTCTGTAATTTTGTAATGTAATGAAGTACAAATTTGCAAAACCAAAGAGCCAACAACTTGTGGAAAGGGACATAAAAGACAAAAGAAACACTTACCTAGGGTCACAGTCACCAGACACTGATAGGAATAGTTTAATTAAAATAACTAACAAATTGATAAGGTCAATGACAATAGCATTGACAATTTTAATACTTGGGGTAGTATTCACAATAAAAGTGTGCAAAACCATTCACAAAGCTATGAAATATCACTTGCATAAAGCATAAGAACAAGAATTTTTAAAATATTATATAATATTAAAAGAATCATTACGGCAAATAGGTCAATTCACCTTGATTTGACTATACATTCAGATGGAATCCTGATAAAAAAATTTAGCAGATATTTTAGAAAATAGATAAAGTGTTCCTCAAATTTATAAGGAAATGACAAGAAAAGAACACAAAGCTATGAGGTTTCAACATTTAATACAATACTATATAGGTACACCAGAGCTCAATAGAATAAAATAATGCCAGTTCCTCAAAAAGGTGGCCACACACATATACTCTCTCTCGATATATATATATATATGCATTTGTATATATACACAATCTATATATACATTTATACACTTGTATACTTGAGTTATGACACAAATATACCTTAAAGCAATGGGTAAAATAATTGCATTTTGAAACTCCTAAATTATCCATATGTAATATCCTGGTTAATATGAAATATCCTGATATTTTGATATCTTGATATTTTGATACTCTTTGATAGCATCAAAAAGTAAAACTATGGAAAATTTTTAGATCAAAAGAAAATAATGATAAATCACAAAGACCTGGTCCATGATTTTGTGAGCAACAAAGATTTCTTTAAGAATTAGGAAATTGGGAAAGAAATTCCACTTACCTTTCTCATTTTGATCTTGAAAGTCTTCCATACTTTTTTTTTTTTTTTGACCCCTCCCCCAAAGTCTTCCATACTTTCTTCATGCTTGTTTCGGTTTACCTCTGTTTTGTTTTTTGAAGGGAGTACTCCCAAGCAATTTTGGGAGACCCAGAGTTTCCTCCAAGCAACTTTTGGCTCACCAGGGTTGGAGTTCCTTCGATGCAGTGTTACTCGGAGCTTGTGGTGCTACCAGATATTACCCAGGCCACCCCAGAAATGCTTAAGAGCTCTACTTCAACCATGCTGGAGAAGCTTTGGAGGGAGGGATCACACCAGGTCAATTGAGTGCAAAAGTACTTCCCTTTTTAAAATAAAAATTTTTATTTAAGCACAATGGTTACAAACATGTTCATAATTGAGTTTTGAACATAACCCCTTCACCAGTGCAACTTTCCTGTCACCAGTGTACCCCCAAAATTAGTGCAGGTGACTTAGTTACATCTTTATTATCTTCCACAGCAGACAAAATAATCCATTGTTAATATAAAACACCAAGCCATAATATGAATGATCTGGGAAAAATAATGAGGTGACCTTATGATTTCTGGCATTTTTAGAGTTGGACATAGTTTTGAGTCCCATGGTGCAATTATTAGGAAATGTTCGTCCCTTAAGATTTATGCATCTGACTACATTAACATAATGTCTTAGTATACAATTATTATTATCTCCTAAGTGCTATGTTCTCATGATTATAATTCACTTGAAATTTTTAATGCATTAATTGAGATATAGGTCTTGAACATACAAAATAAAGTTGTATAATAGAGGAGATGGCTAGACAATTCTTTCAACATTTTCTTTCCAAAAGATTCGTAGTTCAATGAAGAGAAATAGCAAGGAAGAATTGAAAAAATTAAATTTTTAGGGCTGAAGTGGAGGACACAATTTTACTTTAAGTTGTTATCTTGCTCTTGGGATTATCATAACATATGAAAATCATCTTTTTTATTTATCCTGTTGCTGGCTAAATTTATATGTTCCAATGCCATGGAATAAAACTGAGAAAACTTATGATTTTGCCACACCTATATTAGGTAATAACGTAAAAATAATCTTACTTGTTAGGGTGTTTTTTTCCCCTTACGTATATACTTTGCAAAATAATATTATTTGCCTTAAAAGTGAAAGTGTGAAGCAGAGCTGGGGGAGTATAGCAGCTTTGAAAATATTGAACAGGGAAACAGAATTGAGAATATTGATATAAAGTTGGTTTTTCTATTCAGTTTGTTGATTTGGTATTTTTTTTAGTTTTGGGGTTGGCAAGAGGGAGGAAGGAGTTCTGACCACAGAACAACATACATGGGAGTGAACACAGAACCTTGCTGACCACAGAACAACATACCTTTAGTGGTATCTGTGATCTTGGATGTTCTCATAGCCAAATGGGATTTAGGAAGTAAAGGCATTGTGGAATCATGAATAGGAGACAGAGAGTTTTCCTTCATCTTCAATCTCAAATAATTTACCTTCATCTCTTCTCACCAATTCTACCTCTCTGCACATGCAGTCTAGCCACTGGAGGAGCTCTTGTGATTCAGAAATGCCTTTGTGATTGCTGAGTGAAAATGGGACTAAGGCCCCACTTACAGTTCATGACCAAGGAATTAGCTCTCAGATGGTTACTGTTTCCTGTGATTACATGGGAGGCCTTCTTCAAGAGAAGAACCCTGATGCACAGATCCATAGCAAAACTTTCTGTTCCTCTTAAGACAACTCTTCTGATCTTGATAACCTTTTATTTTCCTCTTATTAAGTCTGACCATATTTTCCTACATAGTTATATCCCATACTTATATTACAATATATCCTTCACTTAGAACTAGGGTTTTGCTGAGGCTTATGAGTAAAGGTTATTTTTTTGTGCCTACCAGATATTTCAGCTGCAATTTTGAATTACATGGCACTTTTTTCCTATAAAATCACTAAAACCCAGTCAGGCAACTGTTATTTCTACTTTACAGTTGAGATAGCCACACAGGCAGGTTGGATAATTTAGAGAGTTGCAGAGCTTAAAGAGAGGGAGAATCAAGGTTTCAGCCCAGATGGTCTGTGGCCAAGTTTGTTCCTTTCACTGCAGTCTGCAGTTTCTCATCATGTCTAGAGTAATCATGAGAAGTATGTTTGGCAAGGGGTCTTGAAACACTGAGAGTAAAATGACAAGAACAGCTGTCCATGATCTATTTAAGACAAGGAATGGAAAATCCTGTGAAAATTGACCAGGGTTGAGGTAAGAGCTCAGCAAGCCAGAAGGGTTCCTTGGTGGCCAAATGGTCAGAAATGCAGCAGCTCAGGAATGGCCTTTCTGATCTCAGGAACATGATATGTGTCCTCACCAGCTGCTCCTTTGCCCCAGCTCCAGCCCCAGAAGCGAGGACAGGCCTGGTATGGCTGGTTACAGCAGTATTGAGAATTCTGCAGTGCCCATTAAGAATTCAAGCAAGTGGGTAACTAAGGGAATATAGATACCCAAGTTTTCCAGATAAGAGTACAAACTGGGGTGATAGAGGATGCATTGTTAGGGGCATGTTTTCTAACAGGTAAGCATCTTTGAGTCCAGATTTTTCCAGCATGTTCACATCTCATCTATCAGGTATAAAGGTTGACATGGGGCTGATTTATCTTTTGATGTCCATTTTCACCACATTCAATCCTCCCAAGATACAACATTCAAAACATTCTTTTAGGGGCAGCAGGGAGATTTTTCTCTTGTATCTATAATTATTGAGTTGATAGAAGTATCTTGAACAACTGTTTTGTGTGTTTATCTGCTTTTCTGTAGGCATCTAGTTTCTTGACCTAGGATATTTCTGGGAGCTATAAATCTCAACTATCAAACTATAAAAAAAAAAAGTGCAAAATTGAATTCTGGAATGCATAGGACATGGAAATTTCATAGTCTCTCTATGTCTTATATTCACTCATCAAGGCAAACCTGAGTTAAAATAATATTGCATAAGGAATCCTATACACAGACCTGATTTCTCTTTTATTATTTCTATTATCCCTTCATCTTGACTTTCAATACCAGTGAAACATGGGAACTAAAATATAGGAATAAAATAATGTGGATGCACTTTAGGCCATGTGTGTTAAAAGCTCCAGATATCCCAGACATGGCTAAATGCATTTGAGATTAGTAGTCCCACTTTTTTATGTTTGGTCCCTGAGAGTAATCAGAAATCATCTCCAGGATCCTGAGGTGGAAGATGAATGTGAAAAGCCAGGATAGTTCCATGCATCGTATCTTCATCATAGCCCATAGCTTCTTTTCACACACCAATTTGGGGATCTGTTTGATTTGAATCTATGTAATCTACTGAAACATCCAGCGTCTTGGGTCAACAATTCTGTATGCTTCATGCTCCAGAAACTCTCACTTGGTTTCCTATGTAACTTTCCAAGTTCCACTTACTTCTTAGCCTACGTATACATATCTGTGAGGATACTACAAAGGCAGACCGTGACTGTCATTGGTTACACCTTGAAGGGAGTAAGGAAGAACTAAATGATGGAGTGGGAGAAAGGAGTGTTAAAATCTTGGTGACACAGCCACCTTTATGAAACTGTGAAAACGAAGCAGACACTGCCTTTTCTGATCCTGTGTGAAGAGCACTTGGGAGAGATAATTCCACTGTTGCAATGAACCTGTGAAGTCCTTCGATACTTTTTTCTAGGTCCTAGTCTTCCTTAATGAAGCCAGAGTGTTAGTGAATTAGCAGAGTTAACAGACTTCTGGGGGCGTGGAATTACAAGGTAAAGCTGATGCAATCTTTAAGCTCAGAAACCAAGAACAGTTGAATAGGTGTATGTCACAGGAGCCTGATTTGGCAGAGTTCCCAGTGCTCAAGCAAGACTAGTACAATAAGAGTTCAAAATAATTAAGCCTAGTTTTGGCCTCTACTGAAAAATGCATGCAACAATGCATATAACAAAATATAAACACAGCTACCCTTTCAAATTCCTTAGTTCCAGTTACCAGTACTCAACTGCAGTCCAAAAATATCAGTACAAAGATAGCTTTTGAGAGGCAGTATTGACATAATTTTTGTTACACTTACACTGCTATAGAAACTCTTGTTTAGTATTGTTGTTGCCAGACTTTTACTGTGTCTAATTTTTAAACTACACATTAATTATAGGCACAAACACATAGGGGGAAATGGAGCAAGAAAATTTTCTTCAACAAACATTGTTGAGACAACTGGTCAGCCACATGCAAAAAAGTGAACTCAGACCTTCATCTAACACCATGCACAAAGGCCAAATCAAAATGGATTAAAGACCTTGATATCAGATAGACAGAAGAAAATGTAGGCAAAATACTCATGACTTTGAGACATCTTCAAGGAGTGTAAGATCACCTCTCGCATCATATTTCCAACCCCAGGTAAGCGACTCTAAAGCCGGGTCATGCATGAAACCAGGCTGAGGGTCAAACATATGTAGTCTGGAAATCTATCTTGTAACAAGAGTGAATACCCTGCCAGAACAGTTGTTTTCATTGAGTACAGAGACTACTCCAGATGGAGTAGCAAGAAAAGACAGATAGCTCAGGCTATCCTGATGCAGGTTTATATGTAAGACAATCTCTGTTTTGGAGTAAAAACCAATTTGTAAACAGAAAGTAATCACTTATGATCTTTGTTTTGAGTGAAATCAAACTGTAAATAAACAGATACAAAGAAATCAGGGATGATCCTTGTTTTGAGTAAAATAAGGTGTAATCTAACAAAGGAGGAAATACCACTGTCTAAACAAGTGGAAGCAGAGATAAAAAATGGGACTACATTAAACTGAGAATCTTCTGCACTTCATAGGAAACAGTGATTAGGATATAAAGGCCACTCACAGAATGGGAGAAAATATTCACCCAATACCCATCAGATAAGGGGCTAATACCTAAGATATACAAAGTACTGATATGCAAAGAACTGAACAAGAAAAAATATCTAACCCTATCAAAAAATGGGAAGAAGAAAAGAACAAACATTTCCTCAAAGAGGAAATACAAACAGCCAAAAGACACATGAAAAAAGCTCCACATCACTAATTATCAGAGACATGCAAATCAAAACAACAATGAGATATCATCTCATGCTACAGAGATTGGCACACATCATAAAGAACAAAAGAAACCAGTGCTGGCATGGATGTGAGGAGAAAGGAACTTACATTCACTGCTTGTGGGAATGCCTTCTAGTCTAGCCTTTCTGGAAAGCAACATGGATATTCCTCAAAAAAATGGAAATTGAGCTCCCATATGATGCCCCGATACCACTCCTAGGGATATACCCTAGAAACACAAAAACACATCATGCCTCTGTTTATTGCAGATAGCCAGAATCTGGAAACAACCCAGGTGCTTGACAACAGAAAACTGCTATATCTACATAATGGAATATTATGCAGCTGTTAGGAAAAAGGAAGTCATGAAATTTGCCTCTACCCTTCTTTTTTTTTTTTAATTTTTTTTTTATTTAAACACCTTGATTACATACATGATTGTGTTTGGGTTTCAGTCATAAAAGGAACACCACCCATCACCAGTGCAACATTCCCATCACCCAAGTCCCAAATCTCCCTCCTCCCCCCCCAACCCCCACCTGTACCCTAAACAGGCTCTACATTTCCCTCATACATTCTCAATATTAGGACAGTTCAAAATGTAGTTATTTCTCTAACTAAACTCATCACTCTTTGTGGTGAGCTTCCTGAGGTGAGCTGGAACTTCCAGCTCTTTTCTCTTTTGTGTCTGAAAATTATTATTACAAGGGTGTCTTTCATTTTTCTTAAAACCCATAGATGAGTGAGACCATTCTGCGTTTTTCTCTCTCTCTCTGACTTATTTCACTCAGCATAATAGATTCCATGTACATCCATGTATAGGAAAATTTCATGACTTCATCTCTCCTGACAGCTGCATAATATTCCATTGTGTATATGTACCACAGTTTCTTTAGCCATTCGTCTGTTGAAGGGCATCTTGGTTGTTTCCAGAGTCTTGCTATGGTAAATAGAGCTGCAATGAATATAGGTGTAAGGAAGGGGTTTTTGTATTGTATTTTTGTGTTCCTAGGGTATATTCCTAGGAGTGGTATAGCTGGATCGTATGGGAGCTCGATTTCCAGTTTTTGGAGGAATCTCCATATCGCTTTCCATAAAGGTTGAACTAGACAGCATTCCCACCAGCAGTGGATAAGAGTTCCTTTCTCTCCACATCCCCGCCAACACTGTTTATTCTCATTCTTTGTGATGTGTGCCATTCTCTGGGGTGTGAGGTGGTATCTCATCGTTGTTTTGATTTGCATCTCCCTGATGATTAGTGATGTGGAACATTTTTTCATGTGTCTTTTGGCCATGCGTATTTCTTCTTTGTCAAAGTGTCTGTTCATTTCTTCTCCCCATTTTTTGATGGGGTTAGATGTTTTTTTCTTGTAAAGTTCTGTCAGTGCCTTGTATATTTTGGAGATTAGCCCCTTATCTGATGGGTATTGGGTGAATAGTTTCTCCCACTCAGTGGGTGGCTCTTGTATCCTGGGCACTATTTCCTTTGAGGTGCAGAAGCTTCTCAGCTTAATATATTCCCATCTGTTAATCTCTGCTTTCACTTGCTTGGAGAGTGCAGTTTCCTCCTTGAAGATGCCTGTAATGTCCTGGAGTGTTTTGCCTATGTGCTGTTCTATATATCTTATGGTTTGGGGGCTGATATCGAGGTCTTTAATCCATTTGGATTTTACCTTTGTACATGATGTTAGCTGGGGGTCTAAGTTTAATTTTTTGCAAGTGGCTATCCAATTGTGCCAACACCACTTGTTGAAGAGGCTTTCCCTGCTCCATTTAGGATTTCCTGCTCCTTTATCAAAAATTAGATGGTTGTATCTCTGGGGAACATTTTCTGAGTATTCAAGCCTATTCCACTGATCTGAGGACCTATCCTTATTCCAATACCATGCTGTTTTGATAATTGTTGCTTTGTAGTACAGTTTAAAGTTGGGAAAAGTAATTCCTCCCATATTCTTTTTCCCAATGATTGCTTTAGCTATTCGAGGGTGTTTATTGTTCCAAATGAATTTCAAAAGTGTCTGATCCACTTCTTTGAAGAATGTCATGGGTATCTTTAGAGGGATGGCATTAAATCTGTATAATGCCTTGGGGAGTATTGACATTTTGATGATGTTAATCCTGCCAATCCATGAGCAGGGTATGTGTTTCCATTTCCGTGTGTCCTCTCTTATTTCTTGGAGCAGAGTTTTATAGTTTTCTTTGTATAGGTCCTTCACATATTTAGTCAAGTTGATTCCAAGATATTTGAGTTTGTGTGGTACTATTGTGAATGGGGTTGTTTTCTTAATGTCCATTTCATCCTTATTACTATTGGTATATAGAAAGGCCATTGATTTTTGTGTGTTAATTTTGTAGCCTGCCACCTTGCTATATGAGTCTATTGTTTCTAGAAGCTTTTTGATAGAGTCTTTAGGGTTTTCTAAGTAGAGTATCATGTCATCTGCAAACAGTGAGAGCTTGACTTCTTCCTTTCCTATCTGGATTCCCTTGATATCCTTTTCTTGCCTAATCGCTATAGCAAGTACTTCCAGTGCTATGTTGAATAGGAGTGGTGAGAGAGGACAGCCTTGTCTTGTGCCAGAATTTAGAGGGAAGGCTTTCAGTTTTTCTCCATTGAGGATAATATTTGCCACTGGCTTGTGGTAGATGGCCTTCACTATATTGAGAAAGGTTCCCTCCATTCCCATCTTGCTGAGAGTTTTGATCAAGAATGGGTGTTGGACCTTATCAAATGCTTTCTCTGCATCTATTGATATGATCATGTGGTTTTTATTTTTCTTGTTATTGATGTTGTGTATTATGTTGATAGATTTACGGATGTTAAACCAGCCTTGCATTCCTGGGATGAAACCTACTTGATCGTAGTGGATGATCTTCTTAACGAGGCATTGAATCCTATTTGCCAGGATTTTGTTGAGGATCTTTGCATCTGCATTCATCAGTGATATTGGTCTGTAATTTTCTTTTTTGGTAGCGTCTCTGTCTGGTTTAGGTATCAAGGTGATGTTGGCTTCATAAAAGCTATTTGGAAGTGTTTCTGTTTGTTCAATTTCATGAAAGAGTCTTGCCAAGATTGGCAGTAGTTCCTCTTGGAAAGTTTGATAGAATTCATTAGTGAATCCATCTGGACCTGGGCTTTTGTTTTTCGGCAGACATTTGATTACTGTTTTAATTTCATCAATGGTGATGGGGGTGTTTAGATATGCTACATCCTCTTCCTTCAACCGTGGAAGATTATAAGAGTCCAAGAATTTATCCATTTCTTCCAGGTTCTCATTTTTAGTGGCGTAGAGTTTTTCAAAGTAGTTTCTGATTACCCTTTGAATCTCTGTCATATCAGTAGTGATCTCTCCTTTTTCATTCCTGATACGAGTTATCAAATTTCTCTCTCTCTCTTTCTTTGTTAGGTTTGCCAGTGGTCTATCAATCTTGTTTATTTTTTCAAAGAACCAACTTCTGCTTTCGTTGATCTTTCGGATTGTTTTTTGAGTTTCCACTTCGTTGATTTCTGCTCTCAGCTTTGTTATTTCCTTCTGTCTTCCTATTCTTGGGTCCTTTTGTTGAGCATTTTCTAGTTCTATTAGCTGTGTCATTAAGCTACTCAGGTAAGCTCCTTCTTCCTTCCTGATGTGTGCTTGCAAAGCTATAAATTTTCCTCTCAGTACTGCTTTTGCTGTGTCCCATAAGTTCTGAGAGTTTGTGTCTTTATTGTCATTTGTTTCCAGGAACCTTTTGATTTCCTCCTTGATTTCATCTCGGACCCACTGGTTATTGAGCATGAGGCTGTTTAACTTCCAGGTGTTAAAGTGTTTCTTCTGAGTCCCTTTGGAGTTCACAAATAATTTCAGAGCCTTGTGGTCAGCGAAGGTAGTCTGCAAAATTTCTATCCTCTTGATCTTATGGAGGTATGTTTTATGTGCCAGCATGTAGTCTATCCTGGAGAATGTCCCATGTACATTGGAGAAGAATGTGTATCCAGGTTTCTGGGGATGGAGAGTCCTATATATATCCACTAGGCCTCTTTCTTCCATTTCTCTCCTCAGGTCTAGTATATTCTTGTTGGGTTTCAGTCTGGTTGACCTGTCCAGTGTTGACAAAGCCGTGTTAAGGTCCCCCACAATTATTGTGTTGTTGTTGATATTATTTTTCAGATTTGTCAACAGTTGTATTAAATATTTTGCTGGCCCCTCATTCGGTGCATATATGTTTAGGAGAGTGAATTCTTCCTGCTCTACGTACCCCTTGATTAATATAAAATGTCCGTCTTTGTCCCTTACAACCTTCCTGAGTATAAAGTTTGCATTATCTGATATTAGTATGGCCACTCCAGCTTTTTTATGGGTGTTGTTTGCTTGGATAACTTTTCTCCAGCCTTTTATTTTGAGTCTATGTTTGTTCTGACTATTCAGGTGCGTTTCTTGTAGGCAGCAGAAGGTTGGATTGAGTTTTTTGATCCATTTAGCCACTCTGTGTCTCTTAACTGGTGCATTTAGTCCATTGACGTTGAGAGAAAGAATTGTCCTGGGATTTAACGCCATCTTTATTTCAAAATTTGGTGTGTCTTTTGGGTAGTCTTGTCTTAGATTAGGTCTTTCAGTTTTTCTCTTAAGACTGGTTTTGTGTCTGTGAAGTTTCTGAGCTGTTTTTTGTCTGTGAAACCATGTATTCTTCCATCAAACCGGAAAGTGAGTTTTGCTGGGTATAGTATTCTGGGTGAAGCATTCATTTCATTCAGTCTTGTCACATTATCCCACCACTGCTTTCTGGCATTGAGCGTTTCTGGTGACAGGTCTGCTGTAAATCTCAGGGAAGCTTGCTTGAACATGATTTCCCCTTTTGATCTTGCTGTTTTCAGAATTCTGTCTCTATCTGTGGGATTTGTCATTGTGACTAGGATGTGTCTTGGGGTGGTTTTTCTGGGGTCTCTTTTGGTTGGTACTCTTCGGGCATGCAGGATTTGATCACATATATTCTTTAGCTCTGGAAGTTTCTCTTTAATGATGTTCTTGACCATTGATTCTTCCTGGAAATTTTCTTCCTCGGTCTCTGGGACTCCAATGATTCTTAAGTTGTTTCTGTTGATCTTATCATAGACTTCTATTTTCGTCTGTTCCCATTCTTTGACTAATTTTTCCATTGTCTGCTCATTTGCTTTAAGTTTTTTGTCCAATCTCTCCTGCTGTATGGAATTGTTATGTATCTCATCTTCCACAGCACCAAGTCTATTCTCAGCTTCTGATACCCTGTCCCAGAGCTTATCCATTTTGTCATTCACTTCGTTTACTGACTTTTTCAGTCCTGTTAGTTGACATGTTATTTCAGTTTGGAGTTTTGTCATTTCTGCCTTCATATTTTCTTGGTTCTTATTAGTGTTCTGTTCAACTCGATCCATGGTTTCTTGGAGTCTGTTGAGCACCTTCCATATTGCTAGTCTAAAGTCCTTATCTGAGAGGTTGATTAGTTGTTCAGTCATTATCTGGTCCTCAGAATTGTCATCTTCATTCTCTATGTCTGATGCTGGCCTGCGTTGTTTCGCCATTGTCACACTTGTATTGTGGGTTTTTCTACGTGTTGTAGTGGTATTCATTGTCTATATGATGTAGGCAGCACACTCCTCTGGCTCTTCCCTTTCTGGATGGGCTGACTTGCCTCTAAGGGAGGGGAGTCCTCCGTGGATGAAGCCTCACACTGGGACAAATCTTAGGCCCGAGCATGCAACAGAGAAGACAGTCCAGAGAGAAATGTTTGCTTCTGTGATATAGCGCCGTTCTTAGTGTGATTTTTCCTTCTTGTTGCAATGGAGTTCTTTCCTTAGAAAGAGTGCACGGCCGCGTAGCGAAGCGGAGCGGCCGTGCTCCTCTGAGCCTCTTTTTGCCCCACTCGCAAGAGTTTCACGCAAGAGGACAGTAGACAGACATAGACAGGTCACACTCACAGTCTTTCACAGCTGAGCCCCACTGGGCCGGTGTACTTTGGCGGATTTTCCCCGCCTGGTGTCACACACAGGGAGCCAGCTTTTGCAAAGGTTAGCCGGTTTTTATGCTCTGAAGTCCCTCCCTGAAAATGGCGTCTGGGAGAGCGAGGTTTCTGGAGGCTCTTTTTGCCCCACTCGCAAGAGTTTCACGCAAGAGGACAGTAGACAGACATAGACAGGTCACACTCACAGTCTTTCACAGCTGAGCCCCACTGGGCCGGTGTACTTTCGCCGCCTCTACCCTTCTTAACCAGGCCTAGGGGGGGTGCGGGTCTGAGTGACCCCAGCACCCCTCTACCGCCTTGCTCCGGATCTCCAGGGCTTTCCCTGGGCCACATGCTTGGGCAAGCCAGCGAGGTGGGGCCCTTGAAGGGGCTTGAAGGTTACCCTAGGCTTTCCCCCATTCCCCACCCGGCTCCTTAGGTCTGGGTGGGGGCTTTGAACTTCCTGCCTCCCAGCTCTTGAAGCACCTTTTTCCTTCCTGGGAGCCAGGAGTCAATGCCAGCATGGGGTTCGGCAGGCCTCCACCATGGGTTCTGAGAGTTGCTCGGTTGCACTAAAGCAGTCACTGGTAAATTTCTTACCAGTCTATATGTTCAAAACCGCGCGGGGGCTAGTGCCCCCGTGCGCACAATATACTTTAATAGTATAAAATAATTATAATAATAATAATCCTTGAATTATGTTTTTGTGTATGCAGAATGCCCATTTTGTACTCTGCCCTTTCGCACACCCCTACAAAAGCTCATTTTTCTCTTTAACTCTCTCACCCCCTACCATCATTACTCCACATTTACCCTTTTTTTTTTGTTTGTTTGTTTTTTTTGTTTTCTGTCCTTAAAGCTTTTTTTTTTTTTTTTGATCATAGTGGCTTACATATTGTTGACAATGATATTTTAGGTACATATTTACATAAAATCAGGGGGAATTCCCATCACCAAATTGTCCTCCCTACACCTCCGTTTTTGTCCTACCACCCATATCCTCTTCCCTCACCCACAGGGTAGCTAGGATGTGTGGTCTCCTCTGTATCTAGCCTACTGCATAGTAGTCTTGCACCTCTTTGGTCCTGGTGTCTCCCTTGTTTCCCCCTCTAATTGGGGGGGGCAGGACTAGCTAGTTCAAGTTACGTGGTTTTGTTTAAAGGAGAGAAAAGTAATAAACTGGGGTAAAAGTCTAATACGCCGAAAATAAGTGGAATTCTTCCAGAGGTTTTCAACATCGGTTTGAGAAATGAAGGAGAGAAAAAAGGTGAAACATTCCACCAGTACAAAAAGAAGTGTCAAATATCCCGTGAAGGCTCCAACAATAAGCACAAGCACCAAAAAACAAAACAAAACAAAACAAAACAAACAAAAAAAACAAAACAAAAAAAAATGAAAACCCACAAAAATAAACACAAAACAAAACAAAACAAGCAAACAAACAAACAAATAAATGTCATGGTCTTGATATAGGAAACATGGCATAGCATACAAAGGAAGAACAGAAAGGAAGAGAAAGAATAAGTATAACTGGGGACAACTTCAATTATCACACCCAAACAGAGAAATTGACCAAAAATAGATGGGTAAATAAAAATAATAATAATAAATGAAAATAAAATAATATATATAAAAAAATAATGATTTGTGCTTTTTTTTTTCCCCTCCTGCCCAGGCACAGTAAATATTGGGGTCATTCGAAAAGGAATTCACTTGGCCTAAGAGATATGGGGTTTCTCCGCCCTTGGAGTGTATTGTCATGGGATCAACTATAGACTCTGTTCAGGATCACTTACTCTCCTGGTGGTGCTTTTGCGGTGTTTGTAAGACCTCTGCTCTGTCCTGGGTGATACTATCAGGCCTCTGTGACTAGGGATCTCAGTATCTGCACAGATCCTGCGGTGGGAGTTATGATGAAGTCAGTCTTTGTGGTTCTAGAAGTTCTGTTCCATCATTGTCATTTTAATTCATCTTCTGTGGTTGGTGATCTTGGTCTTTGCACTGAAGCTAGGATGGCACCTAGGACAGTGTCTTTCTTTGTGCTTCCAGAAGCCCCATTCCATTACAATGGTCTCTGCCAGACCTTTGAAGCTGGGGATCATGTTCATTGTGCAGATCGTAGTTCAAACCCTAGGTTAGGGCTTTTTTATTGGTCCCAAGCTGTATACAGTCTGGTCATGGTTCTAGCAGCAGTCATCTGTAACTCGAAATCTTGGCTTTTGGGCCTTCCAAAGAGTGACAAGTCTTCTGATTTTGTCTTGTCGTTAGCTAGAAAGGTAGGATAACCTTCACTTAGGTCAAGTTGTTCCCATTTTCTTCGTTGTCAGGATGTCATATTAGAGCTGGCATTTGTTGGTGGCCTCGCAGTATTGCGGCTGTCCCGGGTGGGATTTGTTTCCTGTAGCAGTTGTGAAGGACTGTGCCGTTCCTGTGTCTGGGATCCAGGGTTCAAGGCTGGATTGATGGTATCTAAACACCTGAGGTCTAAGTTAATTGCACATGACATATTTTCAAGGTAGGAGATATCCCTCTATTGTAAACAACTATGAGTTCCTATCTCTAATAGATAAGAGCTCTCTTTTTTTTTGATATATATATATATATATATATATATATATATATATATATATATATATATATATATATATATGTAAGAATCCCCCTTTATTTTAGTGTGCCTTTGCAGGGGGAAATGGTGCTACCTTATATTGTTGGTGCATTTGGGGGTGGTCAAAAGGGGAAAACAGAAACAGGTTACATACCCAAAAAAAAAGATGAAAAAATAATAAATAAAAAAAATAGGTATCAAAAATGTATGTGCTTACATATGTATATGTAGGCCGGATTTTTTTTTAAATGAGGTAGCAAAGTATTTAAAGGGCCAAAGTGATGCATATGACTATCTTACATTTGAGGAAAAGCGGGTAAAGAGGTGGTGTGATACAGTTCTTATGCTTATGTTGGAAATACAGGTTTTCCCATTGTCTTTTGGGTTTTTCTTGTGGTGTGTGGGTCCCCAGGCATCTTTCCATCCCATCCCCAGATCTTCTTCAGAGTGGCAAAAGATTTGTGGCAGGGAGGTCCTGGAAGGGTTCTTGCATTGAGGATACTTTTAGACCTAAGTCCGGTTTCAGGTAACAGTCCACGTTAGGGGGAGTTGTTGGGGAGGGCCTCGCAGCATGGATCCGCAGGGGAGTTGGCTGCCTTTTCTTGCAGGAGACGAGGTGTGGGTTTGACTGGGTGTCCTCTTGACTGGGTGCTGGGTAATGGTTCGTTGGGGTAGGAGGTCAATCTTGATGCCTAATAGATTAAGGACTGAGGGTGGAGAGTTTTAATATGGCGGGAGGTCTGTATGGGATTGAGGGGTGGAGGGATAGTTGGATTTCCAGAGAGGGAAAAGGGGAAGGTATATGGAAGGGGTAGGAAGGGAGAAAAGAGAAAATACTTTAGAAGGAAAGGGAGAAGATAAAAGGAAAAAAGTAAAGAGAAGAGTAGAAAAGAGAGAGAAAAAGAAAAAAAAAGAAGAGAAGAAAAAAAAAGAAGATAGAAAATAAAAAAGAAAGTAGTGAGAAGAGAGGAGAGAATAGCAGGGGAATGCTAGTTTGCCTGAATTTGTTCACAGAATAGAGCGTGTAGTTTAAGTCTGTACGTCTCGGTTACTGCTTTGGTGGTCTGGCTGGTCACGTGCTTCAGTTCCTAAAAGAAGGTGTAACCTAGAGATAAAATGTATGTTAAAGAGTTTTCTCGGGGCCATCTCATATTGCAAGCTAGGTATGGTATCTCATGTGGTATCCCGTGCTGCCATCTTAGTTTATCCGCCATTTGTATTCAAGGATGCCTGAGCAGCACGGAAGGAAGTCCCCTGGGGCAGAGCCAAACTGCTCGCGTGGGCTGCTTCTTTGGACGGTCCACATTTACCCTTTTTAACTTTAGTACTGCAGAGTCCTAGTCCTAGTCCAAAGTGGAGTCCACTGGAGTTAACACCCCCCCCAACTATTTCAAAAGGCATAAAATGGACACATTATGTCTTTTCAATATTTTATGTATGTTTTCTTTGACAGCTATAGCTCTTGCTGAATATTTTCTTATACAGTGATGATTTTCCTCATTTTTATCTTCTCTTTGTGAACTTTTCAATAGGGAATTTGTTAAAAGAGTCCCTCAGTTTAATGCTTATGTTTGAACCAAGTCACAGGTATTGTTGGATGTGTTCTTACGCCCCCACATACACCAATAACAGCACGTGGCTTTATTTCTTGTTTGCATAGGCACATTAAAACGGGAAAATACTATACATACAAGTAAGTTTTTATCTAATAGAGATGGGAGCACACAAATCTTGTAGTGCAATTGGACCTTACACCCTGAACATTGACATAATGACCTGGCACAGGCCTCAGAAGAATGGGAATTCTTCATTCACCCCTGATATAAGGAAGCCATCTATGAAACATCCAAGGTTGTCTATAACATCACCTAGAAACAATCCTCTACCAGGGAAGACCCTACCGCTGCTCTGACATCGACCTACTCAAAAGAGATTTCCCTTAACACTGAGAAGACTTAACATCAACAACGACCAGCTTACTGGACAGGGCTTTCTGCGCTGCCCTTTAATTGTGAGGTGAAACTAGAAGATGCTCCACACCAGCCTGACTTTAATGTAGGATATGCAGATTCCAGGATCCTTGATGCCAACAATAGAGACTGTATGAAAAATAAAACTGTATTGACACTACAGACAATGACCTGGATTGAACAAACTAGTTTGCCTGGAACCTAGAGTTGGTCTAATGCCAGGAAACTTCGGGGGTAGGGTCTCCTTGTATTTAGGCCAAGGCTTTTCCTTTCCATGTCCCCCATATTTTGGTGGGCCTATGCAAACAATATTTGCCACTCTAACACCATTTACTGTGCTCCTTTGACTCTAAACCTTACAAAAAGACCCACTTAAACTTTTGATGTTAACTCAAACTAATATGCATGTGCATGAAAATGTAAAAAATACTATGCCTTCAATGTTTAAGGAGTCACATAAATTGCATGGCTATGATTGCTTTGTGTACTGCTAAGAAATGTTATAATGACTACAATCTGGAGACTTGTGGACAAAGTAATTGTACATGGGTTCTGTTTTATCTTTCTTAATGTTCTTTGTAAGTTCAAAATTTAGGTGTCAGCAAGGGGATTTCTTCTGAGAACTTTGTATATGGGTGACTGTCCTTCCCTGTAACTTTACCTTATCCTCTTTCTTTTTATTTTTTTTTTGTTTGTTTTTGGGTCACATCCGGCGGTGCTCAGGGGTTACTCCTGGCTGTCTGCTCAGAAATAGCTCCTGGCAGGCACGGGGGACCATATGGGACACTGGGATTCGAACCAACCACCTTTTTGGTCCTGGATCGGCTGCTTGCAAGGCAAACGCTGCTGTGCTATCTCTCCGTCCTTATCCTCTTTCTTTGCATCATTTTATCATAATTAAAAATAAAGGGCCCGGAGAGATAGCACAGCGGCGTTTGCCTTGCAAGCAGCCAATCCAGGACCAAAGGTGGTTGGTTCGAATCCCGGTGTCCCATATGGTCCCCTGTGCCTGCCAGGAGCTATTTCTGAGCAGAGAGCCAGGAGTAACCCCTGAGCAACGCCAGGTGTGGCCCAAAAAATAAATAAATAAATAAATAAATAAATAAATAAATAAATAAATAAATAAATAAAAAATAAAAACTTAGGGGCCGGAGAGATAGCATGGAGGTAAAGCATTTGCCTTTCATGCAGGTCATCGATTTGAATCCCGACATCCTATATGGTCCACCGTGCCTGCCAGGAGCAATTTCTGAGCCTGGAGCCAGGAGTAACCCTTGAGCACTGCCGAGTGTGACCCAAAAACCACAATAATAATAATAATAATAATAATAATAATAATAATAATAATAATAACAATAAATTAAAAAGGAAATTTGCCTTTACATATATGAACATGGAGGCTATATGCTGAGTGAAATGAATGAGAGAAAGAGAGAGAGAGGGAGAGAGAAATTGACACAGAAAGTCTCACTCATCTGTGGGATATAATAAATATAAAAGATAATATGGTAATAATAACCAAAGAAAATTGAGATGAGCGTTGGGAGGACCAGCCCATGATATGAAGCTTACCACAGAGTGATTAATGCAGTTATAGAAATAGCTGCACTGACAACTACCATTACAATTATTGTGAGAGAAAGAAATAGAATGCTGGTCCTGAAGACAGACGGGGGGAGAAAAGAGGGAAATGGAAGATACTGGTGGTGGGAACATCCAATGGTGAAGGGGGGTGTACATCCTATGACTGAACCCCAACTATGAACATTTTTGCAATCACAGTGCTCAAATAAATTATTTTTTAAACATGAAGGTGCAAACAAAATTAAATTAAGAAAATAACTGTGATTTACAAAGTTATTGAAGATTGAGTTTTAGGTATATACTTTTTTAACACCATCCCACCCTCAGTGTCAACTCCCATCACTAGCGCTCCCACCCTCCATCATCCCTCCTCCCCTGACTGCCTCCTTGACAGACACATTCCAAAGTTGGGTGTTTGCAACTTAGATTTCTGGGTCTCAGTGTGGTTGTGTCTGTGCTTTGGGTTTTTAGCTGTTTGACTCCACCCCTACAGAATAAAACCCCAACCCCTGTTTTCCCTTTACTCTCCTTTCTCATCTCTTCCTTCCTACTTGAGTTCTTTCCTTCTCTGTCCTTCTCCTCCCTAAATTCTGGCAGGCTGAGGGCTCAGTGGGTGGCAGTATGGGATTAGGTTGCTAATTATTAGGTCACTCAGGTTCAGGCTGACCTAGGCAGCTCCCTTTACTCCATTACATTTTCTTATCCTATTATTCTATAGACCACAGAGAGGTGACATCATCCTGTGTTTATCTTTCTTCTTCTGGATTCCTTCACTCAACATAGCACATATTTCCTAAAGGAAGAAAGAAGCCTAGATTCATCCTCATCAAATCCAACATCACTCAAGTATGGCCACACCACTGAAATAAAGTCCTGAAGGATTTAATGAATGTAGAACATTCTCAAGGAAAAGTCTCCTGGAGTCCCCACCCCCCAAGATGTGATTTGAAAAAAAGTTATTCCTGTGTATGTGTTGATGGTGAAGAGCTAGTCATAATATATTAAATAGGACAAAAATAAACAGTGTAGTGTTCTTTACATGACTGAAACCCAACTACAATCATATTTGTAATCAAGGTGTCTAAATAAAGATATTTATTAAAAATATCAGTGTACTTGTTAGACGATGTTACTTATTCTATAAGCTCTGGGCCCCTGCCAACTAAAATACCTGGGCAGTAAAGCTGAAAATATATCAACATGGACATCATCATGAATATGATGGGACTGACATTCATTGTCTTAATGTGCTAAAATCACCCAGTTACAGCAAGACAGATAGATGAAGGGCCAATTTAGTGAATGAATCACTTAGGGTTTCCCTACAGCTTCCCTTTCTTCCTCTTTTTCCTCTCCCTTCAACTTTCCCGTGGGTTTGACATTTTTGAGAAGAAATAATTGCGACTGCAAAGATGGTGTGTTTGCAAAGTGCTTCCTCCTACTCGGCTGCAGAAGCATCTCCAGCACTGCAAGGTTGTGGACACCTGACCACCCCTCGTCTCCGCCAGAAAGCTCCTTTCCCATCAGCTCCAAGGATTGGGCATTGTTGGATGCCTGACCTTCTGGATGGAGTGGGGTGGGGAGGATTCTGACACAAGAGTGGTGGGGGCAGCCCAGGCTGGTTGTGCGTGCAGGACAGTTGTCATGGTTCCCTGAAGGACCCTCATCTCCTGGTGCTGAAGCTGTTCAGGATGCAGAGAGATGATGGGGGCAGGAGAGCGAGCGAGCGAGGGAGAGAAGAAAGGCTGGGGCCTTCCTGGCTTGCTCAGGTCTGCCTGCCCGCCCACGGGGCTTATTATTCTTGATTGCCTGTTTTCTCCTTTCTGTTGCCATGGAGATAGGTAGAAAACATGACTCTATTCGTATTTATGCACTTTGCTTGCTGGAGGCCTTGTCCCCACACTGCGGACTCACTGGGCCCCTGCCTTTCCCGTGCGTCTGTGCGGAGGCGTTGATTAACTTAGGTGGCTGGGATGGGGGCAGAGGTACATCCGGAGGGACGGACGGGAACACACTTGCTGTCAACCTCATTACCCAAGCCAACCCACTCACTCCCGAAAATTATTTCGAGGCCAGAGGCTGGGAGCCGTGTATTTGACGACAGGGGACATGCTGGGTGCTGACGCAGGCCGGAGATTTCTCTCTGGCACCCCTGGGCAGAAACACTTAGCAGTTCTTGCAGGCAGACTTGGTCCCCAAGAATATGCTATGGCAACTAGGCCCTGGTGGGAGCGGGTGACAGCTAGCCCTCACTCAAGCTCTGGAAAGTTTGGTCCGACTTGGCCAAGACTTCTGAGAAGAAGAGCATTTGTTTAGTGGTGAGATTCGGCATGCCCAAAAGTTTGGGGCAAGGTGCTGGATTGATAGGACAGTAGGCCGAGCACTTGCTTTGAACGTAGAAGATCCTGGTTGGATCCCGGGCATCTCACAGGGTCCCCAAAGCATGGACAGGAGTGATCCCTAAGTGCAGAGCTAGGAGTAAGCCCTGAGCATGACCATGTGTATCCCCAAAACCAAGTTTTAAGTTGAGGAGAAGGAAGATAGTTGCCAGAGCCATAGCACAGTAGGGAGGGTGCTTGATCTGCAAGTGGCTGATCAATGTTTGATCCCCAGTGTCCCGTATGATCCTCCAGCTCTGCCAGGAGTGATTCCTGAGTGAAGAGCCAGAAGAAACCCCTGAGCACCATTGGGTGTGACCCAAAACGAAACAAAAAAATACTTAGGGTGACATGGTAGGTCACCCACAAACCTGGGAGGAATTTTATTTATTATTTATTTCTTTATTATTTGTATTGAGTGATTAATTGGTTTTGGGCCACAGCCAGCAAGCGCCGCTCAGGGGTCACTTCTAGTTCTGCTCTCAAAAATTGTCACTGGCAGGCCTGGGGGCCATATGGAATGCCAGGAATCAAACGGGTCCTGCCTGAGTCAACCGTATGCAAGACAAATGCTCTACTGTTGTGCTATCTCTCTGGTCACCTGGGAGGAATTTTAAGAGTTGCTGGTGGTGCTATATCTCCACCATTCTTTGCTCCACTGCTTCCTGTAATTGGCCCCCATACTGTTTGGGGGTCACCCCAGTGGTGGTTAGGGATCCCTCCTGCCAGACCTTGAAGGATCATGTAAGCTACTGAGAGTTGAACCTCATGGCCACAGGGCAAGTGCCCTCCCCACTGTGCTATATCACTCTCCATTTTTAAAGTTTCTGTGATTTTCTAGGCCAGAGAGTGTCTCTTTCCCCCACCCCCCAAGGACTTCCCAGCCTAAGAGATTGAGAAATTAACTGTAACTCAAGAAAACAAAATCTTTGAAACTTTGCTCCCATCCAAGAGATACTAACGGAGTTCCAAATCGGATACTTTGTGCCCCAAACCCACCTCAGACAGTTCACTGAGATGAAAGCATATGACATTGTGTAAGTTTAAATGTTTCATGTGATGGGCTGGAAAATGTCAATTGTGCATTGATGACTCCGTAGGCTTAATTAATAGCTTCACCACTGTACATAATTGCGATGTTTAAAATCGCGGAACATTTAAGGTTTTTCGTGCAGAAACTGTCAATGCGTGAAGCAGCATCAGCGACTAGAATCACCATGTTCTCCCAGTTTGTTTTGCTTGGAAAAGTTTGCTTGAGCCCTTTAACCAATGTCCCACACCCTATCTTCATATTTCCCAGCTCTTGGAAACCAGCATTCTATTATTTTTATGAGTTTGGCCCTTTAAATTATACTTAGATGTAATTTCTATAATATTCCATTGCATACACCCATGTCATTCCATTGCATATGCCCTGTATTGCATAGTGATTGGGAAATACCAACTATTATTGACTTTATCAATATCCAAACTTTCTAGAGTTTAAGAGCCTAGTGCGATAATAGACCCACTAGGCTATATGGTAGAACTACTTGAGACAACCATAGTCTATGGACAAAAGGTGTCATTAGCAGATGACTAGTTTTTTTGGTTTGTTTGTGTTTTTTGTTTGTTTTTGAGTTTGTTTGATTTTTTGATTTTTGGGTCACACCCAGCAGCACTTAGGGGTTTCGCCTGGCTCTAGGCTCAGAAATCGCTCCTGGTAGGCTCGGGGGACCATATGGGATGTCGGGATTCAAACCACCGTCCCTCTGCATGCAAGGCAAATGCCTTACCTCCAAGATATCTCTCCAGCCCCAATTAGCAGATGACTAGAAGGTGAATTCCTACCTTTTCTTTATCTCTACATCCATGCATTAACTATAGGACATTGCCAAGTCTTCATCAGTATGGATAAAGCTACAATGCACATGAGAATGAAGCTGTCTCTTTGAGGTGGTAGTTTTATTTTATTTCTATAACATTTATACCTATATATGGACAAATATACCCATAAGTGGAATTGCTGTATCATAGAGTCATTCTACTTGGAGTTTTTGTTTATTTAATTCTCTTTTTCCATCCTAGTTGTGACAGTTTTCTTTGCCTAAATCATTTGACGAGAATTCCTTTGCCAACAAGTCTTGCCAACTCTAGTTATGTGATGGTCTCTTAGTCTTTTGGGGGGTAGGAGAAAGTTGCACCCAGCGATGCTCAGGACTTAATATGGGTTCTGGATGTCAGCAATTAAACCAGGTCAGCTGCTTTTCAGGCAAGTGTCTTCCTCACTGTATTGTCCACATTTAGCCTTTTGATAATAGGTATTGTACCAGGTTTGATGGTAGCTCCAAAAATTCTTTCTAAATTTTCCTGAGCACATTTTCATATGTTTTCATATCCATTTGTTAGCTTATATCCTTTGAAGAAATGCCTGTTCTTGCCCTTTGCTTATTTTGTTGTTGGATGTTAAGAGGGGAGGGCTCAGCAGACTCGGCGTCCCCTCCCAAGGTGTGTGAAGACCAGAAATAATGGGTAGACCTTGAGACCTTCAGAGGCCTTCATAGATGCTAGCACCTCATGATGCCAAGTATTGATCCTGGTTGTTCACATGCTTTAAACCCCTCTACTGTCTCTCTGGCTCCTGTGTTGTTCCGTCATGTTCTCTAGTTGGTACCAAGCATTGAATCCAGGGCTTTACCCTTTTTAAATGAGCTTTGTATTACTGAGCCACAATTCTCAGTGTCCCCTCACCTATTTTTTTTGTTTGTTTTTGAGTCACACTCAGCAGTGCTCAGGAGTTACTCCTGGCTCTGTGCTCAGAAGTCACTTCTGCAGGAGCCAGTGAGATAGCATGAAGGTAAGACATTTGCCTTGCATGCGGAAGGTCGGTGGTTCAAATCCCGGCATCCCATATGGTCCCCTGAGCCTGCCAGGAATGATTTCTGAGTGTAAAACCAAGAGTAACCCCTGAGCACTGCTGGGTGTGACCCAAACACCAAAAAAAAGTCACCCCTGCAGGCTCAGGGGACCATATGGGATGTCGGGATTCGAACTGTCATCCATCCTGTGCTAGTTGCATGCAAGGCAAATGCCTTTCCACTGTGCTATCACTCTGGCCCTCCCCTTGCCTATTTTTAAGTACATTATTGTTGGGAGTTTTGGGGATTTTGTTTGTCTGGAGATTTTTCTCAGGTATTACTCCTAATGATGGTCAAGAATTGTATATATGGTATCAAATATGTGGAGTCAGAGATCAAACTAGGGTCAGGCACATGTAAAGCAAGTAGCCTTATCTGCTAGTCTAGCTCTCCAGTCTTAGGACTTTTTTTTAATATGGAATGCTTCACGAATTTGCGTGTCATCCTTGCGCAGGGGCCATGCTAATCTTCTCTGTATCATTCCAATTTTAGTATATGTGCTGCCAAAGTGAGCCCTAGTCTTGGGACTTTTAATCATTAAAATAACATGAATAAATTTCTCAAAATAGTGGCTAGAGAGTGAGAGATAGAGAGAATAGTAGGGAGGACATTTGCAGCCAATCTGAGTTTGACCCCCAGACTCCTATAAAGTCCCCAAGCCTGCCAGGAGTAAACCCTGAGCATTTATGTGTGTGGTTCCAAACCAAAGCAAACAAAAATAAATTAATACTCAAAATGCATTCTGTTACTTATTTCTTTTTTTTTTATCATTTCAAACCTTCCATTTTCTAGTGTTTCAGTCTCATGTGAGTCTAGGAATTTTCCAAATGCATTGCCCCTGACCTATGGCCACATGAGCGTTTTGTCTGTTTACCAAGGAGCATATGCTCTGGACTCTCTCAGTGACTGGCCTTTTTAGGATCTCATTGCAGGGATATGTCAACATGATGGCTGGGAATGACCAATAGTGTCCATACTGCAAATGTTGAGAAGGGGATTAACATGGGGCAATTGGAATCACTCCTAACTAATACTTTGTGCAAACTTATGCCAAAGTGGAAGGAGGTTTTAGTAGGTCTGAGTGAGAGAAGGAGTCACCCCAGGTACAGAAAACTGAGCCTTGTGCCCCATCAGCTACATTCCTCCTTTCAGGCTTCTAATCCCCAGGATTCTTTCCTTGCCTCAGGGTGGGAATGTGACCTTGAAATATGGCTTCAAATGTTGCTCTAATGCATGTGTGCATATTTGAAATGACTCTCTTCTGAGAATTATGTGGTCTGGTCCAATAGGGCTCTTTCCTGGCAACAAATGGGTTGGGGATATTGGGGGTAACTAAGTGTTCTTCTCCTTCTAGAATTCCCAGGACACCTGTTATACACTGTTTGAAGCTGGTATCTCTCTGCTCCCATCTTGGTATGCTGCTCAAAGAAATTACTCTAAAAATATCTCTGTGCCCTTAGGCATTCTTGGCCAAATCTCAGTATGTTCCATCGCCGATAACCCTTTCATCCTAGGCTTCAGAAATAAAAAAAATAATTAGTGGAGGCCTAGAAGGGACTGAAATCTCTAGTTGGCATTCTTTAGTGGCCACTGAAGAAATAATTATAAACTAGTGAGGGGAAGGGATTGTGATTTGCCAGTAGCCTGGCTTATGATTTCACAGGCTATTAAAACCCACTCAAGACCAATTGAATTAGAATCCCTGACATCCCATAATTCAACATTTGTAGGATTTCCAGACACCCCAAGTGTTTTTGGTGGTTTGCCCAATGCAGTGGTTCTCCATCTTGCTCTGTGCCTGGCCTCCTTCTTAATGACTTTGTATGCCTACTTCCTTCTGGTTATTGGTTAATCCTCCAGTCTTATAATTACCTCCATTTAAGTGATTTTTTAAGTGGCCTTCTTGGATGTCCTGGGAGTTCCTCAGGGGTTAGATCCTCCCCCTACTTGAGAAATTTTGATCTAGTAGTTTGAAGTAGATCAAAATACTATGCACAGATAGAAGTATGAGGAAGAGGTTGTATATACAATACAGAAGAAAGCACTTGTGTTGCCTCGGGGATCGATCTGGTTCTATCCCCAGTACTACATATGGTCCCCCAAGCCTGCCAGGAGTGACTCCTGAGCACAGACCCAGAAGTAAGTCCTGAGCACAGACCACCCATGTCCCAAAGGAGGAAAAGAACTTCAAAAGAAAATGAGAGTGAAACTCTCTAAGGTTTACTTACAGTGTGCTCTTCTTCAATGAAATCATGCATTTTCTGGCTTTCTCTTTTCAGCATAAAGCTGAATCCTTTCAATAAGCTTTATGATCTGTGTTCATAGAATATGTGGGAATTTTTTTTTTTTGGTTTTTGGGTCACACCCAGCGGTGCTCAGGGGTTACTCCTGGCTGTCTGCTCAGAAATAGCTCCTGGCAGGCACGGGGACCATATGGGACACCGGGATTCGAACCAACCACCTTTGGTCCTAGATCGGCTGCTTGCAAGGCAAACACCGCTATGCTATCTCTCCGGGCCCTATATGTGGGAATTTTAAGAAAATAAAGATAGGGAGGCCTGTGGAATGGCTCAGATGCTGAAAGCATGAAACATTGCAAGTATGAGACCAACAGTTCAATTCCTCATGGTTCCCAAAGGCACCAAGTGCTACAATCTCATTGGATCTGCTCTTGGGATGTCCAACATTATAACAAAGTGTATGACCTCCAGTCCACCCAAACTAAATGGTATGTAAGCATTTTTGAAGACAGAATGACCCCCATAAAACACTTATGGGAGCAACACAGCAACCCTGAGAAAACACTACCAATAAGAACGATGACTATTGAGTTTGAACCTTTGCAGCAAATGTTTAAGTACCTCAACTAAAAGGCTGAACCTCCCCGCTAACACCATCACAACCAGGCATATGTGTGACCCTTGTCAATCACAACCATCACAACAAAGGAAATAAAGAGAGAGAAATAAGTTTTTAAAAAGCTAGGTTTGGTTCTTTTTCCTTTTTTTTTTTTCTGTCCCTGACTGACCTTCAGTACACAATTTAGGTGCCCATTTTCTAGGTGCAATATCTTTCCACAGAAATCCCCAAACTCTGCTGAACCCCTAAGCTATTGCTATTACCTAAGAAATTGTCTCTGTAGTAGAAACAATACAAACTTAAAAATTTGTAAAAAAAAAATTTTTTTAATTAGAAAATATTCTCAGGTATGATAAAAGACCATTTTATAAATATTGCAAACAAGGATTAATTTCTGGGTGGTTTCACTCATATGTGGAATGTAAATGGCCAAAGAGGGCAAACAGATTATTACAGACATAGCAGGGTTGCAGAAGAGAGGAAAGGACAGAGGGGTTTAGTCTGATAATAGTGATGGTTGGAGAACGTTGGTGGTGACTTCCATGAGACTTTTACTCATAGACACCTATAAAGCTATATTCCCCAAACTGATACACACAAACCTTTTTAAATGAGATATTTTAAGTAAAGGGTAATTGACTAGGTGCAAGTTCTAAATCTGGTAGAGCTAATCTGGAATGAAAGGACAGGGAACCCCTCTATTCACAGGTAAATGCATAAGTGCATAAATTCCATTTCTCCATCTGGGTCTCTGGCTGCTAGAACCTTCTACTGTGGCATACATAGCTAGGAATTATGAAGCATATGTGCGATTTGACCCCAGACTGTTGAGATCCTTTGGATCCTTTGGAAATAAACTTTCCATGAAAATGAAGTTCACTATTCTGTAGAGTCATTGCAGACCATTTCCAGAACAGGGAGCCTTTGGAAGCCATTGAGAGAAAAGGAGATCACAGGAAACTGACTAGGTAGGCCAGATATTTGCTTAGAGTCTCACTAGAAGGCCTTTTTGTGCTTCTTGGCTTTCTATTTGGACCATCGGGGAGATAATGCAAGGATCATATAGATGGAGGGAGAAATGTAAAGCTTAGTAAATGTTAAGCTTAGTTTCCACTTAGTTTCCTATTCCAACAGAATAAAAATCAAGAAGCGGTGAGCAAAATACTACCATACTTGACTACATATACTAGGCAGTCATGGCTTTGAGAAGGCCTGAGAAGATCCACATTACCAGTACATTGAGAAGGTCAAGAAGGAAGAAGCACAGGCATTAAGACTTCGCATGAGACTTGTTCAATTCCCAACACCACATGGTCACATATGTCCTGAGTACTCACTGTTATGGCACTAGTGGCTCCCTGCACTGGGTCTTAGCAGTACCACGTTCCTTTTATAGAAAGTTAAATGGGTGATACTGCTAATGGTACTCAGGTTTACTCCTGGCTCTGCACTCAGAAATTACTTCTGGCAATGCTTGTGGGGCCTTTTAGATGCCAGAGATCAAACCCAAGTTGGCAGCATGCAAGGCAAATGCCCTCCCCTCTATGCTATCCCCCCCCCACTATAGCTCTGCTCCAGTACCACATTCTTGGTCCAAGAATTGAAACATCTGGACAAAAAATACCCCTTGGTCCCCTGAGCACTATTTTAGATTTATGCATGTGCATCCACATACATGTAACCACACACATGCCAAAAGACAGAGAAAAATTATTTATTTATTTATTTATTTATTTATTTATTTATTTATGTTTTTTTGGTTTTTGGGTCACACCCGGCAGTGCTCAGGGGTTATTCCTGGCTGTCTGCTGAGAAATAGCTCCTGGCAGGCACGGGGGACCATATGGGACACTGGGATTCGAACCAACCACCTTTGGTCCTGGATCGGCTGCTTGCAAGGCAAATGCCGCTGTGCTATCTCTCCGGGCCCCGAAAATTTATTTTCTAATTTTATTTTATTGAAACAGTTGTGACCAACAGAGTTCTTCATCATTGAATTTGAGATATACAATGATTCAAGGCCCTTCCCACCCCCCAATGTCAACCTCCCTCCACTAGTGGCCCCAGAGTGCATCCTGTACCACTCCTCTTTGTCCCCAGTGTAACAGGCCCCTTTGAGTTTAGATAAAGTTTAGGTCCATTGAATCTATTATCATTGATTTTGGCTTGGATATTGAGATTAAGACAGAGAAAACATTAAATTCTGAAAGAGGTAGATTGAAATGAAGAGATAATGAAGCCTGCATGTGGGAAGGTGTTTCCAGAAGGCTGGATGGTTGGTTCATTCTAGAGTTCTTCTGATGGCAGTACAGAAGTTAGTTCCTGTTCCAGATATATCTCTTATTGAGCTGCAGTCTGTATACAAAATGCCCTGGATGTTGAGCCTAGAATAGAGAAGAATGTTCAAGACCAGGCTTAGGACTATTTTTGAGTTGGGTGTGACGAGTGTGCTATGGCAGCTGTGGCCCTGGGAGAGTCCAGCTCTCTGAGATGACACAGACCATATGGGCATTTTTTCCCTTGGTGGTATCTTTTTTATTGATAAGGCATTCACTTCAACAATTATGTGAGAGGAGTACAGCTTCATGCTCTGAAATAGATACTGATATTTATATGTCACTATACTACAGTCTTCACTGAGGTACCAATACCCCTCTGACACATTTCTCTGAATCCTTTTCCTTCTTCAGTCTCCCTCTTTGCTCCTCTTCCTTCCCCTGGTGATCTCAGCTCTAGAAGGGGAGTTCATGAGTTTGTCTTTAGTTAGTTTTATCTCTTTCCTACTTTGCTTTTGTGTATTTACCACAGGATCAAAGCAATAGTACAGTGGGGGAGGGCATTTGCCTTGCATATGATAGACCTGAGCTTAGTTATCAGCACTCCATATGGTCTCCTGAACCTGCCTAGAGTGATTGCACAGGGTAGAGCCAGGAGGAAGCCTTGCACACAAAAAAGTGGCTCCCCAAAAAGCAAAAGCAAACACACAATGAAAATCAGAGTGATATCATTTGGTTCTCGTATGTCCCCTCTGACTTATTTCACTTACCATGACACAGGCCCCTTCCATTCAAGCTGTTACAAAGGCATTCGTTTGTCTTTGACTGTAGCTGAGTAACATTCCAACATGTAAATTGACTTCATCTTCCTCAGCTGCTCTTCTGCTGGTAGCCATTTGGATTTCTCCCATCATAATTTATTGTAAATAGCACTGCAATGAACTTAAATGTGCATAAATCTTAGTTTGCATTTTGGGATTACTTTTGTTCTTTGAGAGTGTGGGCCACACCCAGACGTGTTTAAGGGGACTCCCAGCTCTGCAGTCAAGAATCACTCACTCATGGTGTAGTGGGGAAACCATATGGGATTCCAGGTATTGAAGCCAGGCTGGCCACATGAAAGGCAAGTGTCGTCCCTGCTGTACTCTCTCTTTGGCTCCAACCTTTTTGTTTTCTTTGAAAAAAGTCTCTAGGTGTGACCCTATGCCTTTAATATTTTGAGAATCTCCATGTTTTTTACATAGAATCTGAATCAGTTGACAGTCACACAGGAAAGGAGAATTCCTTTCCTCTTTCCCCTCACTAGCACCAGTTGTTTCTGACCTCTGTGCTATCGGCCTTTTTCACAGGTAAAGGGTGAGATGTCATTGTAACTTTGATTTGTATTTTCTTGATAATAAGTGGTGATGAGCAATTTTCTCAAGTGCCTGTTGGCCCTCTACAAGTTTTCCTTGCACGAGTACTTCTTTTATGTTTTTAATAACTTTTAATTAAGTCACCATGAGATACACAGTTACAAACTTGGTCATGATTCAGTTTCAGTCACATAATTCAGTCCAACAGCCTTCACCTGTGCACATTTTCTGCCACTAATGTCCCCAGTTTCCCTCTTCCTGCCTGCCTCTGTGGCAAACATTTTTCTTCCCTCTCTCTCTTTCTCTTCCCTCTTTCTTCCCTCCTGTTGCTCTCTTCATCACTTTCTCTATCCATCTCTCCCCACTCTTTCACTTCTTTTTCCCCTCTCTACATCTCTCCTTTTTTTTCTGCCCATCCCCCATCTCTTCTTCTTAATGCCACTTTTTCACCATGGCTTCCTGCAGAAATTAGCTGTGATTTCAGATGACATTGAGATATAAAGCTCCATTCTCTACCTCTACATTAAGTTCATGGTTGGCCAAGATCTGTATTTTGAGCTTTTATTGTAGGAAAACAGAGCAACTTCTAAGAAGATTCCCTGTGTGGCCAGCCCTTCTATAACCTTTTCACCTGTCGTTTGGGGCTCTGGGGGTAGAAAGTTGTCAAGTTAATGAAGAAACCTGGATGACTTGTGGTTTTATGAATTTAAGACAAACATCAGCTGAGGGCTTAACAGGTGTGTGTTAAAAGGGCTGCAGAGAACAGAGGAAAGAGCAGAGGATTTCTGAAGAGAACAACTGTGCTTGAGGAAACCTGAGCTCAGAAAGCTGAGACCCTCACTCAGTCAGCCTAGCTCTTCATGTCCAGTATCTGATATCCCTGACCCTGTGCTGCCCAGGAGGCAGCAGTGAGAGCTGAAACCATCCTGTGGAATGAACTGGAATGAAACCACGGAATGAGTTGGCTGGGAATATTTATGGTAGACTCACAATCCTATTTCTATTTTGTCCTGTATTGGGGGGAAGGCTGATCTCAGACAATTTGCAGGGATGCACACGTAGAGCATGGGAAGTCTGGAATCCTCCCTGTTAAGTAGACCCTCTGGTGTATCCTTGTGGTTCAAGGGACACCAGCTAGTTGTCCATCATGTCTCACCCTCCTCTCATGGTGTCTTGAGAGAAGCGAAGTTTGTGACTTCAGCATTTGGAGTTTATTCTCCTCAAATAGCAGGCAGTGTGCTAGTATTCCTGATCACTGGACATAGAGATCTTCTTAATTATGTAGCTTTTCTTCCATCTTCCTGATTCAGACCTTCTTTCTGGTAGTCAACAGAGAGGTGGGACTGCATCCATTTCTGAGTGTGCTTAGAGGACATTTCGTGAAATGCAATTACTTGCATTGTTATGTGATAAAGGGCTTCCCATCTGTAATGTAGTTCCCATTGTATGGAAGAAAGACTGGACAGGGTGTTAAGAAAGGGGACAGGAGACAGATCAATAGTATGGCAGATGGGACATTCGCCTTGCATGTGGCCTACCTAGGTTCAATCCCCAGCATCCCATATGCCCCGCCTGAGCACCACCCAGAGTCATTTCTGTGTGCAGAGCCAGGAGTAATGTCTGAGCACTGCCAGATGTGGCCCCCAAAATCAAGTTTTTAAAAAAAATTCCCACAGATCTCAAAAATTGAAAACAATAAAGAGAGGCTGGAGTGATAGCACAGCAGTGGGGCGTTTGCCAACACAGAATGGACCCTGGTTTGAATCCCGGCATCCCATGTGGTCCCCCGAGCCTGCCAAGAGGGACTTCTGGGCATAGAGCCAAGAGTAACTCCTGAGCACTGCTGGGTGTGAGCCAAAAACCAAAAAAATAAAGAGTGTGACCCCTGGCTTATTTACTTATCCTTCCATAAATTTTCTCTACATTTATTTTGTGTAATGAGAAGAGAATATGAATCAATACAAATGCATTGTGTACTCAGACCTTATGATTTACCAGCAGATAAGGAGCAATTTTCTCTCTCACTAGGCACCATGTTTGCAATACTATTACTTAAAGTGTATCAATGCTTATCAATTTCCAAGAACTTATCACCAAGTTCTTGTCCAGTGCAATCATTTCCAACTGTCATAATAGTTCCTTTTCTGTCCTAACTAAACTCCCTCTCCCTATCATTTCTATAGTCTAGTCTAATACTATTTTTAATATCCCACAGACACGTTCAATCATTCAGTCTGCCCCTCATTTTCTGACTCATTTCACTGCACATGATATATGCTTCATGTCTATCCATGTCTAGGCAAATTTCATGCCTTCATTTTTCCTAGCAGCTGCATAATATTCCATTATATAGATATTCCATAGTTTCTTTATCCACTCATCTGTCCTCAACACTTGAGTTGCTTCCAGTTTCTGGCTATTGTGAATAGTGTTACAATAAACATAAGAGAGCAGGTGCCTTTTCTTAATTGGATTTTTAAGGTGTTAGTGTATATTTCCAGGAGTTGTTTGCTGGATTGAATAGAAGTTTAATTTATAGTGGTTTTTTCTAAGGAATGTCCATATTGTTTTCCAAAAAGGATGGACCAGTTGGCATTCCCATCAGCAGTGCATAAGTCCTTTTCTCCCCCACATCAGCACGAGCACTGGTTGTTCTTGTTCTTTTTGATGTGTGCCAGTATTATTGTTGTTTTGACTTATGTCTCTGATGATTTTTCACATTTTCTTCATTTCTGCTTATCTCTTCTCTCATTTTTATTTACTTTTTTGGTTTTGTTTTGGGCCTTACCCAGCAGCACTCAGGGGTTACTCCTGGCTCTATGCTCAGAAATCGCTCCTGGCAGGCATGGGGGACCATATGGAATGCTGGGATTCAAACCAATGTCGGTCCTGGGTCAGCCGCTTGCAAGGCAAAAGCCCTACTATGGTGCTATTTCTTCGGCCCCTCTTCTCCCATTTTTAATGGTATAATGTTTTCCCTTTTCTTTTGTTGTTTATTTTGCTTGTTACTATCTATACTTGCTCAATATCAGTTACTCTGGGCTAATACATTGGCACTTTCTTAGTTATTATTGCCTCAGATTTGTATTCTGCCCCAGTCTCTCTTTGGTCTCTTTGTGGTATTCCAGTAAGCATATGAAATCTTCTGATCATTCACAACATTCTCGGATGTTCTGTTATTTCTTTAATTTTATTCATGTTTCTCATTTGATGTTAATTGGGAGCAATTGAGGGGCTTCTATGGACCTATCTTCTAATTTAATCATTTTTCTTCTCAAGAATATTAGGTCAATTGATTAACCTAGGACAATCCTCATTATAGCTTCTGTGTTTTAAGTTTTTCTCTTATTTCCTTTGGTTTCAATTTTCATTTCTCTACATTATCCTACAAATGGCCTATTTTCTTCATCTCCTACTATCTTATCATTTCTTTAATTCTCTGGTTATCTCAACAACAATATAATATGAGTCTGTTTCTGATAGCTGCTTTGTTTCTCCAAACTGTCAGACTTTCTGTTTCTACTTGAAATTTTTTTTTTTTTTTTTTTTTTTTTTGGTTTTTGGGCCACACCGTGTGACGCTCAGGGGTTACTCCTGGCTATGCGCTCAGAAGTTGCTCCTGGCTTCTTGGGGGACCATATGGGACGCCGGGGGATCGAACCGCGGTCCGTCCTAGGCTAGCACAGGCAAGGCAGGCACCTTACCTCCAGCGCCACCGCCCGGCCCCTCTACTTGAAATTTTAATTTAAACCTGGGCATGTTGTATACACCAATAAAAATTGTGATTGATTGTACTTTAGTGTGAGGATTATGTTAATCTGACTAGGGGAGTTCTTCTGTGCTTAGTAGTTGGTGTAGCCCTAGGTACTGGAGGCTTAACATTTCTCGAATGACTTTATTTTTCCACAATCACATAGTTTGTGGATTCTTTATGTACTTAGAAATAGTTTGTGTCTTGCAGCAGTTTCAGCTATAATCCATTCTATTATAGCTAAATCATCTCAGTATGATTACAGGGCCTAACAAGGAATGTGAAATGTTAATCTTCTAAGTAAATCTTAGTACATTAATTTGCCTGTGTCTTGGGTCTGTGTATTTACAAGTGGCTATGTCCTTTCTCCAGTTGTGAAAATATGAAGAACTTCTCACTTTTCCCCCTCACTCCCAATGTCCTCTCTTTTCTGCATGTATCATTCCAAACTCATTTCTTTAAAACCCAATCATAAGTGTTATTGAGATTTCCCTGATAAGATGTGAGATTTCCCTGATAAGATAAGAATGTTTCCTTGACCATATGGAGTGGGCTTTCCACACTGTCTTCTGTCAGAGTTTCACCATCCCATACTTAGCACACACATAACTTGCTTGGTAAAGAGATGCTTAAACTTACTATACAGTGTTCCCTCTTTTCTCCCATGACAGTGCTGCTTGATTCTTCTCGCTAGTTGATCATTCTGTGTCTTATTTTTCTTCTGAATATTAGCTGACTTCAGATACACATTGGCATCTAGATTGTGTGTTCCCACGGAAATGACAGTACGAAATAAAAAAAAAGGAGAAGTCATGTGGACACAATTGTGACCGCATGGTCCAGGAATGCCAAGTTCTATTGCTGATACCAATGCTTTTGAAGGGTGTGTTTTCTTTCTTTATTCTTTTTGTTTACAATTTGTATTTGCTTTATTTATTTATTTGGTTTCTGGATCATACCCCGCAGCACTCAGGGGTTACTCCTGGCTTTGTGCTCAAAAATCACCCCTGGCAGGCTCAGGGGACCATATGGGATGCCAGGATTCAAACCAGGGTCTGTCTTGTGTTGGTCACATACAAGGCAAATGCCTTACTGCGGTGCTATTGCTCCAGCCCCTATTTGCTTTATTTAAGCACTGCAGTTACAAAATGGTTCATTCTTGGGTTTCAGTCATACAATATACCATATTTTTGTACCATAAGATGTGCTTTTTTTTCCCCAAAAAGATGCGTCTTGTGAAATGAATTCTGCCTGGAGCTGAAGCCTGAGTGCATGGGAGGAGAGACAGTCAAAATGATTCGTAATGTCACGTTGCCTACTGTTCACTTAACATGATTGAAATATTATTCTGTTATAGTTTATGAAATATTTTAGTAAACCATTTGCTTTAGAATAATTTTTCTTGTTTTCATATCTAAAAACTATGTGTATCTTATAGTCAGGTGCATTTAATAGAGCAAAAAAGATAGTACATTGTCCTTCACCAGTGTACCCATCCTGCCATTGATGTCTCCCATTTCTCTCCTACCTCGTACCCCCTACTCCTACCTAATTCTAAGGCAGGCAAGTTGCTTT
This sequence comes from Suncus etruscus, assembly GCF_024139225.1. NCBI lineage: Eukaryota > Metazoa > Chordata > Mammalia > Eulipotyphla > Soricidae > Suncus > Suncus etruscus. The sequence continues at coordinate 761,733 of NC_064858.1, read as the reverse complement.
TCTTTCTTTCCTTTTTGACACTGTGGTTTACACTATTGTTAATGGAGGAATGCATTGCCATTAGTTTCTCCACTTTCAGTACTAAGTTCTTGTCCAGAGCAATCAGTTCCATATATTGTTATCCTAGTAGACCCTTCTCTACTCTCCCTTTGACTTATTTTACTCAGCATAATAGTTTCCCTGTCCGTCCATATATAGGAAAATTTAATGACTTCATTTTTGACAGCTGCATAATATTCCATTGCATAAATGTACCACAGTTTCTTTAGCCGCTCATCTATTGTTGGGCATCTGAGTTATTTCCAGATTCTGGATCTTGTAAATAGTGCTGCATTAAATATAGGTATGAGGAGGGCATTCTTGTATTGTGTTGCTGTTGTTGTTGTTGTTGTTGCTCCTGAGGTATAGCCTAGGAATGGTATAGCTGGATCATATGGGAACTCAATTTCCAGTTTTTGAGGAATCTCCATAATGTCTTCCATAAAGGTTGGACTATACAGCATTTCCACCAGCAGTGAATGAGAGTTCCTTTCTCCCCACATTCCCTCCAGTACTGATAGTTCTTGTTTTAGTGATATATGCCAATCTCTGTGATATGAGATGGTACCTCATTGTTGTTTTGATTTACATCTTCCTGGTAATTAGTGATGCGGAGCATTTTTTCATGTGCCTTTTGGCCATTTGTATTTCTGCAGAGGTCATTTTTATTTTGTGTTTTTTTGTTCCTAGAGTAAATTACTTGACCATAAGAAACTCAATTTCCAGCTTTTAAAAGAATATCCACATTGTTTTCCAGAAAGGCTGGACTAGACAACATTCCCATCAGCAGTGAATGAGAGTTCCTTTCTCCCCACATCCATGACAATACTGGTTGTTCTTGTTCTTTGTGATGTGTGCCAGTCTCTGTAACATGAGATGATACCTCGTTGTTGCTTTGATTTGCATCTCTCTGATGATTAGTGTCATAGAGCATTTTTCATGTCTTTAGTCCATTTGTATTTCTTCTTTTTTTCTTTTTTATATCTTTATTTAAGCACCATGATTACAAACATGTTTGTAGTTGGGCCTCAGTCATAGAAAGAACACCTTCCTTCACCAGTGCAAATTCCCACCACCAATGCTCTCCTTATTTTTCTTTCCCTACCCTTGCCTATATTCAAGACAGGCATACTACTTCTCTCACTCATCAATATTGTCATGGTAGTTGTTAGTGTAGTCATTTCTCTAACTGCATTCACCACTCTTTATGATGAGCTTCATATTGTGAGCCTGTCCTTCTGGCCCTTGTCTCTATTTTTTTTTCTTTTTTCCTCCAATTTCTTCCAGGAACTCATGTTTTATGGCATAGACGTTCTCAAAGTTGTCTCTGATTACACTTTAAATCTCTGTATTACTTGTAGCAATCTCCCTCTTTTTATTTCTAATCTGGTTTATTAAGTTTCTCTATTTCCCTCTCATTGTGAGTTTTGTCGTTCATCAATCTTGTTTGTTTTTTCAAAGAACTCACTTTTGCTGTCATTGATGTTTTGGATTTTTTGGGGGGTTCCACTTTATTAATTTCTGCTCTAAGCTTTGTTATTTTCTTCTGCCTACTTATTTTGGGTTCATTTTGCTGATTGTTTTCTAATTTTATAAGCTGTGTCATTAAGCTATTTATATAGGCCCCTTCTTCCTTTCTGATGTGTTTGACTTTGAGTCTGTGTTTGTTCTGACTATTCATATGTGTTTCTTGTAGGTGGAAGAATGTTGGATTCACCTTTTTGATTCATTTTGCCACTCTGTGTATCTTAACTGGTGCATTAGGCCCATTGATGTTGAGAGATAATTGTCATGTGATTTAGAACTATCTTTGTGTAGAAGTTTGGTGTATCTTTTGGACTGTCTTGTCTTTAAGTAGACCTTTCAGTTTATCTTTCAAGGCTGGTTTTGAGTCTATAAAGTTTCTGAGCTGCTGTTTATCCATGAAGCTATGAATACTTCCTTCAGGTATGATATCAAGATTGTAATCCATTTTGATTGACCTTTGTACCTGGTGTTAAAGAAAGATCTAAGTTCAACTTTTTGCATGCAATTGACCAGTTTTCCCAACACCACTTGTTGAAGAGGCTTTCCTTGCTCCATCTTGTATTTGTTTTCGTTTTCTCAAAGATTACTTGGGTCAGTCTCAAAGTACTCAAGTCTTCCACTGCTGTTTTATTTATTATTGTTTTATAGTGCAGTTTAAAGTTAGGAAAAATGATGCTTCCCATCTTTTTTCCCCCAAGAATTGCTTAACTATTGATGGGTGTGCCATGAATAATTTAATTTCAGAATTTAAATTTCAGAAGTGTTTGATCCACTTCTCTGAAAAATGCCATGTGAATCCTTAGAGGGGTTGCATTAAATCTGTATGATGCTTTGGGAAGTATTGTCATTTTAATGATGTTAATTCTCCCAAATCATGAGCATAATATATGTTTCCATATCCTTGTATCCTCTTTTTATTTCTTTAAGCACTGTTTTATAGTGTACTTTGTATAGGTCTTTCACCTCTTTACTTATGTTGGCTCCAAGGTACTTGATTTTCTGAGGCACAATTGTTAATCCGGATTGTTTTTGTAATGTCTCTTCCTTCTGTTTCACTATTTATATATAAAAACACCTGAATTTTTAAGTGTTAAGTTTTTGGTTGGTTTTTTTTTTTTTTTTTGGATTTGTTTTGTTTTGTTTTGTTTTGGGGCCACACCCGGCAGTGCTCAGGAGTTACTCCTGGCTGTCTGCTCAGAAATAGCTCCTGGCAGGCACGGGGGACCATATGGGACACTGGGATTTGAACCAACTACCTTAGGTCCTAGATCGGCTGCTTGCAAGGCAAACGCCACTGTGCTATCTCTCCGGGCCCAAGTGTTAAGTTTTTAACCAACCACTTTGCTATACAAATCCATTGTGTCCAGAAGCTTTTTGGTTGATTATTTAAGATTTTTCTAAATATTGTATCATGTCATCTGCAGTAAGAGCTTGACTTCTTCCTTTCCTATGCGGATGCCCTTAATATCCTTTTCTTGCCTGTTTTCTATGACAAGAACTTCCGGTACTATGTTGAATAGAAGTGGCAAATGGGGAAAACATGTCTTGTGCCAGATTTTAGAAGAAGGTCTTTCAGTTTTTTCCTGTTAAGTATATTTGCCATAAGCTTTTAGTAAATGGCCTTGAGAAATTCTTCAATTCTTACCTTGTTGAGAGTTTTGTTTGTTTGTTTGTTTTTTGTTGTTGTTTTTTTGTTTTTGTTTTTGGGTCACACCTGGCGGTGCTCAGGGGTTACTCCTGGCTGTCTGCTCAGAAATAGCTCCTGGCAGGCATGGGGGACCATATGGGACACTGGGATTCGAACCAACCACCTTTGGTCCTGGATCGGTTGCTTGCAAGGCAAACGCCGCTGTGCTATCTCTCTGGGCCTGAGAGTTGTTTTTTTTTTTTATCATGAATCAGTGTTGAACCTTGTCAAATGCTTTCTATGTATCTATTGACATGATCATATTATTTTATTTTTCCTTTTGTTCATATATTACATTGACATGCATATGTTAAACCATCCTTGTATCACTGGGATGAACCCTGCTTGGTCATAGTGTATGATTTTCCTGATGAGTCATTGGATCCTATTTGATAGTAATCTTTTGTTTGTTTTTTGGCCACACCCGGTGACACTCAGGTTACTCCTGGCTATGTGCTCAGAAATCACTCCTGGCTTGGGGTACCATATGGGATGCTGAGGGATCAAACCATGGTCCGTCCTATGCTAGTGCACAAGGCAGATGCCTTACAGCTCACGCCACTGCTCCAGTCCCTATTTGATAGTATTTTGCTGATTATCTTTGTATCTGTGTTCATCAAGGATATTGGCATGCAGTTCTCTTTTTTGTTGCATCTCTGCCACAAAATAATAAGTTTTGATATCAGGGTGATGTTAGCTTCATAAAAACGATTTTTTAGTATTTCTGTTTCTTCCGTTTCCTGGAAGAGCCTGAAAAGGATTGGCAGTATGTTGGTCCTCTTAAAAGGTTTTAAAGAGTTCACTAGTAAATCTATCTGGGCCTTGGCTTTTGATTTTGGGAATACTTTTGAAACCATTTTAATTCCATCACCAGTGATAGGTCTGTTCACATATATGGATCATCTTGGTTCAAACTTATGTGATTATAGGAGTCCAAGAATTTATTCATTTTGATAGGGAAGAGATGGATGTCAAGAAGAAATCCCATTCACATTAGTGCCACACAAACTCAAATATCTTGGAGTCAACTTGACCAAAGATGTGAAGGACCTATACAAAGAAAACTATAAAGCCCTGCTCCAAGAAATAAGAGAGGACACACGGAAATGGAAACACATACAGTGCTCATGAATTGGCAGGATTAACATCATTAAAATGGCAATACTCCCCAAAGCATTGTACAGATTTAATGTGATCCCTCTAAAGATACCCATGACATTCTTTAAAGAAGTGGATCAAACACTTATGAAGTTCATCTGGAATAATAAACATCCTCGAATAGATAAAGCACTCCTAGCGAAAAGGAGTATGGGAGAGATTACTTTCCCCAACTTTAAACTGTACTACAAAGCAATAGTTATCAAAACAGCATGGTATTGGAAGAAAGACAGACCCTCAGATCAGTGGAATAGGCTTGAGTTCTCAGACAATGTTCCCCAGACATGCAATCATCTAATTTTTGACAAAGGAGCAAGAAATCCTAAGTGGAGCAGGGAAAACCTCTTCAACAAGTGGTGCTGGCAGAACTGGTTAGCCACTTGCAAAAAAGCAAACATAGACCCCCAGTTAACATCATGTAGGAAGGTAAAATCCAAATGGATTAAAGACCTCGATATTAGACCTGATACCATAAGGTATATAGAACAACACATAGGTAAAACACTCCATGACATTGAGACTAAAGGCATCTTCAAGGAGGAAACTGCACTCTCCAAACAAGTGGGAGCAGAGATAAACAGATGGGAATACATTAAGCTGAGAAGCTTCTGCACCTCAAAAGAAATAGTGCCCAGGATACAAGAGCCACCCATCATGTGGGAGAAACTGTTCATCCAATACCCATCAGATAAGGGGCTAATATCCAAAATATACAGGGCACTGACAGAACTTTACAAGAAAAAAACATCTAATCCCATCAAAAATAGGGGAGATGAAATGAACAGACACTTTGATAAAAAAAGAAATACAAATGGCCAAAAGGCACATGAAAAAATGCTCCTCATCACTGATCATCAGGGAGATGCAAATCAAAACAACAATGAGATACCATCTCACACCACAGAGATTGGCACACATCACAAAGAATGAGAACAATCTGTACTGGCAGGGATGTGGAGAGAAAGGAACTCTTATCCACTGCTGGTGGGAATGCTGTCTAGTCCAACCTCTATAGAAAGCCATATGGAGATTCCTCCAAAAACTAGAAATTGAGCTCCCATACGATCCAGCTATTCTACTCCTAGGAATATATCCTAGGAACATAAGAATATAATACAAAACTCCCTTCCTCACACCTATGTTTATTGCAGCACTATTCACAATAGCTAGGCTCTGGAAACAACCAAGATGCCCTTCACCAGACGAATGGCTAAAGAAACTGTGGTACATATACACAGTGAAATATTATGCAGCCATCAGGAGAGATGAAGTCATGAAATTTTCCTATACATGGATGTACAAGGAGTCTATTATGCTAAGTGAAATAAGTCAGAGGGAGAGAGAGACGCAGAATAGTCTCACTCATCTATGGGTTTTAAGAAAAATAAAAGTCATCAATCCTGAGACAATGAGAGGAGGGCTGGAACTCCCAGCTCACTTCATGAAGCTCACCACAGAGTGGTGACTGCAGTTATAGAAATAACTGCACTGAGAACTACCATAATCATATGAATGAATGAGGGAACTGGAAAGCCTGTCTGGAGTACAGGTGGGGGTAAGGTGGGATGGAGGGAGATTTGGGACATTGGTGGTGGGAGTGTTGCACTGGTGAAGGGGGTGTTCTTTACATGACTGAAACCTAATCACAATCATATTTGTAATCAAGCTGTTTAAATAAATAAAAAATACTAAAAAAAGAATTTATTCATTTATGCCAGGTATCTTGTTTTCTGGCATAGAGTTTCTCAAAGTTATCAAAGTCAACCCTATAAAGCTTTGTTATACCTGTTGTCTCTCTTCCTTTTTTTTTTTTTTTTTTTTTTTGTGGTTTTTGGGTCACACCCGGCAGTGCTCAGGGGTTATTCCTGGCTCCATGCTCAGAAATTGCTCCTGGCAGGCACGGGAGACCATATGGGACGCCGGGATTCGAACCGATGACCTTCTGCATGAAAGGCAAATGCCTTACCTCCATGCTATCTCTCCGGCCCCTTCCTTTTTATTTCTAATTGAGTTTATTAAGCTTCTTTCTTTCATTCTTTATGAGTTTTGCTATTGGTTTTCTATTTTTTACTTTTCAAAAAATCAACTCTTGCTCTCATTGATCTTTCAACTCGTTTTTTGGGTTTTCATTTAATTTCTGCTCTAGGCTTTGTTCTTTCCCTCTGCCTATTTTTAGTTCATTTGGTTGATCATTTTCCAATTTTTAAGTTGTGTCATTTAGTTATTTATGTAAGCTCTTTCTTTCTTCCTGATGAAAACTTGAAAAGCTTTACATTTTCCTCTTAATACTGCTTTTGCTGTTGTGTCCCACAAATTCTGATAGTTCATGTGTTCATTTTCATTTGTTTCCAGAAATCTTGTGATTGTCTCTTTGATGGCTCTAACCCACTCACTTTGTTCTGTGTTGACCTGTTTAATTCCCAGGTGTTAGAGTTCTTTCTCTGTATCTCTTTGTAATTAACTTTTAATTTCAATGCATGGTGATCTGGGAATGTAGTTGATACAATTTGTATGTTTTGTGGCCCAGTATGTGGTCTATCTTGGAGAATATCCTATGTGCATTGGAGAGGGAAGTGTATTCAGCTTTTTGTGGATGGATATATAGATAGATATCGATCTGTCTATAGATACCTATATTTATTTATTTATATATAAGCTATCTTTCCATTACTTCCTACAGAGCCACTATATCCTTGTTGAGTTTCAGGCTTGTTGACCTGTCAAGGGTAACAGGGCAGTTTTGATGTCTTCCACTATTATTGTTTTGTTATTGATATCTTTCTTCGAATCTTTTAGCAATTGTTTTAAATATTTTTCTGGTCCCACATTAGGTCCCATGTATGTTTAGGAGTGTAATTTCAATCTCATCTTCATTATTATTATTAAGTGATTTCTGGTTCAAAGCTATTGAAGGGCTTAGCCATGTTCCTAAATCTTATGGAAATAATGATAGTGCAAAGAAGGCATCGGATAACAATAATGGACTAAATACCTTGATGCCTGTAGCACTAGAAATACTTTCCTATTTAAAATAAAAAGTTAAATTTTAAAATAAAAAGTAGAAGTGTAATTTCTTCCTGTTGTAAAGATCCCTTGATTAAGAAATGTCCATCTCTATCTCTTACAAATTTTTAAGCTTAAAGTCTGCATTGTCTGATATTAGTATGGCCACCCCAGCCTCTTTAAGGGAAATTTTTGCTTCAATGATTGTCCTCCAACCTTTGACTTTGAATCTGTGTTTGCTCTGACTATTCAGATATGTTTCTTGCATGAAACAAAATGTTGGATTCAACATTTTGATCCAGTTTGCCAGTCTATGTCTCTTAATTGGTGAATTTAGTCCATCCACCTTTAGAGAGATGATTGTCAATGGATGAGGTGTCATTTTATTGTTGATTTTTCATGGGAGGGGTCTTCTTGGGTCTCTAGAACTCCAATGATTCTTATTTTGTTTCTGTTGAATTTATCCTAGACTTTTATTTTATCTATTCACATTCTTTGAGGAATTTCTTTCATCATCTGGTTATTTATTTTAAGGCACTTTTCCAGCCTCTTCTGATGTATAAAGTTGTTATGCAACTCATCTTCCAACTTACTGAATCTCTTCTCAGTAGCTACTACTCTGCTGGTGAGGCCTTCCAGTGAGTTTTTCATTTCACCTACCAAGATTTTTGTCATGTTATTTAAGTCTGAATTTTTCTCATTTCAGCTTTTATATCTTCTTGACTCTTGGTAGTTCGTTCCATTCTTTCTTTGAGTTCTTTGAGCATTCTCCATAGTTCTTCTGAAGAGTCTTTACCTGAGAGGCAATGTAGGTAGTTGGTACTTGTTGGGTCATCAAAGGTGCCATGCCATCTTCATTCTCTAAATGTGGTAGAGGTCTGGGTTGTTTTCCTATTGCACATTTGCAGTGTGGCATTTTGTACATGCTGTGCTGGGGTTCATTGACTAGGAGAAGTGTGTGGCTGTAGAGTGAAGCTCAGCTTCTATGTTCCTCAGTATCTTCCCTAAGGATAGGGCCAGCCCACCTGGCCAGCAAAGGGATCCTAGGAGGCCAAATCTTTTCCCTGATCTTCTCTATCAGGGTGGGTCTAACTCACCTGGCCAGCAACAGGGTTTAGGGCCTGTTTTCAAGTGCCAGGGCTTCTAGAAATAAAGGAAGGCGTGATGGGCGGTGCCCACACTTGTTCCATATCACACCTGGTTTTGTCAGCCCCAAATCCTGGCATGCCTAGAGTTTAGTCAAATTGTTGTCTCTAAAGAAAACCGTAAAGGAGTGGTTAAGCAAAACCATTAGCAGAGCAGCAATTATAGATTATGGGTTCAATAGGTGTTGTTTTGGCAGGGTGAGGACTTGACCTGCCTTCTCTTCCCAAGATTGTCAGATCTGAGTGCTACTTATTTGTTCTTTGGTAATTATCTATTACAGTGACTAAATTTCTTGTTTCAAAAATTTCTAGGTTTCCTTTAAGCTATAATTATTTATGAATTTTATATAAATTGATTTACTTAAAGACCATGTTTCACATTATTGACATCATTGATCATAATACATAGTTTCCAGATATGTAGGAGTGGAATTATTTAAACAAGTGAAAAGGAGTACATATAGCAAAAAAAAAAAAGTTTTGTAGGGGCCAGAACAGTAGCACAGCGGTAGGGCATTTGCTTTGCACACACCTGACCTAGGATGGACTGCGATTCAATCCTCTGGCATCCCATATGGTGGTTGGTAACCCCAAGCCAGGAGCGATTTCTGAGCACAAAGCCAGGAGTAATCCCTGAGCATCACTGGGTGTGGCCAAAAAAAAAAAACTTTTATGTGAAAATATTTGTATCTTGTAATGAAGTTGTTATTGTCAGAAGGTTTAGTAAGCTCTTTAGTAAGCTTTTGCTATTTGATCATTCTGTTACTTCTGTTTCTGAACCTTAAGTAGCTTCAGATGCACACTGGTGTTTAAATTGAAATATTCTTTTTTTTTTTTTTTTTTGGTTTTTTTTGGGCCACACCCGTTTGACGCTCAGGGGTTACTCCTGGCTATGTGCTCAGAAATCGCCCCTGGCTTGGGGGGACCATATGGGACGCCGGGGGATCGAACCGCGGTCCTTTCCTTGGTAGCGCTTACAAGGCAGACACCTTATCTCTAGCGCCACCTTCCCGGCCCCAAATTGAAATATTCTTATAGGGATGACAGTAACTCAACAAAATGGAGTTGGGACGTGGCTGCATATGCAGTCCAGGAATTCCAAGCACTATTGCTGATATTGTGGCTTTTATGGAATGTGTTTTCAGCTGCCAGGGTTTCCAAAATTAAGAGAAGGTGGAGAGGGGAGGGTTCCACACTCAGTCCAAAAAGGTTCCTGTGATGTTGGACAAAAATACCAGCACACCTGAAGTTCTGTTCAGATTGGTGTCTCTGAAAAGAACCATAGAGGAATGGTGAAGTTGGCACATATCTTTCTGATATGTATTCCATGTTCCATACTTTAGAATATAGACTTGACTTCAATTCCCTAAGGTATAGGTCCAATAAAAAAGTGATGTTCATTTTGTCCGGCTTTTTCTTATTCTGGGATGACAGTGACAACCTAAATGTAGTTTATCTATCAGAGCCAAATCTAGTAATATGAGCTTCAGATGTTTAGAAAGAAAAACAAAAGTGAAGCTCTTCTCTCTAGAGTGCCAATCAAATTTTCACTTGAGACATTAAACATTTTTTTGTTTTTGTTTTTTTGGCCACACCCGTTTGATGCTCAGGGGTTACTCCTGGCTAAGCGCTCAGAAATTACCCCTGGCTTGGGGGGACCATATGGGATGCCAGGGGATCGAACCGCGGTCCTTCCTTGCCTGGCCCTTGCAAGGCAGACACCTGACCTCCAGTGCCACCTCACTGGCCTTGAGACATTAAACTTTATACTTGTTTATGATAGTGTCTGGTCAACTTTTTCTCTATAAAGTTATTGTATTTTTCTTTCCTAGCCTCTTATTTATTAGGAACAATTCATGACACAATGCCAATCCAATGGGTGGAGTGAATTATAAAAATACTTTAATTGATAGCTATTAAAACCACCATAACAGTTAAAATATGTGGGAAAAATTACTTTGAGTGTAACAAATATTCTGCTCATTTTTAAAGTTATGGTAATTAATCTTAGCATTCAAGAGGGACTCTTTACTAAAGCCATTATGGTAGTATTAATAATAGTGACTTACCATTTTCTTAATTACTTTTATATCTACTTATTGTAATTATTATATAAAGACTTTGTCATACTATGTTTAATATGGATCCATGATTTTATATAAGTATTAACTCATTTGTATATAAAATGAGTTATATATAAAATATATAAATATTAACTCATTTATTTCCTTATTTTTTGAAATATAATGTTGTATAAGTTATTTTTTTGAAATTTAATCATTCTAATTATTTTTAATTTAATGATTTTTTGAAATGTAAAGTTGTGTAAGTTTTGTGTAAATAATTGTGGTAGTATAACAGGACTTTCCATTTTCTTAATTTTTATATCTATTTATTTAAGAATTATAGAAAGACTTGGCCTTTCTATTCATAATATTCCTACTTATAATACTAATGAGTTTATATAAATATTTACTTGGTTTCAAGACTCTGATGTACCTGAAAGACATGAAGGTGGCATGAAAAGACACTTGTGACCCTCCTGTGAGCCAGAAATGGACATTGGAGGAGCATCTGGAATCAAGCTCAGCCTCCTAAGGAGGAACCAGAAACTGAGAGCAGCTTCTCTGAGCTGCCCCATGGATGCCACCATTTCCTAGAGGTCTCATCCAGCACAGACACATGCTACTGAAAACAAGACTTGCTTTGTCATAACACAGCGTGGAACCCTCGAGATGTGGAAGATATTCAAATCAAGACATGCCTTGGCATAACTGGCTACTTGCACATATTTTGGTGATGGTGAGGAGAGCTTTGTTCACAGCAGTAGTAGGTGGTAGATGAGCATGTCAGAGATAAGGAGAGAGTAAAAAGGAAGCGGGGAACATTGTACACAGAGATGAAGACATTCCTGGGAAAATCTAGTCTTTTTTTTTTGCCCTGCAAAATTTGGGGTTCAGTGGGAGAAGAGGGATACTCTGTTTTCTCTTGACTTGTCAATTGATACAGTTTAATGAAGTGTTTTCTCTGTGTCTATGAAAGGCATATTTCCTGAGATAAGTACAACATAATTCTCCCCCAACTAAAAACTATTTAATTTTTACACTATGGCCAAAGTTTTGCAACTCTGTCTCCACTGTTAATTTAGAGTAAAATTAAAGTAAATTAGGTCACTTACAATGAAAAGAAGCCATCTATTTCTTGGCTATGGTCTGGACCCCTTTTTCTCCAGATGTGGAGAAAAAGCAACAGCCCATTTAACTATTTGGACAATTCACCTCAGAATCATTCTGGATGTGGGTTTTTGTGACTAGTTTCCTTCCCTTAGCAAAATGTTATTCAGAATTTCTTTCACATTTGGCAGCAAAGATGGGAACCAGTGCTGATTCACACAGTTTGATAGTCAAAGCCAAGATCGTTCATTTATGTCTTGGTGTGAGAAAATTTCTCTCGAGGCATGTATTTGTCACACCCACAGCAGAGTTTAGGAGTCAGTAAGTAAAAGAAGGTGTAGACAGGAAGTTCCAACAGCCATGCTTTCTGTTCTCTTGGGGAGACTTTTGCAGAACTTAAACAATGTTCTGGCAACCTGGTGCATGATCTCATTAACCCATCTTCTGTCTTGTCTTTATTTGGGGGGGGCACACCCGGTGAAACTCAGGGGTTACTCATGGCTCTGTGCTCAGAAATTGCTCCTGGTTTGGGGGGCCATATGGGTCGCTGAGGGATCTAACCGCGGTCTGTCCCAAGCTAGCATCAGCCAGGCAGATGCCTTACTGCTCCACGCTACCACTCTAGCCCCTCCTGTCTTGTCTTGACCAACCTTTTAAGAGTTGGATCTAGGAACTGGAGAGATAGCATGGAGGTAAGGCGCTTGCCTTGTACGCAAAAGGTCGTTGGTTCGAATTCTGGCATCCCATATCGTCCCCTGAGCCTGCCAGGAGCGATTTCTGAGCACAGAGCCAGGAGTGACCCCTGAGCACTGCCGGGTGTGACCCAAACCCCCCCCCAAAAAAAGAGTTGGATCTAGGTAAGGAAGAGGATTATAGTCTAGAGAAAATTCCCCTTCCCACACTGATCATTTCTCCTTTTGGCTCTATCATCAACTATTACTTGTTGTTCTAGTAACTTTTGTAAACAGCATAAGCAGTTTGCACACTTAGTTCTATCCACCAATTCTTACGTGGTGAGTTTGAGTTTTTATTGGGTTCCTCACACTTTAGTAAGGAAGAATACATTTTATACCATTTTTCAGGTGTAGAAAACGAAGAAATCCAATTTCTCTTTTTTTTCTTAATAAATAAATTCTTGAATTGAATCGCCATAAGACACAAAGTTACAAAGTTACTCCTGGGTCCAGGCGGTGGCGCTAAAGGTAAGGTGCCTGCCTTGCCTGCGCTAGCCTTGGACGGACCGCGGTTCGATCCCCCGGTGTCCCATATGGTCCCCCAAGCCAGGAGCAACTTCTGAGCACATAGCCAGGAGTAACCCCTGTGCATTACCGGGTGTGGCCCAAAAACCCAAAAAAAAAAAAACAAAAAAAAAAACACAAAGTTACTCCTAGTTGAGTTTCAGTCGTATAATGCCCAACACCCTTCACCGGGGCACATTTCCTACCACCGATATCCCCAGTTTTCCTCTGCTCTCCTCCTTGTCCTTTCCCTTGCCTTCCTCTGACATTTCTCCTCTTTCTCTCTCTCTTCATTATTTCTTTAGACACCGCGGTGTCTATTGTTACCGAAGGGCTACCACGCATATATCACTTTATCTCCCTTCAACACCCAGTTATTGTCCAGAGTGATCATTTCCGATTCTTACTGACTTAGTGGATCTTTCTTTGCCCTAACTGTACTCGCCGCTCTTTGTGACAAACTTCCTGCCACGGACCAGTGCTCATGACCCTCATCTCTATTGTCTCTGGATATTTTTTATCCCTATTTTTATCTCCCGGAAATAAGTGCAATCCTTCTATGTCTATCCTTCTCTCTGACTCATTTCACTCAGCATAATACTCCATATTCACCCATATATAAAATAATTTTATGACTGCATTTTCCCAACATCTGCATAATATTTCATTGTGTAGATGTACCACAGTTTCTGTGCCCACACATCTATTCCCAGCCATTTGAGTTGTTTCCAGATTCTGGCTAGTGTGAATTGTCCTGTAAGGAACACAAGAGTGAAGAGGGCTTCTCTTTATTGTGTTTCTGGGCCCTTATGGTATATCCACAAGAGTATAATCCCTGAAATTTTGAAAAAACTTGAAGTTTCTTTAGAAGAAATCTTCAAGGAAGGGGAAACTGGTCATTTGTGATCTAAAATATTGACTGTACATATTTTTCCTGTTGTTACCAAAGAAAGAGCATGGACAAGACTGAGGGGTAGCTCATAGGATTGCAATGCATTCCTTGTATGCATAGGAACATAAGCCCTACACATAACATTGCATGACCACAGTAGTACTTCCAATAGAGCCCTGTTGGCTAGGCCCAAGCAAAACTAAATAGCTTAAATGAAAACTGAGAAAATATTCCAGAAAACCCCTCTCCCTGGAAGATATATAAACAGATAAATCACCCACAAGGACATTCAGCTCTAGTCCTCAGGAAAACACAAATTAACAGCACAGCTGCAAAGGTGCATTTTTTTAAATGCAACTATACTCTTGAGAATGACTAAATTTCCAAATACTGGCAACACTACAAGTTGGTGCAGACATGTAACAACCAAAATTCTTCAGTCTTGCTATTGGCACCATAAGCTATTGGGTGTAAAAAGTAAAAAAAAAATAATAAATGTTATAAAGAGAAACATAGAGTTCTCATATGAACTGCTGGTCCTAATCCTGACATTTACTGAAAAAGGAAATAAACATAAGGCCAGGGAGATTGTTCAAAGGGCTGGCTCATTTGCTTTGTATTCTGGAAGCCCAGATGTAATTTATGTTACAGTAAATTCCCCCTGCACAACAGGGAGTGATTGTTGAATAGCTCAAAGGGAACGGGCCATTATGGCCAAAAAAAATTGAAAATATGTGCCTCTACGATTAATAGAAATTTTGTATGTTCCTAAAAAGGAATCCATCCAAATTCCTATCGATAATTTAATAATAATAAACAATTCTGTGATTCTGTAATCTTTTTTTTTTTTTTTTTTTGGTTTTTGGGCCACACCCGGTGATGCTCAGGGGTTACTCCTGGCTATGTGCTCAGAATTCGCTCCTGGCTTGGGGGACCATATGGGACACCGGGGGATCGAACCGTGGTCCATCCAAGGCTAGCGCAGGCAAGGCAGGCACCTTACCTCTTGCGCCACCGCCCGGCCCTGATTCTGTAATCTATAGTATATCTAGTTAGTGGAGTGACACCTAAAAAAAGAGATAAATGCTGATATCCCAAAAACATAAAACTCAAAAGGTTTTGTTTGTTTGGTTTTGGAACCCAGTGGTACTCAGGAGTATTCCAGACTCTGTGCTCAGGAATTATTCCCGGTGGTGCTCAGGCCATATTTGATGCCAAGGACCATACTCAGGTTGGCTGTGGGCAAGGCAAACACCCTTCTGCTGTGTTATCACTCTGAACCCTCAAAAATTTTTTTGAGTGTAAACATAGGCAGATACATATATATATACCTGGACCACACCTGGTGATGCTCAGGGGTTAATGCGCTCAGAAATTGCTCCTGGTTTGGGGGACCATATGGAATCTCAGGGGAGTGAACCGTGGTTCATTCGTGTGCAAGGTAATGCCCTACTACTTGCGCCACCACTCTGGCCCCCAAAATGGACAAATTTTGATGGGACATGTTGTTTCCTCTTCAGTGGTCCTCAAACTATGGCCCGTGGGCCACATATTGTATTTGTATCTGTTTTGTTTCTTCATTTCAAAATAAGATCTATGCAGTGTGCATAAGAATTCGTTCATACGTTTTGTTTTTACTATAGTCAGACCCTCCAATGGTCTGAGGGACAGTGAACTGGCCCCCTGTTTAAAAAGTTTGAGGACTCCTGCTAGATTCTACATGTGGTATAATATCAAATTCTGAAACTGTTCTTTTCATGACAAAAGTCCTAAGATTTGCTTTGGGATTTGAGAAAGGATGAATGCCAAAGAACTCTTGGAGGTCATGGAAATGCCTTTATCTTGATTTCCAGAGTGCTTACACACTTTCCCCCATCTTTTTTGTTTGGTTGGCTTTTTTTTATTTGTTCTGGGGGCCACACCTAGCAGTGCTCAGAGCTTTCTCCTGACTTTGCATTCAGAGCTCACTCCTAGATACTAGGATCAACCCCAGGATATTAAGTGAAAGACAAACAAATGACCTACCCACTGTACTCTCTCCAGATCCTACTTTAGTCCATCTTTTACGTTAATTAAACTTTATACCTAAAATTAATTTTAAAAGGAAGTGGATGAAAATTGTCTTTCTGTATGCATTGACTCTTATTGAACTTTTCGTTAATCCATTCTAACTCCCTTAGAAATATTGCCAAGAGTAAGCCTCTTTACCTGCTTTCCACTGTATAAAAGTGTCTAAAAGTAGGTTGTGTTCGACTAGGAGGCCTCAAATGCTTCATTTGGGGACACAGTAAGCATAAATATGATTTTCCATTTTATAGGATGGAAAATGAAAAAAAAAAGAGATTGAATTAGAGCTGAGAGTGGCTAGATGCTGCGTACAAGAGTACAGCCTGATCATATAATACATAGAATTGTTGATACTGGGGCTTTCAGCAGAAATATGTTACCTAGGCAACCATGTGCTTTGTTCCTGAGAAAAATAGTGCAATCAGGTATTTGAGGAGGGGGCAAGAAGAGAAGCAAAAGATCAGCGAGAAGGGATCTTCTGGGAGCAAGAAGAACATTTTCAGTCCCTGTTATTCCCTGTGGGTAGAAGGCAGCTTGCGCAGAAAGAGAAACAGAGAACAGAGCCGTTTCATGTCCATCCTTCCTGACTGTTCCTCACCCAAACTGTCTGTGACTGATTAACTATTTCTCTTATCTCAATGTAAAGAATTAGATTTCAAGTCTTGCTGATGTGATTCCAATTTGTACACATATTTTCTCTATAGATTAAGTCATGTATAACTGTTATTTTTATTTGGGTTCATGCCAAAGTGATAGAACAGCAAGCAGGGTGTTTGCCTTGCACATGGCTGATGTGGATTTGATCTCAGGCATCCCATATGGTCCTCTGAGTACCAGTAGGACTACACTCCTGAGTGTAGAGCAAGGAGTAACCTCTGAGCACCAACAACTGTGGTCCTCCCCAACACAAAATTGAAAAAAAATTTTATTTGTGTTCATGAGTACTTTATTTTATTGAAATGACCATTTCTTTGACTTTGGAATTTTTCATTAACCTTGCGATTTTTCTGGCTTAAAAGTGGGGTCCAAAAGCCTAAAATTTAGAAAGGAGTGAGTTAAAATTTTGGAGGTGAGTAACGGCTTCCTAAAGATGGAATTAAGAGAACAGATGTATCTTAGAAAACTAAGCCCAGATCTGAGAAATATGAGCAGTGCTCAGTCAGCTGATTTCTTCTGGTTTCTTCTCTGACACCAGAGGGATTGAGTGAATAGGACTCAATGGAAAATATCTTACTCAACAAGCAGAGACTTGCCACGTGAAAGTCAGGAGTGTTAGTATGAGGCCTAAATAATTGGGGAGTCCTGTAAGTGATACCAAGTCACCCATTTATGCTCTTAGATGTTGGCAGAGGTGAAAGTTCATGGTTTCATGTGGTCTTGGGATGGTTTTAGTATCAGGAAAACTCAATCATGTTTCTATGAATTGTATACATCTACACTCAAAGATTGTTGGAAGGAGGCCTCAAGTTCCAAAGCCAGGATTCTGGAGAGACGCAGGTTCTGGAAGCAAACGTTGATCTAGGAAATAATCCACACACACATTGGGAGAAACGGAATCAGGCATCCCAACACATAAGCCTGAAGCTCCTAAGAAGCAGGAAGATCAGTGAGAAATCCAGAAACACAAGAGAGTGTTTTTTTGAAAATTCAGTTATTCAATAGGAAGAAACAGGCCACACCGAGGTGGGACCAGGTGTTCTAAACAGCAATCCAAGGTGCTACATTCAAAGATGTTTCCAACCACTGAGTGACAAGGCATTGACTGAATGAGATAGGATCCAATGAATCCCACATCTCCCCCTAATTGACTTTATAAAAATTGCAGAAATAGGAGATAAAATAAAGTAATACACATCCCAAAAGAAAGTGATTTTTTTATCCACTGGGTCCAACAGTGGTAGGTCTTATTGGCAGCAAAAATGCAACCAGGAAAAATATCAAAACAGTTTAGCATCTCTACGTGGAGAGGGCAGTTTTGGGGAAAACAGGATAGGAAACTGAAACCATCTTTATTTTTTATTATTTTATTTTATTGGTTGTTGGGCCATATCCTGTGATGCTCAAGGATTATTCCTGTCTCTGCTCTCAGAAATCACTCCTGGACATACTTGGGAGACCCTATGGGATGCTAGGAATTGAACCCAATTTAGAGGCATGCAAGGCAAATGCCTTCCCCACAGTGCTTTCACTCTGGCCCCAACTGTCATAATCCAACTCTGTCCTTTAAGGGAACTTTTTCATTGGCTATGGGAAATATCCCAATATCCCAAGCTGTGCTCTTAATGTGTCCATTGGATTTTAATGTGCTTACTGTTCTTAATGTCTCTGTCAACTTAAACAGTGGCTCACACGCTGGGAGCCAGGAAGGAAAAATGATGAATATTAAATAAATGGTCAACCTTTATTAAGGTTATCCACTTTGGTTTTGGATTCTTGTAGGGGGTCCAACTCAGCTTGCTCAGGGGTTACTCCTGGCTCTGTGCTCAGGAATCATTCCTGGAGGAGGTGAGGGAACCATATGAGATGCTGGGTATCCAACCCAGGTCAGTTGCATGTAAGGCATGAGGACTCCCCCATTGTTTTGCCATTCAGTCCCCTACCCAAGTGACTCTTAAGCTTGGGCAGTCCATATGTAACACATATGCTTGTCTTATTCTCTGCAACCAACAAACCACACACACAGACAGACTGTACAGTGGTAGAAGCGTCCAGTCCAACTGAATTTAAACAAGGCAAGTAAAAAGTTGTGAAAGTTTTCCACAATTTCAGTTTTCACAGAATTGCTGAGGAATAGTCAGGACTTGGAGATGCTTCATGAAGAAGAAATGGAAAAAACAATAATCTTGGAGATATGTACAGGGGTGGGATGGAATAAAATTGAATGTCCTATTCACTGCTCTCCTCATTCCAGGCCCCCAGTTCCCTGAGGGGGTTCTGCCTGGAACTAGGGTAGAGTTGGAAATATGCACAGGATGAGTTTGTTTATGAAAACAAAGCGCACAATTTCACGCATGTTATGAGTGTGGACAGAGCCATGAAGCTGAAGCTTTATTACTCAAACCACAGTGATAAATTTTGTGGTGAGAGCATGAGTTTCCCAACCACAGATTGTGGGGTCTGCTCTAGGGTACCCAGTTTCTCCTCATCTTTCCTCGCTTATGCTGATTGCATACTGAGGTGGCAGTTTGGTTTTCTAAACCTTTGGGCCTCTGCTGTGATTTGTGTTCTTTGTATAATATACCCCAGACTCATTCTCACTATAATTATCAATGTATATATTCACTGAAACGTTCTTGACCAATTAAATATAGCTTGTGCCTCTGGGTCAGTCTTTAAGCTTCTCTTCGTGTGTTTTCAAGTAAAACAAATTGAGGTTCTGCCTCTGGTCAAGGCTAACTCTATTCTACTGGAGCAACTTTCACATATCAAAGAAAAGAAAATGTAATTAATATAAAATATTTAAATCTATGAGTTTTTCATTTTCATATTAATCTTAAATTGATATGTCACAGTAACCAACTAATGTATTATAATATATAAGTATAATGTACTAACATAGCAGCAGTATTATAAGCATTTTGACTATGCTTTAAATGCATTCTTTTTATTCATTTTTTATTTACTAATGATTTTATTTTACATTTAATGACTTACACGACTGTAATGATTTAGAAATATTATGTTACCACACCAAGCTCACCACCCAAGTGTCAATACAGCAGAGTTAATGGATCCATCTTTAAATGTTTTGTTTTTCCAACAATGTCAAATAGGGATTGGAGAAATAGTTCAGGGATTAAGGTACTTGCTGGTTAAATCCACTGTGTCCTTCTGGGATCAACCCTGATGCCCCAAGTTGGAAGTAATCCCCAAGCTTCACCAGCTGTGTCCTCACAACTTATAAATAAAAAAAAAAGATCAAAACAATTTTTTAAAAATTTTTGGGCCACACTTAGTGGTGCTCAGGGGTTACTCCTGGCTCTGCACTCAAGAATTACTTCTGACAGGCTTACGGGGGACCATATGGGATACTGAGGAATGAACCTGGGTCAGCTGCGTGTAAGGCAAAATAACCCCATGTGCTATATCTCCAAGCCCAGGTAAACAAGTCTGAATCAGGGCCACTCATAGAAATAATCCAAACCAGGCTGAGGGTGAAACATGTATAGTCTAGCAATCTTCTACCTCATATGGAGAGCCAGATGCTTGCCAGAACTATCGTTTTTATTGAGTACAGAGACCACTCCCAGGTGGGGCAGTAAGAGCAAAGTAAGGCTATCCTGAGCCAGTCCCACCCAAGTTTACAGATAATCTCTGTTTGGGGGTAAAACCAAGTTGTAAACAAAAAAATACAAAGGAACCAGGGACGATCTTTGATCTTTATTTGGGGTGAAAACAAGTTGTAGACCAACAGATACAAAGAAACCAGGGATGATCTTTGTTTTGGGTAAAATAAGGTGTAACCTAACACCTCACTGTGCTATGGCTCTGGATCTGACCCCAGGCATGTTTTTTTAATGCAATACCTGGGGGTAGGAGCAATAACATAGCAAGCAGGTCATTTGACTTGCATGCTGTTAACAGGGGTTGGTTCTCTGCATGAATGCCAGGAGTGATCCCTGAGTGTAGAGGCAGGAGTAACCCCTGAACATCTCCACGTGTGGCCCAAAGCCTAAAAAAGCATTAAAAGATAAATAAAGGAAAACCAGGGTCTCTTCTTCTGAGGGTTACTTGCAGCTTTCTGGGGCTCTGTCCTTTACCTGGGGCTGGAGCAGTGGAAGATGACAGTCACGTGCGTGTGTGTGTGTGTGTGTGTGTGTGTGTGTGTGTGTGTGTGTGTGTGTGTGTGTGTGTGTGTGTGTGATTACTCACTCCTGCCCAGGTGCTTCCTAGGAAACATTGAACTTTTCTGCCTCTTGGCTTTTCATTTGGGGGCCTGTTTTGTTTACCTTCTGTGGTTGCTGGTAGCAGTGTTAATGCTTCTCTTTCTGGGGATTGCACATTGGACATGAAAGGGGACATGGCAGGTCATCCAGATGGTCAGACACTGTGTCTGTCCCTCTCTCCTGAATATGCCCATTTTCTGTAGAAAAGTCTTTTCTGTGGGAAAGGTTCTCCCAAGCAGTGCTCAGGGACACCACCCAGCAACCCTCAGCCAGCTGAGTGGATACTTACCTAAGATCCCAGACAATATGGTGCTGGTGATGGGGGTCACCAAAGCCACCCTTGGCTATGCTTAGAGGACCGGGTCATGCCAGAGATAGAACCCAGGTGGACTGCATACCAGGCAAGCACCATAACCTCTGTGCTGTCTCTGGGTCCCTCCTAAAGTGCTTTTAATGGACAGCAGGCAAAGACTGAGCCTTCACAGCCAGAGAAGCCTGCATCCTCCTGGATTCAGTCAATGCTCTGTCATACAGATGGGAAGGAACCCTAAGGCTGGGGGGTTGTCAATCTTGGATTTTCCTTCAGCCATGAAAAGCAAAAGAAGGGCAGGAGTAAAAACACGGCGGGGATAGAGGGGGGCACTTCCCTTGCATGCGGCCAACCTGGGTTGGTTATCTGGCATCCCAGAGGGTCTCCCAAGCACCACCAGGAGTAAACCCTGAGTGCAGAGGCAGGAGTCAGCTCTGAGTGCCACTGAGGACGAGGACGATCCCCAGTCAAAAAGAAAGAAAAGGCAAAAGTAAAGGAAGGAGCCTGTTGCTACGTTGCTTACTTTTAATTTAAGCCTGTTGCTTAAATTAAGGTGCAACAGAAAATGTTTCTGTGGGCCTGACACAAGAGAACAACTAAAGAGCAAAGAATAAAACCCATCACGGCCCTTGGGCACCTCAGCCCCCACCAGCTCAGTGTCAATCAGCCAGGCTGGCGGGCAGGACAGTGCGCCTGGGTTCTGACCCGAGCTCTAGCATCCCTTCACGGTACTGGTCTGTGGCAGCCACTCCTGGCTGCTTCAGCAATGCTCACACGAAGCTCCTGGGTGATGGGGTTCCCCAAGGTGGGGAGAGCTCCCTCTTGGCAAGGTCCTATCCCTGGGAATCTGCAGGGATGCTGTTGTGAGAGCCAAGCCAAGCCGGACACATGGGAGGGAGGGAAGGAGAGAGGGATAGAGCAAAGGGAGAGGCAGGGGAGGGAGAAGGGAAGAGGGGAGGGAGGATGGAGGAGGAGGAGAGGGTGGAAAGAAGGGGAGGGAGAGATGGGCGAGAGAGGAGGGGGTAAGGAGAGAGGTGGGAGAATTAGGAGGGAGCAGGAGAGAAGAGGAGGGGAGAAGAGAAAGGAGAGAGAATGAGACAGCACAGGGCTTGCTTTTAGCCATGAAAAATGGGATGATGGGAGGGACCCTCGGGAAGGGGAGCCCCCTTAAGAGAGTTCTAGAAGCCCCTGAGCATTTAGATTTTGGGGGTTGAGGGAGCTGCTGTAAATACTGATATGAGGGACAGGAGTCCCTTAGTGTCCACGACAGAGAGCAAACATTCCCTACCTGACTCACAGGCAAGGATGCAGGGGGACGGGTAACCTCTGCTCCAGCCCCAGCCTACATGGGTGCAACTTAGAAACCGTCCCAGATCCTCCTGTGTGGATGGCATAGAGACACAGCCTAAAAGCACATTTGGAAATCTCTTCTGAACAGTTCCTGGGTGAGAATTTACTCACCCCTGCCCCTGGGTCTTCCTTGGTACCCACCAATGGCACCAACCCCTTCTGAAGAGCATCCTCTGTTTTACAACCAACTAGAAATAGTCTCTCCACCAACGTTCCCATCTTTCTTGTGAGCTATTTAACTGCCTGCCAGAAAGGAAACAAGACATTTCTCCTACGTCGGTGTCACTATGAATCTCCCTTGCCTCGGAATCTGTAAATATTGGGAGCTAGAACTCTTCTGGCAGGTTTTAGGGCTCCCCAGAGTCATGCATGCCAAGCTATGCCAGCGAGGAACTTAAATGTGTGCTCCATTATGTGTGTGTCCCATATATGTGCTCCAGCCCTTGGCCACATCCCCAGTTAGGAACATTTAAACATGAAATGGCTTGAGAATAAATGCTTTAAAATTTTTCCCGAGAGCACGGCTTGTTTCTTAGATTTTCAGCTTCTGTGGACGTGGACTTCTGATAGCACAGTGTGTTGGTTTAACCCTTCAAGTGTGCCTTCATTTTGGTACAATAGTAACATTCAGTGCAAATGGCTTGTAAATGTTTTTTGGTTTATCCTATGTGGCTGTAATGTGAATTTTTATATGATTCATTGCCAGTCCTGTTACTCATTTGTAGGTGATCTTTCTACTCTCGAAAATGTCAAAGCTACCCAACAAATCTTTGGTTTAACTCTTTCTCTTTGTTACACTACTTTTGCTTATTTTAGACCATGTTTTAGAAAATGTTTCAAGGAAGGGATGTGCTGTGCAAGGTTTTTCCCCAAGTGTTGGAGAATCAACTGTTACATTATCTATTTAACTATGACAATATATTTTAATGTTTCAACTTTATCCGAGTTTTTTCGGATAAAGTTGAAACATTAAAATATATTGTCATAGTTGAAATCGTCTTGTGAATTTAAATAAATTTCATGCACCCTTTGATGAAATATTAATTTACACTCTCTTACTCTGAAAACATAATTCATACCTACAGTTTCTCTGTAAGTAGACAAATAGGAAAGCAATTTAAACTAAGGGATTTTCTGGTAACCCTAGTCAGGAATTCTTCCTCAAAAAACTGCTTATAGGGGCCGGAGAGATAGCATGGAGGTAAGGCGTTTGCCTCTCATGCAAAAGGTCATCAGTTCGAATCCCGGCGTCCCATATGGTCCCCCGTGCTCGCCAGGAGCGACTTCTGAGCATGGAGCCAGGAGTAACTCCTGAGCACTGCCGGGTGAGACCCAAAAACCAAAAAAAAAAAAAAAAAAAACTGCTTATAAAAGACTTTCTCAGTGCCGGAGAAATCGTACAGCGGGCAGGGCACTTGATCTGCACACAACCAACACAGATTTGTTTTCCCAGCATCTCATATGGTCCCCCAGAGTCCACCAGCTGTGATTCCTGAGCACAGATCGGGAGGAAGCATCTGAGCACCGTCATGTGTGGCCCAAAAGTCCAAAAAATAAATAAATAAATAATTTCCCCATAAAAATATTTTAAATTTAGGACTATTTTTTCCTGTGCAAACTTTTATTTTTTATTTACAATTCTTTATTTCCAATGTCGTTTGTTTCTGGGTTTTTTTTTTTTTAATTGGGGAGTGGGAATTCGTTAACAAATACCTGGAGTTTTTCTTTTGCCATATTTCTGTAGATTCCAAACGGTTTCCCAAAATGATATGTTTATTATGAAAGATTCAGAGTTGGCCAATTTCAACCCCCCCCCCCAAAAACCCACCTCTTTTCCATCCTAAATCTTCAAGTAGATACTGTGAGACGAGGGTCTCGACGCTTCCCTCTCGCTTGAAACAAACCCCAAACCTCCAAACACCTGCCTTGAAATTTGATCTTTATTTTTAAAAAATAATAAAATAAAATAAAATAAAAATGGATCTTTATTCCCGATTGAGGGATCTTTTGAGCGAGGACTTGACCAATCAGGTTGCAGCGCCATCTACCGAGCAAAATGAGTAATGGAGACCAAGTGTTCCAAACTCGCGAAGGGGTCGGAGGGAATGGGACAGAATGAGGGGAGACAGAGGAATGAGAGGTAGGAACTCACGTAATCTAGGGCTGTCTATTTCCTTTCATTGGTCTGTAACCAATTATTTCTCCTTTAACTTAATACATGCAATCACTGCTACACATCCAACAGTCAAATAAGGCCAGAGGGGTAGCACAGCGGGAAGGCATTTCCTTGCATGAGGGTCGACCCAGGCTCCATCCCCAGCATCCCATAGGGGCCTCCTGAAACCACCAAAGGTAATTCCTGAGGGCAAGAACAGGAGTAATCCCTGAGCACTGTTGGGAGTTCCCTCCCCCGGAAAATAATTAACCACTTGCTACAGAGGGACTGATGCCAACACATCCTACATCCCACACATCTCTGAGTATTTCCAGAAATACTCCTGTTTCTTTGGAGTAATTTTTGAAAGCAGTGCAGTCTGCAAAAAATATCCGATTGTTTTCACACAGACACAGAATCTTTCCCTTCGTTTTTATCAGCCGATTGTTTTCACACAGACACAGAATCTTTCCCTTCGTTTTTATCAGCCTGATAGCAATGACTAGCTGCTCCTTATTTTGGTGACCACCCTCTACTTATAAATAATTGCATCATGGCTAATTGGGGGCACACAGCTCTTTGCGGAACAAATGAGAGTTGTGTCTAAGTGGATGGGGCCCAGGTGACAGCACAGCGTGGAGGGCACTTGCTTTGCAAGGAGCAGGCCCTGGGTTCTATCCCCATAAGCCCATTGGGTTCCCAGGAGCACTGCCAGGTGTGATTCCTGTGTGTGGAGCCAGGAGTAATTCCTGAGTATCACCTGGTGTGCCCCCCCCCAATAATTCAATCTAAGTGTCAAAATTAGATCTTAAACCTCCAAATCTCTCCGCCCTGCAGCAGCTGCTCTGAGCTCATAGCCACATCAAGACTGAAGGCTTGGCGTGTCTTGATCTCAGGAAGGAAACGGAGCCTGTGTCTCTCTCCTCGCTCATCCCAGCCTCAAAAACCTCTGTGGGACGGGAGTGGCCTTGTGAGGACAGTCTATGTGATTCAGACGGGGAGAGACCAAAATATGCAAACAGAGGCCTTCCAGGGCAAACAAACCCGGTGCCCAAGTGTGCATTTACTCCCTTTGGTGCCAGGAAGCCTGCCTGGCTGAGAACAGAGCAGGCTGTGAGCCGTCTACGGGGCCCTGTCAGTCCCTCTCTGTTCTGGTACCTTCTTCTTTGGGTCCCTTCCTTGGCTTCCTTTCTCACATCATGAGCGTTCTGTCAACATGATGGGCTTTCCTCACAGCTCAGAAGCAAGTTGGGAAAAGATGATGACAACGATGTGCCTGAAGTTTTGGGCTCCAGCTCCTTCCTTCTTTTATTTTTTTCCTCTTGTGATCCGTTTCTCCCACACATTTTCTGGATTCCTAAATGGCATGTTTGATGGTGTGTCTCATTCCAGAGACCGAAATACCCTGTGTTTATGTAGCAAGTATTTAGGGGACACCCACACGGACTTGAGGGACTTGGAAGGGGTGTTGTGTGTGGAGTCCCGGCTCTTGTGAAAACTTCCTGCAACCATCAGGTCCCTTCGTGTGTGTCTGTAAAGTTGAGAGATTGTAAAGGGAGAGATTCATGAGTGGCGAAAAAGGGAGTCTGTGGGAAAGGTCTGTCTGTCTTTTTTTTGGGTGGGGGGTGGAATTGCTGATGGCAGTAGTGACTAGAAAGGTCAAGGAAAGACTCAGGCAGGTGACTTGTGAGCTGAGAGTAGATGGCAGTGAAAGAGTTAATCAAGCATGAAGGAAGGCAGAGAGCAAAGGTCCTGCCAGAAAGCCCTTTTCAGGGGGAGGGCACAGGGCCTCCAGAATGAGAAGGGTCATTCATGGCCTTTTCTGCACACTCCCTGCTGGGCTGAGGCTTGTGCACAAGAGACCACTGCCCTGACCCCATGCACTTGGCTGGGGAGGACTCCGGGGAGCAGCCAGAAAGCAGACGAGAAACTACTACAAGGCCCCCAACCCAAGTGAGGAGGGTCTGTGCCTCCCTTGCCAGGTTCACTCTCAACCCTCTTCATTCTGCTGGAGCTGAGATTGTGGAAGTCCCCCACCTGCAGAGCACACGGAGTGCAAGGGCATACACAAGTCTGGAAGTTTTCTGGGGTGCATTAGGAGGAAGTGGACTGGTGAGGAGCCAGTTTGGTTGATTCTGGCCAGGCAGAGTGTCTCCAGCCTGGGCTGACACCCCTCGCCCCCCAGAATGGAACCAATAGGTTGGAACAGGAGCTGGGGGAGAACCAGGGAAATGGCTCGTGCAAAAAGTGGGGATATGAGTGAGAGCAGAGGCGAAAGGTGCTATTGGGTGTGAGGCTGTGGTGGTGTAGGGGTCCTGCTCTGGCTCAGAACTGACTCATCTCTCATTGCACACACCCCCAACCCTGGGGTTGGTTCTTCTGCTTGACTCCTGCAGCATTTTCTTATTTCCTTGGCCTCTCCTGGAATTCAGTGGAGTTCAAGTACTGGGGGACAGAACCTCCAGGCGCAGAGATAGGTCCATGAACAGGACCTGCAGCCTGGACACCCCATCTGTGAGCCCCTGGGAGCTCCAGCTAAGGAGTCCTCTGCAAACTGGGCCTTGGGAGGCAGGGACCACAGGTGCCTGGGGATGTGGCGGCAGCAGAGCAGGCCACTTGAGCCGCCCCCACTGCAGCCTCAGGCCACACACTAAGTAAGCCCCAGCCCTGGGAGGAGCAGCTCATCTGGGCCCTCGCTGGGGGCTGCTCCCCGCGCCTGCGCGCTCCTGGCACTGCAGTGCAGGGGTCCAGCTCGTGACAGGCGGGCGGGGGTCCCGGGCGCATGCGCACTCCCGCGCCACTGCAGGCCCCGCATCTCTAGGGGAGGGGGCTTCCGCGCCTGCGCGCTCTCCTTGTGGCACTGCGGAGCGGCCTGTGCGCCTGCGCCTCTTTGGCACCTTCCAGAAAGCTCGAGGGCTGGGCCTGGAGGTGGGCCTGCCCCCCTCCCTCTCTCCCTCACCCTGCTCCCTCTCTCTCTTCCCTCCCTCCCTCCCTGCTTTCACAGTGTTCATTCTGACATGTCCCCCACCCCTGCCTCCTTCTCTTCCCCATCTGAGCTGCAGGGACTTGGGAAGTGACTCTCTGAGGCCAGCAGAGCAAGTGGGGGCTCGGGGACCCCAAAAACTGGAAGTAGGGCCTCTGAGAAGGAGACCAAGGCAGCCTGACTGGCTGTGAGCCCCCTGTCCCCTCAAAGCCGGCCTCTAAGTCAAGCTTGCTGGCTGCACCGGTCCCCCCAGGCATGATGTGACTGAGCTGCAGGTCCTAGAGCACATCCTCCTGACCCCTGGCAGTGCTGGTGCTGCGAAAGCTGGGTACCTGCCAGTGCTCAGTCCTTCTTGGCCCTGCCGGGCACAAACTCTGGGGAACAGAACTCCTAACGTGACCTTGGTGTGCCCTGGACTAGGTTTGCTCAGGGGAAAACCTGAGCAGGAGTGTCCCCGGGGACTCTGGGTCACCCCAAGAAAGCTCCTTGACAGGGCCCTTGCCTCCTGTTTTTCCCTAGGAGAGCTGAGCTGGGGGCTGTCGTTTCCGGGAGGGATGTGGCACCCTGTGTTTCTGCTATGATAATGTTCCCTTGTCCCTATGGCTGTGTCATGGGTGAGGGTCTTAACAGGGACTAGAGGGGACTTTTCTCTCTGAGTTATCTGCCCAACTAGTTGAGAAATAGATTGCATGCTCTGTCTCCAGCTGGCCACCCCAAGTCCCCGGAAAAATCAGGAAAGAGATCAAATGTACCGTTGGACTCCGCAGCTCTGGGTCTGACAGAACCAGGGTCTGGAGAAGAAGAATATAGTTCCCCAACTGGGTCCAGTACCCCCTGCACTCTCCGTGCAGTGAGAAATACGTCTTCTCCTACAGGGCGCCCTTATTGATATAGGACCCGGGAACATTTTGTTTGGGGACCACACCTGGAGATGCTCAGCTGTTACTCCTGGCTCTGTTCTTGGGATCACTCCTGGTGGTTCTCGGGTATGAGGCCTTGCTCTGCATTCAGGAATTACTCTTAATGGTACTCGAGACTTCTTGAGATGCTGGAGATGGAGCCTTGGTTGGCTACGTGCAAAGCAAGCGCCCATGCTCCCCCATTGTCCTCTGTCTGGCCCTCTGGGACATTCCCATCCACATCCACTTCCATGCCCGCCGCTGCTACAGAAATGTGGGTGAGAGGACCTGGCTATGTGCACAACTGGCTCCTTCCCAAGCGTGGCGTGCCTTTCCCTGCTTGTGGGCTTGGTTTTATTGCATCTGAGCATCTGAGTCTTGTATCCCTATCAGCGTGATTTGAGCCCTGCGCCCACCCCCTTACGGCACTTGTCCACACAGAAGGTCCTGGACACAGGGTCTCCTCCCTATAAGCCTTCTGTTCTCTGCCTCCTCGGCCTTTCTTTTGATTCTATCTGAACCTGCTGTTTCGAGCACTGAAGCATTTTTATTTCCTTTCCTTCCCTCTCATCTCCCTTCCCACAGGCCACAACAGTCTCTTCATGGCCTATTGCATGGAACAGTTCACTTTGATCCCCTATTTCTTAGTATGGAAGAAGTTTGTTCTCTTGCTACATCCTCTGCCAGATCCAATAGGAGCTTTTGGCAACAGTAGCTGTGAAAACTTTGAGAGTTTGACAGCTCTGAGCCCTGATGAATCCCCCAGGAATTTTAGAAGCCGAAATGCAATGATCTCCTTGAATGAGGAAAATTATTTTTTAAATCTGTAAAGGAATCATGGCGCTGAAATGATAGCACAGCAGGCAGGGCACTTGCTTTGCATATGGCCAACCTGAGTTCAATCCCTATCATCCCATAAGGTTCCCTGAGCACCACCAGGAGCAATGCCTGCATGCAGAATCAGTAATAACCTCTGAGCATCTCTGGGCATGGCCCCAAAATAAAAAATCAGTGGAGGAGTCAAATAGTATATCAGAAATCTTTTCTGCCACATGAATAGGTAGGCTTTTGAAGTGTCTAGAAAATACAGAATAAGGAGAGCAGAACGATAGGACAGCAGCCAAAGCACTTTCTTTTCGCACAGCAGATTCAGATTCAATCTCCAACATCCCATATGGTCCCTGAAGTACAAACAGTAGTGATTATGAATAATTGCAAGAGTAACCACTGAGCACTGCCAGGTGTGATCACAAAATTAAAATAAATACACAATAGTCTCATACTATTTTATATCATATTTTATATTGAACTTATATATAAATATACATCTCACAGAAGATAAATGTAATTTAACAAAGAGTGAGAGGAGAAGAGAGGAGAGGAGAGAAGAGAAGGAATGATGAAGAATCATGGAGGAGGGGCCAGAATGATGATAGAGTTAGGAGGGCACTTGACTTGCATGTGGCTGGCTCAGGTTCAATCCTTGGCATCCCATATGATATCCCGAGCACCACCAAAATTCATTCCTGAGTGCAGTCAGAAGTAAGCCCTTAGCACAATCAGGTGTGGCCCCAAACCTAAAATAAATGTTAAAAAAATTCTGGAGGATCTACTAGGCTTTTATCTTGAGCAGTAGTTGATTTTAAAGACCAGGAGACAAGAAGTAGTAAGTATTGGGGCCAGAGCAATAGTAAAACAGGAAGGCACTTAACTTGCATGAATCCAACCTGGGTTCAAACCCTAGTGTCCCTAGACCCACATAAGGTCTCCTGAGTACCACCAGTGATTCCTGAGCACATCGCCAGGAGCAATCACAAAAGCACTGGGTGTGACCCCAAAGCAAACCAACCAAAAAGACTGAGTGCACCAGGAATAAATTTGCAGAAGAAAAAATCAGATTCTATTTCTGAGGTTTTATATATATGGCAACAATGCATGAGGTCTCCAGAGGATCCCAGTTCCTCGTATGTGCACGTATGAACTCATCAGACATCTAACATCAAAGCAGGAGTTATTTTTGGATGATAGTATTTAAAGCCATGATGTAGCTGCAGGGTGCGTTTTGGTGCCAAAACATTTTGTTTCATAGCAAAAATAATTGCTTGAATTATTTGTGCCTGCTTAAAGTTGTGAATGAGAAATAGTTTCATTTTCTAACTCAGCTAGCTCAGGGTCCTCTGTGTCTCCTACAAATTCTGAACATTTACTGGAAAATTAACCATTTGGCTTAATTATCTCTTTGTTACACCTTATGAGTGACTAAAAGAAGCTATGACAGGAGCTAGAGCGAAAGCACAGCAGGGAGGATGTGTGCCTTGCATGTGGCTGACCTCGGGCACCCCATATAGTCCCCCAAGTCCTGCCAGAAGTGATCCCTGAATGAAGACCCAGGAAATTCTGAGAACTCCCAGATGTGGCCCCCAACCCAAACAAACAAAAAAAAGTTGACTCTTGATAGATTTAACCTAGAAGTCACATTTGCTTAAGTCTATAAAATCATTGGGTCAGAACCTTCAGTTCTGAGTTTATCATTTCACCTCTGACCTTAGCACTACTGAATGGAGAACATCCTTTTTGAAGACACAATCATGGTACCTTCCACTTTCTTTCCATTTTCTTGCTGCATTTGCAGTGCAGAGTGACCTCTCCACTTTAACCCCTTGCCACTAGCATTGTTTGTCACAACACAAAGCTCTCAGCTGTGTCTCTTTGTAAGTCTATTAGCTTTGGTTCACATCAAAGTACTTAATTTTATCCACTACGTTTGAGGTAACAATAACGATTCTTTCTGGTGTTTTTGTTGTTGTTGTTGTTGTTGTTTGTTTTTGGTTTTTGGATCACACCTGGCAGCGTTCAGGGGTTACTCCTGGCTCTACGCTCAGAAATTGCTCCTGGCAGGCTCAGGGGACCATATGGGATGCTGAGATTTGAACCACCATCCTTCTGCATGCAAGGCCAATGCCCTACCTCCATGCTATCTCTCCAGCCCCAATACCAATTCTTTCTAATGGTTCCATTTTCTGGTGTGTATGACCTGGGCAAGTACATGGGTTCATGGATGATATAAAAGTGCCTCATTTACTATCAAGAAGAAGACTTTATGGTAGAGATAGTGATAGGATAGGTGGTAAATTAAATGACAAAATGATATGACTCACCATCAAAGCTAATTCAGACTTTTCATTTGTTTGTTGGTTTGGTTGGTTGGTTGGTTGGTTGGTTGGTTGGTTGGTTGGTTGGTTGGTTGGTTGGTTTGGAGGCCGTGTTCAGGAATTATTCCTGGTTCTGTGCTCAGGAATCACTCCTTTCAGGTTTAGGGTGCCATATGGAATGCTGGGGATAAAACACAGGTCTGCTGCAAGCAAGGCAAATGCCCTCCCTATGGGACTATCACTGAGGCCCCAATTAAGTTCTTTCAAATCATGTTTAAACATCTGTCATTAATCTTGCAAGAGAAGGAACTCCACAGAGTAGAAGACTTGATCACACCTATGGCCACACTGCACGTGTTCTTGTCCTGTGGCTGAAACCATAAATGGAGCCTTGTAGAATCCATGTGGGTGGGGAAGACTCATGGCTAGGAAGGTGGGGAGAGAGTGGGTTTATCCAACCACTTTTGCACACAGGAAAAAGGGCTAATGTGAGATAGTTATCACTGTAAGTACTCAAACATTCAGGGATCACAAATTAAGGTGAGGGAATGAGTAGACGAGACTGGCTTAGGCAGTTTGGAGAGTTCATTGATCGAGATGGGGTAGGAAGGATCAGAACCAGAAAGGAGGCACCCCCACATTTGAGTTCCCCCGAGGACCCCAATAGATGAAGAGTGGGAAGTGTTTGTGGGATTTACTCAATGGAAATCCTTGATAAAGTTGGAAAGGACATTTGGTTGGAATGAGACAGACCCACCCAGAGTAGCATGAAGGCTACTTTTCTCTTAAAAACGATACATTAGAGGGCCAGAACTGTAAGACACCATGTAAGACACTTGCCTTGCACACAGCCAGCCAATTTGGGTTTAAAATCTGGCATTCCCTAGGGTCCCCTTATCATTAAACTGACATATTATAGGGGCCTGAAGCCACAGTACAGCAGGGAGGGTGTTTGTTTTGCATCTGGCCAACTCAGGTTCCATTCCCCAGATCCCATATGGTCCCCCAAGCACTTCCAGGAGTAATTCCAGAGTACATAACCAGGAGTAACCCCTGAGCATTGCCAGCCCAAAGATGAAAAATAAATAAATGAAGCATTTTATGCTATAGCCTCTCCTATGTAGAAGACTTTTAAATACCTACTCCAATTTGCTTTAAATATCAGCCCACCGCATGGATCATAATCACAGCCTCTGTTCATAATTCATGGTAGTCATAGAGGACACTCGAATCCCCAATGCATTTCTCTGGATTGAAAAGCCATGCTAGGCTCTATTCCTGGCCTGGCCAGAATCCTAGCAATGCAGTTGCTAGATGGCTGGGCTCATCTGAAAGGTCCAACACCAAGCCCCTGAGGTAGGCAGCTATGTTTAGAGTGAGAAAGCCATAAATAATGAGGTGGCCTTCCAAGAATTTCCTATCAATTTCATTGAAATGAAATCAAAATGAAAACCTCTGGTGCAAAAAGAATATATAAATAAAACTTCCATTGCTTCCCTTGAGCTGATAAAAACAAGTATTTGTAATCAACACCCTAAAACATTTGAACACTTTTGGGTAGCATTTCACAAGAGTTTCGGCAGACATGCCAAGAATTAGTTAGCCATATTAATTTTGAAAGTGGCAACTTGTTTATTCTGGCTGGCATCATTTCTACCTTCTCAGTCAACTCCTTCATACTTTGAGTTCTATAAGATCAGAAACCATTTTTAATTTATATAAAATAATTGGTAACATAAAAAATAATTGGGGCCAGAGCGATAGCGCAGCAGTAGGACATTTGCTTTGCACACAGCTAACCTGGGACGAACCTGGGTTCGATCGGAAGTATCCCATATGGTCTCTCGAGCCTGCCAGGAGTGATATCTGAGCACAGAGCCAGGAGTAACCCCTGAGCACCGCTGGGTGTGTCCCAAAAAATTGAATCATTTCCAGTATTTTTTCAAATTATCTGCAGCCTTGAAAATAATTCTCTTTTAGGTCCAGAGTAATAGTACAGTGGGGAGGGTGTTGCACGCAGCCAAACCGGTTTGGATCCTCAGCATTCCATATGGCTCCCCGAGCCTGCCAGGAGTAATTTCTGAGTGTGAAGCCAGGAATAATCCTTGAATACTGCCAGGGTATGGCCAAAAAATTTAAACAGAATTTTCAGTAAATAAGTTTTGTTCACAGCTAGATCATTACAAATGTATCTGCGATAATTCTGACATTCTCAGATATAACCATGGCTCAAGAACATTTGTGTTATGAAATACAATCTGAATTCAAACTTGGATTATCTCAGTCATGTCATTTACAACTATTATTTTGCTATCTTGGTCCATATGTTATACATCATTTTCAGGGCGCTTTATGCCTCCGTGATCTGCATGAGTTATTCTATGTGACTTTTCTATTGACTTTTATGTTTTTTGAAATAGGCAAGTTATTTTCTAAATGATCTCTAAACTTGTGTTTGTCTGGTTTGGCCCACTGGTTAGATTTATGTTACACAATCTTAGCAAGAAAGTTTGGAGATCAATTCTGGATTCTTCTAAAGCAGCTTTTCAGGAGATACCTAATGCATATTAATACATATTAATACAATATTGGCATTTACCAATATTGGTGATTGATAGCTGGTTATGAAAAAAGGTTTATTTTATCCATTATTAGTTTTCTTTTTCTTTTGTTTTGTTTTATTTTTGTTTGGGGGTCAAATCCGGTGACACTCAGGGGTTATTCCTGGCTATACGCTCAGAAATCATCCTGGCTTGGGGGACCATATGGAACGCCAGGAATCGAACCCAGGTCCGTCCTGGGTCAGCTGTGTGCAAGGCAAGCACCCTGCCTCTGTGTTATTGCTCTAGCCCCATCTTTTTTTTAATTAGTAAATTAGAGACAGAGAGAAAGAGAGAAGCCGGGAGAGAATGGTTATATAAAACATCTACTCCAGATCATATTTTCACTCACTGTTCTAGCAAACATTGTTTTTTCTTTTCTTTTCTTTTTTGTTTTTGTTTTTGTTTTTGTTTTTGGGTCACACCCGGCAACACTCAGGGGTTACGCCTGGCTCTATGCTCAAAAATCGCCCCTGGCAGGCACGGGGGACCATATGGAATGCCAGATTTGAACCACCGTCTTTCAGCATGAAAGGCAAACGCCTTACCTCCTTGCTATCTCTCCGGTCCCAAACATTGTTTTTTCTCATTTTTTCTTTATATTTTTGTTTGTTGGAGGGTTACTCCTGGCTCAACTCAGGGCCGACTCCTGGCTCTGTGTTCCTAGTAGGGCTCGGGAGACCCTCTACGGGGCACAGAATCATCTGTGTGCAGGGAAAGTGTTTTCGCCCCGTATTATCTCTCAGTCTTGATATGTTCCAGGATACCATGACATATCCATTCAGATTCTCCCTTGAAATACCTTAAATTGTCACCGTTTCATTGATCTTCTTAATGACAATTTTAAAAAATGTTAGGTAAGGGTTTATATACCTCATGGGCACTTACTTGAACTTTTAGGTGACTGAAAATGAGTCTGTAAACTTTGCAAGGAGGAACTCAAAGGTAACAACATCTGGTCAATGACACCTGCATTGACTATGACTGACATTGTCAGCTGCAGGTGATTGTTGGCCTTAACACCTGCTCAATGTAATGTCCATTTTTTCCAGTGGAAATTACTATATTGCTACTTTTCCATACTCGCCTCTTAGTAAAGTAAGTCATTGTGAGTAGTCCTGATTGAAGGAGTGTGTGTGTGTGTGTGTGTGTGTGTGTGTGTGTGTGTGTGTGTATAGGAGAGGTGTTGTCTACATAAATTACTCTGTATTTTCCTGCCTGGGATTTTGACTTTATATTTCTGTTTGCTCATTATCAAATGATTTACCTCTATTTGTATGGACTCGTGAATATCTAAGTCATTGTTTAAAATCCAATCCAACATTATTTTACTTGTTCTAATACACATATTTTCTTTCTTTGGACTGAATAGTCTTTTATATTTTCTCATGAATGTTCAAGGTACCTCCTTATTCCAACATTATTTTTTATTTAAAAAATAACCTCTTGGGGCCAGAGTAATAGCACAGTGGGGAGGGCAATTGACTTGCAGGTGGTCAACCCAAATTTTATTCTGGGCATTCTATTATGGTCACCTGAGCCTGCCAGGAGTAATTTATTTTTATTTATTTTAATTTGGTGGAGCTCAGGGGTTACTCCTGATTCTGCACTCAGAAATCACTCCTGGCAGGCTCAGGGGACCATATGGGATGCCAGAGATTGAACTCTGATTGGCCGCGTGCAAGGCAAATGCCCTACCTGCTGTGCTATTGCTTTGACCTCCTACCCGGAGTAATTTCTGAGCACAGAGCCAGTAGTAACCTCTGATCGCTGCCAGGTGTGGCCCCAAAACGTAAACAACAGCAATAATAACAAATGAACGTTGGCTCTTTTTCTTATGGACTGAACTATAGTAACTTCCACTGTCTCCCATGATGTGCATTTTTATAATATCAGTTCATTTTCTCTTTTTCACCAGCACTGGGACGCATTCAGAATAACAAATGCATTAATGAAATAAGGAGGGAGGGGTTCTGTGATCCTTTAAGCCCTTGGAAAGTGTCTAAAAGAAAGTGGTATGAAAAAGTTTCATTCTTAACCTTAATGTTGCTGGACTTAGAACATTTGCTTGGGATCAAGATTACTTTTCAGAAAGAACCTACACTCTCATTTCAAACCTTTCATTTTAAATTTATTTTTGCATATTTTGTGGTTTGCTTTATATTACTCACAAATTTCTAGGTCCACTTCCTGGCCTTTTCTGCATAACCCAAGGTGTACCACAGATAACGTTTTTCTTCCCGAACTCACTATTAATGTTCCTGGAGCTTCAGAGTTTTGGCGCCATCCTGAGCTTCGAAGAAGAGTGGGTAAAAATGCTGAATTATGCAAGGATCCAGCCTCTAACTTTCAGTGACTAACTGAAGGCGACTTTCTTTTGCAGACTTTCCTATCCTTTCCCCGTCGCGAAAGCCCCTCAGGTATGTCAGTGAAAATCTACACCAATCGCCTGTCCCAAAAGAAATGTGAGCGCCCCAAGAAAAACTCTAGGATTTTTAATTGCGATCCATCTTGTACATGTGCGAGGCATAGAACTAGACAGCTATCAAAGAGCCGTGCTCTAGCGCCATCTACCATGCAGAAGTGGAAACAGAGGGAGAAGATCAATATTAAATTCAGAACCCGGGTTCTTCAGCCACGGCTGAAGATTATAGGAATGGTTGAGAGAGGCGAGGACAGTGCCCTGGAAAGAAACGGGACAGGGAAACACCACAGATAAACTCCAATCAAGAGGCATAAGGATATCTTTCATTTGATTATTCTTCTTGTTTGGGAGTTAACTTGGTGATGTTCAAAGTTTCTCCTGGCTTTGTGTTTAGATTCCTTTTAAATGACTCCTTTAATAGAAGAGACTTTAAATATTAACAACTATAGTTATTGGGCCAGAGCTGTGGCGCAAGCTGTAGGACGTCTGCCTTGCAAGCGCTAGCCTAGGACAGACCTCGGTTCAATCCCTCGGAGTCCCATCTGATCCCCCAAGCCAGGAGCGATTTCTGAGCACATAGCCAGGAGTAACCCCTGAGCGTCAAAGGGTATGGTCCAAAAACCAAAAATAAAAAAATTATAGTTGTTGCACAAATTTAAAAAAATACAAGTTGGGCCAGAGAGATAGTACAGCCATTAGGATATTTGCCTTGCACATGACCAACTTGAGTTCTATCCCTGGTATTCAAGATGGTCCCTGAGCACTGCCATGGTTAACCCCTGAGCATCACTTGGAATGACCCCTCAAAATAAAAAGTTAAATTTTTCTACAGAATATTCTTTAATCTTAAAGAATAGATTTTCATTTTATTCCACATTTCCTTTTATATGGGTATTTTCAGGATGTACAAGAAAAGTCAGTGTAAATCTATTCGTACTTAAATCTATCTGATACAGAAGAAGAGGTTTAGATGTACATATAGACATAGCTATGGTTCAGGATTTTCATAATCTTCATGAATGCATGCAACTACTTCTATAAAATTCTATTTCATAGATATTTGATATAAAGAACATATTTAATGTATAAATTAAATACATACTTAGTTCACATATTTTCCAAGTATATGATATTTTCTTTATACCACTAAATATACCATTGTTCATTTTAATAGCATTTTGTATTTTTGAATTTTGTATGCTTTTTAATTGTCCTGCATTTTAGTTTTTACTTTGCAGAAAATACTTCAGGGGAAAACATCAAAATAATAAATAAAATAGTATAAGTTGAATGAATAGACAGTATGTAGTCGTCTTTAAAATGTATATTGGGAGGCCAGAGAGATAGCATGGAAGTAGGGCGTTTGCCTTGTGGTTCAAATCCCATATGGTCTCCCGAGCCTGGCAGGAGTAACCCCTGAGTGCTGCTGGGTGTG
This sequence comes from Suncus etruscus, assembly GCF_024139225.1. NCBI lineage: Eukaryota > Metazoa > Chordata > Mammalia > Eulipotyphla > Soricidae > Suncus > Suncus etruscus. Next base: position 723,609 of record NC_064858.1, on the reverse strand, counting down.
ACCTAAAAAACAAAAAACAAAACAAACAAAAAAGTATATCGGACACAATTTTCATGTCTCAATATATTAGAAATACAATTTTTCCCCACTCAGGTTAGAGAAATCTCTTTAGCATTAAGGGTTTTGTTTGTTTGGGGCATTGCTATATAGTGTTTATTATTCTTTTTTGTGGGGGAGGGTCACACCCGGCAGCGCTCAGGGGTTACTCCTGGCTCTACACTCAGAAATCGCTCCTGGCAGGTTCCAGGGACCATATAGGATGCCAGGATTCGAACCACCATCCTTCTACGCCTAAGGCAAACGCCTTACCGCTGTGCTATCTCTCCTGCCTCCTGTTTATTATTCTTGCTGTGTCCTCTAAAAGGCTTGCACAGTGTGATACACAGAGAAATGTTTCCCACAAATAACCGTTCGACTCTGACGCAGAATGCAAACTATTTTTCGGTATTCTTCCTTCATTTTCCCTTGAGCATTAATGTCTGTTATTTATTGAAATGCAGGCATTTATTACCACTGAGACTCATGAATGTCAAAAGATCAAAAAGACTTGAAATATTTTAGCAAACGAATGATGGATAACATCTTCGCATGCTCCTTCCAAACAAATGAGAATTTTTGAGGAAACGGGCTTACAAGCAATCGCTACTCGCTGCCAGACCCACAATTCGACATCAGCCTAGAGGCACTTGCCCAAATATTCAAGGCCCCATTATCTCAGCCTGCAGACACAGCCGCACAATCTCTACACTTTCTGGGTCGCCCTTGAACCTCGAGCAGTGGGCTTTCCCCCCATTTTGAAATATACTTGCTGCTGAACCTTTTCTTCTTTCCTTTCTCTTTCATCTCTTTGGCCTTTCTTTCTAGTTTTTAATAACTTCGCCTCTGTTCTTCCTGAAACCAATGTATTATGATCAAGTGTGTCAACTTGTGATGTATTTTCTTTAAATAAATAAAGCAACATGTGTTTCCTTTTTGCAGTGATTTCTGCACCCTTTTCAATGTCGAGCCACAGCCCCCCGTTGTGCGGGGTCGGGGCTCCGGGGACCCCCGGTGCTGGGGCTGGAATCCGGGCGGGCCGCGTGCAAGGCCAGGGCCCTTCCTTCCTCCTCCCTCCCTCCTCCCCTTTCGGAAGCGCGACTGACACTCCTCGACAAAGTTTCGGAGACGGCAGGGATATGAAAATATGCTCAGAAGTAACGGGGACGTGAAAAGGGAGCCGCAGAGGCAGCGCCACTGTCAGTGTACTGGGCGCGGGGACCAAACCGGACGAAAGCGGACGCCATTTTCCATGCCCAGAGCATCGGACGCCCCACGTGTGTCACGTGACGGGCGGAAACGGACGGCGGCTCTCGGGGGCCAATCGCGGGAGCTTTTGTCCAGCTTCAGCGGACTGAGCTAAGCCGAATTCTTTTGGTCCTTCCGAGCCGCCGTCCTCCGGGCAGCTGCTGGTTCCCTTCGGCTTCAGGTGCCAGGTGGGAAGTCCCAACGCAGTGCATTGGCGGCGGCTGCTCCCAGTGGCTCTTGCTAGGGACCAGGAACTCCTAAATTAGAGTCTTTGCCTGTGCAGGAATGGCCGTTTGGGAGAAGAGTGAAAGCGTGTTTTTTTTTTTTTTTTTTAAATATGCATGTGTATAAAAGACTCATAAAATTGTAGGCTTTGGGGATTTTTGAAATTAGTGCTTTGAAAACATTTTTAGCTGAATACCTAGTTTCAGGAATAGTTGCAAGTGTTTGTATGTAGGGATTTTTGTTTTGTTGTATGGAAAGCATTTTTAGCATGGCTTGGGGTGAGTTTATATTAGTAAAGGGTTATTTCTTGTGTTTTATTGACACCCCAGTAACAGTTTGATGGCCAGAGTTTCTTTTAGAGTACATTTTATAGATGATCTCTATTGATTGTTGCCAGTGCCACACGTTGTTTCAGCTTTTATAATTGTGTGGATTTTGCTACCAGCCTTTGAGATTTTCATCTTCATTAGAAAGAACTTCAAAGTTGTATAATAATTTGAAAATGGTGCTTTAGGCTTTCAATTTGAACTGCTCCTAGACTCAATCTCAAATCCTTAATTTAGGAATGTTTTGGACTTAAATCATTGTTGCTCCTATGTAATACCCTAGTGCTGTCTTCTAAGTAACTTACAGAGGTTTTTCTTCATGAGTGTTTTAAATTATTGAACTCTGCCTCTGTTCTTGTGTGGTCTAAAACTCAGTGAACAAAGTCAATCAGGTAACTTCCAAGGGAAAAGGAAAGACAATAAGTCTCAATCCCAGTAATCTGAAGTCCATTTGTATATCTGTTATTATTTGTTCCTTATTCTTAATTACATGAAGTTTAATATAAGTGATCAGCTTTTCTTATAGACCTATAATGTCCCTTCATGGTATATCAGAACTTTATGTCAGTCCTATTTTGTTCTGTTAACTTAAATGTTTTTGAAGAAAAAATTTCACTGCTAAAATTTTAAAATATGGGACTAAGATGATAATTTAACTATCGGAGTGGATGCTTTACATGCAGGAAAACCTGGAGTCACTCTAAACACCATGGGGGTACAAACCAAAATATTTTGGTTGGTTAGTTTGATTTGGGGGTCATATCTGTACTCAGGAATTATTCCTGGCATGCTCTAAGATCATCTGGGCTTCTGGATGTTAAAATTGAGCACAACTGAGTGAAAAAAATGCCCTACCCACTGTATTATTATTCTGGTCCTCCAAAAATGATAGTACTGTAAGGAAGAAGCACTTGCCTTGCATGCAGCTGATATTTGTTGGATCAGCAGCACCTCAGATAGCCCCACAAGCTCTACCAGTTGTAATCCCAGAATATGGAGCGAGGAGTAAGTCTTGACTACTTCAGGATGTGGCCAAAACACAACAATAAAGGCAATACAAAAATTCAGAGCCAGTTCTTGTAAAATGCATGTCTATTACCCAAAAAGAAAGCAGAGAAAAAGTTAAGACCAAAGGTGCTGTTTAGCAAAAACAATTAGGCAAAAATATTATAGGAAAATCTTGTGTGGGGTGTGGGGCATATTTGGTGAAGTACTTTCTAAATGGAAGTCAAGCCCCATGAATCCAACTGAAGAATTCTGTTATAAGGGGCAGGAGAGTGAGAACAGCAGGTAAATTGTGTGCCTTGCTCTTGGTCAACCCATATTCCACCGCAGTACCACAGTGGGTCCCCCAAATAGCCAGGTATGATTCCTGAGCACAGAACTATGAGTAACCCCAGAATACCACAATGTGCCCCGTATCCCATCGGGAAAATGTTAGTATCAGAGGAAAATGTTAGTATTAGAGTATTAGAGGTGGATCATGCTAATCTTAGCATCTGGACTGCAACCCTGGTTCCAATCCCAGCACTACTGGATGTGGTCCAAATACTAAAAAGAATTTTGGTGTAAAAAATTCTACTCATGGGCTGGAGAGATAGCACAGTGGTGTTTGCCTTGCAAGCAGCTGATCCAGGACCTAAGGTGGTTGGTTTGAATCCCAGTGTCCCATATGGTCCCCCGTGCCTGCCAGGAGCTATTTCTGAGCAGACAGCCAGGAGTAACCCCTGAGCAACGCCAGGTGTGTCCCAAAAATTAAAAAAAAAAAATTCTACTCAATGGGGCCGAAGAGATAGCATGGAGGTGAGGCATTTGCCTTGCATGCAGAAGGATGGGTGGTTCAAATCCCGGCATCCCATATAGGTCCCCCGAGCCTGCCAGGGAGTGATTTCTGAGGTGTAGAGCCAGGAGGAACCCCTGAGTGCTGCCAGGTGTGACACAAAACACCAAAAAAAAAAATTCTACTCAGGAGTATCACTTACCCCAACTTTAAATTGTATTACAAAGCAATAAATATTAAAACATCATGATTTGGGCTGAAGAGATGGCATGGAGGTGAGGTGCTTGCCTTGCATGCAGAAGGATGGGTGGTTCGAATCCCAGCATCCCATATAGTCCCCCCGAGCCTGCAAGGAGCGATTTCTGAGGTGTAGAGCCAGGAGTAACCCTGAGCACTGCTGGGGTGTGACCCAAAAACAAAAAAAAAAAAAAAAAAAAAAAGATTTGGAAAAAAGACAGATCTTCAAATCAATGGAATGGACTTGAGAATTCAGAGAATTCTGAAAAAATCAACTAATATAATCTACAAACTAATACAATATAATACAAACTAATATAATACAATATATACTATATGCAGCATATTATAACAATATGATATGATATAGTAATGCAATCTAATGCAAATCTACTTCAAACTAATAAAATCAACTAATTTAACACCAGATAGAAAGGTCAAATTAAAATGGAATGAAGACCCTGATATTGAAGCCAGTGAGGTGGCGCTAGAGGTAAGGTGTCTGCCTTGCCAGCGCTAGCCAAGAAAGGACCGCGGTTCCATCCCCAGCGTCACATATGGTCCCCCCAAGTCAGGGGCGATTTCTGAGCACTTAGCCAGGAGTAATCCCTGAGTATCAAATGGGTGTGCCCCCCCCCCAAAAAAAAGAAAAAGAAAAAGAAAGACCCTGATATAAGACTCAAAACCATAAGGTATATAGAAGACAATGTAGGCAAAACACTCCATGACATAGAGACTAAAGGCATCTTCAGGAAGAAAATACCACTGTCCAAGTAAGTGGAAGCCGAGATAAATAAATGGGACTACATTAAACTCGGAAGTTTCTGTACCATAGAGAAAACAGTGTGTGTGGGGGGGGGGGAGAGATAGCACAGCCATAGGGCATTTGCCTTGCACACAGTGAATCCAGAACAGACAGTGGTTTGAATTCCGGCATCTCATAAGATCCCCTGAGCATGCCTGGAGCAACTTCTGAGTGCAGAACCGGGAGAACCCTGAGCACTGCCGGGTGTGGCCTCCAAACCAAAAACCAAAAAAGAAAAAAAAAAAGCAGTGACTAGAAAACAAAGGCCACATGGGAATGGGAGAAACTATTCATCCAATACCCATCAGATAAGGGGCAAACATCTGAGATATACAAGGTACTGACAGAACTTAACAAGAAAATAATATCTAACCCCATCAAAAAATGGTGAGAAAAAATGAAGACATTTCCACAAAGAAGAAATACAGATGGCCAAAAGGCACATGAAAAATGTTCCACAATACTAATTATCAGAGAGATGTGAATCAAAATAACAATGAGGTATCATCTCACACCACAGAGACTGGTAAACATTACAAAAAAAAACATGAATAATCATTGCTGGGTTGAAAGCCGAGAGAAAAGAATTCTCATTCACTGCTGGTGGGAATGCTTTCTAGTCCAGCCTTTATTGAAAATGACATGGATATTCCTCAAAAAACTGGAAATTGAGCTCCTATATGATCCAGTAATACCACTTTAGGGATATACACTAAGAATACAAAAACATAATACAGAAATGCCCTCTGCATGCCTATGTTCATTGTAGCTCTATTGACAATAGCCAGAATCTGGAAACAACCCAGATGTCCGACAACAGACGAGTGGGTAAAGAAACTGTGGTACATAGACACAATGGAATACTATGCAGCCCTCAGGAAAAATGAAGTCATGAAATCTTCCTATAATGAATGGACATGGGAAACTAATGATGCTGAGGTGAAATAAGTCAGAGGGAGAGATATACACATAATTGGCTCACCCATCTATGAGTTTTAAGAAAAATAAAAGAAATTATTGTAATAACACCCAGAGACAATAGAGATGAGGGCTCCAGATGATCTGCTCACGATATGAAGCTTACCACAAAGAGCAGTGAGTGCAGTTAGAGAAATAACTACACTAACAACTATCATGACAATGATAGTGAGTGAGAGATGTCTTCAAAGACAGGTAGGGGGTGAGGGGAGGAGGGTGAATGGGGCATTGGTGGGTGAGAAAGTGCTCTGGTAAAAGGGGATGTACATTTTATGACTGAAATCTAATTATTAAAATATTTTAACCATGGTGCTTAAATAAAGATTACTTTTTAAAATCCCACTCAGTCTGGAAAATAGAATAACAATTGGTATTGCTTTGCACAGAGCTGACCAGGGTTTGACCTCCAGCATCTGTTATGGATATGAATTAGGTAATTGGTAATTAGGTAATTAGGTCATCTTTTCCTTGATTTTCATTTTCCCAACAGTATCTTTCTATATAGGTGAAAAAATTTTGGAACTTCAATTTTCTTTTTGATTTGGGTTTTTATTAGGTCATATCTGCCATGTTTCCTCAAATACAGGTCCAAAATTTTTTTCACTTTATGTTCTTCTGAAAGTTTCTCAGTTTTACATTTAATATTTATAGGAATGGCTATTTGAGGGCTTTTTGCATAATGTATGAGGCATATTTCATATTCTCTAGGCAATCAGTACCATCTATTTGAAAATTTTTTCACTGAATTCCTTTGTAAGGATTTTTAGCTGTCATTGCATGAACCTATTTATAAGCTGTCTCTGTCCTATTGCTACTTATCACACCACCATCAGCATGTGGGTGAGACTATCTGAATAAAAAGAAATAGAAGAATCTAGGCTGACTCCTCTCACTGGAGTATTTTTATTTTATTCTTTTTTTGGGGGGGGGCCACACCCGGTGACGCTCAGGAGTTACTCCTGGCTTTGAGCTCAAAAAATCGCGCCTGGCTTGGGGGACCATATGGGACACTGGGGGATCGAACCTAGGTTCATCCTAGGCTAGTGCAGGCAAGGCAGGCACCTTACCTCTAACGCCACCACACCGCCCGTTTATTTTATTCTTGTTTGTTTGTTTGTTTGTTTTGGGGTCACACATGCTCTACTCAGGGCTTACTCCTGGGCTCTTCACTTGAGGATTACTCCTGACAGAGTTTTGGGGAACCAACCTAAACTCAGGTTGGCCACAGTTTATACAAGGCAAGTGTCCTCCCACTGTGCTATCCCTCCAACCTGTATACTCTCTCAGCTTATCTCATCTACTTTCATTGATTGGCCTTTCCATATAATTTTATAATGTGCTTGCGGCTCTCTACCAAGAAGCTTGTGAAGTTTCATAGGGACTGATGTGTAGATATTATTGATATCTATATTACTAATTACTAATATTACTTGAGACTAAGTGGATTCTTTGCTTTGTGGAGTCTCTTCTGTGAATGCATTTCCTATTAGTTTGGTCTTTTGCTTAGGTTGTGCCTTCACATAACACACAATTGTTATATACAAATATATGTAACTGGATAAATTTACTTCTTTAAAATTTTCTAGTCCTTTTCTTGAGATTATTTATGTAAATAACATAATTTGTGCAAATAAACATTATTGCATTTTTTTATCTTGTGTGACAGCAAAAGATAAGAACATTTATTATATGGAAGAAATAGTGGGAATATATCTCTTTCCCGTAGGTTTTTCCTTTTTTTTTTTTTTGGTTTTCTGGCCACCCCAAAAAACACTCAGGGATTATTCCTGGCTATGCACTCAGAAATCGCTCCTGGCTTGAGAGGACCATATGGGATGTCGGGGATCAAACCGCGATATGTCCTAGGTTAGCACCTTTAAAAATAGGATATTCTTGCTTGCCTTGCAAGCAGCCGATCCAGAACCTAAGGTGGTTGGTTCGAAACCCGGTGTCCCATATGGTCCCCCCGTGCCTGCCAGGGAGCTATTTCTTTTTTTTTTTTTTTTTTTTTTTTTTTTTTTTTTTTTTTTGGTTTTTGGGCCCACACCCGGTGAACGCTCAGGGGGTTACTCCTGGCTATGCGCTCAGAAGTCGCTCCTGGCTTGGGGGACCATATGGGACGCCGAGGGGGGATCGAACCGCGGTCCGTCCTAGGCTAGCGTAGGCAAGGCAGAGCACCTTACCCTTTAGCGCCACCAGCCCGGCCCCCAGGAGCTATTTCTGAGCAGACAGCCAGGAGTACCCCTGAGCACCGCCGGGTGTGGCCCAAAAACCAAAAAAAAAAAAAAAAAAAAGATATTCTTTCTTTTCTCATTAATTTTATCAAGAATATTTATTATAATTCATATACCTTTATAGTTCTAAAATTCTATACTTGTTTTTTATTTTTTGGGGTGTTGGGGGGTGGGGGCACACCCGGCGGGTTGCTCAGAGGTTACTCCTGGCTGTCCTGCTCAGAAATAGCTCCATGGCAGGCACGGGGGGGACCTATGGGACACCGGGATTCGAACCAACCACCTTTGGTCCTGGATCGCTGCTTGCAAGGCAAACGCCGCTGTGCTATATCTCCGGGCCCTGTTTTTTATTTAGAATATAGGAAATTCAGTGGTCAATATTCCTTAAGTACTTGAAAGACTACTCTTCCAAAGGACTATTTCACTGTTCTTGGATAAGTTTGTAAATTCTTGACAATTAAGTTATAAAATGGTTTAATAGTAGTATCCTTGGGCTGGAGAGATATCATGGAGGGTTAAGGCGTTTGCCTTGCATGCTGAAGGATGGTGGTTCAAATCCTGGCATCCCCATATGGTCCCCCGAGCCTGCCAGGGCGATTTTTGAGGCGTAGAGGCCAGGAGTAGCCCCTGAGCACTGCCGGGTATGACCCAAAAACCAAATAAATAAATAAGTAAATAAATAAATAAAATAAAAAATAGTAGTATCCTTACTGATGCTTTTTTTTATTTTTCCTAAATGTTCAGAGTATGAATACTTGAATTCCCAAACAATAATTTTGCATTTGCCCACACCTTCATGAACTAGCATTTTCATGACTTGTTATATATTCTGAAGATCTGTTCCTCAGTGTATTAAAGGTTAGAATTGATTTGTCCTCCTTAAAAACTAATATATATATATGTATATATATGCACACACACAAAATTCTCAATATAAAATTTACTGTAACTTATGTTGATCATCATTAAGATGTTTATTTTTGTTAGAAAAGGATATATATTTACTGTTCCTTCTACTTTTACTCTTATACCTTCACCTGTGAATTGTATTTTTTCTAGCACTGAAAAACATATTTGCTTGGGATGGATAAATAGTACTGTTAGAACCTAAGATTTAGAGTGAACTGTAACCTAAATGTAGATGTTAAAATATGGTGTGTCTTTGCTTAGAGATAACATTGCTTTGGCTTCCGTATCTACTTCATTGAGGAAGTTAACTACTGTAAATCTGGCTTTGCTGTGAGCTTAAGTGCAGCCATTAAAGGCTGCGGTTTTATGGTAGAACAACTAGGCCCAGAAAACAGAGAGCTAGAACAGCGGTAGGGTGTTTGCCTTGTATGTGGCCAGGACGGATGGTGGTTCTATTCCCAGCATTCCTTATTGTCCCCTGAGCCTGCCAGGAGTGATTTTCTGAGTGCAGAGCCCAGAAGTAACCCCTGAGCACTGCAAGATGTGACCCAAAAAGAAAGAAAAAAAAAGAAAAGGAAGGAAGAAAAGGAAGGAAGGAAGGAAGGAAGGAAGGAGGAAGGAAGGAAGGAAGGAAGGAAGGAAGGAGAGGAAGGAAGAAGGAAAGGAAGGAAGGAAAGGAAGGAAGGAAGGAAGAAGGAAGGAAGGAAAGAAGGAAGGAAGGGAAGGAAGGAAGGAAGGAAGGAAGGAAGGAAGGAAGGAAGAAGAAGGAAGGAAGGAAAGAAAAGAAGAAAGAAGAAGGAAGGAAGGGAAGGGAAGGAGGAGGAAGGAAAGAAAGAAAGAAAGAAAGAAAGGAAAGAAAGAAAGAAAAGAAGAAAGAAGAAAGAAAGAAAGAAGAAAGAAAGAAAGAAAGAAAGAAAGAAGAAGAAAGAGAGAAAGAAAGAGAAGAAAGAAAGAAAGAAAGAAAGAAAGAGATAGAAAGAAAGAAAGAAAGAAAAGAAAAAAGAAAGAAAGAAAGAAGAAAGAAAAGAAAGAAAGAAGAAAGAAAGAAAGAGGAAGGAAGAAGAAGGAAGGAAGGAAGGAAGAAGAAAGAAAGAAAGAAAGAAAGAGAGAGAAAGAAAGAATGACGAAAGAAAGAAAGAAAGAAAGAAAGAAAGAAAGAAGAGAGAGAAAGAAAGAGAGAAAGAAAGAAGGAAGGAAGAAAGAAAGAAAGAAAGAAAGAAAAAGAAAGAAGAAAGAAAAGAAAAGAAAGAAAAGAAAGAAAGAAAGAATGAAAGAAAGAAAGAAAGAAAGAAAGAAAGAAAAGAAAGAAAGAAAGAAGAAAAAGAAGAGATGAGAAGAAAAGATGAGGCCCATAAAAACAGCCAGTCCTGCTTGCCCTAGGGTTAAAAGCCAGGAAATACAAACATATAAGACTAAACAGCAGCTGACAGCCAGCCAGATGACAACTGCACTATGGGTCTTGGGGCTGCACTAAGGACCAATAACTTTAAAAGGATCAATACCCAGAGGTGGGATTTCTTAAACTTAGCCCTGGGTACCTCTTAAATTTGGCCTGTGAGCCATTCTCAGAGTCCTCATTTTTTAGGAGATGCTGGATTCCAGTATGCTGGAATAAACTTCCTTGTAAATACATTATTGCCTATCTCCCTGGTGATCTTTTGGGTGGTGGATCCTGAGTTCCAGGCTTAACAGTACCTTGGGTAAGGAGCTTGACTTCAGTTTAATCGAGGCATCCCCAAGCACAGCCAGAGTGCAGTCAGGAGTAGGCCTAAGCATCACTGGCCATAGCTAAGATGCCAAAAAGAAAAGTCTTTTTGTGTGTGTGTGTGTGTGGTTTTTGGGTCACACTCGGCAGTGCTCAGGGGTTATTCCTGGCTCCAGGCTCAGAAATTGTTCCTGGCATGCACGGGGGACCATATGGGACGCCAGGATTCAAACCGATGACCTCCTGCATGAAAGGCAAACACCTTACCTCCATGCTATCTCTCCGGCCCCCCAAAAAGTCTTTTTATTAGGGGACACACCCAACTGTGCTCAGGGCTTACTCTTGTTAGGACTTGGGTGGCCAAATGGGGTGCTTGGTGTCGAACATGGATCAACCTGGTGCAAAGCAGGCAATCTCCCTACTGTTCTATTGCTCCAGCCCATAAAGATAAAAGGTTTTCATTTTAGCTTTTTCTTTTTTTATTTAAACACCTGGTTACAAAGTGTTCATAATACAGTTTCCACCCCCCACAGATAAAGTTGTTCATGATTGAATTACAGTTATACGACGTACAACAACGTCAGCAGTGTGCATTTCCCACCACCAGACTCCCTTTCACCTGATTGCTTTTTATAACTTTGAATGTAAACGTCATTTCTTTTGGCAGCAAAGAAAAAAATCATACATTTTTTGTGGCTGCACCTATTTTGGGCCTCTATATCTTTATGAATTCCTAGGTCTGGGAAAATAGACTTATCTTTCTCCAGAAACAGGCCAGCTGAGAGGAGCTGCTAAGCCCTGCAGTGCAGGCCCGAGGAGAAAATGTAGACTTTTAGGGGAGGATCTGGCAGAAACCCAAACAAAGGAATCTGATAAGACCAGGGAAGTGCAAAGTTCTTCTTCCGGGATGCAAGAAAGGGTTACTCCATTTGCTCTGCTTAAAGCCAGGAAGTTCTGATCCTAGATCTCAGGATCCCCAGCTCGTCACTTGGAGTGATCCCAGAGCAGAGCAAGGAGTAAGCATTGACAGAGGTGGACCTCTCCGAAAACCTGTATTTTACCAAGATCTGGTTGGCCTTGGGGGAAGCAAGCACCTAGCCTGCTATTCTGTCTCACCAACCCCTGCAACCCCCTATTGTCCCTTTGAGCAATTTATTATCTCACCCTCTATTGTGCAGTTGATTATGTGTTTGTTGTTTCTGTTTAATTAATCAAAGTTTACATTCAAGTGACATCCTATCACTTTTTGTGATGTTGAAGAGACTTAAAATTGGTGGGGCCAGAAAGAGGGAATATGCTGTTTTGCCTAGGCCCAACCTGATTTGATCCCCAGAACCACAAATGATCCCCCAAGTACTACCAGGAATGGGTAGCTACAAGATTTGTTTCATTTGATTTTATTTTTGGGTTTTTGGCCCACACCCTCAGGAGTTCCTCCTGGCTCTGTGCTCAGAAATTGCTTCTGACTCAGAGGACCATATGGGATGCTAGGGATCAAACCCCCGTCCGTCTTGAATCAGCCATATGCAAGGCAAATGCTCTACCACTGTGCTATTGCTCCAGTCCCCAAGATTTTCTTTAATTAAAATAGAAACAACAAAAACACTAAGTCTCCAACCTTGCCCCCCCCAATCTTTGCAAGTGACTTTTGTCCCCAGACAGGACACAAATCCCACTGCCTAATGGCCTTAAATTTGAGTAAATCTTAGGCAACACGTGCCCCTTCCACTGGCTCTATCCCCCATACACATACACAGTTTGTACCCAATTTCAGTGGCTTCCACCTCTAGTTCTTGCAAACCTCCAAGGGCTTCCCAGGAACTGCGCCAACAGCAACCAGAGGTGGCAGCATCCAGGCATGGGGCCAGGGGCACCTCCGTGCAGGCACACCGCCCGCCCCCCCCGCCCCCCTCCGCCCCATGCTCTCCCAGACCAGCCCACAGGGGCTAGAGCCCCACCCCCCAGTTCTGCAGCACCCAGGGCTCCTACACAGTCTAGCTAGCTGCTTCCTCCAAGGCCCTATTCTCGGCCGGTTGGGAATTTGTGTCCAGAGGAGGGTTGAGAAATGTGACTGTTTGCCCTACTGTACCATTCCCAGGCCCTCCCTGCTAATATCTGTTCTTGATTTTCTTTATTTAATTTTTTCTGGCTTTGTTTCTGGTGTGCTACTATCTTTAACATGTGTATAAATTCTCAATTATTCACTTTTAAAATCACAGAGACATCATCAGCATCCCATTTCTATGTATGTGCTGTTCCTGTTTTTTAAAAGTGCATTTCAGCAGAGTATGCCAAGAGTCAATGCATTCTTCTCACCTTCTCAAGACTCACAATTAAGTGAGTTGACTGGACCTACCTTTTTTTAAATAAGACCGCAAATGCTGCACACTTCTTGCTTTAATGTTTTACAGAAGTTTCTGCTCATGTACTTCTACCAGAAAAGAAGAGGCACAGAGTTTTTGTTTTGTCTCCCCCACACATACAAACCAGGAGCCACAGAGCAAAGTGTTGAGTGCCTGATCACATGGATCACAAAAGAACTGATTCTTTTGTGGAATGTTCACAAAAGTGTGAATTTGTCTAGACTTCATGAGACCCTGATTCTGATCAGACACTGGACATGTAGGAAGCAAATCATCTTGTTTGCTTTTCTTGCCCGAAAGCTATAAAGATAAGCCCTTCCATTCACATTTTTTTCAGTTCTAGCAGCAAGTTCCCTTGTACCAATGACCCATCAAACACCATGGTATTTTCTCAATGTTGTTTCAGTGCATGCTAAAGCCTTTTTCAGTAAAGTAAAGAGAAACTGCACATAACATGTATACATACATGTGTTCCAGGCATCACATGTGTGTGGGTTTTTCTGTGGTCTTATAGAAATAGCATTGCAGTTTTATTTCTTTCATCAATGATCATCCTGCTGAATGAAAATTGTACCTGTTGTGACTTCTTCAAATGCTCATGGGTATTAATCACTCAAGCTCCTTCTAGACTGTTTGCAAATGGCTGCTACATGCTCTTGAGCCTGAAAAGAGGTTTCCCTGAGCCGGAATGAACAAAAACTTCCTCTCCTGAAACCAGCCAGAGAGACCCCAAGGTAAAAAAGGATGGAAAAATAAGAAGCAGGCTGGTGTTTTTTTAGTCACCATTGTGATAAGTGCAGAGCAGAGAAGACCATTTTGAAAGACGTGTATTATCATTTGGGGTGGGGGCACACCTGGCAGTGGCAGCGTTCAGGATTTACTCCTGGTTCTTTGCTCAGAAATCACTCCTGGCAGGCTCGGGGGACCTTATGGGATGCCGGGATTAGAACCACAATTGGTACTGGGTCAACCACTTGCAATGCAAAGCCCTACCACTATGCTATCTTTTTGGTGTGTTATCTTTTTAAAAAGGTTTTTGTTATATCACCATGACTTACCAAGTTGTTCATAATACAGTTGTTTCAGGCATTAAGTGTCCTGACCAACACCAGTCCCTCCACCAGTATGATCTTCTTTTCACCAGTGTCCCCAGTTTCCTACTTACCATCCCAGCAGGGATGATTTCATATTGACTTCATATTGTTTGTTCCAACACAAAAGCAAATAAAATTTAAAAACTTAGATCAGTGCAATTTGCGATGATTATTCTCTCTCCTACTAAAGCCATTGTCTAAGGCTAGGTTTGTGGTTGGTTGGTGCTAGTTGAGCTTCTGTGTTTTCTGTTTAGGCTCACTGGGCTTGGGAGATATCTAGGAAACTTTCCCATCAGATTTTCTGGGATACAACTGAGATGACACTACTATGAAATATTGAGAAATCCAGAATTAAAACAAATGTTCATATCTGAAACAAATGCAGTGGCTTGGTAGTTTGATCAGGTTAAGTCCTCGAGCTGGACCATTTTTGTGGGAGGGTGTGGTGCTGGGCTGCTGTGGCTCATACAGAAAGGGGAAATTTGCCCTTTCTCCTTTCTGAGAAGGCCCCAGAGGGATCAGCCAGGACCAGACAACCTGGGAAGTATAATGGCCATTGTTTCCTTTTGGAATTGGTGAAAGAGCCAGGCCATTTTCCTCAGGAAAGATGGCAGAAGTGTGTGGCAAAGGTTACCTTATAAAGGTGAATCCTTTCTGATTAAGTGGCTATAGTCTATTGTGCAAGGAATTAAATCCTTGACTAACGGTTTGAAACAAACCAACAAACCTGCTGGGCCATTTGTTCTGGGTGTGGTAAGTGTGAATGGCCCACACAAAAGCAGCACAGATATCTTGAGGCTGCCTTTAGCTGTTGCTTGGGGCCTCCAGGTATTTATACTGTATAGAGGAAGTCAAGGGTTGGACCACAATCAAAGAACTTCGCTTGGGGAGCACAGAAGGGAGGGCATTTGTGTTGCTTGTGCAGACCTGGTTTTAATCCCCAGCATCCCATAGAATCCCCTGAGTGTGCCAGGAGTAATTTCTGAGCACAGAACCAGGGGTAACCCCTGAGCTCCACCACTTGTGACCACCCAAAAAACAAACAAAAAGATCTTCACTCCATTACATCTGAGAGCCAATCATTTTCATTTCATTGCATATAAAAACAAACAAAAAAACACACACAAATAAACCTATGGGACCAGAGCAATAGTATAGCAGGTGAGGTGCTTATCTTGAATTTAGCTGACCAGGAGTCATTCCCCTGTGACCCATATACTTTCCCACTCCCCTCCAGGAGTGATCCGAGTTTAGAGCCAGGGGTACTTCTGAGCATAGTCAGGTATGACCCAGAGACAAGCAAAAACAATGTACCATACACACCCTGCATGTTACACAGATTCTACAAACAATGGCATTGATATAGTGAATAACAGAGTTAAGTGATTGATCCCAAGTTTAAAGGAAGTTGAGACAGTCTCTAGGAGAGTTATAGGGTGATGGCACTTAACTGAGTTTCTTATTATTTTGAGAACAATTTGGTTTTACATTTGTCAGTAAATCGCGAATCATTTCCTACTGTACTAACCTCGGACATATAATAGAAAGAATGAGAAGGGCAGAGTTGAGTTCCTATGAGGGTTTAGATGACCAAAATGTCATTTCCCACAGTTCTGGGAGATAAGTCCTTCATCATTGAGCTGATGTAAGATAGTTGTAACAAGAGAAAACCTTGTGTGAGTAAGAGAGTCCAGGGGTGAAGACAAGTGCTGATCCTGGTTCAATTATCAGTGCCATAAAACTGCACATGAGGGGCCTGAGAGGTGGTGCTAGAGGATAGGAGTCTGCTTTACAAGTGCTAGCCAAGGATGGACTGCTATTCGATCCACCCTCCCCCCCCCCAGTCTCACATGGTCCCCCCCCAAGCCAAGGGCAATTTCTGAGCGCATATCCAGAAGTAACCCCTGAGCGTCAAATGAGTGTAGCCCAAAAAAACAAAAATAATTAAAAAATAAAAATGCACATGGTTCCATGTGCACTTCAGCCATGGGAATCCCCAAACACCATCAGGGATGGTTCTGTGATGATCTGAGTGCCCTTGGGTTGACATTTTGATCCCTGGCACTTCACAGGGACAAAACAGAACCACATCCTCAGGCCTTTGCAATGAATCTCATACTTTGTTGACTGAAAATCACCAGTGAAGACCCAGGCCTTATGAACAAGCACTCAAAATAAATGAATAAAACCTTTCCTTCTGCAATCTGAAAGCATAAATGACTGGAAAACAAGATCAACTGAATCCTTGCTGCTTTGCATTCATGGTTCCAAAACCCATAGATCATGGAGATGTAAAGCAACTCTGTCTGTCTGGGTCTGCCTGGTTCTTCTGATTTGATTTAGAGCAGGACTGAAGTCATCACTTCAGTGGACAATATGTAGTGTCTGTCACAGTCTCCTGGTTCTAGTGACAATTCAGAGGACAGAGCCACAGCAAGGGGCTTCCTAAAGCTGCACATCGCCTCAAATGCGATGCTGCTGGGTTGGGCCACAGTTAGATCAAAGACAGCCAAATAGTTCTTAATTAAATAACCTGTTTCCACTATGTTCTGTCATTTCAGTCAGGGAAGCTTCCAAGAGAAGAGTGGACTTAGTAGTGAGTTCGTTCTCCAATCTCAATATGACGGCCTTCCAAGGGCAAGTTTTCTTGAGCCGGTGAGTGGCAAAGCAGAAAGGCAGAGCCTCATGGAACAAATTACCTGTCATTAAATTGGCCAAGCATTAGTGCTCACATGCCCATGGGAGAGTCCCAGGGCAACTGTGAATATTCATCTGGACATTTGGGGATGGGACATTTGATTTGTTAATAGTCCCCAAGGATAACTCACTGCCAACAGCCCCAAGTGGCTTCCAGTGTTTCCTTTAAGTTCCTGGCTGAGACTCAAACACCCATACCTACCCACAACTATCCTGAAGTCAGAAAATTCAGGCAAAGTTCTTGAACGAGACCCAGCAGAACAGGCCAGGGTAGCTTTAATCAAGATGCTGACATCTGGCACGTTTGCATCTCCTACATGGAGGATCAATATTTACATCACTGTTCCACAGGTCAGGAATCAGAGACATAGCTGAGTTCCAGAACAATTCCTGAGCCTCAGAGAAAGCCAGAAAAGGGAGGAGCTGGTCTAGCCCATCAGACATCATGGATCTTTGCCCTTGATAAGAAAACCTCATTTTCTGGAACCAGCAAGTAGCAAAACCAGAGTTCTGTTTCCTCCTGCATTACTCTCTGGTTCTTCACTGGATTCTCTTGGTCTTCCCCAGCACATTCGTCAAAAAGGCACTTTCTTTTTTTTTTTTTTTTTTTTTTTTTTGTTGTGGTTTTTGGGTCACACCCGGCAGTGCTCAGGGGTTATTCCTGGCTCCAGGCTCAGAAATTGCTCCTGGCAGGCACGGGAGGACCATATATGGGACGCCGGGATTCGAACCGATGACCTCCTGCATGAGAGGCAAACGCCTTACCTCCATGCTATCTCTCCGGCCCCAAAAAAAAGGCACTTTCAAACAGCCTTGGTATGTGACCTTGGTCCTGTGCTAGGGCTGCTCTGCGTATAAGCTCATCAAGTTGATGGATAGTCATGGCTCTGCCCTGGAAAGTAAGAGGCAATCTCCGACATCCAGGGGCCAATGGCTGGGTGTCTTCTGAAATGCCAAGATTTCAAAAGTAAAACAACAGGCCAAATGCCCCCATGTGTGCACACACACGCACATGATAATGACCTTGCCAACTCTCAACCTAGCCAGGAATTACTGGCAGTAAGAAGGGCAGATCTGGATCAGGAATGCATCATTGCTGTAAGGAAGAAGCCAAGAGCAGACTGACTTCAAATTCTGTGTGTACAGAGGTGACTGGGCATTGTAAAGGCAGAATTGGGGGAAAGTTAGGGAGCAAGGAGAAGCCTCAGTTGAGTCAGGAAAGTGGAACATGAGAAAGAGTTGGTGAGTGTAAAGGGAACTGGGCCAGTGGTGTCAGCAGAAGCTAACCCTGTGTAGTCCCTCAGCACCAGAAGATAGAGTCCTGATATCCTCGTTTCAATGGAAAGTGAAAGCTTTCCAGTCCATGGGAGACACACACGTGAATATGAAGAGATGCAGCTATCTACTCCTTGGACAGGGGAATATTGACTGTAGTGACTGATCTGAGAAATGGGTCAGTGAGGCCCAACTGATAGCACAGTCAATAGGGTGTTTTCCTTGCATGTGGCCAACCCAGGTTCAATCCCTGGCATCCCATATGGTCCCTGAGCTTAGCAGGAGTAACCTCTGACCACTTCAGGATGTGACCTCCAAACAAAACAAAGCAAATCAAAAAACAAAACAAGACAATGGCTCAGTGACTTCTTCTTAGGAATTGCATTCTCATAGGAGAACTCAAGAGTCAATTATTTTTGTGCTTTTTGGGCTACAGCAGGCAGCACTCAGGGGTTACTCCTGGCAGGCATGGGGAACCAAATGGAATGCTGAGATTCAAACCAACGTTGGTCCTGGGTCGGCCGCTTGCAAGGCAAACGCACTACTGCTGTGCTATCTCTCCAGCCTCAAGAGAGTCATTTTTATATTTGTTAGTATAGGAAGGAGATGAACAAAAGTTGACTATACTGAGAGTCTGTTTTCCCCATGGACTAAGGTTCAGATCAATTTGTGTAGTACCTGGGGAGCCTATGAAAAGTTTCGTTAAAAATATCAATTTTGGGGCCCGGAGAGATAGCACAGTGGCATTTGCCTTGCAAGCAGCCGATCCAGGACCAAAGGTGGTTGGTTCGAATCCCGGTGTCCCATATGGTCCCCCGTGCCTGCCAGGAGCTATTTCTGAGCAGACAGCCAGGAGTAACCCCTGAGCACCACCGGGTGTGGCCCAAAAAAAAAAATCAATTTTGGGGCCGGTGAGGTGGCGCTAGAGGTAAGGTGTCTGCCTTGCAAGCACTAGCCTAGGAAGGACAGCGGTTCGATCCCCTGGCGTCCCACAGGAAAAAAAAATATCAATTTTATGGGACCGGAGAGATAGCATGGAGTTAAGGCGTTTGACTTGCATGCACATGATCGGTGGTTCGAATCCCGGCATCCCATATGGTCCCCCGAGCCTGTCAGGGGTAATTACTGAGCATAGAGCCAGGAGTAACCCCTGAGCCTGAACTACATGGTCACAAACTCCTTAAAATTGATAGGACAGAGGAGCGGGCATTTGCCTTGCATACAACCAAGCCAGTTCAATCTCCAGCATTGTATATGGTCCCTCAAGCCCACTAGAAGAGATTCCTGAGTACAGAGCCAGGAGTAAGCCCTGAGTTTTTGACCAGTTTGATCCAAAACCAGATAAAGAGAAAACCACACAACCCTTGGGGCCGGTGAGGTGGCACTAGAGATAAGGTGTCTGCCTTGCAAGCACTAGCCAAGGAAGGACTACGGTTAGATCTCCTGGCATCCCATATGGTCCCCCCAAGCCAGGGGCAATTTCTGAGCGCTTAGCCAGGAGTAACCCCTGAGCATCAAACAGGTGTGGCCCAAAAAAACCAACCAAACAAACAAACAAAAAAAATAAAACAAAGAAAACCAAACAACCCACACACACACACAATAAAAAGAAAATTCCTTAAAAAGGTACAAAGTTAAAGAGTTCTAGTTCTTATTTCAAAAAAGAAAGATTAAAAAATTACAGAAATTAAGATGGTAGGTTATTAGCAAAGACAAACATATAGACCATTGGAACAACATAGAAATATCGTGGGCCAGGAAGTTCTCTCAAAGTTCTCTTTGCTTTGCTCATGTGGGAGCCCAGTTTTGATACCCAGTATCGCCAGAAGTGACCTATAAGCATGTGCTGAAGGTAACCCCTGAGTAGATATTTGGGTGTGGCTTCCAAGTCCAAAATCAACCAACCAAACAGAAAGAAACCAGTGAGACTGAAGATAGCACAGCAGGTAAGGTGCTTGTCATGCATACAGTAGACTCAGGTTCAGTTCGCAACTGGAGAGATCCCTGAGCACAGAGCCAGGAGTAAGTCCTGAACACAACTGGGTGTGGCCCAAAAATGAAAGAGAGATAATAGGAAAGATATAATAAGAGATTTTTATATCTTATCAATATATAAGACATAAAAGAAAAGAGAATAGGAAAGTAATAAAGAGGCAAGAAAAGAAAGAAAGAAAAAGAAAGGAAGGAAGGAAAAAGAGAAAGAAGGAAGGAAGAGAAAGAAAGAGAGAGAAAGAGAAAGAAAGAAAGAAAGAAAGAAAGAAAGAAAGAAAGAAAGAAAGAAAGAAAGAAAGAAAGAAAGAAGAAAGAAAGAAAAGAAAGAAAAAAGAAAGAAAAAGAAAGAAAGAAAGAAAGAAAGAAAGAAAGAAAGAAAGAAAGAAAGAAAGAAAGAGAAAGAGAGAAAGAGAGAGAACGAAAGAAAGAGAGAGATAAGGGGCTGGAGTGATAGTACAGCATATAGGGTCCCCAGTACCACCAGAGTAATCCCAAGTGTGGCCCCAAACAAAAATAAAGAAATCTTAGGACCGGAGATATGACACAGCTGTAGGGCATTTGCCTTGCACACAGCTGATTCAGGAGGGTGGTTTGAATCCCGGCAACCCATATGGTCCCCCGTGCCTGCCAGAGGAATTTCTTTTTTTTTTTTTGTTTTTGTTTTTGGGCCACACCTGTTTGATGCTCAGGGGTTACTCCTGGCTAAGTGCTCAGAAATTGTCCTTGGCTTGGGGGGACTATATGGGACGCCGGGGGTTCGAACCTTGTTCCTTCCTTGGCTAGCGCTTGCAAGGCAGACACCTTACCTCTAGTGCCACCTCGCCGGCCCCGCCAGAGGAATTTCTTAGTGAGGAGGTAACCCCTGAATGCTGCCGGGTGTGACCCAAACACCTCCCCCCAAAGAAACAAAATAAAGAAATCCTATAGCTTAGACAGAAAGATTCATCCCTAATCCTTTCAATTACAT
Organism: Suncus etruscus; assembly: GCF_024139225.1. Classification (NCBI taxonomy): domain Eukaryota; kingdom Metazoa; phylum Chordata; class Mammalia; order Eulipotyphla; family Soricidae; genus Suncus; species Suncus etruscus. The sequence continues at coordinate 702,738 of NC_064858.1, read as the reverse complement.
TTGAATTTGAGTCACACAATCCATCAGATGAAAAATATATAATTTTATTGAAAGTGTCAATTAAAATACATTAAGGGTTTAAGGACTGGAGAGTTAATACAGCTGTTGTGTGCTTGCCTTGCCTGCAGCTAAAAGAGGTTCAATCCCCTCTCCAGATGCTCCTCCGAGCCCTACCAGGTGTATTCCTCAGCAGTGCTGGATATGATCCCCAAAACAAAATTTGGGTTTTAGAAGAGAGTGTATTGGGAGGAATTTAGGCACTTGTCTTTCAGGCAGCTGACCCCAGTTCAATTCCTGTAACAATATGCATTTCCCTTGAGCATTTCCAGGAGTGACCCTGGTCACAGAACCAGAAGTGAGTCTGGACTGCGGAGCCAGGGATCAGCCCTGAGAGTAAAGCAGGAGCCAGCCCTGATCATACAGCCAGGAGTAATACCTGAGCTTAGAATCAGGAGAGATCCCTGGTAACAGAGCTAGGAGTGAACTCCTGAGCACAGAGTCAGGAGTCAGCCTGAGTACAGAACCAGGAGTCCGCCCCTGAACATAGAACTGGAAGTCAGCCCTGAACGCAGAGCCAGGAATAAGTCTTGAGCACAGAGCCAGAGTAAATCCTAATCACACAGCCAGAAGTGAGCCCTGAGCGCAAAGCCAGGCGTGATCCTGACCACAGAACCAGGAGTGAGACCTGAGCACAGAGCCAAGAGTTAATCCTGAACACAGAGCCAGAAGTAAACTCTGATAACACAGCCAGAAGTGATCCCTGAGCACAGAGCCAAGAGTCTGAGCACAGATCCAGGGCACAGAGTCAAGAATAAGTCCTGAGCACACAGAGTCCAGTCCCCTGAGCATGAGCACTGCCTGATGGGATGCCCCTTTAAAGAGACAGACAGAAAACTCAGTTTTTCTAGAAAAATCACAACTTCCTGGGGCTGGAACTAGCTCAGTGCTCAGGTGTGTGCCGGGGGGCGGGAGGGGGGATGATCCCTGCTCACCCAGGGAGCTGGTGCTGTGCAGCAGGTCTGTCTTTTGTGGAATCACAACCAAGGTTCTGTGGTACCAGAATTCCAGTGTGTCTGATCTCCGCTGAGCACCACAACCAAGTGTGCGACAAGAGGGAAGGGGAGGGGAGGGAGAAAACTAAGCATATACATGACAAGGAACATGCAGAAGCACCCTACCACCTTTATGTGATACGTTAAGGGTTTGTTTGTTTTTGTTTTTGTTTTTGTTTTTTGGTTTTTGGGTCACACCCGGCAACACTCAGGGGTTACGCCTGGCTCTATGCTCAGAAATCACTCCTGGCATGCTCAGGGGACCCTATGGGATGCTGGGATTCGAACCACCGACCTTCTGCATAAAAGGCAAACGCCTTACCTCCATGCTATCTCTCCAGCCTCAAAATCACTTTCATGGCTCCACTACTCCCATAGTGTCCCCCACTTTAAGACAGGGATTTCAGATGAGCTCCTGTTTATAGATGAAGATAGAGAGGATGCTTTAGAGGTCTGACTGCACTCAGGACTATCTGCCCCTTCGGGGCAGCAATTTCCTCCCTATAATGCAGTCCCAATCTGGGACCACAGATTTCCAGGGCTGGAAGGTCCTTTCCTTGTTTCCCTCACTAATTTGCCAAATCTGTAATGAGCTTTCTTGGGTGTTATCATTCTTTGATAGGGTGATCCTCAGGCATTTTATTTATTCTGTGGTCATTTTCTATCTCTCTTTCTCTCACACACAGAGTTGTGGTGCTCTCCCAGGCTTGCTCACTTTGGAGGAGGGATTTGGAGCCATACTCAGTGTAAAGTCAGGGATTCCTCCTGACTTTACACTCAGGGATCACTCCTGGTGGTGCTTGGAGGACCCCACAGGATGCTAGGAATCAAACCTGGGCTGGCCACATACTTCGCACATAAAATTAGGAGTTTTAATTGGGGGATTTAAAGACTTAAACCCACTCAGCTAGATGTGTGTAAACAGTTATATGCAATGAAGAAGAGAGAAACATCCATGCTTAGTATGCTTTTATTTATGATTTGGGGAAGCCCCATCTGGTGATGCTTGGGCTGACTCCTGGCTCTGCATTCAGGAATTATTTCTGGCGATGCTTGGGTGACCCTATGGGATGCCAGGGATTGAAACCAGGTTGGCTGGGGCTGGCGAGGTGGTGCTAGAGGTAAGGTGTCTGCCTTGCAAGTGCTAGCCAAGGAAGGACCACGGTTCAATCCCCCGGCGTCCCATATGGTCCCCCCAAGCCAGGGGCGATTTCTGAGCGCTTAGCCAGGAGAAACCCCTGAGTATCAAATGGGTGTGGCCCAAAAAACCAAAAACCAAACAAACAAACAAAAAAGAAACCAGGTTGGCTGCATACAAAGCAAACATCTTACCTGTTACACTATTGCTCCAGCCCACAGGCATATTTTACTAATACAAGGGGAAGGTGTGTTAAGACATCTAAAGGAGTCAGGAGATCAGTTTCTAGAGGGAGAGAAGGTGCTTGAAAGATGTTTCAACAGGCTGGAACAGCTGCTTTACATGTGGGAGTAGGCCCAGGTTTGATCCCTGGTACCACCCAGACTTTCAATACTGCCAGAATTTACACACACACACCCAATCAAAGCTCCAGGAGTCGAGCCCAGAGCACCACTGGATGTGGCCCTAAACAAAACAATAAAAGTTGATTATTCAGTTATGGCCAAGTTAATGCTGGAGCCTTGCATTTGTGTGAAATGCATTTGGTGGCCCAGGGCAGACAGGAATTCCTCACTGCAGTAGTATTTCCCAGTATATTGACTCCTCTGTGGCCTCTTCCTTCAGATCACAGCTGAGTATAGCCCCGCACCTTCACAGAGTCTTTCCTCCATGGTATCATTTTCTTCCTTCATATTTCCTTTTCCTCAAAGGAGTTTGTTCACACTGGTTCAAGGCTCAGGTTTCATTCTGCTGCCATTTTGCCTCTTAACATGCTCTCCTTCTCCAGATGCTGCACATTCAGAGGAATGGGTTGACTTTCCATAGAGGAAATTTGGGAAAACACAATTATTTCTGTAAGAAGTATGAACATATATTTGAAGGTAAAGGATACAAGGAATGACTAGCTCTAGAGCTGTAGAGGTCTAATGACAGTAAGGTAAGAATAGTAAATGATCTTTTGTCATAAAACTGAAGAAACCAGGGCCAGAGCGGTGGCGTGGAGCAGTAAGGCATCTGCCTTGCCGGTGCTAGCCTAGGATGGACTGCGGTTCTATCCCCTGAAATCCCCTATAGTCCCCTGAGTCAGGAGCAATTTCTGAGTGCATATTCAGGAGTAACTCCTGAACATCACTAGGTGTGGCCCAAACAAACAAACAAAAACTGAAGGAACTGAGATACACCTAGACGAGTAAGCAATATTATTTGATCTCTAGGCAGGAGGCATAAATGAAAACTTTCTAGGCAGGAGGCATAAATGAAAAATATCTATTCATTACATTTGGGAAAGGATGCAGTATACCCAGAAGTGCTCAAGGGTTATTTCTTGCTCCATGCTCAAGGATCACTCCCAGGTATGCTCAGGGGACCTTAGTGGAAGCAGGGGATCTAACCAGGTCAGATTGTGCAAGGCAAGTGCCTTCCTTGCTGTGCAATGGCTCCAGACCCCAAAACCACACTTTTTTTGGTTTTTGGGCCACACCCAGTGACACTCAGTGGTTACTCCTGGCTATTGGCTTGGAGGACTATTTGGGACACCAGGGGATAGAACCATGGCCTGTCCTAAGTTAGCATGAGCAAGGCAAATGCCCTACCACTTGCGCCACGGCTCCAGCCCCACAAAACCACATTTTATCATCAAGAAGGCTACTAATGAAAACATATTTTACTGAAAGGGAGATGGAGCCCATTTATTTCACGTGTATTTGTTAAGGTGAAAACCATGTTTATCAGTAGGTATTCAACACGGTCTCACAAATGCAATCATGAAACAACAACCATAAAGATATAGAACATCCCTCACCCCCAAATTTCTGTTGTACCTGAAAGCAAGATGATAGGATCATATAATGATCTAATTCACTCTCCAAGAAACCATGCAGCTGGTTTCCCAAGCATATGATCCATTTTCCATCCCCAACAGCAAAAATGAGAACTCTAGTTGCCTTGTATCTTTGCCAAAATCAGTATCAACCATGTTATTATGTAAAAAAAATACTTTTTTAGATGTTTACTGTGATTTAAACTCATACCTTTCTATGAAAATTCAGGTGATTTTCATTTTTACTGTTCTTCCACCTCTTTAGCTTTGGTCATTCTTCCTACTTAAGTATTCAGTGTTTAAGCCAAAGTGGTAGTACCACAGCTAGAGTGATGAGTGAAGATAGAGAAATAACTACACTGAAAAAATTCATAACAATGTGAATGAATGAGGGAAGTAGAAAGCCTGTCCAGAATACAGGCAGGGATGGGGTGGGGAGGTGGGAGATCTGGGACATTGGTGATGGGAATGTTGCACTGGTGAAGGGGGTTGTTCTTTACATGATTGAAACCCAACTACAATCATATCTGTATCAAGGTGTTTAAATAAAGATATTTTAAAAAGTAAAAGGAAAAAAAGAATTGATGTATTCCTGTAGGGTCAGGGCATATACAGAAATGAAGAGATTTGTGATGTCTCATGAGCTCATGAAAAGTAGAAGTTCTTGTACAGTTGAAGACAGCTGTAAATATGTCTGGGCTAGATTTCTGAGTGATATCTTCCAGTGTAAATGTGTTTGAATTAAAATTATTTCTTAATATTTTATATGTTTAGCAGAGACAGCAATAGAGCCGGCTGGCTTACAGTAGAACTCAGCTAGTGAATTGTAAGATGAGAATTTAGTCTTGTAAATTTGACTGCAAAATAAAAGGTGAGAAGGGGTTAAAATCAGACTTTATACAAGCAAAGTATTAAGTCTGTGTAAGTATTCGGTGGGGGAAATAAGAGACCACCTAGATCCGGGAGAAATGGTCAGAGAAAGTTACTATTTTTGAGTACAACTTTCTCTTGATTGAGTTATACTTCGTGTGAAAGACGCCAGTCAGACGGTGAATGCAGCTCCTCAAGGAGCCAATTCAGCTCCAAAACACAGTTCACTTTCATGCTTTCAGACCACCTTCTCGAATTTCAGAATCCAATGGCTACCCACCCGTAAGCTTTGGGGAATCGGGGACCCTTGGACTCACAGCGCCATCTAGCAACCACAAAAAAGGAAAACCAATGGCCTGAGAAATAAAATGCAAGAAGGAAAAAAGGCGGATGTTTGTTAATCTAGGATCGGGAACCAAATGGCGGTGTTGGACAGGAGTTTTAAAGCACTTGCTTCAAATCTGAAATACAATGAAAAATAGCTTGTCGAGCAAAAACAATTCATATGTATTCCCCGGAAAAGTACGGGAGAGGGACTCCAGGCAAATCACCACTATAGTCTACATAGGTGCAAGGAAAGGGTTAAAGGTTGGCCTGAAAGCTGTCGATCAGTTGGTTCGATTTGTAAAAAACTAGGGATATGTACTGGACTGGAGCAATTGTAAAGCAGGGAAGTTGCTTGCTTTGTACTGGCGAACTGAGTTCAATCCCTGGCACCCCTTCTGGTCCCCCAAACAAGCCAGGAGTGAACCCTGAGATTCTCCAGATGTGATCCAAAAAGTAAAAATTTATCACTTTATTATATATATATATGTATGTATGTATGTATGTATATGTGTATGTATATATATATATATATATATTAGTTTGGGGCTAACCGCGGCTATGCTCGGGGTTCATTCTGGCTCCATACTCAGGAATTACCCTTGGTGCAGTTCAGTTACCACGCAGGCCTTGACAAAAAAAAAAAAAAGTTTTAGACAACATGGGGCTAGAGAGATAGCACAGCGATAGGGCGTTTGCCCGCAAGCAGGCTCCCCAGGATCCAGGTTCGATCCCCGGCACCCCATATGGTCCCCCGTGCAGAGCCAGGAGGAACCCCTGAGCACCGCTGGGTGTGACCCAAAACCAAACTCAAACCCAAAGACACAACTACGCAGGAGTGTGTGTCCATGTGTCCATGCCAAGGCCCCGCACCCATGTGCGCATGCCTAGAGTCGCTACTGCATCTTCAAGGTTCGAGTTTTGCGTTGGGGGTTTCCGGGGACTTTTGTTTTCGTGCTGTTCTTGCTGCTTCCTGCACGAGCCTCGATGGCTGCCGCAGCGCTCAGGAGCTCCGCATCTCTCTCCATCCGCAAGCCAGTCTTGACTTGGATCCCCAGGCCGAGGTTCCTTCTTCTCCGAAAGCCCTTCCAAGTCAGAGGCAAGGGCTGCGCTCCCTGACGCGGGTCCCAGCCAAGCCGAGGGCGGCCATAAGGGCGGAGTCTCGCCGCTCCGCCGGAGAAGGCCGCCATCAAGTTTCGCGCGCTGCCGCGGCGGGCCGGAAGTGCGTCACCACGCGCGCGACGGCTGCTTGCGTCACTTTTCGGCGCCGCCGCCCGGCGCTGGGGCCGGAGCCCGGCGGTGAGCGGGCGGCGCGTGCGCACTTCCTTGCCCCGCGGGCATTTCCGTTTCCCGCGCGCTCCGCGTTTCCGCCTTCAGTCCCCGGGGGAGTTGCCGCCGCTGGTCTCCATTTCTGCAAAAGTTTCCAATAAAGCGTGCAAAGCCCCGCGCCCTAAATTTTATCCTTCCTAGCTTCTGACCTTTGTTCCCGCGCTTAGTCCTTGGATTTGTGCTACACTCGCGTTTTACTTCTTGTTCTTCCCTCAAATGGTGACATTTTTCACAGCTCTCTTCTCCCTTGCGTATTTCTGCCTATGTAAACACTTAAAAAAGGATTTTTAAATGTTGATTGATTTTTATTTCATTTTTATTTTAATTGATTTAATTTTAATTTTTAATGACATCTTTAATGGTAACTTTCCTATAATGATGCCATTATCTAAAAGATAGTTTTAGTATGCAAAAGTTGTCAGACTTTTATTTTTTTCTTAAAAAAGCTAATGTATCTTTCAAGATTTTCTTTTTTTTTTTTTTTTTTTTTGGTTTTTGGGCCACACCCAGTAACGCTCAGGGGTTACTCCTGGCTATGTGCTCAGAAGTTGCTCCTGGCTTGGGGGACCATATGGGACACCGGGGGATCGAACCGCGGTCCGTCCAAGGTTAGTGCAGGCAAGGCAGGCACCTTACCTTTAGCGCCACCGCCCAGCCCCTCAAGATTTTCTGATGATTTCCTGTAGGTTATTTTTCCACTTCGAACATGTTCCATTTGAGAGAACTTGCTACTTCAAGGTCGAATATTTTTCAATGTATAGAAATGTTCTCATTATAAAATACTGGTTTTCATATTTGAAATCATGGAAATTGTGGGAAAGGAGTCACAAAGTGTGAGAACCAACATTTCCCTTGTGTCCGTGGTCAGGATCCTAGGAGCCCAAATCTTAGTAAAAGCAGATTTTACTGAGACAGTTTAAAAGCATTTAAAAAGCAGGCAGATTAAAAGGTTAGGTTCTTTCCCGCTCTTAGCTAAAGCTTCCATTCTGAGCCAGAGTGGAGGGAGTTAACTCCGTTCCACTCTGAGACCAGTCTGAGGCAATTAACTCAGAAATAAATCCACAGAAGGAATGCGGGGATGTCAAGACCCTCCCTATTCTGCTAGGATAGAGGAATTAGGTGGGTCTGGAATGTTTCACATGATAAGGCCCCTTGACAACCAAAATTGAGTCAGATGAGTCAGAGATAAGATGAAACATCAATGTTAAGAAATATTGTGCGTGTGCACAAATTGATATAAACCAATCATGCATTTGGTGGAAGTTAAAGACCAACCATGTAAACTGTAAAAGCTCAACTGTTGTATTAACCAGTGAAAGGCTTATGCTAGTAATGCTTGTGATGTCTATATAAACTAGCTAAAATTTTGCTTTTAGATCCTTGTCAAGACTCCCTTGGTTGGATGAGACTTGGACCTCAACTAGTCAAATAAACTTCCTTTTGCAATATTGGAGGTGGAACTCGGGTGGTCAACTGGAACCTAACAAAAGCTTTTTTTTTGTTGTTCGTTTTTGTTTTTTGTTTTTGGGCCACACCCAGTGATGCTTAAAGGTTACTCCTGGCTATTCCCTCAGAAATCGTCCCTGCCTTGGGGGACCATATGGGACACTGGCGGAGCAAACCACAGTCCATCCTAGGTTAGCACATGCAAGGAAAATGCCCTACCACCTGCGCCACTGCTCCAGCCCATAACAAAAGCATTTAAAATGGCTACGAGTTCTTATTTTTCTATGTATACTGACTTCTTATTCCATCAACCTCAGCATAGATTTAGTTATAGAGTTAAATAATATAATACATTAAATGTATGCTTATATTAATAATATGGTATATTAATCATATAATTTGATTATATAAGCATAGATGATAGATTTAATTCCAAGCTTTTTTTTTTTTTAAAGAAAAATAACTTTGCTTTCCAGTTTTATTTTGTTACTTAGTTCTGGACATTTCTCAAGCCCTGTCATTGGTAACATTTTTCCCCTGAAAGAGTCAGATAAAACTAATTTAAGCTCAGCAGTCTATAAAGCCTTGGATCATTCAGCTGTGCACATGGGTTTTTTTAGTTTTTTGTGGAATTTTTTTTGTTTTGTTTTGGTTTTTGGGTCACACCCAGCAACTCTCGGGGGTTACTCCTGTTTCTGTGCTCAGAAATAGCTCCTGGCAGGCACGAGGAACCATACGGGATGCTGGAATTCGAACCACCATCCATCCTGGATCAGTTGCTTGCAGGGCAAACACCCTACTGCTGTTTAGCTATGCACTTGTGTGTGAACTCACTACCCTGACATGCTTAGATTCCAACAAAAGCCAATTTTGGTACAAGTGTGTGATTTAAACAAAGGAGGTGATCACTCACATCAGTTTGATGTTATATGTCAATGCATTTTATACAGTGTTGGAAGTACTGAATTTTATACTTTTGTTAATTTGATCTTACATCTTTCATGTTTTATAGTAAAAATTTAAATCAGAATATGTAAGTAAATGACAGGCATGGGGGAACATGTGGGATGCCGGGAATCAAACCCAGGTCTGTCCTGAGTAGGCCATATGCAAGGCAAATATGCCCTATTGCTGTGCTATCTCTCTGGCCCCTGGCCCTAATTTTTTTTTGGGGGGGGAGTTTGATTTTTTGGGTCACACCCAGCGGTGCTCAAAGGTTACTCCTGGCTGTCTGCTCAGAAATAGCTCCTGGCAGGCACGGGGGACCATATGGGACCCCGGGATTCGAACCAACCACCTTAGGTCCTGGATCGGCTGCTTGCAAGGCAAACGCCGCTGTGCTATCTCTCCGGGCTGGCCCTATTTTTTAAACAGTAATGCACACAGGTGATTATGAAAATAAAGATCCAGTTACATATTTAATACAGAGAGGGAGATGATTGAGGAAAGATGTAGAGATCTGACAACTAGATTTTACAATAGAAGGGAGAGAATGGAGTTCAACACAAAAGTGGGGGATCTGGCTTAAACTCCTTTTTACCAGATTCTTGCTGAAGCTATGTTTGGCTCAGAGATCAGACATTGTCTGGGGGTGCTGGAGGATTCGAACCTGTGAAAATCAAGGAGGTTCGATAGAAAGATTGAAGACTTCAGTAAAAGTGATTTAGTGGGGTCTGTGCTAAAAACAGGTTTTAGAAGGAAGTACAGAGATGGGTCCTGCAGAAGGTTGGGGTCTTTGATAAAAGTTTGTTGGAGCAAAGTGAGTCAGAAAAATATAAAATGTGAAGTTTTTAATGAGTCACAAATGAGACACTCAGCATATACTTTCAATTCTACGTTTTCTACAAATGTAGTATTCTACCACCATGAAAATTTTAGTCCCTTTCAATACTGTTTTTTTATTTTTATTTTTATTTAGTTTTTGTCTTTAAGTACTTTATAATAAACATCAGTCTAACCTTAAATGCTGATCTACTTTTCAAAACTAATGAAGAAACATGAACATTTAAAACTTAGAGTAAATTTAACTAAAAACAGTAAGAACAATATGTTTATTCAAACTTACTTTTCATACTTCATTAAATCTTATCATAAGTTATTATCTGTGTTATATTAGAATATCAAGTGCATCCATTAGTTTCATAAAATAATGATTAAGTTAAAAATAATTGCAGCTAAACACATCATCAAGGATTACTACCACAACTCCTTATCCCTAATGTAATGGTTATTTTTTTTTTCTTTCATGGATCTCTCAATCTTGGGTTCATTTTCGTTTTAGAAAAAAATCAGTGTCTCCTCTGAGCAATTTCTACAGCACACCACTCAGTCATTTCTTTATAGTTTTTTTGTTAACCCAGTGGTACCTGTCTACCCTGTATAGAGCAGCAGGTCTATAACCCTTAGAATTTTTATGCAACATATAGTAAGTACTTCCTAAGAGGTCCACATGTCCATCTGCTGAATTCATTCTGCGAGGGATTTGGAGCCGAGACTGAAAGGGCTGTTTCAAGTTTGGATTGCTGACTTTAGGAATTATCTGTGGTTCTTTGTTACGACTTTCTTCATCAGAGGACGTGCCTGAGAAGTAGTCTAAGGTAGCTCTACTAACAGCCTGACTAATTTGTTGGGATAATTTCTGTTCCTCCCAACTGCCTTTAAAAGAAGCAATTGTAAAAGGATGATTTCTCTCACCATATCTACAGCACACTTCAAAGGGATCTACCCATATGGTCATCTCCTTTGGAAGTCCCAGGTGAGTAAAATCCACATTGCTTTCAGCACAAGCCTTTTCTAAAATGGGATCACTGTTCTGGTTATTGTTTCTCCTGATACAGCTGAAGGCTTGACCTTTAGAAGGGCAATCAGAGTGCCAGTGACTTTTATATGTTTCAAACAAAATTGTAGTTAACTTTTCTGCAAAATCTTCTATTTGCTGTTTACTCAGTTTATCGTATTTTTTTTGAAAATCTTTTGTGTGTGTGGCAGTGCTCAGGGGTTATTCCTGGCTCCAGACTCAGAAATTGCTCCTGGCAGGCACGGGGGACCATATGGGACGCCGGGATTCGAACCAATGAACTCTTGCATGAAAGGCAAACGCCTTACCTCCATGCTATCTCTCCAGCCCCTGAAAATCTTGTAAAAAAGAAAACTGTAATTGCAATTTCATTTCTCATGATCAAGAAAAAAATGAGCTCTTTATAATCCCAACAAAATGTGAGCAGAGTGAGGAGACACTTTTATTCAAGCCTTTTCAATACTGTTATAATAGAGGCATGATTTGCAACACTACATTTTTTCTTTGTGTTTAAATATCACCTACTTAATGATGGTAGTCATTTAATATAGTATTTATCCAGAGGGCATATTGTATCAAGTATTCTGAAATTAAAGCTCATAAAATACATGCATGACTATAAAAGCAACAATTGCAGTTTGTGGCAACAAGGGAAAACTAAATTATGGGGACAAATGCATGCCCCAATGTGTACCATTAAGTATTTTTTGCTGAATTTTTATCTGTTTTGTTTTGGGGGGTTTGTCATTGTGATTTGTCAGAACCTTTCACAGCCAGTGGCTTCCACTCTTGCTGTAGTGACCAGGCTCAGGAATTTCAGGAGTGACTGACAACATGGCGCAGAGAACCGAAAAGATTTGCTCTATAGCCTCCCACTGCCCAGAGTTCAGCCTGGAAGTTGCTCAGGATAAGCTTTGCAGGGCTAATTAGGACCAACCCCAGTGAGGGCCCCCTGAGGGGCGGCGGGACTGAGGAATTTTAAGCCATGTGAAGGAGGTTTTTAAACAACCTCTCTCCTTATCATCTCTAGAACTTTCTGCTTCCCGTACAGTTCTCTCTCTGTTTTTGTTGTTATCTTTGAGTCATTATTTGAGCCGAAAATGAAGAAAGAAGACAAGATGGCTGAGGGAAAATTTACCAAGTCATAAATCATGAGTGTGGGGGCCGCCAACAAAGGCATGGCAGCTCCCCCACTTAAGAAACAAGTTCTCCCACCCTTGGTTTCCCTTGTGAACCCTCTTAGCAGGCCACTGTTTCCATGACGACCAGGGGCCCTCTGGGTTTCTAAGGGGGATAGGAGCAGAGGAAAAGGGGAGGAAATTCCACTTTCTTTTTTCATCAAGCAGAATTCTTCCTCCTTTACAAAGACTGCAGATTCCTGGAGTTCTCTGCTCACAGTGCTCAGATTCAAACCCAGAGACTTGGAAAAGAAAAGCACAGAATGCTATCAGTCTAGCAGCCTTTCATAATGTGGGATCTTCGGAGACGTTTCACGCATTTGATCTTGTCCTAGGGCACTGCAAGGTGGGAAGGATGGTCTCCTTACCACACTGTTCCTTAGAGAGGCAGAATACCCTGCCTTGAAAAACTATATTCTTTGTGTTTAAAAATACCCATTGGAACGGGACCGGAGAGGTAGCAAAGCCGTAGGCGTTCGTTTGCCTTGCAATTGGCCGATCCAGGACAAATGGTGGTTCGAATCCTGGCATCCCATATAGGGGGCCCCCGTGCCTTCCAGGAGTGAGTTCTGAGCACAGAGCCAGGAGTAACCCCTGAGTGCCACTGAGTGTGCCCCCCCCCAAATAAATTCTAAAGAAGAGCATCTTCGCCCCAGCATTTTCTTTTAGTAATTTTTTTTGAATAGCAGCTTGATCTATTTAAATTCTCAATATTTTGGCAGGGTCGGGGGTTGGGCTATACCTGGCAGTGCTCAGGGGTCAATCCTGACTCTGTGGTCAATAATCACCCCTTGAGGTGCTCAGGGGACCATATGGGATGCTAGAGATAGAAGCCAGGTCTGTTGCATGCAAAGAAAATGCTCTAGGGCCTGGAGAGATAGCACAGCGGCGTTTGCCTTGCAAGCAGCTGATCCAGGACCAAAGGTGGTTGGTTCGAATCCCGGTGCTCCATATGGTCCCCTGTGCCTGCCAGGAGCTATTTCTGAGCAGACAATGCTCTATCACAGTGCCATCACTCCATCCCAATTCATTCTCAGTATTCTTTCAAGTGCTCCTCAATTATATTGATGCTACTATTGCTTTATTGAGGATTTTTATATAAAATGTAGTATTTAATTGTTTCTCATGTTAATATTACTAAATATTACATCTGGTAGGTATTTTTTCTAAATTTCCCGTGGTAATGCAAGTTTTTAGAATTTCATATGGTAGGACTTTATTCTACTCTAGTTTGTTTTTATTTATTTTGGATTTGGAGGCTTCCACTGGAAATGCTCAGGGTTTACCCCTGCTCTGGGCTGAGGAATCACTCCTGGCAGTATTTGAGTGCACATAATTGGTGCCTGGGATTGAACTAGGGTTAGTTCCATGCAAGGCAAGCTCCTTAACCCTTGTCCTCAGGTTTCATTACTGACGGAGGCAGTGACAGCTCATCTCTGTGTTCTCCATGGTTCCTAAGCAGTTCACTATTTTCATAAGTGAAAATATTGAGTCATCTTGATGTTCAGTTTGAACAGAGAAAAGTTTATGGAAAAGTAGAAGAGAAAAAAAAATCCCTAACGGGGGAATAACTTAGTATAGAACTAAGTGATGTAAGGCTCATTTGTAGGTTTTTTAGGAACCCTGGGTCTCTGTGTTACAGATCAGAGTAGCCATGGATTCCCATTGACTTCCCAGAAAGGCCTCATTAATTTAGGGCCTATCTGTGTTGTTAAGACAGGGTGCACAACCTATATGTATGTGGGGTCTTTTGGGTGATTTATTCAGCCCACTGCATGGGCATTGTCCATTATTTTTTGATTTCCTGTGAGCACAAGAGTTTTTGGCAGAATTTATGATCTTGGAAGGGGGCCGGAGAGATATCATGGAGGTAGGGCATTTGCCTATCATGCAGAAGGACTGTGGTTCGAATCCCAGCATTCCATATGGTCCCCTGAGCCTTCCAGGAGCGATTTCTGAGCATAGAGCTGGAAGTAACCCCTGAGCACTGCCGGGTATGACTCAAAAACTAAAAAAAAAAAAAAAAAAAAAAACGAAAAAATGAATTTATGGTCTTGGAAAAGAGTGAACTATCCAGTCTCAGAGAGCTGTTAGGAATTTGCAGGGATGTCTAAAAATATAGGCTTAGGTCAGCTAAGATAGAGCCCCAAGCAACAGTGAGCAAGGGGAGAAATTGAGGCTTTCTCTTTCTTCACTAAGGTATTTCTGAATCTCTTCATTGGCATAATTCAAATTGGGCTGTACTTGTACCTAGGATCACCATATGGTTGTTCGGAATGTGTTCTTTTTCTTTCCCAAAGAGTTTGCCACACTACTCAGAAGTATATTTTGTAAGTTCTCTTTTGTTTGACGAAAGCTAGGTAGATGTTTACTAACTTTTGTAAAATTAAAGCAGTAGAGGACATAAAGGCCAAGAAGAATGTCATTAGAACAATAGGGAATACATATGGTCCCCCATGCCTTCCAGGAGCAATTTCTGAGCATGGAGCCAGGAGTTTCCCCTGAGCACTGCCGGGTGTGACCCAAAAACCACACACACACACACACACACACACACACACACACACACACACACACACACACACACACACACAAAGCAGAACAATAGAAAATAACAGGAATTGTGTTTTTTTTATAATTTACTTGTTTACCACTTAATATTTAAATTATACTCAGGGCCATAGAGATAGTCCTGGGGTCAGGGTGCTTGTCTTGATCACAGTCAACCCCAGTTTAATCCCAGCACCACATATAGTCCCTGAGCATGGCCAGGAATTCACCTTGTTTTCAAAGCCAGGAATAAGTCCTGGGTATAAACAGCTATATATGAATATGTATATATATTGAGCATGGGTTCGTCCCAGGTTGGGCACATGCAAGGCAACTGCCCTACTGCTGTGCTATCACTTTAGCCTCATCTGTGGAATTTTTTTTTTTTTTTTTTTTTTTTTAGTTTTTGGGCCACACCCGGCGGTGCTCAGGGGTTACTCCTGGCTGTCTGCTCAGAAATAGCTCCTGACAGGCACGGGGGACCATATGGGACACCAGGATTCGAACCAACCACCTTTGGTCCCGGATTGGCTGCTTGCAAGGCAAACACCGCTGTGCTATCTCTCCGGGCCCATCTGTGGAATATTTTTAAAAAAGAAATAATGCAGTTGGGGCCGGGTAGGTGGCGCTGGAGGTAAGGTGTCTGCCTTGCAAGCGCTAGCCAAGGAAGGACCGCGGTTCGATCCCCCGGCGTCCCATATGGTCCCCCCAAGCCAGGGGCGATTTCTGAGCACATAGCCAGGAGTAACCCCTGAGCGTCAAACGGGTGTGGCCCAAAAACCAAAAAAAAAACAAAAAAAAAAAAAGAAAAAAGAAATAATGCAGTAATGATATTCAGAGACAGTAGATATGAGGCCCAAGAGGACCAGTCCATGGTAGGAAGTTTGTCACAAAGAGCAGGGAGTGCAGTGAGGGCAGAGAAGGGAGCACTGTGATAATAAGAGTTGGGAATGATCACTCTGGACAAGAACTGTGTGCTGAGCTGAGAGGAAATAAAATGGTTTTCCAATTAACTTTTCTCTTTTTGGCTTTTGGCCCACAACTGGCAGTGCTCAGGAATTACTCCTAGTTCTGCACTCAGAAATTACTCTGCGCAGACTCGGGACAATGTGGAAGGCAGTGACTGGGTTGACCACTTGCAAAGTAAATGGCGTCCCTGCTATGCTATCTATCACTCCTTGGGTGGTTTTCTAGACCTTTTAGGTGATCACTGTTTTCATGAAGCAAAGCGAAATAGATGCTCACTGCTTTCTCAGTCTAACTCATGTTTCTAGGTCTTGCAGGCCAGCCCTTTGAGGTTTGGTATCTTGTTGTCGTTTGGTAACACCCCTAACATGGAGTGGAGACTATAGGGTTGTGGTACAGAAGTGACCTCCCAGCAGAGCTGGCCTCCATGTGGTTATTCTAATTTTCTTTCTCCCCTGCTGTTAGATTATGCCTTGTTTTACCCAAAATAAAGATCATCCCTGATTCCTTTGTATCTGTTTGTTTGCAACTTGGTTTTACCCCAAAAAAGAGATTCTCTAACATGTAAACCTGGGTGGGACTAGCTCAGGATGGGCTGAACTATCTATCTTTATTCCCTCACTTTGGCGTGGTCTCTGTACTCAATAAAAACAATAGTTTTTCACAGACAACTTGCTGTGGATATGAGGTAGAAGACTGCCAGACTACCTGTGTTTCACCCTCAGCCTGGTTTGGATTATTTCATGTGCGAGGCTGCTTCAGACCCCTTCACCCGGGATTGGAAATATGATGCGTGGGGTAATTTTGTACCCTTCTCCCTCCTTCTTGGGCTCTCTGTTCTTCCACCCCCTCTCTCCCAAGTCTCAGGCCTTCCAATACCAAAAAGCCTCACCAAGGGAACTCAGGAGGCTCCCTAAGCCCCTTTGGCAGCTCTGAGAAAACCTAACTCTCTCTAACTCACTTCATTTCTGTCAGCCTGAGCTGCCTGCAGTAACGTGGTTTGGTCCAGTTTACTCCTTTGTTCTCTGTAAGTGAGAGTTGACAGACCTAGATGTGTGTCCTTTGGACACAGCTCTTCCCACTTTTTTCTAACGATCATAGTCCCTTCTCTGGGGTTACCCTGTCCCTCTAAAACTCCCAGTGATCTCCACACAGACCCATCCTGAGATGGAATGCCGAGCTCTCTGCTCTCTCACTGATTTACTGTGCATTTCTCTGGTTTTGCCTCTAGAATGCTGGGTTCTGTTTCTCTCTGGTTGTGACTTGGATCACTGCCTGGCTCTGGCTCAGAACCCCTGTCCAGCCCTGCAGCAGGCAGATCCTCAGCTGCATGCACATATCTGTAGTTCCTGCTCCTCTGGGTTGCATCCAGTGGTGAGTCAACGTCCCAAGTCAGCACTCAGGTTCAATTCAGTCCCTCAATGAATGTCAAGGACACACCTGGATTCATTTAGTTTGGAAGAGATTCAGCTGCCTTAGAATTGCAGGCAATTTTTTTCTTTTCATTGAGGTTCCATGATGCCTGATATGGTTAATGAGAGATCCATACATATGGCCATATATGTTCAATTGTATGGTTCCAACACCACACCTTCCACCAGACTGCCCAGACTTCTGTCTTGGAGCCACATGAAATGATGCTCATAGGTTACTCCTGGATCTGCACTCAAGAATCACACCTGGCAGTGCTCAGGGGACCATTGGGGATTGAATCTAGGTTGGCCACATGTAAGGCAAACCTCCTACCTGCTGTATTATTGCTCCAGCCCCAACCATATTATTTTAATGAGGTTCACTGCCTGAATCAGAAACCTAAAATATTTTTATGAATGTCATATTTCAAGTAATATATATTTTATCAGATTGGGTCTGGTCTCATTGTGAAATATAATTTACATATAACATTGTATTTGCTTTAATGGACAAAATAATATTACATTATCTTTGGACATAATTACAATAATGCATTTTTTTTTTTGTGTGGTTTTTGGGTCACACCCGGCAGTGCTCAGGGGTTATTCCTGGCTCCAGGCTCAGAAATCGCTCCTGGCAGGCACAGGGGACCATATGGGACGCCGGGATTCGAACCGATGACCTCCTGCATGAAAGGCAAACATCTCACCTCCATGCTATCTCTCCGGCCCCAATAATGCATTTTTTAAGTCATCATCATACATAACCACACAACTATACATTATTTTTATTTCTTATTATACTAACCTTTAAAATCCATCTTATTAGCAACTTCCCAATAGGGAATGTGATATTGTTAGCAATTTTTGGTTTCTAGTAATTATTCTGGTAAGTCTTTCATTTAAGTTCAGCTTTTTGGAAGCAGATTATACATATAGGTGAAATCATAGGTTATTACCCTTTTATAATATATTTCACTTAGAAAAATGCTATTAAGGTTGATGTACATGTGGCAATGTTCTGTAGAATACATATATGATTTCTGTTGAATTGTTGATACTTTTTATTTCACCATTTATCTGTCAGTGTGCATTTCATTTCTTGTCTTGGTTATTATAAATAATATTGCAGTGACCATGGTGATTCATGTATCTTTATAACACAGGGATAATATTTATTTTGAATATATGCCCAGAAGTAGAATTCCTGAACCATATAGCCTACTTAAAAAAAAAAAAACCTTGGGCCCGGAGAGATAGCACAGCGGCATTTGCCTTGCAAGCAGCCGATCCAGGACCAAAGGTGGTTGGTTCGAATCCCGGGGTCCCATATGGACCCCCGAGCCTGCCAGGAGCTATTTCTGAGCAGACAACCAGGAGTAACCCCTGAGCACCACCGGGTGTGCCCCCCCCCCCAAAAAAAAAAAAAAAAAAAAAAACCTTGAGAATTCTTTAACCATTTCCAATGGTCTGAGTTTCATTCCCACTAAGAATGTAATGTTCCCTTTGCCACCTTCTGAATGCTTGTGTTTTCTTGATTTTTGCCACAAGCTAATGCTTGTTTAATCCTGGATCCTTTGTATTGTTTTGGGACATACTCACCACACTCTGTGCTCAGGATCACTCCTAGTAGTGTTCAGGGGGCTATATGGAGTGACAGGGATTGAACGTGGGCCAGAGCATGCAAAGCAAATGCCTTACCACTATACAATCTCTCCAGCTCTTCTTGTTCCAGAATTCTGAATCTTTGTTCTTTGTGTTGCTGATAGGAACTTCTATGTCGAATAGACTCAGTACTCTCAGATTCTGACTCTTCCACTACATTTTCAACTCTCTGCTTACTTTTGAGGTGCTGTTAATTTTCTTAGTATTGTGTAGAAATAGATTCAGTGGCTGCTTTGGGAACCCCAAGATCTCTCCAAACTGGATCATTGAAACCTCCTGCCTTCCCTTTCCTTCCAATTCTTTTGCTGTTCTTACTCTTCCTCCACTCGTGGGTGATTTCTCATGCAGATCCCTTCACCTCTTATTCCTGTGCCTCCTCTTCCCTATTGCCAAAACTTGCTTTGCTGACTCTAACTCCTGAAAAGACAGTGAGGGGACTGGCGCTTCCTTTCCTTTTGGCCATTGGAACATTGGGCTCCCTGACATAGAGGGGATCGTAGGACATAAGAGACCTCCAACATCATCTTGAAGAATGGGAAAAGGAAAAAGGATGATTGGAAATGGGATTAGTGTTTTATCCATGCAAATGAGACTTCAGAGCCAGGGAAGTTTGATGCCCTAAGAAATGTTTGTATAGAGTCTGGAGCAATAGCACAGCAGGGAGGGCACTTGTGATGCATATTAACAATACAGGTTGGATCCCTGATATCCCATATGGCCCCCTGAGCCTGCCAGGAGTGTTTCCTGAATACAGAGCCAAGAGTAGCCCCTGAGCATCATTGTGTGTGGCCTAATGACAAACAACAAATAAATAAAAATAAATGCTGATAAAGATTATGAAGTGCAATCCCATCCTTTCCCATAGAGTTGCTATCTTTATGCCCAGTTTTTACCCCTGCATGACCCCACCAGTCCTCCTTTCTAGCAATCAACGATTTGGTCTTTTTGTTTGTGTTTTTAGGCCACACATGGTAGTGCTCAGGGCTTACTCCTGGCATGTACTAAGGAATCACTCCTAGTAGTACTACGGGACCATCTAGGGTGGCAGGGATTGAACCTGGGTTAGCTGTGTGCAAGGCAAATGACCTCCCCACTGTAGTATCACTTGGACTCCTAGTCCTATAGTCTAAAAGTTGATTTTAGTCTTATTTGGTGTTTTCATTTATGAGGTAACTCTGTGTACCCAACATAAGTGAAGTAATAATGGTGCTTGTTTTTCTTTGACTTCCTTCACTACGCAAATTTCCCTCCTGCCCCCTGCATCTTGTTTCAAAAATATTAGTATATCCTTTGTAAATATTGGTTTAAAGGAATCTTAAACCCTCATATTAAATAGATATTTTTGAAAAGTCAGGCAGGAATCACTCCTGGGGGCTAAGTTTCGCTTGGCTGTGCAGTTACTCAAAATCCCTCGGTACCTGGAGTTGCAATGGAGGAAGGGGCAGCCAGAAGGCTGTGAATCCTGTGGGTTAATGGGATGATAGATTTTGCAGCCAGATTGTCCCCACATCCTGCATTGGCCATTAGCCTGCTTCTCCTGGGATCTCCTTTTCTGTTTCCACAATCCCAAACAAGCTGCTTTGACGCCTTTTGGCCCATATTTTCTTGGGTCTCAGTCATAATGCTAAAACTTGGCTGCACTGAGGGTGAAGCTGGGAAGCATTTGTCTTGTTTCTCACCAGTTCTCAGGGAGCCCCTGGTGAGGGCCCCTTTACAACTCAGCCCCCTGGAATGTCTCTGGCAGTTGAAAGGACCAGATGTTGATACTTAGACAGAAGTGATACCAGAAGGCAAGTTAGGGAAGAAAAACTGGTTGGGGGTGTTGTATTTCTGACTCAGTAAGAATCTGTCTTAGAGGGCCAGAGAGATAGCACAGATTCAATCCTCAGCACCATATATGGTCCTCAAGGAGTAATCCCTGAGCACAAAGCCATAACTAAGCCCTGAGCACCACTGGGTACTGCCTCAAAACAAAAACAAAAAAGCTAATTAACAAAGATCTGAGTTAGATAGCCAGGAAGCAAGCATAGAAAGGGCTGGATCCCAAGTAACTGTATGTTTCACTCTATAAGAAGCACCCGACCATAAGACACATATAGGTTTTAGACAAGAAAAACAAGAAAAAAATATTCTAAAGCAAATGGTGTACTGCGAGACGCCATCAGGAGACGGTGGCTGGGAACAACTAGCCTGCGAGACTGAAGTATATTTACAATATGCCGGTCCACCGCTGATTAAACCCATTTAAACACATTTACATCAGAAAATTTAAAAAAATTAAGTACTCGGGCTTCACCTCCATGTGGCATTCACTCCATAAGATGCACAGACATTTTCCCCCATCTTTTGGAGGGGAAAAAGTGCATACTATGGTATGAAAAATACAGTACTTTATCCATGTACGTGTTACTGGTGATGCAGTGAAGTGAGGAAGACCCAAGAAAGATGTCCCTACGCTTCTGTTCCACCCACCTCATCTACCAGTGCTCAGAGAAGAAAATACCTGATGAAAAACAAGACTAGTAACTCCTGCCGTGAGTAACTGCACAGCACATATGTTCTGTCCCATAGCTTCTGGAAGCTGCCTGGTGTGGGTCATGGTCCGGCACGCGATTTTTCCAGGAGCCTTGGACTCAGGCTGGAGTGTTGAATTGGTCTCTGCAGAGAGGAATGGCAGTCCTAAACTCAGCCCAGGTTTTTCTTTTCATTTTTTCAAAGAAGTTTATTTACTTATTAATTGATTGGGTTTGGGGCCACACCCAGCGATGCTCAGGGGTTACTTCTAGCTCTTTGCTCAGAAATGACTCCTGGCAAGCTCAGGGAATCATATGGAACAGATGCCAGGAATTGAACCGGTCCATCCTGGGGTCAGCTGCATGCAAGGCAAATGCCTTACTGCTGTGCTATCTCTCCCTCTCCGGGGCCCCAGGTTTTTCGGTCATCTTCCCTTTCAGAAAAACATTTCAGAAAGAGGTGAAATAATGAAACATGATTTTTAGTGAGCAAGCTTACTTAGGAAGCTGTGAGGCAGGGCAGAAGGAAAGGAAGGCATGTTGGAGAGATAAATGGAGCTTGAAAGACTGAGTAAGCAAGTGAACAAAGAGCAAGAGAGATGCATGTTCCAGGGAGAACATGGACTTGAAGGGCCAGTGCTGCATGGCTTTGGGAGGTTTCAGACACGTCCCTCAAATGGCTTTCTTCCTGGAGTTCTCTGCACACATACAAAATGGTCTGGGCATTGTCACAGGAAAACTTCGTCCAGTTGGGTTTTCCCTAACCTACTAGGAACAAGAGAGTCTTTGTAGCTTCTCCTTTTCTGCAGAGTTCTCCCTTCTCTGGGTGTGGCCTGGGATTTCCCATCTCCAAAGAGCTCAGGATTTAATCTTAAAGGAATGTGGTTTTCATGCCTTTGTGCTACTTTAAGGCAGGGAGAGCTCTTAAATCTTATTGTTTCCCCAAAGTATATTGCTAGGACCCCCTTCCTCTTTGCCTGAACACTAGAAAGAGTGAAGTTTAACAAAGTACTGGGAAGGTTGTTTTGTCCCAGATTGCCCTGGGTTGAAGCACCTGGCCAGCCTTAAATCAAGAATTCTTTATTAGCCACTTGGCCATTTCCCTTCAACACAGTTCTTCCAGCCCTTTGACAGTGTGGGGTACATCCTTCCTTAGCAGATGAGTTGAGCAAAATACAATGCCACAATATCACAACAGTGAGAAATATAATTACCATCGCAATTGTTACTATAGATGTTAAAAATCAGGGAAAAACACACCACTGTATCTTTTGTCTTTAGAATTATTTCCAGATCCTGTAGCTTTGGGAGGTCCCTGTCACTGGTCTTGACTGATGAGTTGACTCCTAGGTGACACTTTCAAGTATTATTACTCCCCTAGGGAAATGCCTATCTCTGGTCATCCCATCAAACACAGGACATCTGCAAACTTATCTCTAGGGCTTGTTACTACAGGAAACAACAAAATAGTTCTCAGTAAAATGTCACCAAATGGTTCTTTTGATAAGAAGGTCTCCTTCCTGGGCCTAATTAAGGAAATTGCAGTAATTTCAGAAGGTGCCTCCAGTCTCTGGGAGTTTTTACAATAGGTCAGCAATAAAGTTTATTTTCTGCACCACAGTTTCTGAGGTGGGAGGAGAGGACTGGTAGGAAGCTGACACTGGGTGGAATATGTGCTGGTATATTTCACACATGAAACCCTTCCATGGACATTTTTGCAAACCACAGTTTCTAAAATAAAAACCAAAACCTAGAATGTCCAACTAAGCCCTTGTCAGCAGATGCAGCCTGGAATACTGGGTGACGTTTGCATGTTTAATGCTTCTAGAAGTAAGATAATATAGAGACACAAGATTTTGGAGTTTAGCAGAAACTTTCCTTCTTTTCTGACGTATAAAGTGGGTAAATAACCACATATGGCATCCTGGGGGTTTCCAGTGAAAGTTAGTAAGTACTGGCTCCTTCAAGTACTTTTTGGGGTTCCTGGATGTCCTTAGGACATAAGCAATGCTGTGTCTTCAAATGTGACCATCCAAGCAAAGCTTAGCAAGATGGCTAATATTTCTTTTAAAATTTTTATTTAAATTATGGATATTTACAAACTTATTCATAGTTGGATTTTAGATATTCAATGTTTCAAAGCCAATCCCACCGTCAGTGTGCCCATAGTCCATATTTAAGAACATATACCACTTGAACATAAACAAATACTTTGATGGTGTGATATTTCAAAGACTGAAGTAAATTTATATCCTGATACTATAAGGGTCCTAACTCTTATTCTGATAGATCTTGGGTTAGCAATTCTATAAATCCATAAGTTTCTTCATTCAGCTTGAAAATTATTATTGCATCAGGGACAAGTTTTCAAAGTTACCAAGTGTTGTCATTGAAGTTATGAATCGTGAAGGTGCAGGTGATTGAATTTAGGGCACCCTCATGGAAAGCAGAGAACTTCAGGTTTATCGCCTCTCCCTGGCCCCCAGAATTAGAGTAGTCTTGCCTATTGCTGACTGCTATCACTCTCAGGTAAGACTTAAAACAAAAATCCTTAACTGTGTGCAGTATACACTTGACTTAGAAAAAGGAATGTGGGGGGGGGCAGAGAGATAGCATGGAGATAAGGCGTTTGCCTTTCATGCAGAAGGTCATCGGTTCGAATCCCGGCGTCCCATATGGTCCCCTGTGCCTGCCAGGAGCAATTTCTGAGCATGGAGCCAGGAGTAACCCCTGAGCACTGCTGGGTGTGACCCAAAAACCACCAAAAAAAAAAAAAAGGAATAGGAGCCAGGGAGTTAGCATGAAGATAGGGTGTTTGCCTTGCATGCAGAAGGTTCACAAGATGTTAAGCTTAATAAACTAGACTTATTGGGACCAGAGAGATAGCATGGAGGTAAGGAGTTTGCCTTGCATGCAGAATGACAGTGGTTCGAATGCAAGCATCCCATATGGTCCCCAAGCCTGCTAGGAGCGATTTCTGAGATTAGAGCCAGGAGTAAACCCTGAGCGCAGCTGGGTGTGACTCAAAAACAAAAAACAAAACCCAACTTCTTGCATTAACACATTTCTAGGAACTTTATACAATGGTGATGATGATGATGATATATAATTACACCTATGACCTACCTACAAATTCTTTTTTGTCACTTCAAATTGAAAATGCTTCCAGAATAATTTGACATACTGAATAAGTCTAATTAGTTTAGCATTTCCATTTTTACAAAGTCAGAGGAAAGCTATTTGAGTTTTAGGTGTTTAATTCTGAAAGTTAATTTAGGGATGAAAGACTTTAGAATTGAATTGAATTTGGGGAAAGTTTTGAAGAAGTCCAAATTTAAACATTTGATTAAATGGAATTATATGTCACTGCAAAAAAGGTTTTCATTTACTATTTCATCAAAGTTGCAATGAAAATGTCTAAAAGACAAAACTCTGGGCTGGAGCAATAGCGCAGCAATAGGGCATTTGCCTGGCAGGCGGCTGACGGAGGAGGGACCTCAGTTCGATTCTTGGCGTTCCATATGGTCCCCTAAGCCAGGAGTCATTTCTGAGCGCATAGCCAAGAGTAACCCTTGAGCATTACAGAGTGTGGCCCCAAAATAAAACAAAACAAAAAAGACAAAGCTCAAGTCACATCCCCTCCTCTTCTTTTAGACCTGAGTCAAATATTTGACTCTCCTTGAGAAAGTCCCTGTCTCTACCTGTTGACACATACTGGGACCTTAGCACAATTTCCTAACTGCACTTATGTGAGCCTGACTAAATGGCTGACGAGATCATGTGGAGGATAATCAAAACCCAAAAAATCACGTAAGTCAAATTTTAAGAGACGGATCCCTGGGGTAACAGTTTGACCCACAAACCGTTCTTCCACTGTGTGGGTAAAAGTCCAAGTATATTCCACAAGAAAATGGGGGTGTTCATTCTAGCCAGGTATCCCGTGGCCACCACCATCAGCAGAGCATCAGGATGATCTGCATTTGGCCCTTTTTCTGGGAGATGAGTCAGCTCAATCTGCAGGGGATCCTTCTTGGGGCCCTTTTCATCTGTGTAGGTGACTCCCTACCTCAAGGAACAAGGTGATTCCTGTGTCTTCTTCAATCCTGGAGCTTTAACAGATGTTGGAGTGGAGGGAACAACAACATAGAGCCCTAGAATTCAATTGTGTGGAAAGATGGACTGTAAGTGTTGCTGCCTTTCCTGCACTGTGTCAGACAGAAATGTCTCCCACACCTGGTACTAATAAGATTTATCGGGGAAGTCACAATCTTTGCTCCTTCTTTCCTTCCACCATTCATCCTCTTTAAATGTTAGTGTCTTTCCACTTTCCCCAACTTATGAGATTGACAGGTACAGTGTAATGTTTAGTTTATGTCAATGGCCTTAGCAAGTTAAGTTCTCGTGGCCCCTCTTGCCCTTATTCTCCTGGTAGATTTTCTGTTTCACATTTTCTCTAGAGATTTGACCACTTTAGAAGTCATTAGAAGGTAGTGTGGGCGAAGGTCCAGCCTTCTGTAACTTCTTCAGGCTGGCAAAGGACTATAGGCTCTATCAATAAGAAGTGGTGAAATACCTTAGCTCTTAATGGGGATCCAGGCAATTGAATAGTTTGGGTTTGCAGTATCAACATCTGAAAAAGATCAGATCAATTAGACAGAGGAATATCATTTAAAACAATCAGGCCTTAGAGCAGTAAATGGTCCTCTCTATCCTTGGGAAGACACAGCTCCCTCTGAGATGATGACACGGGAGTTAAACAACAGAAACCAACATATCGTAGCACTATACCTGTTTCCCTGAGCAAGTAGGCATCTATGTAAGGTCATGCTGCCAGTCTTCCTCAGGATAAGCTCTCTAGTGTTATACAGGTGTTACAGGGAGAAGCAGCCCAGGACTCCCACTAAGTTTAGAAACAGCCTATATATATAGCATGCCTCTGAGTTACTTCTCCTACTCTCCTGTTCAGCCTAAGTTCTCCCCGGTAAAGTTCTGGCTCCCACTAAAAGAACTAAAAACATGTACAGCTTTTAGTTTCTTCATAATTGATCTATTCCAACCAGCAAGCACACTTTCATATGGGTCATCCAAGAGGAGTGGTATTTAAGATAAGCCCAATAGATTACATTTAATTCATTCAGCCACATAAAAATAGTTTTCTCTTCACTTTCATCTTGTACTTTGCCAGACAGCTAAATAATATTGGCTTCTTCCTTTGCATAAAACTAGCAAGACTGGCAAAATCTCCATTTGGGGCACCTCCTTATTTACAGAGAGTTTCTGGGGATTGGTTAATGACAGAGCAGGCGGTTTATCATTAAATGCATTAATACCTTACCAGCCATGTCAAAGTTACCAAGGCTTGGCCAATGTAAAGATACAAAGCTTAGGTCAGCATGATGAGCCAGAGGTGACCCTCGGCCTGTCATGGTAGGAGGGAGTCTGTCATCTCTCTCTCTAGGGTTGGAAGAGATCCTGATCTCCATAACTTTTCTCAATACTAAGAGCAGGGCCCAGGCTGTGTCCAGTCAGTACATATTTAGACATTCCAAGACGTTGTCTAATTTTCTAGACCAGTCTGCCTCTATGGTTTCCCTGAGGTTACCAGAGTACTTTTAACAGTGCCACTTATTGATAGGTGTATTTCTGTCATTTAACCTCAACCCCTTTCAACTCTTGTTCCCTGGAAAAGGGCTCTGGGATCCTCTAGCTGACTTTTAAGATTTCCTGTCTGCATGAGGAGTAATCTTCACTACAGTAAGGAAAAACTTCTTACCTGAATTTATGCAAACCAACAGAGTGTCATGAAGCATTAAAACAATACTGAAGGTGCTAAGAAGAGAAAGAGCAAACGTTTCCCAAATTTACGGAATATACATATCAACAATTATGCATATACTTTTGAATTTCATTTGGAAATCCTTGATTTTCTGCCATTTTTTTTGTTTTGTTTTTGGATCACACCCGGCAGGTTCAAGTTTCTAAAAGCACTGTAACATGAGTTTGGAGCATCTAAGCTCCTTTTCCATAGAAGTCTCTATACAGAAACATTAGATCATTTCTAATTTAGAGACATATTAATAGCAACCCCGTTTGACCTTACAGTTCCTTTCCTTAGTATACATCCCTCAAACCTTCTGCACAGGGCCAGAGAGATAGCATAGCAGTAGGGCATTTGCCTTGCATGCAGCTGATCCAAGACGGACAGAGGTTCGAATCCCAGCATCCCATATGGTCTCCTGAACCTGCCAGCAGCGATTTCTGAGCACAGAGCCAGGAGTAACTCCTGAGCACCGCCAGGTGTGACCCCTCCCCCCCAAAAAAAAACATTTGCACATTCCTATATACTTATTCTGTAACTTTCTTTCATTCCAATTTGCAACCAACTGGTCACATTTCACAGAATACCCTCTCTATTTTCCAATTTTTTCCCAACGTTTTTCATGACTCCATCCAATATCTTTCTTGCATAAAACACACATCTATGCTCCTTTCTCTAACCTTTTCTTCCCTCTTCATCCTCCAACAGGCAGTCCTGCCACAGACACCTACATGCACCCAGCTCCGAGCACCAGACAGGACCATTAGTAGCTCTGTGTTCTGACCTTTCGTTTCCATGCCTTTTCCTATATCCTCCTCCTAACCAAGTGCTGCATATTTGGAGGGAAACTTGTAACTGCCTAACAGAACCAAGATGTCCTTTATGTACTTATCAAAGATATTTAAATAATTTTTATAGATTTCCATCTTTTGTATACTGGCAATTAAGTACAATTACATTTAGATAGAATTTACTAAGATTATCATGATCCATTGATATTTTCACACTACAAACTATCTTTTTTTTTTTTTTTTGGTTTTGGGGCCACACCCGGTGACGCTCAGGGGTTACTCCTGGCTATGCACTTAGAAGTCGCTCCTGGGGGCCCGGAGAGATAGCACAGCGGTGTTTGCCTTGCAAACAGCCGATCCAGGACCAAAGGTGGTTGGTTCGAATCCCGGTGTCCCATATGGTCCCCCGTGCCTGCCAGGAGCTATTTCTGAGCAGATAGCCAGGAGTAACCCCTGAGCACCTCGGGGTGTGGCCCAAAAACCAAAAAAAAAAAAAAAAAGAAGTCGCTCCTGGCTTGGGGGACCATATGGGACACCAGGGGATCGAACCGCAGTCCATCCAAGGCTAGTGCAGGCAAGGCAGGCACCTTACCTCTAGCGCCACCGCCCAGCCCCACTTCAGACTATCTTAAGGCCAACATTAAGTTTAATGCCTGGTGACAAAATTAACATGAAATTGAGTTACCTTAACAATAACATGCATTCCCTTGAACTGGGCAGACTAACAATACAGTCTGAAAAAGTCAATCACAATAATTTGCAAAATTTCCCACCCAATTATTTTTTTCCAATTCTTCATTCTTAGAAAACAACTTGGGGCTGGAGAGATAGCATGGAGATCAGGCATTTGCCTTTCATGCAGAAGGTCATAGGTTCGAATCCCGGCATCCCATATGGTCCCCTGAGCCTGCCAGGAGCGATTTCTGAGCGTAGAGCCAGGAGTAACCCCTGAGCAATGCCGGGTGTGACCCAAAACCAAAAAACAAACAAACAAACAAACAACAACAACTTAAAAGGGAGAAATTGCTAAAAATTAAAGCTGCTCTGTGTAGTCAGTCTACTTGGCTAGAATTTTAAAATAGCCGATTTTTTTCCTTTCTGATAGTCTGTTATTTACAGATGACTCCATAAGAAAGACCAAATAAGTGCCCAATGCTAAGGGATTCCAGAGGGGCAGATGATAAAACAGAGACAGGAAGAGCTAGACCATGGTCATTCTTTCTCAAAGTTTCCTTAGCCTCTTCTCTGGAGGATTTTACTTTGTCAGGCCTGAGTTTTCAAAGTCTCCCGATGCCCAATGTCTTAATAGTTCTTTCTACTACCCAGAGCACACCTTTGCTGATTTCAGCAGCATCTCACTTCTCTCCTGTTCTTCTCCAGTCAGTTCCCCCCTCACCCTTGTCCACCACTCACCCCATCCAGAATGGACTGCCTGCCTCTGCTCAAGTCCTCCCACTGCCCGTGTTCCCAAGGACAGTTACACAGACCTGCAGAATGCATAGAGAGAGGAGAAGAGGTGATTTTTTCTTAGGGCAGAAATTTTGTGGAGAGGTAGCTGACCTCCCAGCTCCTCAGGACTTCTTCCCTTCATTTTGTCCTGCTCACTCCCCCTTTTTCTATACATACACATGCAGGTTTGAACTCAATTGATGTTTCTCTGCTCTCACCTAAGAATGGCAGAAAGGCAGCTGAGGTTGGATAAGAAAGATAATGTCTTCAGGACAGATTGTGGACTGATTGAGACTGTCTGGTATTTCTTGACCCTCCACACCATTCTTTGCCTGGTACCAGACTTGCAAATTAAACTATTCAACAAAGAGAGACACAATATTCAACTAAAAGCACAAAAGCACAGCACATAATTTTGCTGATCTCAAACCAAATACCACCAACCCAAAGGGTGGCATTTTCCTTAGAGTTCCCCTGAGTCATACTCCTGACCAAAATGACACAAAAAACAGGGAGACAATGACAACACACCAGGTACCCAAAACAAAAGAGGGATGTACAGCCATCACTTGTGCCCCCCAAACCAAGCATCTCCTGCCAGGACCCTTGACTCTCTCAGGAACAACAAGTTAATGGGAATCCTTTCTACCTCATAGCTCCTACTACGACCCCTCGGACTCCTTCAAACCTCACAGCTTCTGCTGCCAACCTCATGGCTCCTATCATGTCTCTAGGGAGGAGTGGGGTGATTCTGCATCCAGTTTTTCCCCTAGGGCCATACCTGTTTTGAGAAGGTCTCAGAGTATCCACAGAGACATTGATTGGGAGCTATGTTGGTGATCTGGTCTTTGTCATTCAATCCCAGATAAGCCCTCAAATGTTAAGAGGTTTCATCATGTTCTTTTAAAAGTCTAGGGTACTAAATTGTGGTTTATAGGACCTTGGGATCTGAGACATTATCGTTGGGATAGAAACTTATCCCATCCATGGAATATAGCCTTGTTAGCCTTGACAACTTAAAACTTCACTTAAGGCTGACAAAATAGTCCTTTCTGCTCCAGGCTTCAGAACATGATTTTAAAACTTAATATTGAAAGATTATATCTCCCTGCTTGGGTCTCCAAGTCCCACCAGGAGTGATCCCTGAGCATAGAGCCAGGGAAAAGCAAAACCATAAACCAGGTGCGGCCCCGAAACAAACAAAAGGCGGTTCTATCCCCCGGCGTCCCATATGGTCCCCCCAAGCCAGGGGCAATCTCTGAGCACTTAGCCAGGAGTAACCCCTGAGCAACAAATGGGTGTGGCCCGAAAAAAAAAAAGTGACTTGAGCTTTCTAATGTAGAAGAGGATTCTAGGCCACTTATTATGCTTATTATGAAGGGTGAGGGACAGTAGGAAAGAAATAGAAAGTAGGATCTTTAGGGCCCGGAGAGATAGCACAGCGGCACAAGCAGCTGATCCAGGACCAAAAGTGGTTGGTTCGAATCCCAATGTTCCATATGATCCCCCGTGCCTGCCAGGAGCTATTTCTGAGCAGACAGCCAGGAGTAACCCCTGAGCACCACCAGGTGTGGCCCAAAAACAAAAACAAAACAAAACAAAACAAAACAAAAAGAAAAGAAAGAAAGTAGGATCTTTGGGGCCCGAGTGATGCCCCAGTGGGTAGGGCATTTGCCTTGCATGTAGCTGACCCGGGCTCGATCCCCAGCATCCCATATGCTCCCCTGAACCTTCCAGGAGAGATTTCTGAGTGCAGAGCCAGTAGTATTAGCTATTCACAACCTGTTGTGACCCTCCCCACCCCCAAAAAGAAAATAAAGAAAGAAAAAAGAAATTCATGACAGACTCTCAGTATTGAAGTAGCCCCTGATGTGTGTAGAGTTGTAGGGAGTTCTGGAGAAATATATCCAGGGTAAAGCCATAGAACAGCAAGGAAGGTGTTTGCCTTGCACAAGGCCGACCTGGGTTTAATCTCCAGCATCCCATAGGTCCCCAAGAACTGCCAGGAGTCATTTCTAAAACCATCCCTGAGCACTGCTCAGATGTGGCCTCAAAACAATAAAATCCACACTGGTTTGGAAAAATCTATTTGATTAGTACCCACAAATGTTTGGATGAACTTTATCATACTGTCTCCACCCTCTGTTTCTACTGTAGTGACTGCAGCTCATCCATGTGAAAGGCTAAGTTAGCGCCATGAGGGTAGATTGGACCTTGATAGGACCCACAAGCTGCCAAAAGCCAAAGAGGCTCAGTTAATATCATAGGCAACAAAAAGAGCAAAGTAGAAGTGATCAGCCCAGACCTCTAGGATGTTCAAAGAAAACAAAAGAGACCAACATCAACTTTATTCTTGCTAGATCTAAGGAGTTTCCCCATCCCTTTTGGATCTGATTAGGAGGAAATTCTTTTCTTTTTTCTCCTTTGGTTTTTGGGTCACACCCGGCGGTGCTCAGGGGTTACTCCTGGCTGTCTGCTCAGAAATAGCTCCTGGCAGGCACGGGGGACCATATGGGACACCGGGATTTGAACCAACCACCTTAGGTTCTGTGCTATCTCTCCGGGCCCTAAAGCTACTTTTTTTTTTTTTTTTTTTTTTTTTTTTTTAGGGGGAAATTCTAGTAGATAAGTTTCTCTTGGGATCTGTTGGAATCAGGTTATAGGAATTGTTGAGCTTGTTATTTTTACCCTCAGATGCACCAATAGTGTCATGTGGTATTGTTCCTTTTTGCATAGGCACATTAAAATGGGAAAATTGTATGTATAGAAAGAAGTTCTTATCTAATAGGGAGAAGAACTCAAATTTTATAGTACAGGGGTGCTTTTTACACTTGTCATAGAGAGTGGACTTAGGCCTCAGTTGGTCAAACATCAACTGTTCAAACCAAATCTTATATTCCATCTTAGGAACTTCATTCAAAACATCTTTCTAAAAGCCTCTTCTTTTTCCTTCTTTTTCTCTTACCAAAAAATATTTCAATTCTTCCCATAAATCT
Organism: Suncus etruscus; assembly: GCF_024139225.1. Classification (NCBI taxonomy): domain Eukaryota; kingdom Metazoa; phylum Chordata; class Mammalia; order Eulipotyphla; family Soricidae; genus Suncus; species Suncus etruscus. The sequence goes on along the minus strand of NC_064858.1, from coordinate 670,625 downwards.
CTCTCATGAAAAGAATCATTTTAATATGTCTTTCCCACTGCACTTATGTGGTGACAGAGGTCTCAGTTACCACTGCCAGCAGTGTGAGCTCACTCTGGCAGGAAAGTTCACTGTGGTACTTCCTGGACCCCTGGTGTGAGGGGCACCAGCACCACAGGCAGCTCTGTCTGGGGCCATCCTGCTGTGTTAGAACTGCAGAGGTGCCAGGCTATGTGATGCCTCCCTTCAAACCTGTGTCTCTCTGCACACAGGGCAGTTCTCTTATCTTTTCTCTCCTTATTATTATTATTATTTTTTTTTTTTGGTTTTTGGGTCACATTCGGCAGCGCTCAGGGGTCACTCCTGGCTCTACACTCAGAAATCACTCCTGGCAGACTCAGGGATGGTTGGCATCCATATGGGATGCCGGGATTCAAACCACCGTCCTTCTGCATGAAGGCAAACGCCCTACCTCCATGCTATCTCTCCGGCCCCATCTTTTCCTTCTTTTTATAATTTTGTTTTGTTTTGTTTTCTGGACCATACCCAGCAGTGCTCAGGGCTTACTCTTGACTCTATGCTCAGGAGTCACTCCTGAAAGGACAAGGGGAACCTACTGTAGTGCCAGGGACTGAAAACAAGTCAGCCATATACAAGGGCAAAAGCTTTCCCCTCTTCTGCTCTAGACCTTTTTTTTTTTTTTTATCTTTATATACTTTAGCTTTCGGCAGGCAAATTGCTTTAAATTGAACTAGAGATGAGGCAAAGAATCTGCGGTCAAGCAATTTATTTCATTTGCTCCACAGACACCTGGTATCTCTTTTAGCTCATGTCTCTGGTACAATTATGAGTTACAGATCAGAAAACAAGCTCAGAATGAGGGAGTGCTCTGCTTCTTAAATTTGTAGTAAAGGGGGCCGGGCGGTGGCGCTGGAGGTAAGGTGCCTGCCTTGCCTGCGCTAGCCTAGGACGGACCGCGGTTCGATCCCCCGGCGTCCCATATGGTCCCCCAAGAAGCCAGGAGCAACTTCTGAGCGCATAGCCAGGAGTAACCCCTGAGCGTCACAGGGTGTGACCCAAAAACCAAAAAAAAAAAAAAAAAAATTTGTAGTAAAGGAACCCAGAGCAACAGCACAGTGGGGAGGGTACTTGCCTTGCATGCAGCTGACCTGAGTTCAATCCCCGGTATCTATATAATCCTAAAGCATGTCAGAAGTAATTCTGAGCACAGAGCCAAGAGTAACAGCTGAGTGCTACCAGGTATGACCTCAAAACTAATACCAAAACAAAACCTCATAGTCATGATTGAACATACAGCAAGGGTTTGAAAAATAAAATTCTTGGGGCTGGAGAGATGGCATGAAGGTAGGGCATTTGCCTTGCATTCAGGAGGACAGTGGCTTGAATCCCAGCATCCCATGTAGTCTCCCGAGCCTGCCAGGAGCAATTTCTGAGCGTAGAGCTAGGAGTAACTCCTGAGTGCGGCTGTGTGTGACCCCCCCAAAAAAAATAAATAAAATAAAATTCTTTATGATTTCTTCTTAGTCAATGCCAATTTGCACATTTTTCTTACATCTCTCTAGTCACATAAAAATATCTTGAGCAGGACCCGGAGAGATAGCACAGCAGTAATTGCCTTGCAAGCAGCTGATCCAGGACCAAAGGTGGTTGGTTCGAATCCCGGTGTCCCATATGGTCCCCCGTGCCTGCCAGGAGCTATTTCTGAGCAGACAGCCAGGAGTAGCCCCTGAGCACCGCCAGGGTTACTAAAAAAAAAAAAAACTAAAATATACATACATACATACATATATATATATATATATATATATATATATATATATACACACATATATATATATCTTGAGCAAAAGGGGTTCCAGAGTCGAAAACATTTTAAGGGATTCTAAGTTAGGACTAAAGTGATAGTACAGCAGGTAGGGCAATTTGGACTTGCATAACAGCATACCTCTGGACAGGGTTCCATCCAGCAACCCATATAGTTCCCTGAGCCTGCCTGAGTACAGAGACAGGAGTGAGCCTTGAGTACTGCTGAATGTGGGCCACAAAATAAAAAAAGCAGATGTAGTGGAAAGAGTTAGTAGGAACTTTGGACTCAATTTTGGATTCATCAAGATACTGAACTTGAGCTGACACTCATCTCGGTCTACTTGGAGAACTACCCTAATTATGGACTCCTTGAAAGTGCCACTGGCGCCCTGGAAGGCAGAAACCATATCCATATAATCCCTAGTTTAATCCTTCCACCTGGTGCAGTCCCCAGTGACCTGGCATGGCTGGGAAAAAGATTAACAGTTCAGTTCTGGGGCATAAATGGATCCTTGGGAGGGGGGGAAAAGGGGGAGGGAGGCAGACTGAACCTGGCCTTCATTCAAAGTCACCACAGGCTATAGTCAGGGGAGAGATAGAGACCATGGTTTCATCTGGATAATTGAAGTGGGTTTTAAAAAAATATTTTTTATTGAAACCATTTTGAATGACAAGTCCTTCCTAGTTGGATTTTAGGCATACAGTGACAGTGAATTAGGGCCATTCCCACCACCAGTGTTGACCTTGTTCCACCATAGTTCCCAGTATGCTTTCTATCCCTTAGCCCCCTGGCCTGCTAGTGTAACAGGCCCATTTTAAATTTAGATTATTATAGTTTTGGTCTCTTGATTCTACTGTTATTGACTTTGACTTGGGTATTTAGTTATGTCCTTTTTTATCTCCACCTGAGACCTCTTGGCCCCTGATCCCCATCCTTTTTTTTTCTTTTCAATTTTGTAAAAAAAAAAAAAAATACAGAATATATAAGAAAAAATACAAAAACATGAAGAAATATGGAGAAACTAATCACTGTATAAAATAATCAAGTCTAACTATATTGAAAAGTGGCAACTAGACATGCAATGGGGAAAATGTATGTAATAGAAAAAATAGGCATGCTTAAGAAATACTGTAATTCATGCTAATACTGAGAAAGCGACTTTTTGTGGCTTGTACCTAAGTACTTGTTTTCCACTTTTATTCATTCATAGTTTTATAGGTTTTTGAGGGGCTTTTGTCAATAAAATGAACTGGAGATTGTAAAATCAGTGAATGTAATCCCCAGTCATACTACTGTACTAGAGTGTCAGTGATAGAAAATGGGCCTGTATGTGGGAGATCCTAGGTCTGATTTCTGGTATCGCATACACACACATAGAATAAGTAAGGTGGCAGAAGTCAATGTGTTGGGGCCGGAGATATAGCACGGAGGTAAGGTGTTTGCCTCTCATGCAGAAGGTCAGTGGTTCGAATCCCGGCGTCCCATATGGTCCCCTGAGCCTGCCAGGAGCGATTTCTGAGAGTAGAGCCAGGAGTAACCCCTGAGCACTGCCAGGTGTGACCCAAAAACCAAAAAAAAAAAAAAAAAAAAAGCCACTGTGTCATTGAGAAAATGGAGCTTGGGAGATCTTTTTTGTGGGGGTTTAGAGCCACACCTACTGATGCTCAGGGTTACTTCTGGCTCTGCACTCGAGAATCAATCCTGTAGGGGCTGGAGTGGTGGTGGTTCAAGCGGTAGGGTTTTTGCCTTGCAACAGTTGACCCAGGACAGATCTGGGTTCGACCCCTGGTCCCATATGGTCCCCCAAGCCAGGAGCGATTTCTGAGTGCATAGCCAGGAGTAACCCCTGAGCATCACCGGGTGTGGCCCAAAAACAGAAAAGCAAAACAAAAAGGGAATCAATCCTGGAAAGGCTTTGGGGAAATGCATGTGGTGCCAGTGATTGAACCCAGGCTCACAGCATGCAAAGCAAATGTCCTCCTTTCATTTGTCTCTCCAGGTCTCTTGAGAAGAGAGATTTCAGGAGTTGTAGCAGGAGCCTGGAGAGACAGCACTGGGTCAGGCATTTGCCTTTATGCACAGGGTTGATCTAGATTCAATCTTCAGCATCTAGTCTGGTCTTCTGAACACTGCCAGAAGTGAACTTGCAAACAGAGCTAGCAATAAGCCATGAACACAGCTGGGTACACCTTCCTGTTCACCCTTCACCCAAATAAAGGAGCCTCAAAGGGAAAGAAAATCTTCACTTCCCTAACGATTGTCACTGAAGGGCCCGGAGAGACAGCACAGCGGCGTTTGCCTTGCAAGTAGCCGATCCAGGACCAAAGGTGGTTGGTTCGAATCCCGGTGTCCCCATATGTCCCCCGTGCCTGCCAGGAGCTATTTCTGAGCAGACAGCCAGGAGTAACCCCTGAGCAATGCCGGGTGTGGCCCAAAAACCAAAAAGAAAGATTGTCACTGAAGCTTCAAATGACCAGACTGGAAATGTTAGCACGAAAGGAATGACAGGGGTCAGTTTGACCTCTTGTTAGTTGGTTGAGGTTTTGGCTAAGGGACATGGATTGTCTCTATGGGCATGACTAGACTCAGGAACAGTCTGCATAGTCTGGTTGAAAAACATTTTTTTGTGTGTTGGGTCACACCGGCAGTGCTCAGGGGTTCCTCCTGGCTCTACGCTCAGAAATCACTCCTGGCAGGTTCAGGGGACTCTATGGGATGCCAGAATTCAAACCACAGTCCTTCTGCATGCAAGGCATATGCCCTACCTCCATGCTATCTCTCTGGCCCCCAAAAAACGTACTTTGAGAGGATTTCTGGGAGGTTTTATCTTTGGACTTGGCTGCTCAGTACAGAAGAAATGCATCATCCAGTCCCATAGAGGGTGAATACAGGGAACAGAAAACCAAAGGGTATAATTTGTTCTGTTCCCCAGAAACATTTAACTTTCCTTCATATGTAGCCCCAGTGACCCTGATTTATAGGTATTTGAATTCTAGAACTTAAACCATGTTGCACCTACATGCTAAAGACCTTGGCTTGGGAGAAGGAGTTATGTCATCTGCCCACTTACTTCTCAGGCCTGCAGACTCTACTGCATTATTACACGGATTCTATTGGCTCCACAGCAACCTAATGGACATTGTCAGATCTATGAACCAATTTCTATAAAAATGCCTTCTATGAGGCCGGAGAGATAGCAAAGCAGTAGGGCATTTGCCTTGCATGCAGTAGGACAGTGGTTCAAATCCCGGCATCCCATGTGGCCTGCCAGGGATGATTTTTGAGTGTAGAGCCAGGAGTAGCCCCTGAGCGCTGCTGAGTGTGACCCAAAATCCAAAAACACAAACAAAAAACAACAACAACAACAAAATGTCATTCTTTGGGGCCAGAGACATAGCACAGTAGATAAAGCACTTGCTTTGCACACAGCCATTTCATACTCAATCCTGGCACCACAACTGGTTTTCCACCCTCACCAAAAGTGACTCCTCAGCACAGAGCCAGGGGGTGAGTCCTGAGCCCTGATGAGTGTGCCACAAATCACAAAAATCATTGTTATATTTATTTGTACATTTCTGTATCTATCTTAAATGATTTGAGTGTTTTTTCTGCATAATTCTGAAACATACATGATTCTGGAATTGAGAGTGTTTTAGAAAACTGAAATTTTAAATGAGTCCTTAGAATTTGTTTTGGAGTTTCTGAAATTGCTCTCTAATTTGACTGGACTTACAGGTGTGAATGATTATATTTACAGTTAACCAAACTACTCTTTGTTGAGGGTATTCCCTGGTTATATAGATGTTATAAAATGTATTCAGTTTGATATACTAGCAAACCATTTGTAAGAAGTAATTAATGCCTCATACTTTTTACCCATGTTTTGAAATTCACTTATATTTCTTTTTTTAAAGTTGAACATTTTTCTAAATTACATAAACATAAATCTGGAAAGTATGATAACATACTTAGGATGTCGTTATGGTACCACATAAAGTTATTGCCTATTAAATTTGATAAAGGTTGTGTAGCTGAATTTCTGCATTCCTTCGAGTAAACTAAAGTTATTAAAAGTTACTTGTGATTTGTTGAAATGGTGCCAAGACTTGAATCCAAAGATAACATTCTGTGGGTGAAAGTCTCCATTAGTATAATAGGGAGAGGGCTGTGAACATTTAGAGAGATTGGGACGTGAGAGTGAATTGGTACATTTGCACGTTATCTATCTACACTGGCTAGGTCTGGAAGACATAAATGTCACCAGTAATTTGAGGAGAGTTGACAGTAGATCTGTGGCTTGTCATCTATGTAGGCCAGACCCAACGGCGGGGATCAAAGTGTGCACAGTTGCAAAACCCAGACCCGGAGACAGTAATTAGATCCTGAGCTAGAAGTGCCAGATGGCCCCATTCACCCCCGAGGCAAGGCTTAATGTAACAGACCAGAGAAAAAGCCATAAGCAGTGTCATTTAATTCAGAACATTAATTCAGAACCTCTGATTAGCCAAACATACTATTCCTAGAAATTCATTCTGAGTTTGTAGAAATACACAAGTTCTCGTAGTTTAGTGAGCAGAAGTCTAAATTGAATTGTGAAAACTGTAAAACTGAAGCTCAGACTCTCATTTGGGAGTGGGTCACTGCAGGTTAAGGGGCCACATTCGCTGCTGGTGAGTAAACCCAGGTCAGGCAAGCACCTTTCTTCTCTCTGACACTGTGACACAGCCCGCCAATACATCCTCAACCTGGGACATATTTATGTCCTGAAAACCTTAGGTTTTACTTTTCTCTGAATAAAGGGCTTCACAGCACCACAGAGAGATACTGATTCTCTTTGTTCAGAGAACCCCTTTCACCAGAGTAGCACTGCGCTGGGCCAGGATCAGACATTTCAGGCTTTGATACTAAGTCTGAAGTGCTTTCAGGAGCTACAGGATATTCCAACAGCCACATGGTCACAGAAGCCATATAATATCCCAGCAGACACATGGTCATGGAGACATTGGATATCCCACGTGGTCATGGGGACCGTGGCCTACCACGGCCAACACATGGTCGCAGGAGTCATGGTGTCCTAGGAGCCATCAAGTACCACAGCAGCCACTTAGTCCCTAGGTGCATCTGGATGACGCTAGTTTGCTGGACTCAGATCATCTCATCGCAGTTGTAGCTTTTCTTCAAAGTAGTTGTAGTTGGGGCTGGAGCAGTGGTGCAAGCAGGAGGGCATCTGCCTTGGATGGACCACAGTTCGATCCCCTGGCATCCCATATGGTCCCCCATGCCAGGAGAGATTTCTGAGCGCATAGACAGGAGTAACCTCTGAGCATTTTTTGGTGTGGCCCAAACAAAACAAAACAAAACAAAACAAAGAGTAGTTGTGGCTTTTTTCAATCTAAGTAGAATTGGAAAGAAATCCTGAGGGGCATTCTGACTGCTCTCTGTAGAGGACAGCACCTCTGAGCTGATGTCTCCAGGGAGATTAGACCCTAGGAGCCCCCAACATCTGCAGGAATCATCCATTTTATACCACCAGCCACATTAGCAGTACTAGGTGTGTGGTACCTACCACAGTTATTGCAGATCCATTTTGCCCTGAGCAGAAGGTGTCTCTTGGGAAATAAAGCCAAATTTAGGAGTGGCTTAAGTGACAGTACAGAGGGGAGCAGGCTGGCCATGTGCACAGATGACTTGAGTTCAGTTCACCTCACCTCCTGAGGTTCCAAGAAAACAGAGCTTGGAGGAAGCCCTCTGTTCTGCCTGATTTGACCCCCAAATCAGAGCTAGGTGAAGGAACTCTTGGTCAGTGATGTTCTATAGATATGATCCACTGGCATAAAACACTCAGTGGTTCTAAACTGTCATGTAGTTTCGAGCTGTGCCACCGACAAGGTCCAGCAGGACCAGGCTCAGGAGCAGGTGATGAGGCCACTATGAACTTTTTTTTTTTGGTTTTTGGGTCACACCCAGCAGCTCTCAGGGGCTACTCCTGGCTCTACACTCAGATATCGCCTCTGGCAGGCTCAGGGGACTATATGGGATGCCGTGATTCAAACCACCATCCTTCTGCATGCAAGGCAAACGCCTTACCACTTTGCTATCTCTCCAGCCCCGCCACAAGTAAATTTAAGTGCAGGGCTAGGAGTAAGTATGTCTGAGTGTGATCCCCAGACAAAATAATATGAAAACAATTTGTTTTACCTGTTTCCTCCTACAACCAAAAAATCGATCCTTTCTGTGGACCTCTCTGAATTTTGTTGGCAATGAACCTCATTCTGGTTCACTGAGAGAGTTGAAAATTCTGCAAGTTGAGATGAGGTCTCGGACCACATAAATCTCTACAACAGTTTTAGGGTGTTGTTCTATTATGGGCTGGAGGGGGTCCTGGGTTCTTGTTCTCTTGGACACAAGCATGAAATGTCCAATCAATGTTTTTCAGTGAGTGGGGTATTGGACTACACCTGTGTTCAGGGCTTATTCCTGTCTCTGTATTCAGAGATCACTCCTGGCCATATTCACGGGCCTAGAACAGATTCGAGGATTGAATCCAGATTAGCTACATGCAAAACAAACTTCCTCCCTACTGTCCTATTGCTCTGGCCACAAAATATCCGATCAGTGTTGGCAAAGACTCACAGCAGAGGGCTGAAGGATAAAGACAAAAAAAATGCAACAAAATCAGCAAATGTTTTATTGAAGCCAGCAAGGCAAGATGCAGTGTTGAAAGATCAAGATCAAGGAGGCCCAAAGCAAAGCTAGTTAGAGTAATGCTTTGCCTAAAATCACCAGGTAATATCACTCTTGTAGGTAAAGACTAAGCCAAGTTAAGTTAGTCCCATCCCTAAGGCCAGTCGTATTTTCTCCTAGGATGGTCTATGTTACCTACAAATGTCCCTTTGTTTTGTTGTTGTTGTTGTCTGTTTTTCTTTGGGGGCTACACCCAGCAGTTACCAGAGGGTACTCCTGGCTCTGCACTAGAAATGACTCTTGGCAAGCTCAGGGGACCCCTTGGGATGCCAGAGATTGAACCAGAGTCAGCCACATCAAGGACAAATGCTCTCCTGGCTGTGATATCGCTCCAAATCCCAACTGTCCCTTTTGTTTCAGGGCTCTTTTCACTCACTGTGAAGCCTGTTATTTCATGACCTCACCCTGACTCATTTCCAGGGGCAGTAAAGACTGTGGCATGCCATGACCTGATTGCATCCTGGCCCTTCCGATATTTTCATCAAATGGCTTTAAAAGGCAGGTAAGGGGCACAGTGACAGGACAATGGGGAGGAAATTTGCCATGCATGTGTTCTCCCCCAACCCCATTAGGAATAATTCCGAGGGCAGAGAGAGGAGTAAACCCTGAGCCCTGGGCCAGGCCCCAAACCAACATCAAATTTTAAATTTGGTTTTAATTTTTTTCTTTTTATTTAAATTTAATTTAAGTAAATTTATTTTAAATTTAAATTTATTTGAATTTTTTTTTTGTTTTTGTTTTTTGGGCCACACCCTGTAACACTCAGGGGTTACTCCTGGCTATAGCGCTTCAGAAGTTGCTCCTGGCTTTGGGGAACCATATGGAACACCAGGGGATCGAACTGTGGTTCCGGTCCAAGGCTAGTGCAGGCAAGGCAGGCACCTTACCTCTTGCGCCACCGCCCGGCCCCAAATTTATTTGAATTTTTGAAAATTTAGTGGAGATGGGCCAGAGCGGTGGCGCAAGTGGTAAGGTGTCTGTCTGCCTTGCCTGTGCTAGCCTTCATTTCTATCCCCTGGTGTCCCATATGGTCCCCCAAAGCCAGGAGTTGATTTCTGAGCATTACTGGGTGTGGCCCAAAAACAAACAAAAAAAAAAGAAAGAAAAAAAGAAAATTCAGTGAGAGGGCATTTGCCTTGCATGTCACAACCAGGAGTGATTCCTGAGTGCAGAGCCAGAGTAACACCCTGAGCATAGCCAGCTGTGATTCCCCCAATCAAAACAAAAAAACAAACCAACAATACCCAAACAAAGGCAAAACAAAAAGGTAGTTTAAATCCTTGAGTCTCTTTCTTTTTTTTTATTTTTTTTTCTTGAGTCTCTTTCTAAGAGAGCAACTGGGATAACTCAAAAACTGCATTCAAAAATTCAGGCCCAAATATTGGCATGGCTTGCCATCGTGAAAAAGTGTCTTTTACTAGTTGACCCTCAATTCTCTTTGTTTTGGTTTTGTTTTTGGATGGGAGAGATGGAGAGAGGAACTTCAAGGCCCTGGCTCTTACAGCAGGAAGAACGTCGACTCACCGTGGACTATCATCTCCCTCAGAGCTTTCTCTTGCTCTGCGGAAATGGTTGTGAGGCCAAGGTCCGTTTGGTGGTGCTTCAGGTCTCTAACAATCTTTAGCCTCAGTGTCAGAAGCTCTCAGAGCTAACCAGGGCTCCTTCAGTTGTGGAAACACATCACACTTGGAGCTTTTCAAGTTGCAAATAGCCCAGGAGGTGGGATGATGATTCATGCATCATGTGACCCCACGTTATCCTGTTTTTGTTTTGTTTTTTGTTTGTTTGTTTGTTTTTTGGTTTTTTGGTTTTTGGGCCACACCCAGTGACACTCAGGGATTACCCCTGGCTATGTGCTCAGAAGTCGCTCCTGACTTGGGGGACCATATGGAACGCCGGGGGATCGAACCGCGGTCTGTCCTAGGCTAGCGCAGGCAAGGCAGGCACCTTACTTCTAGCGCCACCACCCGGCCCCACGTTATCCTTTTTTAACACTTAAAGGTGAGTACCCAATTTTGGGTTTTGTTTGGGACCTACACCTGATGCGCTGAGGGGCTTACTCCTTGGCTCCTGTACTCATGCATCTCTCCTGGCATGCCTGGAGGACCATTTTGGGGTGCTGGGGATTGAACTTGCCAGGCAAACGCCTTCCCACTGTACTGTCTTCCAGCCTGAAAGAACCATTTTGATCTACACTGCCAGAGTAATTTCCTCAAACCTGTCCAGCTGCCCTGCCATCACCTTGGCTTCTTGCTTGTGTCCGGGTTGGTCTCTCTCCCCCTGCTCCAGACCCTTGTTAATCAAGTCAGCTAAATACAATGCCTTCCTGGCCAGGTGAGTGATCCTGGAAATCATTTTCATAGGCTTTATAATTTTCTTCTGATTTCTGGGGGTTGTTTAACTTATAAAATGTTCCCCAGGATAACCCTATCCTTTGGGATGTTGGGGTTTGTGTTGGTATTGTTTGGAAACCCCTCTTCCAGGTGGAATATAAGGCAGTTATATTTTCTTTACCTCCTAGATTATGTTGGGACTATTTTTTCATATACCCCTTTTTTAGGGCTTCTAGAAACTGCCTTCCTGGTTTTATCAAAGCACAAATTTGATCTGTTGGGCTCTAATTCCAATCTGGGGTTCATTGGTGTGATATTTTTTGTATCTGGGATAATTTGTTTGTTGTTGTGTTGTTGTTGTTGTTTGGGAGCCATAGCTGGCAGGAACTCAGGGGTTACTCCTGGCTCTGTGGTTCATGAGTCATTCCTGGTAGTGCCCCAGGTGTTTGGCAGTATGCAAGGCAAACAACCTTCCCACTATGCTCCAGTCCCTAGGTTTTAATTTGGGGGGTAAGGACACACTTAGCTGTATTCAGGGGCCCACTACCTACTGGTGCTCAGGGGAGCCAATGCATGATTCCGGGAACTCAAACAAGGTGTGCCAGTTGAGCTTCTAATCCCTGCAGCTCTCTGTACCCCTGACTGATTTTTTATGGTCAATTCACTCTTAATAACTCATTGTTCTCTTGTATGGCTGTGTCCAAAATTTTGTCTTTATCTGGGGAAATAGATGGTTATCTATCACAACAAGTTAAAATGAGATGCTCGAGGCAAGAGAAATCAGAAACCAAAACTAGATCTGAAGGTGATGAGCAAACTGGTTGTGGTCCTCATTGTTGTTCCCAGTTTCCCTCAGAATTTATTGGATACTGGGGCTGGAGCGATGGCACAGTGATAGGGCATTTGCCTTGCAAGGAGCTGACCCAGGATGGACTGCAGCTCGATCCCCCAGCATCCCATATGGTCCCCAAAACCAGGAGCGATTTCTGAGTGCATAGCCAGGACTAATTCCTGAGTTACCCTTGAGTGTCACTGAGTGTGGCCCAAAAATAAAAAATTATTTATTGAATACTATTAATAGAGAATTAGTGTTCATGATTCTGGACCCCAATTGGACTCCTCCTTCTTCCACCACCTCCTTTAGTGTGTTCCAGGGGACTTTTAGTAGGAGAGAAAGAAGAGTTAACTCTTAGGAATAGCTGGGGCTCTGTGGAGAGATCTGTAGATATTGATATCAATGTCTGTAAAGAATGAGGTGCTACCGGCATGGGGTAATATAAAATGAGTGGGTTCCCCTTGTATGGTTCACCTGGGAGGGCTGTGAGATGAGTTAAGAGCCAAGTTGTCTGGAATACTGACCTTTTCCAGCAACTTTGGCACAAAGAAGGATCTTGGAATAGCACCATGAAGATTTGGACACAGAGTGTGTTTGACCATTGTCCCATTTGGTGACAACATTCAAGCTGGAGAATGTTTTGAAATCTTTTTTTTAGGGGGGGGTCACACCCAGAAGCTCTCAGGGGTTACTTCTGGCTCTATGCTCAGAAATTGCTCCTGGCAGACTCGGGGGACCATATGGGATGTCAGGATTCAAACCACCATAATTCTGCATGCAAGGCAAATGCCTTACCTCCATGCTATCTCTCTGGCCCATTTTGAAATCTTAACTCCCATTTTTTAGCTACTAAAGCCCTGGGTCAAATTTATACTAGAATGGGGTCTTACTATGCAAACAGTGGTAGCAACCTCTTTCTGGAGTGTTTTGGGGCAATACCTGCCCAAATTTTAGAGCCCCATTCTAATGGAGACAGTTTCACAGAAAAGTTCTTGAGAAAGGAAAGTGACATCATGGTGATTGGGTTTTAGTCTTTTTATTGCTTGAAAGGAAAGGGAAAGAAGCATTAAGTTCTGGGCAATAAGATTGGTACACCCCGGGGGCCTGCATAATCAACACAGCAGGTAGGGTGTTTGTGTTGCATATGGCCAACCCAGGTCTGCCCAAACCTGGGCACTGCCAGGAGTAACACTAAGCATTGCTGGCTATGGCCCTCAACCCAAAAAAAAAGGCAAAAAATTCAAAAAGAGCATGCAGCAGAGGTCAATGGTGCATCCACACCGATTATCCTGGGTTTCTTGCCTCATGGTGGATGTCCAACAGCTTTCATTTAGGCTGTGATTTCCACAGCCCATGACCAACAATGGGTCGACTCAAGGTGGAGGGGTGAAGTCCCCTGGCACGGGCATCTCTCAGATTGGTCCATTGTTCAAAATGCTCCTGGGCATGGTGGAAGAGGGAGACAAAGAGTCTTCGGAGAGCCCAAAGTTTGAGGGGGCCCGTCGAGTAGGATGGCAAGGTGGGGAGTGGGTTGGTGATGAACCAGTGGTCTGGAGTTGATGTCTGCGGACACGAGATATAAAGAAGCACGTCGAGGTGGCGGAGTTGAGAGTTGAGGTAGTGAAAAGGGTGTCATGGACGGGTTGTCCATTTGGCAGAAAATGAGGTGTCGAAGGAAGCGAGGAAAAAGTTCCAGGGGGGTGTCAGTGATGAAATGATGGGCCACCACAGAAGAAGCTAAATAGTCATCACAGAAAGGGCAGACTTGCTCAGCAAAGGACATCATCTCCGGAAAGATGCGGAAGAGAAGGTGGCCCTCAATGAAGTATAAATCGTAGAGGTGAGCAATGAAGTCAGGCAGAGTGAGGGGGACGTCGGAGTAGATCATGCTGGCGAGAGAAAAGAGGGGGCTCGTCCTTGGGTGAGGTGGAGGTGCAGCACAGTTCACTACCCTAGAGGTTAGCACCCCTCATGCAGAGGGAGACAGAGACAGATGGAGCTAGAGATAGACTTGCGGCCAGTCAGTCTGAGAGAGGCAGAGAGAGAGAGAGACACACGGTGGACAGGTGTTTCACACCCGTTGGGGAATCCTAGAAGTTGCGGCTGACCAGAAATCCAGAGACTTCCCCCTGCTTCTGTGGGTGGCTGATGGCGATTCGCTGGCCTGCGAAAGGGGAGAGAGGAGAAGGGAACAGGATTGGAACTCACTGCTTTGGGGGAAGTGGTCAGGGTCTCTCCTTTTCAGAGTGACTCCTGGCTGGCTCACCAGTTTCGCAGGTCTGGTGCACCCAGGTCCCACTTGTGTTTACTCCGACACAAGAAGGCAGCGTCCCAGGACCGTGGCCACAAAGCTCCCAGCAAAGGCTTGAAGGAGGAAGGCAGAGAAGGCAGAGCAGGGCTGGATGCACCGTCCGCAAGAGCCCCCACTGTGCTGGGACCAATGGGGCTTTTATTTGGCCTTTGATGCTGATGGGAGGCTTCGCACACCCCTCTGGGGCCCAGCTGGGATGCCCTGTGCCTATCCAGCGCGGAGTCCTTTCCCATGCTCTTGGGGCCTTCTGAACCCCCTAATCCGTGCCAGTGCACCGCTTTGCATCTGACCCTGAAGACGCGACCACATTCACTCTGCGCCTCCATGGACTTTGCTATCTCCTGGGGGTGGGGGTATTCCTGGGTGAGATTAGGGGGAGCTCAGCACACAGCTTTGAAGCTCAGAGAGATGAGATGGAATTTCTCTCATCTTCTAATGGCGCCCTCCCCCAACACACCCCTGCAGGATGTCAACGGGCATTCTGTGGGTCTCAGGGTGGAGGGGCCTCTTGGTGGGTGACGCACAAACTTAGGCCATCTGGTAGGGGGATGACTTCCATATCTCCTGGGAAAGGCGACTCTGCCCTTGCCTGAGTTCAGGCTCCATGGCCAGTTGGTTCATATCTTTGCACAGCCAATGCTCCCTACAGCTCTCTGGGAGATAAGGAGGCTGTGTGGAATCTTGACTGTCCCCAGAGAGGGAATCCGAGAGCAAACAGTTCGCATTGGGGAGCAAAGTTCTGCTGTCATTTGCAGAAAACTCCTCTCTGTTTGCAACTAAAGACCTTTTTTTTTTCTTTTTCTTTTTCTTTTTCTTTTTTTTTTTTTTGCCCCTTTGCTTTTGGGCTACATGTCTACATGTTTCTGAGCACAGATTGAACCCAGGTCAGACATGCATGAGGCAAATTTCCTTCCCACTATTGTACAGTGTACTATTGTATTGTACTATTGTTCTACTGTGCTCAGACTGCTAGTACAAAAGAGAATGAATTTACTAAGGGCTCCCATTTACTCTGGGATGGAACTTCCCAGAAAAACTAGGTGCCCATAAGCTTATGCCCAGGAAGACTGCTGTGAACTGGAAATTGTATTTAAGTGACAGAGTACAGGGTCTCTGGGCACAAGAAAAGTCTAGGAAAAGCTCTTACAAATGTGTGTACCTTCCTTCAGCCACCCACCTGTGCTTAGGAACTACCTAAGATTAGGGAAAGAAAAAGACAAAAATGGCCTGTGTGGGTAAAATTATGGCACAGCAGGAAGAACACTTGCTTTGTATGTGGCTGGCCTGGATTCAATCCCCGGCATCCCATCTGGAGCCTGCCAGGAGTCATTCCTGAGTGAGAAACCATGAATAACACCAGAGCATTGCTAGTGGACCCCAAATCTAACAAAACAATACTAACAAAATAAGATGTATTCTCATAGATATGGAGTTGGCTTCCCTACTAAAACCTATGACCATCTATAGAGTTTCTCAAACTTTTATCCACTCCTTCACTGTTCAACACAGCATTCTTGAGGCTGAGGATGTCTTAAGTGTGGGGTTGGGTTTATATTTTCAATGGTCTTAGCATATTCCAGGCTGAATATGCTTGAAATGATGGTTGAAAAACATTCTGTGGGGAGGAGAGATAGCATGGTGAAGAGACAGTATGAGTACCTTGCACTCCTCTGAACTAGGTTCAATCCCAGCATCTCATATTCTTCCCCAAATCCCCAAATCCCACCAATCCCCACCAAATGCCACCAGATGTGCTTGCTGAGTATAGAGCCAGGTGTAAACCCGGAGCAATGCTGGGTATGGCCCAAACTCAAAAATCAAAGCCAAGCAAAATCTTTAGGGGAAAAAAAAAATTGCTCAGGTACCAAGGTTGTACTGCTCTGATTAGTTCTTCAGTAGGCAATCAGAGCGATAGCACAGCGAGGAGGGTGTTTGCCTTGCATGTGGCTAACCTGGGTTCAAACTCTGGCATCTCCTATGGTCCCCAGAGGCTGCTAGAGTATTCATTAATGCAGAGCCATGAGTAATCCATGAGTGGCCTTCAAAACAAAACAAAGAAGATGATTCTCCAGGAGGTTACATTTACTCTGAATAAATGTTCAGCAAATATGTGCCATGACTTCTCCTACAGCCTGATTTCATGGCTCTGGAAACTAGGGATGGAAATGAGACTGGTAACATTCCCTGTTTCCTCATCTAGCAACATTTTAACTAAAACCTTGTTCCCACAACTTTATTAGAAGTCTTGGTGGATTAGAAGTCTTAGCCTGGGAATATTAATATGGATATTTAAATGTTGAGTGACACTAGAAAATTTAGGATTCCTCATAAACTGGCATGTCTAAAGAAACCCACAAGGAAATGTTTGAGCTATCCATTGAAATAGACTTTTTTTTTTTTTTTTGGTTTTTGGGCCACACCCAGCGGTGCTCAGGGGTTACTCCTGGCAGTCTGCTCAGAAATAGCTCCTGGCAGGCATGGGGGACCATATGGGACACCGGGATTTGAACCAACCACCTTTGGTCCAGAATTGGCTGCTTGCAAGGCAAACGTCGCTGTGCTATCTCTCCGGGCCCGGAAATAGACTTTTTTATGTCTCATAGAATTTTCTTTTTTTTCTGTTCCTTCTCCTCAGTAAAACCACATTCTTTTTATCAGAAAAGAATAGGAGTCAGAGCTGTGGTGCTAGCCGTAAGGCACATGCCTTGTGCGTGCTAGCCTAGGACGGGTCAAGGTTCGATCCCCTGACATCCCATATGGTCCCCCAAGTCAGGAGCGATTTCTGAGCGCATAGCCAGGAGGAACCCCTGAACGTCACCGGGTGTGGACCAAAAAAAAAAAAAAAAGAAAGAAAAAAAAGAAGAGAAGAGAGAAAAAAAGAAAAGAAAAGAATAGCCTGACAAAAAATTGTATTTATTTGCAAAGACGCCTTAGTCTCATTCAACAAGTCTCATTTTATAGATGATGCTAAAACCTTACATACATGAAAAGTCTCGTAAAGAAAATCAAACTCGGGGCCAGAGAGATAGCATGGAGGTAGGCCATTTGCCTTGCATGCAGAAGGACAGTGGTTTGAATCCCGGCATCCGATATGATCCCCCTAGCCTGCCAGAAGTAATATTTGAGCTAGAGCTGGGAGCAACCCCTGAGCACTGCCGAGTGTGACCCAAAAACGAAAATAAATAAAGTACAGAAATTATAACCTCATTTTTCTTTTCATACTTACAAAGTCAAGTCAATTTCTCCTCCTGAAGATCCCCTCAATATTAGAGGTTTCTGATTAACTCCTCAAATTACCTCCCTTAGTTATCTGTAGTGTTGAAATCACTTTTAGTCAAGTTGAGGCTAGTTTTTCTTTTTTTTTTCTTTTTTTTTTTTGGTTTTTGGGTCACACCCGGCAGTGCTCAGGGGTTACTCCTGGCTGTCTGCTCAGAAATCGCTCCTGGCAGGCACGGGGGACCATATGGGACACCGGGATTTGAACCAACCACCTTTGGTCCTGGATCGGCTGTTTGCAGGCAAACACCACTGTGCTATCTCTCCGGGCCCGAGGCTAGTTTTTCTTTTTTTTTTCTTTTTTGTGGTTTTTGGGTCACACCCGGCAGTGCTCAGAGATTATTCCTGGCTCCAGGCTCAGAAATTGTTCCTGGCAGGCACGGGGACCATATGGGACTCCGGGATTCGAACCGATGACCTCCTGCATGAAAGGCAAACGCCTTACCTCCATGCTATCTCTCCGGCCCGAGGCTAGTTTTTCTAATACAGACTTTATAATCATTGTCTCCATAAGGTCAACTTAGTTCCTTAACTTCACTCATCATACTGATATGATTCATATTCTTTCTCAAAATGAAATCTTGGGGGGCTGGAGAGATAGCATGGAGGTAAAGCGTTTGCCTTTCATGCAAGAGGTCATCGGTTCAAATCCCAGCGTCCCATATGGTCCCCTGTGCCTGCCAGGAGCAATTTCTGAGCATGGAGCCAGGAGTAACCCCTGAGCACTGCCGGGTGTGACCCAAAAACCACAAAAAAAAAAAAATGAAATCTTGGGAGCATTTCTTTTGTTTCTGATTATGTTTGGTTGCAAGGATATACATGATTTTTGAATTTATCAAGACAATTCTATTCCAAAAAAATAGATTACTATTTTTAATTCTAGGAGATCACCAGGGTTAGAGAGATAGTCCAGTTGAAAGGGCACTTGTCTTACATGTATCTATCAGACCTGCATTTGATCCCTGGCATCACATATGGTCCCCTGAGCACTGACAGGAATCACATTGGTCACAGAGCAAAGTACTGGCAGGTGAGGCCCAAGATCCAATATGCAAAAACAAATTCATGGAGATCGTCTGGTAGAGAGAAACTACTTTTTTTTTGCAAATACATATGTAGAACCACATTGCTGTATTACATATAATAAAGAAAAAAGTAATGGAAGGTAATTTTTAACCTAAAACTCTGGAAAATAAATCCATTGGGAATAATGAATTCTTACCAACTTATTCAGCCATAATTAATTAATTTTTGTCTTCATTTAGCAATTTTCTAAATCTGACTATTCTGCACATTTTTCTTTTTTTTTTTTTTTTTTTTGGTTTTTGGGCCACACCCGGCGGTGCTCAGGGATTACTCCTGGCTATCTGCTCAGAAATAGCTCCTGGCAGGCACGGGGGACCATATGGGACACCGGGATTCGAACCAACCACCTTTGGTCCTGGATTGGCTACTTGCAAGGCAAACGCCGCTGTGCTATCTCTCCGCTTTTTTTTTTTTTTTTTTTTTTGAGGCCTAAAGTCATTTCTATGATACCATCCTGGGTATCTTTAACTTCCAGCTGATATAAGTACTTTCAGACCTGAACCAAAGCCAGTCACCGTCTGTAAGTGGCAAGTGATTTTCGTCAGATGAGAGTTTGCTTGATAAAGAAAACATTTCCTGGGGCTGGAGTGATAATACAGCAGACAGAACATTTGCCTTACATGTTTCTGACCTCTGGACCACATGAATCAGGACCGATCCCTAGGTGTAGAGCCAGAAGTAATCCCTGATCACAGCTGGTGTGACCACTAAACAACAACAATGAAAATAAAAACACACAGAAAAACAATCACTGGCATACAGTACTTTACCGTAGAAAGTACTTTTAAGTAAAGTACCATAAGTACTTTACGGTACTTTGCCATAAGAACCAAATGAGCCAAGTTATAACTTCCCGTAAAGTTTTTACTTTCTTGAATCTCTGTGTCAGTATAAGTTAATTATCAGCCCCTATTTGACATTATTTCCCATATAATCTAACGTGCCAATGGACGCTTAGTTTATTTTATTATTATTCTTGCTTAAACTAATCAGAATTCATTTACGAATCAGAATTCATGATGTATAAATGGAAAACTATCTCTGTAAGTGATCATAAAAGAAACACAAAAAATAGTAAATATTTCATTCTCATAGACTGAGAATATTAGCAATGATACAATCCTTCCCCAAATACAGCATAGATTCTGTAACATCTATATGAAAGTTTCCATTGTATTTTTTGGTAGCAGAGGACAAATACTGTTAATATTTTTCTGGAACCATAAAACTATAAACAGCAATACCAAGTGTGTCTCTGAAAAACAGGATAGTTGAATATTGGCCTTTACCAATATTTATGGAATTATTTATTCAGAAACACCCTACATAAGTAAATTGCTCCTTTGTGCAAAAAAAAGTACAAAATTACAGTTACTGGGCATCTTGCCTCTTTAAGTGGTTGATAAGAATTCAGTGTTCCAGTTTTTTTAGAGAGGTCTGGTCATAGTTCATGTTCATGAGAAAAGATGAATTTTAACCCCTCCATGATTTCTTCAGTCTCTGACTTCTTTTCATTTTTCTAATTGCTATAGCATAGAAGTTCTAATGCTACAAGAATAATCACATAGAAAAGGACTCAATCTATTTTCTTTCTTTGCTGTTGAATATGATGTTAACTGAGGGTTTGTTGGGTATAGGTTTTACTAAATTAAAGTGTTTGTTTTGGGGGTGTATTTTTGTTTATGGGAAGGGGTTACTCCTGACTCTGTTCAAAAATCACTCCTGGTGGGCCCAGAGAGATAGCACAGCTGCGTTTGCCTTGCAAACAGCCAATCCAGGACCAAAGGTGGTTGGTTCAAATCCCGGTGTCCCATATGGTCCCCCATGCCTGCCAGGAGCGATTTCTGAGCAGACAGCCAGGAGTAACCCCTGAGCATTGCCGGGTATAGCCCAAAAACAAAAACAAACAAAAAAAAATCACTCCTGGTGGGCTCAGAGAATCCTATGGAATGCCAGAGATTAAACCCTCACTGACTACATACAAGGCAAGCACCTTCCCTACTGTGCTATCACTCCAGCCCCAGGATGTTTTGTGTATGTGTGTTTATGTTGTTGTTTGGGGGCCATGCCCGGTGGTGCTCAGACTCTACACTCAGGGCTCACTATTGGTGATTGGGGTTCATATGTGGTAGCTGGTGTTGAACCTGAGTCGGCTACATGCAAGGAAAATGTGGCAAGCTCCTTTCTTACCTGTTGTACTCTGTCTAGGGTATGCTGGATGTTCTTATTTTAATTTTTAAAATTTTATTACTTTATTTAAACACCATGATTTACAAACTTGTTCAGGAACCAGTTTTTCCACATGTCCAGTCCATTTTCTGTGCCTCTTTTTTAGTTACTTTTTCTTTCTTTCTTTCTTTCTTTCTTTCTTTCTTTCTTTCTTTCTTTCTTTCTTTCTTTCTTTCTTTCTATCTTTCTTTCTTTCTTTCTTTCGTTCTTTCTTTCTTTCATTCTTTCTTTAATTCTTTCTTTCTTTCTTTCTTTCTTTCTTTCTCTCTTTCTTTCTTTCTTTCTTTCTTTCTTTTTTTTGTTTTTTTTTTTTGGGGGGGCCACACCCATTTGATGCTCAGGGGTTACTCCTGGCTAAGCGCTCAGAAATTGCCGCTGACTTGGGGGGACCATATGGGATGCCGGGGGATCAAACCGCGGTCCCACGGTCCTTCCTTGGCTAGCGCTTGCAAGTCAGACACCTTACCTCTAGCGCCACCTCACCGGCCCCTAGTTATTTTTTCTATCATTTACTGGGAAAAAGCAGATCAGTCTATGTTTTTCTATTTATCATACATCCAGTACGATCTTTCAACTCTAAGCATCTTCATGGAATATTCTAGTCAAGTACAAAAGATCTTGATGAACAGAGACCGGAGCTATATAATACACCACAGTACTTGCCTCACATACAGCCAACCTGGGTTCAATCCCCAGCAACACATACAGTCCCTGAGTCCCACCAGGAATTATCCCTGATTGCATAGCCAGTAAGTCCTGATCACCTCTGGGTATGACCCCCAAACAAACAAAAACAACACCAAAAATATATATTTGAACTGGAGCTAGATTAATAGTTCAGTAGGAAAGTGTGCTTGCTTTCTATGACAACAGCATAGATTTCTATCTCCTTTCATTTTCTTTTTTTGTTTGTTTTTTTTGTTTGGTTTTTTTTTTGGGTCATACTTGGCAGCACTCCAGGGTTACTCCTGGCTCTACATGCAGAAATTGCTCCTGGCAGGGTTGGGGGATCATACGGGATGCTGGGATTCAAACCACCGTCCTTCTGCATGCAAGGCAAATGCTCTACTTCCATGTTTGTTTCATTTTTGGGGCTATATTCAGTGATGCTTAAGGGTTACTCCTGTCTCTAGACTTAGAAATTACCCCTGGTAGTGCTCACAGGACTAGGTGGGATGCTGGGGTTGAACATGGATCAGCCATGTGTAAGGCAAATGCCCTCCCTACTGTGCTAATATTGTTCTGGCCCCAACGAGCCCAAGGTTGATCTCCAGTACTCCATATTGTTCCCTGAACCCATCACAACTAGTCCCTGAGCATAGCTGAATGTAGCATTCCCCTAAAATAATTCTTGCTCCACTCCTGTACAGTGAGGCTGAAATGGATTGTTCCAAACCAATAGTATAGTTGATTCTGATAGTGGTGGGTTGTAGAAAGACAAATATTCTATGTTCCATGGAAGATAGACTGCCTGTGTGTGAGTTCAAACCAGTAAATCTTCCCCATCATCAACAAAATCCTAGATTTTTCTCGCCTGTGGACCTCCCCAAATGAACATTTAAGCATCTTTTTCCATATGAGTTCTAGTCGTTGAGAAGGGTCATTGGCCTTTTCCTGAACTCCTGTATCCTGAAGCTAGAGAGCAGGCAGGAAGGAGGTCATGGGTGGTGAGCACTGGTCATGTTGGCCGCTGTATGGCTGCTCAGAAAGCTCCCCAGGACACCTGCTCTCATCACTACAAATAGTCACTGTTAATCCACCAAGCTGTGTGTTGGACTGTAGGTATCAGATAGCTCATTCCTCACCAACTAGTTATTCCCTAAGCCCAGCTGCTCCAAATTCTATCTTTCTGCCTGACATCTAGAACTGGAATCTAGGATTTAAAGTTTCATCTCTTTGTAATTGTATTTTATCTCTGTCACTCTATTTATTCATCCTAGTGAGATGAAATCCCTTGACTATGCTTTGAAGACCAAGCCATACTACTTCATCTAGTACAGGATTTAGGAGACTGTTACAACTATTATTAGCCACTCCATGTCTTTTGGTGGTAATTGTATAAGAAACTGGATAATGTTTTTATTTTAAAAAGTAATCTTATGGGGGCCGGAGAGATATCACAGCAGTAAGGTGTTTGCCTTGCACTCGACCAACACAGGACAGACCCTGATTTAAATCCCAGCATCCCATATTCTCCCCCAAGCCTGCCAGGAGCAATCTCTGAGTGCAGAGCCAGAAATAACTCCTGAGCACCACCGGGTGTGACCCAAAAACCAAAAACCAAAAACAAACAAACAAACAAACAAAAACAAAAAAGTAATTTCATTAAAGCACTGTAACTTAAAAAGCTATATATACCTGAGCTTTTAGTTTATTTTGTTTATTTGGGGCCATATTCAGTGGTACTCAGGGGTTCCTACTGACTCTGCACTCAGGAATCACTCCTAGTGATAGTCAGAGAACCATATGGATGACAGGAATCAAACATGGTTCAGCTACATGTAAGGCAAGCGTTTTACATGCTCCTTTCAAGTTCTTAGGCTCCATAGTTGAGTTTTAGACATATGATGTTCCAGCATCAATTCCATCAGTTTATTTATTTATTATTTATTATTTATTTATTTTGGGGTTTTGGGCCATACCTGGTGACACTCAGGGGTTCCTCTGGCTATGCACTCAGAAATCGCTCCTGGCTTGGGAACCATATGAGACGCCAGGGGATTGAACCACCATCCATCCTAGGTCAGTGCATGCAAGGCAAACACCCTATCACTTGCGCCGCTCCACCAGTTTATTTATTTATTTATCTATGGGTTTTGGGTCATACGGCAGCTCTCAGGGGTTACTCCTGGCTCTACGCTCAGAAATCACTCCTGGCAGGCTCAGGGGACCATATGGGATGCCGGAATTCGAACCACTGTCCTTCTGCATGCAAGGCAAACATCCTACCTCCATGCTATCTCCCCAGCCCCAACCACCAGTTTATTTTTTGTTTGTTTGTTTGTTTTTCACCAGTTTCTTTTTATAAAAATTTTTATTTGAGGGGCCAGAGAGATAGCATGGAGGTAAGGCATTAACCTTGCATGCAGAAGGTCGGTGGTTCGAATCCCAGCATCCCAAATAGTCCCCCGAGCTGCCAGGAGCAATTTCTAAGCATAGAGCCAGGAGTAACTCCTGAGCGCTGCCGGGTGTGACCCAAAAACCGAAAAAAAAAATTTTTTTTTATTTGGGGCCAGAGAGATAGGGCATTTGCATTGCTCACAGTTGATCCAGGATGGACAGCAGTTTGAATCATGGCATCCCATATGGTTCTCTGAGCCTGCCATGAGTGATTTCTGAGTGCAGAGCCAGGAGGAACCTCTGAACACTGCTGGGCGTGACCAAAAAATATTTTTTTTTTAAATTTAAAGCATGCAGTTGACAAAGTTATTCATAGTTGAGTGTTAGACATACTACGTTTCAGCATCAAGCCCTCCACTAATGTGCCTAGAGTCCATCCCATACCTGCATCCACCCAGCCCGCTATCTTGACAGGCACCTTTTTCAATCCTGTTGTTGAGGTTTAGAGTTCATGCTTTCAGTGTCATTGGTGCTATGGCTTGGATATTTAGTTCTGTCTCTGTATTTTATTAGCAAAGTTTCCCCTTTTTAAATGCCTGATGACTAGTGTCATATTGCAGGACTTTAGATCAGGCTCTAATGATTCCACTGCTCCTTAATGAACGAGAGACAAGAAGAAAGGAAATGTGGGGGCTGAGTGATAGCCCAGCAGAGAGGGTACTTGCCTTGCACTGAGAGATTCAGCTTCAATCTCCAGCATCACGTATCGTCCACAGAACTCCACCAGGAGTGATCACTGAGTGTCACCGGACATGGCTCAAAACCTAAAAGGAAAAAAAAAAGGAAATTCTAAGGGAGAGGATTAGTATTTTTGAGGGAGTTATGGGGCCACACCCAGTGGTGCTCAGAGACTATTCCTGGCTCTGCGCTCAGAAATCTCCCCTGGCAGGCTCAGGGAATCATATGGGATGCCAGGAATCGAACCCGGGTCTGTTCCGGGTTGGAAGAGTGCAAGGCAAACGTCCTACCTCTGTGCTATCTCCCAGTCCCACGGGACCAGCAATTTTTGAAGGAGAGGAAAGTGACAAAGAATATCTGCTTGACCAAATTCTGTTCAAGCTCTTGTACCTTTTCATAGCTCTATCCTGGCAAAATCCTACGCCAAAGCATGAGGTCAGTTTAGCAGACATCCCTAAGCGGGGCCCTTTTGGTCTCTATTTCTCATCTTTCACATTCTGCCAGATGACATCTGATCCCTTTGGCTTGTCCTTAGCATAATATCATTACACATGATTTTCCATCCACTAACCCCTGCCAGGTGCCTGGAGCATAAATTTCCAACTTTAGAACATATTGAGAAGTGATTCTGGCTACAGTATAAGGTATTTACACTGTATTGGAAAAACATTTTTACTCTTTATCCCAAGTCTGAATCTGCTCTTTGAATACAAATGTAAGTCCCCATTCTATGGGGCTGGAGAGATAGGACAGTGGGGGAGGATGCTTGCCTTGCACATGGCCAATTGGATTTGAGCCCCACCACCCAATATGGCCCCCAGAACCCCTCCAGAAGTAATCCCTGAGCATAAAGCCAGGAAGTCAGCCCTGAGAAGTGCCAGATATGGCCCCCAAACTCAAACAAAAAATACAATAATATCTTCTGTGCCTGTTGATTTAAAGGCGGGGAAAAGGTAAGTGGCTAGCACTTTTTCTATAGAGGGAAGATTGTGTTGGTTTTTCCTTCCTTTTCAAATATAATCAGTATAGCTTAAGTCAACTCTTTTGTTCTTAATACAAAAAAATGGTATTTTTATCCCATTCCCTAGTAAAAACACACCCTTTCTTTGTTTTTAGAGTTATTTTCCTTTTTCCTGCTAAGTGACTCATAGAACCTTTCAAATTTCTAACCCTCTAAGATCTTAATTTTCTCTCTTCAGAATTGTTGGTAATGCAAAACAGAGGCACATCAGCCCTTTCTTTATATCAGAAGACATACTAATACATTGTTAAGAATTTCCAGAACATTCGGTGGGGCAGAACAACCAGAGATCACCAGGCACCAAAGAGAGGCCGTCCAACTAGATGCTTTGTGACAGATGCATTTTCCATGCTGATATAGACCCCAAATGAAGCTTCTAATTCTCTTTAACAGAAGTCAAGGCAGGGTCTTGCATTCCTTACATGCCTCACCTACCACCCAGAGCCCAGAGTATGGAGACAGACAATTCCCATTTGTGCACACCGGGACATTCCATTCTTGGAATCCAGAGACTTCTTCCAAATTGAATTTGCTTTGGTTTCTCTCTGTCACCTGTAGGGCAGCTGGTGCCTCCAGGGAAAAGGGGAAAAACAGGTTTTCAGCAACTGCTAGGAGGCTCCCCACGAGTCCCCCACAGGCAGCTGGTACATGAGTAACAGCTCTTGCTGCTCCCAGTAATGTGATCTGTGATCCCTTACCATGGGGAACCAAGAGAGTGTCCAGTTCTGGCCAACTTGCCAAATTCTTACTGAATTCCAACAGGCCTTGAGACACAGAGGACAGTGGGAGGGCACTTGCCTTGCACACAACCAACCTGAATTGGATCCTAAGCACCTCATAGAGTCCCCAAGCACTGACTGTTGCGGAACAACCCTTAATGGGGTTGACTGATGGAGGGATGGAGGATGAGGTCTTTCTCCTCCAGCTCGGACCACGCGTCTGCTACCCGGCGGTTCTGAAGTGAATGTGGTGGGTATAAAGCTAACAGGCAGTCAGGCTTCTGAAAGTAACAGCTTTATTCCATGCATACGGCTGAAGCCAAAAGCCCCAGAATCAGCCCCAAGAAAAAAGCCCCTTGCCTTCCACAGACCCTTGCTTTTATACATCAGAATCAGGTACCACCCTAGGGTGGGAGCAGAATCAGGAACCACCCTTGATGGGAGCAGAATCAGGAATCACCCTAGGATGGGAGCAGAATGCCAGGTCACACCCTAGGGTAGGGCACAATCACTGATCAGGGTAGGATCAGTAACATAATAATCCCATGGAAATGTTTACATACACAACACTGACCACACTCGGTTGTGCTTAGGGCTAACTCCTGACCTGATTCTGTGCTGAAGGGTCACTCCAAGAGAGGCTCATTTGTATTGTTAAGCTCCAACACAGATTGGCCATATCCAAGGCAAGCAATTTACCTGTTGTCCTATCTCTCTGGTTCCACACTCATTTTTTTTTTTTTTTGGTTTTTGGGTCACACCCGGCAGAGCTCAGGGGTTACTCCTGGCTCTATGCTCAGAAATCGCTCCTGGCAGGCTCGGGACCATATGGGATGCCAGGATTTGAACCACCGTCCCTCTGCATGGAAGGCAAATGCCCTACTTCCATGCTATCTCGCAAGTCCCTCACTTTTTTTAATTCATGTTTTTCCACTGCCACTTTCTGAGTGGGGGAGGAATAGAGAATAAGAGAGAGACAGAGTGAGATGTATTAGGGCAGCAGGTAGAACATCTGCATATAATCCCCCCCATATTTGAATCCCTGTACCACATGGGGCCCCCCCAACTGTGCTAGGAGTGATCCCTGAGCACAGGGCCAGGAAGAAGTCACTGCTTGGTGAGGCAAAAGAAATGAAGAAGAAAAGATATAATGAGACAGAGAGAATAGAGAGAGACAGACAGAGAGGAGAAACAGAGAGAGATGTTGAATAGGGACAATAATGGCACTTCTGTTCTTTAGTGAAACCAGAAAACCAGGACTCCCTAGAAAAAATCTCATATTACCCAAACCTGAGAATAGTTCCTTGAGACATGCATAGAAAATAGAGGTGCTTGGGGCCAGAGCAGTGGTGCAGCAGTAGGGTGTTTGCCTTGCATGCGGCTGATCTAACGGACCGCGGTTCAATCCCCCACCATCCCATATGGTCCCCCAAGCCAGGACTGATTCCTGAGAATGTGCATAGCCAGAAGTAACCCCTGAGCCTGAGCATCACGGGGTATGGCCCCAAAACAAATAAAATAAAATAAAATAAAATAAAAAAGAGGCGCTCACTCCAGGAGGGGAGTTTGTCCTTCCTGACATCACACTGGAGTCTTTCGGTGAATTCAAATTCCCCTGTGAAGTCAGCCTACTGTGTAGGGCTTTATCCCTTCCAGACACCCATGCACACTTAGGACACTGTTCAACTCCTGCTCAGCATTTCTCCACACCCAATGGGGCTCCCAATCCAGTCCTTGCCCTGCTCAACTTGACAGCTGTTTACCTCTCCTTTAACCACACCCAAAGGTCTGAACATTGCACATCCTGACTGAACTTTTCCTGTGCCACACTAACCTCTTACCTCGAGGAGTAAGTCACGTCTGTAGTGATGTTTAACTTTTCTCCTTGATAACTCAGAAATACTGAAATATAAGCAAGCTATTCTTTTTTGGGTGGGGGACACACCCAGTGGTGCTTAGGGGATATTCCTGGCTCTGCACTCAGGGTCACCCCTGGAAGACTCAAGGGACAATAGTGGATGCTGAGATTGAATCTGGGTTGGCCATGTGCAAGGCAAACCCCCTACCTGCTATACTCATACTCTGTCCCAAATAAGCAATTCTGAAGTACATAGTGGGTAGGGGAAAAAAGCATGTTTGGGGGTCGGAGAGATAGCACAGCTATAGGGCTTGCAAGCAGCCAAATGGTGCTTCAAATCCCAGCATCCCGTATGGTCCCCCGTGCCTGCCAGGAGCAATTTCTGAGCACAGCCAGGAGTAACCCTGAGCACTGTTGGGTGTGAACTAAACAAAAACAAAATAATAAAAAAAAGTTTGTGGGCATATATACATATAACATGATACAGAGAATCATATACAGAATCTATGTGGCTCTATTTACAAAGAAGTATTATCCAGAAAGGTACTACTCTTGACTATAATAATCTTCCTTTTGGTAACCAGTCGCTATGGTGGCTAGTGATTCCACATACTACCACTTGCATCTACTACCCAGCCTTTACCTCCATTGCTACTACAGCGCCTACTGAAGACCAGAATACCCATTTGGCCTGGTGCAAGGACTCAAACTTAAATCCTAAAGGCCTGGATCACTACTAATGCTATGTGGATCTGGTTGTTCTGGTGTTCCATGGACCCTAATCTCAGGGCATGATGTTAGAAGAGAAACTTGAAGCATCAATTTACATTCTGTACTCTGGCTTTCTGCCCTTGATGGTACACTATTCTTACCCTCGGCCGTATTTGCTTTGCCAAATCCTGAACTTTTCTTAGGACCATCGGTGCATAATCATATAAACTCCTTAGCAGGAATCTTGAGGGTCCAGAACCATAGCACAGCAAAAAGGGCGTTTGCCTTGCACGTCACCAACCTCAGTTCGATTCCCAACACCCCATAAAGGCCTCTGAGTCTACCAGGATTGATTCCTGAATGCAGAGCCAAGAGGACACCCTAAGTACTGCCGGTGATGTCCCCAAACGAAAGCAAAAACTGGCCGAAATTTTGATAATGAAACTCTCCATGGTACATAACTGGCACCTCAGACCTAATTCTGCTACCTGTTCCCACCAACCAGACTGGGTAAGGCCCTCCTGGTCTGTCTGCAGCAGAAGCCTGATGGATTGGTTTTGTCCCAATCCTCTTACTCTTCATATTTGTACTTGGTGTTTTGAGGTCCCTGGCTCCCCAATTAGAAAGTTCTCTTAGTGGACCTGGCGATAGTACAAGAGATAAAGCACATGCCTTCAATATGACTGACCCAGTTCTATCCCTGATACCACATAGATTTCCCCAAGCTCCCTCAGGAGTGATCCCTGAGCACAGAGAGACGAAAGGAAGCCCTGAGCACCAGGTGTGGTCCCAAAACAAAAACAAACAAAAGAAGAAATTCCTCCTTCTTCATGCTTTTGTTGGGAATAAACATGAAGACTCTTGTCCCTGACAGCAGTAGCCCAAATAAACATGTTTATGTACTTCTTTGAAATTCTGGATTTTTTCCTATTTCTTATGGGGATTGTTTGTTTGTTTGGGGGTAAGACTCAGCTGTGTTCAGTGGTTACTTCTGGCTCTGTACCCAGGGATCATGCCTGGTAGATTCAGGGGACTCTGTGGGATATAGAAGATTGAAACTGGGTTAGTGTGTACAAGGAGACTCCCTCCCTGCTGTTCTATTGCTCCTGCCTAAATTCTGTTTCTTTTTCCATTTGATAGCTAACATGCCAGGCTGATGATCACAAAGGTGTTTCCAGTCTGGGTTGCCTTCTATTCTCCACAGGTAGTTCCAGGATCCCTGGGTGATCCCACACTGCTGCCTTTTGTCCAGAGAAGTGTTTCTTATGCTGCCATAGCCTGTGGGTTCTTCACGGTGTAGAAACATTTTGGGAACCAGGATCTCAGACAAAGCATGAGTCAAAGTCCTCAGTCTATTCTTGAGAAGGCAGAGAGCCTGAGAAGCCCAGGTGAGCACAAATAATAGAAGATACTCACGCTTCTCTGCTAATAAGTACAGTGATGATGTGTGTTAAGGAGGACAGAGTGGGCCGGAGGGATAGCACAGCAGAGAGGTATTTGCTTTGCCTGTGGCAGACCTGGGTTCAATCTTCAGCATTCCATATGGTCCCCTGAGCACCAGCAGGAATGACCCTGAAGTGAAAAACCAGGAGTACTGAGCAGAAAACCCAAGCACCGCTGGGTGTGTCTACCCCAAAAAAGAAATTCTTGGAGCCAAAGCAAAGTGGTAGGATGTTTACTCTTCATGTGGCTCACCTGGGTCTGATCCCTGGTATCTCATCTGGTTCCTGAGCCCACCAGAAGTTATCCTGTGCTCAGAACCAGGAGTAAATCCTGAGCATCATGGGATGTAGCCCCAAAACCAAAACCAAAAAACATACCAACAAAGAAACAAAATGGGAATTAGAGGGCAGAGTGATAGGACAGGGAGAAAGGCATTTGCCTTGCATGCAACTGACCTGGGTGGATCCCTAGCATCCTAAAGGTTCCCCCAAGCCCCACCAGGACTAATACCTAGGCACAGAACCAGTATCAGCCTGAGCATCACTGGATGTGACCCCAAACCCAAAAAAACAAAATATATTAAAAGCTCCTTCTTGGGGGGAAGGGTATAATAAAAAATAAATAAATAAATAAAAGCTCCTTCTCATCCTATGCTCTGACAACCCTTCTTCCCTTTTGCTGGTAGAATTTTACTAATTTTTTTTGTTTTTGTCTTATACCCTCCTATTCTCAGGGTTTATTTCTGGTTCTGTGGTCAGGGGAACAAATGTGCTGCCAGAGGTTGAAACTGGCCAGCCGTGTACGAAGAAAAACCTTACATACGACGTCCTCTCTCCAGCCCACTAACGGCAATGTTCCACTGAGGGAGCGAAATATCATTACAAGCTGCCTTCCCTCACTAACCCTCCTCCTTCCTATAATCTTCTCCTTTCTCTATCCATATATTAGTGCTCTGGCTCTTCCATACAATTCTCTTCATTTCCATGGTACATGCTTCCTCCATGTGGCTGTATTTGCAAGAGAGAAATATTTTTTTTGTTTTGGTTTTTGGTTTTTGGTTTTTGGGCCACACCCGGCGGTGCTCAGGGGTTCCTCCTGGCTGTCTGCTCAGAAATAGCTCCTGGCAGGCACGGGGGACCCTATGGGACACCGGGATTCGAACCAACCACCTTTGGTCCTGGATCGGCTGCTCGCAAGGCAAATGCCGCTGTGCTAGCTCTCCGGGCCCAAGAGAGAAATATTTGACCTTTCTGGTCAAATAAAGATTTTGTACCACTGTGATAGTACAGAGGAGAAACACTTGCCTTACCTATGGCTAATTCTGCCTTGATCCCCTGCAGCATATGTGGTCATCCAACACCCCCAACTAAGAGTGATCTCTGAGCACAGAGCCAGGAGCACAACCAGAAGTGGCCCCAAATTAAAAAGATTCCCAAAGGGGCCAGTGCAATAGCACAGCAAGTAGGGCATTTGGTTGAGCATTACCGCCCCTGAGCACTGCCAGTTATGGCCCCCAAAAGGACTAAAAATATTGAAAACAGAAATGTGCTAGAGTTGTTTTCCAAAGAAAAACCATCATTTTCCTTTTGGCTAGGCTTTGCTCTCAAATCCCCCCCAAAAACAGTGATTTTTTCCCTACAGATCTACTTCTAAACAATCTCCCTGTCTATTCTGAGAGCATCAGACACGGGGAAGTGGGGAACTCTAGAGGCCTGTTTCAGGGTAGTTTATAAACAGCTGAGCCTGTTGCTGTAGCCTCTCTGGGTCCCAATCAAGATATTAGCTTTCCAAAACACCCCCAGAAAGGGGCAACTTCCACATCCAGGGGGAAGCTGGAGCAGGTTGAGAACTGGCCTTGCACCCAGTTGACCCAACTCGGATCCCCAGCACCCTCTTTGACCTGGAGAGGATGACCAGACCTGTCTCCCCGCTTCCCAGGCTGCTGGGGATGCCAGGGAGGTGGGGCCGCCACCCCACCTGGCTCTTCCCACTCACCAGGTTGAATCAGCAGATGTCACCAGCTCGAGGGAAGAGAGTGAAACCTGGAGGAGGGATAGGCCGTTTCTCTGCAAACTCAAATGTCACGTCTGCCTGGAGATTCCACAAACAATAGAGATAGAGCTGAGGTACATTGTTGGCTGTGGCAGCCGAGAGAAAGTGGCTTTCAGTGCTTGGTGGGTGGGGCTGAAGAAAAGGGCTTTTGCTACATCAGTGACAGCATAGAAGTACCAGGGTGGGTGGCAGGTTCTGAAAATGAGGCCTCACGCAGTCTGTGGCTGAAGTATACTTGAAAAATGTAGGGGGAGGGAGGGGGAGAGAGAGAGAGAGAGAGAGAGAGAGAGAGAGAGAGAGAGAGAGAGAGAGAGAGAGAGAGAGAGACAGAGAGAGAGAGAGACAGAGAGAGAGAGACAGAGAGAGAGAGAGACAGAGAGAGAGAGAGACAGAGAGAGAGAGACAGAGAGAGAGAGACAGAGAGAGAGACAGAGACAGAGACAGAGAGAGACAGAGAGACAGAGACAGAGACAGACAGACAGAGACAGAGAGGGAAGAGAGAGGAAAGAGAGAGAAGAGAGAGAGAAGAGAGAGGAAAGAAAGAGGAGAGAGAGAGGAGAGAGAGTATGAGAACATTGGGACCAGAGCAATAGCATAGCAGAGAGGCTGTTTGCCTTGCACACAACTGACTCGAGCACTGCTAGGAGTGATCCTTGAGCACCACCGGGGTGCTCCCCAGAAAACAAACACAAAACCCAAGGATTAGACCAGAGCAAATGGAGCAACTCCCTTAAAGTTATAATTTTACCCCAAAGTGACCAGGTATGAATATCTCTGAGACCAAATGAGGCACTTACTTCAAAGTTTGTCTTTGGGGGACCAGACCCTGGTTCTTCTTAATGGTCCCTCCATGGGCTCAAATTGGTCTGACTTGTTTGATTTCGATTTTGTTCCACTCCCGGTGGTGCGCAGGTCTTTGTGTCCTGGTTCTGGACTCAGAAATCACTCCTGGAGCTGGAGCAATAGTACAGTGTGTGTGTGTGTGGGAGTGGGGACTTGCTTTGCATGCAGCCAGCTCAAGTTTTCTCCCTGGCATTTCATATTGTCTGTTAGCATTGCAGGAGGTGATTTCTGAGTGTGGTGCCAGCAGGAACCCCTGAGCATCACTGGGCATGGTGGCCCCAACAGCAAAAAATAAAGAAATAACTCTTGGTGGGTTCTGAGGACCATATGGAAAGTCATGGAGTGAGCTCAGTTGGTCTTCATGCCAGGCAAGTGCCCTCCCTGCTGTACCATGTCTTCAGCTCCAAGCTGGCTCTGACTATATGGAATTTATGTGGCATTTGCTGCTCAGCCCCCACCTTCACCCCCTAGTGCCCCCCCCAACTTCAGTAGAAAAAGAATTACACAAAAGATTTATTCTCTCATCTTATGAGTCACTACATCCATTATCTTCTTTTTTTTTAATTTGGGTCACATCCGGCTGCGCTCAGGGGTTAATCCTTGCTCTATGCTCAGAAATCGCTCCTGGCAGGCTTGGGGGACCATATGGGATGCCGGGATTTGAACCACCATCCTTCTGCATGCAAGGCAAATGCCTTACCTCCATGCTATCTCTCTGGCCCCTACATCCATTATCTTTTTTTTTTTTTTTTTTTGCCACACCCAGAGGTGCTCAGGGGTTACTCCTGGCTATCTGCTCAGAAATAGCTCCTGGCAAGCATGGGGGACCATATAGGACACAGGGATTCGAACCAATCACCTTAGATCCTGGATCAGCTGCTTGCAAGGCAAACGCTGCTGTGCTATCTCTCCGGCCCCCCATTATCTTCTTTAAGACCTTAGCTTGTGTATACAGCTGAAACTTGATAGGTACATTTAAATTAGGAAAATAGAATTACTTTTGAGATGGGATAAATTCCTGTAAACTGGTCAGTACCCTTACTACATCTTCATATATTGCCAAATATAATGTCATCTATTTAAAGTATTGCCTAGTGGGGAGAGACAGTAAAGACCTTGCCAGCCCCAGTTAGAATCAGGACTGCAAATGTGAGATCCCCTGAGCACTACTAGGAGTAACCCTTAAAATTCCCAAACTCCACAAAGAAAAATAAAATAAAATATTTTATCAAGCTCCAAAGCAGCAAATTTTAGTTTTGTTGGTTTGGGCAAGTGAATCTTCATCTGAACCTTTACAGGCACCTTTGACCTTCAGGTATTCACAGAAAGTTGCTGTTTTCCTCAGCATACCCTACCCCCATTATCATGAATGGAGAAAACCTTGTTTTTGACCAAGAGAGACTGTTGAGACCCCAGTGGGAGCGAGTGTGGCAACCACTGTGACAATTTGGCTTCTGCAGCACCCCCAATAGCTGAGTCAAGGCTTTCAAATCTCTTTTCCTTTTTTAATCAGATTTTCCCCATTAAAAATAAAAAGAGTCACTGTGAATTACAGAGTTCTTTTTTTGTTTTTGTTTTTGTTTTTGTTTTCTGGGTCATACCAGGGTAACCCCTGAGCTCTGTATTTAGAAAGCTGGCAGGCTCAGGGGACCATATGGGATGCCGGGAATCGAACCACTGACAGTCCATGTGCAAGGCAAACGGCCTACTGCTGTGCTCTCTCTGGCCCCTACAGAGTTCTCCCCCTTCCCCCCCTTTTTTTTTGCCAGAACAAATCCTGTTATGCTCAAAGACTCCTCCCGAGTTTGTGCTCAGGAACCACTTTAAGAAGTGCCCTGGAACCTGATGGAATTCTAAGGTTAGAACCTGGGATGGCCACGTGCAAGGCAAAATGGTTCTCTTGCTGTGTTATTGCTCAGGCGACATTCATTATCATTACCATTATTCATTATCACATAATTCATTATTATGAAGTTCAGGCATGCAATTTTCTAATAGCAAACCCTTTACCCTTCTACTTCCCTCCACCGAAACCAGTTTCTCTTGTCCTGGCCTATCCGGCTGTGCTGATTTTTTTGTTCTGATTCTGCACTCAAGAGTCCCTCCTGGCAGGGCTCAGGGTGACAGAGACGGAACCCAGGTTGCCTGCGTACGTGCAAGACCCAGGCCCTACCCACCGTACTCTTTCCTGCTCTAAAGTCTTACCATAAAAGCAACGAAGTCGCATCAATCAAAATCACATGGGTACACTGATAAAGGATCCTTTCAAGGCATCCATTTGAATTCCTCCACTTTTTCTCTATCTTGGTTTCTGGGGTTAAGGAGCGGTGAGAAGCCTCCTCCCCACCCTTTACAACATGCAGAGCTGCTAAGTTTTTTTTTTGAGAGAAACTGGTTTAGTCCGGTTTGTTCTCTGGAAATTCTCTCTTACCCCCAGTCACAAGGGGCCTCCTGCATTCCTTTGTGATATATGGCTCCAAGAATGCACAGCTGTTGTTGGCTCTTTCCTTTGAAGAGGTCAAGCACATGATAAAGGGCAGGGATGGGATTAAATGTCCTGGCTCGAGGTCCATCCTGAGTTGACACGAGTGTTGCCAAGCCCCTCACCCCCACCCCCACCCCCACCCTCACTGGCAGGGCTATTAGAAACACCACCAGCCTCCAGGCCTACCCCGAACTCTCAATAATTGTGATTTTTCTATACATTCACTAGTTTCTCACCTTTCCACTCACTCTAACAACTGCAATCCTATTCTCTGCAGCTAAAAACAAAAAGCGCCTCACA
The DNA here is from genome assembly GCF_024139225.1 of Suncus etruscus. Classification (NCBI taxonomy): domain Eukaryota; kingdom Metazoa; phylum Chordata; class Mammalia; order Eulipotyphla; family Soricidae; genus Suncus; species Suncus etruscus. The sequence continues at coordinate 634,774 of NC_064858.1, read as the reverse complement.
TCTCTGTGTCACTTGAGTTCTCATCTTCTGTGCTCCACATTTGGCCATGAGGTTGCAAGCCATAAAGAAAGCCAAAAGAAAAGTTGCCTTTCTTTTTCTCTGTTTAAGTGGAAAAGTAGAACTAGTATGTGGATCAGGGGGTTCAAATCCTCTACTCAGAGATCATTCCTACTTAGACCTCATTCAAATGAGGCGCTGGGGATAGAACCCATGTCAGCTGCATACAGGTTAGCACCTTTCCTGCTGGACTATCACTCAAGCCCCAGAGTTCACACTTTGGGGGATGTTGTGCTAGCCAAAATGGCAGCAGAAATGCCTTGTCCATGGGAGAGTCTCAGTTTAATCCCTGGGGTCATATATCTGTCTGATAACTATGCTGAGTGGCTTTCTCTTATCTAAAGTGGATTTGGCTAGAAAAACAGTTTAAAAACCTGCATGTTTGAGTTCAGGGTTCAATCCCTAGTACAGCATGGTCTCCTTGAGTCCCACCACCAGGACTTATTCTCAGCCCATGAATACCACCTGATGTGGCCCCCAAAGAAAAGGTGATTTTTTTCATCTGAATAGCATTGCTCATTTAAGCAATCCCCACTACCTGTTTCCCCTTGATGTTTGTAGTTATTTCACAGTAGGCGACAATTGCCTTTTGCCTGTGTGCTAAAACCTTCAGAGCATTTTTGTCCAGCATGTTTTTATATTTAGCTGTAAGATGATAGAAAAGGGAGGAAGGAGATAGCAAAGGGATAGTACAGTGGGTAGGGCACTAGCTGGCTTGGGCTTAAACTCTGACACATCCCATGGTCCCTTGAGCCCATCATAGGAATGCCCCAGCACTGTCAGGTGTGAACTGAAACTAAAGAAAAGAAAATCAAAAGGAAGGAAGGAAGGAAGGAAGGAAGGAAGGAAGGAAGGAAGGAAGGAAGGAAGGAAGGAAGGAAGGAAGGAAGGAAGGAAGGAAGGAAGGAAGGAAGGAAGGAAGGAAGGAAGGAAGGAAGGAAGGAAGGAAGGAAGGAAGGAAGGAAGGAAGGAAGGAAGGAAGGAAGGAAAAGAAAAGAAAGGAAATGGCCACAGACATAGTCTGTGTCTGAAGAATTTTCCAATAATTACTAGTGAAAAGGAAAACCTCAATCATGAGTTTTTTAAAACCCAATATATGGGTTGGGGCAATAGCAGGGAGGGCACTTGCCTTGCACAGGCTGACCCCAGTTCAATTCTCAGCATGCAATATGGTCCCTCGAGCCCCACCAGAAGTAATTCCTGAGGGCAGAGCTAGGGGTAAGCCCTGAACACTGCTTAGTGTATACTACCAAAATAAATCAAAACAAACAAACCTTAATAATTGAAAATAACAACAGTGGTTCTGGTTTTGGTTTGGCTTGGGGGTCACAACCTGGCAATACTCAAACTCTTGGCTCTATGATGAGGAATCATTCCTGGTGAAACTCAGGGGCTATAGGATATGTCGGGGATTGAGCCCAGGTCAGCTGCACTGGCCCCTTGATAGCTTTTGTGACTATTATTTTTACTTAGCTATGAAAAGTCAGTGTTGAGTCTGCCCAAAACATAGAAGCTCTTTCCAAATATAACCTCACAGAACAGGGCTGTAACCTAAGATGGAAGAGGGAGCCCCATTGATCGTGAAGTGCCCAATTGCCCGATGGGATGCTTCCTCTGGCCTCGAAGTATAACAAATGCAGCTTGAAGTGTGGTGCCTGCAGTGAGTGAAGATTCTTTCAACAACTCATAAGTAGTTGCATTCATGTATAACTCCATCCCTGTGTGTGGGTAGACCATTTAGCAGAATACTTTAAGGAAGAGCCCAGATATAAGTTTGTTCCATTGTGGAGCAAAGGTGAAGAGACATTGGAGAAGCAATGAAGGGTCCATCAGGACAGTAATGAAGCCACTGACGGGGAATTACTGAAAGGGACATTGTACCTCCCAGTCAGATCAACCCACCTGCCTCCTCCTTCTTTTCTCCCTTCCTCCTTTTCTTTCTTCCCTCCCTCCCTTCCTTCATTCCTTCCTTCCTTCCTCCTTCCATTCCTCCCTTCCAACCATCATTCCCTTCCCTCCATTCCTCCTTTCCTCCTTTCCTTCCTTCATTCCTTCCTCCCTCCATTTCTCCCTTCCCTCCATCATTCCTTTCCCTCCATTTCTCCCTTCCTTTCTCCTTCCTTCCTTCCTTCTTCCTTCCTTCCTTCTTTCCTCCCTCCATCCTTCCCTTTCTTCCTTCCTTCCTTCCCCCCGCAACATCCAGCAGCCTGGCTCTTCACCCATGAAGCACTCCTAGAGGATGGAGGACCATATACACAGACACCCTCTCTGCTGTGCTATGGCTCTGGTCTTTTCTGTCCTGTTCAGTGACTGAAGCACTATCCTATGTGTGCTCACTCACTGGACACTGATAGAACAAACAAACAGTGTCCATATGCCACTCCTGCTCAGTGAGGAAGGTATGGAGTGGTGGGGTGAGAGACCCAGATGACAGTGCTCATGAGATACTCCTGATTCTAGTGGAAATTTCCACATGATGCAGAGAAGGAATAAAAGGATCTAGCCTTCAAAAGTTACTTTCTTTTCTTGTTTTGTTTTTGTTTTTGGGTCACATCCAGTGGTACTCAGGGGTTATTCCTGGCTCTGCACTCAGGAATCACTTCTAAGGAAGTGGAGGGTCCATATGGGATGCCGGAAGGTTGAAACCAGGTTGGCTTTGTGCAAGGCAAATGATTTATCTTAGAAGGTCCTTTAAATGCCGCTCATAATTGGTAGTAAGGGTCAATGTGGAGAAGTCCAATAGAGGAAACAAGGCTCATAAGAACAGTGAAAGCAGCAGCCATGGAAGTAAGAGAACATTTCCACATCAGAAAATTATGTCCGTGTCCAGTAGTAAAATGAACACTTGGAAGAATAGTGCTTCTTCAGCAAGCCATAGGGTTATAGTCAGCCAGCGCTGCACACTTGTTTACCAGGTCCCTGTTTGAGGGATCAGATCCATACGTACTTAAGGTGACATCTTGGTTTGAGTGCTCATGGTGGCATATTTTAGTTTCAATTTGATGTCTGAAAACTGCCATCAACCCCCCCCACCCCTTTTGCTGAAAAACATCTTAATCAGTATTTTCTGAGCCTACTATGGGTCTGGGGTGAGCCAGGATTGGGGTTAAGTTGACAGAGTATATAGTACTGACATCTGTGTGGAGGATGAAGTAAGTTAATAATTGGTTTAAGGGACCAAAGCAATAAATAATACAGTAAAGAGGACACTTTCCTTGGACATATTTGACCTGGGCTCTATCCCTGGCACTCCATTAGGTCTCCTGAGCCTGCCAGGAGTGATCCCCGAGTGCAGAACCAGGAGTATACCCTGAGCACTGCCAGATGTATGCAAAACTTATAGAAAGGAAAAAATAAGATTTAAAAACTTGAATTAGGGACTGGATTGATAGCACAGTGGTAGGGCATTTGCTTTGCAGGCAGACAATCCAAGACGGACCCAGGTTTGATCCCCAGCATATCATATGGGCCCCCGAGCCAGCCAGGAGTGATTTCTGAGCACAGAGCCAAGGGGAACTCCTGAGCACTGCCAGGTGTGGCCCAAAATCCTCCCAAAAGAACTTGAATTACTGCTTAACAGTTGGCAAATAAATTTGCCTTAATTAGTTTCGTCTAGAATATTCCTTTGTCAAGATACACAGGCCAACTGTGTGTGACAAATTGAAAGATCATGTTTGTCTTTGTTTTAAAAAATTCTGTTTTAGTACATCAGTGAACACTAATAATTATTTGCCAGCAATTGTGAGAGGCACTACAAAAGAAAATACAGAGTACTCTCCATTCCGAGAGGGAGTTTAGAATTTGCCATTGTATGAGAGAAAAATATAGACTTGAAGATCATTTTTATTTATGCAATATTTTATGTCATTTATGTAATAAATTTATTTATTTATGTAATAAATTATAAATAAAATACATAAATAAATTTTTAAAAAATTCTGTTTTACTGTCAGTATAGACCGAACAGCAGGGAGGGTGCTTGCCTTACACAAGTCAACTCAACAAACACTCCAGATGGTCCCCCTAGCACAGTCAGGAGTGATCACTGAGTGAAGAAGCCCTGAGAATCTCGAGTGTGGTCAGGCAGAGCATATAAGCAGAAGTTCTCCAATATTCCTATGGAATCACTGGGCAACTCTGAGTAATATACAATGAAGACAGAATAACTTTTCAGCTTCAAACTCACACTTCAGTATTTTACTGTCTGCTTTGTATTTTATCTGTATTTTGGGGCCAAATAGCAGTGTTCAGGGCTCATGCCTGGCAGTGCTGGGGATCAGATGTGATGCCAAGGATTGAACCTGGGCTAGCCACATGCAAGGCAAATGCCTTCCCCTTCCTACTATTGCTCTGGGTTTTCTTTTCTTTTTTTAAAATATCTTTATTTAAGCACCATGATTAAAAACATGTTTTCGGTTTCAGTCATAAAAAAGAACACCCTCCTTCACCAGTGCAACCTTCCCAGTCTTCAGGTCTAGAATCTAGCTGCTTCCAATATGTTATCAGCATCTTTGAATCATTGTCCGCTCATTGTTTGAAGGAAATAAAAGTTCAGGTTGGTGCTCTAGAGAGAACATGAACCTCTCAGAGTAGAGAGAGCCCAAAGCAGAAGTCAAAGAAGGGGTGGGGGTCATGTGTCCCCTTAAATCTCCTACAGATTTAAGGAGCTGCAGCTTTTAGCCTCTTTACATTTGCAGGCGACCCCTGATCAGCCTCTGGAACATGTTCCAACAGTTCCACCCCAGTGGAAGACAATCAATTTTCAACCTGTCTACCCCTGGACCAACACCAGCACTGCCTACACCTGCAACTGAAGAGCGCTGCTCTAACTAGGATGCCATAGAAAGGAGTTCTTGACACTCTGGGTTTAAGTCATTGAACGTGGGGAAGTCAGGCAAATGTAAACCCTTTTGGAATCTCTAGTGAGTGACCCAAAAACTGACTCACAGTTGACTGCAGGATAAATCTTAAGAGCTTCTGCATTTCTAGAACAAAACGAACAATCAAACGAAAATGAGGAATGGTGGTGAGAGAAGTGTAAGAAGCACTGGTCAATGGGGCTGGAACAATAGCCCAGTGGGTAAGGTGCTGATCTTGCATGCAGCTGACCGGGATTGGATTCTCCAGCACCCCAGATGGTTCCCTGAGACCTGCCAGGGGTGACTCCTGAATTCAGAAATGGAAGTGACAAATCTCTGTGGCCCCCAGAATATTCCAAGAGTGAAACCCCAGAAGTGGGGAGTCAGGTAGGGGAGGACTGGGCCAGCTGGGAAAGCAGGAAGCCCCAGCAGCAGGCAGAACTTTGCTTGCAACCTTTACCTTGCTCCCAGGTCGAGCTGGCCCAGGATTTCCCAATAACACCAGTCTAAGGCCAGTTATATCCTCACAGCAGGGGATTTTGAAAGCATAGCTGTGTAGGGAGGATGTGTTTGGAGGGTAAAGCTGCAAATTCAGCTCTGTGGGGGCCACTCAAAGAGCCATGAAGGAGCAGATGTAAAGAATTTACCTACAGTAACTCTGGGAACCTGGAGGTCCAGGTGCAGGGCTTTCTTCAGCAGCAGAAGCCCGGCCTGAGGCTTTGGGGCACTTTCCAGAAAGGATCCTGCAAAGAAGCAGAGGAGCGTGTTGGCACCGGCACTGTCTCCTGCCTGCGTGCAAAGTCCAACCAAGAGATTGTCCAGCAACAGGCAAGGAAAGTGTCCACAATGGGGAGTCCTAAGCCAGGGGTGTGGGTTGGGGATCCAAACAACAGGGTCAATTATTTCCAACCCATCTCTTGATTCAAGGGTTCTGGCTGCAGAGAGAAGTGCAGGCAAGCAGGCCTCAGCCTCTCTGTTAGTCACAGAGCTGTTGGTATCAGGCTGTTGCATTGCCCACTGAAGCCCTCAATGCAGGAAAAAAACAAACAAACAAACACCCAAAACCCGGAGGCTGCAGCCATGTCTGCCAACCACTATGCACCTCTCTGCAGCAATTTAGAGCGGTTGAGGATTAGAGCTGAACCTGGCTATGCTGGGTGTGGGTGGTGGATTCCAAAGCAGAAAAGCAGCATCTGCTGTTGGAACGGTTGGTTTTTCCTCTTTAGCTTTTGGGTCTCCCCTGGTAGTTGTTCAGGGGTGGTTTTCAGCGCTCCTTGGTGCTAGGAACCAAACTCAGGGTCTCCCACATGGGACCATGCACTCTAGCCTGCTGAGCCCATATGGGTTTCTTTTCTTTCTGTTTCTGGTGTCACATGGTAAAGTAGGGAACAAGGGATAGAGACCCCTGAAAGTGTGTCCTTCCTTCTTTTTGCTGGGTCTGCCTTGATTGAGTCAGGTGCTGAGGGAACTGCCGGGTTGAGTCAGGACAAGGAAAGTCCGCTCCAGTCCCCTCCCTGGCATGGATATTCATGCCCTGTGAACCCCACAAAGGAGTTGGACACCCGCTTGTTTCTTAAAGAGTTATGACACAGGTTGGGGTAAGGTGTGGCTCTGCAGGAAAAGGGGAGTCAGGCCTAATCTTGGCACCAGCACTTGAGTTCATCACTGTTTTTCAGAAAAAAAAAAATTAGGAAGAGGGGCCTGAATGCTATAGCACAGCACTAAGGTATTTACCTTGCATACAGCCGATTCAGGACGAATGGTACTTCGATTCCAGGCATCCGATATGGTCCCCCAAGCCTGCCAGGAGAACTTTCTGAACGCAGAGTCAGGAGTAAACCTGAGCGCCGTTGGGAGTGACTAAAAAAAAAAAATTAGAAAGAGGCAAGTTGGGAGCTAGAGAGATGGTGCAGTTGGCAGAGCACTTACTTGTACATGATCAGTCTGGGTTCAATCCCTGGCATCCCATTGGGTCCCCTGGGCACCACCAGGAGTGATTCCTATGTGGTGTCGTGTCAGGAGTAACACCTGAGCACTGCTGAGTGTGGCCCAAAAACCAAAGGAAAAAATTAGTGAAGATAGTTTTTTTTTTTTTCATTTTTAGATGGTTCGTTTGAATCATTGTGATTTACAAAGTTATTCAGTTGTGTTTTAGCACCCATTCCACCACCATGTCAACCTCCCTCCACCCATGTGCCCAGAGTTCACCCCATGCCATCATCCCCTGCCCCAGCCTGCCAGCATAACAGGCACCTTTTAAAATTTGGTTGTTAAAGTTTGAGTCTCTTGAGTTCATTATTGTTACTCTATGACATAGATATTTAATTCTGTCCTTCCCTAATCCATCCCATGCACCTGAGTCCCCTTGGCCCCTTTTCCCTGTTCTTCGCATTTGTCTATGAAAGATCCTTTTTATTGAATGAAACTTGCTTAGAAAGATGTGAGGAGAGAGAGAGAGGAAATATGTTTAGTAGAGAGAGCATGGGCTTCTCCAGAGCTGAAAAAAGCCAAAGAAACAGAATCAAGCTTGGAACAGGGACTGGGCTTTGGGGAGGCACTTTTATCTGACTCCTCCAAAAGATTTTCCCAGTGAAATTTTGCACACACGAAGGGGTCTAGAGCACTGTTGCAGGGAAGACAGACACTTTGGGTACTCCTCACTCGCTGTTGATGGTCTTTCTAGCTCCAATTCTTAGCTTCTCCTTTTCTGAAGAGTCCACATTCTCTGGATCTGAGTTTTGCAGCCAGAAGAGTGAGGTTTCAGTTTCTCCTTTCCATAAAGCACAGGATTTGCAAGTCAAAAGCAAGTCGTTTTTCATGCCTTCGGGCTAATTCAGAGCTCACTGATCTCTTCGCAGAAGGCTGCAACATTTCTTTGCCACTCTTGGATACCCTGGGCTTACTCCTGGCTCTGCACTAGGGGCTCTACTCCTGACAGTGCTTGGGGTTGAACCCGGGTCAACTTCATACTACACTTTACTCTCTCTAGCCCTATACTGTTTTCTTCTATTCTTGCTGGCCATGGAAAATGTGATTTTACAGATGAGAGCAATGTCAGAAGGAGGCAAAGTGAACTGGATCTGAGCTCCTGGGTTTGAGGTCTGTGTCGTAGACCCTTGCACATTGAACAGTCAGAGAAATGACTCACAGGTTTTGGAGAGAAGCTGGGTTTGGTGCATCTCTGGATGGTCAACTCTGTTTCCCAGGTCTCCGTCCCAAATGCCCAAGAACTCACTGAGTGCAGAACTATAGAGGGAAGAAAAGCCACAGTTGAAGGAAAGTCAAGAACTAACTCCGCAGTGCCAGGGGCAAGCCAGCCTCTGTGGGTGTAGAAACATCAGGGGCTTTTCCCAGAGATGTTCTGCAGGATCAAGATCTTGTCAGAGTTTGCCCTTGACCATTTCATCTCATTCCTGTTCCCTGGCACGGTCTTATCTCAAGAGCCCAGGGCCTGGGAAGGAGTGAGCACAGCTGACCCAGAGGCCTTGAGAACTGTTGTTTCCTGGTTTCAGGACAGGCTTTGCAAAGACCAGCATTGTAAGTAGCAGAGAGGTCTCTCTCCTGCCAACCCAGAAGAGGCAGCTACCACAGAGAGAAAAATCCATGTTCTTCTTGTTCAAATACCATTGTTTGCCTGATTCAACTTTTTTTGTTCTGCTTTAGTTTGGGGTCAGACTGTGAGGCTCAGGGGTCTTTGCTACCTCTGCACTCAGGAATTATTCTTGCTGGTGTCCAGGGGACCAGTATGGGATGCTAGATTAAACTATGGTTGGCCTCATGAAAGCCAAGTGCCTTCCCCACTGCACTATTTTCTCAGCCCATTTCAATTCTTTAGTCATCATGCCATAAAAGAATCGTAATGAAGTCATTCAGTATTGAGGCTCAAATTTCAGCTTTCTCCCCTGTACCTTTAGCATAGGGCTACAGTGTGCTCTTGTAAAGAACTTTATAAAGACTTTATAAAGAACTCCTGAGAGAGAAGGCATTTTCCACATGTAATGTTCATGACAGAAAAAAAAAATCATCCAATTACATGTAAATGTTGTGAGCATTCTCAGGTTTGGCAAAAAAAAAAAAATAATAATAATAAATAAAACCCCCAACAAAACAAAAGAATAGGGATTGGGCTGAAGTGATAGTACAGTGAGGAGGGTTGACCCTGGTCCCATCCTCAGAACTTACGTCCCACCAGGAAGGAGTCACCCTTGACGGTGCTTGAACACAGAGCTCTAGGAGGAAGCCCTGAGCTGCTGAGCATGGCCCCAAACTAAAACAAAAGTTTAGGAATTAAAAGTCACGTAAGGAGATGACGAAGGTCTGGAAGACTTTTGCTTTGCATGGAGTTGACCTGAGTTTGAGCCCTGGACTCTGTGGTGTGTCCTGAGCATGATAAGGTGTCCCCTCTCCTCCTCCCTCCCAAAAGAACCTGTGCACTGTCCCATACTATTGAACTTATTGAGCGTTGGGTCTGGAGTGGACGCTTAGTTCTCCACAGGAGAACCTGCCTCCTGGCCAGGACCCCCACTTTCCTGCACAGCTGCTTTGCACAAACACCATCAAAAGTCCCTGAGAGATTCCAGAGGAAGGGGACTCACAGCACCCAGCTCCCATTGTTGTCAGCAAACAGCCTCTCCAAATGCCACATTGACATAACAAAGGTGGAGCTCCTTTACCTCTCTCCCAGAAAACTGAGGATTCCGTGAGCTCAGGACAAAAAGGGGGAGGGAATTAGAAATGGGAAGGCAGAACTATACCCCAAGCTGGAGGGCCTTTGCCTTGCCCACAGCTCACCCACATTTCATAAGGTCCCCCCCCCCCCCCACACAGAGGGCCAGGAGTCACCTCCTGAGCACTGCTGGGTGTGGCCCAACTTCACCTGACCTCCAAATCTGTCCCAGCATTTATTTCCTCTCAGGACCTGAAGCTTTAATGGAGGTGGGGTGGGGAGATGGAGCCCTGATTTCAGCAGCTCCAGCCAAGCCCAGGGTATGTTCCTACCCTCAAAGCAGCTACTGCAGCAGCATCTCCTGCTACCATTCATCATTCAGTCATAGCTGGTGGATTCTCCTAAGTCCCTCTGCACCATCCTTGGTACTTGTACATACTTAAGTAATAGCTAGGTTCCTTCTCTCTTTTCTTCCTTCTCTCCCTCCCTCCCTCCCTCCCTCCTTCCTTCCCACCTTCCTTCCTTCCTTCCTTCCTTCCCACCTTCCTTCCTTCCTTCCTTCCTTCCTTCCTTCCTTCCTTCCTTCCTTCCTTCCTTCCTTCCTTCCTTCCTTCCCTCCTTCCTTCCTTCCTTCCCTCCTTCCTTCCCTCCTTCCTTCCCTCCTTCCTTCCCTCCTTCATTCCCTCCCTCCTTCCTTCCTTCCCTCCCTCCCTCCTCCCCTCCCTCCCTCCTTCCTTCCTTCTTTCCTTCCTTCCTCCCTTCCTTCCTTCCTTCTTCCCTCCTCCTTTCTTCCCTCTCTCCCTCCCTTCCTTCCTTCTTCCCTCCTCCCTTCTTCCCTCTCTCCCTCCCTTCCTTCCTCCCTCCCTCCCTCACATCCAGCAATGTTCAGGGATTACTCCTGGATCTGCACTCAAGGAATCACTCCTGACAGAGTTTAAGGGTCCCTATGGGGTGCTAGGGAATGAACCCAGGTTAGCCGTGTGTAAGGCAATTGCCTTAGCTACTGTACTGTCTCAATACACCCTCTTTTCTTTTTTCTTTTTCTCTTTTGAGGGAGCATACCTGGTGCCACTTAGGACCTACGTAGTCCTGGCTCTGCATTCAGGGATCACTCCTGGTGCTGCTAGGGCTACCTTATGGAGTTTCAGGATCAAAACAGGCCAGCTCAGCACCCTACCTGTACTCTCTGTCTCTGGCTCCTCCACACCCTCTTTTTTCCTCTTAAAACCCTAACTTGCCTCCCAGCAGATTCAGTGATTCTGTCTTTTGAGCTGACTTGACTCTTACCTACCCATTTCCAGAATTATGGACAATGCCTGTGATTCCTGTAGCCACAACCTCTTGGAAAGAGAAGGCAGAACCTCAGAGCTTTCCCTGGCTCTGCACTCATGGTGGGCTAGGGGAACCATATGGTGCTGGGGATCAAAATCTGGTCAGCTGTGCAAGACCAGGCTCTGCCTCAGGCAAACATTTCAATGAGAGTTAGTAACAAGGAATCAGTTAATTTAACTCTGGAGCTTACTGTCCAGCCCTCCAAAAGTTTCTTAATAAAATTGCTTAGCTGGCTGATCTGTCACTCAGGTTGATTAAAATGCTTTCTTATACCTGGAGGCCAGACAGCTAAAAAGCCCTTTTTCAGGTGAAAAAAAAATGGAATCCTCATGATTTTATTCACTCACAGACACTCTTGTTAGCTTTTGAATTCAGTAGGTCTGTGTGTCTTTGATATTCATGCCAGTTTTGGAACTGCTCCAGAGGCTGGGCCTTAGAGTTATTCCTGTGACATCATTACAGAACATTCTTGCTGGGAACTGACTATCAGTGCTTTCAGAAAAGGCTCAAAACGTGCCAGTGACAGAAACCTTAATTTTAAACCTTTTGGGGGTGGGAGGTTGGATCACATCCAGTGGCACTCAGGGTCTATTCCTGGCGCAGTTCTCAGGGCACCATATATGGTGTTGGAGATAGAGCTAGGGTCTGTTTGTGTCAACACCTTAATTCCTGAACTCTTTGCCTGGCCTTGAATGATAAGACTTTCAAATAGCTGTGGTTAGGCCTGGAGGAAGATTATGCTTGGTTTGTTCTGCTAGTCTTGGGCCCCCAAGAGTGATCCCTGAGCACAGAGCCAGGAGCAAGTCCTGAGCATCACTGGTATGGCCCCAATTCAGTCATGCAAAGCTCAGGTTAATGCCTAGAAGAAACACTTAATGGTTCTTGTTGCTTTTAGTCTCTCTGGTATTTTCTTTTTCAGTTTATTTTGGTTCTCTGTTTCTTCTGCCCTGGAACCCTGGAAGTATTTATCGAAGATGAAAAAAGAAAAATTGGGGACCTTAGGGTCTGTAGAGCTAAGTCAGTGGATGGGTCACTTTCTTTTCATGCAGCTGCTATGGGTTCCATCCTTAGCATCCCTTTATAGGCCCTCACCCCCAGCAGGAGTGATTCCTGAGTGTAGAATGAGGAGCAAGCCCTTGATACTGCCAGGAGTGGCCAAAACAAAAACAGGGGGTTTGGGAAGACACTACAGAGACCTGCTAGGAGCCTCTGGAGGGGAGTTTGGGCAGAAGAATGGCAGATAGAGACCTGAGCTATAGGCCAGTGGGGAGGCACTGCCTCCCCATGGCTGACCCAGGTTTGATCCCTGGCACTCCTGAGCCTGTTCAGCGTAAAATTTTGGACTCAGAACCAGGAAAAAACCCTGGACATCAGAGGGTAAAAACGAAAACATGGCAGATTGGAGAAGACTCGGTTATTTCAGAGATTCTGGTCTATTCCAGCAAGGACCGAGTGACTTCTTCCTGATAGGAATGACTGCAGGTAATAAACCCACAGACACTAGTGGTTTACGCCCATAGGTTCTCCTGAGCACCTCTAGGAGTGATCTCTGAGCTCAGTCAGAGTAAGCCCTGAGCACTGTGACATGTGGCCTGAATAAATAAGAAAGAAATATAAGTAAGGATGCCAGGAGTGATTCCTGCACACAGAGCCAATAGTAACCCTTGAGCATCGCTGGGTGTGGGCCCAAGACAGAAAGAGAGAAAGAATTTCCAAATCTCTGGCAATTTTGTAAGAGCACTTAGAGGCCCCTTGGTATCAGGTTTGTTCTTTGACCCAGTTCCTGATAAAGCTAAAACCTTTACAAATTCCTGGGTGATTAGAGGATTCTGAAGAGCTTTAGTTTCTCTAAGGAGATGCTGATTGGGTTTCTGGGGGCTGGGGGCCTCGGTACTTCAAAAAAAGCTGGCTGAGACAGAATTTCCACCCCTCCCCACTGATCTTACAGAAGGGACTGGAATGAAAATGAGGTTTCTCCCCCCTCCCCCTCTCTACCCTCCTCCCCTCCCCTCCCCTCCTCTCTTCCCCTGTCCCCTCCTCTCCCCTCCTCTCTTTCCTCTCCTGTCCCCTCTCCTCTCCTCTCCTCTCCTTTTGCCCTCTCTCTCATTCACCCTTTCCCTCTCTTCTCTCTCTTTCCTTTTTACTCTTTTCAGTCTCCCTTTCTCTCTCTTCCCCCTCTCCTCCCTCTTCTCTTTTCCTCTCCCTCACTCTCTCCCTCTCTCTACTTTTCCCTTCCTCTCCCTCTCTCCCTTCTCTCTGCTCTCTCCCTCTCTCTACTAAAGGGGTGAATTTAGGAAATGATTCACATCACACATGTTAAAGTTTCTGGAAAATTACCTCAAGCAGGCCAGAAAGAGGACAGGACGGTGAGGATTCCTAGCTCTGTACTCAGGGACCACTCGGTGGGGTTTTGAAAACCATAACCTTATTGAACCTGGGCTGGCTGCATGCAAGGCGAGCACCCTATCCAGTGTACTAGATTTCTGGCTCTCTATTTTATATTTGCACTTGGTTTTAAGTATTTCTCCCTTCCATCCCCAATAATTCAAGTAGAAACATATTTTCATTTAAAAATTAGGGCCAGAGTGAGAGAACAGTGGGTAGGATGCTTGGCTTGCATGTTGAGTTCAACCCCCAACATCCAATATGTTCCACCAAGCCTGCCAGAAATGATTTCTGAGTGCAGAACCATGAGTAACCCCTGAGCAGTACTGGGTATGGCCCAATAACAAAACAAACAAACAAACAAAAATTAGAAGGGACCGTACCCAGCAGTGCTGAGGAATCTCTCTGTTCAGGGCTCAGGGGATCCTATAGAATGATGCTGGGAATTAAATCCTGTGTGTCCCATGCAAGGCAAAGACCCTCCCGCTGTACTATCTCTGTGCCAGTCCCCATTGTCATATTGGATTCAAGAGATACAAAAGAACACATCTGAGTTAGTCTCCACCAACTCCTCATTTTCTACAAGGATTTGAGAGTGCCTCATGATTCCCTTGTAGCAAAAGCCTCCACAGTGAAGTCTGTCTTCAGATCCAAATCTCAGTTCCTCCAAGCTCCCAAACAATCCCTGACTTCTCTCTCTGCAAAGGCCAAGGGTTGGGATAGAAAGTTACTGCTATTTAGGTGGAAAACAACGTTGAGGTTTAGGCTGAATTTACTGACACAGCAGGGTTTGTGGGCTTTAAAGCAGAAGACAAAGTGTTGAGATTTGAACAGTTGTCTTTTGGCTACTCCAGGCCACTCCAGGATCTGCTGTCCTGCCCTCTCCGATGTTGTACTGGGGTTTCAGAAGGGCTTTGTCGTGATTCGCAGGAGGAATAGTAAGGCTGGTCCAAATACTGGGTAGGCTGGAGATTTTCCTTCCTTAGGAAGCAGCTACCTTGTAAGGAGGCCTTGTTGGTGAGGGCCATAAGGTGGAGAAAAGTTTGCATTGCTTCTAGGTTATTTTTTTTGAGGGGGCCCCACACCTGGTGATGCTCAGGGGTTACTCCTGGCTATGTGCTCAAAATTGCTCCTGGTTTGGAGGACATATGGGTCGCTGGGGGTCTGTCCTAGGCTAGTGCCGGCAAGACAGATGCCTAACCGCTCCGCAGCACTGCTCCAGCTCCATGTGTCTAGTTTTTAACTATTCTGTGTAAGGTTACTTTAAAATTCAGCACAAATGTTCACATAAGGATGCTTTTTGATTTATTTAGAATTTGTGTTTTAGATTTGAAATGGGAGACACAGGGTTTTCAAATGGTTCCCCAAACTCTTTTTCAAGTAGATGCATTTTTACATTCCTCTGAGAACAATGGCCTGGTCAGTTGCTCTGCGTTTTTTCCATAGCATGTGGTTTCTGATTGGCTTTTTTGGTTGGAGCCTTCCTAGGAGGTGTCAAGTAACAGCCTAGGAATTCGCTTTTCCGAATGACAAATGGCGACAATTGGCCTTCTAAAAGCAAATGTGTCTATTCTAGTCCTTTAACCCTTTAAACATTCTTCTTGTGGAGTTGTTACTTCCTAGGTTAGGGTCATGATTTACAAACATTCCTACCATTCCTCTATCTGGCTTTTCATGTTTTAGGTAGTTTCCTTTGAAGCAAAAACTTTCACCTAATTGTGAAGTCCCTGTGTATCTCTGGATGTTTCTTTAGTGACTTTTGCATTGGGTGTCTAATCTTAGAGAAAGTGGTACAAGTCAAAGGCATACAAATGTATACTTGTATTTTGTATCTTTTTGGAGGGGGGGGGTTGGAATTTTAAGAGAGCAGAATAGAGGAATAAATATTCGGCCAAGAAGAGAATCATATATATTAAAGTTGAGAAATATGTATGATCTTGCTTTATCTTTTTTTTTTTTTGTGTGTGTGGTTTTTGGGTCACACCCAGCAATGCTCAGGGGTTATTCCTGGCTCCACACTCAGAAATTGCTCCTAGCAGGCATGGGGGACCATATGGGACGCCGGGATTCGAACCGATGACCTCCTGCCTCCTGCATGAAAGGCAAACACCTTACCTCCAAGCTATCTCTCCGGCCCCGAGAATCATATATATTGAAGTTGAGAAATATGAATGATCTTGCTTTATCTTCCTTTTTTTTTTTTTTTTTTTTTTTTTGGTTTCTGGGTCACACCCGGCAATGCTCAGGGGTTACTACTGGCTCTATGCTCAGAAATCGCTCCTGGCAGGCTTGGGGGGGTGGCCCACATATGGGATGCTGGGATTTGAATCACCAACCTTCTGCATGCTATCTCTCCAGCCCGTTATCTTCCTTTTTTGGGGGGTAGGGGGAGAGAACCCAGCAGTCTTCATGGGTTAATCCTGGCTCTGTGCTCAGAAATCACTCCTGGGACTGGAGTGATAGCACAGCGGAAGGTTGTTTATCTTTTACGTGGCAGACCTGGGCGGGATTTGGGTTTGATCCCCAACATTCCATATAGTCCCCCATGCCTGCGAGGAGCGATTTCTAGCACAGAGTTAGGAGTAACCCCGAGTACCGTCAGCTACGGCCCAAAAGGAGATTGTCATTATGCCAGAATGGGTTCATTGGGAATGACATACATACTTTAAAAAGTGATCATAAATTGAACTTTTTGTAGGTTCAATCTGTTCTGTTTTGCTTGTTTCATATGACTGAACCCAATATTTCCTTCTTTAATGATTGATTATATATCTGATTATTTAGAAGTATGACTGGACTGTATGACTTCCACGAGATACATAGTTTTAAATTTAATGACAAAATCTATGTTGTTTCAGTTGTTTGAGTACAAAATTGGGGTATATGTAGGGAAGGCATTTTTACCTTTGTGTTATTATTGTTCTACCTTCATCCTTAGTTCTTGGATTTGGATAGTTGAGAAAAGATTAAAGTTTTTTAAATCATTATGCAAATAACATTCCTTTGTCATTGCAGTAGCTTTCTCTCAGCATTGTCCTTTTGGCATTTTCTTTTTTTGTTGTTTTAGGTACGCATCTGTGTGTGTATGTGTGTGTGTGTGTGTGTGTGTGTATGCAGTGTGTATTCAGATAAATAGGTAGATAGATGTGGACTGTAGAATCACTAATGTGAAAACCAGAGTTCCTGAGTGTCAGTTTCATCTGGGGAGGACACTCTAGCATTAGAATATTGGTATGTGGGAGCCATCGCCATAGCACAGCGGGGAGGGTGTTTGCCTTGCACACGGGCAACGGGGATTTGCTCCTCAGCAGCCCCTATGGCCCTCCGAGCCCGGCAGGAGTAACCTCTGAGCACTGCGGGCATGGCCCCAGTAAAATAAATCAATCAATAAAACGCCACAAAAAAGAAAATCCATATGTAATTAGTAGTATTGTCAGAAAGATGTTTCGTTTAGAATGGTCTCACTGTTCGCCAGTAAGGTTCACAATGGGAGGAAACTTTAAATCGGCCTACAGAACGCTTCCTCTGTGGAGGGGGCCAGACTTCATTGTTTTCTTACAAGAAATGCATGTACACCTGGTTTTCCTCCGGAGCCACTCGGGCTGGGCTGGGCGAGAAATGATCCCATTTCATGGCGTGGCCATCGTTTTGGCCATCTGCAAGTAGGACAGGAAGGCGTGTGCTCACGGTGGGAAGCCCACCGACGGGGGACGATGCAGCCTCTGCGGGGCAGGGGTGTGCTTTGCCAGGGCGGAGAGAAACCCTCCGGCTGCCATTGTGGTGGTCCTTGGCCTGCAGGAGGACGAGGGTCGGTCGGGGCCTGCCGACCCGGGGTGGGCTCTGCGGCCACGCATGGGGCAGGGGCCTGGGGCCGCCACGTTCCTGCGGGATGAAGTCACCGCGAGCAGACTGCGGCAGGAGGCGGCACTGCGGCAGGGGAGGGGGCGCGGCGCATGCGCGGGCAGGGCGGCGCCTCCCTCCCTCCGTCCCTCCCTCCGTCCCTCTCCTTCCCTCCGTCCGCCCCGCCAGTCGCTCAGAGCCGCGCGGCCGCCGGACATGCCTGACGCGCGCTGAGGAGCAGCGGTGGCGGCTGCAGCAGCGGCGGCGGCGGCGGCGGCGGGGCGGCAGCGGCGCCATGGAGCGGCCCAGGTCAGCGCCCGCCCGCGTCTGCGACACCGAGGCCGAGGCCGGCCGGGTTCGAGCTCGGCTCAGGGTCCGAGTTGGGGCCTCGAGGGGTCCCTGCGGGCCGGGTCCGGCCTGGGGTCGGTAGGGCGGCGGCCTGCGGTGGGGCTGGGGGGGCTGAGGCCTGGGGGCTGATGGCGGGCGTGGCCCCTGCCCCGAGTGGACGGACGGACGGACGGGCGGACTCCAAGGGGCCCGGTGTCCACGACTGGACGGGACGGGACGGGATGGGATGGACGCCCGGTGGGCGGGCGAGGAGCGGGGGACCCGAGGGGCGTCGGGCGCAGTCCGGAGGGTGGGGGCGGTGGGGTTGGGGCGGGGTCCGCCTTGGACGAGGGGGGCCCCAGGCCGCTGGCGCCACGCCCTCCTCCTGGCCCGACCGATGGCCCGAGGGGTGGGCGGGGCGGGCTGGGGCCCCCAGGAGGCGGGGCCCCTCGTCCGATGGCCCCAGGGGCGGGCAGCAGGGCGAGTGGGTTGGGCGACCCCTGCCCGTCCCTTTGTCCCCCTGGCGAGGGGCGGGGCGGCCGCAGGCCCCAAGAGGCGGCCGAGCAGCGGCGCGCTGGCCAGTGCAGGATGGACGTCGGCTGGAGAGGACAGGCCAGGCCAGGCCAGGACCGAGGCCGTCGGGGCCTGGCGGGCGGGCGTGGTCCTCCCGTCCCTCCGGGTGCCGGCCTGGGCGCTGAGGCGGTAAGACCCGCGGGCCGCCCCGACGACGAGGGAACCCCTCGGACCTTCGCCCCTTCGGGCCGCCTCGCAGCCCCTTCCTCCCTCCTCTGTCTCTGCTCCGGGCCCCTCTCGGACCCAGGCCGGCGGACGCCCTCCCTCGGCTTGTCTCCGCGCCTGGGACCTCTGGGCACTGTGGCGCCGTCGTCCCCACTCCCGCCCGGTGGGCGCAGCGCGGGCTTTGTGCCGCGGCCCAAGATGGCGGCGGCCGCAGCCGTGCCCCAGGGCGCAGGCGCGAGGCGAGGGGGCGGGGCGCCTGCCGCAGTGGGGGAGGGGAGGGGAGGCGCGGGGCGGGCGCCCCCTGGCATGCGCATGAGCGAAGGAGCGAAGCCGCTGCCTTTCCGTCCCTCCTGCGGTGGAAGCTCGGCCGGCCTGACGGGACACACGATGGAGCCCCGCAGGGTGAGGGTGAGCTGGCCGAGAGGCGATCTGGGGTCTGCTCGGGGTCGGGCAGCGAGTGCGGGCTTTGGGTGGCTCGGCACGCCCTCCAGCCCTTCAGCCCTTCGCAGGGACAGCCGGACCTCGGCTGCATCCTGCCCGCCCGCCAGTTTCCCGTCGGGGCCCTACTCACCTGGGCCCCCAGGCCCGAGACCCGGGACCCGGGACCCTGGGCTCAAGAAGACGCGTGGAAACCCGTCCCCATGTCCAGGCAGCTCTGGGCGGGCGGGGCTGGTCCTGGACCCCGCCCGAACGAATTGCGAATCCGCTGTCCCCCCTGCCAGTGCTGAATCCAGCCCGCGGGCGCTTAGAGAGAAGGGACACTAGGGACGGGGTGGCAGTCCGACTGGAATGGGCGCATTGGGTCTTGCTCGCGCCCGACCGCTCGGCGCCTGCCTGGCAAGGGCCAGCCACGGAAGGACCGAGGTTCGATCCCCCAACAGGGGCGATTCTGAGCGCTTAGCCAGGGTGACGGACCCGAAAAACAAAGGCAAAAACCCAACCCTGTAGTTCATTAAGATGCACCCCGTCAGCGACAGGACTTGGAGTCCTAACCCTAACCCTCGGCCTTCGGAGAGTGGCTTGCCTCAGAGTGGTCCGCCATTTTGTGGGCTCCCTCAGGTCGGGGAGCCACAACATGGCAGGCAGGGCGCGTGGCGGCTCTTGGGCTCTTGGGTTGGAAGCCAAGCTCGAGGTCCCCGCCGTCCCACTCGCACCGGGCTTTCAGGGCAAGGAGCCGTGCTTCGCGTCTTGGGTCATCTTGCTTTCCCTAAGCGAGTCCGTGCCTAATGGCTGGGATATTTTCTTCCTGCAGTTTCTGTGTACTTCCTGCGTCCAAGTGCTCAGAGTTTTCTCTAAGATTTCCCATCTAAGATGTCGGTCAGCCTTCCTTGGACACTGCTATCTAGCTTTTTCAAGATGCGCTCATCACGTGAGCGTGGAAGTTGGACAGCACCGACATTATAGGCACAGCGAAGGCTTGACATTTAGGCATGGCTACGACTGGCTAATGCTTTCGTGGACCAGACCTAGGAAGCTTGATTTGTTGGTGGTAAGGCAGCCGCAGCCTCTTTCTAGAGGGCAAAGGAGTTCATTCTCTTTCTTCCTATGAAGAATTGTCCAGGCATTCTCTTGGATGATTTAGAGCTTATAGTTTGTTTTATTTGAGTTTTTGTTCTAGTTTGAGCCATACCCGATGGTGCTTGGGGATTACTCCTCGGTCTGCACTCAGAAGCCCCTCCTGGCAGGCTCCATACCATATGGGATGCTGGGGATCCAACCCTCTGGTCTGTCCCGGTCTGCCCCTGGTGGCCACACTCAAGGTTGACACCCTACTGTTGTGCTATCACTCTGGCCCCATCTAGAGGTTTTATTTTGGAGGCATTTGTTTGTAGTACGAGCTGCAGACTAACATGTTTATTTATCTGAGTTGCCACTATGA
Organism: Suncus etruscus; assembly: GCF_024139225.1. Lineage (NCBI taxonomy): Eukaryota > Metazoa > Chordata > Mammalia > Eulipotyphla > Soricidae > Suncus > Suncus etruscus. The sequence continues at coordinate 614,691 of NC_064858.1, read as the reverse complement.
GTTCTTAGAATAGAGACCCTATAAATATTTCTTCTTTAAAAACAAGAGCAAAAAATAAATAATGACACACATATGCCCGCATGCTAAAACACACCCAGTAGTGCTCAGAGCTTAATCCAGGTTCTGATCTTGGGGATGGCTTCTGATGAAGGTTTGGGGATTGAGCCTTCAGCAACATGCAGGTCAAGCACCCTAACATCTAGCCCCTAGAGTCAATGTTTTCATAAGAATATGCAATTAAGAATATGCAATATTGGGGGCCGGAGAGATAGCATGGAGGTAAGGCGTTTGCCTTTCATGCAGGAGGTCATCGGTTCGAATCCCGGCGCCCCATATGGTCCCCTGTGCCTGCCAGGAGCAATTTCTGAGCCTGGAGCCAGAAATAACCCCTGAGCACTGCCGGGTGTGACCCAAAAACCACAAAAAAAAAAAAAAAAAAAAAAAAGAATATGCAATATATCATCCCTATTAATTTTAGTATATTAGCAGGTACATTTTTGTGCAAGTGATATATGAAACAAAACAAGAACAGTTACGCGTTTAATTGTGTGAGTTATTTTTTTGTTGATGATATTAAGGAGGATAAAATCATTAAACATAGATTAAAGTAAGTAGGTTTAAAGTTAAGCAGTAGGCCAAAGAGATAGCACAGCTATGGAGTGTTTGCCTTGGATGCGGCCAACCCTGGATGGACTTGGGTTTGATTCCTGGATTCCTGCATGGTCCCCCAAGCTCACCAGGAACGAATTTTGAGTGCGGAGCCAGGAAGAATCCTGAGTGCTGCCGTTGTGGCCCCAAAACCTAAATAAATAAAATAAATAAATAAATAAACGGTTTTAAAATATAATAGAATTGAACAGTATATTGCACTCTGGCTCTTCTCAATTGAATTAAATTCCTTTTGGGGGCCAGCGAGGTGGCACTTAGAGGTAAGATGTCTGCCTTGCCAGCGCTAGGCTAGGACAGACTGCGGTTCGATTCACCGGCGTCCCATCTGGTCCCCCAAGCCAGGAGCGACTTCTGAGCTCATAGCCAGGAGGAACCCCTGAGCGTCACCGGGTGTGGCCCAAAAACCAAAAAAAAAAAAAAAATTCCTTTTGAACCCTCAAGCGCCAGGGATTGATTTTAGGAATGCAAGGCAAGCACTCTACCTGCTATATTCTAAACTCGTCCCTCCATAAATTTTCAATTAATGATTTCAGTAATAACCTAATTACATGTCATGTAATTTATATAATATAATATAATAATATAATATAATATATTAGATTAATTATAGTTGTGGTATGGCATGCCAGGGATCCCTGATTAGTATTGTATTAATGTGTTTTATATTCATGTATTTGTGAAGCTGCCATATGTCTTTCAGTGAATTAGTGTTCTTTTGTGGCTCAAAAGGTGCTCTTTATGTGGGCACAGCACCTTTTGTATTTAAAGATCACTCATGAATAGGTTTGTGATTTTACACTACCAATCTAGCAGTCGTATTCAAGTAGCATAATTTATGTTCTTAGGAAGTGCTAGTATCTATATTTTTACATACTTTGTAGTAATTACTTTGTCTTAACTATATTCCCAAGGTATGAAGTGATATTTTGGGTTTTGATTTGAATTCCCATGATAATAAACAGCATAAAGAATTATTATTCCTGTGTGGGCCAAACATTTTTAAGTCTTTGGAAAGCAATCTCTTAATTCTTTGCCAATTTTAAAGTGAGGTTTTACCTTTTTATCACTGGGCACACATAATTTGGACACCAAGCTTCTAGAGTTCCACTAACATTAAAATAGATCATTTTTCTCTTTTATAAAAAAGCCTTTTGTCCATTGGAGTTTTTTTGTTGTTGTTGTTGTTTTGGTTTTTTTTTTTTTTTGGTTTTTCAGGCCACACCCGTTTGAGGCTCAGGGGTTACTCCTGACTGAGCGCTCAGAAATTGCCCCTGGCTTGGGGGGAACCATATGGGACGCTGGGGGATAGAACCGCGGTCCTCCCTTGGCTGGCCCTTGCAAGGCAGACACCTTACCTCTAGCGCCACCTCACCGGCCCCTGTAGTAGATTTTTAAAATGAGATTCACTTTGTAGATTTCTTCCTTACATATAGTATTTGTCATAAATATGAAATCAGTTCCTTATCTAAGAGGCAGTTGATAAGTGAAGGTGGCTGATCGCATTATATTGACTATGTACATGTCACTAAATAGTTCTGCTTAAGTCAGAAACCACAAATCTATACCAAATTATGATCTGAGTTTGAGTGCTACTCAAATCAACTGAACTATACCAAGGGTGCTCTGCCCTTAGGAATTACTCCTGGCATCCTCTGAACTTTTGGGGGTGCTAAGATCCAACCTGGGCCAGCCACATGCAAAGCAAATGCTCTCCCCTCCTAAACTATCGCTGAAGCCCCAAGGATTTCAGATTTATGAGTTGTCCCTAAACACGGATGATACAAAAAAGATTTTGTTTGTTTCCCTTGAGCAGGAAATATTGTGAACTTTTATACTATGGTGGTACTTAAGTGGTTTCTGCTTTTTCTTTACATATTCTTGGTGCTTCTTTTGCAAATTCAAAGAAAGTGTCAGCAGAGGAGGTAGTTTAGGTAGACACTTGATAACTTAAACTTCATGCTTTATTCCACTCTACAAAGACATCCTTACTTGATTGCCTTTTCTTTCAGGGTGTGCATATGTGTGGGTAGTTTGCTGGCGTATGAGTATTTCTATGCAGCTGTCACTATTTTGGTTTGTAAACATGAATATTATGGGTTTTAATTTTTTGCTGTTTTTTTCTGGCATTTTCTCCCAATTTACATTTTAAAAATAGAGAAGATTTTAATTTTGGTTATGGTGCTACACTCAACAGAGCTCAGGGCTTATTCTTGGCTTAGCACTGAGGATCACTTCTGGTGTGACTTGGAGAGCAATCAAATGAGTTGCCTAGTATTGAACCTGGATTAAGTGCATGGAGGGCAAGTGTCCTGCCCTCTGTTATGTCTCTCCAGCCAACGAAAAAATTAGTTTTAGGTTTCAATAACTAGAGGCAAATTTTTTTGAATATTTTAATTTATTATTTAAATGAGACTGTGGGCACTTAATAATAGATATCATAGTTTATGTTATTAAGAAGTGGATTTTTTATAAATTGATAGCCCTGTAAAGTAAAGTGAACTTATTTCTGTTTCAGGGACCGCTTACACCTGAGACGGACCACCGAACAACACGTCCCTGAGGTGGAAGTGCAGGTGAAGCGTCGACGGACAGCCTCGCTGAGCAACCAAGAGTGAGTGTAGGCTGGTCACGACAGTGTTGTGCACTGAGGAGTTGGAAATTAATGAACGAAATGTGTGTTAACATAAAAAGAAATGCTAATATTAGATGTAGTTAAAAAATCACTAATTGTGCTCTTCTAAACAGACCTAACTAGTATAAAATTTAGTAAAATTTTTTTCTGTTTCTATTTTGGGCCATGCCAGGCAGTGCTAAGGAGATGTTCCAGTTTCTGCATTTAAGTATTGTATTGCTCTTGGCAGGCTGCGTGGGGGCCACATTGGGTATTTGGGATGGAAATGGGTGGACTATGTGCAAAGCAAACAAGCAGCCTACTCACTGAACTATTTCGAGGACACCAGTGAAATATTTTATTTCCTCAAACCTACATAGGTAGGCAGGCTTTATCATTATAAAATTCTACATCCATCAATAGTCTTGCTTTATATAACTCACTTTATGCTTGCAAAAGGCCTCATGCATTGAGGATATATTGATTACTGTATTTATGCTTACTCAATTTTTTTTTTGGTTTTTGGTTTTTGGGCTACACCCGGCAGTGCTCAGGGGTTACTCCTGGCTGTCTGCTCAGAAATAGCTCCTGGCAGGCACGGGGGACCATATGGGACACTGGGATTCGAACCAACCACCTTTGGTCCTGGATCGGCTGCTTGCAAGGCAAACGCCGCTGTGCTATCTCTCCGGGCCCTGCTTACTCAATTTTTAATATATATTTTTAATTTAGTGTATTTTATTAAATTTTTCTATCCTTTCAATCTTTTTTTGTATGTGCTATACTCAGTGGAAGGAAAGACATGTTTGTAATTTTTTTTTTTTTTGGTTTTTCGGTCACACCCGGCAGTGCTCGGGTTACTCCTGACTCTATGCTCCTGGAAGGCTCGGGGCACCACATGGGATGCCGGGATTCAAACCATCATCCTTCTGCATATAAGGCAAATGCCCTACCTCCATGCTATCTCTCTGGCCCATATTTGTAACTTTGTATACATGGGATTTATTCGAGAACAATGCCTTGAGGAACTTTTCCTTTGTCAGGGCATACAGATCTGTCTTCCTTAACTTGCAGAAATGATTTCTGTAATATATTTATACTATAGCCTACTGATGGATAATGGGGTTGATGGCACTTATTAGCTATTACGAATAATGAAGGTAAATTCACTCTCTTTTAGAGTAATGCTAGCGGCCTGAGAGATAGCACAGCAGTAGGGCGTTCACCTTACATGAGGTCAATTCCCAGCATCCCATATGGTTCCCCCAGCCTGCCAGGGGTGATTTCTGAGTACAGAGCCAGGAGTAACCTCTGAGCGTGGTTGGGTGTGGCCCAGAAACCAATCGATCAATAAATAAATAAATAAAGTTAAAAAAATAAAAAAAGATTAATTCTAGTTCTTTTCTTTGTTTGTATGGCCCCAAAACAAAGCCAAAATCCCCCCAAAGAAACATTTTTTGCTTTGTAATTTCTTCGTAAATAATGTCCTCTACAGCCTGGCCCTCCATGAGGAGGTTTTTAAATGTAAAGTATCTGTCTTTCTTTCCTACTCACATCTGTAGAAACAAACGTATTCTACTTCCTACTCATCGTGCTTGTGATTTTCAGGTGCCAGCTGTACCCACGGCGATCTCAACAGCAGCCAGTGCCTGTGGTGGATTTCCAAGCAGAACTGAGACAGGTGTTGTTGGCTGAGACCCCAAAAGGTGGTTAAAGTTCTTGGGACATCAAGGTAGCAGATTCCAAGTGAACAACCAGGTTAGAGCTGATGCACTTAACGATCAGAAATAATGAAATACTAGGTGCCTACAAGCACTTAGTCGCAAAATAATTTTTTCTTAAGTATCAGACAGTAAGATTTTTAAAAGACATTTAAAAATCAAAACAGGACTTTTATTTTCTTCCCTTATATTTGTCATGCCTATTCCAGTTTCCCTTCATTTTGGCATTTGCTTTATAGATAAATTTTCACATTTTGTTGACTGTATTTTTTCAAAGGACCATAATACAAAAAAACCATCCTTTTTTCTGCTGGTTTTCAATGAATCACCTTATATAAAGCATCAGGTAAATTTATTTATAAAAAAATTAATTTAGGTACTCAAAAGGGACATTTAAACATATTTATCCTTCCTTTCTTCCTTCCGTCCTTTTTCTCTTTCCTTTTTTTCTTTTTCTTTCTTTGTTTCTTTGTTCCTTCCTTCCTTCCTTCCTTCCTTCCTTCCTTCCTTCCTTCCTTCCTTCCTTCCTTCCTTCCTTCCTTCCTTCCTTCCTTCCTTCCTTCCTCCTTCCTTCCTCCTTCCTTCTTTCAAAAATAAAAATATTTATCAAATATATTCTTTTTTTTTCTTTTTTTTGTGGTTTTTGGGTCACTCCGGCAGTGCTCAGGGGTTATTCCTGGCTCCGTGCTCAGAAATTGCTCCTGGCAGGCACAGGGGACCATATGGGACGCCAGGATTCGAACCGATGATCTGCTGCATGAAAGGCAAACGCTATCTCTCCAGCCCCCAAATATATTCTTTATTGCCTTTCATAGTGACTTTCAAAATTTAATCTCTCCAGCCCCAATATTGGCTAATTTAAATATTTGTACCTATTAATTATAGTTATGCATCACATTCAATATTAAATGAGACTTTTCAAGTGTATTTATGAATTACTTTTTTATATATATAAATTTTCTGTTCTCATAGCTGTATTTGAATCAGCTGGCATTGTGATAGTATCCATGATTAACTGAATGTGATGTGGATTTATTTATTTTTTTTATTTTTTTATTTTTTTTTTGGTTTTTGGGTCTCACCCGGCAGTGCTCAGGAGTTACTCCTGGCTCCATGCTCAGAAGTCGCTCCTGGCGAGCACAGGGGACCATATGGGACGCCGGGATTCGAACCGATGACCTTTTGCATGAGAGGCAAACGCCTTACCTCCATGCTATCTCTCCGGCCCCAGGATTTATTTAAAGTTTTTGTTTATTACATTTTAAGGAAAAACTGCTCAGAAGTTATTTTCGTGTAATGTTTTTCCCTTAGCAACTTTTTCCCCCCACTCCTCCCATTGCAACTTTAATGAGCTGTAACTGTTATACTTTATATTAGTTTCAAGTATACAGCATAAGTGTATGATACTTTCAAATATTGAAAAATTATTTTTACAAGTCTAGTGGACATCTGTCTCCTTACACAGCTTTTCCTTCTTATGAGGCCTTAACATCCACCAGTCTTTGCCCCCTTTAAGCTTTTTGGTTACGGTTGCATATTAAAACTAGGTCATACAGTATTTGTTTTCTTCTGACTTCACTTAGAATAATATCCTCAAACTCTATCCATAATGTCACGAGTGACACGATTGGAGGGGGCTGGAGAGATAATAAAGTGGGTAAAGTGCTTGCTCTGCATGAAGGCAATTCCAATTTGGTTCCCAGAACCCCGTGAGGTTCCCCGAGTCTAAAACCAGGGAGAAACCCTGAGCATCTCGTATGGTCCAAATGAAAAAAAACATTTTATGATTGTATTATTCATCTGTTGATTGCCACTTAGGATATTTTTCATAGTTTAGCTATTTATATACTGGGGGTAATCATTTGTTGATTAAAAATTTAGGGGGTTAGAGAGAGAGCACAGCGGTAGGGCATTTGCCTGGTAAGCAGCCCACCCAGGGCCAAAGGTGGTTCGAATCCCAACGTCCCATATGGTCCCCTGTGACTGCCAGAAGCGATTTCTGAGCAGATAGCCAGGAGTAGCCCCTGAGCTCTGCTGGGTATGGCCCAAAAACAAGCAAAGGAAAGAAAATTAGGGGGCTTGAGAGATAGCACAACTGTAGGGTGTTTGCCTTGCACGTGGCCAACCCAGGATGGACTGTAGTTCGAAGTCTGGCATCCCATATGGTCCCCTGAGGCTGCCAGGGCCGATTTCTGAGCACAGGGCCAGGACTAACCTGAGTACCACCCGGGTGACCCAAAAACCAAAAAGGAAACAAATTTAGATACATTTTTAGATTAATTTTTTACTTAGAACAAACCTGGCAATACTCAAGGATATTTCAGTATCGTTCCAGGTCCCCTCTATCAAAAATTTCATACTATAGTATGAAGATGATATTAGAGAGGAAGGAAGGATATGTATTTTTTATTTTCATTTTGTGTTTAGGGTTTCAGTGTTCTGGGCATCTGATTTGGGCCTAATTCTGATTATGTGCTCCATTTCTTAGTGCTCTGGAGACCATACCCATGCTAGGGATAAATGGGGTTGGCTGCATCTCTACTTCATTTTTATTTTCTTTTTTTTTTCTTTTCTTTTCTTTTTTTTTTTTTTTTTTTTTGGTGTTTGGGCTACACCCAGCAGTGCTCAGGGGTTACTCCTGGCTATCTGCTCAGAAATAGCTCCTGGCAGGCACGGGGGACCATATGGGACACCGGGATTCGAACTAACCACCTTAGGTTCTGGATCGGCTGCTTGCAAGGCAAGCACCGCTGTGCTATCTCTCCGGGCCCTATTTTTTTATTTTTATTTTGGGGTAATAGCAGTGATATAGTAATGTAGTAATATAGTAATAGCATATATATAGTACCCCGAACCAGACTGGAGTCAACAGCATTCACGCTCCTGTACTATCTCTCCAGCGCTGATTATTTTTTTTTTTTTTTGGTTTTTGGTTTTTGGGCCACACCCAGCGTTGCTCTGGGGTTACTCCTGGCTGTCTGCTCAGAAATAGCTCCTGGCAGGCACGGACACACACACACACACACACACACACACACACACACACACACACACACACACACACACACGGACACACACACGGACACACACACACACACACACACACACACATACCATATGGGACACTGGGATTCGAACCAACCACCTTCGGTCCTGGATCGGCTACTTGCAAGGCAAATGCCGCTGTGCTATCTCTCCAGGCCCTCCAGCCCTGATTTTTTTTTAAAGAAAAATCCTTTATTGGCATTTGGATCAGTACTCCTAGCAGGCTCAGGTGACAGTGACTAATTCCAGATGACTGCATGCAAGTGTAGTTCCCGCTGTACGGTCTTGTTGGCCCTGGCTTTAGCTTTAGTTTATTTTGGCTCTGGATCACAACCAAAGGTGCTCAGAGCTACTCCTGGCTCTGCTCTGGGATCATTACTCGTGTGTTTTTTATTTTTTTTTTTTGTATTGTTTGTTTTTGGGTCTCACCCGGCAATGCTCAGGAGTTACTCCTGGCTCCATGCTCAGAAGTCACTCCTGGCAAGCACGGGAGACCATATGGGATGCCGGGATTCGAACTGATGACCTTTTGCATGAGAGGCAAACACCTTACCTCCATGCTATCTCTCCAGCCCCTACTCGTGTGTTTTGAGGACTATATGTTGTCCTGGGATTAAACCCAGGTTGGCCTTGAGCAAGAAGCCTTACTGCTCTACTATCACTCCAGCCTGTGAAAAAAATATATTTAGGAAAACACTTCCCTGTTAGTCTTTTTACATTTTTTGAAGTAAAACTGGGGTTTATTTAGAAGTTCTAAGGAAGGGGATAAAGATGGAGGGAAAAGAAGATAGTAAGTAACATGGTTTGAGAGAGTTTGGACTTCTCCAAAAGTGGAGAGTCCCAATACACATCCATTCAAGTATGAAATGAAAGTACATATCTCAGGAGGGGAGATGCTTATGAGGGCACCGTGTACAAGGATTGGAAACACATGTGCTCATCTTTTTGCTTTTTCTGTCATATTATTACTAGTTCTCGGGACTTTATCTGAGTTTGGGTCAGACCCTGGGCTGTGCTCTAGCCCTTTAAGCATCTTCCTATCCCTATATCAAATATATGTAAGTTATTGCTTAAGTTTTCTGAAAGTGGTGGAAATATTATCCCCAGCTGTTTATTTGTCAGGGATTGCTCCTGGCCATTGGGGATCCATTGATCAGAACATAATATAATTAGAAAATAGTTGATTTGTGCCCTATGTGCTAGATTTCTCTGAATAATAGTTCTTGTAAGTAGAATTATTTTAGATCAGGGTCTAATAAAATTACATGAATCACTTTTGGAGGATTTAAAAATTTAGCAGTATTTTCTCTATTTAAAAGCCTTAAACATCTTAGTAGTAGTTAAAAAATTACAAAAGCTACATTAGTAGGACTGAAATTTACCCACTTTTCTAAAAATGTAATTAGTTGCAATAATGATGTTGAACTTAATTTTTGCTTATTTACTTAAATGTATGTCATTTCCCCCAATGTATTACTGAGTCCTTATCATTTATAATGAATAAATAATTGTCCATTCATGATTTACTTTTTTCTTGTACCTGTGTGTTTTTTTCTGGTTTTCTATTCTGTTGTGAATTTTATGTTTTCGCTATTTAATTTCATTATGATCATTAGGATACAGTTGGGTGTCTACAAGGTATAAGTAACTCAAGTCATACACTATATTTCATTGCATTAGAAGCATTGATCACAATCTAAAATTGCTAATGCTTTGTTGTTTCTCTATTGCCATTATTTTGTTTATAATAAATGTTTTAAAATTTTATTTTTTTCTTACAGTATTACTGCCATTTCGTGGATAATATTTCTCATTTATATTTTCTTTTTGTTAACTTTCTCAGATGCTATTTTACCATGTTTAAATGAAAACTATTCTGAACTTTGTGTCTTGATCAAGTTTGACCAACTTATATTTTTACTTAACATTGTTTTAGATTTCTCGAAAATTCACTTGAAAGTACATTATAAAAGAGAACTCATTCTGTTTGAAAAGTTTAGAATGTTTACCAAAAAAAAAAAGTTTAGAATGTTTTAATAGGAACTTAGTTAGGTTTATTTGCTTTTGAAACTTTGATGTTAAATTAACCTTGGCTGCTCATTAATCATTGCAATTCATGTGTATGCCTCTTGTTCATGAAATATTTTGTTCTCTTTTCTTGTATAGATAAATAATGTCATTCCATAATGCAATCGATTTTTCTACCATTTTAAGGATTCATGATTATAATGAGTTGTTTTAGTGTTTTCTTTCCTCTTCTCTATTGGGCCCCTTCCAGCTTTCCCAGTGTTACTGGGCAGTATCTGGTGTTCCCTAGCTTGACACGCATGTCTGTATCCTTAGGACTATGGAAATGCTCTGTAAGCTGTAAAATCTGTTCTCCACTCTTACTGTTTTGGGTCATATCCAATGATGTTCACTCAGGGTTACTTCTGACTCTGTCCTCAGGAATCACTCCTGCTCTGCCAGGAGTGATTCCCATAAGAAGTACTTATGGTTGGGGCCGGCAAGGTGGTGCTAGAGGTAAGTTGTCTGCCTTGCAAGCGATAGTCAAGGAAGGACCACGGCTCGATCCCCCGGCGTCCCATATGGTCCCCCCAAGCCAGGGGCTATTTCTGAGTGCTTAGCCAGGAGTAACCCCTGAGCATCAAACGGGTGTGGCCCGAAAAACAAACAAAGAAATGAAGTACTTATGGGTCATTTGGAGTGCCAGAATTGCATCTGGATTGCTTGGCTGCATGCAAGGCTAAATGCTCAATCCATTGTACTTCTCTCTGGAGAATTGGGAGCGATTTTACTAGGAATGTTTGTACTGTAAATGCACAACTGATGGATCAGTTTAACATTGTGCAGTCTTGGGATATTGGAACATACCTTGTTTGGGATGCTTAGGCTACCATTCAGTGTCAGGGATAACGCCCCAGTGTGATACATGCAAGACACATGCAAGACATGCACTTTAGTGCCTAAAGAAATGAGGAATTTCTTTAATGTATAAAATTAAATACCCAGGGCAAGAGATTATAGGTGTTTACTACACATTTTCCTTCCATCCCTCAAGCCTTGCATGTGACTTACCTGGATTCATTGTCTGCTGTCCACAAAGTCCTCTGAGCCATTCCTTTATCATAGGAGTGATCCCTGAGTGGAGATGAATGAGTAAGCCTCAAGTGCAAGTGGCCCAAACAATGGCCCAACTAAATCCTGTCACCACTACCAAGAAGTCACTCTTGAGCACTGTTGGGTGTGGTCCCACATGCCTCTCTTCCTTAGCCAAAATTCCAGCATTTCCTTACTGGAAATTATCTTTGCTTCCTCCTAGGTCATGCCAGGGTTGCTTGCCTGTGCTTGATTTCTCAATCATTTATAATTGCAGTCAGATACTTTTTCTAGATTTAAGTATATTTGGCTACCATACTAGAAAGGGTGGTAACATTTTAGAAAATATGTTTTTTTACTAAGTTGCATGAGTATTCATTGTTTCTTAAGTTGATTAGAGAAACAGTCATTGTGTCCATTTCAAATAGCCCAAAACTTGGTTGTTAATGAAAAAGTTTAACATTTTAAAGAGGTTTGATATGTTGGTAGATTAAATATTGAAAATAGTTAGTTGATTAGTCAAGAAAATGTGAAAGAATATAATCACAGGGACTCAGAAAATGAAGCATATTGAATTATTGAGTTGAGAGGACCTGCTAGAGCTAGATGATGTTAGATTGCAGCATTATCTTCCGTGTGATGAAAATAATTATTACATTTTGGGAATGAAAAATGAAGCCTTTTGTGTTCAAAAAAGTTGTGTAAAGGAAAATTATGCCTTCACTATATTAAATGTATACTTTTAAAATGTAGAATTTATGGTGCAGAAAATTAGAAATTTGATTTTGCTTGGACACATTTTGTATGGGCACTTGTGGTTTGGTTATGATTATATCTGTTACATTGTTTTTTATGCAGAATTTTCTGTGTATTTTTCACCTGGTAATGGCAGTGTGGCTAGCTCATACTTTCCTCTGCAGGACCTCTCTGCTCTCTGAAGCTTCTGCCCAGCTTGCTTTGTTTGTGGGAGAACCTGCATCATTCCTTTATCTGTAGCCTTCCTTAGGTTTTCAAGATCCTGAAACTTTATTTTGGACACTGGATTGGTGGAACAGCAATCATGGTAAGAGATATTTTGTAGTGTGTGGTGGTGGGGTCATAATCTGCTATAAGTGCTAAAGTATTGGTTTTCCAAAACGTGGTGATAATTTTGATGCTTTGCTCCTGTACTTACTGATCTGTAGTTAGGGATCATTACTGGCACAGGGAACATAAGGGCTGTCAGGATTGAACCTTGGTCAGTGACATGCAAAACAAGCCTCCTACCTGCTGTATTATCTTTTTTCCACCCTATATAGCTAATTTTTTTTTATATAGCTAATTTTTAACATCCTAAGTTAAGGGCTCAAGTCTATATAGAAGGTCCTTATTACACAGAAAATTAACTGGAAAATCACTTTTCCTGTTACAGAGGTAATATAAGGTAGGAACATTTGAGTTATGATAGTGAAAAACCATCCTTTAGATTATTTCACCTTTGTTGAGATTATATATACATATATAAAGCCTACTTTTAAAATGTACTTGGATTTTGAGTCGTACAAGAAAAAGCAATCAAGTGCAATCCCAATGAGTTTGATAATTCTGTTAGTATTTTCAAGCAAGGATAGTAAATATGGCTGAAATTCATTTCTACGATTTGGGGAGAAATTTTAAATTTGGCCATGTTATACTGTATTTCAAAAGACCACAGTATGTAATTGAGATAAAATGTTATATGCATATTTACATTATTAAAATTATAATAAAATATTTTTCTATTAAAAATCTTTTATTTTGGGCCAGAGAGACAGCATGGGGCTAAAGCATTTGCCTTGTATGCAGAAGGATGGTGGTTCAAATCCCGGCATCCCATATGGTCCCCTGAGCCTGCCAGGAACAATGTCTGAATAAAAATAAAAATAAATCTGAAATTAGAAAATACATTTTCTGGGTTTTTTTTGGGGGGTGGAATGGGCAAAGCCAGTGATGCTTAGGGGTTACTCCTGAATATGTGCTCAGAAATTGCTTCTGGCTAGGGGGACCAAACAGATGCTGGGATCAAACCCAGGTCTGCCCTGGGTCAGCTGCATGCAAGGCAAACGCCCTACCGCTGTGCTGTTAGTTCAGCCCCTTTATTTTTATTTTTTATTTTTTTGGGTTTTTTTTGGGCCACACCCATTTGATGCTCAGGGGTTACTCCTGGCTAAGTGCTCAGAAATTGCCCCTGGCTTGGGGGGACCATATGGGACGTTGGGGATCGAACCATGGTCCTTCCTTGGCTAGGGCTTGCAAGGCAGACACCTAACCTCTTAGTGCCACCTCGCCGGTCCCATTTTTATGTTTTTTTTTTTTTGTTTTTTGTTTTTTTTTGGGGGCGGGGTTTGGGTCACACCCAGCGGTGCTCAGGGGCTACTCCTGGCTGTCTGCTCAGAAATAGCTCCTGGTAGGCACGGGGAACCATATGGGACATCGGGATTCGAACCAACCATCTTTGGTCCTGGATCGGCTGCTTGCAAGGCAAACGCCGCTGTGCTATCTCTCCGGGCCCCCATTTTTATGTTTTTAAATTAAAAATCCTTTTAAAACTTTGTTACTAAAATGCAAACAAAAAATTGAGAAATGTGGATTATGGGCTGGTGAATGTGATTTACACAGACTTTGGGGACTGAGAAATGGGTCATTGTAATTTGGGAGTTTGGGCTACACCTACTGGTTCTTGGGGCCCATGTGAGAGCACCGTGTAGCTCTGGGACTCCAGAGTAGAGGGGCAGCTGCATGCAAAGCAGTCGCAGACTGACTTTCCCGTCTATTAGCTCAGTGTTGGGGGTAAACAGGCCATCCCATCAAGTAGATGAAAAAAAATAACATTGGGATTAAAATTGGGAATGTGAGGAATTAGAAAGAGCTAACACTATAATGGGCAAATGGACATGGGATATTTTGGGGGCTCATAATTAGGATGGGAAATTACACAGGGTTGAATTCTGAACAATTGGGGGTGTCGCAAAAATGACATACAAGAAGTCCTCATGAAAGGACCTAGGTTGGGAATGGGTGCACAGAGGAAAATGGGAGGGAGGAAGACCCACAAGGAAGTGACTTACAGTGGACTTTTTGCTCTTGAAGACAGTGGGAAAGAGCAGCAAGATGCTGCAGCACATTGACTACAGAATGAGGTGTATCCTACAGGACGGCCGCATCTTCATCGGCACTTTCAAGGCTTTTGATAAGCATATGAACTTGATCCTCTGTGACTGTGATGAGTTCAGGAAGATCAAGTAAGACAACTTTGGGTTAAGGGGCTTACTTGGAAGGGTGAAGCCGTTCTGATTCATTACAATCCCTAACTTACGTTAGGAGGGAAAGACCCATGTCTCATCGGACTGATAAATAATAGGGTGATGTTTACACTATTATGTAGTGCCTTGAGTCTAAGTTAGGTCAGATTCCCAGACTTTTTTATGTTACTGTTTGCTGTTTGTGCATTCAAATTGAATTTGAAACAAGTTTATGTATTTTTTAAAATTTTACTAAAGGATTGGAGCATATGATGCTCTGAGTGCCTCCAGGAATGATTCCTAAATGCAAAGCCAGGAGTAACTTTAACATTATCAGGTGTGACCCCCCAAAAGAAACAGTTTTAGTACCATAAATTTTATAAAAGTATCATGATTTACAAAGTGACTACAAAAATCTGAATTCAGCTAGTTCAGCAGTGTTCTTGAACTAAAAGCCTTGATTTCGTAAACACCTCAGGAAGGAATAGGTACCACACTATTTGCTCTTATTTTAATCATTATTTTAATCGTAATAATCACTGTTTCCCTAATTTCTAATGCTTAGAAAGTCATCCTTTTAAGGCTCACCCAGTCTGTTTTTGCTCAAGTAACTTTATCAATGTTCACTGGTTTGTCACTTATCTGTTAATTTTAATTCAATTTTATTGAGTACTTGGATTAAGCTCACTCGAAACTTGATTATTTTCCTTTTGCCTTTTTTTTTTTTTTTTTTTTTGGTTTTTGGGCCATACCCTGGTAACGCTCAGGGGTTACTCCTGGCTATGCGCTCAGAAGTTGCTCCTGGCTTGGGGGACCATATGGGACGCCGGGGGATCGAACTGTGGTCCGTCCAAGGCTAGCGTAGGCAAGGCAGGCACCTTACCTCTTGTGCCACCACCCGGCCCCTTCCTTTTGCCTTTTTATAACTTTCTTTAGCTCCTTTTTTGTAGCACATTGCAACCTTTTATTTATACATATTAAAAGATTTTCATTTTAGTTTTTGGCACCATACCTAGATACTGGTTCCTGCCCAGTATTTATTCATGGGTCTTGTTGGTGATGGTCAGAGGGGTTATGTCATCCTGTATTCAAATTCATATATTCAGCCCTAGAAAGGATGGTCTTCTGGCCCAAATTTTTTTTATATTGAGATAGTATTTTTAACTGCTTTAAAAGGTTTTTTTTTTTGTTCGTTTTTGGGCCACACCTCCTGGCTATGCGCTCAGAAATCGATCCTGGCTTGGGGGACCTTATGGGATACGGGGGGGGGGGGAATCGTATTTTTAAAAGTGCCCATTACATCTAACTAAATCATTGGACACTACTGCAGCAGCTGTTTTCTTACTTTTAGCTATTATAGAAAACAGTAGAAACTCTTTAATGCTATTTTCATAAACTTTCAAACTCTTAAAGCACTTCATATTATTGTTTTAGATAAGTATGATAATTACATCCAAGTCTGTACAGTGACCTGTTGGTGCATTGGATTTATTCTTGGTTCTGTGTTCATGGAGTACATGGATTACTCCTGCGGCACCAGGGATCAGACCTCAGTTTAGCATGCAAGGCAAATACCCAACCTTCTAATATCTCTTTGGTCCACTATAGCAGCTTTTATCCTGAAAAATTCAAGGTGGTGGACAACTTGAGATTTTCATATGTATTTAGACGATTAGAGTAGTACATGCCAGTTCAAATATTTGCTATTATTTGGATGAACTATGTTCGGTTTTAATAAAATTCAGTGTTGATGTGATTTTTTTCCCCACTGTATATCTTTAGAAATGATATCTTGGAGACTGCCATAGCCCCTGGGCAACACTTTTGAAACCTAGTTGGTGGAACTGTCATTTTGCAAAAGCACAGTTTTGGGGACATTTGACGACATAATTTCATTCAGTTGGCTTTTTAAAGTGTGGGTCCATAATTGTGAAATTAGGGGACATTCAGGATCATTTTATTTGGGGGAGCCACACCCTGCAGTGCTCAGGGCTTTTTCCTGGCTTGGCTCTCATGAATCACTCCTGGTGGGCTCAGAGGCCATATGGGATGCCAGGAACTGAACCCAGGTCAACCACGTATAAGGCAAGCAAACAACCTACACATTGTTATATTACTCGACCCCCGCTTTTGGGGCCACATCAAGTTAAGCTCAGGGACACTCCTGGCAGAGCTCATGAACCATGTGGGATGCTGGAGATTGAAGTGCTCATACTACTATACTAACATTACTCTGCCTTTGTTTGAGTGGCATGGGATGGGGACACTCCTGACAGTGCTCAGGGCATATATTCAGTGCTTGAACTGGGGTCAGTTACATGCCAGGAACACTCAATTAGCCTTCTTATCACTGAGGCCTTTCAGGAAAACTTCTCTTGAGGCTTTTATCTTCAGGCATTGTGTATAATGTCATAATGAACTGGCCGTTTTGTCACTGTCCCCTATGTTTTTTTTTTTTTTTTTTTGGGTTTTTGGGCCACACCCGGTAACGCTCAGGGGTTACTCCTGGCTATGTGCTCAGAAGTTGCTCCTGGTTTGGGGGACCATATGGGACACTGGGGGATGGAACCGCGGTCAGTCCAAGGCTAGCGCAGGCAAGGCAGGCACCTTACCTTTAGCGCCACCGCCCGGCCCCAACTGTCCCCTATGTTAACAGTGATACTGTATAAAGTTTTTAGATAGGACAAAATCATGTCATGTCCAACTTCTGTAATATTAAATCCTTTTTCTAGACAGACTTGGAACTATCTCATAAAATATTGTTGTTTCATTATTAGTATACGTTATTCTTAGTATATTCCTTGCCTAATAATTGGATTATTTCAGAAATTTCTTTTTTTTTTTTTTTTTGGTTTTTGGGTCACACCTGGCAGTGCTCAGGGGTTATTCCTGGCTCCAGGCTCAGAAATCTCTCCTGGCAGGCACAGGGGACCATATGGGGCGCCGGGATTCGAACCAATGACCTCCTGCATGAAAGGCAAACGCCTTACCTCCATGCTATCTCTCCGGCCCCCATTTCAGAAATTTCTAAAATGGTAGGTGCTTAAATGCTAATTTTTAAGTATTTGATGAGGACTTAAGGTGTTATTTTATCACTCAATTATAGGATGATTTATATAAATAATACTGGTTGAAGTTGTACATTTGTCTTGAGGATTTCTAGAATGACAATTTGTTCATTGCTTTTACTTACTAGGTTCTATAATATTTATGCATGTATGAATAAAATTTTTGCTGCTACTGCTGAATAAACTAAATCGGATATGATCTTTCCTGTGATATCCCATCCCCATAGTGGTAAGGCCAGGGATACTCAGGTGTCTGTTAGTCACTTTTTTTGTTAGTGAGGGATTCCATCTTGCAATGTTCATGTGACCTGGGGACTACTACTGAAAGATTTGGTCATACTGCCAGGCAGATTATTCAAGGTTCAATGCCAAGGTCTAATGGAGCAAGGTTTTGATAGGTGTTACCAAGGATATCATACCCACCTAGACTTGAATACTTCGAAAGTTCTCATATATAGCCCATTGAGATACCTTTCAGACCCTCCTTTTAGTTACCAAATACCTTCTTTGATACTCTGATTTTAGTTGGAATACGAAAATTAACTGTCTAGTAAAAATAGTTTCCGAAAATTTTACATTTTTGGTTGGGTTTTGTTATTGTTTTTGCTATATACAGTGGAGTTCATGGTTTACACCTGGCTTTGTGCTTAGATAATGAGCCAAGTGACTTACCCATAGTACTATCTCTCCAGCCCCTTATCTTCTTGTGGATACTGAGGTTTGTTTTGCCCATGTCATTTGCATCTGCATTTTTCAAAGAAGAAATTAGTTTTGCTATAAAATAAGATCTACAGAACGTTCTGGAAGACTGCCTTTTGATAGGAAAGAGCATTGCCATTCATTCATCTTCACAGATCAAGTGAGTACTTTTGTTTTACAACTACACAACTGAGCACATTTAACTGTGTATTAGTCCTTGTATTTATTGAGACTTAATGATACATATCTTATGATTATATACTATGAATCTTAAATAGGCTTATCCTAACTAACATTTATTTCTTTATAGGCCAAAGAATGCAAAACAACCGGAGCGTGAAGAAAAGCGAGTTTTGGGTTTGGTGCTGTTACGCGGGGAGAATTTGGTTTCCATGACTGTGGAAGGACCTCCTCCCAAAGATGTAAGGAAGATGCTGGATCCGACATAAGAATGATGTGGAAAAACATTACATGACCTAGTCTGAGTCGTCAGGATCTGACAATGTTAAGATATATAGAAGCCAAGTAAAATGTACCTTGCACTTGATTTCAGTCAAATACTTGTATATAATTAAGTACATGAGAATTTTCTGGTTAATCTATATGCCGGATACTACTTAGATGTCAGTATTCAGATTGCTTCCACTGTGACAAAATACTAACTGTAATAAATGAAGATTTGTATACATACCTTTTTTTATCCTTATGAATATAGGAAAAACCCAGAAAATACTAATGTGGGAAAATGGTGTGATGTGGATGTCATGCTCTTTTACGAATCTTGTAATTTGATTTCAAGTGTAAATTTTTTTTTCAGACTGGCATTGCTCGGGTTCCCCTTGCTGGAGCTGCAGGAGGACCTGGGGTTGGCAGGGCGGCTGGCCGAGGTGTCCCAGCTGGGGTCCCAATTCCTCAAGCTCCAGCTGGATTAGCTGGTCCAGTCCGAGGAGTTGGAGGGCCATCCCAACAGGTACGGAATAATAGAAAGGACAGTGCTAACATTCTGAAGGTTCATTCTTTTGACATATGAGTCATATAGTGTGTTGTGAATACAAATTCTACAATAGGAAGCAAAATATTTGGGCAGACAAAATAAGCACTAGTAGGAATATTTTATTAGCGTTTGTAAGTAAATAAAATCATGAGAACCAGAACAGAATTGAGAAGACAAAAGGGGGGGCTTAACCTAATTAAAGGAAATATTCTGTATAAATGAGGATGTTAATGTGCAAAGGATTTTTTAAAGACCGTGATGGGAACCTTGCAGGATTGTCATGATGATTCTAAAAGCCCTGCTGGTTGCTTTGTGGATCTGGACATATGAGGGTATGGCTGGCTTGCTTGCCTTCCTAGGTAATGACGCCACAGGCACGAGGCACGGTAACTGCAGGTGCTGTAGCAGCCACAGCCAGTATTGCTGGAGCCCCAACACAATATCCTCCAGGACGGGGGACACCCCCCACAACCGTGGGCCGTGCAACACCGCCTCCAGGTAAGAAACTATGAGAAAGAATGATATAGATTTAGGTAGATTATTAGTCTATGAAGAGATGGCATTTTTTGGAGAAAGCGAGTCAAGCCATTATCATTTGGTGTAAACTGTAGGATCTCAATTTAAAAATTAAAAAGCAGGTCATACTGATAGCACAGTGGTAGGGCAATTGCTTTTTCCATGTAGCTGATCTAGAATGGTTCAATCCCCGGTATTCCATTTAGTCCCCTGAGCCGGCCAAGGACAATTTTTGAGTGCAGAGCCAGGAATGATCCCAGAGTACTGCCACCTAGAATGTGGTCCACCCCCACCCCAAATTAAAACGCAATGATTTCTAAGTAGATGATGAGCAAAGATGCCCAAATGCTATCTAGGACTTTGAAATCTCTTTCCACATTTTTGTGGGTGTAGGTAGGTAGCCAGGTATGTGTGCAAGACACGGCTTTGGAACTCTGCATAGGGATGCTTCTATAGGGTTGGGGTTAAATGGAAATTTGAGGAGTCATTTCTGCAAGTCTGACTTGAACTTTGCTGACTTGGCAAATTCCTCACTTAACTGCTCTACTGTCTCTGCAGCCCTGGAAGCGTTTGTTTTTTTTTTTTTTTTTTTTTGGTTTTTGGGTCACACCCGGCGGTGCTCAGGGGTTACTCCTGGCTGTCTGCTCAGAAATAGCTCCTGGCAGGCACGGGGGACCATATGGGACACCGGGATTCGAACCAACCACCTTTGGTCCTGGATCGGCTGCTTGCAAGGCAAACACCGCTGTGCTATCTCTCCGGGCCCCGCCCTGGAAGCATTTTTGAGGTGGGGTTCTAAGAGGTTCATGCTGTGCTCATGCGTAATCCTAGTTCTGTATTGAGGGAACCATTCCTTGTATTGCGACCCAGGAAGCTCCAGGAAGGGCACTCAGGTGAAAGGCAGAGATCACCTTACCCTACCCTGGATGATCTTCTAGGACCTGCACACAGTTACTCTTGACTGACCAGGCCTTGCTTCAGTGGAGGAGCTTAAGTGATTTAAAAGAATAGTACTGTACTGACAGTGGTCTATTTCTCTGCACTTTCTCTAATACCACTAATTTCTGTTGACAAGTGACATAAGGATGTGTTTTGTTGCGTTTTCATTTCTGTAGGCATTATGGCTCCTCCACCTGGTATGAGGCCACCTATGGGGCCTCCCATTGGACTTCCCCCGACCCGAGGTACCCCAATTGGCATGCCTCCTCCAGGAATGAGACCCCCTCCACCAGGAATTCGAGGTGAGTGGAGGCCTTCTTACTTGTGCCACCCTGGACACCGAATATGTGTTGTCATCTTATGGGACTTTACTTTTTCTTTTCCAGGTCCACCTCCCCCTGGAATGCGTCCACCAAGACCCTAGAATTCTAGCAATTCTTCTTTGTCACTTTTGTCCTGCTTTGAGATTTGTGAAACTGTGTAGAGTGTTTGGAAGTTTTCTGTCTCCTCCCTACTGCATACTATTAGTTAATAAATGGATAGAGCAATTAAACTGACAGTGTGGTATTTTTTTTCACTATTGCTATTGAGTTTGAAAGAAAATGGATTTATTTTAGTTTTTGACTTAGAGTGAATCCATCCTATTAATACACAAATCATTTTCATTTTAAATATTAAAAATAGTTGTAATTCTTTAGCTTTCCTCGTCTGTACTTTCTACATGGAAGATGAAGGGCTCTAGATAGTGTCTTGATAATTTAAGATTCCCACTTCCCTAAAATTCCCATTTTATTTTGCTGTACATATCTGAAAATATGTAGTAGTAGAATGAATAATCCTATAAAGCAAAGTATTAAAATGATTCAACAGGTTTTGTAATTGAATCAAGTAATTTAGAATACAGGTACTTTTTTCCTTGCAATTTTACTTCATTTGAACACCATTTATAGTGGTATGGTGATTTGTGTTATAAGAGTAAATGGCATCATCCTGAAATAATCATCTCCTTGTAATGAGTAAGTATTTACTATTAAGTTGCTTCATTTATAAATTTTTACTTTTTAATCTTAAAACATTGTCATGTGTAAATTTGTTCATAATACAATCATTTCAGGCATTAAATATTTAAACCAACCCTACCCCCAGTATAATTAGTTTATTTCAGTTGATCCTTGGGTTGTTTCTGTTGAAGTATATAGGGGAATGGCCTTTAGCTGCTGCAGATAATGCAGAAAGGGACTTCTGACGCCTTATTTTTGCGAGTGGCACGGAGGGAGTATGCAGAGTTCGAGTAGCAGCATCCATTATTTACTGCTTTAAGATGCTGTAAATAGAGGCCAGAGAGAGCATGGAGGTAAGGCTTGCATCCTTGCATGCTGAAGGATGGTGGTTCGAATCCTGGCATCCCATATGGTCCTCTGAGCCTGCCAGGAGCGATTGCTGAGCATAGAGCCAGGAGTGACCCCTGAGCGCTGCCAGGTGTGAACCAAACACCAAAGGAAAAAAAAGATGCTTTAAATAAGGGCTGGAATGGTGGCACAAGTAGTAGAGCATTTGTCTTGCACATGCTAACCTAGGACAGACCACTGTTTGATCCGCCAGCATCCCATATGGTCCCCTAAGCCAAGAGTGATTTCTGAGAACATACCCAGGAATGACCCCTGAGCACCACCAGTTGTGCCCCGAAAATCAAAAAATAAAGATGCTTTAAATAAGAAAAATCCTGCATGCTGGACCTTAGCTAGATTGACTTCATATTTGACATATGAGTCGTGACCTAGAAATTGAGATGTCACACTGTATAGTGTGTACAGTTATACCCAAATTAGCACTCTGCAGTCATTGGTACTTTTAAAGAGAGTGTACAATGTTACCCACTTAAATAGTTAAATAATGCTCAAGAATCTGAGTAGCTATTTATAGAGGAGAAATTTTCCATTTGATTGCTTGGGTTTTAACTTAGAAATGGATAAATTACTGATGTAGATGTTAGCTTATAAAATGCTATCTTTGGAGCCAAAGGCACTGTATTAAATTCATACGTATGATAAATTATTTTTCTGTAAAGAATTGTGTAGGTCGCATATTGGGACTGCTAATATGTTCTCCAGATGAAGTTGTAACTTCTGATAATTCTGTTTTTTGGAAGCAACATTTCTTGTATAGAACTGCTGGAATGAACAACATTTAGAATTTGGGATTAAGAAATATATTAGAAGAAAATTTGTTCTCTAATATTTTCTCAAGGAAATATGGTTCACATTGCAAATACAGGTGAGTGAAAAGAACTCAGAATTTATAATGTCTTTATTTTTGATGTCTTCTTTAACTGATAATTCTATTCAACTAGAAGTTCATTTAATTATTGGAGCACTATAGGACATATACCAAAAGGTAAGTTGATACATAGCTAATAGAATTGTATTTACTATAGTATATTTTGGTGTGAGCGACCGAGCACCCACATGTTTAAAGGAACTTTGTATGGATTTTTCACCACTGCCTGATTCAAGCCAAAAGTTTGCATAGCCCTGAGCCAAAAGAACCCTGCAAATAAATTTAGCTCACCACAGAGAATTTGGCTTAACCAGATTCCTTAAATCTTTCCATGGAACCTGTTTTTTGTAACTGCTCTCAAGCATAGTTATAGATAGGTTTTTGTAAGATTTAAATTGTAATCCTTATTTGCTTGCACAAAAGAAAGATCTATTTGTTTAAGGATTTGCTTCCCCTCCCCCCATCCTGCCAGGTTTCTCCTTATCCTTCCCGCCATCAAAATGTGTCTGCTCCCATTGGTTAAAAATCGTTGTACCTGTACAAATCTGATTGGTTTAAGTTTCAATCCTGTGTTTTTGCTCCTCCCACTGAAGCAGGCTATAAAAACTCTGCTTCTTCTCTCAATAAACCTCTTGACAGGAATTCAGCTTGAGCTTTTATTATTAACTTCTACGGATTAATTTTCTAGGTGTTCACAAAAGAGCTTAACACTTGCGAATTATTTGTATTCGCCTTCTACCTTCTGTCCTGGTTGAGAGAAAACTGCTGGCCGGAGACCTCTCCCATTAAGGGCAGAAGCGAAGGCGGGTACATTTTGGTATTGATTACAGGTCTATTTATGTCCTATATTATATGATTTATTAGTCCTAGAATTAAAACCTGTCAAATTTGAGATCATTCTACTTTATAAGCTCACTGGTAGTTATGTAATTATGTTCAATTTTAGAAGTCTCATAAATTTTTCAGTCTTAATACTATCAAATTGATAACTATTATACTTTAATTCCTATAATTTTGCTAGTTAAAATAGATGTAAAGTCTTCAAAAGTATTAGATAACAACCATCACTTTGGGCCGGAGCAGTGGCACAAGCAGTAAGGTCTGCTTTGCACGCTCTAACCTAGGGCAGACTTTGGTTCTATACCCCAGTATCCCATATGGTCCCCCAAGCCAGGAGTGATTTCTGAGCTCATAGCCAGATTACCCCTGAGCATCACCTGGTGTGCCCCAAAAGGCAAAAATGAAAACAAACAAAAAAACCCATTACTTTATATAGTTATTTGGTTTTGAGGGTGCAAACCAGGGTCTCATAGATGCCTGAGTATTGGTCTAGATTTAAACCACATACCTGAACACTTTTTTGTTTTATGTTTAGTTTAGGTTTTTTGTTTTTTTGTTTGTTTGTTTTTTTGTTTGTTTGTTTTTTGGTTTTTGGGTCACATCCGGCAGCGCTCAGGGGTTTCTCCTGGCTTGTTACTCAGAAATTGCTCCTGGCAGGCTCAGGGGACCATATGGGATGCCGGGATTCGAACCATTGACCTTCTGCATGCTAGGCAAACACCTTACCTCCATGCTATCTCTCCGGCCCCTACCTGAACACTTTTAACATTTCTTAATTTATATTAAAATGTTTAACATAATTATCATTTTTTAACATAAAGCCAGGAGTGCTATTCCCAGCAGTTCAGAGGTATTATTCCAGTCTCTTTATTCAGGGATCATGATCCCTGGTAATGTTCAGGGGGCCTAGAATTGAATCTGGTTGACTACATGCAAAGTCAGTTCCTCCCTGCTATATTGTCATTCCATCCATTTCTTTTTTTTTTTAGTGAAACCAGACCTGTTTTGCATAACAAATTCCATATACATGTAATGCAGAACAATTTTAATAACTGCCTCTATTATATAATTCATCTGATAGTTGAAATGTGTATATCTTGTTTCTTTTTTTTTTCTTTTGTTTTGGGGTCACACCCTGCAGCAGTTAGGGATTACCCCTGGCTCTATGCTCAGAAATCCCTCCTGGCAGGCTCGAAGATCATATGGGACTCTGGTATTCAAACCACTGTCCACTGCATGCAAGGCAAACACCCTACTTACCTCCATGCTATCTCTTCAGCCCCAATATCTTCTCATTTCTTTTAATTTTTTAATTGTATCACTGAAATAGACAATTACAAAGTTGTTCGTGATTGATTTTTCAGTCATAACAATGTTACAACACCCATCCCTTCACCAGTATCATCTTTGTTTCTTAGACAGATGGGTCCCTAGAAATTCGAGTTTGACCCTTTTATTTATCTTCTTTTTAGATGGCATATATGATACAGGAAGTTTTGTAAAGTAAATGGATATTTTCTCTATGCTTATGTGGATAGAGGAATAAGAAACGTTTTTTATGAAATTCAGTGATAACATATGGATGTTTAGAATCTTGGCAAGTTTATTTCAAAAATTGGGGGCCGGATGATAGCACAGAGGTAGGGTGTTTGCTTTGCATGCGGCCAGCACAGGATGGAACTGGGTTTGATTTCTGGCATTCCATATAGTCCCTTAAGCCTGTCAGGAGCAACTTCTGAGAGCAGAGCCAGGAGTAAATCCTGAGCGCCGTCCAGTGTGACCCCAAAACAAAGAACAACAAAAAATTAGGAAAATGTGGGGCCGGTGAGGGGGCGCTAGAGGTAAGGTTTCTGCCTTGCAAGCGCTAGCCAAGGAAGGACCGCGGTTTGATCCCCCGGCGTCCCATATGGTCCCCCCAAGCCAGGGGCAATTTCTGAGTGCTTAGCCAGGAGTGACCCCTGAGCATCAAATGGGTGTGGCCTGAAAAATCAAAAACCAAAAAAAAAAATTAGGAAAATGCATAGGTTTTTTGCCATGAAGTTGAAGACATTGCTGTATCATATAAAATTTTAATGTACATGTAATCTAGGTTTTGATAAGTCTGTTGCCAGTTATTTTCTTTCTTTACTTTTGAGTTTCCTTGGAATTGGTTATATTTGTAGTTAATAACTATTTGGATTTTATCTAGTAATGCAAGGCATATATTGTGGGATTTTTATTTTGCAATAGTTTGCTGTGTTTCCAGGTTGTTTTTGTTGTTTTTGGCCATATTCAGTGGTACTTAGAGGCAAACCCTGAATCTGGGTTCAGGATTAGAGTTATTCCTGGCAGTGCCCAGGAGACCATATGGGATGCCAAAGAAAGAACCTGGGTTAGTCATGTGGTAGGCAAACACCCTACCCACTCTACTGTCAATCTGGTCCCAGTTTTACAGTGTTAATGCAGTTCCCTTTTGCTCACTTAGGTGAAGCTGACTGAGAAATAGTTGATCACTGATTTTCTTCTGTTTGCAGGTTACTTCCAGTCATGTCGCCATGTGGCAGGATCCCTTCTTCCCTTCATTCTGGACAGAAGCACAATTGGCCCAGGTAAATTCATTTCAGAGTAATGCTAAAGCACATTTTTGAGGCCTTGGCTAGATTCATGATGATAAAGGACCTTGTCTGAATATACTGATTTCAAAATCAAGCTTAAAATAAAATTCTGAAATCTAGCCATTGTGCCTCAGATTTTTTTCAGAGACATTAATCTCAACTGATAATTTTGGCTACATAAAAAAAAACTTTGAGAATTGGCCGTATAATACTATATTTTATAAATTTTTCAAGTACATTTTTAAAATTTTCTTATATACTCTGAGCTAATAGTTTTTTTTTTCATTTTTCTCCCCAAATGTGTATATTGCGTGTATATTGTCTGTCTGTGTGAATGTTTTTTTATGTGTGTATCTGTGTGTGAGTGTTTTTGCAAAGCCAAGAAATGGAAGTTCATCCTTGGATCCTATGAAGTGGATGTGAGACGATAGAAGCAAGATAATATAAAAAATGACACTTCCATCCAACACTATAATGCTAAGGCCCTAAGTGTCGGCAAGATGTCCAAGAATAAGAACACTTATGGAACATATACTGTGAGATGTGGCCTGGTAAGTGCCTTTACAGGCTACATGAAGTACATTAAGGAACATTTGTGAGGACAGTACCTCACTTGGTTTGTGAATTGATGCTGCTGAAATCAGTCTTTTCCTGTATTGTTATTTATAGAATGTTTTAATGTAGGACAGAAATCACTGGTTTCTGAATTCATGCTGCTGAAGTCAGTCTGCCTCTGTATTATTATGTAAGATGGATATTGCCAGTTTTTAAATTAATGCTGCTCAAATCAATTTTCCCTATAATATCATTTAGGAAATTTTAATGAATGTATATTACTGGATTCTGAATTCATGCTGCTTAGATCAGTCTTTCCTTCTATAATCATTTTGAAAGTTATATTGTAGACAGATATTAATTGGTTTCTGAATTTATGCTGCTGAAATTAGTCTTTCTATTATCATTTAGGAAGTTTAAATGTTGGACGGATATTAATTGGTTTCTTTTTAATGCTGCTCAGATCAATCTTTGCCTATAATACCATTTAGGAAGTTGATATGTAGGACAGATAGTGGTTTCTGAATTCATGTTTCTGAAATCAATCTTTCCCTGTATTATCGTTTTGGAAATTATAATGAAGGAGAGATAGTCATTGGTCTCTAAATTTATGCTGCTGATATCTTCCCTAACTGTCATTTAGGAAGTATTAACATAGGATGGATATTAATTGATTTCTGAATCATGCTGCTGAAATAAGTATTTCCATTTAGTAAATTTCATTTAGTAAATTTCAATGGAGAACGGATATTACTGGTTTCCAAATTCATGCTGCTGAAATCAATATTTACTTGTATTATTTAGGAATTTTTAAATGTTGGACAGATATTACTGGTTTCTGAACTTATGCTGCTGAAATCTTCCCTCTATTGTCATTTATGGATATTAATGTAGGACAGATATTAACTAGTTTATAAATTCATGCTGCTTGAAAACAGTCATTCCCTGTATTATCATTTAGGAAGTTTCAATATTGGATGGCTATTAATTGGTTTCTAATTATTTTTGCTGCTCAAACAAGTCTTCCGTGAATTGTCATTTAGGATGTTTCAATGTAGGGATGGATATTGTCATTTTGGAAGTTATAATGAAGGACAGACTTTAATTGGTTTCTGAATTTATGCTGCTAATATTTTCCCTTTATTGTGTTTTAGGAAGTATTCATGCAGGATAGATATTAATTGGTTTCAAAATTTATGCTGCTGAAACAAGTCTACCTGTGAATTTCCATTTCGGATGGCTTAATGTAGGATGGATATTACTGGTTTCTGAATTCATGCTGCTTATATCAATCATTCCCTATCTAGTAGGAAATTTTAAATGTAGGACAAATTGCAATTGGTTTCTGAATTCATCTCCTGAAATCAATCTTTCCCTGTATTACCATTTTGGAAGTTATAATGAAGGACGGATTTTAATTGGTTTCTGAATTTGTGCTGCTGATATTTTCCCTTTATTGTGTTTTAGGAAGTACTCATGTAGGATGGATATTAATTGGTTTCTAAATTTATGCTGCTGAAACAAGTCTTAATGTGAATTACCATTTCGGATGGCTTAATGTAAGATGGATATTACTTTTTCTGAATTCATGCTGCTTTAATCAGTCACTCCCTATCTAGGAAGTTTTAAATGTAGGACAGATTATAATTGGTTTCTGAATTCATCTCCTAAATCAACCTTTCCCTGTATTACCATTTTGGAAGTTAAAATTAAGGATAGATTTTAATTGGTTTCTGAATTTATGCTGCTGATATTTTCCCTTTATTGTGTTTTAGGAGGTAATCATGTAGGATGGATATTAATTGTTTTCTGATTTATGCTGCTGAAACAAGACTTCTGTGAATTTCCATTTCGGATGGCTTAATGTAGGATGGATATTACTGGTTTCTCAATTCATGCTGCTGAAATTAGTCTTTCCCTGTATCATTTAGGAAGTTTTCATGTTGGATGGATATTACTGGTTTCTGAATTCATGCTCCTAAAATCAATCTTTCTATTATCGTTTTGAAAGTTATATTGTTGGACAGATGTTATTTGGTTTCTAAATTTATGCTGCTGATATTTTCCTTTTATTTTCATTTGGGAAGTATTAATATAGGACTGTTATTAATTGGTTTCTGATTCATGCTGCTGAGTTGAACCTTTCCTTGTATTACCATTTAGAAAGTTTGAATGTAGGACAGATATTACTGATTACTGAATTCATGCTGCTGAAATCAATCTTTCCCTTATTGTTATTTAGGAAGTTTTAAAATAGGATAGATGTACTGGATTCTGAGATCATGCTTCTGAAATCAATATTTTCCTGTATTATCATTTAGAAATTTTTTATGTAGGATGGAAATTAGTGGTTTATGTATTTTGCTGCTGAAATAAATATTTCCCTATATTATTTCAGAAGGCTTAATGTAGTATGGATATTGGTTTCTGAATTCATGCTGCTGAAATCAATCTTTTGTATTCTCTTAGGAGGCTTTACTGATAGGATGGATATTACTGTTTTTTGTGCTTACGCTGCTGAAATCTTCCCCCTATTGTCATTTAGGAACATTCTGTCGGATAGATTATCATTTAGGAAGTATTTATGTAGGATAGATATTAATTGGTTTCTAAAGTTTTGCTGCTGAAACTAGTCTTCCCGTGAATTAACCATTTAGGATGTTTTAATGTAGGATGGATATTACTTGTTTCTGTTCATGCTGCTTAAATCAGTCATTCCCTATTTAGGAAGTTTTAATGGTAGGACAGATTATAATTGATTTCTGAATTCACTCCTGAAATCAATCTTTCCTGTATTTCCATTTTGGAAGTTATAATGAAGGACAGATTTTAATTGGTTTATAAATTATGCTGCTAAAACAAGTTTTCCCGTGCATTACATTTAGGATGTTTCAATGTAAGGTGGATGTTACTGCTTTCTGAATTCATGCTGCTTGAATTCATCTTTTCCTTTATTATCATTTAGGAAGTTTTAATGTTGGATTGATATTACTGGTTTCTGGATTTCATGCTTCTAAAATCAATCATTCCATCTATTATCGTTTTGTTTTGAAAGTTATATTGTTGGACAGATATTTGGTTTCTAAATTTATGCTGCTGATACTTTTATTTTCATTTTGGAATTATTAATGTAGGACTGTTATTAATTCATTTCTGATTCATGCTGCTGAGCTCAACCTTTCCTTGTATTACCATTTAGGAAGTTTTAATGTAGAACAGATATTACTGATTTCTGAATTCATGCTGCTGAAATCAATCTTTCCCTATAATATATAATGTTTTAACATAGGTAGATATTAATTGGTTTCTAAATTCATGCTGCTGAAATTAGTCTTTCCCCTATATTATCATTTTAGAAGGTTTTGTTTGTTTGTTTTGTGTGTGTGTGTGTGTGTGTGTGTGGTTTTTTTGGGTTACACCCAGCAGTGCTCAGGGGTTATTCCTGACTCCAGGCTCAGAAATTGCTCCTGGCAGGCACGGGGGACCATATGGGATGCCGGGATTTGAACCGATGACCTCCTGCATGAAAGGCAAACGCCTTACCTCCATGCTATCTCTCCGGCCCCCATCTTAGAAGTTTCAATGTTGGATAGATATTATTGGGTTCTTCTGAATTCATCCTGCTGAAATAAATCTTTCCCTATATATAGAATGTTTTAATGTAGGATGGATATTAATTGATTCTAAATTCATGCTGCTGAAATTGGTCTTTCCCTCTACTATCATTTAGGAAGTATTAATGTTGGATTGATATTACTGGTTCTAAATTTATGCTGCTGAAATCAATCTTCCCCTCCTTTATCATTTTGGAAATTTTAATGTAGGACAAACATTAGTTAATAGGTTTCTGAATTTATGCTGCTGAGGAACTATTAATCTAGGACTGTTATTAATTGGTTTCTGATTAATGCTGCTGAATTCAATCTTTCTCTGTAGTATCATATAGGAAGTATTAACGTAGGACAGATTTTATATTGACTTCTGAATTCATGCTGCTGAAACAAAATTTCTGTATTGTCATTTAGGAAGTTTTAATATAGGATGGAAATATGTAAGTGGTTTCTGTTATCTTGCTGCTGAAACCAGTCATTCCCTTTATTACCATTTAAGAAGTTTTAATGCAGAACAGATATAACTGGTTTCTGGAAATATGCTGCTGAAGTCAATCTTTACCTGTATTATCATTTAGAAATTTTTAATGTAGGATGGAAATTAGTAAGTGGTTTCTGTTATCTTGCTGCTGAAACCAGTCATTCCCTTTATTACCATTTACGAATTTTTAATATAGGACAGCTATAACTGGTTTCTGTATGCATGCTGCTGAAGTCAATCTTTCTAGTATCATTTAGTAAGTTATAAAGTAGGATCTATATCAAAGGCTTCTTAATTCTACTAAAATCACTAGTTTTCTGTATTATCCGTTAGGTAGTTTTAATGTAGGATGGATATTAAATTTCTTCTGGATTCATGCTACTTATAGCTTTACCTTTATTGTCTTAGAAAGTTTCAATGTAGTACCGTACCATAATTACTGGGTTTTGAATTCATGCTGCTAACATAGTTTTTTCCTTACCATTTAGAAAGTCTTTCCATAGGTCAGAATATAAGACTAACAAAAATTACTTGTTTAATTGTCTTTGATACATGTGATTAATTGCAAAAAATTAGATAAGTTAGACAAGACTCATGGAAATAAAACAACTGAATTATTTTGAATCATTTTTATTTGAAATGGATGAAGAGTAAGTTACTGGGAAATAACAATAAAAGGGTAGAAGTGACTTAAAAGGATATATGCTCATACATATGAACTCTCTGAGCTGTTTTCTAGATGATTAAAAGTTCATTTGTGGGCTGGACTTATAAAATAGCAGGTAGTGTGTTTGCTTTGCATGTGGTTCACTTGTGTAGAATCATCTGCTTCCCATATCTCCTAGGATCATTTGGAAGTGGTTCCTGAGTGAAGAAAAGGAGTATCTTGTGACGTAAAACAAAAAAAAAAAAAAAAAAAAGTAAAAATTGTGCAGCAAATTTTAGTTTATTTATGTGATTAAAATCTTTGACAGTAATAAACAATGATGTTTGAAAATATGTTACAGGCAAAAAGTGATGAAAATAAAAAAAATTACAGGTCTGTGGGTATATATGGTTTCATTTTCCAGTACCCAATTTGATTCCCTGAGCCCCACCAGGACTGATCCCTGAGCATCAATTTAAAAGGAATGCCATGTGCATCACCAGATAGGGTTCAAAATACAAGTAAACAGCAAAAAAGGGAACATTTGTTCTACAGTGTACATGAGAAAGTTTGAATTACATTGATAACTTCAAAATTTTTTTTGATAATTTCAAAATATTATAACTTCCTATATTACTAGACCTATTGTTAAACTTTGTTTTTTGCTTTTTGATTTGCTTTAATTTCTTCATCTAATCTTATTCTTTCATATTACAGTTTCATATAGCTCTCCAAATTCCATTTACTTTTGAAATATAGATTACTTGTGACATCAGTCAAGGTTATTAAATTGATCTAATTTTAATTGATCTAATTACTTTATGCTTAAGTATAGTACATAGGTTGTTTACCTTGCATGTGGCCCATGTGGGTTAACACCATATGATCCCATAAGCCCCACCAGAATTGATCTCTGAATACAGTCAGGTATGAACCAAAACACTAAAAAATAATGTTCATGGATAAATTTGAATTTTATAATTTTATAAAATCAGAACTTTGGGAAAAAAACTACCTTTTTATTGAACTATTTGCATAAAAGTATTGTAATCTATTTTTAGTAGCTTATTAATTAAGAACTTGTTGCTCAAGGAATATTGGAGAGGGAAAATGAAGAGCTTTTCTTGTAGCACATGGCCAATATGGGATCAGTTCCTTGCCTTCCATATAATACTCTGAGCACTGCTGGGAGTATTGCCCAAATACTAAAAGAAACATCCCTGGGTGTGAATGTTATTTTCTCAGGTTATTTTGTTTTTATTCTGTTTTGCTTTGTTTAGTTTTGTTTGGGGGTTTGAGGGCCATATGTAGTAGTGCTCAGAAGATAATCCTAGCTTTGGGCTCTGAAATCACTCCTGGAGGGCTTGGTGAACCATATGGGATGCTGGATATCGAACCTAGGTCAGTCTGGGTCTCCCATCGGTTGGCTGCATGCAAGAAAATATTCCTACCACTTCGGCCTTTTCCAGGTTAATTTTTTTGCCTCATTTGATAATAAATAGTTCTTGGCATTTATCATCTACTGATACTTAAGGATCATCCAAGTAAAAAGATCCCTTAGGCACCACCACTATAGTACAGCGATAGGGTGTTTGCCTTTCACTTGACTGACCCAGGATGGACCTTGGTTTGATCCCTGGAGTCCCATATGGTCCCCCAAGCCAAGAGTGATTTCTGAGTGCATAGGTTGGAGTAACCCCTGAGCATCACTCAGTGTGGCTCAAAAAAAAGATCTCTTAGTCAGACAATCCCTAACACCTAAGGGTTCTTCAAGCATGACCAGATATAACCTTACCAAAAGTAAAAAGCCATTAAACCAAGACAACAGTTTTCCCATTAGCAAGGATGTGCTGTATGCATCTCTCCATGGCTGTACAGCTGTATTCAATACTGGGACCTAAGCTGGTTGGACTTATGATGAGCTGTGTCTACTGAGCACGATGAAGGAAGCTCACACTTGAGTGCTCTGAAGTCCAGCCTGTTGGTCCTTGAACTCATGAAACATATTTCTTAGACTGTAAATCCCCCCCAAATTTTATAATCTTGAAAATTGTAGGTAAGAAAATTGAAGCTATAGGCTTTTTTTTAGATAAGAGAGAACAGCGTTAGCTTTAGATCAGTTTTCATTTGAAGAGAACATTTTATTAATTGGATGGAAATACTTGAATTCATGTGTTTCACTCTACAATGTGATCAGTGATTTAAAAAAAGTAAGGATCTAGGTGCTTCTTTGCTATTCCATATAAAAATTAGTAGCTTCCTTTCTTCTTTTTATCAGAAATTTACTGAGCATACCCCCAAATGTTAGGAGGCATCTTCAGTTACCATCTGAATGATAAATGACTGAGAGTTTTTGTTTGGGCGGCTTGGGGACCAACTAGCTGAGCTCAGGGCTTACTTATAGGCTTTGCATTTCAGGAATCACTCTTGGCAGGACTCAAGATTTGGTGGTTAGCAACAGATCCTGATTTGGCCACATGCAAAGTTAGCCCTATTCCCACTGTATTATTTTTATTTTATATTTTAGAGTCCCTTCCTCGTATCTAACACTTTTCCTTCTTTTTTTCTAGTACTGTTCTTATTTTCTCACTGAAATCCCCAGTTCCAAGAATTACATTCTGTTTAATGTGACATCTCAGTCCTTGCATACAAATACAAATCCCTTGAAAATGATCAATATTTGTTCCTTTTCTGGGGTGTGAGGGGTTGGGCCTTGCCTGGTGATGCTTAGGACTTTCTCCTGGAGGTGCTTGGGGACCATATGTGTAGTTCACTGATCAAACTAGGGTTGTTTGAGTCCAAGGAAAGTGTCTTATTCTTCTACTATCTTTCTGGCTATTTCTTTCTTTGAGGGAGGAGAGTTACTTCAGTGTCATGAAACAGCATTTTTATTTGTTTGTTTGTTTGTTTGGCCATAATAATGCTCAAGATACTTCTGGCTCTGAACTCAGGAATTGCTCCTGGTGGTGCTTTTGAGAGAATTGATGTAATCCAAGTTTATTCAACGTTTTTACTGCAAGATTATACTAAATATAAAAGACTGGTAATTATTTTTGAAGTCAGTTGTATGGGAAAAATAAGTGCATTATGTCATTTGTTTGAAAATATAAATTGAGGGGCCAGATGAATAAGCAAGATGATACGAGCCTGTATTCAGCTGATCCAAGTTCTATCATCATCACCTCTTAAGGTTCACTGATCACCTGAAATGATTTCTGAGCACAGAGCCATAAGTAAGCTCTAATCACAGCCAGATGTGAT
Organism: Suncus etruscus; assembly: GCF_024139225.1. NCBI lineage: Eukaryota > Metazoa > Chordata > Mammalia > Eulipotyphla > Soricidae > Suncus > Suncus etruscus. Next base: position 579,805 of record NC_064858.1, on the reverse strand, counting down.
AAAAAGAAAACATAGAACAGAAAGGAATATATAAATTCATAAAATCTTATAGGAACAAATAGTAAATAAAAAGTTGAATTACATTTAAGGATAACATTTTATCTTTTACATTGTTGTGACATACATAACCAGTATCAAATTCATGTCTTCACACATGAAAAACATGTGCTGTAATACTGAATTACAATTCAAAACCCACAAGTTTGTTATAATAGATTTCATTGTAATGAATTAGCTATGCAAATTTTCAACAAATTAACTTTGAGATGCCAAAGAAAGAAAATTTTAGTGAGTAAATTTAGCTTCTTTATAAGATTTAATTATGGTATACAATCAGATTAATATCATAGTAGCTTAAATACATTTAAGAATAGATATAGATCCAGAGGACGGAGAGATAGCACAGTGGTGGATGGTGGTTCGAATTCACGCATCCCATATGGTCTCCCGAGTCTACCAGGTGCGATTTCTGAGCATAGAGCCAGGAGTTACCCTTGAGCACTTCGGGTGTGACCCAAAAAAAAAAAGAGGTCCCAAGAAATTTAGTTGCTTACCTTGTATATGTCCATCCCAGTTGCATCAATGGCGTCATATCCAGTTTCCTGAGAATCCCATTTGGGTTTATTTCTGAATACATACAGGTATAGCTCCTTAGTGGAGCCCAAAGCAGCATTACAAAATAATGGCCAAAACCAAAAAAAGAAAAAAAAAATAATGGCCACTAGAGGCTAACAAAACTATGGTATTACTCTACTCAATGGAATATTATGCAGCTGTTAGGAAAAAATGAAATCATGAAATTTGCCTATAGATGGGTGAACGTAGAGACTATTATGCTGAGTGAAATGAGTCAATGAGACATGGACATAGAATAATCTCATGCCACCTGTGTTATAACAAAAATAAAAGGCATGGTAATAGTATTCAGAGACAACAGATATGAGAGAAGAACTAAACCTGGTAGAAAGCTTACCACAAAGAAAGGTGAGTACAACTGGGGCACTAACTGCACTGACAACTACCAGTGATATTAAAATAGAGAAGTAGAATTTCTGTCCTGAAGACTCTTGGGTTTGGGGGTAGGAGAGAAATGAAGAACATAGATGGCTAGGAAACAAAAAAGAAAACTGAAATGAAATATTTCTTCCTTAATTGTTTTTCTGGAAACATGGGTGATGCTCGGGACCATATGGGATCTGGGAATCAAATTAACTTGATCAGCTCTGTGTGCAAAGCAAACATTCCACCTGCTGAAATATCACTCTGAACTCTGAAATACTACCTTTTTGTAATGATTTTTGTATAATTAGTGTTATAATGGTCTATCCGCTTTTACTTAAATATTTGAAAATATGGTTCCCCGAGCCTGTTAGGAGCGATTTCTGAGCACAGAGCAAGGAATAACCTGTAACCCCTGAGCACCACCAGGTGTGACCTTAACAAAAAAAACAGAACAAAGAAAAATAAATATTTTTAGATTTGTTCCTTTAGCAGGTAATCTTCCAGATTTGGGGTTGTTTCAGAAATCAGATACAGATCAAATCAGTCATTTTATAATAGCTCAGGGAAGAACCCAAACTTTAAAGCAAGGAAAACTTTCTGTGACATTAAAGGAAGTAGTTTAAATCATTGTGTGTCAGACTCTGTTTTCCTAATTATCTTTTGTGCAGTGTGCAACCCTTTGAGCTAGTCTGGACAACAGCATTGAATTTTAGATAGGTTGGGTGTACTTTGTAATTGCAGAATGAATTCGTGCCCTTAGTGTTGTCAAAATGATAATCAAGTAAGAAATTTTGTTGGTCCAATATAGTAATGTATACTTTGTAAAAATTAAATTGGCTTTAAGTATGCAGACTTTTTGAATTCTTCATTTAGGAATATGACACAAATTAATTTAAGATTACAAAGTTCACTCATGGTAAAACTATTTCTCTACTCTAACCAGGGGTCTCAAACTCAATTTACCTGGGGGCCGCAGGAGGCAAAGTCGGGGTGATCCTTGAGTGCAAAGTCAGTAGTGGCCTTGAACATTGGGGGATGTGACCCAAACAACTAAAACAAAACAAATCAAGATTACTCTAGGGCAGGACCACAAAATGTACGGAGGGCCGCAAATGGCCTGCAGGCCGCAAGTTTGAGACCCCTGCAACCAAATAATAAACTCTAAACCAAATTATTGCTCTGAACCTTAATAGCATCTAGCTCTAGAAGGTTGTTAAATTTTCATTAAATTTTATATTGGATGAATGCATGGATTTGTGAAAGCTAGAAAAATGTGCTATCGTAGAAAATATGACTTTCAATTGAACCTTGAATTTTTTCCATATATTTGAGTTTTCAGACAAGTAATATTTGGGGAGGCTGGTGTTTTAGGGCTAGAGGTGTTCAGGACTTACTACTACTGTCTCAGTATGTGTACATTACTGCTGGAAGTGCTTGTGCCCCATAGAGAGCACTAGAGATAGAACTCAAATGTAAGGCTAATGCCTGGCCTAATGCACTGTCTCTCTGTGCCTGAGCAAGAAATATTTTGGGGTGCTCGAGGCTTTTTTCTGGCTCTGCTTAAAGATCTCCTGGGGCTCAGGAACTTATGAGATAGTGAGGCTTGAACCCAGGTTGACAGTATACAAAAAAAGTGACTAGTCTTCTGTCCTGTCACTTTGGTCCAGTCATCTTTTCATAGTATTATCCAAGTTCTAACCATATAGCTTCAAAGTTTTGGTCTGTCAAAGCTACAGATTGTAATTTGTAAATTTTCTACTTGGAAAAAATTTCTATGAATTTTCTACTTTAATCACTGAATGCTTAAATTGATCAATTGTGTAACATTCTATCATTCTTATTCTTTCCTTAAGAATATTCAGAAAATTAGACAGTGATTACAAGATAGAACATGTAACTTTATTTCTTAATGTAAAGTGCATGCCAACTTCATGTCATTCACTAACAGTCTGTACAATTTTACTAGATTCATGTGTCTAGGATTCATACATAGAGTAGGTTCATATGTCTAGAACAAAAAGACAAAAAAATTTCTCCTAGAATTGTGGCAAACAGTCAAAGGCATGTAGTTTATATAGGAAGTTATTTAGCAGATGCAGCTAGGTTATATGAAGTAGATGTAGTCAAAAGACAATCTTGCAAGAATGTTTGAATAGAAATGTTAAACTATTAAACAACTGTAAATTATTAGACCTACAGATTTTTATTGACCATTATAATGTTTACATATCATTGGTCATCTTAATATTTGAAAATGAAATGACATTTTTATTACCATACAATATCAAGTTTTTTGTTTTTGGGCCACGACCACTGGTTCTCAGGGGTCACTCCTGGATCTGCACTCGGGAATTACGCCTGGTAGTGCTCACAGGACCATATAGGACAGTGATGGCTAGCCTTTTTGAGCACGCGTGCCCAAACTGCCGCACAAAACCAAACAATTTCCTCAAAAGTGCCACCATGTCAATTAATCCTTAATAGCAATATTTTAGTTTCTAAAAACTAGGAGGCATGTGCCGCATATCTTAATTGTGACCTTCCCGCGTGCCTACTACAAGGCCTTCCCATGTCACTGCTGGCACGTGTGCCATAGGTTCGCCATTGCGGATATAGGATGTCAGGGATCAAGCCAAGGTCAGCCTCATACAAGCAAGTGCCCTGCCCCCTTGTATTTTTGCTCAATTTTCTTTAAAATATTAGTAGGTAAATAATCATTAATGATCTGTTACAATGCATATAAATAGCTTTCTGTATTTTGATACTTTATTAACTTTCAGTAGAAATAAATAGCTGAAGAATCTGCTTAACTATAAAGTGTTGTGTTTTAGTAATTTGATTTTAATAGAATTATAAAACAAAAATTATAAAAACAGTCATTAAGTATGAGATATTCATTGGTTATTCGAGATAGAATATATAAACGTAGCCTTTATACTTTGATTTTTCTTGTAATCAAGAGCAGAGGCCTACAATCATGAGTTCAGTTTGTTACACTTAAATACTTTTTGTTGTATGAATTAGAAGAACAGGAATGGAGTTCGATCCAGAAAAGATTTTAGAAAGGAATTGTAAAGCTATACATAAGTCTATACTGAATTGCTGCTGATCGGTAGAGGTAGAATCTACATGCATCTAACAAAATCATTGTAAGAAATTTTTTATTTTGATTGCTGAAAAGCTGCTAAGATATCATATGAGGTATTTTTAAACCCCTGTTAAAAATTGCAAAACGACTTGAAACATGTCTACACGTATTGTAGAGAAGATTGACAATTTTATAAATTAATGCTTAAAGGATAGTTTTATTGCTGAGAGGCATTTAATTTAATGAAGATTTGAACAAAATAGCTGAATTTAGACATAAGCATTGTTCTTATACAGAGATCTGGAACACAGGCCCCCATTTACTGCATGCTCAGATGATAGAGTCCTACATAGTGAGTGAACGTGCTATTTTTTTTAAAGCCGATTTTTCCTCAAGTAGAATCGCTATCTATGGGCATTTATTAATTTCAGGTAGTATTTTATTAAAAACATTACTATAGTTTTGAACATCATTGTAATTGTGAACTCAACCCGATTTTCTCTTCATTGCATCTTTATTATATGTTTGTAGAGGCAGTAATGTATAACAACTTTTTGTTTGTTTTTGGGCCACACCCAGCAGAGCTAAGGGGTTACTCCTTGCTCTGTTCAGGAGACCAGAGGAGATTTGGTAATCGAGCCCAGGTCATTCCAGGTCAGCAGCTAGTAAAGCTAAGGCCTTAAGTTGTCTATCCCCCACTGTCATTGTTTTAGGAAAATGTTTTTATGGTTTAAATGGCATCTAACTGGTATACTGCTTTTTTAGATGTATTTTTATACAGACATATCTGTTTGTAATGCTGTATCAAACCTGAGGTGATTATTGGCTTATGAAAGTAGTGCTATATATAATAAATGTATTTTTTAAACATAGGAACTGCTTAGTATGTAAAAATAACTAGGTGCCAATTATGTTTTATGCTTTATCTTTAAAATTTATTTACATATGAGACACATGCCTGTGTGCATATCTATGTTTAAAAGTTTTCATTCGTAGTCCTATGTGTTGAAATATTTTCCAATGGCTGGTTAATGTTCTCTTCTAGTCTTTAGAGATCTGATAAAGTTAAGGCTGCTAGGTCTGTTAGAGATCTGATAAAGTTAAGGCTGCTAGGTCTGTTACAATATTTTTTAATTTAAAATGCCAAAAAATTGTTCTTAGTTATTTTTAGTCATGTTCGTTTGTAAATATCAAGCTGATATAAAAAGTGAACATTTTAGCCAGTGGAATTGTTATACCATATCTAAATATTGTTTTATAAGCTTTTTATTTCATTTTTTATACATGCATTTTCTCATTTTTAGAAACATTTAAATCTTAACACTATAATCTTAAGGATTAGTATTATCCAGAAATAAACTTTATGTTGGCAGGTATTTTTAGTTTTTATTGTTTTGCATTTAAAATTAATAGTGTATATTAATCATTATCACTTAGTTTTGTAATTAATTATGTGGAAATTAATTTTCATAATTCCAGTTTATTTTCTATGTTGAGAATTTGAAATAATCAGGGAAGTGATTTATGTATGCATAAAGGTATCTTTATGTGAAATACATCAACTTCTAGAAATACAGGCACACCTGAACCATATATATCTATCTGCTTACTTCATCCCCAGCTGCAGGCTTAGAAATTGTTAAAATTATTGGGGCTGGAGTGGTGGCCCTAGAGATAAGCGTCTGCCTTGCAAGCGCTAGCCTAGGATGGACCACTGTTCCATTCCTCTCCACCCCCCAACCCCGGCATTCCATACATCCCCCCAAGCCAGGAGCGATTTCTGAGCGCATAGCCAGGAGTAACCCCTGAGCATCAATTTGGGAGTGTAGCACAGATAAACTTAAAAAAAAAAACTTCAAAAAATATCGTTAAATTATTGTAAAACATCTGTTTAATGCATTACATGAACTTTTTGAAGAGTATGTGGAAAATATTGGCCTTGCACAATGATCCAGTGTGTTTTTTCAGTAGCATAATTTTGTGGACAGATACATCCCATTTATGACTTGTAACGAAATTTTTTTATTTTGCGTTTAGAAGTGAAATGGTACACCAAGCCTATATATTGTGAAGTGTGACATTTAGTATGCAGCTTTCATAATTATAGCTTTAAAACATTTGTTTGACTATAGATACTAAACATTTTAAAATAAACATTTAAAAAAAAATTTTAAATAGGCATTTTAAATAAGTAAAATTAAAATAATGGTCATTAGCATGTTTGGTTATGAGGATTCTGGGCAAGTGTGGCAGTTTTTTATGGTCTAAATGTATGATTCTTTTATGTTATTTTTGGTTTCTAGATGTGAGCATGCATTTCTGAGAATCAATCTGTTACTAGACTAAATTTGAATGCTTAACTTTGCAAATGCTGGGGCCGGGCAGTGGCGCTGGAGGTAAGGTGCCTGCCTTGCCTGCGCTAGCCTAGGACGGACCGCGGTTCGATCCCCCGGCGTCCCATATGGTCCCCCAAGAAGCCAGGAGCAACTTCTGAGCGCATAGCCAGGAGTAACCCCTGAGCGTCACAGGGTGTGGCCCAAAAACCAAAAAAAAAAAAAAAAAAAAAACAAAAAACTTTGCAAATGCAAAAAAATTTGATCTCATTTGTTTAGTTTACATTATCACAGGACTTTTAAGGACGACTGAAATGAAATTGAGTTCAAAGCATTCATAGGATGTTTTTATATACACATGGACATTTTATAGAGAAGTATCAATGTATAAATAGTATGTAAATTTTTGAGCCTTGTTTATATAAAACCTTTTATATTTAAAGACATAACTATCTGATTTTTGCCATGGATATCACCTTCATGATGCATGTCAATTTTTTTTAATCAAAATAACCTAAGTTTCTAAAGTGTGTAAATATCTGTATTACAAGAAAACTTTGTAAATATTGGACAACAGAAATATTTCACTTTAAACATCTATTATATCTAATTGTGTGAAGACTCACTAAGTATAACCTTGTAAATATCCCATAGGTTGATTTGTACCATTATTATGTAAAAATTATTTCACATGATAAACAAGATTTGTAATCAAGAGAAATTGACAATATTACACATTTCCTGAATTGTCATAAGAGGGATTTTTCCCTTTTGTTTTGTCTTTTATCTTGTATGTTAAAAACCAAATGATGCTGTAGCCAAAAAGGTAGTAGAAAGCTTGGGTCAACTTGGGTTTGGTCTCTGGCACTGCATGTGATTCCCTGAGAGCTGTAATAATAGAAGTAAATCGTAATCACCATGTATTTCTCATCGCCCTACAAGAAAAAGACATATGCTGTCTGTATTGTTTTTGGCTACAGAATGTCCTGATAAATAAAATATTTTCTACCAAATTTGAAATGAAAGGTGCAGGGATTTCTCTGGAACTAATTCCCTCCCTACATATACATATATATAAATATGTTTTTTATATATATATATATATATAAAACATATATATGTAAGTGTATATGTCTCCTCAGTATCTGCACTGACAACTAGATTGAGACCACTGCTTAAGTCTTTCTCCAGGGGTGGTGCTTAGAGATCACACCTGGCATTGCTCTTGGGATCATATATATTGTCTGGATCAAACCCAGGTTGCTATATGTAAGCACCTTACCAACTGTATACTATCTCACTGGCCCCCAAATGAGACATATAATTTAAAGGCATATTTATGTATTCAATTATCCAAAGTTATTTTGTTCATGTGCCATTTCTTGGTATCATAAATGCTAGATTTATGAAGATGACATGTATATACAATTGTAGCATCAAGAGTCCTTACTGTCTTGTGTTCTGTTAATTCATTGTCTATATTTTTATATATGTATTACGTATATACAATGTAATTTAAGACATTTTATACTACCTCTTGGAACTGTATACAGTTGTATACGTTCCCTTATTGCATGACAATATTCAAGACAACTTTATAAATAGTAGAAGTATCTAATTTTTGCATCTAGGCAATCTAGATGTTAATTGTTTAAATTTGTAAATACTACATTGTAAAATACAGTTTATATTTTGTACAATTGTTTTAAGTGAAATGGAGCGAATTTGGTTTCATATTTTATATTGACTTAGATTGAAGAAAAAGTAAAATGCACTTCAACTTTTTGAAGTCTTGGATATTAATCACTTTAGTTGTTACAGTACTAATATGCTTAAAATGTAATTATTTTACATTTTTATTACTCAATAACTTTGAGTTTAAGTCTAACGGAATGTGTTATTTATAAGAAACATTTTTCTAATTACACAATTTTGTATTTGATTGGACTGCACGACATTGGTCAAGACAATTTGTAAATATAAGCGTATCTTTTAAAATTAATTTTTAAATATACTGAGTTTGAAGTATACATATGTATATATTTTAAATTTGGCAATTATAAATGTATTGCAGGTAAAGTAGGGAACTAATTAGTTGCTTTTTAAGTCTATTAGCATTTTTTGTTCCGTAGGAAAAATATAGATAATTTTTTATGTTCGGATTATTAATGTTCTCGTGTGCAAAAGGGTAATAAAAATGCCCGTTTGCGATGTACAAGACAGGAAACTATGGAAACTTAAAATATAAAAAAATTATATTCAGTTTTGTTTTGGGGCCACACCCAGTGGTGATTGATTAGTGACTAAAGTTGGCTTTTATACTCAGAAATTATTCCTGGCGCCTTTGCCTTTCATGCAGAAGGTCATCAGTTCGAATCCCGGCGTCCCATATGGTCCCCCATGCCTGCCAGGAGCAATTTCTGAGCATGGAGCCAGGAATAACCCCTGAGCGCTGCCGGGTGTGACCCAAAAAAACCACACACACACACAAAAAAAAAAAACAAAAAAAGAAATTACTCCTGGCAGGCTTGTGAGAACATATGGGTTTCTAGGGATTGAACCGGGTAAGCCACATGCATGCTAAACACCCAACCTGCTGTGCTCTTGTGCTGCCCCAGATTCAAAACTTGAAGGTAATTGTTAAAACTATTTTGCTATCCTATAGAAGCCAACTATTGGAAGATTTATAGGTTTTTAGGTATTAATGGATAATTATAGGGCTGGAAAGATAAAACAGAAGGTAGCATGCTTGCCTGGCTTGTGGGCAACCCAGGTTCAATTACTGGAATCCCATTTATAATAAACCTGAGAATCACTGGATGAATCTCAAAAATAAAACCCTAAAATTATATGTAAAATCAATTTTAAGGATCAAAGATCTGAGTGCCATTTGGTTAGTTTTGTCATTCAGTGGATCTTTTTTGAATAGCATTTGTCAATTACATTCAAATTATGGTGTAGTTTTTTGAAATTGTTTAATGCATTGATATTTATCTGTTCCATTAACATAAAGAGGAAACAGGATGAAGGTAATTTGAATGTGTGTTACACATATAACTAAGACAAATCTTAATTGTTTTCATCAGGTTATCATAGAAATAAAATTAAATAATTGGAAAAATCTGATGGTAATTTATAAATTGATGTTATAAATTAAAACCAAAGTATGCCTTTATGCTTCTGTTTTGCTAACTTGAAATGCTACTGAATGATTGTCATTGGGAATCTTTATCATTGACTTTTTTGTTTTGTTTTGTTTTTGGGCCACACCCGGTGACGCTCAGGGGTTACTCCTGGCTATGTGCTCAGAAGTTGCTCCTGGCTTGGGGGACCATATGGGACACCGGGGGATCGAACCGCGGTCCATCCAAGGCTAGCGCAGGCAAGGCAGGCACCTTACCTTTAGCGCCACCGCCCTGCCCCATATCATTGACATTTTTAATTGGATTTAATAACCTAGCTCACTACTATTAAATGGTTATTTTAACAGTAAGGAGATTTAGTATTTGTTTGCATTTAATATTAGAATATTGTTATTTGGGGCCGGGTAGGTGGCGCTGGAGGTAAGGTGTCTGCCTTGCAAGCGCTAGCCAAGGAAGGACCGCGGTTCGATCCCCCGGCGTCCCATATGGTCCCCCCAAGCCAGGGGCGATTTCTGAGCACATAGCCAGGAGTAACCCCTGAGCGTCAAACGGGTGTGGCCCAAAAACCAAAAAAAAAAAAAAAAAAAAAAAAAGAATATTGTTATTTGAAGATCTGAAAATTGTCTAGAAAAACAATGTAGATATTTTACAGTAATATATAAAAATATGACTACAAGAACTGTTACTATTTTTCTTTTTGACATTTGCTTCAATTTTTATGATCAATATTGCGTATGAACCATCCATGAATATCTGCACCATATTGTTCAACTTCGAGATCAATGGAACAATCTAGTCTCCTAGGTTCTGAATCCAAGTTTATTCCACGAGAGGAAAATTATCTCCGTTTTGGAAACCAGTCATCAAATATAACTTATCGAAGACTTTGGAGTTATTTCTTCCAAACAATAGGAAATTGTAAAGAACACAATTTTAGTGACAGTTGCCTATCTTCAAACTAAAGTACTGACTGACATATTGGAAGTGTTGGGGACCGATGCATCCGAGATTGTATTCTACCAAAATTATGAATAAATAGTGAATGTTTTTGAAGAACCCACATTTTAAGGAATAGATCAGCACAAAGACCACACCACCCAATCAAATAAATTAAGATTGATTATCGAAGAAAGGAAGAAGGTAGGTGCTTTGTAATTTTTTTTATTTTGGTAAATAGATCAGTGATAAAAGTAGTCGTTTAAGGATAATATACGTTGTGTATTTTTTTATCATGATGATAATTGTGGTTAGGTTGTTTAAATATTTCATTGATAGAAGATTTATTAGTGCAAGTATTCAGAAAATGTGTCATTTCCTTTTACTCTTGTTTTAAGGAGGTTTCTGTATTTTCAAGATCAATGTGAAATACACCTTTTTCACATTACACTAAGTGGACTTTTAAAATTTTACAAATGAAAAATATTTGGGCAGCTAGATTTGTTTGGTATTGTTTTGAACTTCATTCAACTTTATGTCCTTGAATCTTATTTTGGGGGCTTGAGTACACCTGGCAATGTTCAGAAGTTACTCCTAGCTCTCCACTCAAAAATCACGAGTGCCAGGCCTGCGGACCATATATGATACTCAGGACCAAGCCTGGGTTATCCACATACAAGGCAAACTTTGTACCCACTTTGCTGTAGCTCTGGCCCTGGTATTTAACTTTGTCTATGATGTGGATTGAACAGGTATACATAATGACATTGATATTTTATTTAATCTTAGGAAAAATGGCATGGCATCAGAAAAAATTCCTGATACTAGGGAATTTCTTAATTCATGAATCTTAACTTCAAACAGGTAAGAAAGTTATTGAATAATACTATTAATTCAGGACTACATTTTGGCCAGGAGAAAGAAAACAAGCTTGGTGTTTTAGTTATTTTTGTGTAGTTTCTTTTGGAGACACCTTGAATTTTCAATTGAATTGAGATTTACTTAATTTTTAATTAAGTAAAATGGGATTTACTTAAAATTGGGAAGTATATATACAGAATGAATATTAAAAGTTTAACAATTGTAAATTTAGTTAAAAGCATTACAAGATACAATGTAGACTAAATTTTGTATTGTGATGAAATGAACATTTCCTTTCATATACACCTAAAAGGTTGTAAAATTTGAAGAGTAGTACTTGTATTGGTACATGAAATGAAAGACTTGAGTCCAGTAATAGAAAGGATTTATGAAGTGTTTTCTAAGTATTTTTATTTTGTTTTGATTTTGGGCCACACCCAGCTGCGCTCAGGGGTTACTCCTGGCTATCTGCTCAGAAATAGCTCCTGGCAGGCATGGGGGACCCTATGGGATGCCAGGAATTGAACCAACCACCTTAGGTCCTGGGTCGGCTGCTTGCAAGGCAAAAGCTTCTGCGCCATATCTCCGGCCCCAGTCTTTTCTAAGTATTAAAGAAATTGATTAGAGAATTCATGATGAGCCAACACTGCTTCAGCTATTTAACCAAAATGGGTGGTTTTACTCTGTAGTGTCTCTTTTTTTTGACTGACCAGAATTCCTGGAAAATTAACCTAATGTCACTGGGAATTGCCCATAGCGGGGGAAAAAAAGACATTATATGCACTGTGATGGTAGTTTTGGAATAAGGTGAAAGAAGGCCCAATTATGAAAAGTTGATTTGTGGTCTTATTTCTTTTTTTTTTGTGCTTTTGACCATATGATTTCCATTCATTGATTTTCAAAATTTCCTTGCCAGATCTCTTCCTCTTCTTTTTTCTTTACTACTTTTCTTCCCCTCCCCTTCCCTCTCCCCTTCCCCTTCCTCTATCCCTTTCCCTTTCTCTTCCCCTTTCCCTTTCCTTCCCTTCCCTTCCCTGTTTTGGGCCACACCAGGTGACACTCAGGGATAACTCCTGGCTATGCTCTCAGAAATTGCTCCTGGTTTGGAGGAACATATGAGAAGCCGGGGGATTGAACCATTTGCACTAGCACTTTATTTTGTTTTGAGACTATACCTAGCAGTGCTCAGGGATTACTCCTGGATCAGCATGCAGGGAACTGTCTCAGGTTCTGGGAAAAGTAGGATGTGTCAGGGAGCCAACCCAGGTTGTCAATATGCATGGCAAGTGCATCGCCTGCTATAGTATTGCTTAGGCCTCTGTTTACTTCATAACCGTTAGTTGTTTATTGAATTATGAGTAAATTTGTTTCAGTATATTAAAAGTTGGAAGAAAGAACAAAATGACATGACAATTTTGAAGAAAAAAAACATGCCTTATGTGTTGTACTGATGACTTGCTAAAGCTCTGGAACTGGATGAATATGAGGTAAATCTTACTCTTCGATGTTTTATTGGCTACTGAGACAAAAGTAAAATAGCAAACCCTGAGTTTATAGCATCAGGAGTCCTTCATGCCTGCAGTTTCTGTTATCCCTTTTGGGAAGGTTCTGTAGTTCTGCAAAGAAAGGATGAAGGGAGTTCCTTAATTATTCGATAGAGACTTATTGCCTATTATCCAAATGAAGGTTTTAAAGCAAAGGTTTCCTCATAGGTAAACTATAAATTATAACATATCAATGTGGAATTACTATTAATTATTAATGTTAATAATTTGGACTTTTCCCCACTCCCATTTGGAATGTTTTTGAGCAATTTTTATTGCTACCTTAATAGGTAAGGATTATATCAGACTAAGAACTGCCATCTTTAGTACTGATACGGTTTTTTTCTCATACACTAATCTGTATATAAGAGTCAAATATAAAAATTAGCAAAATTTTATATGAAATTAATAATACAAATAAAACTTTAAATTAGGAAAATTATGTCATGTTTATATGATAGAAAAGTAGATTTTTTTAATCCTTTACATTCAATAAGGAGCAATGAAGGAATAAAATATTGAAACAAGACAAATAGAAAGTTTATGGAGAAAGAAGTTCTTAGTAAGTCTAAGAATATTAGTATTTGTTTTATTTTAAATGCTTAGAAAGGTATGTTCATTTACTTACATTTTGTAATAAAATCTCATTAGTGTACCATTAGAAAATTTGTGATCCCTCAATGAACTGATTGAATGTTTTCGATCTTTATGCTGTTTTCCTGGGCAAAGAGCAAACATGAAATGGATACGACAGCTTCTCATACCATCTTCACCAAAGTTTGAGCACATTATGTGTCATTCTAGTCTTTTCATTCATTGTTTGTTAAATAGCCAGGCATAAGAGAGAAAACAAACTTAAAAACATTTTTTAAAATAAAAGATTTCATTGGAGGGAGCTACATCAGGCATGTTGATTGATTTGTCAGTACACTTGGATTCAATACTCAAAAGTTTGATTAGCATTAAGTACAGAACTGAAGATCCCATAATTAAGAATACATATTTAGTATCTTTAGATACGATGTGACATATTTAAGATGGATTGATGATATCAATTTTAGAAAATTTTAGGACATCAAAATATGTTGACTATCGCCTTATGTTCTATACACATTCTTTTGAGTATATATAAAATGGATTTTAGTGTCATCAAGCTTCTATACAGCAAATAAAACTATTTAAAATTATGCTGGTAAAACAATATTAATTATGGGCTGGAGTAATAGCACAGCTGTAGGGCATTTGCATTGTATGTAGCAACCTGGGAAAGACCCAGGTCTGATCCCTGGAAACCCTCAAGGCTTCCATGACTGATTTCTGAGTACAGCAGAAGTAACCCCTCAGTGCTCAGCCCAGTGAGCACTCAGCCCATTGTGGCCAAAAACCAAAACAAAAACCCAATCCCCCCCCCAAAAAAAATCTTATGAATTATTAGGAGTACCACCTATTACCCATTTATACAGTTAGACTTTAATTTGTTTCTCACTTTTGTTTCCCGAGACTTTATCAGTGTTTTTAAACGTCGTCAATGTGGTACTGCAGAATGTTACATTTTTGGTTAATGTATTCATCATTTACTGTTACTACTTTCCATTCTGTATTTTTCTCATTTCCTTAAGATTTTTATTACTAGTTTTCCTTAATTGATTTATGACTAATGTTTATTTTGTCATGATTTGATAATGACATACAATGACTTACCGTTACTTAAATCTTTTGTTTCAGTTTTTGTATAAATGTTTTGTATATTGAAATATAATTATATTTTGTTTTATGTCTGTAGGTTTTTTTGCGGGGTTGGTCACATCTGTCAGCACTTGGGTTACTCCTAGATTTGCACTTAAAGGCATTCCTGGCAGGCACAGGGTGACCATATAGGATGCCGGGAATTTGAACCACTGTCCAACTTCATGCAAGGCAAACACACTAGCATTGAGCAATCTCTCCAGCCCTGATTTTTTTATTTTTTTAAAGTACATTATTATACTTGTTATTTTGTTTGTTCACTTGTATATTACATACATAAAATTCACCTATGTTTGGGTTGTAAAATACTTTTGTCACAATTAAAAATTCTTAACATAGGGGTCATAAGCTAATAGTGGGGAGAGTGCTTGTCTTCTAGGGACTAAACAGGGTTTTATCTCCAGTATCCCTGTATAGTCTAAAGAAACTATCTGGAGAAAGTCCTGTCAGGTTTCAACCCCACCCAAGAAAATGCTCTCATAATAAATCAAATGTATTCGTCGTCTTAACTTTTGATAGTGTAAAATTACTGGAAATTTAATCATCTATTTCATGTAATTTCTTTTTCAGAATGTTCACTGTCTAGTAATATTTCTCTCAATGATTAAATTACTTTGCAAGTTGGAAAGAATTGAGTTTCTTCTATGCAAGACACCAATTAGAAGATCTTTTTAAAATAGATTCTTCCATGAAAGTGCAAGGTATGTCTTGGTTAATAAAATTGTTACTTTGGGATAATTACAAACAGATCACAAAATCTTATATAAAGCATTTCCTGTATCAGTAACTTAATAATTAGTTATATGAAACATTTTTGCATAATTTAATAGGATTTTATTGAAATAATTAAATTATAGCTTTTCCCACTTATAATTTATAGGAACAATATAAGCAAACAAGAAGCTCTCGATCTTTATGAGAAATCTTAATTGCAATTAGTAATTTTGTTTTTATAATTGAAAATTGTGATTGTAATTCCTGTAATTTTACTTCTAAAAGTATAGATGGTCACGGCAAGTGCAAGATTTAAATTACTGTGTATTTAATCAATTAATATCATGATATAATTTATATTTGATTTTTGTTTAGTGGAACATAGAAACCATCTTTGTCTTTGGTCTGTAACAGGTGTTGCTTTTGCCCATGCTCCTGATTGCACAGTAAGGGATCAAATCGGATGGTGTTTTTAAGACAATATGGGTGCCTGGTATTGAAGCAGGGTCAACCATGTATAAACCAAGCACCAGAACTAGTCCAAACAATGTCTAAATCTCCAAAATTTTACTTATTTATTTTTGTTTTTGGATCACACCCGGCGGTGCTCAGGAGTGACTTCTGGCTCTGCGCTCAGAAGTCACCCCTGGCAGGCATGGGGGACCACATGGGATGCTGGGATTCAAACCGGGTTCTGTCCTGTGTTAGCTGCATGAAAGGCAAATGCCTTTCTGCTGTGCTATGGCTTGGACCGTACTATGCCAACATTTTATATGCAAGTGAATCAGTTGCATCTGGTGAGAGATATGCACACTAGTAGTCCTTTTTCAAAATAAAATTTTAATTGAATCGCCACAAGAAAAAGTTAACCATACAGTATTTATTACCCATTTCTGCACTGGTGCACGATTCCCTCCACCACTGTCCCCATTTTCCTTCATGCTGCACCCACTGCCATCCTCCCCAGCCTATATTAGATTTTCATCTCTGCTCCCTTTTATCCCTTCTTCTCTCCTTCCCTCCCGCCCACCGCTTCCCTTCACTCTTCACCTCCCCCTTCAACATCCCTCTCCCTTCCTCATCACATATTAGCACTTGAGCAGTATTCTCATCCCCAAATACCTTTTAAAAGTAGTGGTAATTTGCGCCACATCAAGATGAATTTACACCGTACTCCTTCCTGAGTGTGCTTGGCACACTCTTGGCAGTGTTCAGGAACTATATATGGTACACAGGATCAAACATTGTTGGTCCACATCTAAGTGTACTGGCTACTGAGTATATTTTAATGAAGATAATAGTTGATATTTTTGTTCAGATCAGCATTTTGTAATACAGACTGAATAAAATAATGTTTATTCTGTATGTTATCTTAAAAATGGGTCGATTTTGATTTCTTTGTTACCTGTTACATATTTAATATGGACATTTTATTAAATTTGTTTTATATACACACCAGTATACCTGATAAGTGAGTTTGTGTCCTGAATTTCAGTTATAAATAAGTTTCTTATATTTTGATGAATCAAACCTGGTAGATATTGGGATAGATCCCCTGGCCCTTGCATGCAGACCATTATTCTTTGTCCTTTTAGCCATACCTATGGATTCTTGGTTAGTTGTTTCTGAGTTATATTTTTATTCCCACAAGTCTATTCATTTATTCTGTGCAATTTACTTTTAAGTTATACTTTAATACACAAGTTAGAATTGTGTTAGTAAATAAATCTCTAGAAACCTTATGTTGAAATCGAAGTAAGCATTACAGTTTTCAAATTAGAGCCACCGGAAAGGCCATAATAAACTTTTTGTTTGTTTGTTTTTGGTTTTTGGACCACACCCGGCGGTGCTCAGGGGTTACTCCTGGCTGTCTGCTCAGAAATAGCGCCTGGCAGACATGGGGGACCATATGGAAAACCGGGATTCAAACCAACCACCTTTGGTCCTGGATCGGCTTTTTGCAAGGCAGACACCGCTGTGCTATCTCTCCGGGCCCCTCCATAATAATTTTTGATGATGGATAATGATGCATAGAGATTTTGATAGTACATTTTATGTTTTGAAAAGATTTATGTGCAATACATTGGAATTTTGGTGCACATGTTGACATGTAACCATAACATTTCATTCAGTAAAAACTACATTGTTTTACCAGGAAAAAGTGTAAAATAAGGATACTTTAAAAAGTAGAAGTGGACTGAGGGAAGGAAAACATGATTATTTCAAAATGCACATGCACACACACATATATATAGTAAGCATATTTTTCATTATTTTAGGCTATTAGAACATGTTTCCAGTATAGTGTTACTAATATAACTTTAGGAATAAGGTGCTGACATTTTTTATTTTCATTTGTAATTTCTGTTCAGGCATGACCACGTGGATGAGAGGATGCTGGACACCTTCTACAGTGGTGCCTTTTCAGCATCGCTTCAGTGCTCATTTCTTCCTTCTGGACTTTTTGTATTGGTATCTGAAAGGAAAGATCCTTTATAGATGTGCTATAAATTAGTTAAGAGAAGTGACCTGCTTTCTGTCAAGTAACTCTGGAATCTTGAGTACTTTTCTCTGCTTTCCCATGTGTTTAATGGCATTTCCCCCATGTCTATTTGTACTTTAGAAAGGGTGGTGTTTTGATTTGGTAAATGACATGATTGCAGCCATCTGTGTACCATGGTATGCTTAGATAATTGGCAAATGCTCACATATATTCAGTACATCTACTTGTGGTACCATTTCATGACAACTTTTTCTGGTTTGAATTATAGTCAGAAAATGCAGATTTGAAAAAGTTCTCATGATCATCTGAGATCTTGATCATCAAGTTTCCGTATTGCCTCCAGTTGGTTAAATGAGGCACTCCACCTTTATTCCAATCCCTATAATTGATACTACTCAAGATTATTATCTGAGTTTGATTGTACTTAAACTCATACTAGTGAATAAAAGACATGTATGTCATCACAACTGAATTTATCATCTAGGCTTCACAAAACACAGGGTTTTCAATAGTACATAGAAATTGTCACTACAAATGATTAGATGGTAACAAGAAACTGTTCATGCATCCTACATAATCTATTTCTGTATCCTAGTACTGCTTATGTATGTGATCATAGTTAATAATTTTTCCAAGTGCATGTTTATGTGAAATTCATTTTGCAAGTGTGTTATTCTAAAAATGTTTACCAATAAGTTGTGAACATGTTTTCTAATCAATAAATACTTATGCAAGGTTTCAGTGGATTGAAATTATTGTTTGTAGCTTAATGTTATAATTTTGAAAGGTAGGTTACACTTTGCTCAAGGCTGAATATAAAGGTTGAATATATGTTAATATATGAATTTATAATTCTATAAAATAGGTTCCTAGATTCAGCATGATTGGGTCACTGGTTGTGCATACTTTGCCAATAACAATGTCCTTTACTTTGTGGCTCTAAACAGTCAAGTTTCTTCAAAGAACTATCTCTTTTATTTTTAATTTTTTTATTTCTTTTTTTGTTTTTTGGGGCCACACCTGTTTGCTCAGGGGTTACTCCTGGCTAAGTGCTCAGAAATTGCCCCTGGCTTGGGGGGACCATAGGGGATGCTGGGAGATCGAATCATGGTCCTTCCTTGGCTAGCGCTTGCAAGGCAGACACTGACGTCTAGCGCCACCTCACCGGCCCCAGAAGTATCTTTCTTAAAGGATGAGATACTAGTGAACATATAAGGACAGACTAATTTAATGAAATCAAGCTTTGTGTTCCACCAGGCCTTTTATTAGTTTATTATCAGTTTAATTTAACAAATGATGAGTAACTGTGAACAATATTAACTGAAACATTTGATGTTTTTATATTTCATCAAAAAACTGTTAATGATCTTTTGGCAGAGAGAGTTTTATATATAGTCTTAGTCATTAGATCCATTTAATAGATACTTTTGAAAGAATTTACATAGTGAGTTACACAGCAGGCATGTTAAAGAAAATGTGCAATTGAACAGAAACTGAGGTAATCCACCATGGATTAGGGAATGTTATCACTGAACCAATTGGAATTCAATACCCAGTATCCTACATATTCCCCCTAACTTTGAAAGTGTAATCTCAGAACTCAAAGTCAGGTGTAAATGGTGTCCCCCCAGGCGTGACCTTCAACAAACCTAAGGAAACAAAAGAAGGCAGAAAATTGGTTTAAATTTATGATCAACTTAAAATTTTGTTACAATGATATAGCATTGAAATTTTGTGAATTGTTTGGTTATCTTTTTTGGCCTTATGAATAAATTCATTCATTCATGCCTTTTAAATGAGTGATATATTTTCTTTTTTAGTTTTTGTTTGTTTGGCTTTTGGGTCACACCCAGCAGCGCTGAGGGTTTCCTCCTGGCTCTGTGCTCAGAAATCGCTCCTAGCAGGCTCGGGGGGGATCATATGGGATGCTGGGATTTGAACAACTGTCCTACATGCAGGGACCTCCATGCTATCTCTCCGGCCCCATGTTTTTCTTTTTAGGTTTTCTTCAGTTACTATGAATACAATTGTTTCAAACTTAATTAGGATTTCTCAAAGTTCATTATTAATAGTTAATGAGGAAGAATTATTTATAAATCAATCAATATAAATACATTTGATTCATGTAAATTATTACATGCGGTTTTTCTTTTAGAAAATGGATGGATATTTAGGAAGATTATAACAAAATGGTAATAATTCTTGTAATCATTTTATGCATTTCATACAGCATTTTATGCATTTATCATAGAATTTAATTTGCATATACTTTGGGTCATTTTACTGCTTTTCAGGGGTTTGCATAGTTATGTTTCTCATCAATCTATTAATTTTTATGTTGTTTTAATGGATTTTCAATGTTCCATTCTTTTTCAAAATGTTTTCAATACCTTTATGGTGTATGCTTATATTTATTTTTCACTGTATTTTAATAAAATACACCTTTAAATTAATAGAAAATTACTACATTTTTAGCATTGATGGATCATTATCTTCAGAGTGAATAATACAGAGAAGAAATAAGTAAGTGAAATGTCAGATGATCAGAGACCTAGAAACTGATCTAAGGACAAGGACTAGAAATCTGGGATGCTAGTAAATAGTTTCCATAGAAGCAATTAATAAATTTTATTTTTCTAATACTATACATATATTGTGATTTTTTGTTACATAGGCTTTAATAGCGGTTTGTACTTTGGTGAGAAGAGGTGATTTTGAAATTTTTATTACTTGACAATGATAGAAGACAATTTCAGTTTCAGGAGCCCTTGAAATTGATCACTGGAATTGCATGGTTTCTTAAGCAGCACTAAGACTGCCCTCAGAGAAATCCTGATCAACACCTGCATGTTTCAGAAAAAATAATCCAGATCCTTAGTTTCCTTGACTTCATTATGTGTGATGGGGTGATGGTACTACCATCATCATTCATGATGGTTATAGGCACAGGTTACAATAGGTTATCACTCAGGTTTTATCACTCAGGCATTGGCAGGCCTTGGCGACCATTTTAGAGTTCAGGGTTTGATCTGAGGGATTCTCAGACAAGAAAAGGACCCTAGCTAATTACTACTCTCTCTCTCCAGCCCTCTGGATTCTTTAGAGAAAAAAAAAATATATATATATATATATTTTCTTTTTATAGGCATATATACCTAGCTATGTAGATATGCCTACACAGTTAAAGCAGACATTCTTCAAAAAAACTGTTGTATCATTCTAAATATACAGATTTTTTGGGGGGCTTTATTTGGTCACATCCAACAGAGCTCAGAGGTTACTCCTGGCTCTACACTTAGTAATTGCTCCTGGCAGGCTCAGGGGGAGAAAACCATATGGAATACTAGGACTTGAACCACCATCCTTCAGCATCTATGGCAAACACCCTATCGCTGTGCTATCTCTCAGGCCCCATTAAACAGATTTTTCATGAATTGACACTTAATTTCCATACATCACTTTCTTATCTATTTGACATTTTTAAGTATTATTAAAAATGACTTTCCTTTTTGTTAAACATTTCTTATAAGTTTAGTTGTATAAATGCTTAATTGTTAGGGCTATGATCTTCTGGATTGCTGAGAAATACTGTCTGAGGATGGATGGGAGACTCATTTCAAATGTCGTTCTGAGGTCCAGATTAGTAATCTCATCAGACAAATTTGACTCTTGAATTTTGAGTCTAATTTTGCTTTGAAAAAATTTTTTTGCACGTATGCTTTACTTTCCAATTCTATGAAGCAGTATACATTTGATAAGTTGACCTACCTACCCATGTCTTGTTTTCTTTTCATTTAAGCAAAATACAAATAGATTTTCATTAGAGAAATTAGTATTAGAAGATGGTCCATATTGATAAAGCCTATTTAATTCTGCGTTTTTAATATTGCTTATTTTCTTAAATGTTTCTGTTTTCTGGGGAATAAGAAAATGGAAAGTAGTCCTGTATTTCAACGAATAATGGTAAGTTTATAAGAACATTTCTAATAGAAGTTCATATTAGACTTTTTCAAATATTGATGATGAATTTTTTGTTTACAGTGATTTACTGTATAATTCTTCATATTATATTCTGGTTAGTGTCTTATAATACTGTTTAAACTAAATTTTCAATGTACTGTTATAGTATGTTAGAATAGACAACTGTTTTGGATGTAGTTGAGTATGTTGTCTTGATCTTGTCATGGATGCATGCAGTCTGTCTTGATTCTCTCTCACTGCATATGGTCTCCTGAGTAATGATCAGATTGTACTCTGGACAGGACTAATATCTAGCAATGATTAGTGGGCCCTAAAATAATATAGAAAGGGAAATAACAAATTTATAGTGTTTCCTGAAAGCTAGTAACATATTGATCTCTGTTCACTATAATTTTACAGTGTAGTGTTTAAGCTTTACACTTTTATTGCATTACTGTTGTATTAACTTAATTAACTAACTAATGGATATTTACTATATTGATATATAGCTACTATATATAGTTATATAGCAATAGTAAGTTATGCAGATTTGTATCATGCAAAAGTTTTATCATTGGCATTGTCAAAATAAATTTCCTTATTTAATTGATAAAATATTGTTTATTATTTTTAATAGCCACCACTATACAGTAAAAGATTCATATTGAAATATACCATGCTAGGTATAATACGGGTCTGAGTAATATATTTATAGGCTCATTTCCTCAGAGTCAGTGAAAAACCTTGCATTTATCTGTTTTTGGTAGTTAATCTTCTGAAATTATCTTTGAAAATGCTGTTTTTGAGTTTTACAAGATGAATGGAGACCCCATTATATTCAAGAAACTCCTGGTATTACCTTTTATGGAGAAGGCCTGTGAAATGTATTGTTTTTATTAATACTAATATCTACAATGGATTGTTAATATTGTGTCACTTGCCTGATTGTGAATTTTAAAATTGATGTTCCATATGCATGCCTATATAAGAATATTTGCATAAGGAAGGGCCAGAGCGATAGCACAGTGGTGGGGCATTTGCCTTGCATGTGGCTCACCCAGGACAGATGTAGGTTTGATTCCCCGCAACCCATATAGCAACCCATATGGTCTCCCAAGCCAGGAGTAATCCCTTAGCATCACCAAGTATGCCCCAAAACAAGAAAAAAACAAAAAACAAAAAAATATTTGCTTAAGGAAAATATCTTCATGGCATATTGTGTCCTGAATCTTGTTTTTTTTTTCCTGAGAAATACTAATTAAAACTTGTTAAGATATAAAGATTTTGCATTCTCATACTAAAAGAGTATCTTAAGATTTCTATTTATTTCTTGCAATTAGTTCTGAAAGGAGGCTACCTGCAGTGGAAAATGGACCATCATTTATTATTGGTTATACTTGGGAAATGTATACCAAGTGTGGGTCCAGTCACATCACTGTTTCTCTGAAGATTTCTGGTGGTAAGCATTCTTGATTCTGTGTTTCGATTTTCATAGGCAGTAAGGATTGATTCAGTCCTCTGTTCATCCTGGTAAGGTTTCACTAAATTGCTTGATATTGTGATAGTACTCATCTCTTAGAGCTTTATGGTTGTCTTAAGCTAGGGCTTTTTCTGGACCTCACAGTGAATGCTATTAGGTCCTTAAATCACCTACCTACCCACCTTCTCAGTGTAGATACTAGTCAAGAAAGTTCGCTCTCTGAACTTGCTGGATCGATGATGATTACTTCTCTCAAACACATTTCTTAGAAGTCTGAACAAAATGAGTGAGAACTCAATGTCGCAGTTCTCCTCATAGCTGAGGTCCAGCAAGATATTGAAAATGGACAGTAACTGCAGTTGCCCTTGGATTACCCCTTTTGAGTGTCTCAACTAGTAGTCAGTGGACAATATAGTCATTTCATGATAAGGAAATGAATATCTCTGGTGAGGTGAATGCTGGCAGATCTCATTGAAGACTTGTCCTTGACAACAGGCCTTTTTGTTGAGGGAAGTGCATAGAGAGAGAGATCATCACTTGGCCAGGGATATCTAACCAGGGGTGCGTGTTTCACACCAGAGAGCAGCTTTATCACTTGAGTGTACACTTTGTACCCTCTGTGAAATGCTGAATATTCTGAAACAGTTAGGCATGGTTCAAAGATTTTACTCCTAAACTATCAGTAACTTCAGCTTCACCTATCTCCGTGATTCCTTGCATGATATCTATGGTGAAGTCTCCTTGGGCTCTTTTCAATAGAATAAATTAAAGTTCCTATATACATGTGGTCAGAATTGTCATGTTTCCTGAGTTTATGTCCTTCCATGT
The DNA here is from genome assembly GCF_024139225.1 of Suncus etruscus. NCBI lineage: Eukaryota > Metazoa > Chordata > Mammalia > Eulipotyphla > Soricidae > Suncus > Suncus etruscus. The sequence goes on along the minus strand of NC_064858.1, from coordinate 555,667 downwards.
GATTCATTAGGACTAAATTTTGACATTGGTCTCTAGGCAAAGAAGTTATTTTCTTTTTTCTACTCAATGTCTCCTGATCAAGTAAATTACCTCTGGGAGTAGATGTTAGGCTTATGTTACTCTGTCACTCTCTTTTGGTTTATATCAACTTAATATGGTGTTTTTTGTGTTACTCTGACAACTTGTAGTTGAATTTCTTCATTACATTAGATTCCATTGCCTTATCTACTGTTGGATATCTCAGGTGTGGATATCTCATGTCTTTAAATTTGAATATTGGCAGCCCTTATAGAGACTAAAATAACTCTGAGAAGTGTTTTATTCATCCCAGTTAGAGAATCCATACTGTCAATTTAGGGTCATTTACTAGTCAGATTTCTTTATGGAAAACTGTCATGTGTTTCCTGGGACATGTACATTTCATATGATATTGATCTTTGAAAATCATTAATTGTGTTTACCCCTAGTGTGTCTAACCCTCAGATATATATGATAAGATTACCCATATCCTGCTGGATTTACATTTACAAAGCCATTCTCTTAAGTGAGTCCAGGAATGAAACAAACAAGTATGAGTTCTCATATTTTTCTTCTTTTGGAATATTGTTGACCTTGTCATGATGGCATTTCAGCATTAATGCCTGGTAGCACTATGGTAGAAATTAATAGCATTTTAACCTGGGTCATTATGGGTACAGATAGACATTTAATTTCATGATATGTAGTACATCAATCATGCTATGACTGACATTTGTAAGCAGTATGAATTCTCGCAAGTTTCTGTTTTTTTTTTGTTTTGTTTTTGTTTTTTTGTTTTTTTTGGGCCACACCCGGTGGTGCTCAGGGGTTACTCCTAGCTGTCTGCTCAGAAATAGCTCCTGGCAGGCACGGGGGACCATATGGGACACCGGGATTCGAACGAACCACCTTTGGTCCTGGGTCGGCTGCTTGCAAGGCAAACGCCGCTGTGCTATCTCTCCGGGCCCTTCTGTTTGTTTTTAACATTAACATGTATCCTCTTGTTCTGCCCTTTAGATTTCTGCTCTGCAGTCATTCTACCTAAGTTCTGTTACATTTTCACCTGTCGCATTGTGGGCTGTCTTAATCCCTCTTGTCTGTGTTGGAGAATTTGAGGTTATAAGAGAGGAATTTGGCCATAATTTTAGGTTGGTTGTTCCATCTGTGTATAATGTACTTGATTTGTATTATGTTTACCTTTGGTTTACTTAGCTACACATCTTTGCCTAAATAAAATAGATTGCAGAGTATATATTCATGGTAGTTGCAGGTCTCAGAATTTCTATGGTTTGTGTCCACTTATCAGATGGTGCCTGCTATCTTGAATGAAAGATGACCCGAAACACCAATGAATGTGCAGAATATATCTTGGTGGATTAACCAGAGTATGATACAAGATAGATTCCAGACAAATTAAGATACTCATTGGTAAGTGTTCCTCACTTCCCTGATGAATCCTACTGTGTAAAATTTTGCAGAACTGATTGACTGGTTACCATTTCACATGTCCCTTGAAGATCATTTATTTGGGGTTTGTAATGTATAACACATCAAAGTGGGCTTTGATGTACCTCGTTCCTGTTTAGTCATCGACATCTTATATTGTCCCTCTAACCTGTCAAGATTTATTTTTATCCCAGAGCCAGGAGTAACCCTTGATCATCACTGAGTTTGGCCCCAAAGTTATAAAACATAAGATCTTGGGTTTATGTGTTAGAGTGTATGGACTCTAACCTAGTTCTTAGGAATATCTCTAGATATTTAAATGCCTTTAAAATTTTGAGACCATTTATTAAATAGAGCCATTCCTCTATAGAGATAAAAGTGAAGGTGACAAACTCCCTGAGTTTCTTGGATTGATTATGATTTATTTCCTCAAAATCATTCCTTGGAAATCTGACCAAACTGAGTGAGAACTCAGTCTTGCAATTCTCCTTGTAGCTGAGGTCAAGCAAGTTCTTTCAAATGGAATGACATGAATGTGCCAGATATTTACCTGGCTAAATATGGTGACCTCTGAGGCTTCCCTTTTCTAGTGTCTTTTAACACATCGTCATTGGACTCAATGAATAGTAGAAGATGGGTGTTTCCTGCTGAGTTGTTAGTTACTGTCCTGTGATTCAAACAGTGAGCTTTCTGTCTCAGTTTCATCTGCCTATATAATGTTCTTGCATTTTGTCCATTTTAGAGTGTGCCCCAGTATCTATATAATCCCCATACCATTGAGGAGATGAAATTTCTTGAATAATTATTTTAGTTTCAAAACATTTTTGATATGCTTAAGTATTAAAGCTAATGGTTTTGTTTGTTTGTTTGTTTTGGGGCCACACCCATTTGATGCTCAGGGGTTACTCCTGGCTATGTGCTTAGAAATCACTCCTGGCTTGGGGGAACCATATGGGACGCCGGGGGATTGAACCGCAGTCCATCCTACGCTAGCGCTTGCAAGGCAGACACCTTACCTCTAGCGCCACCTTCCCGGCCCCAGGTAATGTTTTTTCTTGGTGTTTAGTCAATAAGAATATTCCTCTTTTGTCCATTCCTACTGCACTGGGGTTCCATTGGATGTAGTGATTTTTTTTGCTTTTCTCTATGTTGATAAATAGTTTATATGATTTTTCTCTTTGTGATTATTTTTTGTAAACTAATACTTGAGCAATTCTTTTTGCCTAATGAGTCCACTCTGGTGGATGTAGGTAGCAAAGAAGATGACTTTTCTTATCTCTATAACAATGTCAGTGACTTTGGCATTGAGGACTCATACTGTTCTCATAGGTTTTTGGGTTTTTTGTTTGTTTTTTTCCTTTTTTATTGTTTTTTGGGCCTCACCCAGCAGCGATCAGTTGTTACTCCTGGCCCGGCACTCGAAACCATTCCTGGCAGGCTTGGACTATATTAGATGCCGGGACTGAACCTCCCAAGTCAGCACATGCAAGGCAAATACACTGTTGCTGTGCTATCAGTCCAGCCCCCTATTCTGCCTTCTTGAATTTCCTGGTTGATGATAATTCCTTCTTAGCACTTCATTTATCTAGGACAAGTAACCATATAGCCTAAAATAATCATAGTTTCCTTTAGTATAGGGGTCTCAAACTGCAGGAGGCAATGTCGGGGTGATCCTTGAGTGCAAAATCAGTAGTAAGCCTTGAACATTGGGGGGGGGTTTGACCCAAACAACTAAAACAAAACAAAACAAGATTCCTCTAGAGCAGGGCCACAAAATGTTGTACGGAGGGTCATTTGCGGCCCGCAGGCTGCAAGTTTGAGACCCCAGCTTTAGTGGGTTTTGAAGGTTAACCTCTTAAAGTATGTAGTTAGTGGACTTGAATGAATTGTTTAATAGATGACTTGATAGTCCATGTATTCATACATAGCATGGAGACCTAGTTTTGCATGAATGGCAATTCCAATTTTTACAGCATTCTAGTACAAAGAATGTATTCTACATCCCTGCTAGAGAGGTTGCTTTTGGATAATAACAAAAGCATGTGCTTGAGAAATCTTGATCATACGATGTGAGTTAATGCATGAGGTAATGTTTGTCCTGAGGTAGTTGGACCTAAGTATTAAGTTATCTCTCCTAAGCACAAGGATATGATAAACAATGTTTTACCTCCCTGTGTATTTCTTACAGTGGACATGGTGGGGTCTACCCCAGTTGTAAAAAAATCTGAAACTATGGACTATTGGTTAAAAATGAAAATGTCAAGTTTTTATGTATTTATGTTAAGAGCTGCTAATCTTTCTTCTTTGAAGTGAACTATTATGATAAAATTTTGTCCCTGATGTTTAGCAAATGATTATCCTATTCTTTGCACCAACTCAACACTCAATCCAGTAGATAGATTTTATAGTAGATGGATTGTGTGTATACCTTTTAGGTGAGGTTGTGTACATCATTATGAGTCTGATAACAAGTGATTAGGCATTAAGAAGTCTATTTGGGTCCATAGCTCATGATACATTCTGTCATACTATTGTAGTTAGGAATATAATTTCTGCAGGGTTCTATGATCATGCCTTCACTTGAATCATTTTGATTCATTTCCACTTCAGGTGGAATCACCCAAAATGTGACCTACTTACCACAGAGTCATCTCCTGTTCTTGATACCCTATTGGAAACTTTTATTTGTTGGTATCTGTGAGGTATGTGCCCTCAATGGTAATCTCTAGATTGGTGGATACTTTCTTTTTCTTAGCACCCTATATGGTGGTATCCTTTCATTTGTATTCCTCTGAAAAGGTTATACTTGAATCTGTGCTTGAATCTTCTTATGTGCTGCATTGCTTACAATTGCAAGCAGTATGAGTTCTCTAGAATTACAGTTTTCTGGAATTGATTTGGACCCTTTCTTACATTGAGAAATTCTGTCTTTTAGAATGCTATATTGTTTTGATCTGTGCCAGTCTGGGTGTACAGATAGCCACTTGAAGTCTTATCTTTAATTGTGCAATAAGGCAGAGCTGCAGGTAAGGACTCCTATTATTTCCATTCTCGCCTATGTATACCAGGATTTATATAAAACGATCTGAAGCATAAGCCATGCCCACCTCTAAGTTGTTTGATTATAACAACTGTAATTTGCATTATGTTTAGCTCCATACTATGCTTCAAAATAGCCTCAGCTATTGTGAAATAAAAGTCAGCTGCCTGAAGGACTGGTGCTGTCACGATTTCTAAAACTGATGTGCCTGTAATTGGTTTCCACTTAGGTATAATCTGTCTGCTTGTTTACCTGCTACTGCAGATATGGCTTACTTCATTGACTAAAGCTGGCTTCTCTAGCTTGGGAATTTCTCATTTGATAAGCATTCCTTGCTACTCTTGTTGTTTTCAAAAGTTTTCAGAATTTTCTTGTGTGGTAGGAACATTTGTATTCAATTAATATTGGTTTTCTCTTTTTTTTGAGAAAATAGACTTGCCCTGTTTGTATATTCAAATTTTTCATAGGCACCTAATAAACCACCTTTCTGTATAAGCAGATAAAGATCTAGATGATAGTCTTCTGTTATTGTTGGTTTGATTATGACTCCTTTAAAATTACTCTTTGGAAATCTGAACCAAGTGAATGAGAATTCAATACATTCTTCTATTAGATGAGTTCCAGCAACTTCTTTGAATGGGGACAATAGCTGTGAGTTAGATTGTTTTCTTGGTGTCTTTTGACCTTTGGGACTTCCTCTTTGCAATATCTCTTAATATGGATTAAGTGGATTCATGGAATGAGAGGGTAATGGATATCTCTTGTTGATGGTGTTGGTTGTGGTCCTGTTTGAAGTGACATTGACGTTGACATTGACATTGTTCCTATATTTGACAATGACGATGCTACTTACTAAGGGAGTTCTACCAAAGGGAGCGCTGATAACAGTTCAGACAGTGAATTTCTAATATCTATACAGAGAGGCTATGCTTAATAATTAACTAGGTTTTTAATGGCATACTGTAGTCTCAAGGCAATTGGCTTTGAATAGTAGTAGTATTGAGTTTATAGACGAGAGATCAGATTGACCCTTTTGTTGTTTCCCGTGCTTCCGTGATTCCTGAGAAAATGACCATGGTGGAATTCTATACAGCTTTGTAAAATTCAAAAGCCTTAAGGATCATGTATCTTAGAAGAAAATGTCATTTTATAATGTTCCTATAGTTTTTTAATGTTCGCATAGTTTACTAATGTTGCCTTAGGTACACACGTGCACACACACATATATGTTTATGTTTCTGAGGTTCTTGCTCATGTATTCAAAGGTTTGACTTAAACCCTCAGGTTCCAGAATTTCCAAGGAATTGTCATAGATAAAGACTTCCTTAACATGTCCTTTATTATTTGCGTTCTGTATGAGTTCTCATGTTTTGGTGCCTATCAACCTGATATTCTTCTTCTTTTTTTTTGGGGGGGGGTTTGGGCCACACTTGTTTGATGCTCAGGGGTTAGTCCTGGTTAAGCACTCAGACATTGCCCCTGGTTCGGGGGGACCATATGGGACTCGGGGGGATCGAACTAGCGCCACCACGCCGGCCCCCCAACCTGACATTCTTGATCATTTATTTATTCCTGCCTGACAGAATATAGGAAAATTACTATGTTTTAAGTTTTGTTTGTTTGATTTTTGCTTTTTGGGCCACACCTGGTATAAAATGAGAACTCAATATTTCTTTGAAAACGTTTGGCAATCATGTGTCCCTTCTCATTTTCCTATTGGAGTGTCTTGATGACACTCACAAGTACCATGTATCATGATAGACTTGAGGTTACAAATTGTGGTGGTTGACATTTTGCCCTTAAAGTTGATGGCATGGCAAGTATGTACCCTTTAGGCCGCAGGGGTCCTCAAACTTTTTAAACGGGGCCAGTTCACTGTCCCTCAGACCATTGGAGGGTCTGACTATAGTAAAAAGAAAACTTATGAATGAATTCTTATGCACACTGCATATATCTTATTTTGCAATGAAGAAACAAAACAGATAAAATTCAATATGTGACCCGTGGGCCATAGTTTGAGGACCACTGCTTTAGGGGAATCTATCCTAGATGTTGTTTCTAGTACCTCATCAGGGAATTTCTAGAATTTATCAAAATAATCTGTTTGACAAGTGTTCAATTAAATGAGTAAGTGTTGGTCATGAGTGAGTTGATTCTAAGTATTAACCTTGGACTTATTTTGAGGATATTGCTATAGTTGCTTCAGTTTCATCTGCCGGTGTACATTTGGTTAGTCCCCAATTATTTCATTAGCTGACTGGGGCTGTTGAGTTAGCTAGGGAGATCATTTCTGTTGTCTGCTTTGGGTTGTGGAATCTGTTTTCTTGAGGTTACCTACGGTGGAATCTTGTATAAAGGACTCATACTGCTCTATGTTGCACCTATTCATCCATGATTGGCAGAAGACATAACCTAGCGTTCCTACCAAATAAGTTGTCACAGTGCTTACTGTTTCACTTTCTATTTGTTCAAAGACATTGGCCTTCCCCAGGGAAAGTTTTTGCGTCTCTTGTGCTCATGCCCAGATTTTATGTGTTCTGATTTTTGTGTACAATTTCCAGGTGAGATGTCTCTCCAACATACATTTGTGACAAGAAGAGTTCCCTTGTATTGCAAGAAAGGAAACTGGTTGGCATCTGTCAAGTGGGGCCCTGATGCTATTGGTCTGTGGCCATGTCTGGAATGTAAGTGAACCTAGTTTCCATGAATGTAGCCACTTTCCCCCTTTTCAACTCTTGAAGAATGCTTAGCAACACCTTCCCCTGGGATATGGGCAATGCAATTGTGGCTCTTCTGGCAGGCAGCCTCTCCACTGTGCTTGGAACGATGATGATATCTTGGAAAAGCTGAATAATGTGAGTGAGAACTCTAACCGCAGCATTCTCAAACTATCTGAAGTCCAGCACATGGTTAGCACTAGAATTGGTAGTCATGAGGGATAGCCCCTCTCCCCCAAGTTACTTGCACACACTGCCACATGCGATCTCAGTTGAAGATCTCTGGTCCTCTCAAGTCTCAACTCTGTTGGGTTTAGGAGTATATATCAAATGTGTGTGCGTATAAGCCATGGAACATCATAGTCCAGAGATCCAAATATTGTCATTCTGTTGTCTCAATTCAAATTTTTTGTTTTAAATGTGGATACCAGTTATGCTCAGAATCACTACTGGCATTAGGAACTATATGGGGTGCTCAGATTCATAATGCATGCAAAGAAAGTGTTTCACGTTTTATACCTCCTTATTCCAAAAAGAGAATCCCCACTGCTGTCATTCTTAATCATGAGGTCCAGCATGGGTCTGCACTTATCCCTAACTGTCCCAGAGCTTTGTTTTTTCTCAAGAGATTTTCAATTATGTGCATCCTTGTCCTTAAATCTAAATATAACCTTTTTCTGAGGATTTTATTGGCATTAGTTGATCATTTAGTACTAATAGAGCAGCGTCCTTTTCTGGTGTTGCGCACTGTGGAGAAGTGACCTAGATCTTGAAATTGGTGCTGTTGTGGCAGGTAACCATTGGCTGTGTTTTGTACTCATTAGCTTTTTGTGTTTGTCTAGTTTTGTTAATCAGATATTAGGCTCCCTTCTATGGAATAGGAGAAGTGTGAGATGTGTTTGTAGAGAACATGCTTGGATTATGGAATTTATATTTTTCCACAGGACTGGTGTGGTGCTCTCTGTAGTAGGATTTGGGTGAGAGGATCTAGTTATGGCTGTTTTTGGTTATTATCCTGACAGGTTCCCCAGTAAATAAGATAGATGACTGTGGGTCAGGTGCTAAGGACTGCAAATAGTACTACTTAAGGTCCATGTAGTAAAACTCTGTGGCTCGGGTAGACTGAGTCTGTCTTATCTAGGGAGCACTACTTGAATTACTTCAATTCTCAGGCCCTTGTAAGTTGGTTGGTTCATGTTTAGTTCTCCTTGGCCTTCTGTCAACACCTGTCACTCAGTGGGCATGCATTAGTTAACCACATGATGCTTGCTACTCCCAGAATGAGTGAGTATCCATCTGGGCTGAGATCCCTATTTAGAACACTTGTTGACCTTGCAGCCCTTGACATACCATTATAGCTCATTAAATAGAACTCCTGATATAGTTCTAACCCAGAAACACTTTTCATCAATACCATTTTGAATTGGGTTGCTGTTGTTCCCTCATTAGTTATGTTAGCTCAAGGATATTTGAGGAGAATTTCTAGAGTATTTGGGTGTATCATTTGTGCTGCTTTGATGGCCTGTGATTTGAAACATTCCAGAAATTGGTTTGACATTCTTGGATAGAAATTCTTTTATTCTCTGTTGGTGCTTGTGTCTGGTTTGGTCTGATCCCATGATATTTCTTGCATTTCTCACTTAAACCAAGTGACAAGGATATATGTGGTCTTTGCAATTGAGTTGTTTGTTTGTTTTTTAAGAACAATGTGGGTGCCATAGTAGTGATGCTAATGGTAATGTGTTTGCCTTTCAAGCACTACCCTAGGAACAACCGCAGTTTGATTCCCCAGGGTCCCATATGGTCCCCCTAGCTAGGAGCAGTTTCTGAATGCATAGCCAGGAGTAACCTCTGAGCATAACTGGATGTGGCCCAAAATAAAAAAAAAGCATTGTGACTAGTTGTATTAAGGCCTAAGGCCCTCTCTTAAACATTGCATGGATCCAATGAGTCTCATAGGGTGAAAAATACATAGATCACGGCACTGAGTTAACAAACTTGTGATAGCCACCAAGACACATAAATCACACATTTATGCATCCACGGAACATATGTTTAGGCCTATAGTCAGATTCTAGTGTGCTGCCCCCCATACCTACCTTTACGCTTTATTACTACCTTGTAATAATAGAATCTAACCCTGCCTGTGAGGATCATATGGGTATAATGATCATATGATTACCAGACACCTCCTCATACTTTCCATTTATACCCATACACTGCTTAGGTGAATTCTGCCTGTTAAGCTTGCTACCTACAAAAAAGAGACTCCTATTGTTTCCTTCGTGTGAAGATGACGAGATACTCAAGTCAATTGGAGCCAGCATGCTACTAGTGACAGCTTCAGATGCTTCTGGAAGGTAAGTTGCCCCATGTCTAAGATACCATCCATTTCAGCCTTGCCTGTCCTCAAGGGAACTTAGACATATCCTCCTTGGACTGTATCACATGCTTACACATACTTCTTGTCAGACAGCCTGCCCACTCACTGTTCTTGGATATATGATGACTACCCCTGTCTCAGCATTTCATAGAAAATCTATATAAAATGAGTGAGAACTCCAAATGCTACCTTTCTTATTTTTGATGTCCAGTACATGGTTTGCACAGAACGGTATATATGAGGGAATGCTTGTCCTTTGTTACATGCACACTCCACCAGCACCCAGCGCCTCCCTATCATGTGCCAGGTCAGGAATGAACTAGTGACTCATGGGTAGAAACTAAATAGTCCTTGGAAACAGGTTTATCTCCTATAGATCATTTACTATTGTAGTCCTCAGTTCTCTAATTGTCTTATCTGAGCACAGCTCTGACAGTCTCCACAGTCTCCACATTACTTTACCTTGGAGGGTTGAGGAGAAATTGGAGGCCATGAGTTGCTTTTTTAGGAATAGTTTGTTGGAATTTGTCCAGTGATGTTCAGGGAGCTCAGAGGTAGTTCAGATGCAGAGCATTTGGAAAGCTACTGGATCCCATTAAATGGGCCAGCTAAGATCAGGGATTAGGAGGACACTCAAGCACTTGTGCCAAGAGTGGCTGGTCAATAGTGAAAAAAAGAGGGTCAGGTCCAGAAGGTTATTTTGTGATTGCATGGTTAGCTCTTAGGAAATGGTTGTCCTATTTCCAGAACAGATGCAGCTCTAAGCTGCATTCAGGAGAATGATGGGTTTCTTGAAGTGAAGGAATATGTTATCTCTTGAACTGTCCCAAACTGATAAAGTAGACCCAGTGGGTGCAATAAAGCCTAACATACAAAGACCAACAGAGAAACATCTAATTTTTCTCAGTCATATCTACTAGTCTTCTGTCCCTTTAGGCTTATAGTTGACTACTGTTTTGTTAAGCCTAATACCTGGACTTGCTGTGTGACTGCAGTCTATCATGCTAGGTTCAGGCACCTCCTCATGTGTATCCTACTCAGGTGGATTTTCCTGACAGGTCTACTGTGCATCAAGATTCCCTAGTGTTGAATCTAAACCCATGGAAGTTCCTGGTTGGTTGGGCTTAAGTGCTATAATACTGTTGTTTCGTATAGTTAAGATATGCATTGTATCAAAGATGGTATCTGCTTTTCTGTTTTTAAAATTATATGAGGATTCCTCACTCCATGAACCACTGTCCTAGACCAGCTGCTTCTATCCGGCATCCTCCCTACTATGTTCATCATATCAATGATGAGTACCTCTAACTTTGCATTTCTTGCAAAACCTGAACAAAATTAGTGAGAACTCCTACTGCCACTGTTCTCATTGTATCTGAGGTCCAGCATTTGGTATGCCATGGGAATGGTATATGTGAAGAACAACCCTACATTGAAGGTTTTGCCTTATAATACCTCCTCTGTCTTTGATTTCAGATGGTATATTCGATACCATCTAGGGTCTACTTGAATATTGACATGCTTCTTTGTGATGTGGAATCCTTATTCTATGTTCTACAACAACTGTATTATCGGGTTGTTTGATTATTGTTTTATAATATTGTATTGTCCAAGCAGTCTCCCCATTTTCATTGGTGGAGTTTTGAGCACAATAAGCTCAAATTCATGGCCAAGTTTTTCATTCTTTGGTGAAGGTGCTAAGACCCATCTTCATGTGGCCTAAGGTCAGTAACCGTTTATTCTAGACCATTTAGGTGTTGGGACTTGGATAGTCAGTGGGATGCTGAGGTGCATATAACAGTTGAGTTTCTGAATTGGGATATTGCAGATTAATGGATCCAGTATGTGCCGTGGGAGGTGCTACGAGTGAGAACTCCCACTGTCACCATTCTCTTATCTGAGGTCTAGCATGTGGTTTGACCCATGGACTTAGGTATGAGTGACAGTATTCCTTTGTTAACACATTTCACCATTACCAGGGTCTTCTGCATGTGTGGCACTTTTACTTTTCCTGTAGATCACAGGACTTTGTTTTAACAAAGAGAATTTAAACTCCCTTCACTGTCGGATATGTTTTAGTTTATTAGTTGGGTGGCATCCTAGTCCAAGGAAGATGAGAATGATCCTTTATAAGACCTGTAATGTCTAAAGTAGGAACAGAGATTTTGGAAAACTGTTAGCATTTTGGTAGTCAAGTGTTCCTTGATCTTCAGGTGGTATTAAGACTACGTTCTGTGATTAATTTTGTGTTGCTGGCCTCAGCCTCGGTTATGACATAAAGGACACTCTCAGACACTCAAGTTATATGGGAAAATGAGGTGAAGATTACATGTATAGTACCTTATGTTTCCACAAGCTGCTTGCCAGCAGGTTGCAGTTGGTATAAGAACACTACCATAGACATGTGTTATCGGTTGCTGGTGTGAGGGATAAGCAAAGTATTGGGTTCAGAGGGACCCAAGAAGAATTTTGTTTCTGTGTCAGTGAAGAAATGAATGGGATACTCAGTTCAGGTTTTTTAGGGGTCTGCAGTGCCTGTAGACATCTCCAGAAGGTAAATTGCCTGTTATCCTAGATTCCATCTCCATCTCTTTGTTCGCCTGTGTTGAGAGTATTTGAGGGTGTGGAAGGTATTTGGACCCTCGTCCAATCACCACTGTCTCAGACTGTTAGTGTCTCTACTGAGTACAGATTGATGATAAATCCCCCTCTCTCTCTATACATTACTTAGAAAACCTGAAAAAATGAGAACTCCTACTGCCACTTCTTGTGTGTCAGGTTCAGCACACGGTTAGCCCTAGGGGGGATGGTAGGCATGAGGGACAGTCTTTAGCATGCATCTTCACCCAGGCCCTCTTTGTGCAGGGCCAGTGTTGTCCAGACCCAGTGAGGGGAGAATTTGTGACCTGATGGTTCTATGAAGCTTCAGTTTTAACAGTGAAGTGTCCTAGGCATCCACTGCTGCCATCTGCCGTCCTGTCATGGATCAGCTCGTGGGAAATGGGTAGGAAACTGCCATGCACATGTGCTGTTGGAGCCCAGTGAAGATGGTGAAGAGTTCAGTAGTGTTTTCAAAGGCTGATCCAGGTTTTAGAGTCACAGCATTAAGGGGTCTCTGTTTAGGAAGATGCCATGAAGTTTGGTGGTCAATCAAAAGTGTGCCTGGGGCCCTAAAGTTGGTTTGTGGCGAACATAACAATTCAGTGCAACTAGAGTCCCTGCACTCTATTGCAAGGCCAGTGAGACCTTTGGTATGAATGTACTTGACACTATGCAGTAAAGCAAAAATTAATAGCCTTTATTCCTGTCATTTCCTGTTGTCATTTGATGCTACATTTTCATCATGAGCCATGGTTCATTGCCATCTGTGTGCTCAAATTTGTATTGGGAATGAGGCTCTAGTGCTTGGAGTCCAGGTGAAGGTGTCCTGCTTTCTGGTCAGCACCTATGAGCAAAGTGGTTCTTTGACATCCTGGAGTTCACCAAGGAGGTTATAGTTGGGCCCTTCATTGCTGAGCGGCAATATACAAAATAGCCCTAGAGCATGCTAGTGAAGGTACTGATGGTTGTCCAGGTTCAGATATTCCTGGGCAGTTGCACCCACACATGGTCCTAGCACTCCAGCTGTCTTACTTGCCCATGTATTTACTGTTACCTAGTCTTCCCACTGACTTTATTTGTACTGATTTGGTAGGGAAAATGCAAGATGTGGCTACGGAATCATTTGGCTGTTATTTCATGCTTCTAATATGGCACTTTGACATGATTTTGTGTTTTATGGATACTGCTCAGGTGGAGTTCACTACCAAGCTGGTTGAAGCTACCCATTGTCACAGTTGATTGGTTCGTGGGAGACATGGCTCATCATAGAATGTCATTGGCACTGCTCAGAGCATTCAGGAAGGTAAGTTTTGTCCTCTGTGATACATCTTCTGGGTCATGCTTACACCTTTCTTAAATACATAGTTTGAGGGCCTGTCCTCCAAGGCTTTGCTCTTTCTTCTTTCCCCTGTGGCAGAATCTCCATCTCTGGCTGGCTCCGTTTCTGTTTCTGGATGTTGTTGAAGTCATAGTCATATACGTTGAATTTTTAATGTAATTGTTCATTTTGTTACTTTATAATTAATCAACACCATTATTTTCTTGTGAAACCATAGTGCTTTGATTGTTATGATTATATATTAATTCAGTGCCCTGTATTCTTTGTAAATCTTTGTAGTAAATAATTGAGTTCAGTGGAAAACTGTTTTCATGTTTTGCTGGTTTTTGGTTCTTTTATTTTGATAAAATTATATTTGATATAGATATCTCTCATTAGAAATTAATTAGAAAACTTTTTTATCTCTTTTTATTGGGTCACACCCGGCAGTGCTCAGGAATTACTCCTGGCACTACATGCAAGGCAAACACCCTATTGCTGTACTATCACTAACCCCCAGGAACCATATTTTACTAGTCCATTAATGAACATTATAATGTGATTCATTTTTCCCTTATATATTCAACCTTTGTATTCATATGCTAAATTTTTATTGTGAGCTCTTATTAAATTTTTGATTATGAATTATCTTTTTGTATTTTTCTGGAGAGTAAAGTAATGGTATACTCCAAAGATAATAGCCAATTTTAACTGGATTGATTTATATGTTTTGTCACATATCAGTATCAGAAATGACTGTGCTTATCTGGGAATCGTGGTCATTGCACTGATGTATTTTGAGTATTTAGATGCTTCAAATTCAAATATTTTTGAATATATCAATTTAAATAGGATACTATAGAACAATTACATAGTATATATTCTAAGTGAAATATTTCTGGGTATTTTTTTTGCTTGCCAGTCTATTCAAGGCAGTTGTTTGTTATTTTTCTATAAATGGGATAAACAATTTTACTTAGAACAATTTGCGTGTTAACTTACAACTACATATGCTATTAAACAGTGATCCTTAAACTACGCTCTGCGGGCCACATATTACATTTGTTCCTTTTTGTTTCTTCACTTCAAAATAAGATGTGCAGTGTACATAGATATTTGTTCATAATTTTCATTTTTACTATAGTCCGGCCCTCCAACGGTCTGAGGGACAGTGAACTGGTCCCCTGTTTAAAAAGTTTGAGGACCACTGATAAACATAACTTATTAAGTGGAGAACAAGAGTAGTGAGATTCATTTGTTTTTTATTTTACACTAAGGGATTTATGCCTTCAAAAATGGCTCCTGGCAGGCATGGGGGACGCCGGGGCATCTAAATGTGTCCTGGGTCAGCCATATGCAAGGTAAACGCCTACTACTGTGCCTTTGCTCCGGCTCCAATTTCTTTTGCCTTTTTTTTGTTTTGTTTTGTTTTGTTTTGTTTTGTTTTCGTTTTTTTTTTTCTGGTCACACCCAGCAGCGCTCAGGGGTTACACCTGGCTCTACACTCAGAAATTGCTCCTGGCAGGCTCGGGATGCCGGGATTCGAACCACCGTCCTTCTGCCTGCAAGGCAAACGCCTTAACTCTATGCTATCTCTCTGGCCCCTTCTTTTGCTTTTTAAATAAGGAAATATATAGACATTTAAGGGTAATTTATAGTTGAAAATTTTTTTCAGTTTTTATTTTAATCTTTTTGGGTTTGTTTTTTACTTGGCATTTACTCCTGCCAGTATTGGGAGTGAGAATAAAACCTTGGTCAGCTGTATGCAAGGTAAGTTCCTTACAAGCCACCCATAATTTAGTTTTTTAACCTTCTGAGAATTTGTACATTTATACTGACACTTCAACAGTATTTTCTTCTTTAATATATTTGATATATAAGTTATGTTAGCTTTATATTAATTTATATAATTAATATTTAATTTCTATGTCATTTTTAATGTGGCTTTGGGGTTATTTGCAACTGCACTCAGGTGTTTCTCCTGGATCTGTACTCAGCAATCATTCCTGGCAGATTTAGATGACTATTTGTAATGTATGAATAAAATCCAGGTCAGTTCATGCAAGGTTGTCTAGTCCCAATTCTTTCAGGTTTAATGGGTTCCGATTCAGATTAACTCCAATTCTTATAAGGGTGATCTTAATTGTATCAAGTTATAGGAAGGAACCTTTCTGTAATTTTAAAAAATTTTTTTGAATTTTATTACTTTATTTAAACACTATGGTTTGCAAAATTGTTCAAACATAATACAGTTGTTTCTGGCATTCAGTGTTCCAACAACAGTTCCACCAGCAGTTAACATTCCCTCCACCATCCCACAGAAACTTAATCATACACAGTATTTCCTTGCTATTTAGCTATGTGCCAACTTGTATATACTGAAATTACTACAGGACAATGAATTTAATAAGTACAGTGAATGTACTAATATCTAGTACCATATTTAATTGGTTGTGTCAGTGAATGACTTCTTAAATGCATTATTTTTGGAAGGACAATCACCAAAAACAGATTTCTCAGAAGAAATCCCCCTGCTGACACCTAATTTTGAACTTACAGTCAAAGAACATTAAGAAAAATAAAACAACCCATGTACAATTACTTTGTCCCTCAAGACCCCAGATTGTAGTACATTATAACATTTCTTAGTGATACACAAAGCAATCTAAAGCCATAAAATGTATGTAACTCCTTAAACTTGAAGGCGTAGTAGTCTTTTACATTTCCATGCACATGCATATTAGTTTAAGTTAAACTCAAAAATATAAGTGGGTTTTTTTTAAGGTTTAGAGTCAAAGGAGTACAGTAAAAACGGTTTTAGAGTGGCAATTATTATTTGCATAGGCCCACCAAAGTATGGGGGACATGGAAATGAAAAGTCCTGACCTAAATACAAGGAGACCCTACTCCTCAAGTTTCCTGACATAAGACCAACTGTAGGCTCCAGGCAAACTAGTTGGTCCAATCCAGGTCATTAGTGCCAATACAGTTTTATTTTTCACAGTCTTTGTTGGTGGTATCATGTTTCTGCATTGAAAATCCTGGAATCTGTATATCCTACATTGAAGTCAGGATGGTGCGGAGCACCTCTAATTTCAACTCACAATTAAAGGGCAATGCAGAAAGCCCTGTCCAGTAAGCAGGTCGTTGTTGTTGTTTAAGTCCTTTCAGTGTTAAGGGAAGACTCCTTTGAGTAGATTGATGTCAGAGCAGTGGGTAGAGTCTTCCCTGGTAGAGGATTGCTTCCAGGTGATGTTATAGACAACTTTGGATGTTTCATAGATGGCTTCCCTGGTGTGAATGGAGAATGCCCATTCTTCTGAGGCCTGTGCCAGGTCATTATGTCAATGTTCAGGGTGTGTTCACATCTCTATTAGATAAGAACTTATTTTTATGTATAGTATTCCATTTTAATGTACCTAGGCAAACAAGGAACAATGCCACGTGGCATTATCAGTGCATTTGGGAGCCACAAGAACAAGTCCAACAATCCCCGTGACTTGGTTCAAACATAAGCAATAAACTGAGGGACTCTTTCACCAAAATTCGTTATTGAACAGTTCACAGATAAAAAGTGGGGATAATAAACAATCTAACTTAAGACAGTAGACACAATTGTCACCGTTTAAGGGGTTATTCAATAATAGTTATAGCGGTTGAGGGAATATATATACAATATTCAAAGGAGATATGCATGTCCATTTTATGTCATTAGAAATAGTTGGGAGGAGGGTGGTGGAGTCTGAAAAATGACTCCCCACAGGTAGCAACCACAGTTACACAATGAAAGTAGGAAGAGGCCAAGAGACCACTGAGAGTAAACAAGTAGGAAAAGAATACTGGTCTCTTCCCAGCCTGAGAGTCCATCCTCTCATTTTTATTTTGAATGTGATTTATTAGCACTTTATATACTTGCATATCCTTTGGCATGCTTGGACCTCCTGGTGATTACAAGCTTTCAGTTTGGATGCTTTTCTTTCTCAACTCCAATCTGTTTTGTAATATTAGTGAGGAAGGATATTGGTGTTGCATGAAATTCCTAGTTGCCTCAACATAAGTTTTGTGAGAAGCACTATTATAGCTTTAGAAAGATCTAATTGCCTAATGCTTTTTCTGGTTTATTTTTAGGGGAAGTAGGATACTATGTAGTTCTTGTATATATTTTATTTTTAAACACTGTGAGGTGTTCAGTGGTAATGACCTAGAAGTTTTGTACCTATCTTTCTTTTCTTTGATGTATTACACAGGAGTTATTTAGAGGAGGGTAAGACATTTCCTCAGTATCTGGCAGAAGGAAACTTCATATTGCGTAGTCTGCCCTACAGAAATCCACTTGAGTTCTGAGCATGATGGTCTGGGAAATATCACCCTTTAGAGTTCAAGGGTCATGTTTCATTGTTCTGTTTGACTGAGCTCTCTCCACACCCAAGTATTTAGTCACATAACTACACTTACTATTCCTATGTGTATCCTGCCTATGCTGCTGTGACCACAAAAGGAGCCATCAAGTATAACATAGTTAGCGTGTTTGAATTGTCACATTTCTGACAAATTTGTACAACATTTTTATGTCCTGTCACTTGGGATTTTCTAGATAGTCAAGTGATGGTTTCAAGCAGATATTCCAAAACAGGGTAAGCACATGAAGAAATTCATCATAGCTACTGTGTTTTTAAACATATTTAAATAATTGGCACATTCAATTGGCCTGGCAGAAAATATCAGGCAATTTTTGATATGACTAAGTTAGAAAACAGTAAATTTTTGGACTAACATAAGAAACGAATGCATTAGGGTTTTAATAACAATTTTTATTATGACCAAAGTGTATATAAGATACATAGTGACAATGAATCAGGCCCATTTCTACCACTATGGTTGTCTTCCCTTCACCTCTGTTCCCAGCATGTATCCCCCTGTGTATAGCTTGTTGTTGATAGGATGTTGATTCTGTTGTCACGGACTTTGGTTTGGTGTTTAAGTTAATCATTTTATTTTCACGTGAGTCTTTGGTGTTCCCCCTTAATTCATGAGGTAGAACAATATGATTCAAGTTGTTTAGTTCTGTTGGTAGAAAAAAAGATAAAAGAAAAACATTAAAAAAAAACCAGTAATTATCATAAAAAGCACCTTGCTAAAACAACACCAAATAATAACTGCATTAGGTTTTTATTATAAGGTACATTTTTGCTGGTTCTTCAGTAGTAATCTGTTTAATTTACAAGTGTTAAAGGTATTTCTCCAGTTCTGTTTGTAATTAACTTCTATTTTTTATATATACTCTTTATTTAAGCACCATTATTACAAACAAGTATAGTTGGGTTTCAGTCATTAATAGAAACCCCCCCTTCACCAATGCAACATTGCCACCACCAGTGCTACCCTCTTCCGCCTTCCCAACCCCTGCCTGTAATCGAGACAGGCATTTTATTTTACTACAATTAATAAGCTCTTTTTTTCCCTCTGGCATAAGACCAACTCTGGGCTTCAGACAAACTAGGTCATTCTGTGTTTTTTGCACATTAACTGTTGGTGTCAGGTTCCTGTAGTTAAAGATTCTGGTTTCTGTGCATTTCCTTCATTGAAGTAACGATGATGTGGGTCCTCTAGTTTCACCTCACCATTAGATGTGGAGACCCATGCCCTGCAAGCAGCTTGTTGCTGTTGCTAAGTCCTCTGGGTGTTAAGAGAACATTCTTTGGAGTAAGTCAATGCCAGGCCAGCAGTAGGGTCTTCGCTTGTAGAGTTTTGCTTCCTGGTGATGTTATAGACAATTGTGTTTGTTTCCATAGATGGTATCCATGGTTCAGGGAGTATGGACAATCCCCATTCTCCTGAGGCCTGAGCCAAGTCATGCCAATGTTCAAAGTACGTATAAAGCCCAATTGAATTAAAAAATTTGTGTTCCTGTCTCTATTAGATAAGAACATATATGCAAATGTAGTATTTTCTCATTTTAATGTGTCTATGGAAAAGAGGAACAATGCCACAAGGTACATCTGGGGGCTGAGGAAACAAGTTAAGGTATATTTTTGAACTCTTTCATTTTTGTCTTTGAAGGCCTGCTAAAATGGCTTATTTTTCATATTTATTCATAAAATTTCATATGTATTCATAAAATTTCATATTTTAAAGCATTTATATTCACAATATAAATATAAGAAGTAGTGAACATTCATAAACATTGTTATACTTTTTCTTGTTATTTAACATAATAGATTATAAGTTATAAACATCATTATATAGGCATATTTAGACTCAACAAATATACCTAATATGCTTTACATAATATATTAAATATGATATTATATTTTCCAGAGAAGGCACAAATGTCTGGATTTATATGAAAATGTTTATTCCTTCTTGAACTTGCTATTACTAGAAGACGATCCTCAATCATAGTGGGAAATCTCACATTGGTAAGAATGAATTCCTATGTTGATAATTCTTTCTAGGGTTACATGATACCAGTAACCATATTATTCTCTGCCAGTTAGAATTTCTATTAAACTTGGTTCATTTATTAGAGACTGTAGAGAATTGAAAAGCATTTCCTAGCAGGGGTCCTCAAACTTTTTAAACAGGGGGCCAGTTCGCTGTCCCTCAGACCATTAGAGGGTCTGACTATAGTAAAAACAAAACTTATAACGAATTCTTATGCACACTGCATATATCTTATTTTGCAATGAAGAAACAAAACAGATACAAATACAATATGTGGCCCGCGGGCCATAGTTTGAGGACCACTGTGAGTGTTATATGTGAAATCTCAGTTTCTTTTACCTCTTTTTGTCACTAAATTACACAAACATGTTTGTTTTGTATATCTTAGTTATGTCTACATACTTATAGGCATATTTTTCTGTGAAAAATGATTTCTCTTTTTCTCCTGTGCTGCTCTTAAAATTTCTTTTTTCTTTTTGGTTTTTGGGTCACACCCGGCGGTGCTCAGGGGTTACTCCTGGATGTCTGCTCAGAAATAGCTCCTGGCAGGCCCGGGGGACCATATGGGACACCGGGATTTGAACCAACCACCTTTGGTCCTGGATCAGCTGCTTGCAAGGCAAACGCCGCTGTGCTATCTCTCCGGGCCCATGCTCTTAAAATTTCTAAAACAAAAAATAAATAAAATTTCTAAAACAGTTATTTTCATATTCCTTGACTAAATTTCCTTAACTAATAAGCAGCTGCTACGTGAATTAATTGTGAGAGTTTTGAAGGACTGCTCAGATTTCCTGGTTGGTTGCCTTTTTTAAATTGATTTCTCTCTTTTTGTCAGAAGTTGGCTTTTTGGATATTTTTTTGGAGTGAACGATACTAATCTCAAAACAAGATTCATCAGATAAACACTTGGCCTCATACTCCAGGGCTACTATTTGCTGGTAAGTCTCCTTACAGGAGGAACAATTTGTGAATACAAATTTTGGCATTAATTCTCTGAAGATGAATGACTTTTGGTTGTATTCTAGTTTATTGAGGGTTGTTCTTATTTAGTGGTGCCCCAGAGATTCTCCTGGCTCTGCACTCAAATCTTTCTTGGCAGGTTTTGGGTACCATATGCCAATAATCAAACCAGGTTCTCTCTGGGGTTGCTTCTTCGCTATCACTCTGGCCCTTTTGGTTGTGTTTTAATTGATTTTTTAGTCGGAATTCTTTCTTAAATGTAGTTTAATAGTTTTTCTACATTTGCTATTAATGTTGATGTAGTTTCACCTTAATCCAATAAAAACATCATTCCATCTTGAGTGGCTCCATTATGTTACCAACAAATTGATAAACATACACTCAATATTGTGGGATTTCAGTTATCAAATGAATGAAATTGCCCATAAATTAAGTCACTAATTAGAGATTTCTTTTGGATAATTGGAGATCTTTTAAACCCTGAAAGGTAAAATCATATTAGTGATTATATCAATATATAATCAATATTGATTTTAAGAAGTCTTTTTTTTGTTATTTCATGGTCATAGTATGAATAATACGCTCAACTGACTAGTATTCAATCCACTGCACTGCCAGGAGTGAAGTGGTAGGAGGTAAGCCTTGAGCGTATCAGATATGGCCATCCCAAACCAAACTAAATGGAATAGTCTATGGCACTTCCCCAGTGTTTGTAAGTTACTTTGGCTAGATTTATTCTAGCATTCAAAAAGAAAAGATGCATAAAGATTGTTTCCTCTGCCAGGATCCACAGGAAATCAGTTCATTATTTCTGGCATTTTCCCCACTGTGTCCCTGCAGGTGATGCCTAAGAAAAGTGACTTGGATGTTTACTGTGGGTTCCATTATGTCGCCTGTCAGCTTCATTAACACAATGCTACAGTCTTCCTCCTGCATGGACATTCCTCCCCTTCCTGTGTTGCTGTGGATACCTCCTGCAGATAAGAAATGCTTAACTGAGAAATGCTCATGTGGGATATCATCGATGAGACTTTAATTTGGGCATGGTGACTGTTTTCCTGGCTGCTACTTCACTCAATCCTGGGATCCTCAGTAGAGGAACTATAATTGCACAAGAAAATCAAAACAATTGAATTGCTTATAATTCAGTGCTTTCATAAATTATGCATCTACAATTTTCATTTGCCACATGATAAATTTTAAAATAGAACATATTAAAAAGAAACTTCATCTTTTTTAAGAATTAAAGCATATCTAAAAATATTTAAATGATGTGCTGTCCTCTCTCCCAAATTTGACTCCCACTTTCCTCTCCGATGAAAGTGTGTGCATTCTTTAAGTGGTCAGTGCATGCAAGTATTCTTGCATGAAGTTATTTGGAGGGGGATTCTGAAGTGGACTCATCTAACTTGTTACAGATTTTATCTTTCACTTCAATATATTTTGCCCTTTATCTGCTTCAGTAATTGATGTCATTAGTTGAATGACTACATGACTGTTCTAGTTACAATTACATGTTTCAAGCATTTCTCACTCATGCTTTCGTTAACACCAAATTTTTATATTATGAAGTTCCCTTTTAATAATTTTTTGTTTGCTAATGAGAATAAATTATTTAGTTTAATTAATAATACCAAACATTAACACAAGTTTTAAATTGTAAAAGTTAAGATTTGCTTCAGTGTGTTAAATCTTTTATCGCAAATGGCAATGAATGGAGTTGCCAAATTTCTCCCAAACTCATAATGGATTTTATAAAGACTTATAATATTTTACAATGTGATAGCCCAAACTATTGTCTTAAATTGTATTTCTTTTGTTTTTGATTTTAACCATTTTTATGTTTATTAACCATCTGTATTTTTTAATTTTCTCTTTATGTCTGATTTTTGGGGTGGAGGGTGGTTTTACATTCTTCCTAATTTGGAAGATTGCATTTATTATTTGGGTATTAAGATTTGAATTGTCAAGCATTACAGATTTTTTGAACACTTTATATACTTGGTTTTTGTTATAATGTGTATGATTGTGATTTGTCTATAACCGTGTCTGCTTCTATGGCTTCTAAGCTTCGTGTCATTTTTGAAAGATATTTATACTGATCCATAAAACCTTTCACCTGTGTTAACTTCTAATTCTTTTGTGTTTTTAATTCAAAATTTTAAATCACAAGAAATTTTTTTGATTTAAAATCTTAAAGTTGCCTACTTATTTGCCATTACTTGCTATTTTTGCTAATAATTGCCCATTAATCTGTAATGCCATTTGCATATATGCTGTATTTTCATCTGTGACTAGCTCCATTTTTGTTATGTGGATCTGTGTCTCTTCTGCTCCTGTCTCATGTGTCTTCTCATTGGAAGAAATTGCAGTTTAAACTGAAATTTTATCAACTTTAATAAATTAATTAGGGGATACTTGGTTTTTAATAGTATGTCTTCCTGTCCAAGGATAAGGTATGTCTTTAATTAATGATTTTGATCACTGTCATTATTTTATATAACATTTGTATTTTTCAGTGATACTTTGTTTTAGTTTTCTTGGTCTTTTATCTAAAAGCTTGTGGGAGATTAAGATTTTTTAATTTTTTTCAAAATATATATACTAAATCATTTGCAATCACTAATATTTTTCAATGATGTAGATCAAATATGCTGATAAAAATCACTGGCACTTTTAGAACACTTACATTTTTAGGGATATTACTAAACTTGCTCTTAGGCTTCATTTTACTTCATTTGGTTTGGGTGGTTTTGGGGAGATAGATGCCCAGTGGTGCTTAGGAGCTATTTCTGGCTGTGTGAACAGGAGTGACCTCTGATTGTGCTAGGGTCCACTAATAGTGTTTGGGTTTCAATTGGGTTCAACTGCATTTAAGGCAAGTACTTTACCTCCTTTACTGTATCTATAGCCCTGTTTATATTTTGGTAGAATACTTCATTTTACTAGCATGTTTTTGCTGTCTGTGTTTGAAAAAGTCTTCCAGAGAGCACTATGATAAAGCCAAATTTATATTAAACATACCACTTGGATAAGGTTTAATAGTGTTTCCAATATAGGAAATGAATGTTTTGAATTCTGTGACATAGGTATATAGTGGGTTTTCTTTGCAAGGAACTCATAGGAATGGATAAAATTTTTCACATGGTATTTTCAGGCTAGTTGAAATAGGAAGATGAGTATTTTAATGTGACTCTAGATGATAAAATCGCCCAAAAATAAGATTCTTATAAGTGAAATGTCAATATACATCTTATTTGTTGAGCAGATTGCTCATCTATGTATTGACTTACCATTCTATCTTACTATACCAGACTGTGCTGTAGTAATAGCTTGGTAAGTTATTTTCATCTGGTTGATCCTCATGTATTGATCCAATATTTTGCATAAGCAATTGTATTATTCACTTTATTATTATTGTGAAATCATTTATTTAAATTTATTTTCAAATTTTCTCCATTTCCCCTGGAATGAACAATTTTATTAAGAAAGTTTTTATTATTTATACATACAATTAAATTACGAGTAATTTCAGTCGGCATTTCAAGTATGCTACTAATTATAATTTGTAATTCTCTATTGTTATGGTTTCATACATTTTTGGTTGTTTCTAAAAATATAAGATTTTTGTGATTTTTGTCTTTTTTTATTTAGAACTAATCTAGAATTAACATCACTACTGAAGTGAACCTAATATATCATCTGGACTTACTTTAATGTTAGGCATAAAAATAAAGATATGTACAAAATTTTCTGTTTTTCTTTAATTAATGTTCATTTTGTTTTATATCTAATATCACCTGTTTTTACCTTAAAATCACAATCGAAGCAGAATTTGACATTTACAGCATTATATACAGTATTGATTAGTTTAATTCTCTTGCTTCAAGCACCTTCCATTTTCATTTCTGCAATGCCATTTTTAACCAACCTTGACTCAACTAGCTCTTCATCTCTTTTCTCCCTCATTCTTTGATATAATTTATAAGCTTTTAATGGTAAAATTATATAATTCTGTATACTTGTGGTTTTTCTCTAACAAATTCTGAAACATGTATAAGCCACTTATTTCACCACGCTTAGTTATGAATTTTTGTTGTGTTTTCAACCTTCACCAATTTTCTGTACAAACACATTGTACAAAGTATAGGGAATACAGAATAATGAACTTACATATATACCAACGGCTCAGGTATTCGAACGATTTCCAACTTTCAAGTCATTATCAAACAAATTAGAGAAGTCATACTGCTTTTTTTAAATCACTGTTTGAAATATCAAAGTGTTCCCAGTGAAAGGTAATTTACCTTCCTATTTCTTTTCACCATAACCACCTGATTTGATTTCCCTTTCTTGGAGTCCACCAATTCTACAGATTCTTGATTTTTATTTTCTTTAAATTGTACACAAAAATAAACATCAGACTTATTTCACAAAATATGTGTTGTTAATACAGATTGTCACACATACCTACATTTATCCTATTCCATCATTGTATATTTCACAAATACATTTTTATTTTAGATGATTTTATATCATTTGGTAAGGTGTTCCTTACTTTAATATTCACTATATATAGTTAGAATATGCATAATTAGACACATTTTAACTGTGATTCAGTAACTTTTAATGTATATGCTTGTGTAACTGCTACTTTATTAAGGAAATATGGAATATTTTTCTTATTTGTAAATTTACCCTGTTTGGAATCTAATTCTCTATCTTCATAGGTTAATTTTATGTAGTTAAGATGACAAAATATGAGTCTTTCGGTTTCTGCTTGCTACACTTTAATCCCTATGATACTATTTCTAGTTGTTTTAGTTATTGTAACCTCTCTTTAGGTATATGACTGGAAAAGTTATTTCCAATTTTTTTTACTATGTTTAATTATAGACACCTTCACTCACCTAAAATGAATTTGTTGCTCTTAATACAGAATTTTCTTAGCTTTTAGGAACTCAGAAAAACTTTCTAAAGAAAAAACATTTATACTCTTTTTTTGGGGGGGGGAGGGAATCACACTCAGTGGTGCTCAGGGGTTACTCCTGGCTGTCTGCTCAGAAATAGCTCCTGGCAGGCATGGGGGACCAGATGGGACACCCGGATTCGAACCAACCACCTTTGGTCCTGGATCGGCTGCTTGCAAGGCAAATGCCGCTGTGCTATCTCTCCGGCCCCCAAATTTTATACTCTTAACCAGTAATATATGATATTTTAAAATACTACCTACTATGGTAAAATTTGCTTTTCTAAACACCTATTTAAATGTGTATGTAATGTATGTAATGTTAATTTTAGGAGTCTTAGTTTTATCTGAACTTTATAATTTGGTCATCCAAGATGATAAATTATTCATTAATTCATTGATTGATAATTTTTTCCATTTATAAAAATCCTTAGTAAATTTTTCCTACAAGTAATTATTTTGGATAGAAAATTTATGATATTTTGGGGGTTGTTTTCATATTTTTGTTATTTTAAATACTGCTATTATAAATCGCCAGTTCTGTTTCTTCCACCAGTGTGCTCAGCTACCCTCCTGCCCTGCCCCTTTGCCTGCCTCCATGACAGGCACATTTTGAAGTTTGGATACAATACTTCAGTTTTGGGGATTCATTTTCATATATATAAATATACCATAATTCTACATCATGTCCGTATTTTGAAGTAATTTTATACTTGGCAATTACTATTTGTCAGAGTAGTGTAGAGTTTTATAACTTAACTGACTTTGAGATTATTTTATATAATTCTCTTTAATGCATATAGCAGTTTTTGAAATCTGAACATTAACTTTGATATTACTTTTACTCTGGATAGCATTTTAAAGGTTACAGTTGTCCTTTGTTCTTGTAATTCACAATTCAATTCCATATGTCCTCTTGTTTCATAACTTTTGTTTATCTCCATCCCATTCTGAGACAATTTTTTTCTTTGTTTCAAATCTTTACACATTTTTCTACTATAGTCCTCCCTTCATACATTCTGATATTTTCCCTTGACTATATTGGTCTTAACTTGTCAAAAAAGCTTCACTATGTACATGTTTCATTTCTGCTGTTATTTAATACTACCCTTGTGAAATGTGTATATTTTCAGATTTCTCCACTGCAAGGTCACTGTTTTTCCTATTTTATGACTATTGTTCAGAAATACCTTGAGACAATACAAATTTTTTCTCAATACATTTCTTCACTAATTCTAAAAGTCAATGGTAGTGCTTGCCTACATACAGTTATTGCTATGGTGTTGTCATAAGCTGTTTCTCTTTCCACATTGTTATCTTATTTTTATGAAGTTACTTATAAGAAAGTTCAGTCATGGGGCCGGAGAGATAGCATGGAGGTAAAGTGTTTGCCTTGCATGCAGAAGAACAGTGGTTTGAATCCCTGCATCCCATATGGTCCCCGAGCCTGCCAGGAGTGATTTCTGAGCATAGAGTCAGGAGTAACCCCTGAGCAATGCCGAGTGTGACCCAAAAACCAAAAAAAAAAAAAAAAAAAGTTCAGTCACTACATTTATATATTCAATTGTTGGTTCAGATAAGTATGAATATATTGGTATATTACTCTGTTTTCATATTTCTTAATTTTTTCTGACTTTTCGCCAGAATTAGCCTTTGAGAGTTGATCCCTTTGCTTTTTTTTTATCAAACCTACATTTTTTAGCCATATTATTTTCCACATATTAGCCTGTATTTATTTTTGATATTTGTTGCCAAAAATATTTTATTATCAGTCAGTTTATCAAGGAGTTCTCATTCCTTGTATCAAAAAGTTAGTCTTTACTATGTATAATTGTAA
The DNA here is from genome assembly GCF_024139225.1 of Suncus etruscus. Classification (NCBI taxonomy): domain Eukaryota; kingdom Metazoa; phylum Chordata; class Mammalia; order Eulipotyphla; family Soricidae; genus Suncus; species Suncus etruscus. The sequence goes on along the minus strand of NC_064858.1, from coordinate 527,934 downwards.
ATTCCATTCCTTAAGAAATATGTATCTTCATACAATATTTTAATTGCAGCACAAAATTAAGGGAATCATTTGTCTTCTTTCTATCAGTAGTAAACCCACTGTTAATTCATAGGATTTTCTCAGTATTACTCAGTTATTCAATATACACATAAATTAGTCTCATAACTGTTCACCCATTCCTCTATAAGAAATCATTAACTACAGTATTTAAATGGATTTTTCTTTAGTCAAAAACATACAAGCAATATGCTGCTTATCCACAGACACCCTAAGTTAATTTAGTGTCAGGCATTTCTCCATTTTTAATTGTCTTGCCTCATGTCTCATTCTGCTTATTTTTTCTTACATGAGACATTATCTGAATTCTAAGAATTGTAACTCTGGAAATGGTCATTATCGTCTCACTAGACTTCACTCTCATTTTTTATCCTTGTTGTAATCTTTCAAAGCACTTGATTCTAGTCTGTTTTTCTTGTTCACAATTGTCAAGTTTCTGCTTTATTAACTATATTTCCTTATTACATGCATATTAACATACAGTTTGAACTTCTAATTACTGTGGTTCTTTAGCATTTAATATATCCTCCAACTTATTTCAGCATCATGAAGATTCAGAGAGACAGTTCTCACTTTTGGTGTGGGACCACACCTGATTGTCCACTAACTCTTGCCTCTGCATTCAAGAATTATTGCTGTCCATTTCTGAGGATCCTGTGAGATCCTGAGATTAAACCAGGATCAATTACATGCAACACAAGCACCTTCTCCACTGTGCTATCACTATCTCATTTTTTGTGGCAGAAACTTTGTCTCTATAGGCCACACTTAATTTGACCATTTTTTTCTATTGTATTATTTAAAATATCGGTTACCTTATTCACCTTTTATTTACAAGTATTCTTTATATTCTCAGAAGGCACCTTTCTGGAAAATACTTGAAATAAAATAATGGTTCCATTATATCACTTATGCCTTCTTTCTTTTACTTTTCCCTTTTTCTACATCTTTACAGAAATATCGATTTAATTTTGAAAAGGGTTAAGGTTACCGGTTTTATTTGGAAAATATTTTAAAGTTTGATAAAAGTTTAAAGTCCTTATTTCTATTTATTGTATGTTGTTAAATTTATTTTTGCAGTCTCTACAAATAAATTCTTCTGAGTGCTTTTCTAGGAGTTTTCATTTTTTTCCTCAAGAAATTAAATATATTGGTATGGTGTCTTATTTCAATTTTTATTCATTTGCTCTTGCCCTTTTTCTTGTTGCTTTACTGGCCAGAGGTCTTATTACCTTAACTGTTTCTTGCATATGCATTTTCTGGGTTTTACACAACTGAACTGTGCTAACTGAATATTGCACACTTTTGTGGTTCTGGGAATCCCAAATAGCAATGCGTCTGGAGTCAAACTTGGATATCAGGGATAATGGCGGGGATAAAACTTAGCACCTCCTCAGACAGGCTTGCCAGGCAGGCACATTTTTTCAATGGCTGTCCTAGAATCCACTAAAATATTCATAAGTTCAAATATGTTTTCAACTTTCTTTAATCTGCACCATCATTCATGAAACAATTTCAGTTGTGTCTCCAGTTCAAATAAAATTTTGCTTGAAACTTATTTTTTTAATTATCTGATGTCTTTGACTATAAATTAGCTACATCTACATCTCTCCATAGATAAATCTCTTGAATTCTTCTGTTTCCCTATTTGCATATCATTTTCACTGAGGCTTTGTAGTCTTGAAGTAAGATAGTGTGAGTCCAAATTTTTGTTCTGCTTGACGGGTTTTGTTAGGAGATGTTGACTATCCTGGATTCTTTGGATTTCACTTAATTTTTAATTAACATGTGCAATTCCTAAAATGAACTCTTGTTGGGATGTTTGTTTTGATTGCACTCGGAAGTAATTCCTGAGCACTGCTGTGGTCTAAAGAATAAGAATTTTTTAAAGGTCATGCTTGGAAGAAATGAATTACTAATAATGAATCTTCTGATGACAAAGAATAGCATAATTGTGTCTTTTACTGGTAAAAGCATAGTATTTCTTTTGACTCTTTGAATTTTCCTCTATTAAATTGCTCAGGACCTCTGGCAAAATTCTGAGTAGAAATGGTATTGTGTCTTAGTTTCTTTTTTTTTCTGTTCTTAAGAGAAAGTATGTCATTTTCTCCATAAGATATTAGCTAGAAGTAGTATTTATTTGCTTTATTATATTTAAGAATTTTCATCTATCACTTTGCTGATGTTACTGTCTCATCTGACCCACCCTTTTCATTAAGATCTAAAATCTCTACCAGTATTGGTCTGAATTCTGGTTCACAGAATAATTTTATTCTCTTTCGAATCCTCTTTAAACTTTTCAGTCTCATACCTATCATCTCTAGAATCTTCATTAATTCTTTTTAAAATAGTTTACATTATTCTGCCTGTTTAGTTTCTCTTCATTATGAACATCTTTCTCTTAACATATTTTTACATGTTCTACTGGGTTCTTTAAACTCCATTTGCTAATATCACATCTGGGTCATCTCTAAGATATAACAGGACGTTGACGCGAACATAAAATAGTTAAGGAAACAGATTCAGTGCAGTTGATTTCTTGTACCACACAGTTCCCTGAGAATTTTGGGGTCTAGTCTTGAAGATCCTACTCAGCACCATCAGGGCTGCCCACGTTACAAGACATAAGCATAACTTCCTTGTGCCCTTGTACTAAATTGCTGGCCTGGTTGGGTGAATTTCTAGTACTTTCCCCACAGTTCAGCATTTGCTTGAGAAGTCTGCACACATAGACACACACTTTAAAGCTATGTTTATTGTTGTAAAATACAACAATATTTTAATATTTTGAAGGCTATATTGTTATTTTCCCTAGAATTCTAATCATAGGTTTTGTACAGTCCTCATAATTGGAGTATTCAGTATGGGGCACAAATGAATGAAACTTTGTGGCTCATGTTTTAAATGAAACAAACTCATCTGTTACATTTATAATTTAAAGGTTTCTAGTATGCATTACATCCATAAATATGCTTGGAACTATTGTTAAAGATCTAAATTGTACTTATCTAAATTTACCAGTTCCATGAGCTAGTTTCAAGATGTTATTTTAATATATATTTTACATATGTCAATGAACTGCTTTCCTTATTTTTGGGGTCACATCTGGCACTGCTCAGAGGTTACTCCTGGCTCTGCTCTTGGAACATGAGATGCTGGAGTCAAACTTGTGTCTGTGGGTCGGCCACATGCAAGGCATTCTATCTTCTGGCCCCACATACTGCTCTTTTTTTTTTTTTTGCTGCTCTTTTAAATAGTAAATTACTTCATATAAATAATAAATCCATGGGAAAAGGTTTGCACATAATATTGGGAGTCACAGCAATAATAGGATTCAAGTTAGTAGGCTATATTTAAACCCAGTTGCATTTTTCTTTCTTTTTTATTTTTTTTTTGGTTTTTGGTTTTTGGTTTTTGGGCCACACCCGGCGGTGCTCAGGAGTTACTCCTGGCTGTCTGCTCAGAAACAGCTCCTGGCATGCACGGGGGGACCATATGGGACACTGGAATTCGAACCACCTTTGGTCCTGGATCGGCTGCTTGCGAGGCAAACGCCGCTGTTCTGTCTCTCCAGGCTCTCCAGTTGCATTTTTAACTACAAAACATTTTATCATAATTTAATGCTATACATACTAGATTTTTCTTGTTCATATAGTTTAAAAGAGCATGGTTACATGCTGCATGATGCCAGAGACATTATATTTCTCCTCTTATACTATAGTTACTTAAAATTTGTCTTAAGATTTCATGGGATTGATGGTTTTTTAAAATTAATTTTAGGTTTATGTTTTACATATATCATTCATTGAGCCACTCACTGTACTGGCAGTTTGAGGGACCACATAGGGATATGCCTCATTATCAGGTACTGTTAGATATAACTACTTTCTGCCATTGTGAGGATGGCTTGGAGTGGCATTTTTATCCTAAACTGCCCAAAATTGTTATAACGCCCTTTACAAAGGACTCCTGGACATGAGTATCTAAAAGACTCCTAATGTACTGCTTTTTATTATCTCAAAATAAATGCCAATTTTCCAATTTTACATACAACCAGTTATACATAAGCAATGAAAACTGGTAGGAGTTTGTTTAGAAGGAACATTTAGAGGACTATGTATGTCTGTGCACATGTTTTTGTGTGTTCATTTCGATTCCTTTCTGCCAGATGATGTGTGTTTCTGACACTTGCCCTGTTGTCAACCCCCACCTCAGTGATATTCTTAGAATGATTTATTGATTGTCAGCTTTGAATGTCAAATTCAACTAGTATTTTCTCTTAACATTTGTGAAATAAAAGAAACACATTTTAAAGAAAATTGTCTGATATTAAGACATTAGCCTGTATCACAAATCAACGGATTTTACAATATTAATAAAAGTTAAACCAATTGAAGTAAAACACTGATGGTCTCCCATTTTTCTTTGTAGCCAGAATATATATTTAAAATTTCCAATTCCAGGTATTTAAGTTCAATATTTGCAATTCTCAACTTAGAGACGTATTGTTCTCTATGTGTATTGTCTAGTAAGTTTTCATAATGTAAGCATTAACAATGCATATCATATTTCTGTGATTTTTTTTAAATGACAGGTATTTTTTTCACTGGTTCCACAATAGGTATTAAGTAAGAATTCACATCATGTTACATACATGTTATTGACAGTGACTGGCTTCCTCTGTCAGTTTGTAATAATTAGAACATTCAATGACAATGTTAAAGCTATATATTTTTATATAAATTATTGAGAAGGAATTCCTAAGTAATTCAGGAATATAATATTCTTAGGTATATCTGTAATATTTTTGAGTTGCTCTCATTCTAAATCTAATGTCCCATTCTTTAAAAGTTAGCACTCCCTACAATTGTTTTCCCTACCATCTCTGCCTCAAATACTTTAAACTCAGTAATGCACAGAAGGAATGAATGATAATATGGGGGACGTACATTAAAAACTACATGCAGTTTTGGAAATATGCAAACTAGTATGCATGTACTTATAAGTCACATTTCTCATGGTATGTTTCTGTGAGCATGAACAAAGGTGTGCTGTACAAAAATACACTGAAGGAAATTTGAGGTGAATATTAGAAATAGATTTCACATTGAAAGCAAAGATTCATTGGCAACATCCCAATGACACCAGACCCATTGAGTCGTGTGAAAGCTACTCATAAAAGATTGTACTCAATGTCAGGTAAAAATACCTAGAATAGAGGTTGAATAGTTAAGATAACTTGCTTCCTGCCTAGTGAATTTTTTTGTATTTATCTTCATGAAAGAGCTAACGTATAGTTAAACTGAGGTTTTTTGGCAAAAAAAAACTTGTGTATTCTACTTTGAACCAAGACGTAAATTGAGTAGTATGCATAATACTGACCTGTGGGGTCGGCGAGATAGCATGGAGGTCAGGCGTTTGCCTTTCATACAGAAGGTGGGTGGTTCAAATCTCGGCATCCCATATGGTCCCTTGAACCTGCCAGGAGTAACCCCTGAGTGCTGCCAGGTGTGACCCCCCCCAAAAAAAAAACAAAAAAAAATTACTGACCTGTACTATCAACATTTTTTAAAGACTTATAATATATGAAAATATATTATCTATCTCTTCATGTGTACATCTGTGTAGGGGTTAGACCTACTTAATTGGGAAGTGTTTATAAATTAAGAAAGGTATTTTGGACATCAATAGCCAAAGTACCTCTTAAAGATTTGAGAACATCCCCATTACAAGAAACATGGAACTTTAATCCTCCATAATACTTGCCTTTCCTCATCCCTTTGAACTCTTTCAAGTAGTGTGTGTAGGAATTAAACCCAGGTTCATGTTTTCTGTTACTCAAAAATCACCTGAATTAAAAATTAGAACCACACCAAAACTAAATTATTCAGCAACTCCTTTTATGTTATTAAATCAGAGACAAGCTATAATTAAGAGTAATATATGCCACTTTTTAAAACTAGGAAAGAAATACTGAGACAAACAAAAATAGGTGTTGGAGATTAGCACAACAGTAGTTTGTTTGCCTTGCATGCAGCTGACCCAGGACAGAAGGTTTTTTGAATCCCAGTATCCCATATGGTCCCCTGAGCCTAGAGCAAGGAAGAATATCTGAGTGCTGCTGGGTGTAGCCCAGAAACAAAGCATAAGCCCTAGAATCATGAGAGGTAGAATCAATCATAGGTGGAACTTTGTGCTCCCTAAGACAAAGCATAATGGAATTGGTTGTCTTCATGCTGATAGGACATGGGATGTGCTAAGTATTCCTAAATTGTGTTGGGAAAGTTTTATGTCGAACAGCTCAACAGCACTATGTTGTTAGTGATTACTAAGCTTGTTTGAGGAAAAATTCACTAAAATAGATTGATATGTACGCATATTATGATCATACTAAATATTTATATTAAATATTGCACACTGGGGCCCGAGAGATAGCATGGAGGTAAGGCTTTCATGCAGAATCCTGGCATCCCATATGGTCCCATGTGCCTGCCAGGGGCGATTTCTGAGCATAAAGCCAGGAGTAACCCCTGACCGCAGGCGGGTGTGCCAAAAATAAAATAAAATACTGCAAACTGCTAGCTCATAATAAATGTAAGCACACCCTGTCATTCTCAACATTTCAGAACCAAGAATATTTTGAGATTTTTATTTAAATTGGGCCTTTTACAGTGGTGGCTTGAGAAATCAATGTAGAAATCATTTTATGGGGGCCCAAGCAATAGTACAGCAGTGGGGCGTTTGCCTTGCACACATTTGGCCCAGGATGGACCTGGGTTTGTTCCCCAGCGTTCCATATGGCCTCTCCAGCTAGGAACAATTTCTGAGCGAAGAAAGAAAGAAAAATCATTTTGTGGGCTTGTCTTGTAATTTCAGAAGACGACTCATCTTCCATCTAATTCTTTTGGCAGGGTTGGGGGTGGGGGTGCCATACACGGTGACACTCAGGGATTATTCCTGGCTATGAACTCAGAAATTGCTCCTTGCTCGGGGGACCATATGGGACTCTGGGGATCGGACCCAGGTCCATCCAGGGTCAGCTGCATGCAAGGCAAGTGCCCTACCACTATGCTACCCCTCACCTCCGTCTTCTAATTTGTTATTTGTGGGTTTCTTCTAAGAAATTAAGAGAACAGTGGGCTGGAGAGATAGCACAGACGTTTGCCTTGCAAGCAGCTGACTCGACCTAAGGTGGTTGATTCTAATCCCGGCATCCCATATGGTCCCCCGTGCCTGTCAGGAGCTATTTCTGAGCAGACAGCCAGGAGTAATCCCTGAGCACCGCTGGGTGTTGCCCCCAAAAAAGTTTAAAATAAAAAAGAGTAGAACAGGAGATCTGCCAAGTAACACTATTTTTCATTTCTGGCTTTCTGTTTGCTTTGTAATTGGTTGAGTCGAACTTCAATTATTGATTTATTTTAAAAAATGAGAGTCAAAATGCACAGTGAAATAGATTGTGTTCTTTTGGGAGGGTGCCTATTCAGAGATTATCAAGGTTTACTCCTGTCTCTGAATAGACAGATCACACCTGGCAGTGCTTGGGAAACTATTTGGTCAAAAGATCAAACCCAGATCGAACACATTCAAGGCAAGCGTACTATCTGGCCCTAGTTGTAGTACTTAGCCATTGAACTCATTAAATATTAACTAGGTATTAAATTTATGCTAATGTGAGTAGAATGTAAGGAAGGATAAGCAGAATTGTCAAAATTAAGCCATGAAGGCATGGATTACAATTAAGCCATGGTTTACAATGTAATATTATCAGTATACAGTTTAGTGTATCTTGAGGGAAATCTGTTTGCATTTCAATTATCATCTCTTTGACTTAGGACACTACTAGACAATTTTACCATTAGATTTTCAGCCAATTTAGGAGAAATCAAGTGGATTTGTTATTATAACAGATTGTGTATAGCAATAGGCATTAACATTCATGTTATGTCAACATAAATTTTCATTCCAAAATTTATCTTTCAATAAACAAAGCTTATTAAAATGTTTTCTTTTTAATTATAGGTGTGAATGTGAATTCACATGTAAATGTGAATTGCTCTATCTCCCCATTTTTCTCATTTTAGATCCCCAGCTACTGCAGGGCTTCATGTTTCTATCTGCCATGGTTAAGGATTGGATAAGGAAGTTCTATGATTTGCTTTTGTTTTTATTATAAAACTTTAAAAGTGCTTAGTGAGGTTCTGGCTATCCAGTTACGTAGCTATTTCCCATTCTACTTGTTTGTTTAGTAATGTTTGCCTAAATTTACATTCCATGATATTGTTACTTACCTAATTAAATTGTTCAATTATGTTTAATTTTTGTCTCGTGTAGAATTTAAATGTGTTGAGTATAGAGATCAGTGCCTCGCTGTCAAGACACCATCCTCTGAATGGAAGAAATAGCTATAACTTAAATTTGAGAGCCAATACCTATTTAAAAATTGCCATGTTAAGGGATAAACTTCATGTTCTTTTTTTTTTTTTAATTTTTGGGTCTCACCCTATGGTGTTCAGGAGTTACTCCTGGCTCTGAACTCAGAACTCGCTCCTGGCAGGCTTGGGGGACCATATGGGATACCAAGGATCGAAACCGGGTCGGCTGCATGCACAGGTAAATGCCTTACTTGCTGTGCTATTGCTCTAGCCCCAATTTCATGTTCTTAAACTAAGAAGCCATATCATAGAATTTTGTGGAAGATCAGATTTTGTCAAAGGTTATCTTTTTTAAAATAGTACTTTAGTATGTAATAAAAGTGAGTGATTTATTTGGTCTATTCAGTCTAATAAAAGATGACTAGAAGGTGATTATTGGTTTTTTAGAGTTATACAATCAAGTCAGTATTATTGTGAAATTAATCTGAGAGTTTCCTTCAACAAAATACTTCTTTTGGGTTCCAGAAATACTTGGAGAAAGCCTTCATCCAACCGTAAAGAAGGACTTAAATCTCACTCTAATATTTTTCATTCCTTGTATTACTGACCTGGTGAACAAATTATATGCCGAAGTCAGAGCTTTGAGAAACTAGATTAGGAATATTGGAATTGAGGGTGTGGGGAGGTAGTGCAGTGAGAAAACAAAAATCATTTTTGCCACCATTGAAATACTTGTGAAGGTAATAACTCAAAACAACTTGCATAGAAAATTAGACTTACTCAACAAGTTGAATCACTAATTTCACATAGCCTCTCATCTCACAGAAAGACCTAGATCACACTGAATTCTATTTGAAAGCTCTAGGTCCCCACTCACAGATTTGCTGTGTGAATCTCAGCATTGAGTGTAACAAGAAGAAACATTTTGAAAGAATTTGACTTTTGGTGCCCCACCAGCTATCAATATTGAACAAAATGCATCTAGTCAGATTCTCAACTCGCATGAAATGCCAATTTGCTTTAACTTTGTTTTGGGGTCGGTCACACCTAGTTCTCAGAGGTTAATTCTGGCTTTGTACTCAGAAATATTTCCTGGGGACTCCATAGACCATATGGGATGCCAGTAGTCTAACTTGGATTTGCTGTGTGCAAGGCAAGTGCCCTATCCCTGTGTTACTGCTCTGGTCCCTTCATTAAATTTTAATACCAATGCAAATCAACAAAAATTACAGTACATGCCATATATCAGAAAAAGAAGTCTAAAAGGTAAAACAATAGAAGGACTACAAAGACCTATGTTTGAATTATCAAGTACAAATTATGAAGTAGCTTACTGGTTTTTTTATGGAATGGAAAGATGTGCAAAATATTGCTGATTATTTAATTAAGGAGATAAAAACATAAAACCATTGGGCCAGAGAGAGAGCATAGCAGTAAGGCTTTTGCATGCGTTTTGAATGTGGATAACTCAGCAGGGACTGGGTTCAATTCCTGGCATCCCATACATTCCCCAGCCTGCTAGGGGCGATTTATCGATGCAGAGCCAGGAGTAACCCAAACACCACCTTGTGTGGCCCCAAAACCAATCAATAAATAAAGTTTAGAATTTGGTGCTGGAGCAGTGGAGCATTTTCTTGCATGTTTCTGACCTTGAACAGACCGCATATCCCCGGGCATCCCATATAGTCCCCCAAGCCAGGAGCGATTTCTGAGCGCATAGCCAGGAGTAACCCCTGAGCATCACGGCTTGTGCCTCAAACCCCCCAACTCCAAAAGAACCAACTAAACCAATAGAAATTCCTAGCTCAAAAGACAGCCCCACCCCTTCAGAAACACTAACCTAAATGAAGAATGGCTTCATTAGACTCCATACCACTGCAGCAAGGATCAGTTAACTTTAAGATCAGCAACAGAATGGAAAGCCAGAGCCTCCACAAATTTTTGAGCACTTTAAAAGACTTATTGGGTATAATTTGGATACTAGAATAAGATAGAGTACAGGGGACAGTAAGCAAGATTAGTTAGCGGGTGTGGCCCCAAACCATAAGTTAGAGGCCGGTACGTGGGATAGCTGCTGGTAGGCACTTATCACTCAGGCTTGATCTTTGGTACCCTGTATATTCACCAGGAGTAATCCATGAGAATTGTTGGGTGTTTGCCTCACCAAAAGAGCAAGAGAGTGCGAGAAAAATTGGAGTTTCTAACATCCAAGGATATTCCAGTGTTTAGAAGACACCAAACCACAAAGTAAGGAGAGTAACCCCTGAGCAATGCTGGCCCAAAAACCAAAACAAACAAACAAACAAAAAAAAAGAATTACAGAGAACTCATCATAAATCATGGAAGTAAGAAGATAGTTTGAAATATTTTCGTATTGCAAGAAATAAAAACCTCTAGAATCTATATACAACTATTGCCCTTCGGAGATAAGAGAAATAGATAAGGGGAATTGTTGCCTTTAGACTTTCTGCAGAGCATTCTCCATGTAAAAGGAAAATTGTGTATCTCAGGAACTTGAGAAAAGAGCACTAAGGAATAAATGAAGTAAATGAAATTATTTTTATTATACTTAACTCTGGTTCTTTTCTAGAATATAGTAACAGTTGTAAATATGATATTAAGAGTGAAATAACGGGGGGCCGGGTGGTGGCGCTAAAGGTAACCAAAGGTGGTTGGTTCGAATCCCGGTGTCCCATATGGTCCCCCTGTGCCTGCCAGGAGCTATTTCTGAGCAGACAGCCAGGAGTGACCCCTGAGCACCGCCGGGTGTGACCCCCAAAAAAAACTAAAAAAAAAAAAAAATCAATTCTTTGTCATTAGTGCCACTCTTCATTCATTATAAACTTAACTGTTCTGAAGTCAGTTTCACCTCAAAGTACATCATCATCCAAGTACCTTATTCATCACCCTTTTATCAGAGCTAGCAAAGTATATTTTTCTCAATTCCTTCAATTTTGTTACCTAAATATTATTTTATTTCTTTTGTTCCTTGGGGCCACACCTGGTGGTGGTAAATTTATGTGCTCAGGGATCACTCCAGGCTGGCTCATGAGAACCATAGTTGGTGTCAGGGATCACACTTGAGTTAACAGTGTGCAAAGCAAGTGGAGCCCCTTTAAATAGCTTCATTCTTAGGTTCTCTATCCACATTTCAATGGATATCTTCATATTTGAAATTGCTTTCTATGACTTGTTTCTTTTCCATCCCATTATCCTGCCTTTCAGTTAACATTTATCACGTAATCTTTATTTTGCCAAAATCTATATCAGAAATAATTAGTTTCTATTTTAATAGGCTTCTTTATCATATACAATAGTCAACTATTTGTAAATCATCTGAATGCAGGTTCCTTAGACATTCGTTATTTCACTTTTTTTTTCTTGGTTTTTGGGCCACACCCGGTAACGCTCAGGGGTTACTCCTGGCTGTCTGCTCAGAAATAGCTCCTGGCAGGCACGGGGGACCATATGGGACACCGGGATTCGAACCAACCACCTTTGGTCCTGGATCGGCTGCTTGCAAGGCAAACGCCGCTGTGCTATCTCTCCGGGCCCCAGAATTGATTCTTTTAGGATATCAAACATTAGACAGATACATGACCAAAATATTGGAAGAAATAAAAAAAATGTAGGCATTTAGTATTATAGTTTTCATCCAGTTATAATTTATGCTAGCCCCCAAAAAAGGCAATGTAAACAATTCAGGACTAGTTATTCCCTCCTTATACTAAATAATATACACATTCATCTAACATCTACCATACTGTTGATATATTTGCCATAAAACATTCAACATCACAAATCATACAAATTTCTTAGAGCACAATGTAATACACTAGAAGTCAAAGATAGTTGAAAATTGGGGCCAGAGTAATAGCACAGTGGCTAGGACGTTTGCCTTGTGCATATCCAATTTGGGTTCAATCCCCAGCATCCTTTACGTTCCCCAGAGCTGGCCAGCAGTAACCTGAGTGTTGCTGGGTGTTTCCCTTCACCAAAAAAAAAAAAAAAAAAAAAAAAAGATGGCTGGAAGTCCTCAAGTATTCTAAATACTTCTGATTATATCGAAGTTTTTTGAGGAGGGGGTCATACCCAACAGCATTCACCAAAAAATCGCTCCTGGCAGATTCAGGGAACCCTTTGGGATGTCTGGGATTGAACCTGGGTCCGTCCTTGGTCAGCTCCATGCAAGGCCAACAACCAACCCTGTGCTATTTCTCTGCTCCCCTCCAGAAGACAGGGTTTTTGTTTTGTTTTATTTGGTTTTGGGGCCACACCGGTGGCGCTCAGGGGTTACTCCTAGCTCTGTATTTAGAAGTTGCTCCTGGTAGGCTCTTGGGGCCATATGGGATGCCGGGATTCGAACTGGGGTTCTGTCTTGTGTTGGCCGCATGCAAGGCAAATGCCCTACAGCTCTGCTATTGCTTCAGCCCCACTTCTGACTATCTTACAAATTAAAAACAAGTCAGAAAGCAAAAAATTTCTGATAAAATTTGACTTGAAATGTGTGGAATGCAAATAGACATCGATTAGAGGGAAAATTATATTGACTGCATATCTTTAAAAATAGACTAGAACAAGGGTTGAAGTGCTTGCTTTGCAGTCATCCAACCTCAATTTAATCTCACTCTAATCTCTTTGACTCCTCAGCAACTTCTAGTTTCCTATGAGCGCCACCAGAAGTTATTGCTGAGAATGGGACAAAAGTTAGCCACAACCACAAAAGTGGGTTTGACCAAAAGCAAAACAAAACAAAGTAAATTGCAAATCATATTCCAGCTTCTCCATTTTTGTTTCAACATTAAACTAAAAATAATAAATATAAGAAGCAATAATTAAATGGAAGTCAGTGAAATTAATATGAACAGCAGTTGAAAAAATAAAAATGAGCAGGTTATTTTGAAGACATGAATAACTATCAGAAATGAAAGAAGAGTCAGTTCTGAGCCATGAACATTGAAAGAGATAATAGCACACTACTAATGTTTATATTCCTTCAAATTAAAAGTGGACCAACTAAACAACAACAACAAAAACACTTAAATTTACCAAAACTCACAGCAAGGAAAATATTTAATAGTCCTTAATCTATTGAAGTGATTAAGTCTTTCTAAGTAAAGATATTTTTTAAAGTCAGTCAAGAAAAAAGTCACCACATCCAAAAATCTAAGTAAAGATATTTTTTAAAGTCAGTCAAGAAAAAAGTCACCACATCCAAAAATCTACTTTTACTTTGTATTCAAAGGAATAATATCAGCACTACTATTTCCAGAAAATAGAAGAGGGAATTGTTGATTGATTTCACTAAATCAGTATTAACCCTGACACCAACTCCAGAAAGCTACATATTAACATCTGTTATTGATATGAACATCCACTACAAAATTTTTCCATTTGAATCCAATATTTGGGATAAATTATGCATTACCAGCAAGTGGAATATATTTCTGCTTGTAATTATATATGCAGGAATATTTCACCATCAAAGAAATCTCATTCACAAGTGAAAATTGATGAGGTTGTATTAATAAATGATATTAGAACAATGATGTCCATATATAAGAAGGGAAAGTAGACATTTTCTATTTCGTATATATTTAAATAGAGTAGCAATTAATGTGAAATGCAAAGCTATACTGTTTCTAGATGAAAGCATTGAAGGATGCTCCTTAATATACAGATATCAAGAAAAAGACATTTTATTAACCTTAAAATGTCCCTTATCAACACTATAAATGATTTAAGATAGCTAATTTTTAAACACAGCATCAGAATGATTACTAAGATGAGGAGTTATATAAGTTATATAAGTTGTTGTCTAAAAACAAAAATATACAGGTACAAGTACATGTAAAGAAATATGTCATTAAGAAGGTGAAAATTAGTAAGTTCATAATATTAATAGTGGGTAAAATTCAAGGAATTCTATTGCTTAAAATGAAAACAAACAGTGATGGATGAATACATTTCATACTAGATTATTAATTAAAGTTAATAGGTTGAATGTCTTATCTTACATTCAGCCACTGTGCTCCTAAATGTTTACCCCAAATGAGTTGTAGGCTTACATTCATATAGAAACCAACAGAAAATATAAAAAAAATCCTAAGGCATTCTTATGTAGTTATTGGATAAAACTACTTGGTATATCTATACAATAAAATGTTAAGTGTAATATGAAATAATGGAATATCAAAGTACAAGCAGTTAATGATGAATCACCAAACTTTTTTTTCTTTTTTTTTTTTTTTTTTTTTTGGTTTTTGGGCCACACCCGTTGACGCTCAGGGGTTACTCCTGGCTATGCGCTCAGAAGTCGCTCCTGGCTTGGGGGACCATATGGGACACCGGGGGATCGAACCGCGGTCCGTCCAAGGCTAGCGCAGGCAAGGCAGGCACCTTACCTCTTGCACCACCTCCCGGCCCCCCAAACTTTTTTTTTTCTAAGTGAAAAAGCCAATCTGTAAAAGATATAGTGAAATTGCATTTATAGGAGAGTCTGTAAAAAGTTAAAAAATACCTAGAATGCACATCAGTATTCAGTCATGAGATGGAAAAGACCTAACGAAGTTCAGTGAATCTGTGATGGAATATTGTCATGACTTGCATTGTGGTGCATTGATACAGACTGTGCAGTTGTTAAAAATTCATGTAACTTTTCAACACAAAGAAGGAATCTCAGTATTTTAGAAACGTTTGGCATCTTTTTATGAATTATTTTTGAGAAAGTCACTTAGGAGATTTGTGGGCTGCAGGATGGGATACAGGATGTGAGGGGGGAAAGTAATACAAATTCATAAAACCTCTGTGGCAGTTAGAAGTTTCATTTAAGTAGCAGAGGAAAGGCCGGAGAGATAGCATGGAGGTAAGGTGTTTGCCTTTCATGCAGAAGGACAGTGGTTCGAATCCCGGCATCCCATATGGTCCCCTGTGCCTGCCGGGGGCGATTTCTGAGCTTAGAGCCAGGAGTAACGCCTGAGGGCTGCCAGGTGTGACCCAAAAACCAAAAAAAAAAAAAAAAAAAACAAAGTAGCAGAGGAAAAGGACAAAAATGATTAGAAATGCATTGTATTATACTAAATTTTTTCTTATGGTATATATGCTAATATCTCTGAAACAAATATATGTATAAAGTGGTTGATAGCTGGTAAAATATTTTCACTGTTGATATATAACATTACAGATAAACAATGAGAGTTTTGAGTGTTCCATGTAATAATAAGTTAGGGTTAGTAGCATAAGGAGTTCATTTAAATTAATACTGGTTTCATAAGAATTTAGAGATATTTTACACATTGGGATTTCCTTACTGTATTGGCTAGAAAGCCTAGTAATAAAATCTAGTAGTGACAGACATGGAAGTCATTGCTTGGATTTTAATATCAGCGTGCAATGAAGCAATCAACCAGGTACAAAAAGGAATAATTCTAGCAACGAGAATTAAAATGAAAGATTCCTAGAGCATCTTTTTGTCCAGAAAGTAGAGACACACATTAATGGAAGTATTTCAAGTGAACTCACCTGAGGTTCATTAATCAACCCTGGTTTAAATTGAATACAATGCCTAGTACTATATTAATTGTAAGAAAAGGTATATCTATAGATGCACATTAATTAGGAGAAAAATCAAAAGTCATGATAAAAAATAAAAAATAATTTCCTGGGGCTGGAGAGATAGCATGGAGGTAAGGCAAACATTTGTGTTGCATGCAGAAGGTCAGTGGTTCAAAAACCGGTATCCCATATGGTCCCCCGAGCCTGCCAGGAGCGATTTCTGAGCATAGAGCCAGGAGTAACCCCTGAGCGCTGCTGAGTGCGACCCAAATACCAAAAATATATAAAATAAAATTTTAAAAAATTAAAAAATAATTTTCATATGTATTTTGTTTTCAAGGAAGTTCAGGCTGTGCCTGTTTGCTTCATCCCTAATAATACAATGAGAAAGTGGCAGGTAAAGAAACTTTACAGTGCAGAAACCTGACAGACACAGCTTCAATCTAGTAATTGAGACTAAAATTACTGAAATTCTCTTAACATAGTATAACAGATTGAGAATGGCACTCTGTTATAGTCTTCCACCCCCAAATCCATAACCAAGCTTAATGTTAAGAAAACCACTAGCAAATACCATTTGATAAATACTATATAAAATGCTTAATTTCTCAAACTGGGAATATTAATTTAAAATTTTTTTAGGAAACCCCAGTCAAGAAATGCTAAACCGATTCACAAGATCTGGCACAGAAAAGGACTTTGGAGGAAAACAATGACAGTTTGAGTCAAGTGTAGGCCTTAGTAATCTATCAGTGATTAGTTGTATGACTATATTTTACTGGTATATGATGTTAATAGTGGATGGGGATACATAGCATTTGGATAGTATATTACCTGGTCTTTTTGGGAGGATGGGTCACACCCAGCAGTGCTCAGGGGTTACTCCTGGCTCTACGCTCAGAAATTGCTCCTGGCAGGCTCGGGGGGCCATATGGGATACCAGGGTTCGAACCACAGTTCTTCTGCATGCAAGGCAAACGCCGTACCTCCATTCTATCTCTCCAGCCCTATTACCTGGACTTTTAAAAATAAATTAGTCTTGGGGCCGGAGCAGTGGTGCAGGGCAAAAGGTGTCTGCCTTGCGCGCACTAGCCTAGGATGAACGTGGTTCAATCCCCCAGTGTCCCATATTATCCCCCAAGCCAGGGGAGATTTCTGAGTGCATAGCCAGGAGTAGCCCCTGAACATCACTGAGTGTGTCCCAAAAACCAAAAAATAAAAAATAAAAATAAAAATCAGCCTTTTAAAATTAGTACTTTTATATTTTGTAAGTACTTATTAAGTAACTAAAATTAATTTGTTAATGTTAAGTAATGTGGGATAGGAAACAAGGGATAGAATAATTAATGATGGTTAGTTCCATTATTGTGGTAATGATATGAGAAATCTGAATCTAGTTGCATCCAAATTATGTAGAAATAATTTTAGGTGTTTATAGATGTGAAAAATAATAGAATAATAATTAATGTGGTATAGAAAAATAAAGTAAGACATTTGATAAAATATATTCTCAGAAATCTATTGGTAACTAGAAGTTAAATAAGTATAATAAAATGGTATTTACTAGAGCAAATTTTTAAATTCTTTACTAATTCATAATGAGAAGATATTTACCAAAGAAATAAAAAGAAAAATGTTTGATATAAGCTTTTCTCCTTAGATTGGATATAAAATAGCCAATATGAAATAATAATTTTGTCACAATTTTTGCACTAGATGTCCGGGTGCATTAGTCATGGAAAAATGTGTGGTAAGTATTATAAGTGAAAGAAGCTGATAAAATATGTAGAAGCTCATGCTTATAGATAGCATTTTTGATACACATGCTTATCCCTATAACTTTCTACTTCGAATTACCCAAACATCAATCATTTATATAGGTGATATTTTAAGTAATTGAAATACAGTTACTGAATTTTAATTATAAATTAAGAAAATTAATTTCTCAAAATAATTGAATTAATAAAAACTGAAATACATTTTTGTTAAAAACAAATGAAAAGCAAAGATTTAAAATTAATTTAATGAGGGTCTGGAGAGATAGCATGGAGGTAGGGCATTTGCCTTTCATGCAGAAGGTCATTGGTTCGAATCCTGGCATCCCATCTGGTCCCCCAAGCCTTCCAGGAGTGATTTCTGAGCGTAGAGCCAGGAGTAACCCCTGAACGCTGCTGGGTGTGACCCCCCCCAAATTTTATTTCATGACATCAAAATTTAATTATACAGGAATAGATATATAAACATTTTAAAGGAATTTATCTTAGAAATGAACATACATATACAAGGAACTATGTTATCTGAACTTTAAGAAAATAAACTAGACTTAAAATAAGTACTTTTATTTTTGAATAAATACTTGTTAAGTGTCTAAAATTATTTTTTTAAATTTTGGGGGTCACACCCGGCAGTGCTCTGGGGTCACTCCTGACTCTACTAGGCTCAGAAATCGCTCCCAGCAGGCTGGTGGGACCATATGACATGCCAGGATTCGAACTACCGTCCTTCTGCTTGCACAGCAAATGCTATCTCTCCATGCTATCTCTCCGGCCCCAAATGTCTAAAATTAATTTACAGTAACATGATGGGCAGAGTGATAGCACAGCTGTAGAGCATTTGCCTTGCACACAGCTGAGCTGGAACAGACCCAGGTTTGATCCCCAGCATCCCATATGGTCCCTGGAGCCTGCCAGGAGCAATTTCTGAGCACAGAGCTAGGAGGCACCCCTGAGCACCACTGGATGTGGCCCCAAAACCAAAAACCAAAAAGAGTTAATTTATAGTAACAGGAGATAGGAAACATGATCTCAAAAATAAAGTAAGATTAAATACAAAGTATCCTCACAAATCTATTGATTACTAGAAGTTGAATAAAATTATAATAAAATAATGGCAATTTTTAAAAATTGCCTTTACAAAGGGAATTTTAAAAAATATTTACTAATTTAAAATATGTAGATATTATCCAAAGAAATAGAAAGAAGGTTGGGTCCAGAGAGATAGCACAGTGGCGTTTGCCTTGCAAGCAGCCAATCCAGGACCAAAGGTGCTTGGTTCGATTCCAGGTGTCCCATATGGTCCCCCGTGCCTGCCAGGAGGTATTTCTGAGCAGACAGCCAGGAGTAACCCCTGAGCAATGCCAGGTGTGGCCCAAAAAAAAAAATATAGAAAGATCTTTGCTATAAAATTTTGATATAACCTTATATCAAATCTTTGATATAACCTATTTAGGTTGGAAAATACAATTTAATATAAATTAAGTTACTTAAAGTATAGTGCAAACATTATGATCCAAATCCTATAAAATATTTTAAATTGTTCACTTTATTTCAGTTATGTGAATTGCAAATATTCAATAACCTAGATAGGCTTGATGAAATTTTAAAAGATTAAAGAGGGGCCAGAGTGAACGCACAATGGGTTGGGTGTTTTCCTTGCAAGCGGCTGACCTGGGTTTTAGGTCAGGCATCCCATATGTTCCCCCAGCCTACCAGGAGTGATTTCTGTGCACAGAGCCAATAGTAATCTCTGAGCATCACTGGGTGTGACCCAAAAACAAAACAAAGCCCTAAAAAAAAGTTAAAGAATTTCATGATAAAAACCACTTAAAGATAGAAGAATAGACCCAGGGAGGGAAATAGACTTAAAAGTGAGTGACACTTTGTGTCACTGTCATTATTAATATATGATGGTTAGTTCAATTATCGTGATAATGATATGAGAAACCTTGGGTCTAGTTGCATCCAAATTATGTAGAAATAATTTCTAGGTGTATATAGATGTGAAAAAATTAGTTTTTTTTTATTTGGGGCCACACGCATCAGTACTTCCAGCTCTGTTAAAAAGGGTCACTCACAGACAGTGCAATTCTGCATATCAAACCTGTAATCTTGATTTTTTTTTTTTTTTTTGGTTTTTGGGCCACACCCGGCAGCACTCAGGGGTTACTCCTGGCTATCTGCTCAGAAATAGCTCCTGGCAGGCACGGGGGACCATATGGGACACTGGGATTCGAACCAACCACCTTAGGTCCTGGATCGGCTGCTTGCAAGGCAAACCGCTGTGCTATCTCTCCTGGACCTGTAATCTTGATCTTGTATTGTGATCCTGGGGACCAAGTTGGTAATTACATGTAAGTCATCCTCTCAGCCCTTTAATCTGTCTGGCCTAAAACCTTGACTATAATTTATAATTGTTACCTTGTTGCTGGTAAAAAAGTAAACAAAGCAAAACCCTACTAGCACTAGCCAAAAAGGAAATAAGATTTAGTTTGCATCAAATAAATAGTTTTGTTTTTAAAAATGTATATTCAATGTGAGGCATTATACTAAAACCATAATAAAATTTTACATGTTAAAATGAAAAGTTATTTTAAAAGGTACATCACAATGGAAGACAAAAGTGTTCAATATGTACATGAAAATATATTCAGGGTTTTTCACCATGATAGAAAACTTACAAGTAGTAAATCTTGAACAGAACATAAAGAAATTTATAAATATGTTGTGTTTACAATTTTTAGTGTCCATTAAACTTGAATGTATATTACATTGCTGGGTATATGACTTAAAAGAATATGTGTAGATCTAAAGTCCATAACATAAATACTTAAATAGCACCTCATTTTAATAGCAAAAAAAGAGACAAAAATGCGAAAATGCTCCCTTAAGGAGCCAGAGTGTTGGCACAGTGGTAAGGCTTCTGCCTTGCACACGCTAGCCTAAGATGGACTGACTGTGGTTCGATCCCCTAACATCCCATATGGTCCCCCAAGCCAGGAGCGATTTCTGAGCACATAACCAGGAGTAACTCCTGAGCATCACCGGGTGTTGCTGAAAATAAAAAAAATGCTCCCTTAAGATTTGAAGGGATAAATTTAATCTTGAAATATGTTATTGCAGGGGCTGGAGAGATAGTACAGCAGTGAGGATGCTTGACCACAATCAGAAATCAGAGTGACCTTGTTTGTTAGAGCTTTTCCACTTAGCAGCTTTATCAAAGTCTAGACAATGCAGGGCAGGATTCTGAATGCACAATCAGTGTGGGAGGAGCTAAAGAGCTGATGCTTTTATTTTATCTTAATTTTATTGTAGTGTAGGAACATAATTGTAACTATTAACAGTTGTGGTTTTGATATGCAAAGGTACCTCCCCTTGATCACCTCCAAAGTATCCAAGACCCGATATTACAGTCTTAAAATGACTTAGTCCATTTTCAGAGATGAACTGGAAAAGGACTATCATCAGAGTGATGTATAGGTAAGTTATTTACCAGAAATAAAAATCAATATCTCCCTCAACAACTGTAGAGAAAATTCCAAATAAAACAAGTCCTTTCAAATACCGCCTCTCAAATACTAGTTTTATTAGTGCTAGTATTCTGTTTTGTTTTGTTTTTTGGGGTCACACCCTGCAGCGCTCAGGCATTACTCCTGGCTCTATGCTCAGAAATTGCTCCTGACAGGCTCGGGTGGACCACATGGGATGCTGGGATTCAAACCACTGTCCTTCTGCATGAAGACAAATGTCCTACCTCCATGCTATCTCTCCAGCCTCATAGTGCTAGTATTCTTCTGACCAATGTAGGTGGTATGATTCTCATAAGAACTTCATATTTGGGGGGGGGGTTCACACTCCTGGGTTACTCCTGGCTCTGTTCAGAAATCACTCCTGGCTTGGGGGACCATATGGAATGCCGGGGATTGAACCTGCATTCATCCTGGGTCAACCACATGCAAGGTAAACACCCTACCACTATGTCCCCAAGAACTTCATTCTGAGCTTTGATTTAGACAAATAGATCTTACCAGTCACTGGGGTTTTATTTACAGCACATTGCTTGGCTCGCTCAAAGTCCATAAGGTCAAATTCTCTTCTGGTAGTTTATTTGGAGACAAAATTTTCTCATATACCCAAACTACTTTCATACCTATAGCTCCACTGTTCTGAAATCTCTTACAAGGGCGGCATCCGTGGGTCTCAAATGGAGTGAGAATCCGAGACTTAATGCTGAGCCAGCTGATAGCTACAGTCTTTCCGGGAAGATGCCCATAAAAATGTCTTGAAGTGTGCTGAACTATTTTCAGTCTACACCTTTGAATATAGTAGTACCTCTGGTTGCTCTATAGATAATTGCTCACTTGACATTTTTATTTTTTGTTTTTGTCTTCAATTGACATTTTTGACTAATGAAAGAGAACTGATATGCAGAATGTCAACCCCCTGCCAGACGGTGCTATGTTCTCAGGAATCCCACTAACTTCTTACTTCCTTCAACTACATGGAAGCAGAATGAGAGGCTGCTGACCAAGAGTGTGAGACCTCTCTGCAGAGCTGAGCTGGGAGAAGTTAAATGCTACTCTCAGAACCTGGATCTGTCCTATTTGGATACAGTTCATTGTGACATTTTCTAGACATAAATCCCTAGAAGAATCAGCTAATCTTTGAAATCAGTCTGCCTCTCCAATTTTTGGCACATTTGTTGCCATAAATTCAAATAACAGTAGGGAGTGAGTGATAAATTGATATTAAAGATTGTTTTTCAAGTATTGGTGACAGCAATTCAGATGTCAGTTAAAGAGACTAAGGTTGCAGTTTTACCTGTCATGTGTAAAGGGCACCCTTTTCCACAAGGGATTATCAGGCCTCTATTTAAAGGAATCACCAAATAAGAAGGATCAGGTTATATAAGTAATAAATTTTTTTTAAAAAAAGTCAAGCTATGAGGAAAAGGAAGGCTGGAAGAGATGGGGGTGCACAAATTTTACTTCCTCAGGAAGATCTTTCCCAGCTTCAGCATATTTTAACAATGGTTCAAACTAGTGAGAAAAAGTCATGAGATAAACTTATGTGTTATTCTATTGGTTTGCCATCTTGAGCTTATTCCTGCCTGTTTTTGTGTATCCTGGTGCCATAAAGTCTGTAATTTTTGGGGTCTCCCAAATAATGCTCAAAAGACCTAAGCCTATTCTTAGTGATACATAGACTGACTGTGGCGATCTAATGAGCCATTACATAGGCCCAGTGGTACTAGAGGTCATCAAGGCCCCCAGGAGGTGGTCAGGGGCCATTGGGGCCACTCCAAGGAATGTCAGGATGGGTTGTAATGGGAACCTCATGCACATGTTATGTGTCTGCCAGCCCTTTGTGCTCACTCCTAGCTCTGCTCCTTTATCCTAACCAAGAAAAGCATTAAGATGTGAACATCCAATGGACTTACTTTAAACGTGTTCTTTCTATGCTGAATGGCTCATGTTAAAGTATGTGTGATCTGAGAGGCATATTCTGTGTGTGTGTGTGTGTGTGGGTTTTGGGTCACACCTGGCAGTGCTCAGGGGTTACTCCTGGCTCCATGCTCAGAAATTGCTCCTGGCAGGCACAGGGGACCATATGGGACGCCGGGATTCAAACCAATGACCTTCTGCATGAAAGGCAAACGCCTTACCTCCATGCTATCTCCCCGGCCCCGAGAGGCATATTCTTGTATCCTATGTTAGAGGAAAACTGGTTGAAATTAAAATTTTTAACAATCGGGGACAGAGAGGTGGCGCTAGAGGTAAGGTGTCTGCCTTGCAAGCGCTAGCCAAGGAAGGACCGCAGTTCGATCTCCCGGCGTCCCATATGGTCCCCCCAAGCCAGGGGCAATTTCTGAGTGCTTAGCCAGGAGTAACCCCTGAGCATCAAACGGGTGTGCCCCCACCCAAAAAAAAATTGTAACAATCTATACTCTAGAATGGTCTTTGAGCATCAAGATGCAAGGCATGATGCAAGTGATGATGCAAGTAATAATGCAGTCTTAGGCCACCTGCCTTGTATGCAGCTGATCTCGGTTTGATCCCTACGTTTGTATATGGCTTCCTGAGCCCCTCCAGGAGTAGAACCTGAATGCAGAATCAAGACTAAGTGCTGGATGTGATCATCCCAAAATATGAAAGGTATATATTTATTTTTCTGGCTAAACAATTCATAGGATCAAAATCAGAGAATCATAAAGATAAGGTCTAGTAAAAGTTATCTGTGAAAGAAATAAATATTTGACAAGAGATAATTATTCATGTGTTGATTTGCATATGGCCCAGGAGACATAATAAGTCAGGATACTTCTGTATTTGATAGAGAGCCTTACTGTGTGCAAAGTTTCTTTTTAGTGAGTGTATCATTTCTTATATGTAGAATGTTATGTGGCCTCCACCAATGAATGTGTTATTTTATTTACTATTTCTGAATGAACTTAGTATTTTCTGAAATAAACAGGCTTAACATTCTTCTCTTTGTAATGATTCTATTTGAATTTACTTACAAAGATTTTGGTTAGTTATGGCAGTTGATTCATAAAAATGAATCTCAATTTTGATAATTACATCCTGCATTTTTATAGATGATTTCTAGAAATTGCTCAAGACAATTTCTCAACCTAAAGTTGACATACTAATTCTGTGCTTTTTGATATTTTCTAGCTATCAATATATACCAATAAAGAAAAATACTTACTAAAATAGTCTCCTAGAACATTATGTCTTCTTGAATCAAATGCAGTTATCAGCTAAAATGAAATATATAAGGGGCCCGGAGAGATAGCACAGTGGCGTTTGCCTTGCAAGCAGCCGATCCAGGACCAAAGGTGGTTGGTTCGAATCCCGGGGTCCCATATGGTCTCCCGTGCCTGCCAGGAGCTATTTCTGAGCAGACAGCCAGGAGTAACCCCTGAGCACCGCCGGGTGTGGCCCCCCAAAAAAACAAACAAACAAACAAACAAAAATAAATGTATGATATATGTGTTCCTACTCAACAGTTGTAAGATGATTGCAGCTTGAATTTAGATAATGCACAAGTGCCAGACAATACTTTCTGTCTTTCACCCTCCTAAACCCCAACACACTCACTTATATTCACTCAGTCACCAACTATTTTTGAGAAATGGTTTGAGATTCCTGCCTTCCAAGAGGTTAATGTCTTTTGAATTGTTACACAGAGACTCACTGAAACCTTTCATTCAGGTCAAAATAAGGTGTAGAAAGCATTTCACACTCTTCAAGCATTGCATTTTTTTTTTTGGTTTGGTTTTTGGATCTCACCGGCAGCGCTCAGAGGTTACTCCAGGCTCTATGCTCAGTAATCGCTCCTGGCAGACTCAGGGGACCATATGGGATGCCAGGATTTGAACCACCGATCTTCTGCACGCAAGGCAAACAGTTAACCTCCATGCTATCTCTCTGGCCCCAGTATTATTATTTTTAATATCCTTTCTTTTGTTGTTGTACATACATGCTTGGTTGTGGCATGACCACTATCAGTTTTTAACTTGTGATTCCTGCTGGGATTTTCACATCCTTTTGTGCCCACACACTTACACTCGCCATGCATGTTGTTTGCCACGGGTTGTACTCCTTATACTTGTGGTGCTCACACATATTCTTGCCTGGGGTGTTCCTCCTGGGCATGGTATTTACACACCTTTTGATTGTGCTGCTCAACAGGAGCCAAACCACTTTTTGTGGTTAGTATCTACACACTTGACAGTGGCACAACCAAGGAATCCCTTGCTGAATCACTAAGCATCCATGTACACGTTGCTCGGTTCTTGTTTAGTGCTCCTGGCTCAGGACTGCTGACTGTTTGAAAGGCAGCAGAATTAGAAGGCACTGAGAGCTTCCTCCAGGCCCTGCATTTCTTAACATTTCATGAAACAGACTTGACATGTTTTTAAAGGCTTCAGTTTTGTAATATTTTGAACTATGAATACATTGTAAATGTACCCTCAACCTATTTGCCATCTTAATAACATTCAACAGTGTTATGAATTATAATTTCCATGTAGTGCATTAGATTTCATTGGTTCTTTTGCTGTGCAAAGGAAGCTAATGTTGCTTTAGCCATTTTTCCTCTCCTCTCACTGGTTTTTCTGTCTTTAGGTTGCAGTCTTGTTTCTGTCTTTCTTTTTCTTTCTTTCTTTCTTTCTTTCTTCTTTCTTTCTTTCTTTCTTTCTTTCTTTCTTTCTTTCTTTCTTTCTTTCTTTCTTTCTTTCTTTCTTTCTTTCTTTCTTTCTTTTTTTTTTACTGATTTTAGTTTTTTTGTTTGTTTGTTTCTTTGTTTTTGGGCCACACCTGGAAATGCATAGGGGTTACTCCTGATTTTGCTCTCAGAAATAGCTCCTGGTAGGCTCAGGGGAACATATGGGATGCCAGAGATTGAACCTGGGTCTTCCAGGATCATCCACGTGCAAAGCAAATGCTCTACCACTATGCTATCACTCTGGCCCCACAGTCTTGTTTCAATTTATTTTTTAAATTACTTTATTTAAACACAGTGGTTATAAAGTTGTTCATAATACAGTTGGATTTTTATAGGGGTACAATCTTGTTCATTGAGTTACTGATAATGTGTTATTTGTGTCTCACATTTTTCACTTTGCATAATACCCTTATAATTCATGTTATTGCAAATGATATTTCATTCTTTTTATGTTTGAGTAGCTTTCCACTTATTTTGGCGGAGTCACACCCAGCAGTGCTCAGGGGTCACTCCTGGCTCTACATTTAGAAATCACTCCTGGCAGGCTCAGGGACCCTATGGGATGCTGGGATTCAAACCACCGTCCTTCTGCATGCAAGGCAAATGCCCCACCTCCATTCTATCTCTCCGGCCCTTCACTTATTTTTATACTTTATCTTCAACCATTCATACATCAATGGTTGTTTTCATATCTTAGTAAGGAATTCTGCAATAAGCATGAGAATGCATATATTCTTTTGAATTAGTATTTTTTAAGAAAATACTCAGTAGTGAATCTTCTGGTGTTATTTTAAAAAATGCTTACAGAGCCAGAGTAATAACACAGCAGGTAGAACATTTGACATTTCTGGGTTCTATCCTTGGTACCCCACATAGATTATCAGGCTCTACAAGGAGCAACCCCTGAGCATAGAGCCAGGAGTAAGCCCTGGGCACTGATACCAAAAAAGTTATCAAGGAAATATGATATTCAAAGTTATTCATAGTTGAGTTTCAAGCATATAATGTTTTAGTACTAGTCATTTTACTGATGTTGACTTCCCTCCACTAATATGCCATTTCCCTCTCATGCCACCCCCAGCCTGCCTAGTTGGCAGGGTACACTTTTTTTTTTTTTTTGTTGTTGTTGTTGTTGTTGTTTGGGTCACACCCGGCAGCGCTCAGAGGTTACTCCTGACTCTACACTCAGAAATCACTCCTGGCAGGCTGGGGGACCATATGGGATGCCAGGATTCAAACCACCAGCCTTCTGCATAAGACAAACATCTTACCTCCATGCTATCTCTCCAGGCCCAGTAGGTACACTTTTAAGTTTGGCCATTGCCATTTGAATCTCATTAGTTTTTGTTTTGATTCATACCCAGTGGTCCTCAGTTGCTTCTTTTGACTTGGTTCTCAGAGGTAACTCCTGGTAGTACTTAGGGGAGTAGTAAGTGTTAAGGACCAAACCCAGTACTCATGCATGTAAATCGTGTACTTATTCCTTTGAGTCATTCCTCCATCCCTATTTTGTTAATCTCTCAAGTAAACTACATACTCTTGTCCATTGTCACTATGCCCTGCTACTTTGCTTCATTTCCTGGAGGCTGGACAAAGGCAACATTTGCACCAACATAGTTATTCAACTCTGGCAATCTTGGTTATTTGGGGTGCTTTCGATATATGCTCTTACTGTTGTGAGATAATATCTCATTGTTATTTTGATTTGTATTTCCCTGATAATAAGAGGGGACCACTTCTGCATATATGTCCACTACCCACCCACATATCTGCTTCTAGATGATATCTCTCTTCATGTCCTCTTTCCACTTTTGATGTAATCATTGGGCTTTATTTTTTGGAACTTTGTGAGTGTATTATGTATCCTGGATATTAAAATATTGGGTATTAACCATTTTCAGAAGTGTGGAAAGTACTTTATAAATAACTTACCCATTCTATACATTGTTATCCATCATGACAAATTTTAGTATTTACTAGCACTCCTAATGGTCACAAATCATTAAAGATACCTCTGAAGTTCATTTTCTGAAGAGTTTCCCTCAGTGAAGTTAATATATTCTAGTCTAATCTTGTTTGTTTGTTTGTTTTGGGTCACAGCAGGCAGCACTGAGGGGTTACTCCTGGCTCTCTGCTCAGAAATTGCTCTGGCAGGCTTGGGGGACCATATGGAATGCCGGGATTTCCAACCACCATCCTTCTGCATGCAAGGCAAACGCCCTACCTCCATGCTATCTCTCCAGCCACTCTACTCTAATCTTGAGGTGTTTCATCCTCTTTGAATTGACTTTTGTGTTTGGAATAAGATAAGGATCCATTTTTCTTTTCTTGATATGGTTCGTATTCTCAACAACATTTGTAGAAGAACATTTCCTTGATTTAATTATAGCACCTATCTACTTAGTCACATACTGCCCATATATCTGAGGCTCTATCACTGTGATCTAAAATCTGGTCTAGTAATCAGGAGTTGGTCTTTACACCAGTATCACATGGCTATATCTATAGTTTTAGAGTATAATTGAAAGGCAGAGAACTGAATACCTCACATTTTTAACATATCATAGTTGCCTTGCTACTAAGGAAACTTGATATCGCTATTTGTGCTAGAATTAAAATGGAATTATAATGGGCACTGCTTTGAATCTGTGCAATGCATTTTATAGGCTACTAATTTTAGCCATGATAATACTGTATTTGATGTCAGTGTTGGTGGAGCTAGTGAACTCCATGGTGACCAGTCAAACCCAGTTAGACTGGACAATGATGATCCCTTAACAACCATTTTACACAGTTTCCAAGTGGGCATTGGAATCATCCACATTGCAGGTAACCTGATTGCTTTTGGATGATGATCCTGGGAACTTGTCTAAGTTATATTAAGTCAGAGGTGCAATAATGGCCCCAATCAGTGCCTGAAAATGAGTATTTTGGTGTTGGGTCCCACAGCCATTCACTAGATCAAGGTTAGAGAGTTCATTTTGCCTGGTCATGCAATTCACTTGGATTCAATTCACCGCCTACAGTTCATCCTTTCAAGACACTGATCAGTTCCATTGTTGAGACCCAGGGTAATATGCTGAGACTGTGCTCCAGTCTCAGCACAGTCTAAGTTTAGGATCTACCATGACATGGTGGTCATCTATGGTGTGTTCAGACAGGATATCTGTGCTGGGGAAGCTGAGGTCAAGCCATATGATGTT
The DNA here is from genome assembly GCF_024139225.1 of Suncus etruscus. Classification (NCBI taxonomy): domain Eukaryota; kingdom Metazoa; phylum Chordata; class Mammalia; order Eulipotyphla; family Soricidae; genus Suncus; species Suncus etruscus. The sequence continues at coordinate 498,741 of NC_064858.1, read as the reverse complement.
CTTTGTGGCTGCAGAAGTTTCTCTTTCAGTGAGTCTAAGCCTTGGTCAGAGAACCTGTTATCCCTCCTTAGATTTTTCCCACTGGCTTATGAGTGTTCAAGGAAGAAAGCAAGAGATAGTTAGTCATGGGGAGTAGCCAAGAAAGATTTCCTGGTAGCATCTGTTCTCATACTGTCCTTCTAGGCGCTGTCTGCCTGCCATATCTCCCAGCACCCAAGCCTCTGGTGTCCAAACCCCAGGCCTCATTATCCAATCATATATCTAAGCTCCTGGCACAGACCCTTCTCTGTTCATCTGCTACTGAGCACTTGCCTGCTTTTGTGCGCTTGGTGTGACTATCTTTGCCATTTGAGGTTTGGGATCATTGTCTCAGTTAAGTAAAAAGGGCCCTTGTCGTGTCACAGAGTGTAAAGATTACTGGATCATATTCGTGGAGATGATGAAATCTGAGGTGACTGCTAACACTGGCTGTATTAGTCCACAGTGGTTCCACTACCACAGCCATTTTGTGGAGCTTGTCTGAGAAATGTGGGGATAACAGTGCAAGGTTATACACAAGTTGATTCCCAGAAATGAGTAATTTGGTGAAGGGGGTCCCCTGGCCCCCAATTTTGTCATAGTTAGAGAGCTGCCTTGTCTTGTCCAAGCTTCATTCTAACTAGGGTGAAATTGTGTTTTGACCTTTAAGAATGTTGGTGAGCACCATTTTGCCCCTGGTTAGTTACTAGTCATGGGTGCCTATTAAGTCTGTGGCACCCATGGCAGGGCATCATGCACACTGTGCTCTGCTGAGAAATATGTGAAAAATCCTAGGACAAACCGTGTTATGCTATTGATGGATGCAGAAAATTCCTTTGCACTGGTCAACTGCATAGGCAAAAAATATGTCTTATAAATCACTCATGCCTCCTGACTGATTTCTCACTGGTGAAGTGCTCCAGGAAAACAAAGAGAGCACAGGGAAGGGCCATGGAATGTTTTCATCTGACATGTTCTCCGTCCTGTCTAATAGGCACTATCCACTTCTTGCAGCATCTCAGGATCCCTTAGGGCATCCTTAGGTGCCCCCTCCCTGGGCCTTATTCAGTTACCTGCTTAGGATCCTGAACTGTATCCTTCTGTGGAAATTTTTATGTGTAGTGGTCAGTGTGAGTCTCCAAGGCTGGATTTTTTTGGTGTTTTTTATTGAGGGGAATCACACCCAGCAGGACTCAGGGGTTACTTCATGCTCTGCAATCAGAAATTGCTCATGGCAGGCTCTAGGACTGGCATCATGGATTAGAATCACCCTCCATCCTGGATCTGCTACATGCAAGGCAAACACAGTACCACTGTGCTATTGCTCTGGCACCTCCAGGGCTGTTTCCAAATGCACAAATGCCAGAGATATCTGGCCTGTGAGCCAGTGAAGCTATGGAGGTTTCCTCCTATTTTCAAGCATAGGCATAACCTTGATTATATTTGATAGTATGTGGTTTTAATCATAGAGAAGCTCTTGAAAACAATCAGGCAGTCTTGTTCTCAAGCTCTTAGTTGCATGCAGCTCATCACACCTAGTTGTCTGGAAGTGTGGGATCACTGACATTGTCAGCTGGGACTGCCATGTCATTAGACAGAGTGTTGACATGATTAGGCTCTCTACAGTTGGTGATCTCTGTCACAAGGAATGAAAAATGTAAAAGTCATTCAGATCTTTCCACTGGCTAAGTCAGTAAAACAGGAAGAGACAAGGGTATGTGAGAGAAATGTGTAATAATTTCCTCTAATTTGTAATTTTATTTTGTCCTATTAGGCATTTTCTACCAGACACAGTGCCATAGCACCTAAATGGAAATATCTTCTTGTGTTTCCTCTGGAATTTTTATCTTCCACAATTCAGCTTAATCACACACGACTCTCTTATAAGCTTCTCCGTGCAGAGGGTGCCATATGACACTACCACATACATGTCAATGGTGAGATCCCTAGGCATTTCTGAAAAAGAAATTGGGATCATATGGATTACCTAAAGGGCTTCACACAGAAATTCAATCTAGAAAAGAACATGGCAAACCACAATGGAAAACTTGTTGGGTTTGCCACATAATACAGGAGAATGATCTGTCGCTTGAGCCCTTCAACAGCTTTTCAAAGTATGATATTGCTGCTGAAAAGCTCATTGTCAGTGAAATCTAAGAGAACATAGTTGTAAAAAAAAAAAAAAAACAAAACACCCAGATATAGCCACTTATCAACAATAGCATTACTGGATTGTTTCTGTCTTACATGACAAGTTGTTTGTCTAGATTCGTACAGTGGGTGGAAAACTCAAGAAGATAGTTGATCTGGTAGCCTCTCCTTGACAAGGCCATGATGGGCAAGTATCTGATTAATAAACAAAGACCAGTGGAGAAAAGTACAGATTGTTAAGTGAGATAGACAGTATTGATGTAGACACAGTAATGTTCCCCCATAAAAATTTATGACAGCACAATGAGAAGGACTAGCCCAGAAGTGGTCTACTTCACAGGTGACCATGTTGGCTCATGTCCCTTGCCTTGGAGTGTCACACTGACCACTAAAGCAAGGGGAAAGGCACAGAAATCCCTGGTGGCTTCAAAGGAGGTCAGATTTCATTTGCTCCTGATATCAGTCTCCATTCTCCCACGTAGAGCCTGTCCACCTGCTGCCGTCTTCTGCAAGCCCAGTAGACAGATCTGTGGAGTTTGCTGCCGTAACCACCTTGTTCAGCCCCTCTGCCTTCTGCACACTCAGCCTCCCGGGTCCCGGCAGCGTTCTCGGTAAGCTCCTGCGTGCAGTGTATTGCTTAGGCAGGCTGCTGTGCCTGGGTTCCTGACGAGAACCCCAGGCATACCTCTGAAGGGACTAGGCTGAAATTCTGGGTTCGGTCCCGAGGAGGGTCGCCCTGGACCCCATCTGACCACAATGGGGCAGTAAAGCCACCAATAAGGAACGTGGTGCTTGGGACCAAGAACCCCAAGAGATTGGCCTGCTGTCAGGCCACCCCTCTGGCAGCCTTCGAAGGCATGTCTAGTCTGCCAGGCGCGCCCGAGTTTTGCCTCTGCAGATGAGGTGTAGTGTGGTGGTGGGGGAGGGGACGTGTGGAGGGGGCCTGTTTTTTCGGGGCTACACCAGGCTTGGCCGCTTGGAAGCACTTGGGTTCATTTGCCTTGGCTAGCAGTGACAAGGCCTGGGCCTGGTTGGTAATGTGTGGTCATCTCAGGTGAGAGTCCAGGCCTCTGCTCACTTACACTGACCAGAGAGATACAGGGCCCATGAGCCAGCAGAGATATGGCCTCCTGATGTGTCCCACACATACAGAGCCCATGTGCTGTGCACACTTGACTGTCAACCCCCTAGAACCTCTGGCTATATGGGCTAGTTGGGGACCGTCTTCGACTTCAGACTCCTTGGCAAAATGGCTGTGAGTCTGGAGTGGGGCCTCACACCTTAGCCGGTGCCCAAAGCAGACCCACTTGCATTTGGCACCAATGGTTGGGAAGAAAAGGGCTCCCTGAAGCAGGTGCTATGTCTCCCCAGGGCTTAGGGAGGCAGAAGGTACTCTATCCACTGGGGTCTCGAGCATGAAGGCAGTGGTACGGCTGGTGTTGCCACCTGCATAGGCCCTCAGCATTGCTGAGAGATGGACGGCTTTGAGCACATCTCACCCTTTTCACAGCCAAAGTGTCTTCCCTCGTTTGGTCCTGGTTGAGACCCCATGGTTTCCCCCCTGTCTCCTTCAAAGTTGCACCCTGGCCTCCGTGTGGCCTCAAAGTGTGAGTGGGGGGTTCCGAGCTCACTGCTCCACTGGTCATTGATCCTCAGCCTTCGCAGGCCTCGCCCTGGGGTCTGTGACAGACATGGATGTCCGTATTAGTGGAGGAGGTAATCCCCATGCAAGGGCGCCCTCCCTGGCTGCGCCTGCCAATGCGGGCCCCCGCTGCGGACCTGAGAGGGGCAGGCAGTGGCCATGAAAAGCTCCAGAAGCTTAGTTGATCTGGTGGCATCCCCAGGATGCGGCCTGTGATGGATACGTTTCTGATTACTATGCGCGGGGCAATGCAGAAAGGTCCAGCTGGTTCATTGAGCTGGGTGGTCTTGATTTAGGCTAGGGCCCATTCTGCCTTCACCTTTCATGACAGCGCAGCCATGAGGGCTAGCCCAGTGGTGGACTTCTGCTCCAGTCACCGTGTAGGCTCATGTCGACATACTTCATACTAGTGGTTTCCACGACCTGGGCCTTTGGTGACTTCACCCTCTCCGGGGCACATCATAGTCCTGACATTCAGTGGCACTGTGTTCCTGAGTCGTGGGACACAGGCGTACATGTGTGGTGCCGAGGCAAGACGGGCCAAGTTGTGCTGTCAATGACTCACAAGGTTTCTCCCCATGAGGGCAGGATGAGGGCGGGGCCACGTGGATTTTTTTTGGGGGGCCACACCCGGAGGTGCTCATGGGTTACTCCTGGCTTCTGCTCAGAAAAAGCTCCTGGCAGGCACGAGGACATATGGGAATATGGGATACCGGAATTCGAACCAACCACCTTAGGTCCTGGGTTGGCAATGCTGTGCTATCTCTCCAGGCCCCTGGCCAGGCAGATTTTACCTTACGGTCTTCCACTTTTTCACAGCCTGCACTGTCCATGAAAGGGAATGTACGAAAGGGTCGATCATTGTTTCCTGGTGACACCGTCTCTCCCAGTCTTTGCTACCAGGCACTGTCTGTCTCATGGCTAGCGTGTTTCTCAGCATCAATAAAGGCGGCCCTTGGAGGTCGCTGCCTTGGGCATTTTCCAGGCCTGCTTCACGGGGGCTTCGTCATATTCTTACATCCCATCGCTCCATGGCAACAATCATTTTAGGGAAGTGTCTTCATTCCATAGGCCCAAAATCTTGCTTGAAACTGTGAGAATACGTGAGGCCTCGCACCTGAAGGAGCTAGCAACAGAGGGTGGGCTAGTCCAAGGGCAACACTTGTGGCCCCACTGGGAGCCAGTCGTCCACAAAGCCGCCATGGGTTAAGGGAAGAGTCGAGTATCATTGCCCCAGATATGAGCCTGCGTCCCTCCCACTTAGAGCCTGTCCACCTGCCGGAGCCCCCACCCCCAGCCCCAGGACATGGACGTCCCAACATTGCCGTCCCAAGTCTCCTCTGCAGCACACCTGAAGTCCTCTTACTTAGGCACCCCGGCTGCCTGTTTGTCAGGTAAGCTCCTCCTTGCAGTGTGTTTCCTAGGCGGGCGCCTTGCACGGGTCAATGATGAGAACCCCAGACATCGCTTCTGAAGGAGCTATGCTGATTTTCTGGGTTAGCTCAAGGGTGTCACACTGAGGCCCACTCAGGCAAGGACAAAGGCACAGCGAGCCCCGGGGACTTCAAAGGAAGGTCAGGTTCCATTTCCTCCTGATATCAGTCTTCATTCTCCCACATAGAGCCTGTACACCCGCTGCCGTCTTCCGAGAGCCCAGTAGACGGATCTGTGGAGTTTGCTGCTGCAACCACCTTGTTCAGCCCCTCTGCCTTCTGCACCCTCAGCCTCCCGGGTCGTGGCTGCGTTCTCGGTAAGATCCTGCGAGCTGTGTTTTATGTAGGCAGACTGCTGTGCCTGAGTCCCTGACGAGAACCTCAGGCATGCCTCTGAAGGGGCTAGGCTGAAAATCTGGGTTCGGTTCTGACTGGGGTCATTCTGGGCCCCATCTGAGCACAGTGTGGGGGTAATGCCGCCAATGAGGATGTGGCACTAGGGACCGAGAACCCCAGAGTATGGGGTGCTGTCATGCCACCCCTCTGGCAGCCTTCGAGGGCAAGTCCTGTTTGCCAGACACGCCCATGTTTTGCCTCTGAGGAGGTGGGGTAAGTTGGGGTGGTGGTGGAGGGGGAGGTGGCAGGCATACGGGGCCTGTTTTCAGGGGAAAACCCAGGCTTGGCTACTCTGAAGCACTTGTGTTCATTTTCCTGGCTATCAGCAACAAAGCCTAGGCCTAGTTGGTACTTATGGTCGTCTCAGGTGAGTGTCCAGGCCTCTGCTGCGTACACTGACCAGAGATGTACAGGGCCATGAGCCAGCCGAGATGTGGCCTCCTGATGTGTCCCACACGTACAGAGCCCGGGTGCCGTGCCCGCTTGATAGTCAACCCCCTAGAACAGGGGTCTCAAACTCGCAGCCAGCGTGCCCTTTGCGGCCCTCCATACGACATTGTGTGGCCCTGCCTTTGAGGAATCTTGTTTTGTTTTTTTTTTTAAGTTGTTTTGCTCACACACCCTAAGTTCAAGGCATACTACTGACTTTTCATTCAAGGATCACCCCGAATTTGCCTCCTTCGGCCACAGGTAAATTGAGATTAAGACCCGTGCCCTAGAACCTCTGTCTTTATGGGCTCCTTGGGGGCCATTTCCTCCTTTAGCCTCCGTGGCAAAAAGGGCCAAGGTGTCCCACGTTTCTGGACATGGGGTCTCACACCTATTCCCGTGCCCAAAGCAGACCCACTTGCATTTGGCACCAATGGTTGGGATGACAAGGGCTCCCTGAAGCAGGTGCTGTGTCTCCCCTGGTCTTCAGGAGGCTGAAGGTACTCTGCTCACTGGGTCGCAAACCCGAAGGCTGGTATGGCTTGTGTTGCCACCTGCATAGGCCCTCAGCATTGCTGAGAGGCAGAAGATTTTGAGCACATCTTGCCCTTTTCACAGCCAAAATGTTTTTCCTCGGTTGGTCTGGTTGAGACCCCACAGTTTCCCCTGTCTCCTTCAAAGTTGTACCCTGGCCTCCCTGTGACCTCGATTCATGAGTGGGGTTTCCGAGCCGACCGCTCCGCTGGTCATTACTCCTCAGCTTTTGAGGTCCTCGCCCTAGGGTCTGTGACAGACATGGATGTCCATACTGGTGGAGGTGGTGATCCCCATGAAAGGGTGTCCTCCCTGGATGCGCTTTCCAATGCAGGCCCCTGGCCCATCCCTGAGATGGGTCAGCAATGGCAACGGGAGCTCCTCAAGCCTAATTGATCTGGTGGCCTCCCCGGGATGCAGCCTGTGATGGCCACGTCAATGATTACAGAAATGATTGCAGAAATGATTGCATTGCCCAGCTGGTTCATTGAGCTGGGCAGTCTTGATGTAGGCTAGGGCCTGTTCTGCCTTCACCATTCCTGACAGCGCAGCCAAGTGGCCTGGCCCAGTGTGGTCTGCTGCTCCAGTCACCATGTCGACTCATGTCGCCCTGCTTCAGACTAGTGGTTTCCTCAGCCTGGGCCTTTGGTGACTTCACCCTCTCCGGAGCACCTCGCAGTCCCTGATCTTCACGGCACTGTCTTTCTGAATCGTGGGACCCACGTGCATATATGTGGTGCTGAGGCAAGACCCGCCAAGTTGTGCTGTTGATGACTCACAAGGTGTCTTCCAGTGATGGCAGGATGAATGCGGGGCTACACGGACTTTATAATATGGTCTCGTACTTTTTCGCTGCCTGCTCTGTTCATGAAAGGGAGTGTAGGGAATGGTCGTTAATTGTTTCCTGGTGACGCCCTCTCTCCCCGTCTCTGTTGCCAGGCACAGTCTGTCTCATGGCTAGTATGTCTCTCAGCATCTATAGAGGCGGTCCTTGGAGGTCGCAGCCTTGGCCCATTTTAGAGGCCATTTCAAGGGGCTCCCTCAGGCTCTTTCATCCCATCGCTCCGACACAACCACCATTCCAGGCACTGTCTTGATTGCATAGGCACTGGGTCTTGCTTGAACCTATAAGGAGACACGAGGCCTCACTCCTGAAGGAGCCAACAAGAGAGGGTGGGCTAGCCCAAAGGCATTGCCTGTGGTCCCCCTGGGAGCCAGTCGTCCACAAAGCCACTATGGGTTAGGGGAAGAGTCCAGTATCATTGCCTCAGCTATGAGCCTGCGTCCTTCCCACTTAGAGCCTGTCCACCTGCCGGAGCCCCCACCCCCAGCCCCAGGACATGGACGTCCCAACATTGCCGTCCCAAGTCTCCTCTGCAGCACACCTGAAGTCCTCTTACTTAGGCACCCCGGCTGCCTGCTTCTCAGGTAAGCTCCTCCTTGCAGTGTGTTTCCTAGGTGGGCGCCTTGCACGGGTCAATGATGAGAACCCCAGACATCGCTTCTGAAGGAGCTATGCTGATTTTCTGGGTTAGCTCAAGGGTGTCACACTGAGGCCCACTCAGGCAAGGACAAAGGCACAGAGAGCCCCGGGGACTTCAAAGGAAGGTCAGGTTCCATTTCCTCCTGATATCAGTCTTCATTCTCCCACATAGAGCCTGTCCACCCGCTGCCGTCTTCCGTCTTCCGTCTTCGGTCTTCCCAGTAGACGGATCGTGGAGATTGCTGCTGCAACCACCTTGTTCAGCCCCTCTGCCTCCTGCACCCTCAGCCTCAGGTTCTCGGTAAGCTCCTGCAAGCTTTGTTTTGTGTAGGCAGACTGCTGTGCCTGAGTCCCTGACGAGAACCTCAGGCATGCCTCTGAAAGGGCTAGGCTGAAAATCTGGGTTCGGTTCAGACTGGGGTCGTTCTGGGCCCCATCTGAGCACAGTGTGGGGGTAATGCCGCCAATGAGGATGTGGCACTAGGGACCGAGAACCCCAGAGTATGGGGTGCTGTCAGGCCACCCCTCTGGCAGCCTTCGAGGGCAAGTCCTGTTTGCCAGACACGCCCATGTTTTGCCTCTGAGGAGGTGGGGTAAGTTGGGGTGGTGGTGGAGGGGGAGGTGGCAGGCATACGGGGCCTGTTTCCAGGGGAAAACCCAGGCTTGGCTACTCTGAAGCACTTGTGTTCATTTTCCTGGCTATCAGCAGCAAAGCCTAGGCCTAGTTGGTACTTATGGTCGTCTCAGGTGAGTGTCCAGGCCTCTGCTGTGTACACTGACCAGAGATGTACAGGGCCATGAGCCAGCCGAGATGTGGCCTCCTAATGTGTCCCACACATACAGAGCCCGGGTGCTGTTCGCGCTTGATAGTCCACCCCCTAGAACTGGGGTCTCAAACTCGTAGCCAGCGTGCCCTTTGCGGCCCTCCATACAACATTGTGTGGCCTTGCCTTAGAGGAATCTTGTTTTGTTTTTTTTTTTACTTGTTTTGCTCACACCCCCTATGTTCAAGGCATACTACTGACTTTTCACTCAAGGATCACCCCGAATTTGCCTCCTGCGGCCCCAGGTAAATTGAGTTTAAGACCCCTGCCCTAGAACCTCTGTCTTTATGGGCTCCTTGGGGGCCATTTCCTCCTTTAGCCTCCGTGGCAGAAAGGGCCAAGGTGTCCCACGCTTCTGGACATGGGGTCTCACACCTATTCCCGTGCCCAAAGCAGACCCACTTGCATTTGGCACCAATGTTTGGGATGACAAGGGCTCCCTGAAGCAGGTGCTGTGTCTCCCCTGGTCTTCAGGAGGCTGAAGGTACTCTGCTCACTGGCTCGCAAACCCGAAGGCTGGTATGGCTTGTGTTGCCACCTGCATAGGCCCTCAGCATTGCTGAGAGGCAGAAGATTTTGAGCACATCTTGCCCTTTTCACAGCCAAAATGTTTTTCCTCGGTTGGTCTGGTTGAGACCCCACAGTTTCCCCTGTCTCCTTCAAAGTTGTACCCTGGCCTCCCTTTGACCTCGATTCATGAGTGGGGCTTCCGAGCCGACCGCTCCACTGGTCATTACTCCTCAGCTTTTGAGGTCCTCGCCCTAGGGTCTGTGACAGACATGGATGTCCATACTGGTGGAGGTGGTGATCCCCATGAAAGCGCGTCCTCCCTGGATGCGCTTTCCAATGCAGGCCCCTGGCCCATCCCTGAGATGGGTCAGCATTGGCAACGGGAGCTCCTCAAGCCTAATTGATCTGGTGGCCTCCCCGGGATGCAGCCTGTGATGGCCACGTCAATGATTACAGAAATGATTGCAGAAATGATTGCATTGCCCAGCTGGTTCATTGAGCTGGGCAGTCTTGATGTAGGCTAGGGCCTGTTCTGCCTTCACCATTCCTGACAGCGCAGCCAAGTGGCCTGGCCCTGTGTGGTCTGCTGCTCCAGTCACCATGTCGACTCCTGTCGCCCTGCTTCAGACTAGTGGTTTCCTCGGCCTGGGCCTTTGGTGACTTCACCCTCTCCGGAGCACCTCATAGTCCCTGATCTTCACGGCACTGTCTTTCTGAATCGTGGGACCCACGTGCATATATGTGGTGCTGAGGCAAGACCCGCCAAGTTGAGCTGTTGATGACTCACAAGGTGTCTTCCATTGAGGGCAGGATGAATGCGGGGCTAAGCTGACTTTATAATATGGTCTTGTACTTTTTCGCTGCCTGCTCTGTTCATGAAAGGGAGTGTAGGGAATGGTCGTTAATCTTTTCCTGGTCACACCCTCTCTCCCAGTCTCTGTTGCCAGGCACAGTCTGTCTCATGGCTAGTATGTCTCTCAGCATCTATAGAGGCGGTCCTTGGAGGTCGCAGCCTTGGCCCATTTTAGAGGCCATTTCAAGGGGCTCCCTCAGGCTCTTTCATCCCATCGCTCCGACACAACCACCATTCCAGGCACTGTCTTGATTGCATAGGCACTGGGTCTTGCTTGAACCTATAAGGAGACACGAGGCCTCACTCCTGACGGAGCTAACAAGAGAGGGTGGGCTAGCCCAAAGGCATCGCCTGTGGTCCCCCTAGGAGCCAGTCGTCCACAAAGCCACTATGGGTTAGGGGAAGAGTGCAGTATCATTGCCTCAGCTATGAGCCTGCGTCCTTCCCACTTAGAGCCTGTCCACCTGCCGGAGCCCCCACCCCCAGCCCCAGGACATGGACGTCCCAACATTGCCGTCCCAAGTCTCCTCTGCAGCACACCTGAAGTCCTCTTACTTAGGCACCCCGGCTGCCTGCTTCTCAGGTAAGCTCCTCCTTGCAGTGTGTTTCCTAGGTGGGCGCCTTGCACGGGTCAATGATGAGAACCCCAGACATCGCTTCTGAAGGAGCTATGCTGATTTTCTGGGTTAGCTCAAGGGTGTCACACTGAGGCCCACTCAGGCAAGGACAAAGGCACAGAGAGCCCCGGGGACTTCAAAGGAAGGTCAGGTTCCATTTCCTCCTGATATCAGTCTTCATTCTCCCACATAGAGCCTGTCCACCCGCTGCCGTCTTCCGAGAGCCCAGTAGACGGATCTGTGGAGTTTGCTGCTGCAACCACCTTGTTCAGCCCCTCTGCCTCCTGCACCCTCACCCTCCCGGGTCGTGGCTGCGTTCTCGGTAAGCTCCTGCGAGCTGTGTTTTGTGTAGGCAGACTGCTGTGCCTGAGTCCCTGACGAGAACCTCAGGCATGCCTCTGAAAGGGCTAGGCTGAAAATCTGGGTTCGGTTCTGACTGGGGTCGTTCTGGGCCCCATCTGAGCACAGTGTGGAGGTAATGCCGCCAATGAGGATGTGGCACTAGGGACCGAGAACCCCAGAGTATGGGGTGCTGTCACGCCACCCCTCTTGCAGCCTTCGAGGGCAAGTCCTGTTTGCCAGACACGCCCATGTTTTGCCTCTGAGGAGGTGGGGTAAGTTGGGGTGCTGGTGGAGGGGGAGGTGGCAGGCATACGGGGCCTGTTTCCAGGGGAAAACCCAGGCTTGGCTACTCTGAAGCACTTGTGTTCATTTTCCTGGCTATCAGCAGCAAAGCCTAGGCCTAGTTGGTACTTATGGTCGTCTCAGGTGAGTGTCCAGGCCTCTGCTGCGTACACTGACCAGAGATGTACAGGGCCATGAGCCAGCCGAGATGTGGCCTCTTAATGTGTCCCACACATACAGAGCCCGGGTGCTGTTCGCGCTTGATAGTCCACCCCCTAGAACTGGGGTCTCAAACTCGTAGCCAGCGTGCCCTTTGCGGCCCTCCATACAACATTGTGTGGCCTTGCCTTAGAGGAACCTTGTTTTGTTTTTTTTTTACTTGTTTTGCTCACACCCCCTATGTTCAAGGCATACTACTGACTTTTCACTCAAGGATCACCCCAAATTTGCCTCCTGCGGCCCCAGGTAAATTGAGTTTAAGACCCCTGCCCTAGAACCTCTGTCTTTATGGGCTCCTTGGGGGCCATTTCCTCCTTTAGCCTCCGAGGCAGAAAGGGCCAAGGTGTCCCACGCTTCTGGACATGGGGTCTCACACCTATTCCCGTGCCCAAAGCAGACCCACTTGCATTTGGCACCAATGTTTGGGATGACAAGGGCTCCCTGAAGCAGGTGCTGTGTCTCCCCTGGTCTTCAGGAGGCTGAAGGTACTCTGCTCACTGGGTCGCAAACCCGAAGGCTGGTATGGCTTGTGTTGCCACCTGCATAGGCCCTCAGCATTGCTGAGAGGCAGAAGATTTTGAGCACATCTTGCCCTTTTCACAGCCAAAATGTTTTTCCTCGGTTGGTCTGGTTGAGATCCCACAGTTTCCCCTGTCTCCTTCAAAGTTGTACCCTGGCCTCCCTGTGACCTCGATTCATGAGTGGGGTTTCCGAGCCGACCGCTCCGCTGGTCATTACTCCTCAGCTTTTGAGGTCCTCGCCCTAGGGTCTGTGACAGACATGGATGTCCGTACTGGTGGAGGTGGTGATCCCCATGAAAGGGCATCCTCCCTGGATGCGCTTTCCAATGCAGGCCCCTGGCCCATCCCTGAGATGGGTCAGCATTGGCAACGGGAGCTCCTCAAGCCTAATTGATCTGGTGGCCTCCCCGGGATGCAGCCTGTGATGGCCACGTCAATGATTACAGAAATGATTGCAGAAAGGTCCAGCTGGTTCATTGAGCTGGGCAGTCTTGATGTAGGCTAGGGCCTGTTCTGCCTTCACCATTCCTGACAGCGCAGCCAAGTGGCCTGGCCCAGTGTGGTCTGCTGCTCCAGTCACCATGTCGACTCATGTCGCCCTGCTTCAGACTAGTGGTTTCCTCAGCCTGGGCCTTTGGTGACTTCACCCTCTCCGGAGCACCTCGCAGTCCCTGATCTTCACGGCACTGTCTTTCTGAATCGTGGGACCCACGTGCATATATGTGGTGCTGAGGCAAGACCCGCCAAGTTGTGCTGTTGATGACTCACAAGGTGTCTTCCAGTGATGGCAGGATGAATGCGGGGCTACACGGACTTTATAATATGGTCTCGTACTTTTTCGCTGCCTGCTCTGTTCATGAAAGGGAGTGTAGGGAATGGTCGTTAATTTTTTTCCTGGTGACACCCTCTCTCCCCGTCTCTGTTGCCAGGCACAGTCTGTCTCATGGCTAGTATGTCTCTCAGCATCTATAGAGGCGGTCCTTGGAGGTCGCAGCCTTGGCCCATTTTAGAGGCCAGTTTCAAGGGGCTCCCTCAGGCTCTTTCATCCCATCGCTCCGACACAACCACCATTCCAGGCACTGTCTTGATTGCATAGGCACTGGGTCTTGCTTGAACCTATAAGGAGACACGAGGCCTCACTCCTGAAGGAGCCAACAAGAGAGGGTGGGCTAGCCCAAAGGCATTGCCTGTGGTCCCCCTGGGAGCCAGTCGTCCACAAAGCCACTATGGGTTAGGGGAAGAGTCCAGTATCATTGCCTCAGCTATGAGCCTGCGTCCTTCCCACTTAGAGCCTGTCCACCTGCCGGAGCCCCCACCCCCAGCCCCAGGACATGGACGTCCCAACATTGCCGTCCCAAGTCTCCTCTGCAGCACACCTGAAGTCCTCTTACTTAGGCACCCCGGCTGCCTGCTTCTCAGGTAAGCTCCTCCTTGCAGTGTGTTTCCTAGGTGGGCGCCTTGCACGGGTCAATGATGAGAACCCCAGACATCGCTTCTGAAGGAGCTATGCTGATTTTCTGGGTTAGCTCAAGGGTGTCACACTGAGGCCCACTCAGGCAAGGACAAAGGCACAGAGAGCCCCGGGGACTTCAAAGGAAGGTCAGGTTCCATTTCCTCCTGATATCAGTCTTCATTCTCCCACATAGAGCCTGTCCACCCGCTGCCGTCTTCCGAGAGCCCAGTAGACGGATCTGTGGAGTTTGCTGCTGCAACCACCTTGTTCAGCCCCTCTGCCTCCTGCACCCTCACCCTCCCGGGTCGTGGCTGCGTTCTCGGTAAGCTCCTGCGAGCTGTGTTTTGTGTAGGCAGACTGCTGTGCCTGAGTCCCTGACGAGAACCTCAGGCATGCCTCTGAAAGGGCTAGGCTGAAAATCTGGGTTCGGTTCTGACTGGGGTCGTTCTGGGCCCCATCTGAGCACAGTGTGAGGGTAATGCCGCCAATGAGGATGTGGCACTAGGGACCGAGAACCCCAGAGTATGGGGTGCTGTCAGGCCACCCCTCTGGCAGCCTTTGAGGGCAAGTCCTGTTTGCCAGACACGCCCATGTTTTGCCTCTGAGGAGGTGGGGTAAGTTGGGGTGGTGGTGGAGGGGGAGGTGGCAGGCATACGGGGCCTGTTTCCAGGGGAAAACCCAGGCTTGGCTACTCTGAAGCACTTGTGTTCATTTTCCTGGCTATCAGCAACAAAGCCTAGGCCTAGTTGGTACTTATGGTCGTCTCAGGTGAGTGTCCAGGCCTCTGCTGCGTACACTGACCAGAGATGTACAGGGCCATGAGCCAGCCGAGATGTGGCCTCCTAATGTGTCCCACACGTACAGAGCCCGGGTGCTGTTCGCGCTTGATAGTCCACCCCCTAGAACAGTGGTCTCAAACTCTCAGCCAGCGTGCCCTTTGCGGCCCTCCATACAACATTGTGTGGCCCTGCCTTAGAGGAATCTTGTTTTGTTTTTTTTTTACTAGTTTTGCTCACACCCCCTATGTTCAAGGCATACTACTGACTTTTCACTCAAGGATCACCCCAAATTTGCCTCCTGCGGCCCCAGGTAAATTGAGTTTAAGACCCCTGCCCTAGAACCTCTGTCTTTATGGGCTCCTTGGGGGCCATTTCCTCCTTTAGCCTCCGTGGCAAAAAGGGCCAAGGTGTCCCACGCTTCTGGACATGGGGTCTCACACCTATTCCCATGCCCAAGGCAGACCCACTTGCATTTGGCACCAATGTTTGGGATGACAAGGGCTCCCTGAAGCAGGTGCTGTGTCTCCCCTGGTCTTCAGGAGGCTGAAGGTACTCTGCTCACTGGGTCGCAAACCCGAAGGCTGGTATGGCTTGTGTTGCCACCTGCATAGGCCCTCAGCATTGCTGAGAGGCAGAAGATTTTGAGCACATCTTGCCCTTTTCACAGCCAAAATGTTTTTCCTCGGTTGGTCTGGTTGAGATCCCACAGTTTCCCCTGTCTCCTTCAAAGTTGTACCCTGGCCTCCCTTTGACCTCGATTCATGAGTGGGGCTTCCGAGCCGACCGCTCCACTGGTCATTACTCCTCAGCTTTTGAGGTCCTCGCCCTAGGGTCTGTGACAGACATGGATGTCCGTACTGGTGGAGGTGGTGATCCCCATGAAAGGGCATCCTCCCTGGATGCGCTTTCCAATGCAGGCCCCTGGCCCATCCCTGAGATGGGTCAGCATTGGCAACGGGAGCTCCTCAAGCCTAATTGATCTGGTGGCCTCCCCGGGATGCAGCCTGTGATGGCCACGTCAATGATTACAGAAATGATTGCAGAAAGGTCCAGCTGGTTCATTGAGCTGGGCAGTCTTGATGTAGGCTAGGGCCTGTTCTGCCTTCACCATTCCTGACAGCGCAGCCAAGTGGCCTGGCCCAGTGTGGTCTGCTGCTCCAGTCACCATGTCGACTCATGTCGCCCTGCTTCAGACTAGTGGTTTCCTCAGCCTGGGCCTTTGGTGACTTCACCCTCTCCGGAGCACCTCGTAGTCCCTGATCTTCACGGCACTGTCTTTCTGAATCGTGGGACCCACGTGCATATATGTGGTGCTGAGGCAAGACCCGCCAAGTTGTGCTGTTGATGACTCACAAGGTGTCTTCCAGTGATGGCAGGATGAATGCGGGGCTACACGGACTTTATAATATGGTCTCGTACTTTTTCGCTGCCTGCTCTGTTCATGAAAGGGAGTGTAGGGAATGGTCGTTAATTTTTTTCCTGGTGACACCCTCTCTCCCCGTCTCTGTTGCCAGGCACAGTCTGTCTCATGGCTAGTATGTCTCTCAGCATCTATAGAGGCGGTCCTTGGAGGTCGCAGCCTTGGCCCATTTTAGAGGCCAGTTTCAAGGGGCTCCCTCAGGCTCTTTCATCCCATCGCTCCGACACAACCACCATTCCAGGCACTGTCTTGATTGCATAGGCACTGGGTCTTGCTTGAACCTATAAGGAGACACGAGGCCTCACTCCTGAAGGAGCCAACAAGAGAGGGTGGGCTAGCCCAAAGGCATTGCCTGTGGTCCCCCTGGGAGCCAGTCGTCCACAAAGCCACTATGGGTTAGGGGAAGAGTCCAGTATCATTGCCTCAGCTATGAGCCTGCGTCCTTCCCACTTAGAGCCTGTCCACCTGCCGGAGCCCCCACCCCCAGCCCCAGGACATGGACGTCCCAACATTGCCGTCCCAAGTCTCCTCTGCAGCACACCTGAAGTCCTCTTACTTAGGCACCCCGGCTGCCTGCTTCTCAGGTAAGCTCCTCCTTGCAGTGTGTTTCCTAGGTGGGCGCCTTGCACGGGTCAATGATGAGAACCCCAGACATCGCTTCTGAAGGAGCTATGCTGATTTTCTGGGTTAGCTCAAGGGTGTCACACTGAGGCCCACTCAGGCAAGGACAAAGGCACAGAGAGCCCCGGGGACTTCAAAGGAAGGTCAGGTTCCATTTCCTCCTGATATCAGTCTTCATTCTCCCACATAGAGCCTGTCCACCCGCTGCCGTCTTCCGAGAGCCCAGTAGACGGATCTGTGGAGTTTGCTGCTGCAACCACCTTGTTCAGCCCCTCTGCCTCCTGCACCCTCACCCTCCCGGGTCGTGGCTGCGTTCTCGGTAAGCTCCTGCGAGCTGTGTTTTGTGTAGGCAGACTGCTGTGCCTGAGTCCCTGACGAGAACCTCAGGCATGCCTCTGAAAGGGCTAGGCTGAAAATCTGGGTTCGGTTCTGACTGGGGTCGTTCTGGGCCCCATCTGAGCACAGTGTGAGGGTAATGCCGCCAATGAGGATGTGGCACTAGGGACCGAGAACCCCAGAGTATGGGGTGCTGTCACGCCACCCCTCTGGCAGCCTTCGAGGGCAAGTCCTGTTTGCCAGACACGCCCATGTTTTGCCTCTGAGGAGGTGGGGTAAGTTGGGGTGGTGGTGGAGGGGGAGGTGGCAGGCATACGGGGCCTGTTTCCAGGGGAAAACCCAGGCTTGGCTACTCTGAAGCACTTGTGTTCATTTTCCTGGCTATCAGCAACAAAGCCTAGGCCTAGTTGGTACTTATGGTCGTCTCAGGTGAGTGTCCAGGCCTCTGCTGCGTACACTGACCAGAGATGTACAGGGCCATGAGCCAGCCGAGATGTGGCCTCCTAATGTGTCCCAATTGTACAGAGCCCGGGTGCTGTTCGCGCTTGATAGTCCACCACCTAGAACAGGGGTCTCAAACTCTCAGCCAGCGTGCCCTTTGCGGCCCTCCATACAACATTGTGTGGCCCTGCCTTAGAGGAATCTTGTTTTGTTTATTTTTTTTACTAGTTTTGCTCACACCCCCTATGTTCAAGGCATACTACTGACTTTTCACTCAAGGATCACCCCAAATTTGCCTCCTGCGGCCCCAGGTAAATTGAGTTTAAGACCCCTGCCCTAGAACCTCTGTCTTTATGGGCTCCTTGGGGGCCATTTCCTCCTTTAGCCTCCGTGGCAAAAAGGGCCAAGGTGTCCCACGCTTCTGGACATGGGGTCTCACACCTATTCCCGTGCCCAAGGCAGACCCACTTGCATTTGGCACCAATGGTTGGGATGACAAGGGCTCCCTGAAGCAGGTGCTGTGTCTCCCCTGGTCTTCAGGAGGCTGAAGGTACTCTGCTCACTGGGTCGCAAACCCGAAGGCTGGTATGGCTTGTGTTGCCAACTGCATAGGCTCTCAGCATTGCTGAGAGGCAGAAGATTTTGAGCACATCTTGCCCTTTTCACAGCCAAAATGTTTTTCCTCAGTTGGTCTGGTTGAGATCCCACAGTTTCCCCTGTCTTCTTCAAAGTTGTACCCTGGCCTTTCTGGGACCTGATTCATGAGTGGGGCTTCCGCGCCGACCGCTCCGCTGGTCATTACTCCTCAGCTTTTGAGGTCCTTGCCCTAGGGTCTGTGACAGACATGGATGTCCGTACTTCTGTAGGTGGTGATCCCCATGAAAGGGCGTCCTCCCTGGATGCGCTTTCCAATGCAGGCCCCTGGCCCATCCATGAGATGGGTCAGCAATGGAAACGGGAGCTCCTCAAGCCTAATTGATCTGGTGGCCTCCCCGGGATTCAGCCTGTGAAGGCCACGTCAATGATTACAGAAATGATTGCAGAAATGATTGCAGAAAGGTCCAGCTGGTTCATTGAGCTGGGCAGTCTTGATGTAGGCTAGGGCCTGTTCTGCCTTCACCATTCCTGACAGCGCAGCCAAGTGGCCTGGCCCAGTGTGGTCTGCTGCTCCAGTCACCATGTCGACTCATGTCGCCCTGCTTCAGACTAGTGGTTTCCTCAGCCTGGGCCTTTGGTGACTTCACCCTCTCCGGAGCACCTCGCAGTCCCTGATCTTCACGGCACTGTCTTTCTGAATCGTGGGACCCACGTGCATATATGTGGTGCTGAGGCAAGACCCGCCAAGTTGTGCTGTTGATGACTCACAAGGTGTCTTCCAGTGATGGCAGGATGAATGCGGGGCTACACGGACTTTATAATATGGTCTCGTACTTTTTCGCTGCCTGCTCTGTTCATGAAAGGGAGTGTAGGGAATGGTCGTTAATTTTTTTCCTGGTGACACCCTCTCTCCCCGTCTCTGTTGCCAGGCACAGTCTGTCTCATGGCTAGTATGTCTCTCAGCATCTATAGAGGCGGTCCTTGGAGGTCGCAGCCTTGGCCCATTTTAGAGGCCAGTTTCAAGGGGCTCCCTCAGGCTCTTTCATCCCATCGCTCCGACACAACCACCATTCCAGGCACTGTCTTGATTGCATAGGCACTGGGTCTTGCTTGAACCTATAAGGAGACACGAGGCCTCACTCCTGAAGGAGCCAACAAGAGAGGGTGGGCTAGCCCAAAGGCATTGCCTGTGGTCCCCCTGGGAGCCAGTCGTCCACAAAGCCACTATGGGTTAGGGGAAGAGTCCAGTATCATTGCCTCAGCTATGAGCCTGCGTCCTTCCCACTTAGAGCCTGTCCACCTGCCGGAGCCCCCACCCCCAGCCCCAGGACATGGACGTCCCAACATTGCCGTCCCAAGTCTCCTCTGCAGCACACCTGAAGTCCTCTTACTTAGGCACCCCGGCTGCCTGCTTCTCAGGTAAGCTCCTCCTTGCAGTGTGTTTCCTAGGTGGGCGCCTTGCACGGGTCAATGATGAGAACCCCAGACATCGCTTCTGAAGGAGCTATGCTGATTTTCTGGGTTAGCTCAAGGGTGTCACACTGAGGCCCACTCAGGCAAGGACAAAGGCACAGAGAGCCCCGGGGACTTCAAAGGAAGGTCAGGTTCCATTTCCTCCTGATATCAGTCTTCATTCTCCCACATAGAGCCTGTCCACCCGCTGCCGTCTTCCGAGAGCCCAGTAGACGGATCTGTGGAGTTTGCTGCTGCAACCACCTTGTTCAGCCCCTCTGCCTCCTGCACCCTCACCCTCCCGGGTCGTGGCTGCGTTCTCGGTAAGCTCCTGCGAGCTGTGTTTTGTGTAGGCAGACTGCTGTGCCTGAGTCCCTGACGAGAACCTCAGGCATGCCTCTGAAAGGGCTAGGCTGAAAATCTGGGTTCGGTTCTGACTGGGGTCGTTCTGGGCCCCATCTGAGCACAGTGTGAGGGTAATGCCGCCAATGAGGATGTGGCACTAGGGACCGAGAACCCCAGAGTATGGGGTGCTGTCAGGCCACCCCTCTGGCAGCCTTTGAGGGCAAGTCCTGTTTGCCAGACACGCCCATGTTTTGCCTCTGAGGAGGTGGGGTAAGTTGGGGTGGTGGTGGAGGGGGAGGTGGCAGGCATACGGGGCCTGTTTCCAGGGGAAAACCCAGGCTTGGCTACTCTGAAGCACTTGTGTTCATTTTCCTGGCTATCAGCAACAAAGCCTAGGCCTAGTTGGTACTTATGGTCGTCTCAGGTGAGTGTCCAGGCCTCTGCTGCGTACACTGACCAGAGATGTACAGGGCCATGAGCCAGCCGAGATGTGGCCTCCTAATGTGTCCCACACGTACAGAGCCCGGGTGCTGTTCGCGCTTGATAGTCCACCCCCTAGAACAGTGGTCTCAAACTCTCAGCCAGCGTGCCCTTTGCGGCCCTCCATACAACATTGTGTGGCCCTGCCTTAGAGGAATCTTGTTTTGTTTTTTTTTTTACTAGTTTTGCTCACACCCCCTATGTTCAAGGCATACTACTGACTTTTCACTCAAGGATCACCCCAAATTTGCCTCCTGCGGCCCCAGGTAAATTGAGTTTAAGACCCCTGCCCTAGAACCTCTGTCTTTATGGGCTCCTTGGGGGCCATTTCCTCCTTTAGCCTCCGTGGCAAAAAGGGCCAAGGTGTCCCACGCTTCTGGACATGGGGTCTCACACCTATTCCCATGCCCAAGGCAGACCCACTTGCATTTGGCACCAATGTTTGGGATGACAAGGGCTCCCTGAAGCAGGTGCTGTGTCTCCCCTGGTCTTCAGGAGGCTGAAGTACTCTGCTCACTGGGTCGCAAACCCGAAGGCTGGTATGGCTTGTGTTGCCACCTGCATAGGCCCTCAGCATTGCTGAGAGGCAGAAGATTTTGAGCACATCTTGCCCTTTTCACAGCCAAAATGTTTTTCCTCGGTTGGTCTGGTTGAGATCCCACAGTTTCCCCTGTCTCCTTCAAAGTTGTACCCTGGCCTCCCTTTGACCTCGATTCATGAGTGGGGCTTCCGAGCCGACCGCTCCACTGGTCATTACTCCTCAGCTTTTGAGGTCCTCGCCCTAGGGTCTGTGACAGACATGGATGTCCGTACTGGTGGAGGTGGTGATCCCCATGAAAGGGCATCCTCCCTGGATGCGCTTTCCAATGCAGGCCCCTGGCCCATCCCTGAGATGGGTCAGCATTGGCAACGGGAGCTCCTCAAGCCTAATTGATCTGGTGGCCTCCCCGGGATGCAGCCTGTGATGGCCACGTCAATGATTACAGAAATGATTGCAGAAAGGTCCAGCTGGTTCATTGAGCTGGGCAGTCTTGATGTAGGCTAGGGCCTGTTCTGCCTTCACCATTCCTGACAGCGCAGCCAAGTGGCCTGGCCCAGTGTGGTCTGCTGCTCCAGTCACCATGTCGACTCATGTCGCCCTGCTTCAGACTAGTGGTTTCCTCAGCCTGGGCCTTTGGTGACTTCACCCTCTCCGGAGCACCTCGTAGTCCCTGATCTTCACGGCACTGTCTTTCTGAATCGTGGGACCCACGTGCATATATGTGGTGCTGAGGCAAGACCCGCCAAGTTGTGCTGTTGATGACTCACAAGGTGTCTTCCAGTGATGGCAGGATGAATGCGGGGCTACACGGACTTTATAATATGGTCTCGTACTTTTTCGCTGCCTGCTCTGTTCATGAAAGGGAGTGTAGGGAATGGTCGTTAATTTTTTTCCTGGTGACACCCTCTCTCCCCGTCTCTGTTGCCAGGCACAGTCTGTCTCATGGCTAGTATGTCTCTCAGCATCTATAGAGGCGGTCCTTGGAGGTCGCAGCCTTGGCCCATTTTAGAGGCCAGTTTCAAGGGGCTCCCTCAGGCTCTTTCATCCCATCGCTCCGACACAACCACCATTCCAGGCACTGTCTTGATTGCATAGGCACTGGGTCTTGCTTGAACCTATAAGGAGACACGAGGCCTCACTCCTGAAGGAGCCAACAAGAGAGGGTGGGCTAGCCCAAAGGCATTGCCTGTGGTCCCCCTGGGAGCCAGTCGTCCACAAAGCCACTATGGGTTAGGGGAAGAGTCCAGTATCATTGCCTCAGCTATGAGCCTGCGTCCTTCCCACTTAGAGCCTGTCCACCTGCCGGAGCCCCCACCCCCAGCCCCAGGACATGGACGTCCCAACATTGCCGTCCCAAGTCTCCTCTGCAGCACACCTGAAGTCCTCTTACTTAGGCACCCCGGCTGCCTGCTTCTCAGGTAAGCTCCTCCTTGCAGTGTGTTTCCTAGGTGGGCGCCTTGCACGGGTCAATGATGAGAACCCCAGACATCGCTTCTGAAGGAGCTATGCTGATGTTCTGGGTTAGCTCAAGGGTGTCACACTGAGGCCCACTCAGGCAAGGACAAAGGCACAGAGAGCCCCGGGGACTTCAAAGGAAGGTCAGGTTCCATTTCCTCCTGATATCAGTCTTCATTCTCCCACATAGAGCCTGTCCACCCGCTGCCGTCTTCCGAGAGCCCAGTAGACGGATCTGTGGAGTTTGCTGCTGCAACCACCTTGTTCAGCCCCTCTGCCTCCTGCACCCTCACCCTCCCGGGTCGTGGCTGCGTTCTCGGTAAGCTCCTGCGAGCTGTGTTTTGTGTAGGCAGACTGCTGTGCCTGAGTCCCTGACGAGAACCTCAGGCATGCCTCTGAAAGGGCTAGGCTGAAAATCTGGGTTCGGTTCTGACTGGGGTCGTTCTGGGCCCCATCTGAGCACAGTGTGAGGGTAATGCCGCCAATGAGGATGTGGCACTAGGGACCGAGAACCCCAGAGTATGGGGTGCTGTCACGCCACCCCTCTGGCAGCCTTCGAGGGCAAGTCCTGTTTGCCAGACACGCCCATGTTTTGCCTCTGAGGAGGTGGGGTAAGTTGGGGTGGTGGTGGAGGGGGAGGTGGCAGGCATACGGGGCCTGTTTCCAGGGGAAAACCCAGGCTTGGCTACTCTGAAGCACTTGTGTTCATTTTCCTGGCTATCAGCAACAAAGCCTAGGCCTAGTTGGTACTTATGGTCGTCTCAGGTGAGTGTCCAGGCCTCTGCTGCGTACACTGACCAGAGATGTACAGGGCCATGAGCCAGCCGAGATGTGGCCTCCTAATGTGTCCCAATTGTACAGAGCCCGGGTGCTGTTCGCGCTTGATAGTCCACCACCTAGAACAGGGGTCTCAAACTCTCAGCCAGCGTGCCCTTTGCGGCCCTCCATACAACATTGTGTGGCCCTGCCTTAGAGGAATCTTGTTTTGTTTATTTTTTTTACTAGTTTTGCTCACACCCCCTATGTTCAAGGCATACTACTGACTTTTCACTCAAGGATCACCCCAAATTTGCCTCCTGCGGCCCCAGGTAAATTGAGTTTAAGACCCCTGCCCTAGAACCTCTGTCTTTATGGGCTCCTTGGGGGCCATTTCCTCCTTTAGCCTCCGTGGCAAAAAGGGCCAAGGTGTCCCACGCTTCTGGACATGGGGTCTCACACCTATTCCCGTGCCCAAGGCAGACCCACTTGCATTTGGCACCAATGGTTGGGATGACAAGGGCTCCCTGAAGCAGGTGCTGTGTCTCCCCTGGTCTTCAGGAGGCTGAAGGTACTCTGCTCACTGGGTCGCAAACCCGAAGGCTGGTATGGCTTGTGTTGCCAACTGCATAGGCTCTCAGCATTGCTGAGAGGCAGAAGATTTTGAGCACATCTTGCCCTTTTCACAGCCAAAATGTTTTTCCTCAGTTGGTCTGGTTGAGATCCCACAGTTTCCCCTGTCTTCTTCAAAGTTGTACCCTGGCCTTTCTGGGACCTGATTCATGAGTGGGGCTTCCGCGCCGACCGCTCCGCTGGTCATTACTCCTCAGCTTTTGAGGTCCTTGCCCTAGGGTCTGTGACAGACATGGATGTCCGTACTTCTGTAGGTGGTGATCCCCATGAAAGGGCGTCCTCCCTGGATGCGCTTTCCAATGCAGGCCCCTGGCCCATCCATGAGATGGGTCAGCAATGGAAACGGGAGCTCCTCAAGCCTAATTGATCTGGTGGCCTCCCCGGGATTCAGCCTGTGAAGGCCACGTCAATGATTACAGAAATGATTGCAGAAATGATTGCAGAAAGGTCCAGCTGGTTCATTGAGCTGGGCAGTCTTGATGTAGGCGAGGGCCTGTTCTGCCTTCACCATTCCTGACAGCGCAGCCAAGTGGCCTGGCCCAGTGTGGTCTGCTGCTCCAGTCACCATGTCGACTCATGTCGCCCTGCTTCAGACTAGTGGTTTCCTCAGCCTGGGCCTTTGGTGACTTCACCCTCTCCGGAGCACCTCGCAGTCCCTGATCTTCACGGCACTGTCTTTCTGAATCGTGGGACCCACGTGCATATATGTGGTGCTGAGGCAAGACCCGCCAAGTTGTGCTGTTGATGACTCACAAGGTGTCTTCCAGTGATGGCAGGATGAATGCGGGGCTACACGGACTTTATACTATGGTCTCGTACTTTTTCGCTGCCTGCTCTGTTCATGAAAGGGAGTGTAGGGAATGGTCGTTAATTTTTTTCCTGGTGACACCCTCTCTCCCCGTCTCTGTTGCCAGGCACAGTCTGTCTCATGGCTAGTATGTCTCTCAGCATCTATAGAGGCGGTCCTTGGAGGTCTCAGCCTTGGCCCATTTTAGAGGCCAGTTTCAAGGGGCTCCCTCAGGCTCTTTCATCCCATCGCTCCGACACAACCACCATTCCAGGCACTGTCTTGATTGCATAGGCACTGGGTCTTGCTTGAACCTATAAGGAGACACGAGGCCTCACTCCTGAAGGAGCCAACAAGAGAGGGTGGGCTAGCCCAAAGGCATTGCCTGTGGTCCCCCTGGGAGCCAGTCGTCCACAAAGCCACTATGGGTTAGGGGAAGAGTCCAGTATCATTGCCTCAGCTATGAGCCTGCGTCCTTCCCACTTAGAGCCTGTCCACCTGCCGGAGCCCCCACCCCCAGCCCCAGGACATGGACGTCCCAACATTGCCGTCCCAAGTCTCCTCTGCAGCACACCTGAAGTCCTCTTACTTAGGCACCCCGGCTGCCTGCTTCTCAGGTAAGCTCCTCCTTGCAGTGTGTTTCCTAGGTGGGCGCCTTGCACGGGTCAATGATGAGAACCCCAGACATCGCTTCTGAAGGAGCTATGCTGATTTTCTGGGTTAGCTCAAGGGTGTCACACTGAGGCCCACTCAGGCAAGGACAAAGGCACAGAGAGCCCCGGGGACTTCAAAGGAAGGTCAGGTTCCATTTCCTCCTGATATCAGTCTTCATTCTCCCACATAGAGCCTGTCCACCCGCTGCCGTCTTCCGAGAGCCCAGTAGACGGATCTGTGGAGTTTGCTGCTGCAACCACCTTGTTCAGCCCCTCTGCCTCCTGCACCCTCAGCCTCAGGTTCTCGGTAAGCTCCTGCAAGCTGTTTTTGTGTAGGCAGACTGCTGTGCCTGAGTCCCTGACGAGAACCTCAGGCATGCCTCTGAAAGGGCTAGGCTGAAAATCTGGGTTCGGTTCTGACTGGGGTCGTTCTGGGCCCCATCTGAGCACAGTGTGGGGGTAATGCCGCCAATGAGGATGTGGCACTAGGGACCGAGAACCCCAGAGTATGGGGTGCTGTCAGGCCACCCCTCTGGCAGCCTTTGAGGGCAAGTCCTGTTTGCCAGACACGCCCATGTTTTGCCTCTGAGGAGGTGGGGTAAGTTGGGGTGCTGGTGGAGGGGGAGGTGGCAGGCATACGGGGCCTGTTTCCAGGGGAAAACCCAGGCTTGGCTACTCTGAAGCACTTGTGTTCATTTTCCTGGCTATCAGCAGCAAAGCCTAGGCCTAGTTGGTACTTATGGTCGTCTCAGGTGAGTGTCCAGGCCTCTGCTGCGTACACTGACCAGAGATGTACAGGGCCATGAGCCAGCCGAGATGTGGCCTCCTAATGTGTCCCACACGTACAGAGCCCGGGTGCTGTTCGCGCTTGATAGTCCACCCCCTAGAACTGGGGTCTCAAACTCGCAGCCAGCGTGCCCTTTGCGGCCCTCCATACAACATTGTGTGGCCTTGCCTTAGAGGAACCTTGTTTTGTTTTTTTTTTACTTGTTTTGCTCACACCCCCTATGTTCAAGGCATACTACTGACTTTTCACTCAAGGATCACCCCAAATTTGCCTCCTGCGGCCCCAGGTAAATTGAGTTTAAGACCCCTGCCCTAGAACCTCTGTCTTTATGGGCTCCTTGGGGGCCATTTCCTCCTTTAGCCTCCGTGGCAGAAAGGGCCAAGGTGTCCCACACTTCTGGACATGGGGTCTCACACCTATTCCCGTGCCCAAAGCAGACCCACTTGCATTTGGCACCAATGTTTGGGATGACAACGGCTCCCTGAAGCAGGTGCTGTGTCTCCCCTGGTCTTCAGGAGGCTGAAGGTACTCTGCTCACTGGGTCGCAAACCCGAAGGCTGGTATGGCTTGTGTTGCCACCTGCATAGGCCCTC
This sequence comes from Suncus etruscus, assembly GCF_024139225.1. NCBI lineage: Eukaryota > Metazoa > Chordata > Mammalia > Eulipotyphla > Soricidae > Suncus > Suncus etruscus. The sequence continues at coordinate 472,358 of NC_064858.1, read as the reverse complement.
AGCATTGCTGAGAGGCAGAAGATTTTGAGCACATCTTGCCCTTTTCACAGCCAAAATGTTTTTCCTCGGTTGGTCTGGTTGAGATCCCACAGTTTCCCCTATCTCCTTCAAAGTTGTACCCTGGCCTCCCTTTGACCTCGATTCATGAGTGGGGCTTCCGAGCCGACCGCTCCGCTGGTCATTACTCCTCAGCTTTTGAGGTCCTCGCCCTAGGGTCTGTGACAGACATGGATGTCCGTACTGGTGGAGGTGGTGATCCCCATGAAAGGGCATCCTCCCTGGATGCGCTTTCCAATGCAGGCCCCTGGCCCATCCCTGAGATGGGTCAGCATTGGCAACGGGAGCTCCTCAAGCCTAATTGATCTGGTGGCCTCCCCGGGATGCAGCCTGTGATGGCCACGTCAATGATTACAGAAATGATTGCAGAAAGGTCCAGCTGGTTCATTGAGCTGGGCAGTCTTGATGTAGGCTAGGGCCTGTTCTGCCTTCACCATTCCTGACAGCGCAGCCAAGTGGCCTGGCCCAGTGTGGTCTGCTGCTCCAGTCACCATGTCGACTCATGTCGCCCTGCTTCAGACTAGTGGTTTCCTCAGCCTGGGCCTTTGGTGACTTCACCCTCTCCGGAGCACCTCGTAGTCCCTGATCTTCACGGCACTGTCTTTCTGAATCGTGGGACCCACGTGCATATATGTGGTGCTGAGGCAAGACCCGCCAAGTTGTGCTGTTGATGACTCACAAGGTGTCTTCCAGTGATGGCAGGATGAATGCGGGGCTACACGGACTTTATAATATGGTCTCGTACTTTTTCGCTGCCTGCTCTGTTCATGAAAGGGAGTGTAGGGAATGGTCGTTAATTTTTTTCCTGGTGACACCCTCTCTCCCCGTCTCTGTTGCCAGGCACAGTCTGTCTCATGGCTAGTATGTCTCTCAGCATCTATAGAGGCGGTCCTTGGAGGTCGCAGCCTTGGCCCATTTTAGAGGCCAGTTTCAAGGGGCTCCCTCAGGCTCTTTCATCCCATCGCTCCGACACAACCACCATTCCAGGCACTGTCTTGATTGCATAGGCACTGGGTCTTGCTTGAACCTATAAGGAGACATGAGGCCTCACTCCTGAAGGAGCCAACAAGAGAGGGTGGGCTAGCCCAAAGGCATTGCCTGTGGTCCCCCTGGGAGCCAGTCGTCCACAAAGCCACTATGGGTTAGGGGAAGAGTCCAGTATCATTGCCTCAGCTATGAGCTGCGTCCTTCCCACTTAGAGCCTGTCCACCTGCCGGAGCCCCCACCCCCAGCCCCAGGACATGGACGTCCCAACATTGCCGTCCCAAGTCTCCTCTGCAGCACACCTGAAGTCCTCTTACTTAGGCACCCCGGCTGCCTGCTTCTCAGGTAAGCTCCTCCTTGCAGTGTGTTTCCTAGGTGGGCGCCTTGCACGGGTCAATGATGAGAACCCCAGACATCGCTTCTGAAGGAGCTATGCTGATTTTCTGGGTTAGCTCAAGGGTGTCACACTGAGGCCCACTCAGGCAAGGACAAAGGCACAGAGAGCCCCGGGGACTTCAAAGGAAGGTCAGGTTCCATTTCCTCCTGATATCAGTCTTCATTCTCCCACATAGAGCCTGTCCACCCGCTGCCGTCTTCCGAGAGCCCAGTAGACGGATCTGTGGAGTTTGCTGCTGCAACCACCTTGTTCAGCCCCTCTGCCTCCTGCACCCTCACCCTCCCGGGTCGTGGCTGCGTTCTCGGTAAGCTCCTGCGAGCTGTGTTTTGTGTAGGCAGACTGCTGTGCCTGAGTCCCTGACGAGAACCTCAGGCATGCCTCTGAAAGGGCTAGGCTGAAAATCTGGGTTCGGTTCTGACTGGGGTCGTTCTGGGCCCCATCTGAGCACAGTGTGAGGGTAATGCCGCCAATGAGGATGTGGCACTAGGGACCGAGAACCCCAGAGTATGGGGTGCTGTCAGGCCACCCCTCTGGCAGCCTTTGAGGGCAAGTCCTGTTTGCCAGACACGCCCATGTTTTGCCTCTGAGGAGGTGGGGTAAGTTGGGGTGGTGGTGGAGGGGGAGGTGGCAGGCATACGGGGCCTGTTTCCAGGGGAAAACCCAGGCTTGGCTACTCTGAAGCACTTGTGTTCATTTTCCTGGCTATCAGCAACAAAGCCTAGGCCTAGTTGGTACTTATGGTCGTCTCAGGTGAGTGTCCAGGCCTCTGCTGCGTACACTGACCAGAGATGTACAGGGCCATGAGCCAGCCGAGATGTGGCCTCCTAATGTGTCCCACACGTACAGAGCCCGGGTGCTGTTCGCGCTTGATAGTCCACCCCCTAGAACAGTGGTCTCAAACTCTCAGCCAGCGTGCCCTTTGCGGCCCTCCATACAACATTGTGTGGCCCTGCCTTAGAGGAATCTTGTTTTGTTTTTTTTTTACTAGTTTTGCTCACACCCCCTATGTTCAAGGCATACTACTGACTTTTCACTCAAGGATCACCCCAAATTTGCCTCCTGCGGCCCCAGGTAAATTGAGTTTAAGACCCCTGCCCTAGAACCTCTGTCTTTATGGGCTCCTTGGGGGCCATTTCCTCCTTTAGCCTCCGTGGCAAAAAGGGCCAAGGTGTCCCACGCTTCTGGACATGGGGTCTCACACCTATTCCCGTGCCCAAGGCAGACCCACTTGCATTTGGCACCAATGTTTGGGATGACAAGGGCTCCCTGAAGCAGGTGCTGTGTCTCCCCTGGTCTTCAGGAGGCTGAAGGTACTCTGCTCACTGGGTCGCAAACCCGAAGGCTGGTATGGCTTGTGTTGCCACCTGCATAGGCCCTCAGCATTGCTGAGAGGCAGAAGATTTTGAGCACATCTTGCCCTTTTCACAGCCAAAATGTTTTTCCTCGGTTGGTCTGGTTGAGATCCCACAGTTTCCCCTGTCTCCTTCAAAGTTGTACCCTGGCCTCCCTTTGACCTCGATTCATGAGTGGGGCTTCCGAGCCGACCGCTCCACTGGTCATTACTCCTCAGCTTTTGAGGTCCTCGCCCTAGGGTCTGTGACAGACATGGATGTCCGTACTGGTGGAGGTGGTGATCCCCATGAAAGGGCATCCTCCCTGGATGCGCTTTCCAATGCAGGCCCCTGGCCCATCCCTGAGATGGGTCAGCATTGGCAACGGGAGCTCCTCAAGCCTAATTGATCTGGTGGCCTCCCCGGGATGCAGCCTGTGATGGCCACGTCAATGATTACAGAAATGATTGCAGAAAGGTCCAGCTGGTTCATTGAGCTGGGCAGTCTTGATGTAGGCTAGGGCCTGTTCTGCCTTCACCATTCCTGACAGCGCAGCCAAGTGGCCTGGCCCAGTGTGGTCTGCTGCTCCAGTCACCATGTCGACTCATGTCGCCCTGCTTCAGACTAGTGGTTTCCTCAGCCTGGGCCTTTGGTGACTTCACCCTCTCCGGAGCACCTCGTAGTCCCTGATCTTCACGGCACTGTCTTTCTGAATCGTGGGACCCACGTGCATATATGTGGTGCTGAGGCAAGACCCGCCAAGTTGTGCTGTTGATGACTCACAAGGTGTCTTCCAGTGATGGCAGGATGAATGCGGGGCTACACGGACTTTATAATATGGTCTCGTACTTTTTCGCTGCCTGCTCTGTTCATGAAAGGGAGTGTAGGGAATGGTCGTTAATTTTTTTCCTGGTGACACCCTCTCTCCCCGTCTCTGTTGCCAGGCACAGTCTGTCTCATGGCTAGTATGTCTCTCAGCATCTATAGAGGCGGTCCTTGGAGGTCGCAGCCTTGGCCCATTTTAGAGGCCAGTTTCAAGGGGCTCCCTCAGGCTCTTTCATCCCATCGCTCCGACACAACCACCATTCCAGGCACTGTCTTGATTGCATAGGCACTGGGTCTTGCTTGAACCTATAAGGAGACACGAGGCCTCACTCCTGAAGGAGCCAACAAGAGAGGGTGGGCTAGCCCAAAGGCATTGCCTGTGGTCCCCCTGGGAGCCAGTCGTCCACAAAGCCACTATGGGTTAGGGGAAGAGTCCAGTATCATTGCCTCAGCTATGAGCCTGCGTCCTTCCCACTTAGAGCCTGTCCACCTGCCGGAGCCCCCACCCCCAGCCCCAGGACATGGACGTCCCAACATTGCCGTCCCAAGTCTCCTCTGCAGCACACCTGAAGTCCTCTTACTTAGGCACCCCGGCTGCCTGCTTCTCAGGTAAGCTCCTCCTTGCAGTGTGTTTCCTAGGTGGGCGCCTTGCACGGGTCAATGATGAGAACCCCAGACATCGCTTCTGAAGGAGCTATGCTGATTTTCTGGGTTAGCTCAAGGGTGTCACACTGAGGCCCACTCAGGCAAGGACAAAGGCACAGAGAGCCCCGGGGACTTCAAAGGAAGGTCAGGTTCCATTTCCTCCTGATATCAGTCTTCATTCTCCCACATAGAGCCTGTCCACCCGCTGCCGTCTTCCGAGAGCCCAGTAGACGGATCTGTGGAGTTTGCTGCTGCAACCACCTTGTTCAGCCCCTCTGCCTCCTGCACCCTCACCCTCCCGGGTCGTGGCTGCGTTCTCGGTAAGCTCCTGCGAGCTGTGTTTTGTGTAGGCAGACTGCTGTGCCTGAGTCCCTGACGAGAACCTCAGGCATGCCTCTGAAAGGGCTAGGCTGAAAATCTGGGTTCGGTTCTGACTGGGGTCGTTCTGGGCCCCATCTGAGCACAGTGTGAGGGTAATGCCGCCAATGAGGATGTGGCACTAGGGACCGAGAACCCCAGAGTATGGGGTGCTGTCAGGCCACCCCTCTGGCAGCCTTTGAGGGCAAGTCCTGTTTGCCAGACACGCCCATGTTTTGCCTCTGAGGAGGTGGGGTAAGTTGGGGTGGTGGTGGAGGGGGAGGTGGCAGGCATACGGGGCCTGTTTCCAGGGGAAAACCCAGGCTTGGCTACTCTGAAGCACTTGTGTTCATTTTCCTGGCTATCAGCAACAAAGCCTAGGCCTAGTTGGTACTTATGGTCGTCTCAGGTGAGTGTCCAGGCCTCTGCTGCGTACACTGACCAGAGATGTACAGGGCCATGAGCCAGCCGAGATGTGGCCTCCTAATGTGTCCCACACGTACAGAGCCCGGGTGCTGTTCGCGCTTGATAGTCCACCCCCTAGAACAGTGGTCTCAAACTCTCAGCCAGCGTGCCCTTTGCGGCCCTCCATACAACATTGTGTGGCCCTGCCTTAGAGGAATCTTGTTTTGTTTTTTTTTTTACTAGTTTTGCTCACACCCCCTATGTTCAAGGCATACTACTGACTTTTCACTCAAGGATCACCCCAAATTTGCCTCCTGCGGCCCCAGGTAAATTGAGTTTAAGACCCCTGCCCTAGAACCTCTGTCTTTATGGGCTCCTTGGGGGCCATTTCCTCCTTTAGCCTCCGTGGCAAAAAGGGCCAAGGTGTCCCACGCTTCTGGACATGGGGTCTCACACCTATTCCCGTGCCCAAGGCAGACCCACTTGCATTTGGCACCAATGGTTGGGATGACAAGGGCTCCCTGAAGCAGGTGCTGTGTCTCCCCTGGTCTTCAGGAGGCTGAAGGTACTCTGCTCACTGGGTCGCAAACCCGAAGGCTGGTATGGCTTGTGTTGCCACCTGCATAGGCCCTCAGCATTGCTGAGAGGCAGAAGATTTTGAGCACATCTTGCCCTTTTCACAGCCAAAATGTTTTTCCTCGGTTGGTCTGGTTGAGATCCCACAGTTTCCCCTGTCTCCTTCAAAGTTGTACCCTGGCCTCTCTTTGACCTCGATTCATGAGTGGGGCTTCCGAGCCGACCGCTCCGCTGGTCATTACTCCTCAGCTTTTGAGGTCCTCGCCCTAGGGTCTGTGACAGACATGGATGTCCGTACTGGTGGAGGTGGTGATCCCCATGAAAGGGCGTCCTCCCTGGATGCGCTTTCCAATGCAGGCCCCTGGCCCATCCCTGAGATGGGTCAGCAATGGCAACGAGAGCTCCTCAAGCCTAATTGATCTGGTGGCCTCCCCGGGATGCAGCCTGTGATGGCCACGTCAATGATTACAGAAATGATTGCAGAAAGGTCCAGCTGGTTCATTGAGCTGGGCAGTCTTGATGTAGGCTAGGGCCTGTTCTGCCTTCACCATTCCTGACAGCGCAGCCAAGTGGCCTGGCCCAGTGTGGTCTGCTGCTCCAGTCACCATGTCGACTCATGTCGCCCTGCTTCAGACTAGTGGTTTCCTCAGCCTGGGCCTTTGGTGACTTCACCCTCTCCGGAGCACCTCGTAGTCCCTGATCTTCACGGCACTGTTTTTCTGAATCGTGGGACCCACGTGCATATATGTGGTGCTGAGGCAAGACCCGCCAAGTTGTGCTGTTGATGACTCACAAGGTGTCTTCCAGTGATGGCAGGATGAATGCGGGGCTACACGGACTTCATACTATGGTCTCGTACTTTTTCGCTGCCTGCTCTGTTCATGAAAGGGAGTGTAGGGAATGGTCGTTAATTGTTTCCTGGTGACGCCCTCTCTCCCCGTCTCTGTTGCCAGGCACAGTCTGTCTCATGGCTAGTATGTCTCTCAGCATCTATAGAGGCGGTCCTTGGAGGTCGCAGCCTTGGCCCATTTTAGAGGCCAGTTTCAAGGGGCTCCCTCAGGCTCTTTCATCCCATCGCTCCGACACAACCACCATTCCAGGCACTGTCTTGATTGCATAGGCACTGGGTCTTGCTTGAACCTATAAGGAGACACGAGGCCTCACTCCTGAAGGAGCCAACAAGAGAGGGTGGGCTAGCCCAAAGGCATTGCCTGTGGTCCCCCTGGGAGCCAGTCGTCCACAAAGCCACTATGGGTTAGGGGAAGAGTCCAGTATCATTGCCTCAGCTATGAGCCTGCGTCCTTCCCACTTAGAGCCTGTCCACCTGCCGGAGCCCCCACCCCCAGCCCCAGGACATGGACGTCCCAACATTGCCGTCCCAAGTCTCCTCTGCAGCACACCTGAAGTCCTCTTACTTAGGCACCCCGGCTGCCTGCTTCTCAGGTAAGCTCCTCCTTGCAGTGTGTTTCCTAGGTGGGCGCCTTGCACGGGTCAATGATGAGAACCCCAGACATCGCTTCTGAAGGAGCTATGCTGATTTTCTGGGTTAGCTCAAGGGTGTCACACTGAGGCCCACTCAGGCAAGGACAAAGGCACAGAGAGCCCCGGGGACTTCAAAGGAAGGTCAGGTTCCATTTCCTCCTGATATCAGTCTTCATTCTCCCACATAGAGCCTGTCCACCCGCTGCCGTCTTCTGCGAGCCCAGTAAAGGATTCTGTGTCTGCTGCCGCAACAACCTTGTTCTGCCTCTCTGCCTATTTTACCCTCAGCCTCTTTGGTTGCTGGGGCATTCTTGGTAAGCTCCTGCATAGAGGGTGTTGTGTACACAGGCCATTTTGTCTGTGTCCTTGACGAGAACTCCAGGCATGCCTCTGAAGGGGCTAGGCTGAAATTCTGGGTTCGGTCCTGAGGAGGGTCACACTGGGCCCCATCTGAGCTCAGTGTGGAGGTAATGCCACCAATGAGGATGTGGCGCTTGGGACCGAGAACCCCAGAGATTGAACTACTGTCAGGCCACCCCTCTGGCAGCCTTTGAGGACACGTCCAGTCTGCCAGATGAACCCGTGTTTTGCCTCTGCGTAGGGGTGTGGGGTGTGTGGTGTTGTGCAGGAGGGTGCAAGTCCAGGGGTCCTGTTCTTGCGAGGGAAGACCCAGGCTTGGCCACTGGATGTACTTGGGTTCATTTGTCCTGGATAGCAGTGACAAATCCTGGGTTTGGTTGGAACTGTGCAGTCAAGTCAGGTGAATGGCTCACCTCAGCTCACGTACACTGACCAGAGAGGTACAGGGCCAACAAGCCCACCCTGATGTGGCCTCCTGATTTGTCCCACAAGTACAGAGCCCAGGTGCTATGGGCACTTGACTGTGAACCCTCTAGAATCTCTGGCTTTATGGGCTAGTTGGGGGCTGCCTCAGCCTTCCGCCTACTTGTTGAAATGAGACAGGATGTCCTGCACGTTTGGACGTGGAGCCTCACACCTACGCCCCTGCCCAAAGCAGACAAACTTGCATTTGACACCAATGGTTAGAATTACAAGGCCCGTGGAGGTTGCAACCTTAGCCCCTATCCAGGCCCTCTTCACGGGGCCTCTCTCAGGCTCTTACATGCCATTGCTCTGTGGCAACAACCATTTCTTGGCAGTGTCTTCATTTTATAGGTCTTGCTTAAATTAGTGAGGAGACCGAGGCCTCTCTCCTAAAGGAGCTAGCAGGAGAGGGTGGGCGAGCTTAAGAGCATTGCCTTGTGGCCCCTCTGGGGAGCCAGGCATCCACAAAGCCACCATGGGTGAGGGAAGGGTCGAGTGTCATTGCCTCCGCAAAGAGCCTGTGTTCTTCTTACTTAGAGCCTTCCAGCTGCCAGAGCCCCCCGCAGCCCCTGAAGATGGACGTCCAAAGTTGCCTTCCCTGCTTTCCTGTGCAGCACACCTGCAGTCCTCTCACTTAGGCCCCCCAGCTGCCTGCTTCTCAGGTAATCTCCTCCATGCACTTTGTTTTCTAGGCAGAGCATCTTGCACGGGTCAATGATGAGAACCCCAGACATTGCTTCTGAAGGAGCTATGCTGATTTTCTGGGTTAGCTCAAGGGTGTCACACTGAGGCCCACTCAGGCAAGGACAAAGGCAGAGAGCCCCAGGGGCTTCAAAGGAAGGTCAGGTTCCATTTCCTCCTAATAGTAGTCTCCATTCTCCCACGTAGAGCCTGTCCACCTGCTGCTGTCTTCTGCGAGACCAGTAGAGAATATATGGAGTTTGCTGCCACAATCACCTTGTTCAGTCCCTCTGCCTATCGTACCCTCATCCTCCCCAGTTGCAGGAGAATTCTCCGTAAGCTCCTGCGTGCGGGGTGTTGCGTACACAAGCCATTTTCCTGGATCCTTGACAAGAACCCCAAGCATACCTCTGAAGGGGCTAGGCTGAAATTCTGGGTTAGATTCCAAAGGGGGTGGCACTGTGTCCCATCTGAGCACAGTGTGGCGGTAATGCCGCCAATGAGAATGTGGTGCTTGGAACCGAGAACCCCCGAGATTGGACTGCTGTCAGGCCACCCCTCTGGCAGTCTTTGAGGGCACGTCATTCTGCCAGACGAACCCGTGTTTTGCCTTTATGGAGGGGTGTATGGTGTGTTGGTGGTGTGCAGGAGGGGCCAACTTGAGGGGGTCTGTTCTTTCGAGGGAAAACCCAGGCTTGGCCACTCGGATGCACTTGGGTTCATTTGTCCTGGCTAGCAGCGACAAATTCTGGGTCTGTTTGGTAATGTGTGGTCGTGTCAGGTGAGTGGACTGACCTCAGCTCACGTACATTGACCAGAGAGGTACAGGGCCCACAGTCCGCCAAGATGTGGCCTCCTGATTTGTCCCACACATACAGAGCCCAGGTGCTGTGCATGCTTGACTGTCAACCCTCTAGAATCTCTGGCTTTATGGGCTAGTTGGGGGCTGTCTCAGCTTTGTGCCAACTTGTCAAAATGGGCCAGAGTGTCCCACACGTTTGGACTTGGGGCCTCATACCTACGCACGTGCCCAAAGTAGACCCACTTGCATATGGCACCAATGGTTGAGATGACAAGGGCTCCCTGAAGCAGATTCTGTGTCTCCCCTGGCTTTGGGAGGCAGAAGGTACTATGCCCGCTGGGATTGCAAGCCTGATGGCACTGACATGGCTGGCGTTGCCAACAGCATAAGCCCTCAGCATTACTGAGAGGTGGAAGGCTTTGTGCACATCTCACCCTTTTCACAGCCAAAGTGTCTTCCCTCAGGATGTCCCAGTTGAGACGCCATGGTTTTCCCTCTGCTCCTTCAAAGTTGTACCCTGGCCTCACTGTGGCCAAAGTGCATGAGTGCGGGTTCTGAGCCAACCGCTCTGCTGGTCTTTGCTTCTCCACCTTCACGAGCCTCACCCTGTTGTCTGTGACTGACATGGTCGCCTTCCCAGGTTGCGCCTGCCAATGCGGACCCCTGCCCCCGACATGAGATGAATCAGCAGTGGCCACTGAAAGCTTCTGAAGCTTAGTTGATCTGGTGCCCTCCCCGGGACAGGGCCTGTGATGGGCATGTGTCTGATTACTAAGCGCAGGGCAGTGCTGAATGATCCAGCTGATTCATTAAGCTGTGTAGTCTTGATATAGGCTAGGGCCCATTCTTCCTTCACCATTCATGACAGTTCAGTCACGTGACCTGGCCTATTGGTGGTCCACTGCTCCAGTCACCATGTTCGCTCATGTTGTCCGGCTTTCTACTTGTGGTTTCCTCAGCCTGGGCCTTTGGTGACATCACGGTCTTCGTAGTCACTGACCTTCAGTGGCAGTGTGTTCCTGATTCATGGGACCCAGGCACACATGTGTGGTGCTGAGGCAGACCGGCCAGTTGTGCTGTCATTGACTCACAAGGTGTCTTCCCGTGAGGGCAGGATGAGGGCGTGGCCACGCGAAAGTCAAGGTATCATCTTGCACTTTTTCTCACCCTGCTCCGTCCGTAAAAGGGAATGTAGGGAACAATTGATTATTGTTTCCTGATGACACCCTCTCTTCCCATCTTTCCTGCCAGGCACTGACTGTAGCATGGCTGGCATGTCTCACCATCAATAGAGGCGGCCCATGAAGGTTGCAACCTTGGCCCCTATCCATGCCCTCATTACGGGGTCTCCATCAGGCTCTTACATGCCATGGCTCTGTGGCAAAAAACATTTCTTGGCAGTGCCTTCTTTCCATAGGCCCGAGGTCTTGCTTGAACCAGAGAGGAGAAGCGAGGTCATTGCTCCTCAGCCCTCGCAAGCCTCGCCCTGGTGTCTGTGACAGGCATGTATGTCCGTATTGATGGAGGAGGTGATACCCGTGACAAGGGCGCCTTCCCTGGCTGAGCCTGCCAATGTGGGCCCCCCACCTCTGACCTGTACTGGGTAGACAGTGGCCATGGAAAGCTCCCAAAGCTTAGTTGATCTTGTGGCCGCCCAGGATACGGCCCGTCATGGGCACGTCTCTGAGTACTAAGCACAGGGCAGTGCAGAAAAGTTCAGCTGGTTCATTGAGCTGGGCAGTATTGATGTAGGCTAGAGCCCGTTCTGCCTTCACTATTCATGACAGCGCAGCCACATGGCCTGGCCCAGTGGTGGTCCACTGCTCCCACCACCCTGTCAGCTCATGTCGCCCTGGTTCAGACTAGTGGTTTCCTCCACCTGGGCCTTTGGTAACTTCAGCCTCTCCGGGGCACCACGTAGTCCCTGACCTTCAGCGTCAGTGTGTTCCTGATTTGGGGACCTGCACACATATGCATTCCCAAGGCAAGTCGAGCCAAGTTGTGCTGTCGATGACTCACAAGGTGTCATCCCGTGAGGGCCAGTTGAGGGCAGGGCCATGCAGACTTCAAAGTATGGTCTCAGACATTTAGCAGCCTTCTACGTCCGTGACAGCGAATGTAGGGAAGGGTCGATTATTCTTCCCGGTGACACCCTCTCTCCCGTCTTTGCTGTCTCTCTCATGGCTGGTGTGTCTCTCAGCATCAATAGAGGTGGCCCATGGAGGTCACAGCCATGGCCTGATATCGAGGCCCTCTTCACAGGGGCTCCTCAGGCTCTTACTTTCCATAGCTCCGTGGCAACAACCATTTCCTGGCACTGTCTTCATTCCATAAGCCCGCATTCTTGCTTGAATCAGCGAGGGGACTAGAGGCCTCGCTCCTGAAGAAGCTAGCAGGAGAGGGTGAGCTAGTCAAGGGCATCGCCCTGTGGCCCCTCTGGGAAGCCAGCCATCCACAAAGTCACCGTGGGTTAAGGGAAGGGTCGAATATCATTGCCCCCGTTAAGAGCCTGCTTCCTTCCCTCTTAGAGCCTGTCCACCTGCTGGAGCTCCCCGAAGCCCTAGGAGATGGACATCCAAACATTGTCGTCCCTGCTCTCCTCTGCAGCGCACCTGCAGTCCTCTCATTAGGCCCTCCACCCTGGCTGCCTGCTAGTCAGGTAAGCGCCTCCATGCAGTGTGTTTCCTAGGCAGGGCGCCTTGCACGGGTCAATGATGAGAACCCCAGACATCGCTTCTGAAGGAGCTATGCTGATTTTCTGGGTTAGCTCAAGGGTGTCACACTGAGGCCCACTCAGGCAAGGACAAAGGCACAGAGAGTCCCGGGGGCTTCAAAGGAAGGTCAGGTTCCATTTCCTCCTGATATCAGTCTCCATTCTCCCATGTAGAACCTATCTACCTGCTGCAGTCTTCCGCAAGGCCAGGAGATGGATCTGTGGATTTTGGTGCCGCAAACACATTTGTAGCTTCTCTGCCTTCTGCACCTTCAGCCTCTCTGGTCGCAGCAGCATTCTTGGTAAGCTCCTGGGTGCAGTGTGTTGCATAGTCAGGACGCTGTCCCAGGGTCCCTGAGGAGAACCCCAGTCATGGTTCTGAAAGTGCTAGGCTGAAATTCTGGATTAGATTCCAACGGTGGTTGCCCTGGGCCACATCTGAGCACAGTGGGCGGTAATGGCAGCGCAGCCATGCAGCCTGGCCCATTGATGGTCCACTGCTCTAGTCACCATGTCGGCTCATGTCGCCCTGCTTTATACTAGTGGTTTCCTCAGCCTGGCCCTTTGGTGACATCACCCTCTCCATAGTCCCTGACTTTTAGTGGCAGCGTGTTCCTGATTCATGGGACCCACACGCACATGTGTGGTGCCAAGGCAGACCCACCAAGTTGTGCTGTTGTTGACTCACAAGGTGTCTTCACGGGAGGCAGGATAAGGGTGTGGCCACACGGACATCACAGTATTGTCTCGCACTTTTTCGAAGCCTGCTCCGTACGTGAAAGGAATGTAGGGAACGACTGATCATTGTTTCCTGGAGACACCCTCTCTCCCCATCTTTGCTGCCAGGCACTGTCTCATGGCTGGCATGTCTCATCATCAATAGTGCCTGTGGAGGTCACAGCCTTGGCCCGTAATCCAGGCCCTCTTCACGGGGTCTCCCTCAGGCTCTAAAATGCCATTGCTCTGTGGCAACAAACATTTCTGTGCAGTGTCTTCATTCCATAGGCCCGTGTTCTTGCTTGAACCAGTGAGGAGACACAAGGCCTTGCTCCTGTAGGAGCTAGTGGAGAGGGTGGGCTAGCCCAAGGGAGTCACCCTGCTGCCCCTCCGGGGAGCCAGGCATCCACAAAGCCACCATGGGTCAGGGAAGAGTCGAGTTGACCCCGGCTATGAGCCTCTGTTCTTCCCAATTAGAAACTGTCCACCTGCCGGAGCTCCCTGCAGCTCCTGAAGATGGATGTCCCAACTTTGCCATCACTGCTCTCCTCTGCAGCACACCTGCAGTCCTCTCACTTAGGCCCCCCCGGCTACCTGCTTCTCAGGTAATCTCCTATGTGCAGTTTGTTTCCTAGGTAGGGTGTCTTGCACGGGTCAATGATGATCACCCCAGACATCGCTTCTGAAGGAGCTATGCTGATTTTCTGGGTTAGCTCAAGGGTGTCACACTGAGGCCCACTCAGGCAAGGACAAAGGCACAGAGAGTCTTGGGGCTTCAAAGGAAGGTCAGGTTCCATTTCCTCCTGATATTAGTCTCCATTCTCCCACGTAGAGCTTGTCCACCTGCTGCCGTCCTCTGAGAGACCATTAGAGAATCTGTGGAGTTTGCTGCCACAACGACCTTGTTCAGCCCCTCTGCCTATTTTACCCTCAGCCTCCCCAGTTGCGGGGGCATTCTCGGTAAGCTCCTGCTTGCACAATGTTGCATACACAGGTTGTTTTGCCTGGGTCCTTGACGAGAACCCCAGGCATGGCTCTGAAGGGGCTAGGCTGAAATTCTGGGTTAGATTCCGGAGGGGGTTGCCCTGGACCCCATCTGAACACAGTGTGACGTTAATGCCGCCAATGAGGATGTGGCGTTTGGGACCCCAGAGATTGGACTGCTGTCAGGCCACCCCCGTGGCAGCTTTTGAGGACATGTCCAGTCTATCAGATGAACCTGTGTTTTGCCTCTGTGGAGGGGTGTGGGGTGTGGTGGTGGTGTGCAGGAGGGGGGCAAGTTGAGGGGGCCTGTTCTTTCGATGGAAGACCCAGGTTTGGCCACTCGGATGCACTGGGTTCATTTGTCCTGGCTAGCAGTGACAAATCCTGGGTTTGGTTGGTACTGTGCAGTCGAGTCAGGTGAGTGGACTGACCTCTGCTCATGTACAGTGACCAGAGAGGTACAGGGCCCATGAGCCCGCCAAGATGTGGCCTCCTGATTTGTCCCACACGTACACAGCCGGGTGCTATGCGCACTTGACTATGAACCCTCTAGAATCTCTGGCTTTATGGGCTAGCTAGGGGCTGTCTCAGCCTTCTGCCTACTTGTCAAAATGGGCCAGAGTGTCCCACACGTTTGGACGTGGGGTCTCACACCTACACCCCTGCCCAAAGCAGACCTACTTGCAAATGGCACGGATGGTTGGGATTACAAGGCCCGTGGAGGTCGCAGCCTTAGCCCCTATCCAGGTCCTCTTCACAGGGGCTCTCTCAGGCTCTTACATGCCATCACTCCATGGCAACAACCGTCTCTGGGCAGTGTCTTCATTCCATAGTCCCGCGGTTTGGCTTGAGCCAGTGAGGAGACAGGAGGCCACGCTACTGAAGGAGCTAGCAGGAGAGGGTGGGCTAGCCCAAGGCGACTCTGGCTTTTTCAGGGAGCCAGCCATCCACAAAGCCACCATGGGTTAAGGAAAAATTTGAGTATCATTGCCCCCAGCTATGAGTTTGCGTCCTTCCCACTTAGAGTTGTCCAGCTGCCGAAGCCCGCTGGAACCTCAGGAGATGGACGTGCAAACATTGCCGTTCCTGCTCTACTTTGCAACGCACCTGCAATCCTCTCATTTAGGACCCCCGGCTGCCTGCTTGTCAGGTAAGCGCTTCCTTGCAGTGTGTTTCCTAGGCAGGGCGCCTTGCACGGGTCAATGATGAGAACCCCAGACATCGCTTCTGAAGGAGCTATGCTGATTTTCTGGGTTAGCTCAAGGGTGTCACACTGAGGCCCACTCAGGCAAGGACAAAGGCACAGAGAGCCCCGGGGGCTTCAAAGGAAAGTCAGGTTCCATTTCCTCCTGATATCAGTCTCCATTCTTCCATGTAGAGCCTATCTACCTGCTGCAGTCTTCCGCAAGGCCAGGAGATGGATCTGTGGATTTTGGTGCCGCAAACACATTTGTAGCTTCTCTGCCTTCTGCAATTTCAGCCTCTCTGGTCGCAGCGGCGTTCTGGGTAAGCTCCTGCATGCAGTGTGTTGCATAGTTGGGACGCTGTCCCTGGGTCCCTGAGGAGAACCCCAGTCGTGCCTCTGAAAGTGCTATGCTGAAATTCTTGGTTAGATTCCAATGGTGGTCGCCCTGGGCCACATCTGAGCACAATGTGGCGGTAATGACAGCGCAGCCATGCAGCCTGGCCCATTGATGGTCCGCTGCTCTAGTCACCATGTTGGTTCATGTCGCCCTGCTTTGTACTAGTGGTTTCCTTGGCCTGGACCTTTGGTGACATCACCCTCTCCATAGTCCCTGATTTTCAGTGGCAGTGTGTTCCTGATTCATGGGACCCACACGCACATGTGTGGTGCCGAGGCAGACCTGCCAAGTTGTGCTGTTGTTGACTCACAAGGTGTCTTCACGTGAGGCAGGATAAGGGCGTGGCCACGCGAATGTCACAGTATCATCTTGCATTTTTTCAAAGCCTGCTCCATACGTGAAAGGAATATAGGGAAGGATTGATCTTTGTTTCCTGGAGACACCGTCTCTCCCCATCTTTGCTGCCAGGCACTGTCTCATGGCTGGCATGTCTCATCATCAATGGTGGCCTGTGGAGGTCGCAGCCTTGGCCCGTAATCCAGGCCCTCTTTAAGGGGTCTCCCTCCGGCTCTTAAATGCCATTGCTCTGTGGCAACAAACATTTCTGGGCTGTGTGACTTCATTTTATAGGCCCGTGTTCTTGCTTGAACCAGTGAGAAAACACGAGGCCTTGCTCCAGTAGGAGCTAGCGGAGAGGGTGGGCTAGCCCAAGGGTGTCGCCCTGCTGCCCCTCCGGGGAGCCAGGCATCCACAAAGCCACCATGGGTCAGGGAAGGGTCGAGTTGACCCCGGCTATGAGCCTCTGTTCTTCCCAATTAGAAACTGTCCACCTGCCAGAGCCCTCGTTAGCTCCTGAAGATGGATGTCCCAACTTTGCCATCCCTGCTCTCCTCTGCAGTGCACCTGCAGTCCTCTCACTTAGGCCCCCCGGCTACCTGCTTCTCAGGTAATCTCCTCTGTGCAGTTTGTTTCCTAGGCAGGTCACCTTGCACGGGTCAATGATGAGAACCCCAGACATCGTTTCTGAAGGAGCTATGCTGATTTTCTGGGTTAGCTCAAGGGTGTCACACTGAGGCCCACTCAGGCAAGGACAAAGGCAGAGAGCCCTGGGGATTTCAAAGGAAGGTCAGGTTCTTTTTCCTCCTGATATCAGTCTCCATTCTCCCACGTAGAGCCTGTCCACCTGCTGCCGTATTCCGAGAGCCAAGTAAAGGAATCTGTGGAATTTGCTGCCAAAACACCTTGTTCAGCTCATCTGCCTTCCGCACCCTAGCCTACCGTGTCACGCCGGCATTCCTGGTAAGCTCCTACATGTGGTGTGTTGCATACAAAGGCCGTTTTGCCTGGGTCCTTTCGAGAACCACAAGCATGCCTCTGAAGTGGCTAGTTTGAAATTCTGCATTTGGTCTCAATGGGGGTCACCTTGGGCCCATCTGAGCATACTGTGACAGTAATGCTGCCAATGGGGAACATGGCACTTGGGACCGAGAACCCCAAAGATTGGCCTGCTACCAGGTCTCCCCTCTGGCAGCCTTAGAGGGAATGTCAAGTCTGCCAGGCATGCCCGTGTTTTGCCTCAGCCTAATGAGGCTGAGATGTGGTGGTTTTGGTGTGAGAGGGGGCAGGTAGAGGGGGCCTTTCTTGTGGATGAAGACCCAGGCTTGGCAGCTCTGAAGCACTTGGGTTCATTTGTCCTGGCTAGCAGCAACAAGGCCTGGGCCTGGTTGTTAATGTGTTATGGTCTCAGTTGAGTGGCCAGGCGTCTGTTCAAGTACACTGACCAGAGAGATACAGGGTCTACAAGCCAACCGAGATGTGGTCGCCTGATATGTCCATACGTACAGAGCCTGAGTGCTCTGTGTGCTAGTCTTTCAACCCACTAGAACCTCTGGCTTTGTGGGCTAGTTGGGAGCCGTATCCACCTTCCACCTCCTTGGCGAAATGGGACAGGTGTCCCGCACGTCTGAACGTGGGGCCTCACACCTATGCCTATGCCCAATAGACCCACTTTAATTTGGCTTGTAATGGTTGTAATGACAAGGACTCCCTGATGAAGGTGCTGCTCCTCCCCTGGGCTTTGGAAAGCAGAAGGTACTCTGCCCGCTGGGGTCGCGAGCCCGAAGGCAGTGGCACAGTGCCACCTGCATAGGCCCTCAGCATTGCTGAGAATCAGAAGGCTTTGAACACATTTCGCTCTTTTCACAGCAAAGTGTCTTTCCTTGGTTGGTCCCGGTTAAGACCCCACGGTTTTCCATTGTCTCCATCAAAGTTGCACCCTGGCCTCCCTGTGGCATTGCCACATGAGTGAAGCTTCTGAGCTGACCTCTCCACTGGTCATTGCTCCTCAGCCTTTGCAGGCCTCGCCCTGGGGTCTGTGACAGACATGTATGTCCGTATTGGTGGAAGAGGTGATCCCCGTGACAAGGGCGCCTTCCCTGGCTGAGCTTGCCAATGCAGGCACTTCGCCCCTTACCTGAACTGGGTAGACAGTGGCCAAGGAAAGCTCCCAAAGCTTAGTTGCTCTGGTGCCCCCCCCCCCAAGACATGGCCCGTCATGGGCACATCTCTGAGTACTAAGCACGGGACAGTGCAAAAAAGTTCAGCTGGTTCATTGAGCTGGGCAGTATTGATGTAGGCTAGAGCCCGTTCTGCCTTCACCATTCATGACAGCGCAGCCACGTGGCCTGGCCCACTGGTGGTCCACTGCTCCCACCACCCTGTCAGCTCATGTCGCCCTGGTTTGGACTAGTGGTTTCCTCCACCTGGGCCTTTGGTGACTTCACCCTCTCCGGGGCGCCACGTAGTCCCTGACCTTCAGTGGCAGTGTGTTCCTGATTTTGGGACCTACACGCATATGCGTTGCCAAGGCAAGTCGTGTCAAGTTGTGTTGTCGATGACTCACAAGGTGTCTTCCCATGAGGGCAGGATGAGGGCAGGGCCATGCGGACTTCACAGTATGGTCTCTCACTTTTTAGCAGCCTTCTTCGTCCATGATAGAGAATGTAAGGAAGGGTCGATTATTCTTTCCGGTGACACCCTCTCTCCCGTCTTTGCTGTCTCTCTCATGGCTGGCATGTCTTTCAGCATCAATAGAGGCGGCCCGTGGAGGTTGCAGTCATGGCCTGTTATTGAGGCCCTCTTCACAGGGGCTCCTCAGGCTCTTACTTTCCATAGCTCCGTGGCAACAACCATTTCCTGGCACTGTCTTCATTCCATAAGCCTGCATTCTTGCTTGAATCAGTGAGGGGACTCGAGGCCTCGCTCCTGAAGGAGCTAGCAGGAGAGGGTGGGCTAGTCAAGGGCATCACCCTGCGGCCCCTCTGGGGAGCCAGCCGTCCACAAAGACACCGTGGGTTAAGGGAAGGGTCGAATATCATTGCCCCCCTTAAGAGCCTGCTTCCTTCTCTCTTAGAGCCTGTCCACCTGCCGGAGCTCCCCGCAGCCCCAGGAGATGGACATCCAAACTTTGCCGTCCCTGCTCTCCTCTGCAGCACACCTGCAGTCCTCTCACTTAGGCCCTCCACCCCGGCTGCCTGCTAGTCAGGTAAGAGCCTCCGTGCAGTGTGTTTCCTAGGCAGGGTGCCTTGCACGGGTCAATGATGAGAACCCCAGACATCGCTTCTGAAGGAGCTATGCTGATTTTCTGGGTTAGCTCAAGGGTGTCACACTGAGGCCCACTCAGGCAAGGACAAAGGCACAGAGAGTCCCGGGGGCTTCAAAGAAAGGTCAGGTTCCATTTCCTCCTGATATTAGTCTCCATTCTCCCATGTAGAGCCTATCTACCTGCTGCAGTCTTCCGCAAGGCCAGGAGATGGATCTGTGGATTTTGGTGCCGCAACCACATTTATAGCTTCTCTGCCTTCTGCAACTTCAGCCTCTCTGATCGCAGTGGTGTTCTCGGTAAGCGCCTGCGTGCGGTATGTTGCATAGTCAGGCCGCTGCCCCTGGGTCCCTGACGAGAACCCCAGTCATGCCTCTGAAAGTGCTAGGCTGAAATTCAGGGTTAGATTCCGACAGGGGTCACTCTGGGCCCTATCTGAGCATAGTGTGGCGGTAATGACAGTGCAACCACGCTGCCTGGCCCATTGATAGTCCGCTGCTCTAGTCACCATGTCGGCTCATGTTGCCCTGCTTTGTACTAGTGGTTTTCTGGCCTGGACCTTTGGTGACATCACCCTCTCCATAATCCCTGACTTTCAGTGGCAGTGTGTTCCTGATTCATGGGACCCACGACCACATGTTTAGTGCCGAGGCAGACCCGCCAAGTTGTGCTGTTGTTGACTTACAAAGTGTCTTCTGATGAGGCAGAATGAGGGCGTGGCCATGCGGACGTCACAGTATCGTCTCGTACTTTTTTGAAGCCTGCTCTGTACATGAAAGGAATGTAGGGAATGTTCAATGATTGTTTCCTGGAGACACCCTCTCTCCCCATCTTTGCTGCCAGGCACTGTCTCATGGCTGGCATGTCTCATCATCATTAGAAGCGGCCTGTGGAGGTCACAGCCTTGGCTCAAAATCCAGGCCCACTTTAGGGGGTCTCCCTCAGGCACTTAAATGACATCACTCTGTGGCAACAAACAAATTCCAGCTGTGTGTCTTCATTCCATTGGCCCATGGTGTTGCTTGAACCAGTGAGGAGACACAAGGCCATGCTCCTGTAGGAGCTAGCGGAGAGGGTGGGTTAGCTTAAGGGCATCGCCCTGCAGCCCATCCGGGTGCCAAGCATCCACAAAGCCACCATGGGTCAGAGAAGGGTCGAGTATCATTGACCCCGGCTATGATCCTGTGTTCTTCCCAATTAGAAATTGTCTACCTGTCAGAGCCCCCTGCAGCTCCTGAAGATGGATGTCCCAACTTTGCCATCCCTGCTCTCCTCTGCAGCGCACCTGCAGTCCTCTCACTTAGGACCACTGGCTACCTGCTTCTCAGGTAATCTCCTCTGTGCAGTTTGTTTCCTAGGCAGGGTGCCTTGCACGGGTCAATGATGAGAACCCCAGACATTGCTTCTGAAGGAGCTATGATGATTTTCTGGGTTAGCTCAAGGGTGTCACACTGAGGCCCACTCAGGCAAGGACAAAGGTAGAGAGTCCAGGGGCCTTCAAAGGAAGGTCAGGTTCCATTTCCTCCTGATATCAGTCTCCATTCTCC
Source organism: Suncus etruscus (assembly GCF_024139225.1). Taxonomy (NCBI): domain Eukaryota; kingdom Metazoa; phylum Chordata; class Mammalia; order Eulipotyphla; family Soricidae; genus Suncus; species Suncus etruscus. The sequence continues at coordinate 451,846 of NC_064858.1, read as the reverse complement.
CACGTAGAGCCTGTCCACTTGCTGCCATCTTCTGCGAACCTAGTAAAAAAATCTTGGAGTTTGCTGCCGCCACCATCTTGTTCAGCCCATCTGCCTTTCGCACCCTAGCCTCCCATGTCATGCCGGCATTCCTGGTAAGCTTCTGTGTGTGGTGTGTTGCGTACAAAGGCCGTTTTGCCTGGGTCCTTGCTGAGAACCGCAGGCATGCCTCTGAAGGGGCTAGGCTGAAATTTTGGGTTTGGTCTCAATGGGGGTCGCCCTGGGCCCATCTGAGCACAGTATGGCAGTAATGCTGCCAATGGGGAACGTGGTTCTTGGGGCCTAGAACCCCAGAGATTGGCCTGCTGTCAGGTCTCCCCTCTGGCAGCCTTAGAGGGATCGTCCAGTCTGCCAGGCACGCCCGTGTTTTGCCTCTGCCTAGTGAGGCTGGGATGTGGTGGTTGTGGTGCGAGAGGGGGCAGATGGAGGGGGCCTGTCGTTGCAGGTGAAGACCCAGGCTTGGCAGCTCTGAAGCACTTGGGTTCATTTGTCCTGGCTAGCAGCGACAAGGCCTGGGCCTAGTTGGTAATATGTGATGGTCTCAGGTGAGTTACCAGGCCTCTGTTCAAGTACACTGACCAGAGAGATACAGGGCCTACAAGCCAGCCGAGATGTGGTCGCCTGATGTGTCCATATGTACAGAGCCCGGGTGCTCTGTTCGCTAGTCTTTCAACCCCCTAGAACCTCTGGCTTTATGGGCTAGTTGGGAGCCGTATCCACCTTCTGCCTCCTGGCGAAATGGGACAAGTGTCCCGTGCATCTGGACATGGAGCCTTACAACTACACCCGTGCCCAGCAGACCCACTTGAATTTGGCACAGATGGTTGTAATGACAAGGACTCCCTTAAGAAGGTGCTGCGTCTCCCCTGGGCTTTGGGAGGTGGAAGGTACTCTGCCCGCTGGGGTCGCGAGCCCGAAGGCAGTGGCATGGCTGGCTGTGCCACCTGCATAAGCCCTCAGCATTGCTGAGAACCAAAAGGCTTTGAGCACATTTCGCTATTTTCACAGCCAAAGTGTCTTCCCTTGGTTGGTCCCGGTTAAGTTCCCATGGTTTTCCATGGTCTCCTACAAAGTTGCACCCTGGCCTCCCTGTGGCCTTGCCACATGAGTGAAATTTCTGAGCTGACCGCTCCACTGGTCATTGCTCCTCAGCCCTCGCAAGCCTCGCCCTGGTGTCTGTGACAGGCATGTATGTCCGTATTGGTGGAGGAGGTGATCCCCGTGACAAGGGCGCCTTCCCTGGATGAGCCTGCCAATGCGGGCCCCCCACCCCTGACCTGTACTGGGTAGACAGTGGCCATGGAAAGCTCCCAAAGCTTAGTTGATCTTGTGGCCGCCCAGGATACAGCCCGTCATGGGCACATCTCTGAGTACTAAGCACGGGGCAGTGCAAAAAAGTTCAGCTGGTTTATTGAGCTGGGCAGTCTTGATGTAGGCTAGGGCCCGTTCTGCCTTCACCATTCATGACAGCGCAGCCACGTGGCCTGGCCCATTGGTGGTCCACTGCTTACACCACCTTGTTGGCTCATGTCGCCCTGGTTCGGACTAGTGGTTTTCTTTGCCTGGGCCTTTGGTGACTTCACCCTCTCCGGGGCGCCACGTAGTCCCTGACCTTCAGCGGCAGTGTGTTCCTGATTTATGGGACCTACACACATATGTGTTGCGGAGGCAAGACCCACCAAGTTGTGCTGTCGATAACTCACAAGGTGTCTTCCTGTGAGGGCAGGGCCACGTGGACGTCACAGTATCGTCTCACACTTGTTCACAGCCAGCTCCGTACGTGAAAGGAATGTAGGGAACGATCGATCATTTTTTCCTGGTGACACCCTCTTTCCCCATCTTTGCTGCCAGGCACTCTCATGGCTTGCTCTTGCATTACATAATTAAAGATGGGGCTGGATGGCGGTGGATGGCGATGGATTTCTTTTTGCCACCCCAGGCCACATGGCTCTGCAACCCCATTCAGCCGGCGGGTTTCAGGCCCAGGTGAACGGCGTAATGAAGACTCACTCACAGGCAGGCGTCAGGAAGCAACAACTTTATTCATGCCCTATCCACCACATGTGTGTGGCCTACTCATAACCTTTCAAGCATTCAGCCATTCTTGGCTAGCCCTGCGTCTTAACTCACTTCAGCCATCTTCAGGGCCAAAGGAAACGGCCAAAAAGGCCGAATCCCCCGGCTCAGGGGTTTATCTCCCTATTCCAAGACCCCTCCCAGGAATGGGCCGGGTCTTGCAGGTAAGGTCACACCTAATATCCGGTTCCCAAGACCCCTCCCAGAAATGGGTGGGTCTTAGGTAACTACACCAAATTCAGGGTACACCAACAGCTTGCAACTCCTCATCAATAGAGGCGGCCCTTGGAGGTCGCAGCCTTGGCCTGTAGTCCAGGCCATCTTCACGGGGTCTCCCTCAGGCCATCGCTCTGTGGCAACAAATATTTTTCCGGCAGTGTCTTCATTCCACAGGCCCGTGGTGTTGCTTGAACCAGTGAGGAGACATGAGGCCTTGCTCCTGAGGAGCTAGCAGAGAGGGTGGGCTAGGCCAAGGGCTTCGCCCTGTGGACCCTCTGGGGATCCAGGCATCCACAAAGCCACCATGGTTCAGGGAAGGGTCGAGTGTCATTGACCCCCGGCTATGAGCCTGTGTTCTTCCCTATTAGAAACTATCCACCTGCCAGACCCCCCGCAGCTCCTGAAGATTGATGTCCCAAATTTGCCATCCCTGCTCTCCTCTGCAGCGCACCTGCAGTCCTCTCACTTAGGGCCCCCGGCTGCCTGCTTCTCAGGTAATCTATGTGCAGTTTGTTTCCCAGGCAGGGCGCCTTGCATGGGTCAATGATGAGAACCCCAGACATCGCTTCTGAAGGAGCTATGATGATTTTCTGGGTTAGCTCAAGGGTGTCACACTGAGGCCCACTCAGGCAACGACAAAGGTAGAGAGTCCAGGGGGCTTCAAAGGAAGGTCAGGTTCCATTTCCTCCTGATATCAGTTTCCATTCTCCCACGTAGAGCCTGTCCACCTGCTGCCATCTTCTGCGAGCCCAGTAAAGGAATCTGTGGAGTTTGCTGCCACAACCACCTTGTTCAGCCCATCTGCCTTCTGCACTCTAGCCTCCCTTGTCACACTGGCATTCCTGGTAAGCTCCTGCGTGTGGTGTGTTGCATACAAAGGCCGTTTTGCCTGGGTCCTTGACAAGAACCGCAGGCATGCCTCTGAATGGGCTAGGCTGAAATTCTAGGTTCGGTCTCGACCAGGGTCGCCCTGGGCCTTTCTGAGCACAGTGTGGCAGTAATATTGTAAATGGGGAACATGGCGCTTGGGACCGAGAACCCCAGAGATTGGCCTGCTGCCAGGTCTCCCCTCTGGCAGCCTTAGAGGGAACGTCCAGTCTGCCAGGCATGCCCATGTTTTGCCTCTGCCTAGTGAGGCTGGGATGTGGTGGTTGTGGTGCGAGAGGGGGCAGGTGGAGGGGGCTTGTTCTTGCGAGTGAAGACCCAGGCTTGGCAGCTCTGAAGCACTCTAGTTTATTTGTCTTGGCTAGCACCAACAAGGCCTGGGCCTGATTGGTACTTTGTAGTCGTCTCAGGTGAGTGGCCAGGCCTCTATTCACATACACTGACTAGAGAGGTACAGGGCCTACGAGCCAGCTGAGATGTGGCCGCCTGTTGTGTCCCATACAGACTAGTGCGCAGTCCCATACAGACTCTGCGCACTAGTCATTCAACTCCCTAGAGCCTCTGGCTTTATGGGCTAGTTGGGAGCCGTATTCACCTTCCGCTTCCTTGGCGAAATGGAACAAGTGTCCCACGCGTTTGGACTTGGGGCCTCACACCTATGCCTGTGCCCAACAGACCCACTTGCATTTGGCACCGATGGTTGTCATGACAAGGACTTCCTGAAGAAGGGGCTGCATCTCCCCTGGGCTTTGGGAGGCGGAAGGTACTCTGCCCGCTGGGGTTGTAAGCCTGAAGGCAGTGGCACGGCTGGCTGTGCCACCTGCATAGGCCCTAAGCATTGCTGAGAACCAGAAGGCTTTGAGCACATCTCGCCCTTTTCACGGTGAAAGTGTCTTCCCTCAGTTGGTCCTGGTTAAGATCCCCCGGTTTTCCCTCTTCTCCTTAAAAGTTGCACCCTGCCTCACCTTCGCCGCGTGAGTGGAGATTCGAAGCTGACCGTTCCTCTGGTCATTGCTCTTTAGCCTTCCGGTCCTCGCCCTGGGGTCTGTGACTGTCATGGATGTCCATATTGGTGGAGGTGATCCCCGTGAAAGGGCGATGTCCCTGGCTACACCTTCCAATGTGGGCTCCCCGCCTCCAACCTATGATGGGTCGGCAACACCATGAAAAGCTCCCAAAGTTTAGTTGATCTGGTGTCCTCCCCGGGACGCAGCCAGTGATAGTCATGTCTCTGATTACTAAGCGCAGGGCACTGCAGAATGATCCAGCTGGTTCATTGGGCTGGGCAGTATTGATGTACTCTAGGGCCCATTTCGCCTTCACCATTCATGACAGCGCAGCCACGCAGCCTGGCCCAGTGGTGGTCCGTGACTCCAATCACCGTGTAGGCTCATGTCGCCTTGGTTAGAACTAGTGGTTTCCTCGGCCTGGGCCTTTGGTGACTTCGCCCTCTCAGTGCGCCTCATAGTCCCTGACCTTCAGCAGCCGTGTGTTCCTGAGTCAGAAGACTCACGCGCACATATTTGGTGCCGAGGCAAGACCAACCAAGTTGTGCTGTCAATGACTAACAAGGTTTCTTTCCGTGAGCTCTGGATAAGGGTGGGGCCATGTGAAATTCAATGTAAATTCTCGCACCTTTTTGCAGCCTGCTCCATCTGTGAAAGAAAATGTAGGGAAGGGTCGATCAAGTTTCCTGGTGACACTTTCTCCTCATCTTTGCTGCCAGGCACTGTCTGTCTCATGGCTGGCATGTCTCATCATCAATAGAGGTGGCCCATGAGGTCGCAGCTTTGGCCCCTATCCAGGCCTTCATCATGGGGTCTCCCTCAGACTCTTCCATGCCATCACTCTGTGGCAACAACTATTTTTTGGCAGTGTTTTATTCCATAGGCCCATGGTCTTGCTTGAACCAGTGAGGAGATGCAAGGCCACACTCCTGAAGCTGAAGGAGCTAGCAAGAGAGGGTGGGCTAGCTTAAGGGCATCGCCCTGTGGCCCCTGCGGGGAATCAGGCTTCCACAAAGCCACCATGGGTAAGGGAAGTGTCAAGTATCATTGCCCCAGGCTATGAGCCTGTTTCCTTCCCAATTAGAGCCTGTCCAGCTGCCGGAGCCTCCCGCAGCCCTGAAGATGGATGTCCCAACTTTGCCATCCCTGCTCTCCTCTGCAGCACACCTGCAGTCCTCTCACTTAAGCCGCCCGGCAGCCTGCTTCTCAGGTAATCTCCTCTGTGCAGTTTGTTTCCTAGGCAGGGTGCCTTGCACGGGTCAATGATGAGAACCCCAGACATCGCTTCTGAAGGAGCTATGCTGATTTTCTGGGTTAGCTCAAGGGTGTCACACTGAGGCCCACTCAGGCAAGGATAAAGGCAAAGAGTCTTGGGGTTTCAAAGGAAGGTCAGGTTCCATTTCCTCCTGATATCAGTCTCCATTCTCCCATGTAGAGCCTATCTACCTGCTGCAGTCTTCCGCAAGGCCAGGAGATGGATCTGTGGATTTTGGTGCCGCAACCACATTTAGCCCCTCTGCCTTCTGCACCTTCAGCCTCCCTGGTTGCAGCGGCGTTCTTGGTAAGCTCCTGCATGCTGTGTGTTGCGTAGTCAGGCCTCTGTGCCTGGGTTTCTGACGAGAACCCCATTCATGCCTCTGAAAGGGCTAGGCTGAAATTCTGGGTTAGATTCCGAAGTGGTTCACCTTGGGCCCCATCTGAGCACAGTGGGGTGGTAACACCGTCAATGAGGAAATTGGCGCTTCGGACCGAGAGCCCCAGAGATTGGCCTGCTGTCAGGCCATTCCTCAGGCAACCTTTGAGGGCACTTCTTGTCTGCCAGGCATGGCCGTGTTTTGCTCTGTGAAGGGGGGTGTGGTATGGTAGTGGTGGTGGGGGAGGGGGCAGTGGAGGGGCCTGGTTTTGTAGGTGAAGACCCAGGCTTGGCAGCTCTGAAGCACTTGGGTTTATTTGTCCTGGCTAGCAGCGACAAGGCCTGGGCCAGGTTGGTACTGTGTGGTCATGTCTGGTGAGTGGCCAGGCCTCTGCTCACAAAAACTGACCACAGAGGTACAGGGCCCACAAGCCACTCGAGATGTGGTCTCCTGTTGTGTCCCACATGTACAGAGACCAGGTGCTGTGCGCGCTTGTCTGTCAACCCCCTAGAACCTCTGGCTTTATGGGCTAGTTGGGTGCCATCCCTGCCTGCTTGGCAAAATGGGCCAATACGCGCGTCTATATGTGGAGCCTCACACCTATGCCCGTGCACAAAACAGACCCACTTGCACTTGGCACCGATGGTTGGGATGACAAGGGCTTCCTGAAGTAGGTGCTGTGTCTCCCCTGGGCTTCAGGAGGTGAAAAGTACTCTGCCCACTGGAGTCGTGAGCCCGAAGACAGGGCATGGCTGGTGTTTCCACCTGCATAGGCCCTCAGCATTGCTGAGAGGTGGAAGGCTTTGAGCACATCTCGCTCTTTCACAGCCAAAGTTTCTTCCCTCAGTTGGTCCTGTTTGAGACCCCATGATTTTCCCTCATCACCTTAAAAGTTGCACCCTGTCCTCCCTGTGGCCTTGCCATGTGAGTGGTACTTCCAAAACGACTGCTCTGCTGGTCATTACTCCTCAGCCGTCGCGAGCCTCACCCTGGGGTTCATGACAGACATGTATGTTCGTATTGGTGGAAGAGGTAATCCCCGTGACAAGGGCACCCTCCCAGGTCGCGCATGCCAAGGCAGACCCCCCGCCCCCGACACGAGATGGGTCGGCAGTGGCCATGGAAATCACACAAAGCTGAGTTGATCTGGTGGCCTCCCCAGGACGTGGCCCATGTGGGCACATCTCTGATTACTAAGAGTGGGGCAGTGCTGAATGGTCCAGCTGGTACAGAGAGCTGGGCAGTCTTGATGTAGTCTAGGGCCTGTTCTGCCTACACCATTCATGACAGCACAGCCATGTGGCCTGGACCATTGATGGTCCGCTACTCCAGTCACCATGTCGGCTCATGTCACCCTGCTTCGTACTAGTGGTTTCCTCGACCTGGAGTTTTGGCGACATCACCCTCTCCATAGTTCCTGACCTTCAGTGGCAGTGTGTTCCTGATTCATGGGACCCACGCGCATATGTATGGTGCCAAGGCAGACCCAAGTTATGCTGTCGTTGACTCACAAGGTGTCTTCCCATGAGGCAAGATGAGGGCGTGGCCACGCAGACGTCACAGTATCATCTTGCACATTTTCGCAGCCTGCTCCATACGTGAAAGGAATGTAGGGAATGATCAATCATTATTTCCTGGCGACACCCTCTCTCCCCATATTTGCTGCCAGGCACTAATGGCTGGCATGTCTCATCATCAATAGAGGCGGCCCGTGGAGGCCGCAGCCTTGGCCATTTATCCAGGCCCTCTTCATGGCTCTTACATGCCATCGCTCTGTGACAATAACCATTTCATGGTAGTGCCTTCATTCCATAGGATCGTGGTCTTGCTTAAACCAGTGAGGAGACGCGAGGCCTCACTCCTGAAAGAGCTAGCAGGAGAGGGTGGGCTAGCCCAAGGGCGTTGCCCTGCAGCCCCTGGAGAGCCAGGCATCCACAAAGTCACCAGGAGTCAGGGAAGGGTCCAGTATCATTGCCCCTGGCTATGAGCCTGTGTCCTTTCCACTTAGAGCCTGTTCAGCTGTGGAGCCCACCACAGCCCCTGAAGATGGATGTCCCAACTTTGCCATCCCTGCTATCCTCTGCAGCGTACCTGAAGTCCTCTCAATTAGGCCCCCAGCTGTCTGCTTCTCAGGTTATCTCCTCAGTGCAGTTTGTTTCCTAGGCAGGGCGCCTTGCACGGGTCAACGATAAGAACCCCAGACATCACTTCTGAAGGAGCTATTATGATTTTCTGGGTTAGCTCAAGGGTGTCACACTGAGGCCCACTCAGGCAAGGATAAAGGCAGAGAGCCCCAGGGGCTTCAAAGGAAGGTCAGTGTCCATTTCCTCCTGATATCAGTCTCCATTCTCCCATGTAGAGGCTGTCTACCTGTTGCCATCTTCTTCGAGCTCAGTAGAGAATCTGTGGAGTTTGCTGCCGCAACCACCTTGTTCAGCCCCTCTGCCTTCTGTACCCTCAGCCTCCCATGTCACACCGACATTCTTGGTAAGCTCCTGCATGCAGTGTGTACGTACAGAGGACGTTTTGCCTGGGTCCTTGATGAGAACCGCAGGCATGCCTCTGAAGGGGCTAGGCTGAAATTCTGGGTTTGGTCTCGACGGGGGTCACCCTGGACCCATCTGAGCACAGTTTGGTGGTAATGTGTTGGAGGCTGTTAGAGCTAGAGAGCAAAATGGAGTCTCTGATGCCTGATACATAAGGCCTGTGTACTTGACAAGCGGCTACTGTCGCATTTACCCCTTGGACCTAAAGGAAATGTTAACCAAACAAGTCACAAGATGCTCCAGTAAACTGCCCGAGTTTCTAAGATAAGATCACATCCTGTTAAGCTACCATTGTGAAAGAATGTCTGTGCGATATAAGTCTATGCGATATAAGGGTATGTTGTAAAACTGAAAAGTCCTTCCTGCACGACCCCCCTACTTTTCTATACCATGGAAAAGTACTGAAAGCTACTTCCTTATGCTGTAGAACTATATAAGCTTGTCTTGCCTTAATAAATTCAGCTCTTGATCAGCCAGCTTGACTTGAGCTCATTTCTTTCTCAGCCTCTTTCCTCCTTTTTAGGACGGATCCCGCTCGTGACCCACGAATTACTTCGTGATACTCAGTCCACCCTGCGGGCAGGGTCCTAGGGGGTCGCAGTAATGCTGCCAATGAGGAACATGGTGCTTTGGACCGAGAACCCCAGAGATTGGCCTGCTGTCAGGCCTCCCCTCTGGCAGCCTTAGAGAGAATGTCCAGTCTGCCAAGCACGCCCATGTTTTCCCACTGCCTAGTGGGGTAGAGTGTGGTGGTTGTGGTGGCAAAGGGGGCAGGTGAAGGGGGCCTGTTCTTGCGGGTGAAGACCCAGGCTTGGCAGCTCTGAAGCACTTGGGTTCATTTGTCCTGACTAGCAGCGACAAGGCCTGGGCCTGGTGGTACTGTGTGGTCGTTTCAGGTGAGTGGCCAGGCCTCTGCTCACATACACTAACCAGACAGGTACAGGGCCTACAAGTCAGTCGAGATGTGGCCGCCTGATGTGTCCCATACGTACAGAGCCCAGGTGCTCTGCACACTTGTCTTTCAACCTCCTAGAATCTCTGGCTTTATGGGCTAGTTGGGGGACATATCCACCTTCTGCCTTCTAGGCAAAATGGGACAAAGTGTCCTGCGCATCTGGATGTGGGGCCTCACACCTATGCCCGTGCCCAACACACCCACTTGCATTTGGCACCGATGGTTGAAATGACTAGGGCTCCCTGAAGAATGTGCTGTGTCTCCCCTGGGCTTTGGGAGGCAGAAGGTACTCTGCCCGCTGGGGTCATGAACCTGAAGGCAGTGGCACGGCTGGCTGTTCCACCTGCATAAGTTCTCAGCATTGCTGAGGACCAGAAGGCTTTAAGCACATCTCTCCCTTTTCACAGCGAAAGAGTCTTCCCTCAGTTTGTCCCGGTTAAGATCCCCCAGTTTTCCCGCTATTCCTTCAAAGTGCACCCTGGCCTCCCTGTGGCCTCGCTGTGTGAGTGGGGATTCAGAGCCGACCGCTCCTCTGGTCATTACTCCTCAGCCTTCTGGGCCTCGCCCTGGGGTCTGTGACTCATGGATGTCCGTATTGTTGGAGGAGGTGATCCCTGTGAAAGGGTGACCTCCCTGGCTGCGCATTCCAATGTGGGCCCCCTGCCACTGGCCTGAGATGGGTCGGCAATGACCATGGAAAGCTCCCGGAGCTTAGTTGATCTGGTGGCCTCCCCGGGACAAGGCCTGTGATGGGCATGTCTCTGATTATTAAGGGCTGGGCAGTGCAGAAAGTTGCAGCTGGTTCATTGAGCTGGGTGGTCTTGATGTAGGCTAGGACCCATTCTGCCTTCACCGCTCATGACAGCACAGCCATGCAGCATGGCCCAGGGGTGGTCTGCGACTCCAGTCATAGTATAGGCTCATGTCGCCTTGGTTAGAACTAGTGGTTTCCTCGGCCTGGGCCTTTGGTGACTTCGCCCTCTCCGGGGCTCCTTGTAGTCCCTGACTTTCAGTGGCAGTGTGCTTCTGAGTTGTAAGACTCACACGCACATATTTGGTGTCGAGGCAAGATCCACCAAGTTATGCTGTGGATGACTAACAAGTTGTCTTTCCATGAGGCAGGATGAGGGCGGGGCCAGGTGGACTTCACTGTAAGGTCACGCACTTTTTCACAGCCTGTTCCATCCATGAAAGAGAATGTAGGGAAGGATCAATCAAGATTCCTGGTGACACACTCTCTCCCCATCTTTGCTGCCAGGCACTGTCTCTCTGATAGCTGACATGTTTCATCATCAAAAGAGGCGGCCCGTGGAGGTCGCAGCCTTGGCCCCTATCCAGGTCCTCTTCAAGGGGTCTCCCTCAGGCTCTTTCATGCCATCACTCTGTGGCAACAACTATTTCTTGGCAGTGTTTCATTCCATAGGCCCGTGGTCTTGCTTGAACCAGTGAGGAGATGCAAGGCCTCGCTCCTGAAGGAGCTAGCAGGAGAGGGTGGGCTAGCCTAAGGGCATCGCCCTGTGGCCCCTGTGGGGAGCCAGGCATCCACAAAGCCAACATGGGTCAGGCAAGGGTCGAGTATCATTGACCCCGGCTATGAGCCTGTGTCCTTCCCACTTAGAGCCTGTCTAGCTGCCGGAGCCCCCTGCAGCCCCTGAAGATGGACGTTCCAACGTTGCCTTCCCTGCTCTCCTCTGCAGCACACCTGCAGTCCTCTCACTTAGGCCCCCCGGCTGCCTGCTTCTCAGGTAATCTCCTCCATGCAGTTTGTTTCCTAGGCAGGGCACCTTGCATGGGTCAATGATGAGAACCCCAGACATCGCTTCTGAAGGAGCTATGCTGATTTTCTGGGTTAGCTCAAGGGTGTCACACTGAGGCCCACTCAGGCAAGGACAAAGGCAGAGAGCTCCGGGGGCTTCAAAGGAAGGTCAGGTTTCATTTCCTCCTGATATCAGTCTCCATTCTCCCACGTAGACCTGTCTACCTGCTGCCATCTTCTGGGAGCCCAGTAGAGGAATCTGTGGAGTTTGCTGCTGCAACCACATTGTTCAGCCCCTCTGCGTATCGTACTCTCAGCCTCCCTGGTTGCAGAGGCATTCTCGGTAAGCTCCTGTGTGTGGGGTGTTGTGTACACAGGCCATTTTGCCTGGGTCCCTGACGAGAACCTCAGGCATGCCTCGGAAGGGACTAGGCTGAAATTCTGGGTTAGATTCCGAAGGCAGTCGCCCTGGGCCCCATCTGAGCACAGTGTGGTGGTAATGCCGCCAATGAGGACATGGCGCTTGGGACCGAGAACCCCAGAGATTGATCTGCTATCAGGCCACCCATCTGGCTGCCTTTGAGGGCACGTCCAGTCTGCCAGACGAACCTGTGTTTTGCCACTGTGGAGGGGCTTGGGGTGTGGTGGTGGTGTGCAGGAGGGGGAAAGTTGAAGGGGCCTGTTCTTTCTAGGGAAAACCCAGGCTTAGCCACTTGGATGCACTTGGGTTCATTTGTCCTGGCTAGCAGCGGCGAATCCTGGGTCTGGTTGGTACTGTGTAGTCATGTCAGGTGAGTGGACTGGCCTCTGCTCATGTACACTGACCAGAGATGTACAGGTCCCACGAGTCTGCCGAGATGTGGCCTCCTGATTTGTTCCACACATACAGAGCCCGGGTGCTGTGCGCGCTTCACTGTCAACCCTCTAGAATCTCTGGCTTTATGGGCTAGTTGGGGGTGTCTGCGCCTTCTGCCTACTTGTCAAAATGGGCCAGGGTGTCCCGCACATTTGGACGTGGAGCCTCACACATAAGCACGTGCCCAAAGCAGACCCACTTGCATTTGCACCGATGGTTAGGATGACAAGGGCACCTGAAGCAAGTGTTGTATCTCCCCTGGCTTCGGAAGGCAGAAGGTACTATGCCCACTGGGGTCGCAAGCCTGAAGGCAGTGGCACGGCTGGTGTTGCCACCTGCATAGGCCCTCAGCATTGCTGAGAGGTGGAAGGCTTTGTGCATATCTTGCCCTTTTCACAGCCAAAATGTGTTCCCTCGTTTGATCCTAGTTGAGACCCCATGATTTTCCCTCATCTCCTTCAAAGTTGCACCCTGGCCTCCTTGTGGCCTCGCTGCATGAGTGGGGGTTCGGAGCCAACTGCTCTGCTAATCATTGCTTCTCAGCCTTCACGAGCCTCGCCCTGTGGTCTGTGACAGACATGGATGTTCGTATTGGTGGAGAAGGTGATCCCCATGACAAGTTTGCCATGCCAGATTGCGCCTGCCAATGCGGACCCCTCGCCCCCGACATGAGATGGGTCGGCAGTGGCCACAGAAAGCTCCTGAAGCTTAGTTGATCTGGTGGCCTCCCCGAGACATGGCCGTGATGGGCACGTCTCTGATTACTAAGAGTGGGGCAGTGCTGAATGGTCCAGCTGGTACATTGAGCTGGGTAGTCTTGATTAGGCTAGGGCCCATTCTGCCTTCACCATTCATTACAGTGCAGCCACGTGGTCTGGCCCATTGCTGGTCCGCTGCTCCAGTCACCATGTCAGTTCATGTTGCCCTGCTTCGTACTAGTGGTTTCATCGGCTTGGGCCTTGGTGACATCACCCTCTCCATTGTCCCTGACCTTCAGTGGCAGTATGTTCCTGATTCATGGGACCCACATGCACTTGTGTACTGCCTAGGCAGACCCAACAAGTTGTGCTGTTGTTGACTCACAAGGTGTCTTCCTGTGAAGGCAGCATGAGGGCATGGCCATGCGGACGTCACAGTATCATCTTGCACTTTTTCGCAGCCTGCTCCATCCTTGAAAGGGAATGTAGGGAATGATCGATCATTGCTTCCTGGTGACACTCTCTCTCTCCATCTTTGCTGTCAGGCACTGTCTGTCTCATGGCTGGTGTGTCTCGTCATCAATAGAGGCGGCCCGTGGAGGTCGCAGCCTTGGCCCTTATCCAGGCCCTCTTCACAGGGTCTCTCTCAGGCTCTTCCATGCCACCACTCTGTGGCAACAACTATTTCTTGGCAGTGTTTCATTCCATAGGCCCGTGGTCTTTCTTGAACCAGTGAGAAGATGCAAGGCCTCGCTCCTGAAGGAGCTAGCAGGAGAGGGTGGGCTAGCCTAAGGGCATCGCCCTGTGGACCCTGTGGGGAGCCAGGCATCCACAAAGCCAACATGGGTCAGGCAAGGGTCGAGTATCATTGACCCCGGCTATGAGCCTGTGTCCTTCCCACTTAGAGCCTGTCCAGCTGCCGGAGCCCCCTGCAGCCCCTGAAGATGGACGTCCCAACGTTGCCTTCCCTGCTCTCCTCTGCAGCACACCTGCAGTCCTCTCACTTAGGCCCCCCGGTTGCCTGCTTCTCAGGTAATCTCCTCTGTGCAGTTTGTTTACTAGGCAGGGTGCCTTGCACGGGTCAATGATGAGAACCCCAGACATCGTTTCTGAAGGAGCTATGCTGATTTTCTGGGTTAGCTCAAGGGTGTCACACTGAGGCCCACTCAGGCAGAGAGCCCCGGGGGCTTACAAGGAAGGTCAGGTTTCATTTCTTCCTGATATTAGTCTCCATTCTCCCATGTAGAGCCTGTCCACCTGCTGCCATCTTCTACAAGACCAGTAGAGAATCTGTGGATTTTGCTGACACAACCACCTTGTTTAGCCTCTCTGCCTATCGTACCCTCAGCCTCCCTGGTTGTGGGGGCATTCTCGGTAAGCTCCTTTATGCGGGGTGTTGCGTACACAGGCCGTTTTACCTGGGTCTCTGAGGAGAATCCCAGGCATGCCTCTGAAGGGGCTAGGCTAAAATTCTGGGTTAGATTCCGAAGGCAGTCGCCCTGGGCCCCATCTGAGCACAGTGTGGTGGTAATTCCGCCAATGAGGATTTGGCACTTGGAATCGAGAACCCCAGAGATTGAACTGCTGTCAGGTCATGCTCTGGCAGCCTTTGAGGGCATGTCCAGTCTGCCTGACGAACCCGTGTTTTGCCTCTGTGGAGGGGTTTGGGGTGTGGTGGTGGTGTGCAGGAGGGTGCAAGTGGAAGGGGCCTGTTCTTTTGAGGGAAGACCCAGGCTTGGCCACTCGGGTGCACTTGGGTTCATTTGTCCTGGCTAGCAGCGACAAATCATGGGTCTGGTTGGTCCTGTGGTCATGTTGGTGAGTGGACTGACCTCAGCTCACGTACACTGACCAGAGAGGTACAGGGCCCACGAGCCCGCTGAGACATGGACTCCTGATGTGTCCCACATGTACGGAGTCTGGGTGCTGTGTGCGTTTGGCTGTCAACCCCATAGAACGTCTCTGACTTTATGGGGTAATTGGTGGCTGTCTCTGCCTTCAGCCTCCTTAGCGAAATGAGCCAGGGTGTCCAGCGTGTCTGGACGTGGGGCCTCACACCTATGCCCCTGCCCAAAGCAGACCCACTTGCATTTATCACCGATGGTTGGGATGACAAGGGCTCCCTGAAGCAGGTGCTGTGTTTCCCCTCAGCTTCGGGAGGGTCTGGGTCTCGAGCCTGAAGGCAGTGGCACGGCTGGTATTGCCAACTGCATACTGCATAGGTCCTCAGCATTGCTGAGAGGCGGAAGGCTTTGAGCACATCTCGCTCTTTTCACAGCCAAAGTGTCTTCACTCGGTTGGTCCTGGTTTAAACCCCATGGTTTTCCATCGTCTCCTTCAAAGTTGCACCCTGGCCTCCCTGTTGCCTTGCTGCATGAGTGAAGCTTCGAAACCGACCGCTCCACTGGTCATTGCTCCTCAGCATTCCCAGGCCTTGCCCTGGGGTTTGTGACAGACATTTATGTCTGTATTTGTGGAGGAGGTGATCCCGGTGACAAGGGCGCCCTCCCTGGCTGTGCCTGCCAATGCGGGCCCCCTGCCCCCGACCTGGATGGGGAGGCTGTGGCCACGGAAAGCTCCCAAAGCTTAGTTGATCTGGTGGCCTCCCCGGGACGTGGCTGTGATGGGCATGTCTCTGATTACTAAGCATGGGGCAGTGCAGAAAAGTTCAGCTAGTTCATTGAGCTGGGCAGTCTTGATGTAGGCTAGGGCCCATTCTGCCTTCACTGTTCATGACAGCACAGCCACGTGGCCTGGCCCAGTGGTGGTCCACTGCTCCCACCACCTTGTCGGCTCATGTTGCCTGGTTCGGACTAGTGGTTTCCTCCGCCTGGGCCTTTGGTGACTTCACCCTCTCTGGGGTGCCCCGTAGTCCCTGACCTTCAGTGGCAGTGTGTTCCTGATTTATGGGATCTACACGCATATGTGTTGCAGAGACAAGACCTGCCCGTTGTGCTGTCAATGACTCATAATGTGTCTTCCTGTGAGGGCAGGATGAGGGCGGGGCCATGCGGACTTCACAGTATGGTCTCACACTTTTTAGCAGCCTTCTTCGTCTGTGACAGCAAATGTAGGGAAGCGTTGATTATTCTTTCCGGTGACACCCTCTCTCCGTCTTTGCTGTCTCTCTCATGGCTGGCGTGTCTCTCAGCATCAATAGAGGTGGCTTGTGGAGGTCGCAGCCATGGCCTGTTATCGAGGCCCTCTTCACTGGGGCTCCTCAGGCTCTTACTTTCCATAGCTCCATGGCAACAACCATTTCCTGGCAGTGTCTTCATTCCATAAGCCTGCGTTCTTGCTTGAATCAGTGAGGAGACTAGAGGCCTCACTCCTGAAGGTGCTAGCATGAGAGGGTGGGCTAGTCAAGGGCCTGCAGCCCTCCGGGTAACCAGCTGTCCACAAAGTCACCGTGGGTTAAGGGAAGGGTCGAATATCATTGCCCCCATTAAGAGCCTGATTCCTTCCCTCTTAGAGCCTGTCCACCTGCCGGAGCTCCCTACAGCCCCAGGAGATGGACATCCAAACTTTGCCATCCCTGCTCTCTCTGCAGCGCACCTGCAGTCCTCTCACTTAGGCCCCCCACCCTGGCTGCCTGTTTGTCAGGTAAGTGCCTCCGTGCAGTGTGTTTCCTAGGCAGGGCGCCTTGCTCGGGTCAATGATGAGAACCCCAGACATCGCTTCTGAAGGAGCTATGCTGATTTTCTGGGTTAGCTCAAGGGTGTCACACTGAGGCCCACTCAGGCAAGGACAAAGGCACAGAGATCCCCGGGGGCTTCAAAGGAAGGTCAGGTTCCATTTCCTCCTGATATCAGTCTCCATTCTCCCATGTAGAGCCTATCTACCTGCTGCAGTCTTCCTCAAGACCAGGAGATGGATCTGTGGATTTTGGTGCCACAACCACATTTGTAGCTTCTCTGCCTTCTGCACCTTCAGCCTCTCTGGTCGCAGCGGTGTTCTCGGTAAGCTCCTGCATGCAGTGTGTTGCGTAGTCAGGCTGCTGTCACTGGGTCCCTGACAAGAACCCCAGTCAGGCCTCTGAAAGGGCTAGAAAAATTCAGGGTTAGATTCTGACGGGGGTCGCCCTGGGCCCCATATGAGCACAGTGGGGTGGTAATGCCAATGAGGAACTTGGCGCTAGGGACCGAGAGCCCCAGAGATTGGCCTGCTGTCAGGCCACCCCTCAGGCAACCTTCGAGGGCACTTCTTGTCTGCCAGGCATGCCCATGTTTTGCTCTGTGAAGGGGGTGTGGTGTGGTAGTGGTGGTGGGGGAGGGGGCCGGTGGAGGGGCCGTATTTTGCAAGTGAAGACCCAGGCTTGGCAGCTCAGAACACTTGGGTTCATTTGTCCTGGTTAGCAGCGACAAGGCCTGGGCCTGGTTGGTACTGTGTGGTCATGTCTGGTGAGTGGCCAGGCCTCTGCTCACATAAACTGAACCAGAGTGGCACAGGGCCCACGAGCCACTCGAGATGTGGCCTCCTGTTGTGTCCCACACGTACAGAGAACCGGTGCTGTGCGCACTTGACTGTCAACCCCCTAGAACCTCTGACTTTATGGGCTAGTTGGGTGCCATTTCTGCCTTCCGCCTGCTTGGTGTAATGGGCCAGGGTATCCCACGCATCTATACGTGGAGCCTCACACCTATGCCCATGCACAAAGCAGACCTAGTTGCACTTGGCTTGTATGGTTGGGATGACAGGGGCTCCCTGATGCAGGTGCTGTGACTTTCCTGGCCTTCAGGAGGCGGAAAATACTCTGCTCGCTGGGGTCGTGAGCCCGAAGGCAAGGCATGGCTGGTGTTTCCACCTGCATAGGCCCTCAGCATTTCTGAGAGGTGAAAGGCTTTGAGCACATCTCTATCTTTTCACAGCCATATATCTTCCCTCTGTTGTCCCTGGTTGAGACCCTACGGTTTCTCTAGTCTTCTTCAAAGTTGCACCTTGTCCTCCCTCTGGTCTCACCACGTGAGTGGTGGTTCCAAACCAAACGCTCTGCTGGTCATTGCTTCTCAGCCTTTGCAAGCCTCACCCTGGAGCCTGTGACAGACATGAATGTCCGTATTGGAGAAGGAGGTGATCCCTGTGACAAGGACGCCCCCCCAGGTTATGCATGCCAATGCGGACCCCCTGTCCCTGAAATTAGATGGGTTGGCAGTGGCCAAAGAAAGCTCCCAAAGCTTAGTTGACCTGGTGGCCTCCCCTGGACGCGGACCATGATGGGCATGTCTCTGGTTACTAAGCGTGTGGCAGTGCAGAAATGTTTAGCTGGTTCATTGAACTGGGTGTAGGTTAGGGCCGTTCTGCCTTCACTGTTCATGACAGTGCAGCCATGTGGCCTGGCCTATTGGTGGTCCGTTGCTCCATTCACCATGTCGGCTCATGTCACCCTGCTTCGTACTAGTGGTTTTCTCGGCCTGTGCCTTTGGTGACATCACCGTCTCTGTAGTCCCTGACCTTCAGTGGCAGTGTGTTTCTGATTCATGGGACCTGCACACACATGTGTGGTGCCAAGGCAAGCCTGTCAAGTTGTGCTGTCATTGACTCACAAGGTGTCTTCCCATGAGGCAGTATGAGGCCTGGCCACGTGGACATCACAGTATCGTCTCGCACATTTTCGCAGCCTGCTCCATACGTGAAAGGATTGTAGGGAACGATTGATAATTTTTTTCTGGTGACACCCTCTCTCCCCATCTTTGTGCCACGCACTGTCTTATGGCTGGCGTGTCTCATCATCAATAGAGGCGGCCCATTGAGGTCGCAGCCTTTGCCCATTATCCAGGCCTTCTTCACAGGGTCTCCCTCAGGCTCTTATGTGCCATCGCTCTGTGGCAACAAACATTTCTGGGCAGTGTCTTCATTCCATAGGTCCGTGGTCTTGCTTGAACCAGTGGAGACATGAGGCCTTGCTCATGTAGGAGCTAGCAGGAGAGGGTGGGCTAGCTCAAGAGCATCGCCCTGGTTCCCCTCCGGGGAGCCAGGTATCCACAAGTCCACAATGGTTCAGGGAAGGGTCGGTTATCATTGCCCCGGCTATGAGCCTGTGTTCTTCCCAATTAGAGACTGTCCACCTGGCAGAGCCCCCCCCCCGGAACCCCTGAAGATGGATTTCCCAACTTTGCCTGCTCCCTGCTCTCTGCTGCAGCACACCTGCAGTCCTCTCAATTAGGCCCCCCCAGCTTCCTGCTTCTCAGGTAATCTCCTTCGTGCAGTTTGTTTCCTAGGCAGGGCGCCTTGCACGGGTCAATGATGAAAACCCCAGACATCGCTTCTGAAGGAGCTATGATGATTTTCTGGGTTAGCTCAAGGGTGTCACACTGAGGCCCACTCAGGCAAGGAGAAAGGCAGAGAGCCCCGGGGGCTTCAAAGGAAGGTCAGGTTCCATTTCCTCCTGATATCAGTTTCCATTCTCCCACGTAGAGCCTGTCCACCTGCTGCCGTCTTCTGCGAGCCCAGTAAAGGAATCTGTGGAGTTTGCTGCCACAACCACCTTGTTCAGCCCATCTGCCTTCTGCACTCTAGCCTCCCTTGTCACACTGGCATTCCTGGTAAGCTCCTGCGTGTGGTGTGTTGCATACAAAGGCCGTTTTGCCTGGGTCCTTGACAAGAACCGCAGGCATGCCTCTGAAGGGGCTAGGCTGAAATTCTGGGTTCGGTCTCGATGGGGCTCGCCCTTAGCCCGTCTGAGCACAGTGTGGTGGTCATGCTGCCAATGAGGAATGTGGCGCTCGGTACCCCAGAGATTGGCCTGCTGTCAGACCTCCCCTCTGGCATTCATAGAGGGAACTTCCAGTCTCCAGGCACACCCGTGTTTTGCCTCTGCCAAGTGGGGCTGGGGTGTGGTGGTTTTGGTGAGAGAGGGGGTATGTGGAGGGGGCCTGTTCTTGCGGGTGAAGACCCAGGCTTGGCAGCTCTGAAGCACTTGTGTTCTTTTGTCCTGGCTAGCAGCGACAAGGCCTGGGCTTGTTTGGTAATGTGTGGTCGTTTCAGGTGAGTGGCCAGGCCTCTGTTCACGTTTGCTGACGAGAGAGGTACAGGGCCTACGAGCCAGCTGAGATGTGGCCGCCTGATGTGTCCCACACATCCAGAGCCCAGGTGCTGTGCGTGCTTGATTGTCAACCCTCTAGAATCTCTGTCTTTAT
The DNA here is from genome assembly GCF_024139225.1 of Suncus etruscus. Lineage (NCBI taxonomy): Eukaryota > Metazoa > Chordata > Mammalia > Eulipotyphla > Soricidae > Suncus > Suncus etruscus. The sequence continues at coordinate 432,039 of NC_064858.1, read as the reverse complement.
GGGCTAGTTGGGGGCTATATCCACCTTCCGCCTCCTTGGCAAAATGGGCCAAGGTGTCCCGTGCATCTGAACGTGGAACCTCACACCGACGCCTGTGTCCAACAGACCCACTTGCATTTGGCACCGATGGTTGGGATGACAAGGGCTCCCTGAAGCAGGTGCTGTGTCTCCCCTGGCTTCGGGAGGCAGAAGGTACTATGCCCACTAGGGTCACAAGCCTGAAGGCAGTGGCACGGCTGGCGTTTCCACCTGCATAGGTCCTCAGCCAAAGTGTTTCCCTCGGTTGTTCCCTGTTGAGACCCCACGGTTTTCCCTCTGCTCCTTCAATGTTGCACCTTGGCCTCCCTGAGGCCTTGCTGTGTGAGTGGAGGTTCCAAGCCGACCGCTCTGCTAGTCATTGCTTCTCAGCCTTCACAAGCCTTGCCCTGGGGTTTGTGACACACATGGATGTCCTTATTGGTGGAGAAGTTGATTCCCGTGGCAAGGGCGCCCTCCCAGATTGCGCCTGCCAATGCGGACCCCCCGCCCCTGACATGAGATGGGTCAGCAGTGGCCATGGAAAGCTCCCGAAACTTAGTTGATCTGGTGGCCTCCCCGGGACATGGCCCATGACGGGCATGTTTCTGATTACTAAGCGCAGGGCAGTGCTGAATAGTCCTGCTAGTTCATTGAACTGGGCAGTATTGATGTAGGCTAGGACTCATTCTGCCTTCACAATTCATGACAGCGCAGCCACGTGGCCTGGCCCGATGGTGGTCCACGACTCCAGTCACTGTGTAGGTTCATGTCGCCTTGGTTGGAACTAGTGATTTCCTTGGCCTGGTTTTTTGATTATTTTGCCCTCTTCGGGGCGTCTCGTAGTCCCTCATCTTCAGCGGCCATGTGTTCCTGAGTCGTAAGACTCACGAGCACATATTTGGTGCTGAGGCAAGACCCACCAAGTTGTGCTGTTGATGACTAACAAGGTGTTTTTCCTTGAGGGCAGGATAAGGGCAAGGCCACGAGGAATTCACTGTAAGTTCTCACACTTTTTTGCAGCCTGCTCCATCCATGAAAGGAAATGTAGGGAAGGGTCTATCAAGTTTCCTCCTGATATTAGTCTCCATTCTCCCACGTAGAGCTTGTCCACCTGCTGACATCTTCTGCAAGACCAGTAGAAGAATCTGTGGAGTTTGCTGCTGCAACCACCTTTTCAGCCCCTCTGCCTATCGTATCCTGAGGCTCCCCAGTTGCGGGGGCATTCTCGGTAAGCTCCTGCGTGCGGGGTGTTGCATACACAGGCCGTTTTGCCTGGGTCCCTGATGAGAACCCCAGGCATGCCTCTGAAGGGGCTAGGCTGAAATTCTGGGTTAGATTCCGAAGGCGGTCGCCCTGGGCCCCTTCTGAGCACAGTGTGCCAGTAATGAAGCCAATGAGGACGTGGCACTTGGGACCGAGAACCCCAGAGATTGGACTGCTGTCAGGCCACCCATCTGGCAGCCTTAGAGGGAACATGCAGTCTGCCAGGCATGCACATGGTTTGCCTCTGCGGAGGGGCTCTGGGTGTGGTGGTTTGCTGGGAGAGGGGACAGGTGGAGGGGGCCTGTTCTTGTGGGTGAAGACCCAGGCTTGGTAGCTTGAAAGCTCTTGGGTTCATTTGTCGTAGCTAGCAGCGACAAGGCCTGGGCCTGGTTGGTACTCTGTGGTCGTCTCAGGTGAGTGGCCAGGCCTCTGCTCACTGACCAGAGAGGTACAGGGCTTACGAGCCAGTCGAGATGTGGCCGCCTGATGTGTCCCATACGTACAGAGCCTGGGTGCTTTGCGCGCTTGTCTTTCAACCCCTTAGAACCTCTGACTTTTTGGGCTAGTTTGGGGCCATATCCACTTTCCGCCTCCTTGTCGAAATGAGCCAGGGTGTCCCGCGTGTCTGGTCGTGGGGCCTCACACCTATGCTCGTGCCCAACAGACCCACTTGAATTTGGCACCGATGGTTGGGATGACAAGGGCTCCCTGAGGAAGGTGCTGTGTCTCCCCTGGGCTTTGGGAGACCGTAGGTACTCTGCCCGCTGGGTTCGCAAGCCCAAAGGCAGTGGCACAGCTGGCTGTGCCACCTGCATAGGTCCTCAGCATTGCTGAGAACCAGAAGGCTTTGAGCACATCTCGCCCTTTTCACAGCGAAAGTGTCTTCCCTCGGTTGGTCCTGGTTAAGATCCCACGGTTTTCCCTTTTCTCCTTCAAAGTGCACCCTGGCCTCCCTGTGGCCTAACTGCGTGAGTGGGGATTCAGAGCCAACCGCTTTGCTTGCCATTGCTCCTCAGCCTTCGCGGGTCTCTCCCTGGATTCTGTGACTGTCATGGATGTTAGTGTTGGTGGAGGAGGTGATCCCTGTGAAAGGGAGATCTTCCTGGCTGCGCCTGCCAATGCATACCCCCCGTCCCGGACCTGAGATGAGTAGGCAATGGCCATGGAAAGCTCCCGAAGCTTAGTTGATCTGGTGGCCTCCCCGGGACGTGGCCCGTGATGGGCACATCTCTGATTACTAATCGTGGGGCAGTGCAGAAAAGTCCAGCAGGTTCATTGAGCTGGGTGGTCTTGATGTAGGTTAGGGCCCGTTCTGCCTTCACCATTCATGACAGTGCAGCCACGAGCCCTGGCCCAGTGGTGGTCTGCGACTTCAATCACCTTGTCGGCTCATGTTGCCCTGGTTCGTACTAGTGGTTTCCTCAGCCTGGGCCTTTGGTGACTTCGCCCTTTTAGGGGCGCCACATAGTCCCTGACTTTCAGCGGCAGTGTGTTTCTAAGTCATAAGACTCACGCCCACATATTTGGTGCTGAGGCAATGCTTTTGATGACTCACAAGATGTCTTTCCGTGAGAGCAGGATGAGGGCAGGGCCACGCGGACTTCACTGTAAGGTCTCAGAATTTTTTCGCAGCCTGCTCTGTCCGTGAAAGGGAATGTAGGGAAGGTCAATCAAGTTTCCTGATGATACCCTCCTCTCCCTGTCTTTGCTCCCAGGCTCTGTCTGTTTCATGGCTGGCATGTCTCACAGCATCAATAGAGGCAGCCCGTGGAGGTTGCAGCCTTGGCCCGTTATCCAGGACCTCTTTACAGGGGCTCTCTCAGGCTCTTAAATGCCATCGCTCCATGGCAACAACCATTTCTGGGCAGTGTCTTCATTTCATAGGCCCGAGGTTTGGCTTGGACAAGTGAGGAGACAGGAGGCCTCATTCCTTGAAGGAGCTAGCAGGAGAGGGTGGGTTAGCACAAGGGCATCGCCCTGTGGCTTCTCCAGGGAGCCAGCCCTCCACAAAGCCACCATGGGTTAAGGAAAAGTTTGAGTATCATTGCCTTGGCTATGAGCCTGCATCCTTTCACTTAGAGCCTGTCCAGCTGCCAGAGCCCCCTGCAGCCCCAGAAGATGGACGTCCAAACGTTGCCATTCCTGCTCTCCTTTGCAGCGCACCAGCATTCCTCTCACTTAGGCCCCCCAGCTGCATGCTTGTCAGGTAAGCGCCTCCATGCAGTGTATTTCCTAGGCAGGGCACCTTGCACGGGTCAATGATGAGAACCCCAGACATCGTTTCTGAAGGAGCTATGATGATTTTCTGGGTTAGCTCAAGGGTGTCACACTGAGGCCCACTCAGGCAAGGACAAAGGCACAGACAGCCCCGGAAGCTTCAAAGGAAGGTCAGGTTCCTTTTCCTCCTGATATCTGTCCCCTTTCTACCACATAGAGCCTGTTCACCTGCTTCAGTCTTTCGCGAGTCCAGTAGATGGATCTGTAGAGTTTGCTGCCGCAACCACCTTGTTCAGCTCCTCTGCATATCGCATCCTCAGCCTCCTGTGTCGCAGCAGCATTTTCAGTAAGCTCCTGCATGTGGTGTGTTGCAAAGGCAGGCCACTGTGCCTGGGTCCCTGACAAGAACCCAATTCATGCCTCTGAAGGGGCTAGGCTGAAATTCTGGGTTTGGTCCTGATGGGGATCGCCGGGACCCTATCTGAGCACAGTGTGGCAGTAATGCCGCCAATGAGGAACGAGGCACTTGGGACGGAGAGCCTCAGAGATTGGCCTGCTGACAAACCACCCCTCTGGCAGCCTTCGAGGGCATGTCCAGTCTGCCAGGCACACCTGTGTTTTGTCTCTGCGGAGGGGGGTGGGATGTGGTGGTGGTGGTGTGGAAGGGGGCACGTGGAGGAGGGGCCCTGTTATTTCGAGGAAAGACCCAAGCTTGGTCGCTCGGAAGCACTTGGGTTCATTTGTGCTGGCTAGCAGCAACAAGGCTGGGCCTGGTTGGTACTGTGTGGTCATCTCAGTTGAGTGGCCAGCCTCTGCTCACGTACACTGACCAGAGATGTACAGGGCACACAATCCAGCCGAGATGTGGGCTCCTGATGTGTCCCACACGTACAGAACCCGGGTGCTGTGTGCGTTTGACTGTCAACCCCCTAGAACCTTTGGCTTTATGTGGTAATTAGGAGCCATCTCTGCCTTCAGTCTCCTTGGTGAAATGGGCCAGGGTGTCTAGCATGTCTGGATGTGGGCCTCACACCTATGCCCCTGCCCAAAGCAGACCCACTTGCATTTGGCACTGATGGTTGGGATGACAAGGGCTCCCTGAAGCAGGTGCTGTGTCTCCCCTCGACGTCGGGAGGCAGAAGGTACTCTGCCCACTGGGTCGTGAGCCTGAAGGCAGTGGCATGGTTGGTGTTGCCACCTGCATAGGCCCTCAGCATTGCTGAGAACCAGAAGGCTTTGAGTACATCTCGCTCTTTTCACAGCCAAAGTGTCTTTCCTCGGTTTGTCCCGGTTAAGACCCCATGGTTTTCCATCGTCTCCTTCAAAGTTGCACCCTGGCTTCCCTGTGGTCTTGCTGCATGAGTGAAGCTTCTGAGCGGACCGCTCCACTGGTCATTGCTCCTCAGTCTTCCAGGCTTTGCACTGGGGTCTGTGACAGACATGGATGTCCTTATTGATTGAGGAGGTGATCCCCGTGACAAGGGCGCCCTCCCTGGCTGCGCCTGACAATTTAGGCCCCCCAACCTTGACCTGGATGTGTAGGCAGTGGCCACAGAAAGCTCCCAAAGCTTAGTTTATCTGGTGGCCTCCCCGGGACGTGGCCCATTATGGGCACATCTCTGATTACTAAGCATGGGGCAGTGCAGAAAAGTTAAGCTGGTTCATTGATCTGGGTGGTCTTGATGTAGGCTAGGGCCCATTCTGCCTTCACCGTTCATGACAGCACAGTCATGCAGCCTTGCCTAGTGGTGGTCCGCTGCTACAGCCACCGTGTGGGCTCAAGTTGCCCTGGTTTGGAGTAGTGGTTTCCTCTGCCTGAGCTTTTGGTGACTTCACACTCTCTGTGGCACCGCGTAGTCCCTGACATTCAGCGGCAGTGTGTTCCTGATTTATGAGACCTACACACATATGTGTGATGCCGAGGCAAGACCCGCCAGGTTGTGCTGTTGATGACTCACAAGGTGTCTTCCTCTGAGGGCAGGATGAGGGCGGGGCCGTGTGGATGTCACAGTACGGTCACGCACTTTTTAGCAGCCTTCTTCGTCCGTGAAAGGGAATGTAGGGAAGGGTCAATTATCCTTTCCGGTGATCTCTCCTGTCTTTGCTGTCTCTCTCATGGCTGGCGTGTCTCTCAGCATCAATAAAGGTGGCCCGTGGAGGTTGCAGCCATGGCCTGTTATCGAGGTCCTCTTCACAGGGACTCCCTCAGGCTCTTACTTTCCATAGCTCCGTGGCAACAACCATTTCCTGGCAGTGCCTTCTTCCATAGGCCCACGTTCTTGCTTGAATCAGTGAGACTTGAGGCCTCGCTCCTGAAGGAGCTAGCAGGAGAGGGTGGGCTAGTCAAGGACGTCGTCCTGGGGCTTCTCTAAGGAGCCAGGGGTCCACAAAGTCACTGTGGGTTAATGTAAGGGTCTAATATCATTGCCCCAGTTAGGAGCCTGCGTCCTTCCCACTTAGAGCCTGTCCACCTGCCGGAGCCCCCCGCAGCCCCAGGAGATGGACATTCAAACGTTGCCGTCCCTGCTCTCCTCTGCAGCGCACTGTTGTGTATGTAAATATTTTATGGGATTACTATGTTACTGACCTTACCCTGATCGGTGATTGTGCCCTACCCTAGGGTGTGACCTGGCATTTGCCCCCACCCTAGGATGGTACCTGATTCTGCTTCCACCATTGGGTGGTATCTGATCCCACCATTGGGTGGTACCTGATTCTGGGGCATAAAAACAAGGGTCTGTGGAAGGCGAGGGGCTTTTGGCTGGAACTGATGCTGACACTTTGGACTTCAGTCTTGTCCACCAAATAAAGCTAATATTTCCACAAGCCTGACTGTCTGCGAGCTGTTTACCCACCGCTTCACCTCAGAACTGCCAGCTGAACAGGTTGGCAGATGCGTGCTTCGAGCTGGAGGGGAAAGACCTCATCCTTCATCCCTCCATCAATCAACCTCTTCAGGGGCTGACTTGCAACATAATGGCACCCGAACAGGCTGAACCTGGACCCTCAATAACTGTAAATGAAATACTTCATTGGAAATTTCCTATGCTGACCATAAAATTGTTTCTGTGGTTAGTCATGTGGATTCTGCCATATTTTTGCTTACACATTGGTTCTCTAGTATACAAGTGGATTATTCCATTTTGTTTAAAACTAATTGGTTTTGATCTAAGGACAATCACTGCAGTTGGATGGTTGTGGTCTATATTACAAATGAAAATTGCATTGTCTCCAGCCGTCATAGTTTGTGGAATATCTGTGTTGGCTCACTTTATGACTGAGCATAGTTATTGGCTGGTATTTAGGAAATAGAAAGTGTAGAAATGGTGAGGCTAAAACCACTATGGATAATAAGGAAATCTTTCTGATGAAAATTCAGACCAAGGTGCGGGCTGACGAATCCAGCCCCACCATCAACAATATAGAAATTTTTGCTGGAAGAAAAACAACTCAGAAAGTTAAGCCTGATTCTAGTGAATTGCATGGCAGTAGTGACTCAGACAATGATCGACCGCCAGTGCTAACTCCAGAAGGGAGGCCTCGTTCTATTCACAAAATTGAATCGCACAACAGGGCAGATTCAGATGATGAACCACACGCATGACCTCAGAACTCTATTCAGAGTAATTTTGCTAATCCGGCCTCATCCCCTTTACACAGGGTAAATGTTTCTAACTATGTACCCTATCAGATGGAAGAATTAGATCGGTTTAAAAAAGCATGTAAAGAGTATGGCCCAAAATCGCCATAAAGTGTGGAGTTACTAAAACTTTGGAGTCATAACTCATCTTGGACTTTGTAGGATTTTAAAAGAATCGCTGAAATATGCCTGTGGTCTAAGCAGTGAACTGAATGGGAAATGTACTATTCAGAAGGCGTAAAAGCCAAATTATATAGCCCGGATGGTACGAAAAAGCAAGTGGCAGGTGTTACTCTATCGTATGAATTATTGATGGCAGAAAATCAATTTGCAAATATTCAGACACAAGCAGCTTTACGTAAAGAAATCTTAAATTTAATTAGGGATATTGCATTGTCATCATGGGAAAAAATTGATTCTAACAGCATTGGTAGAGGAAACTTTTTAAAAATTACCCAAGGCCCTTATGAGTCATATGCAGAGTTTGTAGGTAAGATTAAAGATGCTCTGAAGTTACAAGTTGAAGATGAGATGAGAAACTTCCTAGTAAAATCTTTGGCTTATAATGCAAATTCGGCCTGTAGATTAGTATTGAATACATTAAATGAATAGGCAGATGTGAATGATTTCCTTTATGCCTGTTGGAATGTCTATGGGGAACCCCAAACCCCACCCCACTTAGACTCAGTACAAACCTTCCCAGTTACCAAGGGAATGATGCCTTATTTTCCTCAGGGACAGGACACTTTCCATAAACCAGGTCTTTGCCCAAAATGCAAAAGGGGTTGCCACTGGGTGAAAGATTGCAGATCCAGAAACCTCATTGATAATAGCCTAAGTAGAGGTTTCAACACAATCCCCAGGAGGCAAATTGCCTGCTACCATTGGGGAAAACAGGGGCATATCAAAAGAAATTGCTGTTTCCTTATAAATTCAGCTCCTCAAGAACACACGTATAAGATGCAGGGAAACGCCCACAGGGCCTCCCCTAATGACCTTCCAAATCAGGGGCAAAGCTCACAGACAATAATCCTTCCAAGCCCAGCCCAAGAAAATTCGTCACGATAAGGGAATTAATTCACTCCACATCAGGGAATGCCAGATTAGACATATTATGCCCAGAGGACATTACAATTTACCCAGATGCGTGCCCTTACATGTTAGAAACTGGCATTGTGGGCCCGCCATTCCCAGATACTATGGGTTTGATTCTTGGCAGAAGTTCCCTCAACATAAAGGGTATATCAGTAATCACTGGTGTCATTGACTCAGATTGTATGGGAGAAATCATTGTAGTTATTACTGTACCAGTTACATGGACCTTTAAAAAAGAAGTGATTGCCCAGATAGAAATAGTGCCTTATGTCAAATTTGGGACTTCAGATAAGACTAGAATTGGAGATTTTGGAAGCACAGATCTGGGTGCTGCTCAAAACTCAATTGTGGCTCTGGTTACTAAATTTAAAGATGAACACCCAATGATCAAACTTCACTTGAAAGAGCAACCCTGGCCCAGAGAGATAGCACAGCAGCGTTTGCCTTTCAAGCAGCCAATCCAGGACCAAAGGTGGTTGGTTCGAATCCCGGTGTCCCATATGGTCCCCCATGCCTGCCAGGAGCTATTTCTGAGCAGACATCCAGAAGTAACCCCATGAGCACCGCCGGGTGTGGCCCAAAAACCAAAAATAAATAAATAAATAAATAATAAAGGGCAACCCTTTGACGGAATGATAGATATGGGTGCTCAGGTTACCGTAATTTCTGATAAAGAATGGCCAAAAAATTGGCCTCTTCAGGAAATCCCGTATTCGCTAGAAGGAATAGGATGCCTGAGCTCCTGTCTGTTGAGTACTAGGACTATGATATTTTACAGCCCAGAAAATCAAAAAGCAATAATCAGACCTCACGTGGGCCCATTTTCACCATCCCTGTGGGGCCGTGACCTACACAAACAGTGGAAAGCAGAATTCCACATCTCATTAGCTTCAGAAGAGCCTAAACCTTCTTTTGATTTAAAAACCCAAAAATTTTAGTAGGGGCCACTACCATTAAAACACCAGCACCAATAAAAATAAAATGGAATTCAGACGAACCAATTTGGACAGGTCAGTGGCCCCTTAAAACTGATAAATTAAAGGTGCTGACAGAATTAGTGGAGGAACAGCTAAGTTTAGGACATATTGAACCATCTTTTTCCCAATGAAATTCGCCTATATTCACTATAAAAAAGAAATCCGGTAAATGGAGACTTTTGATGGATCTTAGAGCTGTAAATTTATCTATGATACCTATGGGAAAATTGCAGACTAGTTTACCATCACCTGTAGTTATTCCAAAGGAATGGCCACTAATTATAATTGATCTGAAAGACTGCTTCTACCATATTCCTATCCACCCAGATGATAAAAAATGCTTTGCATTCTCAGTTCCTTCACTCAATAATACCCATCCCTGCAGATGTTTCCAATGGACTGTTCTCTCCCAAGGAATGCTAAATTCCCCCCAACAATCTACCAGTTTTTTGTAGATTAGGTTTTGAGCCCTGCTCGTGAAAAATTTCCTCAAGCCATGATATTTCATTATACAGATGATATCTTGCTCACAATGAACAATGAAACAGATTTACAGGACTTACACTCTTATGTTATTGACTGTTTACAAATATCAGGACTGAAATAGCTTTAGAAAAATACAAATAATGCCACCGTATCAATATTTGGGTTTTATTTTGGACCAGACGTCAATACATCCACAAAAAATTTCTATCAAAAAAAAAAACCTCAGAACGCTTAATGATTTTCAGAGACTTTTAGGTGACGTAAATGGGCTCCGCCTTGCACTAGGAATCCCGAATGCAGAGTTATCTAATCTGTTTAAAACGTTGGAGGGTGACTCTGCTTTAGATAGCTCGAGAAACTTAACAACAGCTGCCAAAAATGAATTGGACATCTTCTTGAGCAGATTACAAAAATCGTTTCTCTTAAGATTCATCCCAGGGGCCGGGAAAGTGGCGCTAGAGGTAAAGTGTCTGCCTTGCAAGTGCTAGCATAGGACGGACTGCGGTTCGATCCCCCAGCATCCCATATGGTCCCCCCAAGCCAGGGGCAATTTCTGAGCACATAGCCAGGAGTATCCCCTGAGCATCAAACAAGTGTGGCCCAAAAACCAAAAAAAAAAAAAACCTAAATAAAAACTCATAATTAAAAAAAAAAGATTCATCCCAGGAGAAAAGGTATTTCTGTTAATCTTCCCTACTATAGAAACCCCCACAGGGGCCTTGATACTACAGTCAGAACCTTTGGAATGGGTGTATTTACATAACAAACAGCCTCGCTCAGTTGTCCCCTACTTGCAACTTATTTCAGAAATTATTATCAAGGCAAGACTCAGATCTATATCTTACTAGGTTTTGACCCAGATATAATAGTTTTGCCAATACCAAAAAAGGAAATTGAATCAATATTGCCTCTTAATGAATCTCTACAAAGGGCCCTCTCAGATTTCACAGGAGAAATATCCTCCCATTATCGAGCAGGAAAAACTTGGGACTTTTTTAAAAAGAAAACTCCGTTTGTTATTTCTTCAGTTGTTTGGGATTCCCCTATTCCCAATTCCAAGGTTTTTTACATCGATGGATCCCAAAATGGAAAAGGAGGAATAACCGGAGACAACATTAATATGACCATAGATACCAAATATAAATCTGCACAGAAAGTTGAACTAGCAACATTAATTTACCTATTAGAAAATGTATCTGAAGCCATGAATATAGTTTCTGATTCTTTGTATGTGGTAAATTTATGTCATGTGATAGCCACTGCTTATCTTAATGCTAATAACCCGATTACACAGAACTTACTTAAATGATTACAGCAGACTCTTAAAAATGAACTAAGCCTATCTTCATCACGCATATTAGAGCCCACTCAGGTCTTCCAGGACCGATGGCTCAAGGAAATAAGACAGCTGACTTGCTAGCAATGCCTATATTTAAATCACCTGTAGAGGAGCATTCAGCCCTACAAACAAATGCTCGTCATTTACATGTGAATTACCAAATTCCATGGAGGCAAGCTAGAGAAATTGTAGAAAAATGCAACATAATGGCGCCCTGAACGTGGATGTGAACTCTGGACCCAAGAGAACAGCAATCATGGTGAGATTCCTGCTTTTGAGTTTGATTTTGGCTCTTTTCAGTTGCAGTCAGCCCAAAATCTTGGGCTACCACATGAAGCCATTGTCAAATATGGCCGACACCCCTTCTGAGGGCAGAAGGGCAACTGAAACATGGGAGGTGGAAGCTTGCATCATCCCCATACCAGCCCCAGGCCCAGGTCTAAGACTTTGTTACAAGAAACAAAAACCTTGGCCTCCTCAGAGACTGGTGGAAAGCCTAGATTGGAAATGGACAAGAAAAAAGACTGTATTTAGAATGGACTGGTTTACTGAATACAACTTACATATTGAATTTGGACTTCAACTTTGAAAATTTTGGACTGGACTTTTAGTTTAAACCACTTTGAACTCTTAACATCCAGATGAACCCTACGGAAAAAGCTGCGGACAAATTGCGTTGCAGCAGCTGTGGCAGCAGAGCCGGCTTCCAAAGTGTTTTCTGGAAAAGAGGTAGCTGCAATCAGCACAGAATGCCTGTCCTGCGGCAGATAAGTGACAAAAAGCTATAGATAGGCCAGAAGTGGCGACACGTGCAGCCTGGCTCGGCTCAACTCGGCTATGCTCTGGTAAAGTTACGTGGAAACAGCGGCATGGAAGCGGCTTTTTGCAGCGAGCCTGGGACCCGCCCTCCAGGTCAGGAGAATGAAATGACTCAAGTTAACCCAGTTGAAACCCCATGGAAGAAAGCCACGTAGAGACATCAGCATGGAAGAGAACCAGCGTCTGGACTAATGGTTTTTAGGTGAAGGGGTTAATTGGGTAGCCACATATTTTACACATAGTTGGTGATGGGATACGTTTTAGTTAGTGGTGTAAAAAAATTCGTTAAAAAAGGGGAGAAATAACAGTAAAGCCCAAATGAACAATCTAATTTAAAAACCGCCACATTTAACTTTGATTCAGGTGTATCTCTTGATTAAGTCAAGTACTTGCCAATTTAAATGTGTTTTATTATTTTCCATAGTTAATATTTTCAATTTCAAAATGTTTCACTGTGTATTTTAATGTATTAGTCTGTTTTCAAAATGTATGTTCTGTATTTATGCTTTTGTGCTTGTGTGTAGGGAAGGTTAATAGGAACAAAAAGTTCCCAAAAAATAGTTTAAAGGTATAGGAACAAAAAGAAGTTCCAGAATACTGCTTGATAGAAAGCACTGAAAAAAATTTAAGTTACAGGTGTATGGTATATTTTGCAGAAATGTTGTATTTTTGAAAAAGGCTAGTATGTTAATTTTCACTTTATTACATTGTTGCTATGGAAATATTACCCCCCTTTGACTAAAGGCGGAGTCAGGATTGCAAAAGCTTATTATCATTCATTTATATTAAGGGAGGAGCACCCTGTGTTTAAGTTAGAAGTTTTTTTTATATTTTCCTGGGATGCACTTATGCAAACAGCCGCTCTTTTATTATTGACTAGTTTTTCCTTTAATCATTATAGACAATATTTATTTACCTAAAACAAACGGGGGAATTGTGTATGTAAACATTTTATGGGATTATTATGTTACTGACCCTAACCTGATCGTGATTGTGCCCTACCCTAGGGTGTGACCTAGCATTCTGCCCCACCCTAGGGAGGAACCTGATTTTGCTTCCACCACTGGGTGGTATCTGATCCCACCATTGGGTGGTACCTGATTCTGGGGCATAAAAACAAGGGTCTGTGGAAGGCGAGGGCTTTTGGCTGGAACTGATGCTGAGGCTTTGGACTTCAGTCTTGTCCAATGAAATAAGCTAATATTTCCACAAGCCTGACTGTCTGCGAGCTGTTTACTCACCACTTCACCTCAGAACTGCTGGCTGAACAGGGTGGCAGATGCATGGTCCGAGCTGGAGGGGAAAGACCTCATCCTCCATCCCTCTATCAATCAACCTCTTCAGGGGCTGACTTGCAACAGCGCACCTGCAGTCCTCTCACTTAGGCCCCCCACCCCGGCTGCCTGCTTGTCAGGTAAGCTCCTCAATGCAGTGTATTTCCTAGGCAGGGCGCCTTGCACGGGTCAATGATGAGAACCCCAGACATCAATTCTGAAGGAGCTATGATGATAGTCTGGGTTAGCTCAATCCCAGACATCAATTCTGAAGGAGCTATGATGATAGTCTGGGTTAGCTCAAGGGTGTCACACTGTGGCCCACTCAGGCAAGAACAAAGGTACATAGAGCTCCGGGGGAGCTTCAAAGGAAGGTCAGGTTCCATTTCCTCCTAATATCAGTCTCCATTCTCCCAAGTAGAGCCTATCTACCTGCTGCACTCTTAAGCGAGGCCAGTAGACGGATCTGTGGATTTTGGTGCCGCAACCACCGTTTTACCCCTCTGCCTTCTGCACCTTCAGCCTCCCTGATAGCAGCGGCGTTCTTGGTAAGCTCCTGCATGCGGTGTGTTGCATAGTCAGGCTGCTGTGCCTGGGTCCCTGACGAGAACCCCAGTCAGGCCTCTGAAAGGGCTAGGCTGAAATTCTGGGTTAGATTCCGAAGTGGGTCGCCTTGGGCCCCATCTGAGCACAGTGAGGCGGTAATGCCACCAATGAGGAACTTGGCACTTGGGACCGAGAGCCCCAGAGATTGGCCCGCTGTCAGGCCACCCCTCAGGCAACCTTCGACGGCACTTCTTGTCTGCCAGGTGTGCCTGTGTTTTGCTATGTGAAGGGGGTGTGGTGTGGTAGTGGGGGAGAAGAGGGTGGTGGGGCTGGTTTTTGTGAGTGAAGACCCAATCTTGGCAGCTCAGAACACTTGGGTTCATTTGTCCTGGCTAGCAGTGACAAGGCCTGGGCCTGGTTGATACTGTGTGGTCATCTCTGGTGAGTGGCCAGGCCTCTGCTCACATAAACTGACCAGAGAGGTACAGGGCCCATGAGCCACTTGAGATGTGGCCTCCTGTTGTGTCCCACACATACAGAGACTGGGTGCTCTGCACACTTGTCTGTCAACCCTCTAAAACCTCTGGCTTTATGGGCTAGTTGGGTGCCATCTTCGCCTTCTGCCTGCTTGGTGAAATGGGCCAGGGTGTCCCGCGCGTCTGTACGTGGAGCCTCACACTTATGCCTGTGCACAAAGCAGACCCACTAGCACTTGGCACCAATGGTTGGGATAACAAGGACTCCCTGAAGCAGGTGCTGTGTTTTTCCTGGGCTTCAGGAGGCGGAAAGTACTCTGCCTGCTGGGGTCGTGAGCCCGAAGGCAGGGCATGGCTGGCATTGCCACCTGCATAGGCCCTCAGCATTGCTGAGAGGCAGAAGGCTTTGAGTACATCTCACTCTTTTCACAGCCAAAGTATCTTCCCTCGGTTGTTCCTGGTTGAGACCCCACAGTTTTCCCTAGTCTCCTTAAAAGTTGCACCCTGGCCTCCCTGTGGCCTTGCTGCGTGAGTGGTGGTTCCAAACCGACCGCTCTGCTGGTCATTGCTCCTCAGCCTTCGCGAGCCTCGCCCTGGGGTCTATGACAGACATGGATGTCTGTATTGGTGAAGGTGATTCCTATGACAAGGGCACCCTCCCAGGTCACACATGCCAATGCAGACCCCCCGCCCCCGACATGAGATGGGTCAGCAGTGGCCACGGAAAGCTCACGAAGCTGAGTTGCTCTGGTGGCATCACTGGGACGTGGCCCATGATGGGCATGTCTCTGATTACTAAGCATGGGGCAGTGCTGAATGGTCCAGCTGGTACATTGAGCTGGGCAGTCTTGTAGTAGGCTAGGGCCCATTCTGCCTTCACCGTTCATGACAGCACAGCCATGTAGCCTGGCCCATTGGTGGTCCGATGCTCCAGTCCCTGTGTCGGCTCATGTTGCCCTGCTTCATATTAGTGGTTTCCTCGGCCTGGGCCTTTGGTGACATCACCGTCTCTGTAGTCCCTGACCTTCAGTGGCAGTGTGTTCCTGATTCATGGGACCCACGCGCACATGCGTGGTGCTGACACAGACCCGCCAAGTTGTGCTGTCATTGACTCACAAAGTGTCTTCCCGTGAGGGCAGGATGAGGGCGTGGCCATGTGGACGTCACAGTATCGTCTCGCACTTTTTCGCAGCCTGCTGAATCCGTTAAAGGAATGTAGGGAACGATAGATCATTGTTTCCTGGTGACACCCTCTCTCCCCATCTTTGCTGACAGGCACTGTCTGTCTCATGGCTGGTGTGTCTCATCATCAATAGAGGCGGCCCGTGGAGGTCACAGTCTTGGCCCGTTATCCAGGCCTTCTTCACAGGGTCTCCCTCCCTCAGGCTCTTACATGCCATTGCTCCATGGCAATAACCATTTTATGGCAGTGCCTTCATTCCATAGGCCTGTGGTCTTGCTTAAACCAGTGAGGAGATGTAAGGCCTCGCTCCTGAAGGAGCTAGCAGGAGAGGGTGGGCTAGCCCAAGGGTGTTGCCCTGCAGCGCCTCCGGGCCATCCACAAAGCCACCATGGGTCAGGAAAGTGTCGAGTATTATTGTCCCTGCCCTGAGCCTGTGTCCCTCCCACTTAGAGCCTGTTCAGCTGCTGGAGCCCCCCGCAGACCCTGAAGATGGATGTCCCAAAGTTGCCTTCCCTGATCTCCTCTACAGCACACCTGTAGTCCTCTCACTTAGGCCTTCCGGCTGCCTGCTTCTCAGGTAATCTCCGTGCAGTTTGTTTCCTAGGCAGGGCTCCTTGCTCGGGTCAATGATGAGAACCCCAGACATCGCTTCTGAAGGAGCTATGCTGATTTTCTGAGTTAGCTCAAGGGTGTCACACTGAGGCCCACTCAGGCAAGGACAAAGGCAGAGAGCCCCGGGGACTTCAAAGAAGGTCAGGTTCCATTTCCTCCTGATATTAGTCTCCATTCTCCCAGGTAGAGCCTGTCCACCTGCTGCTGACTTCCACGAGCCCAGTAGAGGAATCTGTGGAGTTTGCTGCCACAACCACTTTGTTCAGCCACTGCCTTCTGTACCCTCATCCTCCTGTGTTGCACCGGCGTTATTGGTAAGCTCCTGCGTGCGGTGTGTTGCGTGCCTGGGTCCTTGACGAGAACCGCAGGCATGTCTCTGAAGGGGCTAAGCTGAAATTCTAGGTTCGGTCTCGACGGCGGTCACCCTGGACCCGTCTGACCATAATGTGGTGGTAATGTTGCCAATGAGGAACGTGGCCCTTGGAACTGAGAACACCAGAGATTGGCCTTCTGTCAGGCCTCCCCTCTGGCAGCCTTAGGGGGAACGTCCAGTCTGCCAGGCACACCCATATTCTGCCTCTGCCTAGTGGGGCTGGGGTATGGTGGTTGTGGTGGGAAAGAGGACAGGTGAAGGGGGCCAGTTCTTGCAGGTGAAGACCCAGGCTTAGAAGCTCTGAAGCACTTGGTTTCATTTGTCCTGGCTAGCAGTGACAAGGCCTGG
The DNA here is from genome assembly GCF_024139225.1 of Suncus etruscus. Classification (NCBI taxonomy): domain Eukaryota; kingdom Metazoa; phylum Chordata; class Mammalia; order Eulipotyphla; family Soricidae; genus Suncus; species Suncus etruscus. The sequence continues at coordinate 415,373 of NC_064858.1, read as the reverse complement.
GCCTGGTTGGTACTGTGTGGTCATCTCAGGTGAGTGGCCAGGCCTCTGCTCAAGTACACTGACCAGAGAGGTACAGGGCCTACAAGCCAGCCGAGATGTAGCCACCTGATGTGTCCCATATGTAATGAGCCCGGGTGCTCTGCACGCTTATCTTTCAACCCCCTAGAAACTCTGGCTTTATGGGCTAGTTGGGGGACATATCCACCTTCTGCCTCCTTGGTGAAATGAGACAGAGTGTCCCACGCGTCTGGACGTGGGGCTCCACACCTACGCATGTGCCCAACAGACCCACTTGCATTTGGCACCGATGGTTGGAATGACAAGGGCTCCCTGAAGAAGGTGCTGCGTCTCCCCTGGGCTTTGGGAGGCAGAAGGTACTCTGCCCGCTGGGGTCGCAAGCCCAAAGGCAGTGGCACGGCTGGCTGTGCCACCTGCATAAGTTCTCAGCATTGCTCAGAATCAAAAGGCTTTAAGCACATCTCGCCCTTTTCACAGCGAAAGTGTCTTCCCTTGGTTTGTCCCGGTTAAGATCTCCCAGTTTTCCTGCTTCTCCTCTAAAGTACACCCTGGCCACCCTGTGGCCTCTATGCATGAGTTGGGATTTGGAGCCAACAGCACCGATGGTCATTGCTCATCAGCCTTCCGGGCCTCGCCCTGAGGTCTGTGACTGTCATGGATGTCCGTATTGGTGGAGGAGGTGATCCCTGTGAATGGGTGACCTCCCTGACTGCACCTTCCAATGCGGGCCTCCCGCCTCCAACCTGAGATGGGTCAGCAATGGCCATGGGAAGCTCCCGAAGCTTAGTAGATCTGGTGACCTCCTGGGGACAAGGCCTATGATGGGCATGTTTCTGATTACTAAGTGCGGGGCAGTGCAGAAAGGTCCAGCTGGTTCATTGAGCTGGGCAGTCTTGATGTAGGCTAGGGCCTGTTCTGCCTTCACTGTTCATGACAGCACAGCCATGTGGCCTGGCCTAGTGGTGGTCCGTGACTTCAGTCACCGTATAGGCTCATGTCGCCTTGGTTAGAACTAGTGGTTTCCTCGGCCTGGGCCTTTAGTGACTTCGCCCTCTCTGTGGCACAGCGTAGTCCCTGACATTCAGTGGCAGTGTGTTCCTGAGTCGTAAGACTCACGCGCACATATTTGGTGCTGAGGCAAGACCCACCAAGTTGTGCTGTCGATGACTAACAAGGTGTCTTTCCGTGAGAGCAGGATAAGGGCAGGGCCATGCAAACTTCACTGTAAGGTCTTGCACTTTTTCACAGCCTGCTCCATCCATGAAAGAAAATGTAGGAAACTTTCGATCAAGTTTCCTGGGGACACACTCTCTCTACATCTTTGCTGCCAGGCACTGTCTGTCTCATGGCTGGCGTGTCTCATCATCAATAGTGGCAGCCCGTGGAGGTCGCAGCCTTGGCCCTTATCCAGGCCCTCTTCCCGGTGTCTCCCTAAGGCTCTTACATGCTATCACTGTGGCAACAATTATTTCTTGGCAGTGTTTCATTCCATAGGACCATGGTCTTGCTTGAACCAGTGAGGAGACGAGAGGCCTCGCTCATGAAGGAGCTAGCAGGAGAGGGTAGGCTAGCTTAAGGGCATCGCCCTGCGGTCTCTCCAAGGAGCTAATCATCCATAAAGCCACCATGGGTAAGGGAAGGGTCGAGTGTCATTGCCCCCGGCTATGAGCCTGTGTCCTTCCCACTTATTGCCTATCCACCTGCTGGAGCCCACCGCAGCCTCTGGAGATGGACGTTCCAACGTTGTCTTCCCTGCTCTCCTCTGCAGCGCACCTGCAGACCTCTCACTTAGGTCCCCCGGCTGCTTGCTTCTCAGGTAAACTCATCCGTGCAGTGTATTTCCTAGGCAGGGCACCTTGCACGGGTCAATGATGAGAACCCCAGACATCGTTTCTGAAGGAGCTATGCTGATTTTCTGGGTTAGCTCAAAGGTGTCACACTGAGGCCCACTCAGCAAGGACAAAGGCAGAGAGCCCCGGGAACTTCAAAGGAAGGTCAGGTTCCATTTCCTCCTGATATTAGTCTCCATTCTCCCACGTAAAGCCTGTCCACCTGCTGCCGTCTTCTGCGAGTACAGTAGAGGAATTTGTGAAGTTTGCTGCCGCAACCACCTTGTTCAGCCCCTCTGCGTATTGTAATCTCTGCCTCCCCAGTTGCAGAGGCATTCTCAGTAAGCTCCTGCATGCAGGGTGTTGTGTACACAGGCTGTTTTGCCTGGGTCCCTGACGAGAACCCCAGGCATGCCTCTGAAAGGGCTAGGCTGAAATTCTGGGTTAGATTCCGAAGCTGGTTGCCCTGGGCCCCATCTGAGCACAGTGTGGTGGTAATGCCACCAATGAGGAGGTGGCGCTTGGGACTGAGAACCGAAGAGATTGGACTGCTATCAGGCCACCCCTCTGGCAGCCTTTGAGGGCACGTTTAGTCTGCCAGATGAACCCATGTTTTGCCTCTGCAGAGGGGTGTATGGTGTGTTGGTGGTGTGCAGGAGGGGGCAACTGGAGGGGGCCTGTTCTTTCGAGGGAAGACCCAGGCTTGGCCACTCGGATGCACTTGGGTTCATTTGTTCTGGATAGCAGCAACAAATCCTGGGTCTGGTTGGTACTGTGTGGTCGTATCAGGTGAGTGGACTGGCCTCTGGTCACCTACACTGACCGGAAAGGTACAAGGACCACAAGCCCGCTGAGATGTGGCCTCCAGATTTGTCCCTCACGTACAGAGCCCGGGTGCTGTGCATGCTTGACTGTCAACCCTCTAGAATCTCTAGTTTTATGAACTTGTTGGGGGTGTCTCCACCTTCCGCCTACTTCTCAAAATGGGCCAGGGTGTCCCGCAGGTTTGGATGTGGGGCCTCACACCTACACACGTGCCCAGTGCAGACCCACTTGCATTTGCACCGATGGTTGGGATGACAAGAGCTCCCTGAAGCAGGTTCTGTGTTTCCCTTGGCTTCAGGAGGCAGAAGGTACTATGCCCACTAGGGTCGCAAGCCTGAAGGCAGTGGCATGGCTGGTGTTGTCACTTGCATAAGCCCTCAGCATTGCTGAGAGGCGAAAGGCTTTGTGCACATCTTGCCCTTTTCATATCCAAAGTGTCTTCCCTCGGTTGGCCCTGGTTGACACCCCACAGTTTTCCCTCGTCTCCTTCAAAATTGCACCTTGGCCTCCCTGTGGCCTCACTGCATGAATTTTGGTTCCTAGCCGACCGCTCTGCTGGTCATTGCTTCTCAGTCTTCACGAGCCTCGCCCTGTGGTCTGTGACAGACATGGATGTTCGTATTGGTGAGAAGCTGATCACCATGACAAGGGCGCCCTCCCAGGTTGCGCCTACCAATGAGGACCCCCCGCCCCCGACATGAGATGTGTCGGCAGTGGCCACAGAAAGCTTCCAAAGCTTAGTTGATCTGGTGACGTTCCCGGGACGCGGCACTTCATGGGCATGTCTCTGTTTACTAAGCGCGGGACAGTGCTGAATGGTCCAGCTATTCATTGAGCTGGGCGGTCTTGATGTAGGCTTAGGGCCCATTCTGCCTTCACCATTCATGACAGCGCAGCCACATGGCCTGGCCGATTGGTGGTCCGCTGCTCCAGTCACCGTGTCGGCTTATGTTGCCCTGCTTCGTACTAGTAGTTTTCTCGGCCTGGGCCTTTGATGACATCACCGTCTCCGAAGTCCCTGACCTTCAGTGGCAGTGTGTTCCTGACTCACGGGACCCACGTCAACATGTGTGGTGCCGATGTAGACCCGCCAAGTTGTGCTGTCGTCGACTCACAAGGTGTCTTCCTGTGAGGGCAGGATGAGGGCATGGCCACGTGGACGTCACAGTATCGTCTCACAATTTTTCACAGCCTGCTCAGTCCGTGAAAGGGAATGTAGGGAATGATCGATCATCGTTTCCTGGTGACATGCTATCTTTCCATCTTTGCTGCCAGGCACTGTTTGTCTCATGGCTGGCGTGTCTCATCATCAATAGAGGCGGCCCATGGAGGTCGCAGCCTTCGCCCCTATACAGGCCCTCTTCATGGGGTCTCCCTCAGGCTCTTACATGCCATCACTCTGTGGCAACAACCATTTCTTGGCAGTGCCTTCATTACATAGGCCCGTGGTCTTTCTTGAACCAGTGAGGAGACACGAGGCCTTGCTCCTGAAGGAGCTGGCAGGAGAGGGTGGGCTAGCTTAAGGGCATCACCCTGTGGTCTCTCCAAGGAGCCAGGCATCCACAAAACCACCACGGGTAAGGAAAGGTCAAGTATCATTGCCCCAGGCTATGAGATGTGTCCTTCCCACTTAGAGCCTGTTCAGCTGCCGGAGCCCCCCGCAGTCTTTGAAGATGAACGTCCCAACGTTGCCTTTGCTGCTCTCCTCTGCAGCGCACCTGCAGTCCTCTCACTTAGGCCCCCCGGCTGCTTGCTTCTCAGGTAATCTCCTCCATGCAGTTTGTTTCCTAGGCAGGGCACCTTGCACGGGTCAATGATGAGAACCCCAGACATCGCTTCTGAAGGAGCTATGCTGATTTTCTGGGTTAGCTCAAGGGTGTCACACTGAGGCCCACTCAGGCAAGGACAAAGGCAGAGAGCCCCAAGGGCTTCAAAGGAAAGTCAGGTTCCATTTCCTCCTGATATTAGTCTCCATTCTCCCAGGTAGAGCCTGTCCACCTGCTGCTTCTTCTGCGAGCTCCGTAGAGGAATCTGGAGTTTGCTGCCACAACCACCTTGTTCAACCCCTCTGCCTATCGGACCCTCAGCCTCCCCAGGGCGGGGGCATTCTCGGTAAGCTCCTGCGTGCGGGGTGTTGCTTACACAGGCCGTTTTGCCGGGGTCCCTGACGAGAACCCCAGGCATGCCTCTGAAGGGGCTAGGCTGAAATTCTGGGTTAGATTCCGAAGGGGGTCGCCCTGAGCCCCATTTGAGCACAGTGTGGCGGTAATGCCACCAATGAGGATGTGGCGCTTGGCACTGAGAACCCCAGAGATTGGACTGCTGTCACGCCACCGCTATGGCAGCATTAGAGGAAATGAGCAGTCTGCTAGGCACGCCTGTATTTTGCCTCTGTGGTGGGGGGCTGGGGTGTGGTGGTTTGGTGGGAGTGGGGGCAGGTGGAGGGGGTCTGTTCTTGTGGATGAAGACCCAGGTTGGCAGCGCAGAAGCTCTTGGGTTCATTTTTTGTGGCTTGCAGCGACAAGGCCTGGGCCTGGTTGGTACTGTGTGGTCTTCTCAGGTGAGTGGCCAGACCTCTGCTTAAGTACACTAACCAGAGAGGTACAAGGCCTACGAGCCAGCTGAAGATGTGGCTGCCTGATGTGTCCCATACATACAGAGCCCCAGTGCTTTCAACCCCTTAGAACCTCTGACTTTATCGGATAGTTTGGGGACGTATCCACCTTCTGACTCCTTGTCGAAATGGGCCAGTGTGTCCCGCGCATCTGGACGTGGGGCCTCACACCTATGCCCGTGCCCAACAGACCCACTTGCATTTGGCACCGATGGTAGGGAAGACAATGGCTCCCTGAAGAATGTGCTGTGTCTCCCCTGGGCTTTGGGAGGCGGAAGGTACTCTGCCCGCTGGGGTCGCGAGCCCGAAGGTAGTGGCACGGCTGGCTGTGCCACGTGCATACGCCCTCAGCATTGCTGAGAACTGGAAGGCTTTGAGTACATCTCGCCCTTTTCACAGTAAAATTGTCTTCCCTCGATATGTCCCGGTTAAAATCTCACGTTTTTCCCTTTTCTCCTTCAAAGTTGCACCCTGGTTTTCCTGTGGCCTCGCCGCATGAGTGGGGATTTGGAGCCAACCGCTCCGCTTGTCATTGCTCCTCAGCCTCTCGGGCCTACCCCTGGGGTCTGTGACTGTCATGGATGTTCGTATTGGTGGAGGAAGTGATCCCCATAAAAGGGCAACCTCCCTGGCAGCCCATGATGGGCATGTCTCTGATTACTAATCGTGGGGCAGTGCAGAATGGTCCAGCTGGTTCATTGAGCTGGGTGGTCTTGATGTAGGTTAGGGCCCGTTCTGCCTTCACCATTCATGACAGTGCAGCCATGAGGCCTGGCCCAGTGGTTGTCCACGACTCCATTCACCTTGTTGACTCATGTTGCCCTGGTTCGTACTAGTGGTTTCCTCAGCCTGGGCCTTTGGTGACTTCGCCCTCTTCAGGGCGTTGCGTATTCCCTGACTTTCAGCGCCAGTGTGTTCCTGAGTCGTAACACTCACGCGCACATATCTGGTGCCGCGGTAAGAGCAGCCAAGTTGTGCTGTGGATGACTCACAAGGTGTCTTCTCGTGAGGGCAGGATGAGGCGGGCCATGCAGACTTCACAGTATGGTCTCGCACTTTTTAGCAGCCTTCTTCGTCTGTGAAAAGGAATGTAGGGAAGGGTCGATTATTCTTTCCAGTGACACCCTCTCTCCCGTCTTTGCTTTCTCATGGCTGGCATGTCTCTCAGTATCAATGTGGTGGCCCGTGGAGGTTGCAGCCATGGCCTGTTATCGAGGCCCTCTTCACAGGGGCTCCTCAGACTCTTACTTACCATAGCTCCATGTCAACAACCATTTCCGGGCAGTGCCTTCATTCTATAGGCCCGAGGTTTGGCTTGGAACAGTGAGGAGACAGGAGGCCGTGCTCCTGAAGAAGCTAGCAGGAGAGGGTGGGCTAGCCGAAGGGTGTTACTCTGTGGCTTCTCCAGGGAGCCAGCCATCCACAAAGCCACCATGGTTTAAGGAAAAGTTTGAGTATCATTGCCTCCAGCTATGAGCCTGTGTCCTTCCCACTTAGAGCCTGTCCAGCTTCCAGAGTCCCCCGCAGCTTCAGGAGATGGACGTCCAAACGTTGCTGTCCCTGCTCTTCTCTGAAGTGCAACTGCATTCCTATCACTTAGGCCCCCCTTGTCAGGTAAGCGCCTCCATGCAGTGTGTTTCCTAGGCAGGGAGCCTTGCACGGGTCAATGATGAGAACCCCAGACATCGCTACTGAAGGAGCTATGCTGATTTTCTGGGTTAGCTCAAGGGTGTCACACTGAGACCCACTCAGGCAAGGACAAAGGTACAGAGGGCCCCGGGAACTTCAAAGGAAGGTCAGGTTCCATTTCCTCCTGATATCTGTCTCCATTCTCCCACGTAGAGCCTGTTCAACTGCTGCAGTCTTTCACGAGCCCAGTAGACAAATCTGTGGAGTTTGCTGCCACAACCACCTTGTTCAGCCCCTCTGCCTTCCGCAACCTCAGCCTCCCAGGTCGCAGAGGCGTTCTTGGTAAGCTCCTGCGTGCGGTGTGTTGTGTAGGCAAGCCGACGTGTTTGGGTCCCTGACGAGAACCCCAGGCATGCCTCTGAAGGGGCTAGGTTGAAAATCTGGGTTTGATCCTCACGGGGGTCGCCCTGGGCCCTATCTGAGCACAGTGTGGTGGTAATGCCGCCAATGAGGAATGTGGCGCTTGGGACCGAGAACCCCAGAAATTGGCCTGCTGTCAGGCCACCCCTCTGGCAGCCTTTGAAGGCATGTCCAGTCTGCCAGGCACGCCTGTGTTTTGCTTCTGCGTAGGGGGTGTGGGGTGTAGTGATTGTGGTAGGAGAGGGGGCAGGTGGAGGGGGCCTGTTCTTGTGGGTGAAGACCCAGGCTTGTTCGCTAGGAAGCACTTGGGTTCATTTGTCCTGGCTAGCAGTGACAAGGCCTGTGCCTGGTTGGTACTGTGTGGTCATCGCAGCTGAGTGGTGAGGCCTCTGCTCACTGACCACAGAGGTACAGTGCATATGAGCCAGCCAAGATGTGGCCTCATGTTGTGTCCCATATGTACAGAGCCCAGGTGCTCTGCGCACTTGTCTGTCAGCCCTTCAGAACTTCTGACTTTATGGGCTAGTTGGGGGCCATCTCCACCTTCAGCTTCCTTGGCAAAGTGGGTCGGGGTGTCCTGTGCATCTGGACGTGGGGCTTCACACCTACGTTCATACCCAACAGACCCACTTGCATTTGACACCGATGGTTGGGATGACAAGGGCTCTCTGAAGCAGGTGCTGTGTCTCTCCTGGGCTTCGGGAGGCTGAAGGTACTCTACCCACTGGGATCGCGAGCCTGAAGGCAGTGGCACGGCTGGCGCTGCCACCTGCGTAGGCCCTCAGCATTGCTGAGAACTGGAAGGCTTTGACACATCTTGCCCTCTTTACACTGAAAGTGTCTTCCCTCGGTTGGTCCCAGTTGAGACCCCATGGTTTTCCCTATTCTCCTTCAAAGTTGTACCCTGGCCTCCCTGTGGCCTCCCCACATGAGTTGGAATTCCAAGCTGACTGCTCCGCTGGTCACTGCTCCTCAGCCTTCTGGGCCTCGGCCTTGGGTCTGTGACGGACATGGATGTCCATATTGGTGGAGGAGGTGATCCCCGTGAAAGGTTGACTTACCTGGCTGCGCCTGCCAATGCATGCCACCCACCCTCGATCTGAGACGAGTTGGCAGTGGCCACAGAAAGCTCCCAAAACTTAGTTGATATGGTGGCTTCCCCGGGACATGGCCTGTGATAGGCACGTCTCTGATTACTAAACGTGGGGCAGTGCAGAAAGGTCCAGCTGTTTCACTGAGCTGGGCGGTCTTGATGTAGGCTATGGTCCGTTCTGCCTTCACTGTTCATGACAGCACAGCCACGTGGCCATGCCCAGTGGTGGTCCACTGCTCCAGTCACACTGTTGGCTCATATTGCCCTGCTTTGGACTAGTGCTTTCCTCGGCCTGGGTCTTTGGTGACTTTGCCCTCTCCGGGCACCTCTTAGTCCTTGACCTTCAGCGGCAGTGTGTTCCTGAGCCATGGGACCTACACGCAAATGTGTGGTGCTGAGGCAAGATCCGCCAAGTTGTGCTGTCGATTACTCACAAAGTGTCTTCCCGTGAGGGCAGTATGAGAGGGGCTGCTCGGACCTCACCGTATGGTCTCACAGTTTTTCGCATCATTCTCCATCCATGAATGGGAATGTAGGGAAGGGTCAATCATTGTTTCCTGGTGACACCCTCTGTCTCCACGTCTTTGCTGCCAGGCACTGTCTGTCTCATGGCTGGCGTGTCTTTCAACATCAATAGAGGCGGCCTGTGGAGTTGGCAGCCTTGGCCCGTTATCTAGGCCCTCTTCACAAGGGCTCCCTCAGGCTCTTATATTTCATTGCTGGGTGGCAACAACTGTTTCTGGGCAGTTTCTTCATTCCATAGGCCTGAGGTCTTTGCTCCGGAAGGAGCTAGCAGGAGGGTAGGCTAGCCCAAGGGTGTTGCCCTGCGGCCCCTCTGGGGAGTCAGCCTGCACCTGCAGTCCTCTCATTTAGCACCCCCCCCCTCCGGCTGCCTGCTCCTCTGTGCAGTGTGTCCTAGGCAGGGTGCCTTGCACGGGTCAATGATGAGAACCCCAGACATCACTTCTGAAGGAGCTATGATGATTTTCTGGGTTAGCTCAAGGGTGTCACACTGAGGCCCACTCAGGCAAGGACAAAGGCACAGAGAGCCCTGGGGGCTTCAAAGGAAGTTCAGGTTCCATTTCCATTCTCCCAGGTAGAGCCTGTCCACCTGCTGCTGTCTTCCTAGAGGCCAGTAGACGGATCTGTGGAGTTTGCTGCCACAACCACCTTCTTTAGCCCCTCTGCCTTCTGCAACCTCAGCTTCCTGGGTCGTGGCGGCGTTCTCCGTAAGCTCCTGAGTGCGGTGTGTTGCATAGGCAGGCCGCTGTGCCTGGGTCCTTGACGAGAACCACAGGCATGTGTCTGAAGTGGCTAGGCTGAAATTCTGGGTTTGGTTCTCACGGGGGTTGCCCTGGGCCTCATCTGAGTAGAGTGTAGCAGTAATGCCGCCAATGAGAAACTTGGCGCTTGGGACCGAGAACCCCAGAGATTGGCCTGCTGTCAGGCCACCCCTCTGGCAGCCTTCGTGCGCATATCCAATCTGCTGGGTGCACCCGTGTTTTGCCTGTGTGGAGGGGGTATGGGGTATGGTGGTGGGGAGGGGGCGGAGGTAGAGGGGCTTGTTCTTTTGGGGGAAGACCCAGGCTTGGCAACTCAGAAGCACTGGGTTCATTTGTCCTGGCTAGCAGCGACAAGGCCTGGGCCTGGTTGGTACTCTGTGGTCATCACAGGTGGCCAGGCCTCTTCTCATGTACATTGACCAGAGAGGTACAGGGATTCAGGCACATCTGACACTTTCCACAAAATATATATAATTATTTGGTCCAATATACACTTGGATGATTCTCCTTTGTCCCCCTCTGATGTCTTTTGCCCCTCTGAGCTTCTTTACTTCCACATTAAGTTCTTAATTTTCTGGCCAGACTGCTCTTCAGGCCTTTGGCCCTATATGTAACCTGGCCTTGCCATGAGGCTTCCTAATATGTTTTATTGTCAGTATCAGTCTGATTGGAGTATGCAGAGAATGGTAGGAAAAGCCCAAATCAATTCTTGAAGTGAATGTATGGGGTAGGGGACCTGGTTCTTCACCAGGACATGGTTGGGAGGTTGCCTGCCTCATCCATTGTTTCCTAGACTCAAGGCAATCTAAGGTTGTTCCTACCTGAAATCTCATGAGTTCCATTTTCCTTGATTTCTGGTTATATCAGCACCCACACTGCTCAGCCTGGGCTCATAGTGCTGTTCTAAACTGGGATGTCAGTGGTGAATATGTAGTTAGATGTGCTTGTGATTGTTGCAGAAGTTTCCCCAGCATTGATTCTGGGCTTTGGTCTAAGCCACAAGTTACCTCTCCTTAGTATCTTCCCCTTAACTCAGTGATTGTTGTGGGAACATAAAGGCATGGAGAAAGGTGATACAATATTTATCATGACATGTGTCCTCATTTCTGCCTAGGCACTAAATACCTGCTGCATCCCCAGTACACCAACAGATGTTTAACCTTGGCTGTTCGCTGTGAGGACCCTGGTATCCAGTGCCTCTCCAGTCTACCTTCTTTAACAACCTTCCCAGGTAAGCACTTCCATGCAGTGTGTTCCATAGGCAGGTATCATTCCATGGAGTCAATGAGAACCACTGAAAAAGCTATGCTGATTATGTAAGTTAGCTCAAGGGTATCACACTGAGGTCTGATGATGCCAATGATCTGAGATTACCCATGACATAAAGGTTGATCTGTCTGTTGATCTGTTGCCTTGGTACTTATTTTAAGGCATGTCCATGCTGCCCATCTGCTCAGCGTTTATTCCATTGAGAGAGCCCAGTCTTAAAGGAGAAGGCCCATGGTTGGTCACTTCTGAGCTCTTGGATACCTTTTAATGTCTTTCAGGCAAAACTCTTTGCTCACGTTGGTCCTGCGTTCATGGTCTCAGGTGAGTGTCTAGTCATATGTAAATATTTTGGAGATAACCAGACCAGGATCTTTGCAAGACATGAGATTGTTCCAGATTCTGCCATGTTTTCATTGAACTGTGAGCTCTTTCTGTGATAGTGGCACCTGACTACAATGGTGTGGCTACATTTATTCAAATCACTTCTTTCTGGATCATACTACTTAGGGAAATGATAATACTTATAAAATTATTGGGTTCTTTTCAACAATATTGAAATCAATTTGAACTGTTTACAAGACCCATATATCCTCCTCCACCCCTAAACTAGCCATACTCTAAGTCCTGCTGATGACCCTACTCAATGATTCATCCTTTAGCTCAAGTTACTGAAATTTGGACACACCTCATTCTTCAGTTTCTGATGTTTTGTCTTCTTCATGTCTGTGTTCTATTTCCCTTTTCTCTTTCCTGTTTTGATCAGGTGTTTCTGTCCCTATTATATTATTTCAGTGTGTCATGAAATAAGCTTTCAATGATATTGCTCAATTATTAAAACCATTTATTAAAATAACACCATATACTTGAAATATGTTTGCCAATATTTGTCACGTTTTTTTTTATCTTCATCTTGACTTGTTCAACCCTTGAAAGGTTTTTTGACCAACTTTCCCCCAAAGTAAATCATTTTCAATGCTATAAGAAAAATGAAAGTGTTCATGAGGTGTTTAGAAAGTTCCAGCATATTAGAAGATCTTCCAGTGCTCTTGTCTATTAATAAGGATAAATTCTTTCTTTCTTTTTTTTGGTTTTTGGGTCACACCCGGCGGTGCTCATGGAGCCAATTTCTGGCTCCATGCTCAGAAATTGCTCCTGGCAGGCACGGGGGACCATATGGGATGCCGGGATTTGAACTGATGACCTTCTTCATGAAAGGCAAACGCCTTACCTCCATGCTATCTCTCCGGCCCCAGGATAAATTCTTTCATATGTTCATTATGCCAAGTGCTACATGAGAGTTAGGGGGTGAGGATTTGAAGCAATGCCTATGGCTCTGAATTTGTATGAACTTGGACAGTCCTTGTGAATTTGTGATCACATATGCCTGTAGCCATTACAGTATCAAGCCTAACAATCCAGGGGCACTTTTTCACAATATCAAAAGAGCTGGATAGGGGCTGGAGTGATAGTGCAGCAGGGAAGGTATTTGCCTTGTTCATGGTCAAACCAGGTTTTATTCCTGCCACCACAAAGGGTCCCCTGAACTAGCTATAAATCCTGAGCGCCATGCTGAGTGTGGCCCTAAAGCTAAACTTAAAAAAAGAGACCTGTATAGAACCAAAGATAGTTGTGAGACAGATTTAAATTTTTATATAAGTCACTGTGAAATTACAGTTATTCATAATTGGGTTTCAGGCATACAGTGTTTCAATATCAAACACTTCACCAGTATCCACTTCCCTCATCAACATTCCTCCCATTTGCCTCCCACCAGTATGCTTCTACAAGAACTTTACATATAAATATGTAAATATTATGTATATTTATTTATACTACATATATAAATTTATAAATATACATATCTGCTGACACAGTCTGCTGACAAGGGTGAACTTCACTCATCCCAGTGTATCTGGAACAAAGGACATCCCCCACAGCTGAGACACATTATTTCATTCTAACAATGCTTATCTAGGACAAGAGGAACTGGGATTCATGTAGGGTGGTAGGACACCAGGGATGGCAGCCATGGAAGTGAGGTCAGGAAGTTAAACATAAACATTATGGCTTAGGAATGTTTGGGAGTAGCACAATGGGTCATAAAAGTGACCTTATTTCTCAACCAGAGCTCTCTGTGTGGAGGAGGAGGGATGGCCCAGAGTCAAGCTTATGAGCAGCCTCTGATTATGCGGGGAGGCTGCCCCTCTTTGTGCTCTTCTTTCCTATCTCTGGAGATGTGTCAAAATACCTCAGCCTCAAGGAGAATCCCCAGAGCTATTCTATGGGGGTTGGAGGGGTGAGGGGCCAGAACATTATATGGAGGCTTTATCTGCCAGGTGATTCAGGAACAGCATCATGGTGGGGGGGATCCAACATATATGAATTATCTCACTGTGGTTTATAGACTATTGCTAAGAGGGTTTTATACTTCACTACTTTCTGTACCATGAGGCAGATTTCTTTAGTCTTTGAGATCAGGCTTCATATGCTCCCTAGGAGCCTAAGCACCTGTCTTGAAAAAACCCAATGCTGGCCCGGAGAGATAGCACAGTGGTGTTTGCCTTGCAAGCAGCCGATCCAGGACCAAAGGTGGTTGGTTCGAATCCCGGTGTCCCATATGGTCCCCCGTGCCTGCCAGGAGCTATTTCTGAGCAGACAGCCAGGAGTAACCCCTGAGCACCACCGGGTGTGTCCCAAAAATCAAAAAAAAAAAAAAAAAGAAAAAGAAAAAACCCAATGGATACTTAGAGCCGCTCTACCACAAGCCTGGGAGTCCCGAATGCCCAGCTGCTCTGCTCTTTACGAACTGAAAATGAGCTGGCATATATGGTCCACTTACCAGCCAACAAGGGCAGTATACATGAAGTGTGTTGACTTAGTGTAGCACCAGACAACGCTGACTCTCTCGACTATTGGCCTTGGTGGGTGGCACTAGTTCCTCAAGAGCAAACTCAGATCTGAGTGCCAGCAGCTCCACAGTGCTCATGCTGGCTCCACTTCAGTATTTAGTGCTTAGTCACTTTGTGAAAACAGAGTTGAGCATCTGGAGGAGCCAGGGAGAGGTCCTTGGTTCCTAGTGACTTAGAAGCTGTGACTAGAGTCTATCCCCAGGCCTGTTAGGGATCCACAGTGAGCCACACCCCTTCATATTCCCCCCAACCCTTTCCTCCACTACCACTTATTAGTTGATGCTTGGGTTCCTCTTCTAGGGAGAGGAAACCAAGATTCAGTGATGCTTTTTCCTGCTGAAACCCAAGCAGTTGTCTGTATTTGATTTTATTTGGGGTGTGGATGTTGCCAGGGAAGTGCTGGATGTACTCATTGTCTTTAATGACCTTCATAGATGACTGCACCTCTGCCTTGTCACATAGATGCCTTTCTAGAGTTAACTGGAAAATGACTTCTGGTGATCAAGATTCCACTGTGGATAACACTCTTCAGATCCATCCATGGATAAGCAAATTTCATGGCTTCATTTTTCCTAATAGCTGCTTAATATTCCATTGTGTAGATGTACCATCACTTATTTATCCATTCATCTATTCTCGGGCACTTGAGTTGTTTCCAGATTCTGGCTATCTTGAATAGTGTTGTAATGCACATTGGAGTACAGAAGGCTATTCTGGGCTGCTAGGGTATATTCCTATAAGTATCATATAGATCATATGGAGTTTCAATTTCTAGTTTCTTGATAAATATTCACAATGTTTTCCAAAAAGGCTGGACAAGTCTACACTCCCACAAGCAGTGAGAGTCCCTTCCTCCTGGCCAGCACTAGTTGTGATGTATGCCAGTCTTTGTGGTATAAGATGGTATCTCATTGTTTTCTTGATTTGTATCTCTCTGATGTGAAGCACATCTTCTTTGAGGACATTTCTATTCATCTCTTCTCCCACTTCTTAATGAGGTTAGATTTTTTTCGTGTTAAGTTCTTCTGGTGCTCTAGATATCTTAGACATTTTAATAGATATCTTATCTATACCCTTTATAATATTGAAATGAGTCAGAGGAAGAAGGATAGACAGAGATTGAGCTCATTCATTTGTGTACCATTAAAAAAAAGACAGTATAATAATAGTATCCAGAGACAATAGAGACAAGGGACAGAAGGATCAATCCATGGTAGAAGCTTGACACAAAGAGTGGCAAATGCAGTCAGGGCAGAGAAGGGTCCACTATGACAATGAGAGTTGGAATTGATCACTCTGGGCAAGAACTGGGTGCCAAATAGAGGGAAAGTGATATGATACCCCATTAGTAACAATATTGAAAATCACAGGGTCTAAAAGGAAAGAGGTAGGTAGGGAGGGATGGAGACAGAGAACAAAAGTGACTGCCATAGAAGCAGGCAGAGTAGAGGGTAGTGGGGAAGGCAGAAGGAAAACTGGGGATACTGGTGGAGGAAATTGTGCACTGATGAAGCATGTTGGACATTTTATGACTGAAACTCAATCATGAACAACTTGTAACAGTGGGGAAAAGACAGTTATAAGCAATCTTGTAAACCATGGTGTTTAAATAAAAGTAATTTTTAAGAATCTAAAAAAATAAAAACATACTCCACTTAAGGTAGACAAATAAACCTCAACTGGGTTAGCTATTGGGTTGGGTCTTGGTGGGTCCTTCTTTGTGTATTTCCTATCATGTGCTGTGGATAAAGTTCTAGGTAAACCTTATTTCTGCCTCTCCTCATTTCAGGGTGGAGCTCTTGTCCCAGTGGCTCTTCTTTCAGAAATCTGTCCACATTTTTTCTTTTTTTTCTTTTTTCTTTTTTTTGTTTTTTGGGCCACATCCAGTGATGCTCAGGAGTTACTCCTGGCTGTCTGCTCAGAAATAGCTCCTGGGGCCCAGAGAGATAGCACAGCGGCGTTTGCCTTGCAAGCAGTCCATCCAGGACCAAAGGTGGTTGGTTCGAATACTGGTGTCCCATATGGTCCCCCATGCCTGTCAGGAGCTATTTCTGAGCAGACAGCCAGGAGTAACCCCTGAGCATCGCCGGGTGTGGCCCAAAAACCAAAAACCAAAAAAAAAAAAAAAAAAAAAAAGAAAGAAATAGCTCCTGACAGGCACAGGGGACCATATGGGACAACGGGATTCGAACCAACCACCCTTGGTCCTGGATCGGCTGCTTGCAAGACAAATGCCACTGTGCTCTATCTCTCCGGGCCCCTGTCTGCATTTTTCCAGAGAACTGAACAGTTGATGTGTTTGTGACAGGAGCTGAGCTCAGACTCTCCAGACAACATCTCTAGCCCCTGTGTATGCTTGTTTACAGTCATGTATTTAGCAAGTTAGATGACTATTTTAATGCCACTGTCCCCTAACTTCTCATTTTTAATTAGAATAAATGTAATTTATACATTACCATTTCAGTTATAGATTACTCTGAGTTTGAATGATCAATGGGTTTTAACCTATTTTAACAGGTTTGCTGATTGCTGATGAATGTTCTTCCATTTAAACTTGAAGAAATACCTAGCCCCGTCCTTCATTTTGACCTTTAAACAATGAAACCTCTCTCTTTATTCCTGTTTCTCAGTAATCCCCTATTTTACATCTGAGGCTGGCCTGCCAGGAAGGACCTGCTTTGAGATGTTAAAATTAGCCTTCTCCTTTGTAACTCAAGACTCTTACTCAATATAGTCCTTTTCACCAGAGCTGAGTATCCCCCTAGCCAGGTGAATTGTTATGTATATTAAACAGGGCTACTGTTAATGTTTCTGTGTACCAGAAAGTATCTGTTTTTTGTGTTTTTTTTTTTTTTCAATCTGAACATTCTTCTTATACCTGTGACTGGCATTTACCCCTTATAAGACCCCCTATTTTGGAGACTAAATTTAGAACATGCTGTTTCTCCACATACATTGTGTGGCCTCGGCTGGTCCGATGGCAGTGGTTTATCAGAACTTATTAACATTGTGTGGCCTCATTTTCTTCATATTTTGCCATCTATGTATCCACTCTCCTCAAGAGAATTCAAAGAAATATCTAATGCAACCAGATCCCAAAAGCTAGTATGCAGCACAATGTATTATCTGATCTGATCAATTTCTTTTGTGATGTTTTTACTCAGGTCAAAACCTAGGACAAGTTAATGTTCCTTCAAAAGAACAAATTGTTATCAGAGAAAATAGGTAAGCAGCTACCTTGATGCCTTTGAAATTCTTACATGTTTCATGAACTGAAAGTGATATCAGAGCATCAAAATCTGTAAATTCATTCTATCAGAGACCCAAAGAGTAATCCTTATACATGTACCCCTGGGAGTAACCCTGGTGGTCCAAGGAATCCTCACTACTCATTCTTCCCCATTGTTATCTCTTTTTTAGTAATCTAATACTGGGAAAGAATCCTTGTTGTGTTTATTTTTATCATTTTTTATTGGGTGAAAATAAACATCATAAAAATGTTGAGTTCTGTGTGATTTAATATTTTAGTTAAATCATTATGATTTACAAAGTTATTAAGAGCTGGGTTTTAGACATTAGAGATTTCAACACCAATCCCACCACAAGTGCCAAAGTCTCTTCACCAATGTTCCCAGAGTCTGTCCCATTCCACCCCAGTCTGCCAGCATAAAATGGCTATTTTTGTTTGGTTGTAAAGTTTGGGTCTCATGATTTCATTATTCATTGACTCTATGGCTTGGATATTTAAATCAGTCCTTTCTTAAGCCCACCTGAGTCTTCTTAGGCCCTATCCCCCATGATTTCACCTTTGTCTTTCTCCTTCTCCACTCAATTTCTTTCCTTCTCCTCACTATATTCTGGGACCAAGAGTGTTCTCTGTGTGTTTTTTAATCTCTATCTGAAGATTTCAGAACAATTTTACTTCTACTTGTATTTTTCTTTTGGGGCAGGGGTTGTTCATATCCAGCAGTGTTCAGAGCTTCTTGGCTTTGCACTCAGAGATCATTTCTGGTAGCATTCAGGGGACTATATGGGGTGCTGGTGTTAAACCTGGGTTGACTGCATGAAAGACCAATGCTCTATCTATTGAACCATTATAAACTATTTGTATTTCCAATGTAGTCATACTGTATATAACTTTTCTAGCACATATATTTAAATTTCTATCTATTTCTATCACACATATTTAAATTAGTGGTAATTAAAGGATTGCCTCGTTTTACCAATAGATTTTATAGAACTTTACTGGAATAATACATGGTTATAGTTTTTTCAGCCATTAGTCATTGGTCAGATACCAAATAAAATGTTTATTGTTATTTTAATTCATTCATTCATTAATTTTTGGTTTTGGGTCGCAGCTGGTGGTACTCAGGGGTTCTTCTGGTTCTGCATTCAGAAATTATTCCTGACAGGTTCAGGGGATCATATGGGATGCTGAGGATTGAACTCAGGTTGGCTGAATGCAAGGCAAATGCCCTATCCACTATTTTTTTTTAAATCCAGCCCCTGTTTATTGGTATTTTTGTTTTGTTTTGTTTCTTAGTTTTTGAGTCACATCCAGTGGTGCTCAGGGGTTACTCCTGGCTCTATGTTCAGAAATAGCTCGTAGCAGGTTTGGGGGACTATATGAGATGTCAGGAATCAAACCTGAATCTGTCTTGGGTCAGAAGCATGCAAGGAAAATGCCCTACCACTGTGCTATCTCTCTAGATCTCTATTGTTCTTTTATAAAGCAGTAAACATATAAAACAAGCCTGGCCAGGAAAATGCTTATTGTTGGAAGGGGTCTTCTCATCTGGATCGATGATGAGAAAAATTGTCCGAGGACTTTAAGGGACTTATTCCAGATGTCAATCTGAGGTCCAGATGAGTAATCTCATAGGACAAATAAGACTCTGAGAGCATTGATCTGTTTGGTGGCCTTTTGGTGACAGCATACATTGATGTCTTACCTTAGAGAGCCATATATATCTTTAGACATGACTCACCAGCCAAGACTAATTTTATGTTGAACAAAGTTGTAGCAACTTAGAGTAACTATGGGACTGGCGAGATAGCATGGAGGTAAGGCATTTGCCTTCCATGCAGAAGGACGGTGGTTCGAATTCTGGTATCCCATATGGTCCCCATGCCTGCCAGGGGTGATTTCTGAGCGTAGAGCCAGGATTAACCCCTGAGCGTTGCCGGATGTGACCGCCCCCACCCCAAAATAGAGTAAGTTCTTGAGTAAAGGGGCCGGGTAGGTGGCGCTGGAGGTAAGGTGTCTGCCTTGCAAGCGCTAGCCAAGGAAGGACCTCGGTTCGATCCCCCGGCGTCCCATATGGTCCCCCCAAGCCAGGGGCGATTTCTGAGCACATAGCCAGGAGTAACCCCTGAGCATCAAACGGGTGTGGCCCAAAAACCAAAAAAAAAAAAAAAAAAAAAAAGTTCTTGAGTAAAGTGCATTGAAAAAGACTGATTAGGGCCCGGAGAGATAGCCAGCGGCGTTTGCCTTGCAAGCAGCCAATCCAGGACCAAAGGTGGTTGGTTCGAATCCCGGTGTCCCATATGGTCCCCGTGCCTGCCAGGAGCTATTTCTGAGCAGACAGCCAGGAGGAACCCCTGAGCACCGCCGGGTGTGGCCCAAAAACCAAAAATAAAATAAAATAAAAGACTGATTAAGAAAAGGACAATTGGGGCTGGAGAGATAGCATGGAGGTAAAGCATTTGCCTTTCATGCCAAACGACGGTGGTTCGAACCCCGGCATTCCATATGATCCCCTGTGCCTGCCAGGGTCAATTTCTGAGCATAGAGCCAGGAGTAACCCCTGAGCGCTGCCGGGTGTGACCCAAAAACCAAAAAAAAAAAAAAAAAAAAAAGAAGAGGACAATTGGGGCCAGAGAGATAGCACAGTGATAGGATGTTTGCCTTGCATGCAGCCAATCTGGGACAGACAGTGGTTCGAATCCCAGCATCCCATTTGGTCCCCTGAGCCAGCCAGGAATAATTTCTGAGTGATGCCAAGTGTGGCACCCCCCAATAAAAGAAGAGGACAATTAATGGGAACAAACATTGACTCATTCAGGTTGGACTAACAGGAAATACTGAATGATAATGACAATAGAGTCTAGTTTACTTCTGTTATTTTTATGACTGAACATATTCTGAAAATATGTCTTTGTTTTATTTTTTTTAATGTCTTTTGCTGAGATAGAAAGACAGGAAGCAGATCTCCCTCCACTAGGTAAGTAATTTCACAAACCTTCTTTGAAACTCCTATGTTGTATACCCCAGTCCTGAGGTCACTATGCTCATCTTGGCAAAGGACCATTCCAAATATGTTCATGTGAGTCCTTCATTGAGAGTCTAGACAAGCTCACCTACATTATTGACTCCTTACTATTTCTTATTCTCATTTTAACTTGTTTTCTACCTGGATAAAATGTTGAATTTTAGAGATTTAGGCACATTTGTGTATTGTTTCCCAAAATCTCAGTGAAATCTCAATATGCCAAGATAGTCTCAGATTTTAATTTTCTGTTTAGTTACTGGTTTACAGTATAGAGTCCACGATTCAGAAGATCTTTGTGTCCTTGCTATGTGATATTTTTGTTTTTGCCCTAATCTCTAAGAATGGGTAGTTGTTTCTCAGTCTGAACCATAACAAAAGAGTTAGAGCAGTCTCAGACCATTAAATTTTTATGTGATCTGAATAGCATTATTTCTTTAGAAGGAAAAATAGTCGGCTTTCTAGTAATGTATGAGCTATAAAGGATGTTATGTAAAAGTATCAAATAGAAAAACATGGAAATATATACACCATGTTTGTTTCTTACTAAAATTTGAAATATGAATCACAAAAAAAGACTGGTCTGTATTATCTGAGATCTAATGAGTGAAGTCCTAAGGATAAAGTAATTTGTTTTTGTTTTAAAAAGCTCAGTTACGGGCCCGGAGAAATAGCACAATGGTGTTTGCCTTGCAAACAGCCGATCCAGGACCAAAGGTGGTTGGTTCGAATCCCGGTGTCCCATATGGTCCCCCGTGCCTGCCAGGAGCTATTTCTGAGCAGACAGCCAGGAGTAACCCCTGAGCACCACTGGGTGTGGCCCAAAAACCAAAAAAAAAAAAAAAAAAAAAAAGCTCAGTTACTAATAAATAGTCTTATGGTCCCCTGAGCCAGCTCAGTATGGTCTGCTAATAATAATAATAATAATAATAATAATAATAATAATAACAACAACGTTTTAAATAAAGAGGAAATTAGATCTGCTACATGTGGAAATTCTCAGATCTTACCAATTTTTGAGCAGGCATGTGGGTTTTTTTTTTGTGTGTGTGTGTGTGGGGGGGTGTTTTGTTTTGTTTTGGCCACACCTGGTGACACTGAAGGATTACACCTGGCTATGTGCTCAGGAATCACTTCTGGCTTGGGGGACCATATGGAATGCCATGGGATTGAACCTCGGTTCTTCATAGGCTAGTGTGCAAGGCCTTACCACGTGCACCACCACTCCAGCCCTAACAGGCATGTGTTTTACTTATAAATCCTGTGCTCACAAAACTTTATTAGCATTAGCTAACTCAGATATTTATGGAGTATGAACTATAGTATCAAGATAAAGAATATATAAAAACATCATTGTGAAATATATATTCAGCAAATTGCCTATATTATTCTCTAGTTAGTACAGGACCCACATGAAAAAAATAATATAACTAGATTAACACATAACTACTCTTTTATCCCAAAACATCCCCTGAATACTTCTGAAAGTGCATTTACTTGATTTGTAAGTTGATAAAAATTGAATTATGTAGTTTTACTGCTGTTGTGACTCTATCATATGCCCAAGGTTCTAGCCCAATGAACATTTTATTTGAAACAGCAAATCCATTATAAGTTTGATGATAGACTTCTCATTTTGTACATCTCTTAAATATTAATATTCTACTTCTCATTCTTTATTAATATTGCTGAGGGTTTTGATCATATTCAACTGACCGTTCTTGTTATTTTTGTCTATGGTTTCATTTGGGGGTGGGTTTACAGTGTGAGGGGTCAGACTTGGGCTCCCATGCGCCAGGTATCACTTGCTCCATCTCAGCCACATCTCAGCCCCACTGTATACTTCCAACTCTGGGCTGCTTTAATCTTCCCTTTTCATCTCCGGTCATTGATTTAGTGAGATTCAGTGTCTTGGTTCTGCCTCTTCCCATTCTGCAGTATTGTCTGGCACCTCAAAAGCTCCCCTCTACTGCATGAGCCTGTTAGGCAACTGTGCCTCTGCTCCTCCTTCTCAGAGCTTCTTTTCCAGTAGTGGTTACCCAGAAAGGTCTTTCTTCATATCGAAACATTTGGATCTTTTTTACTGCTCTACTCTGAGATGATTTCACTCACATGAGCTATATAATTTTACTAACTCTAATCTGAAAATATGCATGGTGCACATTTATTAAGCTGAACAATTTGAATGCATGTACTTTCTGCATGCATATTTCAAGAGGAAATTTAAGTGTCTCATCAGTGTGCTATCCAGTATAGAATGTGTTCCTTGGAATCTCATATCTCTAGCTCAGGTTGGATCAAGTGGATTCCCTTTATGTGAGAGTCTCAATAAATCAAGATTATAGTAATGCTCACAGTTGTACAGGGGATACTTTTGTTTCCAATCACTTAAATCCAATTTTGAGTATTAAGATCCAGTAAATATGTTATTTAAATAAGTGCTCTGAGTCAGAGTAATAGAACAGTAAGTAGAATGCTTACCTTGGATGCAGCCAACTCAGATTCAATTCCCAGCCTCACATAGGAGTGACCTAAAATTTAAAATACTACTACTAGTAATAATATTTTTAAAATTCTTATGAATATGGATAAATCAGCAGGTTTTCTTAATTTGATCATTTTTATTCTGATCATTGGTACAGGAATGAGCAACAGGGATAAAAAAATTTTTTAAAGAAAAAAACCTAAAGAAAAAGAAAAAACAGAAAAAAAACACAAAAAGAATGTTTTTAACATGAAGAAGTAAATCAGGGTAACTTGTGAGTTATTCTTGGGAATTCAAACCAAGGTTGCAACTGCAGTGAGTACACCTTACCTCTAGTATACTTTTCTGACCCCCTTATACTTATTTTTAATCCATCCCATTGTAGAATTTGCATGTCTTATATTACTTTAAGTACTGAAATATTTATGTTTTGATACACCTTTTAACTGGAGAATTTCTAAGGCATAGGGAACAGATTATTTTTATATCCTGATATTACAGCATAACTATTCTATATGCAAAAATGCTAGAACAAAATTAAATATCTATGTAGAAGATATAGAAATAGTAATTATATTGATCATATTGAAGTACCTTTTACCTTAATTCCTAATTCCTTGATATATTTTTCCTTAACTGCCTTGATGTTACAGTTCACCAGAATAGATTCTGAGTATTATGTGTTTCTTCCCAAATTTGAATTAGATGTTGATTTGATTTATACATTTTTGTTTTCATGTCTTTGTCCTGACTGCTGGCAGTGGACACTTGTGAGTAAACCAGAAAATAAATGTAGAGTTAGAAGATGCAGTCAAAGGTTAAAATAGTAAATTAATCATTCTTAATTCTGGCTCCTTTATATTTATTTTTAATCCATTCCACTGTATAGTTCGCATGGCTTTTGTTAATTTAATTAGTGAAATATTATTGACTGTTTATGATCCACCTTTTAGTTGGAGAATTTTTGAAGAATGGGTTCTGCATCTCAGGCTTCATTATCACTTCACTGAATGCTCTAAAACCTTCCAATATACTCATGTTGTTTGCACCTACCACCTTACAAACTTGAACTGCTTATTCAGATGATAGTCTTCACATGTATTTCTAATTATCTTCATTTCACCAAGCAGCTATGTCCATTACTATTTCTAAACATGTTAAAATATTCATGAAGGGGCTGGAGTGATGGTGCAGTGGTAGAGCGTTTTGCCTTGCACGCAGCTGACCCAGGACAGACTGTGGTTTGATCCCCCAGCATTCCATATGGTCCCCAATCCAGGAGCGATTTCTGAGTACATAGCCAGGAGTAACTCCTGAGCGTCACCGGGTGTGGCCCAAATATTTTAAAAATATTCATGAATAAAATAATGGAAAGAGTATACATATACAGATATAAATATCTGCATATTTATATATATAGAGAGAGAAGTTATAAAGTCAAATCTAGTGATGAAATCAGATGAGGGACTTTTGACAGTAACATTATTGTTTCTATGTGGAAAATAATTGCTGAAAAAGCAGGTTTATATGGGCTCTTATTTGAGGGCTGATCATGCTTTGATAATCTAATGATAAATCTTGACAATTATCCCAACTTTTGTATCTATCAACAAAGCTGTGGCTTCTCCTTAATAGAGTCACAATTCTGCAGATGCATCTGATATTGTCACTTCAGTAGAATAAATCTGAAACATACACTGTCTTCAAAGGGCCAATGAGGTAGCACAGTGATTACACACTTGGCCTTGCATTCTGCAAGGTGTAGAAGAGGCAAGGTGTACTCACTGCAGCTGCAACCCTGGTTTGAATTCCCAGCCCCACATAAGGCCCACTGAGCATGCCCAGGGTCACTCCTGACAACTGCTGAGTGTGGTCTCCTAAAAAAAAATCAATGTGAGGAAATTTTCCTGGAAATTCCCACTTATATCAAAACACTATTTAAGCAGTCTTAAATAAATAAAATTAGGGGCTGAAATTATTAGTATGAGATTGGCCCAGGTTCAATCCCCAGCCCCACATAAGGTTCTCCAGGCACCATCGGAGTGAACCTTGAGTAAGAATGACTTGAGTCTTGCTGGCCCAGGTCACTAAGTATGGTCAGGAATGGCTCCAAATCTCCCGCCTTTGCAAACTTAAAATGTAGAAAATCAAATTTAAAACAAAGAGAAAGGCAAAAGTTCAGAGTGATTAACAAATATATATATAATAAAAATATAAATATGAATAAAAACTTTAAACCAAAATCCATTTACTTCCAAGGCTATATAATAAATGTATTAATATATTATTATAATTAAATTAATTAAATACTTAATAGATAATAATAAATATAATTAAATTCTAAGAACCATAAACTCAGTATCTGGATTCCTGAAGAAGGGCATCACTCGAGGTGCTAAGGGTAGTTTGAGGATGATAATTAGGCTGAGATGTGCTGCTGGCTGTCCCTTGTAGTGCCTGCTGGGAATCTAGTCCTGACTCTTGTAATACCTCAGCACATCTGAACCTTTTCTGGGCTTGGCGAGAGGGTCCCAAGAACTGGGTGTGGTTCCTGAAGTGAATAAAGGAAAACTATGTAGTGTGTTTTAAACCATATTTTGACAACCTATCTAGAAAAAAGAAATTTTTAAAGGACTTGAGATAAATAATTTAATCAAGGGCCTGGAGAGATAGCACAGCGGCATTTGCCTTGCAAGCAGCCGATCCAGGACCAAAGCTGGTTGGTTCGAATCCCGGTGTCCCATATGGTCCCCCATGCCTGCCAGGAGCTATTTCTGAGCAGACAGCCAGGAGTAACCCCTGAGCACCGCCGGGTGTGGCCCAAAAACAAAAACAAAAACAAAATAATTTAATCAAGATCATCTGAATAGTTCTATATCAATGCAATAATTTGAATATATAGCCAAAATCCTTTCCAGACATACAAAAATAACCTTTATACCTATATAACTTCACATGAAATAAAAAAAGTACTAATTTAGAATTATCTTTATAAATATTTTCCAATTGGATTCTTTTCCAATTCATTCTATCTGGACAGCATTACCCTAATAGAAAAACAAAAAAAATGTAAAAAGAAAAATTAGACCCTTTAGGGGCATAAAAGCCAAAATAAGTAGAAATAATTTGTTTTCTAAATGAGGCTAATTCAAGGATTACAAGGTTTGTCTAACATTTAAAATCAATCTTTGGATCCAGAG
This sequence comes from Suncus etruscus, assembly GCF_024139225.1. Lineage (NCBI taxonomy): Eukaryota > Metazoa > Chordata > Mammalia > Eulipotyphla > Soricidae > Suncus > Suncus etruscus. The sequence continues at coordinate 389,527 of NC_064858.1, read as the reverse complement.
AGATAATACTGGGGTTAAAAAGGCCTTTGCAGCTTGCTCACTCCTATCCAAATCCCAGGTAACAGCTCCTTCCCCCAGAGCACCTCCAGGTAGGACCCCAAAATAAAATTTCCTAATTTTGGAAGCAAAAGATTTATAAACATTTAATGACAAACAATTCACTCAAGAAAACTGGCTGACTCAGTGAACTAGGTAGTGTTGGAATATTCCTCCTGGTACTCTGTCTCCCACAATTAGGAAGCCGAAGTCATTGATAATTGCACTGGGTAATGGAGAAGAGGGGTGGAGACTTAACAACACCTAGGAAACTACTACCAGCTGCCCTGACTTGGCAGCTTCCAACAGTCCCTTCACTCATAAGGACTATTGTGTTTATTTGTATTAATTCAAAGTAAAATCATAAAATAAACCCAGTAGCAAAGTGTGCAAAAACATCAATATTGTTGAAAATCACATATTACTGAACTGTCGAAGCAATTTTCCAAATAAAGAAAACAAAGGACTAAATTAAGCCACTGTGACAGGCCAGATCACATGCCTTGCACGCGTGAAGCCCCGAGTCCAATCCCTGACACTATGTGTCTAACAAAGTCCCCTCAAGTGTGAATAGTAGTGCTTTACTGGATCCTAGCACTGAACCATCTGAGCTGAATATTTCCAGAAGCAGCCCCAGGGTACCCTGAGGACAGCTGTGATGATCCCCCAAAAGACCAATAATCATGGGAATGAGATGTTCAAAGGAAGCTTGGAAATGGTTTTCTTTCTCTCTATGCACCTGTGGACATGTGTAGACTCTAGGTCATCATCAGATACTGGGGAGCTCCCCGGATTGTCTCTGACTTTCCTTGGGGGTTCTGTGAGAACAGGAGCTGATGGTAAAGATTTGCTAACTGGAGGCCAGGGCCAGGGCGTCTTGGCCTTGCAATCGACTGACATGGATACAACCTCTGGCATTACACAGACTGCCAAGATTGAGCCCAGAGCTTCACTGGGTGTAGCCCCCAAACAAATGAAATTTGTAAAGCAAATACTAAAATTATGAATCCAACATTCACAGCAAAGGAATGATTAGAAAAGTCATTGATTAGAGATAATGAAAGAAATCTGGGTCTAGTCAAATTTAACTGACAACTAAGCCCAGTTGAGACTTCAAATTTTATAGATGGCTAGAAGAGAGTTCATAGATTTAGCCCAAGAAAAGGAATTGTAAAACCAACATCAATAACAATAACTGTAGCAACAACAAAATTTTCTAATGAGGTCAATCTATTTTTCAGAGTTGCCATATCATAAAGAAAATATAAAATGGTAGGAAATTGTACATCAAAATAATGTTAAGACAGTGAGGAAGATGTATATAGAAAATAACCAGAAACAATCTGTGTTCAGAAGGCAGTGAGAAAGGAACACTCATTACTGGGAAGGTGGGGGTGGTGGTGCCTGGGTCAGCCTCTATGGGAAGCAAGGTGGGAAATTCCTCCCATAAATAGAGTGGAACTCCCAAGTGACCTAACAATTTCCTTTCTTAGCTTCTATCCCCTACCAAATCCCACCAAAACACTCATTTAAGGGGAGGGAGGCACAGCTATGTTCAATACAGCAATTTAATACGAGACTCGGGATATGGGAATAAACGGCCCAAATGCCCAACAGCAGGTGAACAAACAAAGAAGCTGTGCTCGGGGCCCGGCGGTGGCGCAAGAGGTAAGGTGCCTGCCTTACCTGCGCTAGCCTTGGACAGGACCGCGGTTCGATCCCCCGGTGTCCCATATGGTCCCCCAAGCCAGGAGCGACTTCTGAGCACATAGCCAGGAGTAACCCCTGAGCGTCACCGGGTGTGGCCCCCCCCCAAAAAAAATAAGCTGTGCTCTACCTATATACACAACAGATTCCTATGCAGCTGTAAGAAAAAATGGAATTGTGCAATTTACCACAATGTGGATGGAACTAGAGGGCCTCATATCAAACATTAAAAAGTCAGAGAAGGGCAGATACCAGATTATCATTAATACTGTAATCCATCTGTAGAGTCTAAAAATAAATAGGCAGTATCAAACAATGGCAGACCATCGAGTTAAAACACTGATTCGTGAGAAGGAGGGAGAATGAAGATGGAACTAGGGCTTGAAACTCAACTGACACTATTAGAACCAAGTTACCAGAACTGTAATGCTTTAGTGCTCAGTTTTCAATAAAACGTATCACAAAGCATACAAAGAGGGAAGAGTGACAGGTCATAGGAATGGAGCAGTCTAGAGAAAATATTCCTGATAAAGGTGACAAAGGTCAAATGTAGATTGCATAGGAAAAGATATTAAATTAGCAAGTTAGTGGTTCATAATTCAGCCAAGTAGTACTAATATTTACAGAAGTGACGCACCAAATGCAAAATAAAAAGCAAAAGAAATTATAAACCAAGACCATGTGCTAGTTGCATACCTGCATTCATTAAACACATTTATAATACTCAAATCTGGAAACTGTCCATTATATAAGAACAGATGATGGACAAAAAACTGGTCTGTAAACACAGTGGGTTAATACTCAGCTATGGGAAAAGAAGAAATCTCACAGTTCACGTCACCTGGAATGTTGGAACTATAAAAAGCCACGTTAGTGGGCCAGCGGGAAGACGCGTGTGAGATATCATAGTCTGTGGAAGAGAAAGAGACCAGGCAACTGAGGGTTCCGTAAGGTGGTTCAGGGGTTAGGGCACTTGCCTTGCATCTGTTGCCCTAGTTGGGATCTTGGTACCACAAGGTCCCTAAGCACCATCAGGGGATGCTTAGAGCACAGAGCCAGACCCCTGAGAAGCTCTGGGTATAACACCCAAACTGGAGAAAGCCAGGAAAGTCAGCAACCCCAACCCCAGCCTGCCTGAGAACTGAGGTTCTGGGTAGGAAGAGCGGAGCATTTACCAGTGTTGGGGTGGGGCGCGCTGCAAGAATAAAACAATTTCATCAGCGCTTCTAAATCATAGCACCACAATAAAAGATTGAAAATACGTCTGTTCTGCTCTCCACAAAAGCCAATACGATGAGTCTGGGCCTAAATGCAAGATGTTTTCCCAGAGTGGGGGATGTTTTCCCACCTTGAGCACTGTTGGGAGTGACCCCACCCTCAGAGGCAGGAGAGCCCAATGGGTAGTGTGGGGAGGTTCCCAAGTCAAGAAGAAAGAAACAGGGCCCGGAGAGATAGCACAGTGGCGTTTGCCTTGCAAGCAGCCGATCCAGGACCTAAGGTGGTTGGTTCAAATCCCGGTGTCCCATATGGTCCCCCGTGCCTGCCAGGAGCTATTTCTGAGCAGACAGCTAGGAGTAACCCCTGAGCACCGCCGGGTGTGCCCCCCCCCCCCAAAAAAAAAAGAGGAAGAAAGAAACAAAGGTCTGTCTACTCTGGCCTGACATGTTGACATGTGCTCAGACCTGCTTCCAGCCCCCAAGCCACACACTGAGCCCCCTGAGCACTGTCCATGGACCCTGGATGCCCCTGCAGTGCACTAGGATGGACTGGGGGACCAACACACTCAGAGCCACAGCAAGTCTTCAGGCCCAAATGGACCGCTGACCCAGTTGGCCTCCTGAGAATCCCTCTGGAAAGCCAAAAAATTCACACACAAAGTATCTGGGGGCAGGGAAGGCACTCGCCTTGCATGTGACTGACCTGGGCAAACTCTGAAATCACCTAGGATCTCCCAAGGAGTAATCCCTGAGCACCCCTGGATGTGGCACCCCCAAAGAAACAACTAAAAGAGTCTGTGTACTAGTCTAGTAAGTCTAGTAGCAGGGCTTCCTCACAAATGTTTTCTGTTAATAGCGTAACAATAGGTTTTTCAAAGGGGACATTTTCTGTCTCATCATCTGGTCCTTCTGGAAGTCATTTGGTCCTGCCTCCACCTTAATGTCTGTCATTGCTACGTATTGTGGGCCGTTGTTGTCTTTGTTTCTTAAACTATTTTTGAAAGCCCTTGTTGACCATTCAATGCTTTGTTAAAGTTAGTGCTCTCAGATTTTCCACAAGTTCTCCCCCAAATAAAAAGAAAATGGGGGGCATGTTTTTGCAAACAATTCCTCCTGTTACAGTGCATCTGCTCTATGATTCGAGTCACCCACCAGAATTTAGGTCACTTTCTACTTGGTACTCTGGTACCTCCAGTCCAGAGTCAATTGACAGTCAACACCTTCTTAGGCCTTTTCTGGACTTGAGTGCCCCCAGCAGCCATGGCGACTTCTTAAAACTCATCTCAGGGCTTTCTGATTGCTCCATCATTCCCTCAGCACTTCAAATAAAAAGCAGTAATTTCGATATGATTGTAAGCCACGAGTGTTCAATAAAAATATATCTAAGAATAAACAAATGAATGAATCAATCAATAAAATGTGTATCCCCATGCAGCTTTTTTTTTTCAGTCTCATCCTCACCAGCACATTCGACCCACAGCTGTCGTGCCCAGCGATTGAGCCCTGCCCTCCTCTTGCTTCACAGAGCTACTTGTGAAGCTACTTGTTCTCAGCACCAGCCCCTCTGCCGCCCCAGTCATGAGACTCCTGGTGAGCTGAAGCAAGCCTGGCATTTTTAGACAACCAGGAAACAAGTCAAAACTTACACTCCCTGGGGCTGGAGTGTAAGTTTCTGCACAGTCTTGCACACGGCTGACCTGGGTTTGATCCTGGCATCCCATATGGTCCCCCACGCCTGCCAGGCATAAACTCTGAACACAGAGCCAGGAGTAATCCCTGAGCACTGCCAGGTGTAGCCCAAAAACAAAACAACAAACAAACAAGCAAAACTTACACTCACCATCTTTAGTATATTGATGCCGAACAGTGCAATCTCTGTTCCTTAAGTCACTTCAAACATGAGCAGCACCAAGGTGTCAAGAATAAGAGCTCCATTGGCTTTTCTACCCTCAGAACCCATGCCAGAGAGTGTGATTGTTGTTCTCATAGCCACATGCACTAGTTTCCTAGGACCAGGTGAGAAGATGCAATAGGCTGAGGGCATGGACTTTTTCAGAATCCTCAGGCTCCAAGTTCTGTGTACCAGCAGGCTTGTCTTTGGCTGAGAGGTGGCATCTTTCTGTTTCCTTTGGTTTGGGAGCCATCCCAGCCTGTGCTCATATTCAGGATGCACTCGTGGGGAGTGCTTGGAGACCAGATGGCCTGCAGAGGGCTGAACCCAGATTGTTTGCATGCATGACCAGTGTCCTGACCACTGTCCTATCTCCCTGCTCTGGAGGCCTTCTTCCTGTGTCTTCAAATGATTTGTTCTCTAACATATAACACTGCAATGTGCATTAATTAACTAACTAATCAATTTGAGCCATTAGCTGTACATTCTGGTGTCCACATGTCAAGCATGTCCCAGCTGAGCCCCAATTCATCATCATCTAAATACAACAGTCAGGTAGAGTCCCCTCACATGACCTCATCCAATGACCTTATCTCAAAATAGAATCACTTTCTGAAATCCCGAGGATCACAATCACAGTGTTCCCATTTGGGGGGCAGTGATGGATGGTGCCATCTACAGTGGCCCATCTTCTGTACGTAAATACATTTATTCTGCCTCAGAAGACTTAGCCCTATTCAAAAATATGAACTCCTAGTTCCAAAAGGCTCATCTAATCATCTCAAGGTATGGTTTATGCTGAGGCAAAATTCCTTTCTAGCTGTTAACCTGGGAACCCAGACAAATTCTTTGGGGTGAAAGAAAAGTAGCCAGTGGAGTATTTTCTCAGTCAGCCTGAGCCCATGATTATGCCCAAATTTCTCAACCACACCTTGGATTTATCACAGACTCTTACCTGAGATCCTGCCAACTCAGATGGCGGAGCCTTCAGAAGGGGAGCAAAGATAGGTCAATGAGGGTCTTCGCCATTGCAAGACAGAAAACAGAGGCATAAAGACTCTCACTCAGGTGGAGGTTGGAGGTGGGGAAGTTCAATCAGAAGAATCTATTAAGGTTGAGCACTGCCCTGAAACAAGGGGGTTATTTATGCCACACTCCTGGCACCCCCAACTCTAAAATCCTATTTTGATTATACCAGAATGGAAGGCAAAGAATGAGTTGCCTGTGGGGTCAGATGCAATAGGAGGGACCCTCTGTGGACCCTGACATGTTGGAGCCATTTTTGAACTCAGCTCTGCCATCGACCTTGGGGTCAGTAATTGAATGACACTCAAATCACTCAACTGCTGCTGTGAAGCCGAACACACCTTCCACAGCACAGACAGGCACTAGGTGGGGCTTGGGGGGGGGAGGGGCACAGGACAGGGTAGCTGCTGTGCTTCCTTCCAGCCCAGAGAGTCCACTGTGATGAAGGGTTTACTTGCTGCCATGAACACACAACAGGGTAGCTGGAAACCATCAGGCTCAGACAAGCTTGAATTGCCCTTCTCAATACCAGCATTTAGGTGCAGAGACACTGGCAAGCTTTACCCCAGCCCCCTAATGCTGATACAGCTTGTGCCCAGTTCTCCTGGGTGTGTGTGTGTGTGCATGAGCCAGGTTTCATTGAAGACACTGCTCAAAAAAGTTGCTGTAAAATGCATGTAAATGACCAAAATCTTGTCCCCCAATAGGGTGCCCCAACTGGCCATAGACCTGTAACTGGGTGTACAGGCATCACCCTGGTCATCATACAAATCTATTCAAATTGGCACCAAAAAAAAGACATTGGACAGCACCAACCTCTCCAACTCAGTGTCACAGACCTTGACAAACCCTTGCACATCACACCTCGGGGTGTTCTCCAGCTTTGCAGGACCCCACTAACACAGTTGCCGGCTAATGCCAATGTCCTTTTAGTTAGGACAGCCGAGCCAAGCTATATGAGTTACTATTGGAGCTCATGACTGGGACCCTGACTTGCTATCCTGGCTCACTGATGCTGAAAGGCAAGTACTAGGTCATGGGCCAGAATTACTGGGTGGTCGCACTTTAGCTGTTATGGGACTCTTGTGTGCCCTCAGGCCCACCCACCCATGCTCATCTCACATCTGGAACTTGGGATCGTGAACCTCAAATCACTTCCAGATTGGCTGGACTAACACCTTCCCCACTGGTTCTCGGGTCAAGTCAGGCTTGTAATGAAGGAATAGAAGGACTCGCCTACATGTGGAAGACTTCACTGAAGACTGGAGACAAAAGCCTAAGATGTCAGACCTTTCTGAATTCCTGGATGAAGATCTTTAAACAACACAAATGATACTTGACTGGGAACAAATAGAAGGACAGAGAAAGTATGAGAGAGAGAAATAAAAATGCAAGTACATCATTGAACTAAACAGTACATAAAAACCACAGAGCAGGATGGAAGAAAACATAGACCAAATAAGTGAGCTCATGGATAAATGAGTAGAAATAAGAAAACAAGCAGGAAAAAGTTTCCTATAAAAAACGGGGTGGGGGGGGGGAAGATATTGCATGGAAGTAGGGCATTTGCCTTGTATGCAGAAGAATGGTGGTTCAAATCCCGGCATCCCAGATGGTCTCCAGAGCCTGCCAGGAACGATTTCTGAGCATAGAGCCAGGAGTAACCCCTGAGCACTGCCAGGTGTAACCCAAAACAAAACAAAAACAAAAACAGACCAGAGAAGTAGTATAGAAATCGAAGTACCTTGCACACTTTATACATAATGAACTCTGGTTTGATCCTTGGAACCATATATGGTTCCCTGAGCACTGCCAAGAATGAACCCTAAACACAGAGCTGAGAATAAACCCTGAATACCACTTTGAGCTGGCTAAAAACATCCCCCAAATTAAAAATTCATACAATAAAAAAACCACGAGAAATGTGTTGGATGATACAATGAAAAACAGAATCACATCATAGAGTCCCAGAACAGGTGGGAAAGATTGAAAGGGCCAGAGAGATGCTAATGGCGGCAGATAGTTTCATGCTTTCCATGCAGGGGGCCAGAGTTGAAGCCTCAGGCATATGGTGCAACCTCTCCCCTCAAATGAAGAGAGAGGGGAAATTACTGGTTGAAAAAATAAAGCTGAGAATTTTCCTCAGTGAGACAGAAGACAAAAACCTCAATCTAGGATGCTCAGAAAGTCCTAAATAAAATAAACCTAAACATTTTAATAACAACATGCATTAGTAAAATTACCAGAAGTAAAAGATAAAGAAGTAGCAGGAGAAAATGAATGTCTTACACATGGGGAATGTTCCAGAAGACTCAATAGAAGAAATCAGCTGAAAGAACAGGCCAGTCTATACTGCTACCCTAGAGCCGAAGCATTGACCTCAACCAGGCCTGAGCTAGGGGGAAGTTTGCATGTGTGATATTCTGGATTCAATTCCCAGTATGAGGAGAAAAAGGAGAAAGAGGAAGAAAAGGTGGTGGTGGTAGAGGAGGAGGAGGAAGAGGAGGAGGAGGAAGAGGAGAAAGAAGAGGAAGAGATGATGAGAATGGGAAGGAAATAGAGGAGTAGAAGACCCCAGTCAGTACCACCCTAACCAACTTGGTTATTGGTGAAGCTAGTTTTCATGCAAACAGATAAATGAACTCTCAATCATCTTTCTCAGTCACACAGATAAATAACCTTTGTTGTGAACCAAGCACTGTGAGAAACAGATGGTTTTCAATAGAAAGCAAAGAAATCCCACCCAAAAGTATTAAATACATTCTTTAAAAAAGCCAGAGCAATAGCACAGTGGGGAAGGCATTTGCTTTGCATGTGGCTGACCTGAGTTTAATCCTTGGCATTCGTGGGGTGTCTGAGCCTGCCAGAAGTGATTTCTGAGTGCACTGACAGGTGTGGCCCAAGAAACCAAAAAGAACAATAAAAAGAAAGCCATAAATGTCAGAAAGTAGCATGAATGGAACTACCTGGGGTGTACTTGAGACGTGATTTGAATGTAGAATGATGTTGACATCTAGAACCTGAGGTGAAAACTTCAAGAACAAGACAAAAATACTTCAAGAGGACAACCAACAACAAATGAAAAGAATCACTGTTGATACATAAAAGAAATAAAAGAAAGGGAGGCAAGGAAACAGCAAAATACCTAAAGTACAGTTATGAAATGGCAATAAATTTCTTTATCTCAAGTTTTTCCAAACATCAACAGGTCGGGCACAGAAAACTGGCAGAAAGAAACAAACTCCACAAAGCATTGATCTTGTGTGCGGCTGACCCCAGTTCAATCCCTGGCACCACATACAAGCCCCCAAGTACCACCAAGTGTGACTTCTGAACACTGAGCCTCAAGTAAACCCTGAAAACTGCCCCCCCCATTTAAAAAATATAAAAGGTAACAATTATGGACCAAAGAGATAGTACAATAGGAAAGGTGCTTGCCTTGTATGCAGCAACCCAGGTTCAATTCTAGGCACCCTGGTTGGTCCCCCAGCTCTGCCAGGAGTGATCTCTGAGTACAGAGTCTGAGCACAACCCCCCAAAATATTTTAAATAAAAAATTTAAGGGTTATAAAAACACCTCAATATTTTGCTGCTTACAATTACAAAAAGTTTAATGCTAAAAGGTCAAATCATCTAGGCAGCTTTAGAAGGTGGCTCCTTAAACTCCACTCTCTTGTCTCTGTTTCTCAGCTTATTTCTACCCTGGAGAAGCTCATGTTCTCTCTAAAATGTGTATATACATTGTGTATATGTGTGTGTATATATAAATATATATACATACATATGTGTGTGTGTATATATATATATATATATATATATCTTTCTCCTCACATCTTCCCAAAAAAGTTTTAAAATTACCTTGCTTCACCAAAAAAAAAAAAAAATATATATATATATATATATATATATATATATATATATATATATATTTGGGGGGAGGCCACACCCAGTGGTGCTCAGGGGTTACTCCTGGCTGTCTGCTCAGAAATAGCTCCTGGCAGGCATGGGGGACCATAAAGGACACCAGGATTTGAACCAACCACCTTAGGTCCTGGATCGGCTGCTTGCAAGGCAAACACCGCTGTGCTATCTCTCCGGGCCCACCAAAAATTTTTTTTAAAAATAAAATGGCATAGCCTGGGCTGAAATGATAGTACAGTGAAGAGGTTACTAGCCTGGCACACGGGTGAGTTCAATCCTTAGTACCACATATGATCTCCAAATCCACTAGGAATGATCTCTGAGCACAGATATAGAAGTAACCCCTGAGCAAGACTCAGAATTTTTGAGCAAGGCTCAAAAATGTTTTAAATGTAACGGGAGGGGCTAGAGCAACAGCACAGCAGGAAGGGCATTTGCCTTGCACCTGACCTACCTGGGTTCAATCTCTGGCATTCCATATAGTCCCTCAAACCTGCCAGGAGTAATTTCTGAGTGAAGAGCCAGGAGTAACCAACCCCTGACCCAAAATCAATCAAACAAACAAAAAGAAGTAAAAATATTCCTAGAAACAAAAATGAAGATATGAATGATTGACTGTAATAAGAAAAGACTGAAATAAATCATCCAACTTCACAATTAGGAATAAAAGCAGTCAATGAAACTTTAAGTGGGAGGAAGGAAATGTTAAAAACTAGAGTGAGGGGCCAGAGCAACAGCACGTAGGAAGGGCTCTTTTGCCTTGCATGTCCAGGGACGGACCCGGGTTTGATCCCAGATGGTCCCCTGAGCCTGCCAGGAGCAGAACCAGGAGTAATCCCTGAGCGCTGCTGGGTATGGTCCAATGAAAATATTATAACCAAAGAGTGAGCCCTAAGCATAGCCAGGTGTGGCTCAAAGCAAAAAATGAAATAAAAAATAGGAGCTGAATGAAATAGAAAAATTTTATGGTTACAAAAGATCCATAAAATGGGTTCCTGTAAGAATAAACAAGATCTGAAAACCTTTAAGTAGACCCATGAATGAAAAATAAAAAAAAATCCAAAGAACAAAAAGGAAGAGAAATAAAAGTGGAAAAGCTACAACGTATACCATTGAATACAAAACACCTTGTGGGTTACTCCAATCTGGAAAGAAAAACCCTTTTAGCATTATGCAACCTCCCAAGAGGAATTAAGAGGAAATTATCACCTGAACATGCCATTTACTAGTAATAAAATTAAAACAGTTCAGGGGGTTTGCCTTGCACATGGCTGACCCTGGTTCAATCTTCAACATCCCATATGATCTCCTGAGCCTGCCAAGAGCGATTTCTGAGTGCAGAAACAAAACCCCCTGAAGTGCTGCTGGGTGTGGCAAAAAAAACCATGCCCTCAAAAAACAAACAACAACAAAAACCGATTCAAAAATCTACTCCTGGGTCTGGAGCGATATAGCACAGCGGGGCGGGTGTTTACCTTGCATGCAGCTGAGCCAGATTTGATCTCAGGCATCCCATATGGTCCCCCAACTGATCCCCCCCAGGAGTGATTATTGAGAGCAGAGCCAAGGGTATCCCCTGAGCATCGCTGAGTGTGCTCCCCTCCCCCCCCCAAAAAAAAAAGAATCAACAAAACTCTACTCCAGGGTTGGAGCAATAGCACAGCAGATAGGATGCCTGCCTGTGCCAGACAACCAAGGTTCAATTCCCAGAACTCTGGAGTCCCGTTGAGAGTGACTCATCAGCACAGAGCCAGGAGTTAGTCTTGAACATTGCCATGTGTGGCCCCAAACAAACAAAAAAAGAAACCCAAGTCTCAATGATGAGTTCCACTAATCTAAGTCTTCACCTGGACCAAGGTGTCAGCCTCGAACGTCTCTTCTCCCTCCCAGGGCCTTTTTGGGCTGGAAGTTTCTCATCTTCATCCTTCACTACTCACTTCTACAATCCTTTCCCACCTTTCTCAGCACATCGACACCTGGTTCTCTTGGCATGTCTGCTAGGGCAACCCATACTAGTTCTGAGACAAGAGCTACTTTAGGTGCAGGCACGGGCTGCTTTCAAGGGCAATCCTTTTCCGCATGATTAGCAGTCATTCCTCCTGGAAGCAAAATGAGGAATAATTTGTTCTTGGGTTCTTGTTGGTACTGCTGGGACTGAATCCAGGACCTCACACACGCAAGGGCAAGTGCTCTATGGCTCAATCCCAGCCCCTCTAGGAATGCCAATTGGGAGTGTTATCAAATTACTGCATGTCCAAGTGACATTCTACCCCCTGAAGTTTTTTGACAACCACTGTCCAGGCTATTCACCTTTGATAGTACATCCCAACAACATTGTCAGAGCACAGTGAATGAAGTTTCCATAAGGGTCACCCACAGAGCTCCCGGGAGACCTCAGTTCATGGACAGACAGGACTCTGGGGAACAATTAAACACATACCCTCCAAAGTTCCAGTTTAGAACTCCAGAGAGTAGTGCACGGGAATCTGAAGAGGTGGAAGGAAGGTGCACAGTTTGGTATCAAAGGTGATGTTGGGGTTTGCAATCAAGGGGCAGAGCAGATGTGACCAACCAATGCATCATTCAGCATTTCACTCAAGACCAGTTGGGGTTGATGTCATCTATAGGGCTAGAACATACTTGTGTTTATGGGAACGTTCCTGCCCATAATTATGCCCTTCACCACCTGGCACCAGAATTAGGGCTTTAGCACCAGTTAATCTCTTGGTCTCCTGCCTTATGTGAACGAACTAGCAATAGGCTATGAGTCTTCAAACTCTCCCCAGAAAACCATGTTTACACACCTTCCTAGGCCCAGCTGCTATCAGTTCATGGGTTATTTCTACATGCTATATATTACATAAATATCACTATTTCCTATAGCATATTTATATATAGAGAGAATATACTGTATTGGAGCCCGAAACATGGTGTAGGGGTTAAACTTTGCAGGCTTTGACCCCACACATGGTCCCCCCAAGCTCCTAGTGGAGCAGGATTATGAGCAGAAGAGCAAAGAACTCCAGGTGTGGCTGCAGACAACATAGGTAGCTCTTTGGCAGCCTCCAGTACTACTGAGTCTCATGGAGCTTCCGGCTCCATCAGGTTGATTTAACACTGGACAGCAGGTCTTGGTGCAGACAGACTGTGGGAGACCCTCTGCTGTGCCCATAGCCATGGCTCTGTGTTCCATTCATAGGACCTACAGCCACTGCATAACCTGAGTATAATGATTCTGGTGTCGAGACCCAGAAGCAAAAATGTGTCACCCACTTTCATAGCCCCACATCTACCCTGGCTGGGATTTCGGGAATAAGCCAAAAATCTAAGGGCAGGATTTATGGAATTATGGATGTGTGTGTGTGTGTGTGTGTGTGTGTGTGTGTGTGTGTGTGTTTGGTCATTTAGTGTTTTTGTCATCTGCCATATTTCTACTTTAAGTCTCTCATGAACTGAGAGAATGCTGGTTGCAACAAACAAGTTGCTTTCATTATTTTAGATAACATTTTAATTACTTCAGTATATAGTGTATAAGGGCTGTAATGGTGGCGCAGCAGTAGGGTGATTGCCTTGCATGCAGCTGACCTAAGACGGACTGCGGTTCAACCCCCCTGGTGTCCCATATGGTTCCCCCAAGCCTAGAGTGATTTCTGAGTGCAGAGCCAGGAGTAACCTTTGAGCATCATCAGGTGTGGCCCCAAAACCAAATAAAGTAAAATAGTGTACAGTGTACAGTTCAGTGGTATTGAAAAAAGTTACAGATGATGCAAACACAATTTCTAGTTCCTAAGTATTTTTATTACTTCAAAAGTAGTAACAGTATGCATTATTCTTTCTAAAGGCCCTTGACAACCAGCAATTAATTTTTCTGCCAAGAGATTTACAAATTTAAGGTATTTCATTATAAATGGAATCATTTTTAAAAGTGGCCTTTTAACCAATTGACGTCTTTAAGTTTTTGATTTTTGAAGTTTGGCTGTGTTGTAGCACATTCCTCTTTTCTTGTTTCTATGGCCATGACAATTATACTCTATGGTATATATCTACCCCAGGTTTTTAAAAACCATCTGTAAACAAATTCTTGGCTTTCCTCCTCCATTTGGACTGCAGTATATGCTACTATTTTGGATATCAGTGTGAAAGGGTTGTTGGGTTTGTTTTTAATTTGGGGGGGCCACACCCAATGGTGCTCAAGGCTTACTTCTGGCTCTGAACTCAAGGATAACTCCTGACAAGATCTGGAGACCATACAGGGTGCCAGAGATGGAAGCTAGCTCAGCTACATGCAAGGCCAGGGCCCTGTCCACTGTATTATCTCTTCAGCTCTGTGGTATGCAAGATTTTATTTAAATATGAACCATACCTCCTCTGCAAGGGATGTGCTTCTGACATGCAAAGGAGGCCTGAAATCATGGAGAAGAAATCCTGTATATTGCTTTCCCTATGCAATTCTGATAGAATTTCATTTTATAAGTTAGGCAAAATACAAAATGAATGATAATAAAATAGAATAACCGTGGCATTATACTGTAATAAAAGTTATGTGAATGTGGTCTTGATATTTTACTGCAAATAATATTTCTGGATTATGGTTGCTGAAGGCAACTCACTGAAAGTTTATAAAAAGGGACTATTGTACTCCAATTATTTGGACACACAGTAGAATGATTGGATAATATCTATATCCACTGTATAGTTTACTTAGAAACTGGCAGACTTACCCACTGACTGACTGTTTTATATCCCTGCATACAATGGATAAAGATGGTGCCATATCTCACATTACTTCAGTATCTACTAACTTCTATCTTATTATGACCTTTTAGGGGTTTTGTAATTGTCTCACTTGGGGAGTGGAACCAAGTCTGGGCTACTCAGTGCTCAGGGATCACTCTCAGTAGTGATCAGGGGACCAGGCAGTCCCAGGGACCAACTCCAGGGATCTAGCAGCAAAGTTTAAGCTTCAAGCCTCATTTTGTGCTGGACATTTCTTCAGTGAATAATGATTGTTAGATCTGCTCAGAGACCTAATTACACTTCATTACTATTAACTAATCATTGGTCAACTTCCTTGAATTCAACTAATGCTAATATTTTTGTGGATTCCTTGAAATGTCCTGCATTAGAAAATTATTTCAATGACAAATAGAAATTACTTTTGTTTTGTTGGGGAGGAGGGCACATCCAGTAGTGCTTAAGGCTGACTCTTGGCTCTGTGCTCAGGGATCACTCCTAGTGGGCTCCAGGGACCATATAAAAAAATACCAGGAATTAAAAAAAAATACCAGGGATTGAACATGCATCCTACCTGCAGTACTATTACTCTGGCTAATGACTATTACTTCCTGATTTCCAAACTTGATGTATTACAAAATGCATCCAAAACTAAATTTATTAAAAAAAAAAAGCATTTCTTGCCAATACCACTCCTAGGAATATACCCTAGGAACCCAAAATTACTATGCAGAAAAGTCCTCTGAACTCCATTGTTCATTGCAGCACTATTTACAATAGTCAGAATATAGAAACAACCCAAGAGCCTGAGAACAGAAGAATGATTAAAGAAAATTGGTATATCTACACAATGGAATACTATGCAGCTATTAGGAGAAAAGAGGTCATGAAATGAGTCAGAGGGCGAGGGACAGACATAGAATAATCACACTCAATTATGGGTTATAAGAAAGATAAAATATGGCAATAATATTGAGTCAATAGAGATGAGAGTCAGAGGACCAGTCCACGGTAAGAAGCTTGCCATGAAGAGTGGTAAGTGAAGTTAATCTAGAGAAGGAAACACAGTGACAATGATATTGGAACTGATCACTCTGGACAAGAACAGGGTGCATATGCATAGTACTCTTTCATTAACAGTAGTGCAAACCAGAGTATCAAAAAGAAAAAAGAGAATGAGAGAGGCAAGAGGTGGGAAGGGGTGGCTAACTGGAGACACTGATGGTGGAAAAAGTGCACTGGTAAAGGGTGATTTACATTTTATGACAGTAACTCCATGATGAACAATTTTGTAACTGTGGTGCTTAAATAAAGTAATTATTATAAAAAAATAAACCACTAGTAGGAAGGGGGTGGCTAACTGGTGACACTGGTGATGGGAAAAGTGCACTGGCAAAGGGTGATTTACATTCTATGACAGAAACTCAACAATAAACAATTTTATAACCATGGTGCTTAAATAAAGTAATGATTAAAAAAAAGACCTACTAGCTTTAGTTAGAACTTTATGTTAATGAAGTTATCCAGAGAAGAATAAATATTAGCTGATGTCATTTCTATGTGTTATTTAGAATAACTACATGAGGGAATTCAATGGATTAAAAGGGAGTTATTGAGAACACTCCTGGCCCCAGAGTATAGTGAGAAGGAAAGAAGTGGAGTGGCGGAGAAAGACAGATGGGAAATAAAGGGGGTCAGGAGCCAAGAAGACTCAAGTGCATTGGTGGGGTCAAGAAAGGACAGGACTAAATATCCAAGCCACGATGTCCACAACTATGAAATCATGAGACCCAAATTTTAACAAGCAAATTTTGAAAGGTGCCTGTCATGCCAGCAGGCTGGGGTGGGGTGGGGTGGGGGAGTTGGGAGGCCTGGGATGGACTCTGGGAACATTGGTGGAGGGAGATGGACATTGGTGGTGGGATTGATGCTGGAACATTGTATGTCTAAAATCCAACTATAAAGAACTTTGTCAATCACATTGGTTTGAATAAAAAAATAAAAATATATTTGTGGCCGGAGAGATAGCATGGAGGTAGGGCATTTGCCTTGCATGCAGAAGGATGGTGGTTCGAATCTGGCATTCCACATGGTCCCCCCAAGCCTGCCAGGAGTGATTTCTGAGCATAGAGCCAGGAGGAATCCCTAAGCGCTGTCGGGTGTGACCCAAGAAACAAAAAACAAATAAAACAAAATAAATAAAAATATATTTAAAGATAATAAAACAATTTCTAATACAAAATAAATAACTTCCCGGGCCTGGATAGTCCAGGAGGTAAGGCACTTACTTGGCTTTCATGCAACCCAGGTTCAAATTCCTCCCAGTCTCCATACGTGTTCCTGAGCATCCCAGAGGTGAATCCTAGAAGAGCCAGGAAGAGCCCTTGAGCCTCTCTGGGCAAGGCCTAAACCCAATGCTCCCCTCTCGCACACAGCAAATAAATACTTCTTAGGTCTTCTACTTATCTTGTTCTCCATCTTGCTACTAGCTAGCTCTCATTGTATGGGAGTTTAAGTTCCCACAGACACCTTTTTTTGTTTGGTTAAGTTCCTAGCTTGAGTAGGTTTTGGTTGACTGTAGCCTTGGCCACAGAAGTAACTCCAGATTCAAACTGGATGAGGTGGGGGTTGCCAGCTGGTGCGCAGGGAACCAAGCTTTGTACCAGGACCTTGATTATGCAAAGCACATGGCTCTAGGCCTTCTGGAATGTTTTGATCCTGAGAGGAAGTTGGATTTGTCAGATGCTTTGTAATCCTTGCAATGGCCTCCTTGAATGGCCATTGACTTCCATCTTTATTCTAACACCCTGGAGATTGACATGGATCTTGGCCTGCAGGACAGCCACAGTGCACCTGGGTGATGATGTGTAATCCTCCAAGGCTGATGGGTTTAGTTTGCTACTGTTCTGTTTAGAATTTAGGATTTGTGGGGACAGGAGGTAGGGGCTACACCCAGCAGGGATCAGGTTTGTTCCTCGCTCCACTCAGGAGTGACTTCTGGGAGTGCTTAGGGACCACATGTGTTGCCTGGGATGGAATTAGGGTTGGCAGCATGTCACGCAAACTCCTTAACCCCTCTCTCACTCAGCTGCAGAATTTAGGGCTTTTGTGAGATTCATCTATATATTCATATACTTTTGTGAGGTTCATCTATAATTACTTTTGTGATACCATATGTACTGATTTATTAGTCGATCTCACAAAACAAACTAGGGAACAGAAAAGCCAGAGAAGAATTGGCTGTTACGGAGCAGATATTTGGGGAAATTCATGGATAAGCTACCAAAGGTTGCTTTTCCCTGTGCTGGGGGTTCTTCTTGTGCTTTTATTTATTTTTTCCTGATTCGACATATTTACTTGCCATATTTCTTTTCGGATTTTCTACTTTTTTTTTTCTTGGTCAATCTAAAGGGGGCAAATTTCTTTAATCATTAATAATGATAAATTTATTGTTCCGGGGCCACACCCAGTGGTGCTCAAGGTCTACTTCTGACTCTGCACTTAGAAATTACACCAGATTCTTGTGAAACCCTATGGGATGTTGGTTATCGAACCTGGGTCAGCCAAATGCAAAGCAAACACCCTCCCAACAGTACTACTGCTACAGCCCCAGTTAGTTATTTTTCTACACTGTCTTTCTATGGCATCCAATACTAAAAACTTCTCCTTCTATTGGATTTAACTTGTTCTTTCTCTGACAGCAAAAATATAAAGTTAGAGGCCGGAGTGATAACACAGCGGTAAGGTGTTTGCCTTGCACAGGGCCAACACAAGACGGACCCCGGTTTGAATCTTAGCATCCCATATGGTCCCCCAAGCCTTCCAGGAGTGATTTCTGAGCACAGAGTCAGGGGTAACCCGTGAACGCTGCTGGGTGTGACCTAGCCCCCCCAAAATATAAAGTTAGGTTACTTATTTGAGGGATGGATGTTTCATAATTTTTAAGGTATCAGGTTCTCAGCACCCATAAGTTCTCACAGCTTAAGCTTTTGTTAATATTCATTTCAAAGCAAGTTTAGTCTTTGGTCCTTTCTTGGTGATTTTTTTTAAAGGAATGCTTCACTTTTACAGAATTGTGAATGCCTACCTGCTGCTGTCACTTTTTGTCTCATTGCACCTATTCAGAAGCATCTGACACTCATATAATTTGGGTTATTGTAAAATTTACTAGGCTGGGTGCTAAGGTATACAGCATTCACCTTGCACATGACTGACCCCAATTCGATCCCTGGCATCCCATATGGTCCGCTGAGCAGAGCCAGGACTGCTCCTTGAGTGCAGAGCCAAGAGTAACCCCTGAGCATCACAGGGTATGGCCTAAACCCAAAATTAATGAATAAATGAATTAAAATGTATTAAACCTTACTCTGAGACATAACGAATAACCTTTCCTGGCTGTAGAATGTGCCTCTGCTCCGGAGAGGTTATCTCCTTCTGACACTGTGTGTAGTCCCGATGTACCCTGTTGTCTATGTGTGGGACAGTTCCCCACTGCTCTTGGCTGTTCAGTCTCAGCAGGGAGCAGATTACTGAGTCCGAACCGTATTGTTGGGCTACTTTTCCCTAGAATTGACTTTGTTTTTCGGTCAGATCTAGTGACGCTCAGGTTCTCCATTCAGGACTCACTCCTGGTGAGGCTCAGGGGACCATCTAGGATACCGGGGATCGAAGTCAGGTCAGCCACAAGCAAGGCCAGTGCCATTTCCCAGAGTCTAAGAAGCTCATCTTGCTTTGCCACCTGCACAGAATGTTTCCACTTGCTTTGCCACCTGCACAGAATGTTTCCATCCTTTCACTCCCACCTTGTCTTTAGAATTAGAGAGTCTTTCCTAGACAGGATATACAGCACTGCGTTTTATAACCCAGTGTTGCCTATGAATGTTCTGTTGTGGTGGTTTGGTGTGGGGGCTATGCCCAGCAGCACTCGGGCTGACTCTTGGCTCTCCAGTCAGGCCCCACTCCTGGGGATGCTGGGAGAGGAACCTGGGCTGGGCAGCCGCGACGCGCGGGTTCGGGAGAACAAACGAGGGTGCTCCGGATGGAACCCGGCGGGTCCCGGTGTTCGCGCCGGGCGCGGCCGGGCAGGGCAGGGCAGGGCCGCGGCGGGGCCCGACGCGCGCGCGAGCCATGTGGGCGCTGCGTGGCCCGCCGGCCCCGACCTGGAGGAGCCGGCCCGGGGCGCGCGCGGAGCGCTCGGGCGCGGCGCTGCGGTCTCACGGGCAGGCGGAGCGGCAGCTGCGGCGGCAGCTGGGCGCGCTGGAGGCGGGCCAGCGGCGCGTGGCCCGGGCGCGGCTGCGGGAGCAGAAGGCCTTCCTGCAGCAGAGCCGCCTGCGGCTGCAGCGCGCCGAGCTGGCCCACGCGCGGCTGCTGGGCGACCGCGAGCGCGAGCGGCGGCTGCGGGCCGGGGCGGCGGCCGAGCGCGCCGCGGGGCCCCTGGGCGACCCGTCGGGCGAGGCGGCCGTGCGCGCCGTGGTGCGCAGCGGGGGCTGCCTGGGGCACCGCGCGCTCTTCGGCCTGGACCCGGACGCCGCCCGCCCGCGCCGGCCCCGCGCGCCCGGCCCGCGCCCGGAGCCCGACGACCCGCGCCGGAGAGTCCGCCTGCCGCCGCGCGCCCTGCTGCTGGCCCTGGCCGCGCTGGAGAGGGCCCGGGCCGCCTCCGACGGCGATGCCGCCGCCGCCGCCGCCGAAGCCTCCCGCGCGGACGGCGAGCCCCAGGGGTCGGTTTTGGGACGGAGGACCACCCAGGTCCTGGCCTCGGACGGGAGGAGCACCCAGGGGCCCGCCTCGGACGGGAGGGGCACCCAGGGCCCGGCCTCGGAGACAAGGAGCACCCAGGGCCCCGCCTCGGACGGGAGCACCCATGATTCACTCTTGGAACGGAGGAGCACCCAGGTCCTGGCCTCAAATGGGAGCACCCAGAGGCCGGGCTCGGAGACAAGGAGCACCCTGGGGCCTGCCTCGGACAGGAGGGGCACCCAGGGTCCGGCCTCGGAGACAAGGAGCACCCAGGGGCCGGGCTCGTTCATGAGGAGCACCCAGGGCCCGGCCTCGGAGACAAGGAGCACCCAGGGGCCTGCCTCGGACGGGAGGGGCACCCAGGGCCCGGCCTCGGAGACAAGGAGCACCCATGATTTACCCTTGGAACGGAGGAGCACCCAGGTCCTGGCCTCAAATGGGAGCACCCAGGGCCTGGCCTCGGAAGGGGGGAGCACCCAGAGGTTGGCCTCAGACATGAGGAGTACCCAGGGGACCACGTCGGACGGGAGGAGCACCCAGGTCCCGGCCTCAGAGAGGAAAACCCAACGGTGCGCCTGGGTCGGAAGGAGCACCCAGGAACTGGCCTCGGACGGGAACACCCAGGTCGCGGCGTCACCTATGAAGAGCACCCACGGGCCGGCCTCGGACGAGAGCACCCAGGGCCGGCTCCTCAAGTACATCATGGAGACCAACCGGGGCACCCGGCGCAGTAACAAGTGGGCGCGCCCCCCGAAGCCCGCGGCCGACGCGCAGCCCGGGCACGAAGTCTGGGCACAGAGCTGGCGGCCCAGAGCGCACAGCTTCCCGTGGCCCAAACGCTTCTCCTTTCCGGAACCTCCGCCCAGCGGCGCCCCGGAGAAAGGGGGCGAAAGGCTGCGGGGCCCTGGAGCGGGCGGGGAGCAGAGGAGCGCCCCGGAGGAGCCCCGAAGACCAGGACCGGCTAGCAGTGCCCCGTCAAGCTGGGACAGACACACGTTCCCAAAGGCTCCCTTCCCCTGTGCAGCCTGGATCCGGCCCAGGACTTCGAACACCAACACCAGAGCAGAGACTATGCCTGGGCCCAGGAAAGAGGCCTTAGATGCGGCCAGGGCTTGAGCTGGCAACCCCCACCCCACCCCCCCACCCCCGACACCCAGCCGCAAGGAGGATATAATTATTAGGACTATGGGCTGATGTTGTTTATCCTAACTGGAAAGAAAAGAGAATGGGACACAAAGAGAGAGGCCTCCGAGGTGAACCAACAGTGCCAACAGTGGTGTGGGTGGGGGGGTCCCCTACCCCCTTCCCACTAAGCAACACTATCAAGGCTGCATGCCTCCTGAGTCATTCATCAGTGGTGCTGAGTTCCAAGCTTGACTCGATTTGTGACTGGCTAATGGGGCAAAGTGATTCAGTGTTTCTTAGACTCCTTGGGCAGTGCGGGAGGCTGGTGCTAGGCTGCTCAGGCTTCCCTCGGAGGATGCAATTGAGCTCTCGGGCTCGGAACCCACTTGAACCTGCTGTAAGCAAAGCCCATGCATGGCCGCAACTGCCCCTTGGCCATCCTGGATCTTCTCCAGCCTCCAGTATCTACAATGAAAAATTTTTTTTTGTCAGTTGGATTGAGTCATTTCCATTCATTATTGAACCGAAGTTGGCTTTTGGCTTCCTAGAGTCTTTGTCCCACCCCCCTGAGCACTGCCTGAGGTCACTCCTGAGTACTGAGCCAGGACTAGCCACTGAGCACCCCCCCACCCACTGTAGTGCCCCAATAGGAGCTCTGCCCGCCCAATGATTAGTGAACGGGTACTCTTGGAGGCATTTTCCCATCACTTTTACTTCCCAGGAGGTGACCATCTGCTCACCTCCATGGATTAATATTTCACAAACTTGCTAAAAATAGTTCCAGTGTCTGGAAAAGTCACCCAAGAAATGTGGAATTCAAGTGTCAACGTCTGAGGTTGACTACCTGCAAAGCTCATACCTGGGGGATTTGGGCGCCTGGGAGAGTGGACTCTCCACTCCCCTTCAGGGTAATACATACCAGTAGCATTCCAAGTGCTCTGAGTGGGCCAGAGCGAAAGCACAGTGGGGACGTTGTTTGCCTTACAAGTGGCCAACCCAGGTTCAATCCTTGGCATCCCATAGGGTTCCCGGAGCCTATCAGCACTAATTTTTGAGCGAAGGCAGAGTCAGTAGCAACTCCTGAGCACTGCCAGGTGTGGCTCATAGACAAAAGAAAAAGCTTTTGAAAATCGAAGTCACTGAGAAAAAATCAGTATCTCCCCAATTTCCTCTGGCGGCTCTCAGAAACCAGGTATGGGTGGGTGTAAATAGAGAGGGCCTTGGGAATTCAGAAAATCATGCCAAGGCCAGAACATTCCATCCCAGAGCCTAGTCCACAAATTCCGAGGCCCCGTCAGTCAGTACGTGGAGCCATTTGCAAATCATTTCACTTGTAAATTTCTATAGAAAACAGAAAGGGAATAGTCATACTACCTCAGGAGTATGAATTTGCTCGGCAATGGTACATGTGACTGCCATGAGAATTCA
This sequence comes from Suncus etruscus, assembly GCF_024139225.1. Classification (NCBI taxonomy): domain Eukaryota; kingdom Metazoa; phylum Chordata; class Mammalia; order Eulipotyphla; family Soricidae; genus Suncus; species Suncus etruscus. The sequence continues at coordinate 366,706 of NC_064858.1, read as the reverse complement.
GCACATTTTGAAGACAACAGTTAGATCCAGAAGTTTGGTGCCACAATGGAACCCACTTCATGAATCTGAAATTCAGGTTTAATTTAGCTCGGGGACAGAGGCAGTCACGGGGAGCTCAGAATCCGGCAAGATACACTTGGATGTCCCTGGCGGTGGGGTGGAAGTGAGGAGGGCACATGCTTCCACCTGGGGTGACTAATCTCTGTGGCTGTTACCTTCTAATTTGCTTCAAAGAGTATTTGAATTAGAAAGGGTGGGGAGGCTGCAGCCGTGGACCCAGGAAGAATCCCTGAACACTGCTGGGTGTAACTCAAAAGGTTTCCGAAACAACAAAAAAATGGGGGAGGCATAGAGCAATAGGCAAGTGGAGAGGGCAATTTGAGTTCCCCGTCTCCTAGGATCCCTGGGCCTGCCAGAACGGATTCCCGAGAACAGAGCCAGGAGTAAAAACCCCAGGTCACAGTCAGGTGCGGCACAAAACCAAAGAGGACAAAAAGGAAGGACTTGACTCTGGACCCTGTCAATAGGGCCCCTCACATCTGTGCCTTGCCTGCAGTTCAGGGGCTTGGGGGCCAGATTCCAGGCCTGCAGGGCTGTTAAGGGTGCAGAGATGGAAGCAAGGAGCAGGCACTGCTGGGCTCCCTCCTCAGAGTTCCCAGGATGGACTTTCCATCCTCCTGCTTGTCCCCACTCACCCTCCTCCCCCAGGGTTCTGACTTTCTTCTTCCCCCTCTTTAAGCTGCTCCCTGCCTAGCAACACTGCTTTCATCTCTCCAGCATTTGAAGCTTGGGAGTTGACATCCAGCTCAGGGCCTTGGTAGGACTTCCCAGGTTCCTTCCTGTACCAGCAGACCAAATGTGATCAATTCTTGCAAAATCAGCCCGTCCTTGGTACGCTGTGCCAGGGGCCTCCAATACCTAATTTGGCATTTTTTAAATCTTGGGCACCTGCAATGGGCATCTATGTTGTTCCTCAAACCTGTACCGATCCCTCGAGCTCATCTGCTTAGTCAGAACCTACCCAGGTGTTCAGATGTGGTTAAACTATCACTCCACTGGGGAAAATGGGGGTCTGGCTTTCCAGCTCAGATTTTCCTGCTCCCTCCATCAACCTTGACATTTTTCCATCTAGTCAAGATAGTCTGCAGTAGGCTGAGGTCAGCCCAGGGCATGGCTGACACATGAGGGGGTATAGTTCACACCAAACAAAGTGCCACACCAGTGAAAACTCTGTGAACATCTAGATTAACCTGAACAGGCCCAAAACCCACCCCACACCCTGCAAACCTCCATGTCAAGTGTGGGTTGGTCTTAACACAGTGAGGGGATGCTTTGAAGTTGTGTGTTTCTGTGTAGGCTGGTGAGTGAACATTATGCTGCCCCCCACCCTTGGCTGTGTGTGTGTGTGTGTGTGTGTGTGTGCACGCACACACAGAATAGCCCCCCCCTCTCTATTTTTCCACGGATGAAATCTCAGGGGCCATTTCCTAGTCCCTTTCAGGTCACGACCAAAACATCTATTTCTGGGTATTAAATTTTATCAAAATAGAAACAAACCTGGCTTGGAACCACATACCCCGAAGGCTGACCGACTCTGGCCTAAATCTCAGAGGGAAGTGGAAGCAAGGACCTTCTCATTCAGTGGGGGCAGGGAAACCAGGGAAGAGCAGTAAAGGAGAGCAGTCTGGAGAAGGGTTTCTACAAGGAAGTATTATAGCCTCCAAACGGATTTCAGCGCGTGTCCAATCCAGTGTCTGAACCCAGGAAACCTTCAAGATGACACTGTCTCTGGGAACTGCCTCGTGTGGGCGGTGGAGAATGGTCGCCTCGACCAAGGACCCTTCCTAAGAAGTTAGGGACAGGTCTGAGCTCTCCCAAAACAGATTTTTCATTTGAAATACTTCTGTGTTTAGAAGGGAAGCTCTTGGCTCCTCTAGCTCATGCAACCAATCTTACCTGATAACAAAACCCAAGATAAAACAAGAAGTCATATCAAACAAGGACAAACTGCAGCATTTCTTAGCAAGAAATGCAAATGTTCCTTTAAAATGTTGCAACCAGGGACCAGATAGCGCAGCAGTAGGGTGTTTGCCTTCCACAAGGCTGGCCAGGACTGACCTGGGTTCGATCCATGATACCCAAGCCAGGAGCGATTTCTGAGCGCATAGCCCGGAGGAACAACTGAGTGTCACCGGGTGTGGCCCAAAAACCAAACCAAAACAAAATTATGTAGCCACCAACCAAATCCTGCAGCAGAGGAAAAGGTTTGTGTACTGGGGACAAGGATTATTTTATGAATAAAAGGCTGATTCAGTATACTGAACCCCATCAATAAAATATTCCCTTAAGAAGACTAGGACTGGGTCCGGAGAGAGAGCACAGCGGTGTTTGCCTTGCAAGCAGTCAATCCAGGACCAAAGGTGGTTGGTTCGAATCTCGGTGTCCCATATGGTCCCCCATGCCTGCCAGGAGCTATTTCTGAGCACACAGCCACAGGAGTAACCCCTGAGCATCGCCGGGTGTGGCCCAAAAAACCAAAAAAAAAAACAAAAAAAACAAAAAAAAAAAAGAAGACTGGGACCATCTTAGTAGGTGCCAAAGAGTCTGAAAAATCTAATACCCTTTTTTAAGAAAAACACTACCAATCTGAGAATTGAAGAGCTCCTACCCCAAAGATTGAACACCTCCCTCCTAAAGTTCAGAATAAGAAAGATTATCTTTTCAAATTTAATTTTTGTACTAGCCGTACTTAGTCAAAGGGGGAGAAGGGAATGCAGAACAAAATGGCCATTCTGTTCAGAGATGCCCCTTAGAGAAAACCCTAAGGACTTTTTTGGTGGTTGTTTTAGGCCCACACTCAGCAGTACTCAAGGCTTACACCTGGCAGGGCTGAGAGGCCCTTAAGGAATGCAAGGCAAATTCCCTCCTTGCTGCAAGGTGGGGCCTGTGAGATATTTTGTTTTAATTGCTCTTTCTCTGGCCACATCAAGAACTAAAAAAGGAAAAGAAATTAACGTTCAGAAAAACTGGAGAATATAAATTCAATATTTTAAAACTGCACTTCCACAATATCAATAAACAATTCAAAAAGTAAAAGTAGAGGAGCTGGAGTGATAGCATAGCAGTAGGGCGTTTGCCTTGCAAGCGGCTGACCCAGGACGAATCTGGGTTCGATCCCCGGTGTCCTATATGGTCCCCCAAGCCAGGAGCGATTTGGTATGCCCTCCCCCCGCCAAGTAGATATTACATTGAGCTCCAAAAGGAACAAAATCCAATCAAGTTGTCAAAGCTTAAAAACTAAAAGTGGGGGCCAGTGAGGTGGCGCTAGAGGTAAGGTGTCTGCCTTGCAAGCGCTAGCCAAGGAAGGACAGTGGCCCATATGGTCCTCCCAAGCCAGGGGCAATTTCTGAGTGCTTAGCCAGGAGTAACCCATGAGCATCAACGGGTGTGGCCCTAAAAACCAAAAACCAAACCAAACCAAAAAAAACTAAAAGTGGAGGACAGAGCAATAGTTCAGTGGGGGAGGGTCAACCTGGTCAACCTGGATTCGATCCCTGGCATCACACAGGGTCCCCTGAGCCTGCCAGGAATGATTCCTGAGTGCAAAGCCAGGAATAACCTCTGAGCACCACTGAGTGCAGCCCAAAGAACAAAACTACAAACAAACCCAACTAACTAAAATGATCAGTAAAACAAATTAAAAGATCTAAATGAAAAGGAGAGACATTTCTTGTTCATCAGCTGGACACTTCTGTGTTGTTAAAATAGCAAGATTCCCCCAATTAATCAGCAGCTTCAACTCAAATGTTTTGGCTTCTTAAATTAGCAAAAAGTTGCCCCAAAATCTGCCAAGACCTGCAACAGTCTGTGTGATCATTAAGATGAACATCCTCAATTCCAAAGAGACAGCTACAGTACTAAGACAGAGACTGCATAGGACAGACATACAGACCAACGGAATAAAACTTTAAACAGAAAGTTTAAAAGTCAAGGAGTTTTTGCTTGAGTGTTCAGTTTACAGCTTTCCAACAATGGTTGCTTGGAACAGCAAGATCTACTGGATATGGAGAGATCATGAATAAAGGGGTGAGGTGAGGGAGCTTACCTGGACAGTGTCCATACCCAGTTCAAACCCAGGCCCCCTAGCCATCACTGGGTGCAGCCCTGGAGGTTTCTGGGCACTGCTGGGTGAGCAGCCCCAAGTCACATACTGGAGGTCCCCAAATCTCAGGAAAAGTAGCTCACAAAACATAATGTGCGATCATGGTCACAGACCTAGGGACGAGCCAAGCCCGTATGATGCTTCTCAGATCTTCAGATGGAGCCAAGAAGGTTAAAGACTGGCTCCAAATCACAACAAAAAACCAGGTAATTTATCACTGGTTGTTACATGCTGAGGGAGGCCTTTGAGAAACAGAGGGGGGGAAAAAAGAGCAACTGGGAAGAAAAGGTCCTCTAAATGGAGAAGAATCTTTGCAAATCATTTATATGCAAAGGGACTTTGTATTCTGAATAAACTAAAACTCAGCACTCAAAAGAAAACAACCTGGTTTAAAGAAACTGGGAAAGGGACTTGAAGGGGACCAATTTATCCAGGAGCATACATGGAAGGTTCCCCCACCGTCAATCAGATAAGTCCAAACAAACATCTTGGGGGACCACTTCATTCCCACCAAACCCAGGATCCTGTGTTGCCTGGGTCTGAGAAGCAGAATGTTACACGGCGCTGAGGGCCTGGGTTGAGGCCACTCCTGTGTATTATGGAGAAACGACAATTTACACACCCACATAAAAACTGGTACACACATATTCAGAGTAGGAGTATTTATAAGTCGAAAAGCAGAAGTAACACAAATATTCATCAAATGAACAAAAAAAAATGTATCGATACAATCATATTCAACTATAAAAGAGGTGAAGTGCTCATACATGCTACAACACGGATGCACCTTGGAAACATTGTTCTGAGGGGAGAAAAAAAGCCAGACACAAAAGGTCAAATATTGTACGATTCCATCGACACAAAATACCCCCGAGGCGACCTGGAGACAGAAAGGAGGTTAGTGGGGGATGAGGGAGGGGCAGGGCAGACACAAGCCACACCAAAGGGGCACTTTATTGTTTTTTCTTTGTTCACAATGATGAACACGTTCTGGAATTACTAACAGTGATGACGTAACAACTCGGTGATCACATTGGAAAGCCACGGGCTGTCATTCCGAGGGAGCATCGGGTCTGAAACTCAACTAAGAATGTGAGGGGAGAACCTTCTCCATTCCTGGGGTGCCTGAGGCTCACCTGCACCAAATCCTGCTCTAGCAACACTGGGAGCCCGCTCTGCCTGCACCAACTCCGTCCTTCTGGCACCTCGTAAGGGGGGTCCAACATGTCCTAACCACCAGTGCGCAGTGACATGTGGGGGACGCTGCCCTTCCTTTACTGTCAGGAAAGGAAGGGCCAGGGCTGGCCCCATAACTGACTCTGCACCTCCCTGGCCCCATCACTGCTGTGTAGCCTGAACACATAACGCTCCTGCTTCTAGGGGTGCCTGGACCCTGAGGTTGGCTGAATTTAAGAAGCCTGATTCAGTGGTCGATTGAGAGCACTAGATCCCAAGGCTCAGGGCTGGGAGTGAGCACAAAACTTGCTTTCTAGGGCTTTGGCCTCTGGGTTCTGTGCCTTCCCGCAGTGGACAGGGTGGAATGAGCGGCCTGTTTGCGCAGCTTCTGCGCTCAGAGGCACTTGGGGAGTTGAGTTCTTCGTGGAGGTGCTTTGTAAAAATAGGGGTTTGAGGGGGTCTTAGAAAAGGCAGGCTGAGCCCAAAGACGACTACGAACTGGGCCGCAGCAGGGTCTCAGGAAATGTGTGTGTGTGTGTGTGTGTGTGTGTGTGTGATTCTGCTCATTAGGCTCAGTAGGACAAGAGGGGCAAGAGCCTTTGCAACTGGGGTTGGTTTTCAGGAAGAAAGAACTTCACAGGGACGAAGACACATCACAGCGGGCAGAGTGTTTGACTTGCAAACCGCTGATGAGATTCTATCCCCAACATCCCTCCCCCACGAAAGTCCCCAAACCCTGCCAGGAGTAATTCCTGAGTGCAGGACCAGGAGTCTGCCCCGAGCACTGCCAGGTGTGGCCCCAAACAAAAATATAAGTGTGACAACTGAGGAATTGGGGAGTCTGGAAAGTCCGGCTGAGGGCAAAGACTGCTAGCCAACAGTGACTGGCAGGGATGCCAGCTGGAAGAGTTTTATTTTTAGTCTACCAACTGAGGTCAAAGAAAGGCATCCTGGGGAAAGTCTCCAGAATAGAATTCTCGAGGCTCTTCATCAAAGGGGCCCTAATTCCCCAGCAGTTTGTGCTTAGGAACGAGACAGAATGTTGGGCAGAGACAGCAGCTGTGTGCCCTAATCAGGAAGCTGCAATCTAACACCAGCGAGTTCTAAGTTTCTGAGTGACACTGACCTTTCAACATAGTGTCTGTAGCCCAAAATATAGCCAGGAAATTTGGAATTGGATGTTTCTGTTTGGGGACCCCAGCTGGAGGTGCTCAGGGCTGATTCCTGGCCTTAAACTCAGAGAACACTCCTGGTGGTGGTGGTGGGGGAACAGGGTGCCGGGGATTAAACCAGGTTGATTTCATGCAAGGCACGAACCCTCTCTACTAAACTATATTGTATTGCCCCAGCTCTTATAGTTGGATTTTATCACACAATTAAATACAGCCCAGACTAGCAGTATACAAGGTAAAGAAATCCAACTCTTGGGAATAGCTAAGCTCCATAAAGTTTGGCTACAAGTTCCTTTATGTCTTGACCATTTTATAACAGAATTTTTTTTTAAAAGGTGTATTTTATTTAGAAAGCCAATTATGTCAACTTATGGCTTTTTCCCCCTTTTCTCCTTCCAAAGTTTCTTGAAATTGTAGGCAGATTCACAGAAAGCCAAATTATGTAAGAAACTGGGCCAAAAAATATTAATTTATGACAAGGGCATCTAGCATAGAGGAAATAGTCATCACAGTACAAAAATCCTACTGTTCATCTTCCTTAAGATATTATTCAGTGACATCCTTTCAAGCAGAAGTGAAAAGGATATGATAAAAGTCATAAAAATCCAGGACAATGAATCACTAAACAAATGAGAGCAACTAGCCTGGTACAGACAAGACCTTTTCCTCCTAAAACCTTTTTTTAAGGGTAGATTACTTTCAACCGTTAAAAGTCTACTTGATGTGAACTCTATTTCATAAACTATATTCAATTACCATTCCAAAAAAACCTTCATATAGATATTAACCAGAACTGTAAAAATTCAATACTGTGGTGATAATAAAACTTGAGAGCTGAAGAGCATAAATTTCTTCACGAATTTATTATATAAAACACCCCCAGAATCATAGATTTCTTCTCTTCTCACTTTCATTATAGAGAAGCACACGAAGGCGAGGCCTTTCACTATCACTAAGCAGCATGAGGCTCCCCTGAACCAAAGTCATGTTCAGACTGTTACCAGGATTCTATAGGGTGCCCAGAAAAACACTGTATCACAACATGGAAGCATTGTCTTTCCCCCACTAAATTATGGTGAAAAAAAAATGCCACTGCTTTATTTAGCATTATGGTACAGAACACTTCTCTATCAATTACTAAAAGAATTCAAATAATCCTGAAAGACACCCTTTTTCCCCTCCAATGATTTGAAAACTTTTTCTTGTCAGTTTCAGTCAGTTAAGACCATCATCAAGGCACAAGCTCAGCCTATCAGCTTTCGCTTGTAGTAGAAGGATAGAGCAATCTGGTCTCTCCTTAGTGAAAAATACATAATCCTTTTATTTTATATTGCAATAAAAGAGAAACAGCACAGACACAGAAGCCTACAGAGGGGAAAAAAACTACTAACCTCTGAATGTCCAGCAGATAATTTACACCTATTTGTACTTTTCCATAGTACACCAAAGTAATAGTCAACACTCACTTTATTTTTTTTGAAGTAAAATGTCATCTTTGGGAATATACAATGTGAGTCGGCTGTCAGAGGAACAGCTCCGTTCGTCTGGGTCTCAGCACTACTGTGAGTTAAGAGAGAAGGCACAGTGGCCATCGTCCCTCCGTCTGTTCAAACACGGGTCACGTGCCTTGGCCACGTGGCGGCTAGACCGATGACGACAGCAGAGGGAAAACTCAGGATTGTCCATTTAAGATGCAGGTCATAGGTCATGGATTCAAAATTTATTTTAAGTGCACTTTCACATGCTTGGTGTTTATAATAAACAGACTTCCTACTTTGCTTGCGACAGACTTGATTACCATTTCATTTGGCCAAATGCACTTTTCCCCAGTAAACGTAAAAAAAAAGAAAAACAACAACAACAGTGACAACAGTAACAACAATAACAGCAACAAAAACAGACAGAAAGACATTCCCTGTCCTTTCATATTCTAAGAAAGAGGATGGCTACTCCAACAACAGTTCACAGCGGGACGCATGAGGACAGACAGACAGACCAGACCGTGGCATGAGTTGGTTTTGTTTGGAAAATTTGTTGTGCTGTTACTCAAGTCAAGTTCTGAGGGCTGCGGCAACACATACCGAGTTCTCCCTTCCATCTTTATTGACTCTCAAGATTTTGCACAGAAAACTCTTTGGGGACTAGAACAGCAGCAATAGCATCACACTGTTTCTCAAGACTTCAAGTTTCAAAAGCAAATTGTTAAAAAATAATAATAAAATACAGTTCCTGATTTGAATTAAGATACAGGGGACCCCCCCCAAAAAAACCCCCAAACACCAAAATAAACCAACCAAAAGAAAAAAATACCACAAAACAAAAAACCTAGCACATACTTGAAAGTTATGTGGTCTACAAATGGTGGCAATTTTTCCTGGGAGAGTAGTTTTGTTGGTATATATTTTTAAATAATCAAAAAGGCTCAACCTCAAGCAGTAATAAACACAAGCAAAAGTGATTTAACCCTTAAAATAAATATTCAGCAAAACCTCTCTGTACATACACAAGTGAAAGAATAACACTTTCACGCAAAAAAAAAAAAATTAAAATAAAAAAAATTAGATAAAGAGTTGTTCATGTAAGTAGCGGAAACGTGCTGTTGCAGCCCAGGGGTCCCCAACTGGGCGACCAGGATGTGCCCCCTGTGCCCATTCTCACAGCCTCGGGAACGGGAGACTCTCACCATCAACTTATCCCTCGTGTTACTTTTATTAAAATTGTTAATTTCTCTTCTTTTTTGTTGTTTTTTTTTTTCTCCTGTTTTACAGCATGCCAAATCCTTTGGCGTAAGTGATGGCCTTTAACAATCTCTCTTTAAGTTTTTCTTTGCTTGAATATTCCGGAAGTAAAAGGACGTTAAAGCAAGTATGAGATGTAGGTAACCTAGAAAGAGGAGGAAAAAAAAGCAGAAAAGTCAGTCCTGAGAAACACGCTCAAGGTACAAAAGCTGCTTTTAGACACAGTAAGTATTGGAGATGGTTACCAATGGAGCCTCAACATTGCCGCCAATGACAAAGAGTGGTTTCTTGGTTTTACAACTACCCTGTCTCAACTCATCTTGATTTCAGACATCCCTCAATGGTGATTATGAGCTACTACTGCATCCCGAGAATGACTATGGATCAGAGACTAACCCTTGTCCAGATGGATCTTCTCTCCTTTTGTAGTCCTGTGCTGAGATGCAAGACAGCATACATGAACTTTTAGGGGAGCTCTCCCTACCAGGAAAATATGGGAATACATCTGATGGGCTGAGCTCCCCTCAAAGTCCATGCATGCCGTGGCAGACCTGAGTATCTGAGTCAGAGATGCTCATGACATTCCTCCTCTCTAGTAGGGAAAATGACTGAAGCCTGAACTTTCAGAATGCAAAACTGAGATCTTCAGTCTATCTGGAAGTCTTGGCAGTAGCCAAAACAAATCTACGTGGACACTGCCATAAGGGGGATACGTGGGCCACAAATCAAGATGCTTGGGCACATCTAAGTCATGGAAATGCAACTTTCCCAGGATAGCCCACCAGCCCCCAATGTCCCTTCCCAGTGTTTCTCAATGTGGCCCACCAGTATATCCAAGGGGACACGCGTAGAAATTGGGTAGACAGGAGTCCAGAGCATGAGTCTATGAGGCCAGCCAGGAAAACAATGAGGAAATATGGCCTACAGTCAGGATGTCTCTAGAGTGATCTAATACTCAACAAGTCAATCTCTTGAGCCTTGAATTCTAATCACAGAGCAGTGTCACAGTACTAGCAAAGGCCACCAACTCCTCACTCAGTTAATACTGAAACTACTTTCTCGAAATAGCAGGTAGCTCACTCCCCAGGAGTGCCAGTAGTAAGTCCTGTGTGCTGCCGGGTAGCATGGCCCCCAAAACGAAAAAGAAAACAACAATTGTTCTCTGAGGAAATGTTCCCCAGGAATTGGTCACAGGTGGCAGGGCCTGGGTGGGCTCAATGACAGATTCCTGAGTCCTCATAGTTGTTTGGGTCTGGCCTTACCTTTCTGTGTCGGGGCCGTTTTTGGCAATGATCATCTTTAACTTTCCCAGGCCTCCCACAGGTGCTCGGTCTGTGCCTGTTGTGAACTGCAGGAAGAGTCTTTTTTGCTCGTCAGTAAAGGAGTGAACGATTTCCCAGAACTCCCTATTAAGAGAAGATCGAACACTGGTTTTAGTTTAGCATTCTTTAGAACCAGGGCTAATAACACAAGCTGATGACTTATTAAATTGAGCTGCTGAGACAAGTGGAAATGCTCAACAAACCTATGTATGCATTGCTGGTAATTCAGGACCTAGGAGTCTGCTAAGGCAAATGTACCCAAGGAACCTTTTTTTTGAGGGGGTGGGGGTTGGGTCACACCCGGCCGCGCTCAGGGGTTATTTCTGGCTCTATGCTCAGAAATTGTCCCTGGCAGGCTCAGGGGACCATATGGAATGTCGGAATTCAAATGACCGTCCTTCTGAATGCAAGGCAAACGCCTAACCTCCATGCTATCTCTCCGGGCCCAATGAAACTTTTTAAAGTATAAAATCTTTCAGCACATTTTTAAGGCCAACTATGAGAGAATCACAATATAGAGTGAATAACAAAAGGTGAAATCAGGGGCCGGAGAGATAGCACAGCAGTGTTTGCCTTGCAAGCAGCCGACCCAGGACCTAAGGTGGTTGGTTCGAATCCAGGTGACCCATATGGTCCCCCGAGCCTGCCAGGAGATATTTCTGAGCAAATAGCCAGGAGTAACCCCTGAGCACCGCTGGGTGTGGGCCAAAAAAAAAAAGTGAAATCAGAAACCTAATTTCATGAATTATAAGAAAATAGTGGGATATCTGTTCTTATCTTATTCTTCTGTTACTCCAGACTTACTCAGCTTTGATGGAGAGGTGACAATAAAGACAAAGGCTGGGACAGGACCAGAGGAAGGAACTTCAACACATAGCTCACAAATTCAAACCCCAAACCTAGCGTATGGTCCCTGGACCCCAAAGTGGACAAAAGGAAACACAAACAACCATAAACATCAAACAATAGGGGCAGGGTATTCTATGGAAGGGACAGATGAACTGGATTGCTCTAATATTTCTAGGAGAGTGACTTCATCTAGCATAATTCCTAAATCCTATGTGAACAAGCAAGTTTTTAGATGAACCCCCTATGCCTAAGACATGGCTACAGGACCCCAAATATGTAATAGAAAACCAAATGCTTGCTGGTGATAAGTCATAAATAAACCACACTTAAATTTTCAAAGTTATGTGACTCATTGTGGGACTGTGATCCACACTTTAAGCCAAGACTGGGGGCCAGAGAGAGCATGGAGGTAAGGCGTTTGCCTTGCATGCAGGATGGTAGTATGAATCCCGGCATCCCATATGGTCCACACTGCCAGGTGTGGACCCCCCCCCCCCCCCCAAAAAAAAGAAGCCAAGATTGGGCTGGAGTGAGAGCACAGAAGGGAGTGAGTTTGCCTTGTATGTCATTGATCCGGGTTCAGTGCCCAGAATCTGCCAGGAGTAATTTCTGAGTGCAGAGCCAGGAGTAACCCCTGAGAACCACCAGGTGTGTCCCAAAAAATAGAAACCAAATCCAAAACAGAAACAAAACAAGACAAACAAAAAACAGCAGCCGCCGCCAGGATTTTGAGCAATATTGGCAGGCTTGTTTGCATTCCAAGCCAATCATCCCTACCAAATACACTGAGACACACACACACACGCCGTTAATCTTTATTTGAAAACATGAGATTCTTGGCAGAGCACACCATATTTCTTACATCTGTAATTTTAACCCTAGTTTTTTGATATTTTGGTATCAAGAATTTATGATCTGTATTACCAGAAACTGGTATTTCTGTAGGTGCCAGGCCATTACCACAGGCTTGGGCTCTGGCTTGAAGATTCCTTTGTTTTCACCAATGTCCTCTCGTTTCCCTTCCTAGCAGCCCCAGGCCAACCCACAAAGACACTGAGGAAACTGGTCTTCGAGCTCCAGGGGCCGAACCTATCCGGGAAGAAGGGGACAGTGCTCCAGCTCAGGGTAGGTCACTGCTGGTGTGTTCTGCCTTGGCTAGAAAAAGAGGACGACTCCCGTACCCTACAGGCCTGAGGGGGAACAGGGTGCCCTCACTCTGTGGGAGGGAGGCCCATACCCTGCAGCACCAGGAGTAGGCGCAGGCCAGTAACTCTAGACAAACACTCTTTCTGAGATTTTCTTGCTTTAACTTAGAGCACCTCTCTTGCTGTGTGTTCTGCTCTACCTTGTAATGCTGAATTAAAGGGGCTGGAGTGAAAGCTGGCAGGCACAGCCCTGGGTTTGACTGCTGGCACAGTAGTAAATAAAAGGAATAGAAAGTAGCAACCCCATCTTAATGGGCCTAAACATAAGCTGAGCCCAAAAATATATTTGCAAATGTACCAGATTAATTAATCCTTTACTCAATAGCCTCTAGAAATGGAAGAAAATGGACCATAACACAACAACAGCATCACTCCCTAGCAGCAGGGCTTGAGGCACCCAGGAGGGAAAGTGCTGGCAGGATGGTCCAACCCTCTGGACATGAAGCTGCACTGGTATCCTTCACTTCAGAGGGCACCAATAAAGGCATTTTCTATCCATCTTACAAGGGTTTCAGGAGGAAACAACACCCCAAAACAAACCCACAAATCCTGAGCAGGGCCCAAATCAGGTTTCAATGCAGATGCTGAGGAGTAGCTCAAGGCCCCTCAAAAGGCCAGAACACGGGCACCCAGAAATGCCTGATGCCCCAGTACCTCTAGTTCTGAGCAGTCGCAGGCTTCAGTGCCAGAGCATGGTCTTGCTTGTTCAAGTATCACCCGAGTGGCCCTTAGGGGCCAGAGACTACTGGCCTCCCACTACATACCAGTGCCACTCTGGGAAAACACTGTGGGGTCAAAGTGGCAAATCTTTCATCATGACAAGAAAAACCACAAAGTGAAAATAAAACTGTCACCAAAAATGTGGAAATAGACACTGCAGTGACATGACATGGATCTGAACACACTTTTCATAAGGGTGTTTCAACCATCACATGGAGCCCTATGGGATGCCAGGGACTAGACCCAGGTTGGCCTATACATGGAACAATTTCTGAGTGCAGAGCCAGGAGAAACCCCTGAGCACTGCCGGGTGTGGCCCAAAAACAAACAAAGCTGCATGAAAGAACAAGGTGGCTCCACCTGGGAGTTATTAGTGGCACAAAGAGAAGAGGAGTAGGTGGGACTGAAGATGCAAGACATGAGTCTGAAAGGCCAGAAGCTAAACCAAGAGCAGCATCAGCAAAGCAAGTGCTCAGGAAAAAAGAGAGAGTGTGACAGGAAAATACTGGCATGTCCTCAGGAAATCAGCTCTGGAGACCAACCACAACGAGTGGTACAAGATGTGTACTCAGACCAACAGGGAGAATAGGGAGGGCAGAAAGAGAGCGGTGCCCTAAATCTCCTAAGTCATATTTAACAATGGACACAAACATGGTTATCAGTACTGAAAGCAGATGTGTTTAACAGAGGGGAAAGCCAGAAGCCTAGAACAGAAATTTCACATTTCACTTAGATGACAAGAGGGAATGAACAGCTCTCATTCGCCTACGGATGACGTAACCAGAGCAACCAAGAATATAATATAAAACAATGCACAGCAATGAACAACAAAACCAAGAAGGAATTCTGAAACATGCTTCAGGGATGATGTAATCCAGGGCAGGCCAGCAAAGAACATCAGTACCACCGAATAACTGAAACAGCAGACCAAAGTGCTAACATCACAAATACAAAGTCCAAATGTAATAATCATGAAGGAGGTAATCGAAAGAATAAAAGCCGATTTAACAGTAAGGCATTTGGGAGGAAGGCAGACAGGCAGGCAGGTGTGATGCTGGTAAGGTTAACCCATGGCCTCCCCATGTGCAGCCTATATGCCTCACTTCTGGCTCCAAGCACGTGACATTTATAAGCTCATTCAATTTCAATAACAGAGAAAGGAAGTGGGGGAGGTGCTCTGCATTTCTGGAAAGCAGAATCAGGCTCCAAGAAGATGCTATAGTGAGGAAACACGCCTGCTCATTCTGCACGTGGCCCCTGACACCCCACCAAGCACCACCAGGAGTGAGCCTTTAACAGAGCCAAGAGTAAGCTATGGGCACCACTTGGTGTGGCCGAGAAAAAAAACACAAAACCAACCAGAAAAGTTATATTCATAACAGACTGACAACAAAACAATGAGGAGTCATAAAGAGAGAACCTACAGTGATAAAAGGTGAAACCCACCGAGAACACATGATTCTAGAGAAATGGGCCAAGTGACAAAACACTAAAATACAAAGTAAAACATGGAGATGCAAAAGGTGAAAGAGACAAACGCTAAGGAGTCACAGAAATGTACCTGATTTAACATGTTAAAAGAAAAGTACTTTATATAGGAAGTACAGGTCAGTATGCAAATACAGAAATTACTCTCAAGCAGTAAAGAAAATTCACAGTAAACAAAACTCAGACACGGTTACGTCCTTGGCATTTACTTCCAGAAAAATGGAAGCTTCTGTTCATCCACGAGTCAAACTGGTGCATGCCAAGCCTGAGAGTCAGGAGTTAGGACAAAGGTTAAAGGCTGAAGGTTTTCAACCCCCAGCACCAGCTTGGTTCTGCCAGTACTTCGGGGAGCAAGCCCAGGCCTGGTGTGGCCCCAAACCACCCCCACACAACCTCTTTACTGCCCACAAAAACCCACCCAAATCTGCAGGCCCCCACCACACTCCAAGACTGGAATAAGTTCCAACAGTGACTACACAAGAAGTTACACAACCTGGGGCCATAGAGTGCACTGGGCTGAGCTCAGGCTGCCCTCGTAGGAGGTCTCCTAGGGGGATCAGCCCCTGGGCTCCACTAGAAGCAACCGTGGAGAATCACTAATGACCAGAGACAGCAGAAAACAAAGGGGAGGAGAAGGGGTCATCAACAGGAAGTATTGCCACCCTGGAAAGGGGTTGAGAGGTCAGGGGAGGGGACCACTATGACAATGAAAAAGGACAAGAACTAGGTGTCGGGGGCCAGAGCAGAGAGGGCATTTGCCTTGCAAGCAGCTGAGCTAGGTTCGATTCCCAACTTCCTATAGAGTCCCCAGAGCACCGCAAGGAGTGATTCCCAAGCAAAAAACCAGGAGTCAGCCTGAGTACCACCAGGTGTGGCACACTGCTCCATACTCCCCTACCCCCCCAAAAAAGAATAGTGTGCTCAAAGGAGAGCAGTGACATGCAAGATGTTCCTTCAGTAACAGCACTGCTAACCATCAGCACCTGAAAGGAAAAAGCAAGCATCTATCATAGAGGCAGGCTTGGGGCAGGGAGGGAAACTGAGGACATTAAAGAATGGAAATGGATACCTGTGCTTGAACATTGTGTCCCTGAAATTTGACTTTATATCATTTATGGGGATTCAATAAATCAATTTTAAAAAATAAGAGGGGTGGGCTGGAGTGGTGGTTGCAGCGGTAAGGCATTTGCTTTCACGCGGGTCAATGTAGGGACAGACCAAGGTTTGATCCTCCGGTGTCCTTATGGCCCCCCCAAGCCAGGAGTGATTTCTGAATGCATAAGCCAGGAATAACCTTGAATGTCACCGGGTGTGGCTCAAAAATGAAACAAAACAAAAAAAGGGAAAAAAAATGAAGGGGAGGGATCCCAGAGATAAAAGTAGACCCTAGTCACTTGTCACTTCCAGATTGAACTCTTCCCTCCCACCCACCCCAACTTCCAAATTAAAAAAAAAAAAAAAAAAAAAATCAAAGAAAAAATCTGGATGACTTCCAGAAGAATCCAATGGGTGAAAGAAGTCAATTCTAAAACATGACTTTGAACTTTCTAAGGTTGATAAAACACCAGAAAATTTAATGGAACCAGTTAACAGAAGGAAATTAAGTCTAACAGATTTAAAATGTCCCCTAATAACCAACCTCCACAAAATGGAGAGGCATTCAAAACAAAAAAGCCCAACCACCTTCAAATCATTGTGTCCACAGAGAACCTTCACATACATCAAATAGAAATTATGCTATTATTTAAAAGCTGGAAACAAGATAGTTTTTTTTTTTTTTCTCCATAAGATACAAACTATCTTGTTAGCACTTGAGAACTTGAGATGCGGCAAGTCAGCTCCAAGCTCTACCTCCAGGCCCAAGTCCCTCTCCTTTAGGCCCTGCTGCCACGTGTGTGGCCCCACTGTTTCCGGGTGCAGCTCTGCTCTGCTTCTCTCTCCACCAGCTCAGCAGGGGAAGAGAAAGTTGAGTTCTTAAGCACAGCTAGCACAATACAAAAAAGCTGGGTCTAGTCGACAGGTAAAAACTACATTTCTGGCTCTTTCTGAGAGAACTTGGAATTCAGCTCTTTCAAGCGTAAAACTGACACAGAGCAGCTTTTCTTGGGGGAGGATTGAACAGGAGATTCCAACTGTTCACGCAAAGGGTTCCATACTAGAGAACCAGCAACTGGTCAGAGCCCAAAGGAAGTAGAGAAATAGTCACAAGTGGCACTTCTTGCAGGAATGGATATTTCAATCCAAACCCCTGAGAATATTGGCTCAGTTAAACTCACAATGCAGAAGAAAACAAATGGCATTCAGGGGAGGACACACAATGAAGACCAGTGACTCTATTACAAATGTGAAAACTGAACAGAGGGAGATCTTCATAAAGCTGCCTTCTGAGAGAGAAGGTGGAAGCTCGTAATGTCGAACATCTCACCTGATCAGAACCGCTGTCCCTGGTATAGCCACCTCATATTCTGTGGTTTCTTCCAGTGCTTGGAAATCTAGATTCTGCAAATTCAAGAAAATATAGCTCAACAATCTCTACTTCAGACACTCCATACATGGACAACATGATATTCTGGAAAGACACTGGCTCCCTTACCCGGCTCCCACATATAAGCAATTCAATTTCCTCTGGTTCTGAATAAGTACTTTAAGGTGGCGATTCATCTGGTCACCATATGAAAACCTCTCCGAAAAGCCTTGAACTGTTTTTCACCGATTTATTGAGAATATAGTCAGAGTTAGAGATTAACAAATTCCTGCAAGAAGCAATCATAAGAATTCTTATAACATACTTAAACAATAAAGTAGAAAGTTATATAGGTTACATAAATGACATTTTAAAAATTTTCTATTTTCCCAAAGTGAAAACATTTAAGATTAAAAAATTCAAACTACACATTAAAAGAAAATCAACTTTCCAACAACTTCACAACTCTAGTGACTGTCAAATATTGAACTTTTAAAAGGCCACGCACAAAAACAATCCATACATAATTTCAATTCTGGTTGGTATATTTATTTAATTGCTGCACAATACAATTTGTGTGTGTATATATATGTATATATATATACACATACATTTTTTTGCCAACTCAGTTGTGCTCATCACTCATTCCTGGGAAGTGCATGTGGTGCCAGAGATAAAAAGTGGGTTGATCGCATGTGAGGTTCACATCTTATTCATTGTGCTATCTTTCTGATTCATCAATAAGCATTTTTAAAAATGCCACCTTTGGTGTAGTTGAGCTTCCCCTTACAAGGGTAAGTCAAGCAATCCACATATTTATTTATAAAAAACTAACATCAGCCCCAAGATTCGCCATCTCAGGGAGTGAAGTCTTTCATGTGTTATGTGCACTCATCACTCAACAGCACAGCCAGTAGCAGGCAAGGCTGCCAGCAGACCAGCTCCCCTTGCTCCAGCCTCACCCTCCTAGTCAGCTCCTATGCTCAGTTGTTTTTCAACCCCGCATCCCGACTCTTTCCTCTGATAGGGAGCTACAGACTTACACACTAGTTTCTCCCACTAGTTAGAAAAACGGCTGTTGCTCTTCAGAATATGGTCCAATATTGGCAACTTGGATTCCTCTCTAAGAAGCATCTTGAAGTCATAGGCTGACATGCCTTCAAGGTCCTGACACGTTGTGAATAAAGAGACAATCTAATAGATGTCAATTACCTTCCGGTTTTCGTTGGTAATTGGAATTTTTATCGCCGTTCTCCTTAAGATCATACATCATGGGGGTTCCCAAACAAGGTCTGTCTGTGAGATCTGGAACGTTATCATCATGTCCTCCTTCCACATTCCCTTCATACTCCAGCAGGGTCTTTTAAACTCTGATA
This sequence comes from Suncus etruscus, assembly GCF_024139225.1. Taxonomy (NCBI): domain Eukaryota; kingdom Metazoa; phylum Chordata; class Mammalia; order Eulipotyphla; family Soricidae; genus Suncus; species Suncus etruscus. Next base: position 348,034 of record NC_064858.1, on the reverse strand, counting down.
ACAGTACCCCTAGCAACCAGAAGGGCAAATCAAGGTCAGCACAGAATAATCCCGCTTCCATGGAAAACGAAAACTCTGGCACTGACCAGAAAAGCTCAGGGTCCCCTTGGAAGGTGCCCAGTCCAGAGAATGAAGGCACAGGCTCCCCCCTCTGCCAAAAAACCCAGTATCACCAGCCAGAAGCGGCCTTTTATGCCCGGGGACCCCCAGGCAGACGCTTGGGTACTCAGAGCTGTGCTGAGCTTGCCCAGCACATCTCACATGGATTTCAGCAGAAGACAAGCAGCTTCTAAGGTCTCAGACTCAGTCTTACAAAAAGCTGCCCAGTAATAACAATCTTGAAAAATTCTCTCCATGGATATTTAAGAGGTTCTTTCTGGCACTTGAGAGGCAGGTAGAGAAAAAGAATGAACTTAATCTAACTAAGTACAAGCCCCAATAGATTCCAAATAAAAAACTTGGACTTTTAAAGATACAAGATTCTTAAAAAAGGGGCAAGGGAAAGGCGACGCAGACTTTACAGGGTGTGAGTCCCCCCAAGTCCCGGAAAGTCCCCTTCTTTCCCATCAATTTCCTGTAGACGACCATGGGGAAATGCACGTCCAAGATACAGTTGTTTATAAATGGCCAGGCCCAGCACGATGCCAATCAATGTGAACTGACCCTCAGTCCTCGAAGAAGATGGATTGAACCAGAACAGCTTTGTGGCTTCACATCTATATGTGAACATACCTGTAAGAATGATTTACAAATACAAATGCAGAAGTTTTCTATTTTAGTAAAGAAATAACAGCAAAGTAAATATAAATATCAAATTAATTACAATCTAGAATGTTGGTAAGGAACCCAAATGTTGAAAAGCAAAGTTCAAATACATGTGATTGTTATTGATTGTGACAAGATGTAACATAAACTCTAAGAACTCAAGGAAATCAAGTAGTGGATAATTTTGGAAGTATTTTAGAAGAAATTAATAAAATATTTTTCTTTGGGGGATTCCTGGAGCCTTATACAATGATCTCGGAGTTTACTCCTGGCTCCTGTGCTCATGAGTGCATTTTTTCTGTAATGTTCCCATAAAGGTTTTCTTTTTTTCTTTTTTTTGGCCTTTTTTTTGGGGTGGGGTGGGGGCAATACCGGTGATGTTCAGGGGTTATTCCTGGCTTCTGTGCTCAGAAATTGCTTCTGGGCTCAGGGACCATATGGAAAGCTGGGAGATCGAACCCAGGTCTATCTTGGGTTAGCCGCATGCAAGGCAAATGCCCTACCACTGCACCATTGCTCTGGTTCTCTCCCATAAAGGTTTTTCTAACAAAATCATACAACTTGATGATTATGAGTTTTTATAATTATAATTATTTAAGATTATGAGTAAAACAAAATAATTTCTACTTTTATCTATAATTGTCTTCTCTTTAAAAATCAACTAGTGGAGCCGGAGAGATAGCACATCGGCGTTTTCCTTGTAAGCAGTCAACTCCAGGATCCTAAGGTGGTTGGTTCAAATCCCGGCGTCCCCCAATGCCTGCCAGGAGCCGATTTCTGAGCAGACAGCAGGAGTAAACCCTGAGCACGGGCCGGGTGTGGCCCAAAAAACAATAAATAAATAAATAAAATAAAAATAAACTAGTTTAGGGCCCTATCTACAGCAGGCAGGGCACTTGTTTGCAGATGGCTGACTAGGGTTAGATCCTCAGCATCCCATATGGTTTCGGGCATTTTCCAGGATAAATTTCTGAGTACAAGAGCTAGGAGTAACCATTTGGGGGACAATATTCAGATTCCTGGAAGAAAAATGCCAGCAGCTTAGCTTTCACAAAGAGCAGCCTACAACGAAGGCTACTTTTGCAGAGGGGCTGGACAGAGGGCAGAGGCCAAGGCCTGGAATGGGTTTCCCCAAGCACAGGGCCCCTCCACAGCGTGAGTCCAGGCACAGCTGGCTAAGGATCACCAGGGGTAGCACTGGGAAAACCACCCTCCAAAAGTATTTCTGCAGATTATTCTAAACTATCGTTTCTAAATATTAGAACCATAGTTTAAAAAGTAAGGAAACATACATAGATTTCCATCTTTAAAAGGGCATGGTCCTAAGTATATTCGTTTATTTTTGAATAAATTATCACAAAAGATAGTCTTAATAAATAGAGGCTTATTTTTTATGATCTTAAAAAGCCTGCTTCCACTTAATATAAGGATTTATGTATTTAGGGGGCTGTAGTTGATAGCACCGGCAGGAAGGGATGTTTGCCTTTGCGCAGTTGACCCCAGGTTGGATCCCTGGCATCCCATAGTGGTATTCCCGAGCCAGGGATGTTAATTTCTGAGCACAGAACCAGGAATAAGCCCTGAGTGCTGCTGTTTGTGGCCCCAAAACAAACAAAAGAAAAAAGATAAAAAAGATAGACAAAAATTTCTGTATTTATCATTAACTATATAGTAGATACCTGTAAGTTTGTGACATTTGGATACATCAAGAACAATTCAAGTAACAGAAATAACAGTCTATGGAGACTCAAGAAACTCAATTCCCAGGGCCCGGTACAGTGGCAGCTAGCAGTAAGGCGCCTTGCCTTGCAAGTGTTAGCATAGGACGGACCGAAGGTTTCGATCCCACAACAGTTATCATGAGAGAACAAGTGTCCTTGTACAAAACTTACTTTATAAAACCAAGAGTGGTTTTTTGTTTGGTTGGTTTGGTTTATTCTGGATTTCAGTTTCATGGGATCACGCCCCAGCAGTGTTCGATTATGTGGTCACAGGGCTCAAACCGGGGTTGGCCATGTACAAAATAGACCCTGATGAAAATAAGTAATGAGATCCTTCAGCTGTCTAATGTTAAATCAGTCTTCTCAATGTCATCTTACATGGAGATAAATATGTTCCTGTATTATACTTAGTGGAGTCATCTGAAGTTAAAAGACACTCAACTTGAATAACTGAGTACGGCAAATCAGTCCTCAAAACATACCACCTCAGTCATTACCTGTGATTCTAGAATCCATACAAAAACCGCTACTACTCTTCATTATAACCTAAAGTCTTAATTCAAGAAGACGGAGCACACCAGGATCTCTGGCAGGAAATGCTCACCAATATCTGGGTTGAAGATTTCTTCCACCACCAGCTGGAAAAACTCTTTGGAGCCCCTCCTCATCAACTCCTTGTTCCGCCTTCAAATTCCACATACAGCTGCTTCTTCATAGTCCGCAGGGTTCTCCATGGCAATCATCTCCAGCTAGTGAAGAGAGAAATTTGTGATTGGCAGCTCATGGTACAGTTGTAATTGAAAAATGCAAACAAAAACACATTAAGGAGGAAGGCTAAAAGATTGGTGTTGAGCAAAGAGCCAGACTTGCATCATATGGGAAACCAGGGCAGAAAAAGGGCCTACACTTACTAAAAAAAAAAAAAATATATATATATATATATATATATATATATATATATATATATATATATAGTGTGTGTGTGTGTGTGTGTGTGTGTATAGATATAGCTATGTTATTATTTATATGTAGCAGAAAACTGGAATTAAAATTTATAATGTTTCAGTCACACACACCTAAGTTCTACAATGACAAGGGGGAAAAAAAAATCAAGATAGCCAAATGCCTGAGTGACTACCAAATAAGTAATTTTTGTTTGTTTTTGGGTCACACCCGGCGGCACTCGGGTTACTCCAGGCTCTGCCTTCAGAAATCTCTCCTGGCAGGCTCGGAAAGACTATGTGGGATGCCGGGATTTGAACTACTGTCTGTCCCGGGTGGGCTGTATCTCTCCGGCCCCTCAAATAAGATTTTTTTTGGTAGTTTTTGAGTCTCACCCAGCAGTGCTCAGGGGTTTTTCCTGTCTCCATGCCGCAGAAATTGCTCCTGGCAGGCACCGGGGGGGGGGGGGGTGGGGGGGGGCCACACATGGGACTCCGGGATTCGAACCAATGACCTTCTGCATGAAAGGTAAATGCCTTACCTCCATGCTCTCCTCTCCGGCCCCCTCAAATAAGAAATGTTTTTAGCAAATCAATGAAGTCCAGAAGTCTGGCATTGAAAACTGCTTGAGAATAATTCTGCCTTTGGTTTTACTTTGTTTTGGGCCACACCCAGTGGTGCTTAAGAGTTACTCTGGAATGTGCACTCATAAATTACTCCTGCTTGGGGCCGAGAGATAGCATGGAGGTAAGGCACTTGCCTTGCATGCAGAAGGTCAGTGGTTCAAATCCCAGCATCCCCATATGGTCCCTTGAGCCTGTCCCTGGGGTGATTTCTGAGCTTAGAACCAGGAGGAACCCCTGAGCGCTGCCAGTGTGACCCAAAAACAAAACAAAACAAAAAAAAAAAGAAAAAAGAAAGAAATAAATTACTCCTGTTGACCTTGGGGGATCCTCTAGGATGCCAGGGATCAAACCACATGCAAGACAAATGCCCACCCCACTATGCTATCGTTCCAGCCCCAAATTCTGCTTACTTTTTTTTTTTTGGGGGGGGGGCACACCTGGTGATGCCTCAGGGGTTACTCCTGGGCTATGAGCTCAGAAATAGTTCCTGGCTCAGGTGACCATATGGGACACGGGGGATCGAATCAAGGTCCGTCCTAGGTTAGTGCATGCAAGGCAAACACCCCTACTGCTTGCGCCACTATTCCGGCCCATCTGCTTACTTTTAACCCCAAAATCACTTCAAACACTTTTGATAACAGTGTACCATCTATGATCATCTAGTAAAGTGCATAACTTTTATGATTTAAAACCTCTACAGGAGGGGCCTGAGTAGATAGCATGAGGCAAGGCATTTGCCTTTCATGCAGAAGGTCATTGGTTCAAATTCCGCATCTCATATGGTCCCGCTGAGCATGGAGCTAGGAGTGACCCCTGAGCGCTGTCGGTTGTGACCCAAAAACAAAACAAACAAAACAAACAAAAACCCTCTACAGATCAGGGCTGGAGCAATTGTCAGTGGGAGAGGGCATTTGCCTTGCATGCAGGCCAACCTGGGTTCAATCCCTGGCATAACATATGGTTAAGCACCACAAAGGATAATTCCTTACCCTGGAGCCAGGAGTAACCTCCTGAGCATCACCAGCTTTGGCCCCAAAACAAAACAAGATAAACAATAGGTGATACATTTGCTCAGATCCCTCTTAAAAGTTTATCACTTCTCCAAATATAAATCTTTAAAAAAAAAAAAAAAAAACACTATTTTACAGCTTTAAATAATTAATGCACCGTCGGAACAATAGCACCAATAGCTCTAAAACAAAATACAATCCCCCAAATCCAAAACAGGTAATTTTTTCTTGAAATAAGTTACATGATTCCATACTTGTTCATACTGGTCCTTTAAATTTGCACCAACGCAGGGCATCCATCATCAAGCGCCTAGTGCTGAAGGTGTTGGATGGACTGCAGTGCAGTCATCACTGGCCAACTTCTCAGTCACTCACTTAGGTCTCTGCTTTCCTCAACGACAGAGATAGGGTCTGATACTCTTCCGTCACCAAGTTCTCAAGATTTAGGGCCAGAATGACAGGCCAAGGCACAGGGTGCAGTCTGAGGGAGAGGTCTGGGCACCACAGGTCCCCAAACACTCTGGGAGCAGTCACATTATAGAGCAGACTCAGAACCAGCCTGTGGGCTGTTGTGTAGTCAACCAGGTGTGTGGGCCCAAAGCCTATGTAGAGAACGAGTTCAAGCAGACAATGTCTGATCAGTCAGAATAAAACCGTTGGAATCTGCAGCACAGAAGGAAACTGGAAAAGCTGGAAGGAGGTCTCAAAGCCAGACTACAACACTGAGGACTGAGTGACCATCTCAGCCTGTGGTGTGCAACATTAGACTGAGCTCCACTGTGCTGGAGATCACGCTTCTTCTACATGTCTTGTTTCTGTTTTTTTATGGGTCACACCTGACAGCACTCAGGGGTTGTTTACTCCTTTCCTGGAAATTGCCCCTGGCAGGCATGGGGGACCATGTGGGATGCCGGTCCTGAGTCGACTGCTTGCAAGGCAAACACCCTACTGCTGTGCTATCTCTTTGGCCCCATATGTCTTGAAGTCACAAAATCAACTCTACCTGACCCCAGCACGATGCATCCCAGACTAAAGAAAACAAGATTCCATTCTCTGTACTGGGCCGGAGAGATGGTAGACCAGAGGGCACTGCCTTGCACATGGCTGAGCCAGATTTGGTTCCCAGTACCCTGAGGGTCCCCTGAGCCTACTAGGAATGATTCCTGAGTACAGAGCCATGAGTCAGCCCTGAGCACTGCCACATGTGGTCCTCCGAACAAAAACCTGTGACTGATTCCCTAGAGAGATCTGTGTGGAGGAGCAGGCTGTGCATGGAGACAGGACCCAGGCCAGCCTGCACTTCCAGTGGAAAAGGACAAGTCTGGCCCCATAAACATATGAACACGAGTGTGATGTGTTGTATGTGTACAGTAGTACATGCAGAGCACTTAAGGGGATCCCCTGCTCAAGTCTTCAGGGTATCCAGCTCCTCTGACTGGCTCTTTACAGCCTGCAGAAAACTTCAACTCAATCATCACAAGAAAGTAACCAACTGAGAGCCAGAGAAAGAGCACAGTGGTAGGGTGCTTGTTTGCCTTGCATGTGGCCGACCCAGGAGGAACCCAGTTCGATCCCTGGCATCCCATATAGTCCACCAGCCTGCCAGGGGCGATTTCTGAGTGCAGAGAACAGGCGTGATCCCTGAGCGTTGCTGGATGTGACCCAAAAACCAATATATCAATAAATAAATTAAAAAAAAAATAACCCGCTGAGGGGCTAGAGGATAGCACAGTGGAGAGGGCAACCCATGGCCGACCTGGGTTCAATTCCTGGCATCCCTTAGGGCTTCCCTGAGCCCACCAGAAGTGATTCCTAAGTGAGTGTTACGAGGAACCTCGGAGCATCATCAGGTGTGACTCCCCCAAAAAACCCAGGGTGCACTTATATGCTGGGCACAAATTCAAGAACCTTCCATCTATCAATGAACATCTCCTAAGACTCTTCTGCAATTAGTAATGTGGGAATAACCTGAATTTAATCATGGAAACCCCAACGCATGAGCCACTGGAGTAACAGTTACTGCAGCAACTGGCTGCAACAAAACCGTATTTGGTGTTAGACTGTGTCCAGACCATTCCCTAATGCTCTTTCCTAAACCATGTGTTTACTGTCTACTTAGGCTTCTGTGTACTTTCCAGAGTTTTTATGGAAGAGTGCAGACTGCTCAGCATATCTTCCTATGCAAATATGAAAAATAGAATGATTTGAGAAAAGTAGGTGGCAACTCATTTCTGGAGATCAAATTTCCCTAAATTTCAGTCATTCTCAGATAAACGCCAGGAATTCTGTCAAATACTGTAACTCCTGTATATGTGATGAACCTGTCTTTTTTAAAAAGCATAACACAAGTTAGGAATAACTTGACAAAGGCTATATTTATATTGCATTTATTTTTCTTTTAAAATAAAGCCCAAGTCCAGTGTTAAAGTAGAAAGTTATTTAAGAATCAAATTATAAAATGCCACTTTATGCAATATATACCATTTAAAGAGGTATTTTTAATTAAAAGCTGTCTAGACTATAGCTGTAGAAGTATATTAATGAACATTCTGAAGTTTACATTCACATAGATTTAAATTTTTACAAATATTCTGAAAGTAGAGTTCTATACTAATTTAATAAAGGTCTATCAAAATATGACTAAAGACAAACCAAAAAAAAAAAAAAAGACTGGATGTTCTTACATCTGCTTCTTCTCATCTGACTTCCTCTTCTCACTAACACTCTTGATTTCATATCTGTTGGATAAAATGATTTTCAATTTCTGAACTTTTAAGTGGCCAAAATGAAGAAAGACTAGGAGTCCATTTTTATAAATGGATTTGAACTCCAAGTGTTTCCAGAACTCCTACAGAGGACATCGCAATGTGAAAATACCACACCTGCCAGACTTGAGAGAAACCCGAAGAAAAACGCCACCCTTCAAGATCTTCCAGTGTTCTTGACTATTAATCATGTCAAATCCATCCTTATCTAAGGTTGAAAAAATTCTTACAAAAATTATTATAGTATTTAGATCAGACCCCCCCCCCACTCAATGATTCCATTTCAGTTAATTTTCTCTCCTCCCCTTTTCAAAAATAATTTTTTAAAGAAGGTTAAAAGGTTTATTGGGAGAGGAGAAAGTAAAAGAACTCCCCTTGTGGGAAGCAATTAGCATATCAGTTAATATGCTTTTCTATTGTACAAGAAGCAAGATTTTCAGATAACTCAATTATATTCAACTTTCCCTCTAGAATAGCAACAAGTTTCTACAATCTTCAAACTGGGATGGACAATAGGTAAAGCACAGAATGATATGGGTCTGAGACCCCAAACTGTAGTGTGATGTCCAGTTACATATCCAAAGGACGCAGCACCGTAACCAAGGAATTCAACAGGTTTTGTTCTTTGATATAATTATATGGTGCTGATAACGTATAAAGGTCTGCTTCATTCTATTGTTCTGCTTTGAAGAAAATGAGGCATAAGATTTTAAGTGACAAGAAAGAAGTCACTGAGTGAAGCAGCCTCGACTGAGGAGCACTGAGTCGCCATTCTCCCAGCAATGAAGGTTGATGGACGCAAGATCCAGATGGAAGTTTGTGCTTTGACAAGAGGTAGGGCTTAATAAGGCTCTAGAAACGACCAAGGGGGAGGAGGTAAGTAGGTGAAGGTTCCATCCCACCCTCGCCTGTTCCTGCTCTGGGGACTTGTCAGTCCCACAATGCCATCTTGTCTTTGGGTCAAAATTCTTAACCCTTAATTCAAACTCTACAAGTCTTGCCTTATCCGAAAGATGACTCTTGCCACTGTTAATTTCTAGGCTTTGTCCAGCTGTTCTTACTGCTAAACCAATTTTTTCAGAAAATGCCTTTTACAGACATGTACTAGAACAACTGCACTCCTTCCAAACAGCAGTCCTGCAGTTTCCTTTTTCAATTCTTTTGGAGCATCGAAGAGAGATTCCCAGATTCTGCATTAGCATTCCTAATCTGAATCTCATGGTCACAATTCAGACATGAAGAACTTGCAGAGGGCAACCATCAGGCCTTACCCTCCTAACTCACAATGAATGACCTGATGCAATTCAGACCCTTTCCATGGGAATGCTTTCAGGAAAACCACCAGGCATTTACTCAAAGAACAGAAACACTTGTTTTAAAATATTATTGAGTATATATTTATAAAATACAAACCCTGGGGCTGGTGCAATAGTAAGACTGACCCAGATTCCACTCCCCTTATCCCATGTGGTCCCCAGCACTGCCAAGAGTAATTCCTGAGTGCAGAACCAGGAATAACCCAATAGCAATTGGACATGGCCCAAAAACCAAAACAACAATAATAATAAAACAAAAACTCTCAAATTAAGACTTTTATTCAAATGCAAGCTGGGCTCTAGGTTGTTATAATACCCAAAATAGGGAAAAAAAATGCAGTACTATAAGGCCATAAAAGGTGTGTATTCTGGAAAATTCTATTCGTTGTAAAAACAATTTTAACCTAAAATTCACTCGTTTTGTTTACACTGTATCCTTGGTAATTAAAACAATTTTTATTTCTTAGAAATTACAAAATAATAATATATAGCAGTCTTATACATTTGATAAAATACTGTAAAAACTAATGTTCTGGTCAAAAACTGTTCTAAAATTCTACATGATGGAAGCTATTTGTTAGCCTAGTTCAAGTTACATAGTGCATCAAAGCAAAGAACGTTTTTTTCTTAAAAGGAGTTATCTGTCTCTGTCCTTCCAATTATCTGAAAATGACCCAAGGAAAACTGTCTTCATCACCATTCCTTTTCCACCTTCAGTAATAACAATGACATAAATGAAAGCAAGGCCCCCTGCAACTCAATGTAAGATTCTCTGAAATTTTACCCCTAGTGAACCACACACACATTCACGTTTCTCCTCTTCCTGACCCTACCAGAGTCTTCAAAAAGAATGGTAAATGAATAAACCAAATAGAAGCAGCCAGTCATTAAGAGGAGGCCAGGAAGTTAATTTCAAGTGTCCGACTGTGACCTAAAAGGAAGGACGTTTCGAAGAATCAAATGTCCAAATTCCATCAGCCCTGGAGAAATTGACCGAAGAAGATAGTCAAGTACTGCTTCTTAGATCTTTCCTAATTTTTTTCTGGGAGCTGGGCAGTACCCAGCAGTGCTCAGGGACCTCCCCACAACAGGTGGGTTTCAGCAGACCAGATGCAGTGTCAGGATTGAAGTGGGGTTGACCCCACTTCAATGTGACCTCGCCAGCCCGTGTTCTTTTATAAATAGGTAGATAAAACATCCAAGACCCAATATGATACATTTTCTTTCTTTTCCCTGAGCCATCCCAGTTGATCCTCAGAGGTTACTCTTGGCCCTGTTTTCAGGAATCACTCCTGATTTGAGCTTGGGAGGACCATATGGGATACCGGGTATTGAAACCGGGCCTGCCAAATGCAAGGCAAGCATTTTATCCACTGCACTATTATTGCTCTGACCCGAACACTTACTATTTTAGTAAGAAATTTTGAGTAAAATCTGCTTAATGTGAATATCTAGAATCCCTACAAAGCTTCTCTCTGTGGCCACAATTGTTTTTCTCTGCTATTTCTCAAACTCTCACAGGTAAACTTCTGAGCAGATATATCACTTGTTTTATATTTTGAACCACTTCTGGTGGTACTCAGAGCTCAATCCGGGCAGTGCTCAAAAACAACCTGTGCAGAGCCAGGCAAGTGTTTTTCCCATATGTGGGGCTATTTCTCTGACCCCACACTCATGGTTTTTCAAACAAACTGCTTTTGTGGACTGGTAATGTTCTTATAGTATCAATAGGTCAAATAACAATTAACTTTACAAATCAGAACTGACTGAAGGCAAGTTAGAACAATTAAAACTTCAGAGTGAACATATTAAAAACCCAAAGACTGGAGAGATAGCACAGTGGCGTTTGCCTTGCAAGCAGCTGATCCAGGACCAAAAGTGGTTGGTTCGAACCCCGGTGTCCCATATGGTCCCCCGTGCCTGCCAGGAGCTATTTCTGAGCAGACAGCCAGGAGTAACCCCTGAGCACCTCCGGGTGTGGCCCCAAAACAAAACAAACAAAAAAAAACCAAAAAAAAAAAACCAAAGACCTTAGGGGCCGTAGCGATAGAACAGCAATAGGACATTTGCCTTGCACATAGCCGATCCAGGACAATGGTTTAAATCCCGGCATCCCATATGGTATCCCGTGCCTGCTGGAGCAATTTCTGAGCGAAGAGCCAAGAGTACACAACCCCTGAGCATTGCTGGGTGTGACCCCAAAAACAAAACAAAACAAAACAAAAATCCCCAAAGACCTTAAAATCTTCTGGGGTTGGAGAAATTGCACAGCATATTGCATGTAGCCAACCCAGGTTCTATCAGGATCCCATAATGGTTCCCTGAGCCCTTCAAAAGAGATGACAGAGTGCAGAGTCTAAGAACTACCAAATGTGGCAGAAATTTCCCCAAGGAACACCCTCCAGTTCTCAAAAGTTCAGTTGAGGGGTTGTTGAGAGCACCAGAGAAGGAAATGGGACTTTGGGGAGAAAGAGGCCAGGTTAATTCCTGAGCAGATACAGCTAACAGGGAGAGAACTCTTTTCTTCAACTCTGAACTGGATCATAGAGAGCTTTGTAAAGGCCAGGAAATGCTTTTGCAAAAGACCAAGTAACCCAAGTGTGCACTTCTGGCATTGGCAAACATACTCTGAACAAGGAAAATTCATAGACAGACCTCAATGTTTTCATAAATCAACATGCATGTCCTTATAACCCAATTATTCCAATAAACTCTGTCAAGTGACTCTGACAAGTTAACTCTGTCAAGTTTTCCAATGAAACTGTTCTGGCTCCTGACAATAATTATTGAGTATATTAATTATTCATATCGTTTAAACCTACATGACTAAAATGAAAAGGGCACCAGAAACCAAGCAATGAGAACTTATTTCTTTGAGCAGTTCACATCCCTTGTCTGCCTAAACTGCTAACTGTACTTTCCTTGACTACAATAAGCAAGTGATGTTTTTGAAAATCAGAACAAAACAAAACAAAAAAAAACACAACTTTCAGACTATGTTTAAAACAATCTGTTGTAGGGGCTGGAGAGATAGCATGGAGGTAGGGCATGCAGAAGGACAGTGGTACGAATCCTGGCATCCCATATGGTCCCCCGAGCCTGCCAGGAGTAATTTCTGAGCATAGAGCCAGGAGTAACCCCTGAGTGCTGCCGGGTGTGACCCAATCCTCCCAACCCCCAAATCTGTTGTAGATATCCAACAACTGGATCAATTTATAAACACTGATGTAGACAACTCTACTTTAAAATCTTTTTGAAATATTTTTGTCTATATCATGAGTTCCTATCCTTTATTCTATGGAATAACTTTCTTTTAGCTAGCATTAAATCTTATCTAAAGTAAAGAAACTAGTAATCATAGTTAAGTGAGAACAGCCAAACCCTTCAGAAAGGAAGGTGCCTTGAGACAAATGTACACAAATGCTGTGAAAAAGTGGATGGTAATGTCTGTCCTCCAGGCCCATGTCCTTAAACACAAACATTGAAATCTTCTTTGCTGTGGTGAATAACTAAACAAAAAGCAACTTCTGTAGAGAACCCAGCAGTGAAGAGCAGGCTGCAGCTTCCAGCCTTTTCAGTGCTGAGGTCCTGACTGGGTAATCCAGGTCCAGTCAGACAAGAGATACCCAAAACAGGAGCCATTTCCCTCCCACGCCCAGTAACCCCCAGACAGCTCTGACTAACATCTCAAAGGTGTATCCATGGTCTCAAGTAAATTTCCTGAATTATCACAGCTTCTCATCACGTGTGTGTGTGTGTGTGTGTGTGTTTTCCATGAACTTCTTGAACGATCATTCCATCTTCCCATCATTCAAGCACCTAGCACAGTGGCAATTTGTGTGTCCATGACTGTCCCATCTTCCCATCACTCAGGCATCTAGAACAGTAGCAGATAGGCCAAACTTACCCGAACAAGAGCATCATCTATAATATGGTCACGTCTGACTTTGAGTCTCAAGTACGGATTCAGCTGCTGCCCTTGAACTAAGCTGTAGAGAACAGTGATTCTTCGTTCACTGTACATGCGAATTCTATTGTCATAATATAATCCCAAATTCTTGGTGACAGCATTCAGTATAAAGGGACAGGTCATAAAAGAGAACTTGTTCTCGGTTTCTACTTTGAAAAAGGTATAATCTTTATCCATTTCCAGAACATCATTCAGTGGCTCATTAATAAACTCTTCAAAAGAGATAAGTGGCTTCCGGCAATCCAGAGTCTTAACCCCGAGCTCGGTTTCTAGAGGATCCACCCGCGGGCCTTTCTTATTCCTTCTTTCCTCCCCCAGCAGCTCCTGAAGTGTCAACTCGCTGGACTCGGGGATGGGCTCTTCGTCATCCTCCTCGTTGTGACCGGTGTCCACATCCCCTCCAACCACATTTGCATAGTAAACCATTTTCAAGCACTTGGAAGCAGCAACTATAGCATCGTCATCATTCACGAGGTTCCGACTGTTGAATTCATTGCTTATGACTTTGTAAGTGATAAGCTGCTGAAACGTCTCCATCATCCGCCGAATCTGGTCCGAACTGTACTTGGACCACAGTCGGATCAGCTTCCCTTGAGCAGCCAGCGGGAGCTTGCTCATGGCTTTGCAAAATAACGGCAGCGCCATTTCTAGATATTCAGGACTGTGGAGATTTCTGTTCTCCATGACAATAATGAACAAATTCAGGTAATTGGGATCTCTGGAGTACACATTGTGATATGTTAAGTCACACTCCACATTCGGCGACAAATACACGAGTGCATTGAGAAAGGCAGTTTCTATTTTCTCGTTTGACAGCAATCGGACATAGACCCGTCGGATGGCGTCGATGTCCACAGACACGTCGTCAGGGCTGAGTTTCTGGACGCTGTTCTCCTCCTGCAGGCTCTCACTCACTCTCGAGGAAGAGGCTTCTGAATCTTCCTCCATAGCTGCAGCAGCTGAACATGCAGCCTTTTCCTTTTCGTCTTCATCTTTGTCTTCGTCCTTGCCTTGAAGAGACTTCAGTTCTTCCTTGGTGTGTTGTTTGACTTTCCGAAAGCTTTGTACCAATGCTTCAGCACTTGAGAAGACTCTTCCAATAACGCGGATTAAAGGGGAGTAATCCTCTCTCTCTCTACATAATTCCAGAATTTCATAGACCTTCTCTTCTGTTAAGTAAGTCACATCTAAGGAATCAGAGAGGAAAAGAGAAAAGAGATTTAGGTGTAAGCTCTAGAAAAACTAAAATAGCCAACCATTTGTACCCCCCAATTCCACTTATGATTTACAGTTCCTTTTAAAATAGCATCTAATTCAAAGAAAACCAAATTTTGAGACACCTTTTACATCATTGCTCAAGTATTCTGAGATTCTCATTGCTTCTCTACTCTACCTTTACCACTTGGATTTCTTAACATGCAATTTTCAGGAAGGCTCTTTCAGTATCCTCTTTCGGAAACAGTCCCTCCCCCTCCTTTTGACTGCTCTAGAAAACAGTGAGTTCCTTTGCATGAACATTCTATGTGTGACTGGAAAAAATAATTCCCACATCTCATCTGATTTAATCTGCCAGATACTGCCACCTACAGCTCAAAACGTATCAGCCAAAACCTTTCAGAATGATGGCAGATATTTGGGCAATGAAAACCGGCTGACATGACATGCACTAGGCACAATACTGGGTAGAGCTGGCCTGCACCTAACCTGCTGAGAGCAGTGCTGCTTAACTGAAGCCAAAGCTTTTTCTCTCCTGCTCCAGGACGTACCAGAAGCTGGGAGGGTCACCAGCTGCCCCCTCTGAAAGGCTGTGTGAAGCACAGCTCGGCCAAATGAGAAGACTCCACAAGTGCTCCTTTATGTTTGGTGAGCAGTGCTCCGCTGGTATAGCCACTTTCCATAGGCAGCAGTGTGAACACGAGGGAGTTTGACCCTATTTCTTATCATGACCCCTTCTACCTAACAGTGCCCTGGAAGGCAAGAATGTCAGAGCAATGAGAGGATGAAATAAGGAAGCATTTGGCAGTCTTCAAAGTGAAATGTGAACAGGGGTCATCTCTAGCCAGAGCAGAGAAACAAGCCCAGAATCCTCTGCAGGACTGCTGCCTTCTCCTGCCCACAAAAGCAGAGGAGCTGTGGCTGCTTTTCACCAACTAATCTCACGTTCCCACAAATACTTCTGGGAGGAGGCATCAAGTTGGGGTGCCTTAAGAGAAACACAGAAAGTTCAGGGCTCCTTTCATACACCCTTTCAAGAAAACACTGATACAAGCATCAAGACTTAACATACACAGGGGAGACTGGAATGACAGCACAGTGGTAGGGCATTTGTCTTGCACGTAGCCAACCTGGGATGGACCTAGGTTCGATCCCTGACATCCCATATGGTCCCCTGGGCCTGCCAGGAGTGATTTCTTAGTGCAGAGCCAGGAGTAACTTGAGCATTGCTGGATGCGCGCGCGCTCACACACGCACGCACACACACACACACACACACACACACACACACACACACACACAAAGACTTAACACCATTTCCTATAACTTGAGCATTGCTGGATGCGCGCGCGCGCACACACACACACACACACACACACACACACACACACACACACACACACACACACAAAGACTTAACACCATTTCCTAAAACCTCAACAGTGCCACTAGAACAGATATTAAATGTGATGCTTAACTACGGGCCAAGATTTCCTCAAGTTGGACATATTCAAACAAAGTGCTATGACTAAAAGTAGAAAATGAGTCTAACGTTCAGTGCCTGGGCCATCCAACAAAATGTCACCTTACCCATGACAGATAGACTGGAATGATTTTTTTCCTTTATGACTTGCATAACAACAGAAACATCTCATTTCACTCTACAAATCAACTACTTCAGGGGGCTTCAAACTTTTAAACATTGTCCGTCCCTTAGACTATATGAATAAATCTTATCTTGAAGTTAAAAAAATCCAGCATATAAAATGAAGAACAAGTAAAGTTAAATTAACGACCTTACCAGCTTACCAATGGGAACTATGGGTCTGTTTTTGGTGGTAAAGTTTAAGGACCTTGCCAGAGACTGAGGAGTCACTGAGAGAAAGAGAAAGGAGAGGATCTGGGAGTGCAGCACAACCCACACATGTGCACTGGGCATCCGGGACAAGCTGTCTGCTAGGCAGGACAGGCAGCAATGGCAAATACACCCACTGGGCTGGATAAATGTCCTCGGCGGACCTCATGTGGCCTGCGAGACATAGTCTGGGGACCCCTGAACTACGTTGCCTACTCTCTTATCAAGAAAAGAATGAATGCAGAGTCCACGGGTATGTGTATGTATGTATCCCTCCTGACTACCACACATGGCTAACATTACCACAGCAGAGATGTTAACTGATAAGACTATGATATCATGACCCATCTCACTGTCAACTGTCCGTTGGTCATTTTAGTCACCTAAAAGCTGTACATGGGGTGTTTTTATGTCATCTCAGTCTTCTACTGTGACAGTTTCTATGGCCAATAAAAGTAACAGAGCCACTCTGGATGCGACTGCATTCTGGAGTTATTTCTTCGTCTGTGCAGAAACCTTAGCTGGCTGACTCTGTGTCTTTACCCCTTCCAACTGCTACGCTGCTCTAAGAGAACCAAGTCCCAGTACTTCAATTCCACTGCACTGGGTCACCTCTTCTTCCTGGACATGCTGCTCTAAAGGAACAGAGCAGTAGTACCCCAATTCCCACCGCACTGGGGGAAGAATAGAGCTCACCCATTTATGATCATGACCTAAGCCAAGGTGTACAGGTATATTTTTGAAAGTTAGTTTCCCACCTATTTATGGTGATACTGGTCAAATAGAATACTAACAAATCAATCTATGATCACATAGTAAGTAAGAGGATAATTGTTGTCATATAAGTAGCCCAATTGGCTTTGTGAGAAATGGACCCTTATATATGTCTGTACATGTTAAATGTCTCAAAAAGACACCAGGGACACAGCCAAGCAGTAGAGCACATGCTCCCGTGAGGCTTGGGTCCAATATGTGACAATTCCCTACATATGAAAAATTTTAATACAGGAACTGAAGCCATAGCACAGTAGGGAGGGCACTTGCCTGGCATGCAGCAAACCAGGCTTGGTCCCTAGCATCCCATAGGGCCTCCAAGTACTGCTGGGTGTGACCCAAAAACCAAACCAAAAAATTCTTAATAGGGGCCGGAGCTGTGGCGCAAGCGGTTGGGTGTTTACCTTAGCCTTACACAAACCTAGAACTGACCACAGTTCAATCCCCCGGCATCTCATATGGTTCCCCCCAAGCCAGGAGCAATTTCTGAGCACATAGCCAGGAGTGACCCCCGAGCATTACCAGGTGTGGCCCAAAAAGAAAAAAAAAAAACAATCCAGAATATTTTTTTCCTTCTTTTTGGGAGCATTCCAATAATGCTCAGGAGACCATATGGGGTGCTGTGGTCACTCTAGTTCTTATCTCTGCTTTAACATAAATGTTTCATAGCAAGACAAAATACAAGAGATCACAGCAATAGCCTCCAAAAACTGAATCACAAAAACCAATAAATATGAACATACCAAATTGGTACTGTGGCCCTGCTTCCAAACTGCTAAAGTCCATAGTTTCTTCTATTAAAGAGTCAACTTTTTAGAAAAACAAACAAACAAAAAAAATCGGGGATGGATATAGCATGGAGGTAAGGCATTTGCCTTGCAATCAGAAGGTCAGTGGTTCGAATCCCGGCATCCCATATGGTCCCCTGAGCCTGCCAGGAGCGATTTCTGAGCATAAAGCCAGGAGTAACCCCTGAGTGCTGCCGGGTGTGACCCAAAAACCAAAAACCAAAAAACAACCAACCTTCTGGGGCTGGAGTGAAAGCACAGTGGTAGGGTGATTGCCTTGCAAACAGCCAACACAGGACAGACCCTGGTTCAAATCCTGGCATTCCGTATGGTTCCCTGAGCCCGCCAGGAGTGATTCTGGGCACAGAGCCAACGAGTAGCTGGATGTGATGCCTCCCCCAAATAAAATAAAATGAAAAGGGGGAAAATTTTTAAATAAAAAAACTTCTATAAAGTATCTCATCCTGAAAAGCAAAACCAGGGACTGACTTCTTTTTTTTTCCCCTTGATTTTTGGGTCACACCCGGCAGCGTTCAGGAGTCAGAAGTCGCTCCTGGCCAGCTCATGGGACCCTATAAACCTTTTTGAGCCCCAGTGCCCAAACTGCCGCACAATGCCTGGTCTTCCCAATGGCCAGTCGGCCCTGTTGCCAGGTGAGCTGCAAAGTAGACACCGGCACACTCACCTCCCTCCGCATATCTTAATTGTGAAACCCTTCCCGAATGCCAGCTGCAAGGCCGTCACGTGCCACCGGTGGCACTTGTGCCATAGGTTCGCCATCGAGGCATAGGATACTACCTTCTGTTCGAATCAGCTGCATGCAAGACAAACGTCTTACTACTGTGTTATCTCTCCAGCTCATGACTTCTCAACTTTTTAGTTGAGAAGTTGATCTTCTTTTGGGCAGAAGGAAGACCTGAGGACACTTCCAGCAATATGCAACCAGGCCAGGCTAGTTGTTCCATGTTCGAACCCAAAGATCTCCAGGAGTCACTTGCAATGCCCGGAAGACTATGTATCTTGACCCCTGTACCACCTCCGACCCTAATACATTTGTCTAAAATAATTTAAAACCCTTTACCAAATGTCCTCTTACATAACTCAAACACACTAGTGACTGTCACTAGTTGTCCTGTCCCAGCAGCAAACACCAAGGTGGGACTAAGTGGTCTGCCTGGTAGTAAGGACACATCCCATCCCTGCCCTTCAAAACCCGATACCCACTAGACCTATGTAGAAAGAGAATACCTCAAAACTCTGTTTAAAATGTTAAACAGTGCTCTTTAAAAAAAAATAAAATAAAATTTAAGAAGTCTAATTAGAAATAAACAGCAATAAAATTCAAAAATTATATTAGAGGTGGTCTACTGAGAAAACAGCTATCTCTAGCATGTTTGTGCATCTGGTGATATGTGAAAATAATGTGTAGCCCTGAAAACACTATATTTAAAAATAAAATACAAAAATTTAGAGTGGGCTATTATAATGCCAATAGATGCTATAACTATAACCAACAAGCTAAAAATACTAAAACCAGGCAGTGGCCGGGCGAG
Source organism: Suncus etruscus (assembly GCF_024139225.1). Taxonomy (NCBI): domain Eukaryota; kingdom Metazoa; phylum Chordata; class Mammalia; order Eulipotyphla; family Soricidae; genus Suncus; species Suncus etruscus. Next base: position 328,734 of record NC_064858.1, on the reverse strand, counting down.
GGGGAGCAGGCGGGAGAGGGAAGGAAAGAGAAGGGAAGGGGAGGAGTAGTGATTCGCTGCACCTCGCCTCACCTTTAAAAAAATGAAAAGAAAAAGAAGGGCCCAGAGAGATAGCACAGCGGTGTTTGCCGATCCAGGACCAAAGGTGGTTGGTTAGAATCCTAGTGTCCCATATGGTCCTCCCGTGCCAGCCAGGAGCTATTTCTGAGCAGATAGCCAGGAGTAACCCCTAGCACTGCCGGGTGTGGCCCAACCCCCCCCAAAAAAATGGAAATGAATATGCAGAAAAGATGAGGCAAATGACATGAGCATTTTGGGGATAGAGTTAGGAACCCTACACTGCTAGATTTGGTTGGTTGGTTGGTAGGTTTTGGGTCACTCCAAGTAATGTCCAGGTGATCATATGGGGTGCTGGGCAAACATCCTACTTGTCTTGCTCCGGCCATGCTAGACTTTGGGGGTGTCTGTGGGGGAAGGCCACACCTGGTGATGCTCAGGGGTTATTCCTGGTATATGCTCAGAAATTGCTCCTGGCTCAGGGGCCATATGGGACTCTGGGAATCGAACCAAGGTCCACCCTGGGTCAGCCGTGTGCAAGGCAAATGCTCTACCACTGCGCCATCGCTCCGGCCCCTGCCTGACTTTTAAGGATAAACCGCACATCAAGATACCTGGGATGCTAACTGGACCATACAGTCAGCTCTTGTACAACCTATCAACCTTGGCTGGTGCCTTTGACCTTACCAGCCCAGTTATGCAGCCAACTGTTGCTCCATGGTATATGTTGCTGAAGATACATGTATGAAGCCTGTGTAACTTCCACAGAGAGAATGCCTGGTAACATAGCTATGTCTTTTGAAACAATAAAGTTACGGTGACCACAGCTTTGTTGTGAAACACCCTTTCACTAATTCGTTGGTTTAATATTACTGAAAATCTTAAAGGGTTAACTACATAAATATCAAATAAATAAAAAATTCCTCTTAAAAAACTTTTTGTCTGATAGAGCTGAAACCCACACCAATCATTCAGAAATCTGCTCGCGTTCACTGAAGAGGGAAGAATAGATGTCATGGTCGTAGCAGTTTCATAGTCCAGAATCATTCAGAAAACTAAGTAAGGCCTAAATGATTCCGATTCAGGTCTCTGTAGCTTGAATGTATCAATAACTGGGAGACAACTGAACACAACGAGATTTGCCCTTCCTCCGCCACCTTCCCAAAAAAAGCAAAAACAGAGTGGTCTTCCCTTAAAAAAATAGCAAAGTCCTGTTTCCCCTTTTTGCCTCTTTCACCACAGAGAAGCATTAATCCAACTATGCCATAATATAAGCAAACTTTGTGACTTTTTTCAATTATAATCTACTTCTAGAAAGCACTGAGCATTAAAAGGTAGTTAAGTCAATTAATGCAAATACTACTACTGTCCTTTATCACAATTAAAAAAATAATTTTACTATCAAGCAGTTTCTTTAAACTTTATTTATTTATTGGTTGGTTGGTTGGTTGGTTGGTTCTTGGGCCACACGCAGCGGCGCTCAGGGGTCACTCTTGGCTTCTGCACTCAGGAATCGCCCCAGGCAGGCTGGGGGCCCATATGGGATGTCAGGAATCGAACGGGTCCCTCTCTGGTCAGCCGCATGCAAGGCAAACACACCACTGCTGTACTGCCTCTCTGGCCCCTATCAGGCAGTTCTAATGCCACATCAGTAGACAGAGAAACCTCACACGTGATTTGTATCTCTGATGTGGACAGTCCAAAGCATCTTACCTTTAAAATCGGCTCTAGCTCCTTGTCCGTCCTTCTTGTTCATTTTTATCTCAGAGCAGTTGTTCGAGGCGCCTTTTGAGTTTTCAAGGTAAGCAGAGCTTGCTCCTTTCTTGGAGGGATGAGGGTCACAGAGTTTTGCATTAATCTTATAAAGCTCAAGGGCTTTAATAGCCGCTGCATTGTTATCCATACGAAGAAAACTTGGACAGGAAGCACAAAACTCATTCGTGCAGGCCTCATTTCCACACCCCTCAGTTAACTGGTGGTAGTAGCGTTCTATTAGATGCTTTGCAGCTGCTCGCTTCCTGTACCAAACAGTCAAACGGGAAGCAGTGATTAGTACAATGCACAACACGCAACGGACCATCATAGCAAGCAACAGCCAGGCAGGCACTGACACAATTATCTCTGGATTAATGAGATTAATGTAAATTAACTTGTGTCATTAAATCATGACACAATAAACTTTGGATTAATGAGGAAAGAGCAATTCACCACACAAAACTAGTGAAATATGTTCTACTACGTAAAACACAGATTAGCACTGTGCATCAAAAACATTAATAGCATGTGATTATCTTTTTTTATTTTTTATATTTTAAAGGGAAAAGGTTTCATGACATAAATACTTAGCAGGGGTCTCAAACTCCTCCATACAACATTTTGTGGCCCTGCCTTAGAGGAAATCTTTTTTTTGTTTTGTTTTAGTTGTTTGGGTCACACCCCCAATGTTCAAGGCTTACTACTGACTTGGCACTCAAAGATCACCCCGACTTTGCCTCCTGTGGCCCGCAGGTAAATTGAGTTTGAGACCCCTGACTTACAGGATAGCATAAAAATGAAAATCAATTTATAGTTCAGCTTTTTTTTTTTTTTTTTTTTTTTTTTTTTTTTGTTTTTTGGGGCCAAACCCATTTGATGCTCAGGGGTTATTCCTGGCTACGCGATCAGAAATTGCCCCTGGCTTGGGGGGACCATATGGGACGCCGGGGGGATCGAACCATGGTCCTTTCCTTGGCTAGTGCTTGCAAGGCAGATACCTTACCTCTAGCACCACCTCGCTGGCCCCATGGTTTAGAATTCTATTATTTTCTCATTTTAAAAATTAACAAGAGGGCCGGGCGGTGACGCTGGAGGTAAGGTGCCTGCCTTGCCTGCGCTAGCCTAGGACGGACTGCGGTTCGATCCCCCGGCGTCCCATATGGTCCCCCAAGAAGCCAGGAGCAACTTCTGAGGGCATAGCCAGGAGTAACCCCTGAGCGTCACAGGGTGTGGCCCAAAAACAAAAAAAAAAAAAAAAAAAAATTAACAAGAGAAATCAGTTAATTATCCATCTAAATTTCATTTGCATTATCATTCTGATTCAAGTCTGTAAATATTTGATTCAGAATCAAACTATCATAATTTCCCTCTGCCATAAAAAAAGGAGCTTATTCCCAGTCATTTATCATATGGGAAATTTAAAATGAGTTTATAAATTAAATATCTAAAATTTGTTATGTACATGTTTAATACTGCAAGAGAATGGCTAAAGCATACAATCTTAAACCCCAATGTCACTGAACCTCTTCATTATTGAAATTTAAGAATGCAGAATGGTCATTTGCCTCTCATGCAGAAGGTTGGTGGTTCTAATCCCAGCATTCCATATGGTCCCCTTAGCCTGCCAGGAGCGATTTCTGAGCATAGAATAAGGAGTAACCCCTGAGCGATGCTGGGTGTGACCCAAAAACAAACAAACAAACAAAAATGTGGCTCTCAAGAATGCAGAATGGTGTTCATTATTGCTGTTCTAGCAGTTACAAGGATATTAGAGATTATTTCATCAGGCAAGAACTGGACTATATATCTTAGGCTATGATTGAATGAACTTTCTGATATATTAGGTTTCTACTATCTACTGATATGAGATAGATATAATTTAAGTAGTCTACTGAATTGAAAGAGCCTAAATCCACATCAATTCATGCACATAAAATAAAAAATAAAAATTCTAAATATACAAGTTTATCTAATTCTCAAAATGTTTTTACATTTTTCTAATAGAACTAAATTGCAAATGGCATTAGTTTATATCTAATTAACAGGAGGCAAATGTGTAGCAAATAAAGGAATCACTCAGTTTAGTCTAGGCAATCCTAAATCTAAAAGGAAACATTTCTATAGCTATAACAAAGGAAAATTAAGCATAACCATTTCATTCCAGTGCTTCCATGTTTCAAATGTCTCATGCCAATTCATCACTCATTACATGCAGAGAGGAAAAATAACCCTTAAAACAAACATGAGCATGAGTGTAAGAGATTTCTTTATTATATGCCTATAAGAACCCTCATTAAGACACTGAATATTCTAGATATATTAAGACAAATGTGGCAGCAAAGAACCCTTCCAAATGAAAACAACTACTGATGCATCCATCCTCTTATCAATGCATATCTGCCAAGTGAATTGTGATTTTGAATAAATCATTATTTTCACCTTGAAAGAAAAAGAAACAGCATCTAGACCGTTTAAGTGCAGGTTGCTATTCTGCTGTCAAGAATGGGTGATTAATATTCTGCCTCCAAACAGCAGCAGCTTTCTCTAGGAGAATATAAATAGGCATTTCCTTTCTGGAGGAAATTTATGAACCTGTATCATTTTTAACAATGAGTCAGAAAATGAATCGGAAGTGTCAGAGATCCACTCACAGGAAATAACTAGACAATTCTGCAAAACTGTTGTTTCTAAGAAATCTGGGGCCGAGGCTGACGTCCAACAGCACAGAATTCAACAAATAAATTGAAAACAGTTCCTACATGGAACAGGTAGGGAACCATTTCATTTTCCAATAAAATTAGGCCAATTTATTTTCTAGTAAACATACCTAAACATTAATAAACACAAGGAGGAAAATTTAGCAATGGGATTTTATGGATCTTGATGGTTTTCTGTGGACCCTGACATTTTGAAGATGATAAGAAATCAAAAATCCACAACAGAAGCCACAGAATGGCTGAGAAGTAAAGCAAATAGGTAACCTGACATAACCACCGGGGTAAAAAATACTCTCCCAATAGCAGATTTTGCCCTTTAAAAATAGGAAAAGATCCCAAACACAAAACACCAAAACCTAAAGTCATGTCTACAGTGCAAATGACCGGCCCCAGAAACTGGTGGCACACCGGACGCTCCTAGGCCTCCAACCATCAACTGAGAAATCCTTGCGGGCACAATTTGTGTACCTTTCACATTCTCTTCAGGCATGAATTTCAGATTATTTAAAAGAGCCAAGCAAGGTGGCTGTGTTTGCTGAGTGCCCATAAACCCCTTTGCATAGGGCTAGGCACTTGGACAGAACAGAATCTACTTCATTCAATGCCAGACTCTGAAAATTCTTATTCCACAATGAGAAGGCCCAATCGAGTTCAGAACTATAGAGCTAAGTGCAGAGCCAGGCCTGGCAGAAGACCCGGGGTCAGCTAGCCCCAGACAAGCATCTCCACCGCACTGCTCTACTGGTGACGCATGCTAAGAACATGGCAGTACTGAAAAACAAAACAAGACAAATCAAAAACACACATCTCAAAATAATGGAATCTAAGCCTGAAACCTGGCATTGCCCAAGCAGTGGGGTAAGCTAGTCCTAGAGAGAAAGATGGTACTGAAAACCTAATCCAATGTGGTGGCTTCCTTGGGGCATGACGGATCACACTGAGCCCAAGTGCATGTGATGTTCCAAGAGAACATCCAAAAGAGCTCTGCACCTCAGAACTGCCCAACCATACATGCACAGCAGAAGCCAACCTCTGAGAGGGCAGGTAATTCAAAGGGCAAGAGAAAGGACCTCACTCACTGTCAGAGAGGGAAAAGGAAAAGTGAGAGCACGTGGGCAGCACAAAGACACTAAGTTCCTTTTTTTTGGTACAGTGAATACTTCAGCAGCTAAATGTGTGATAAGAAGGAGGACAGGGAGAGTAGGGATATGTGGACAGAAATTCGCAAAGCAGCCTGGCCAACATGGCCAAAAGACATATTCTAGAAAGATACAGTCATAGCCCCCTCCCAGGGCTAACCACTGGGGACAAGGAGAAGGCTGTCAGCAACACCAGATAGGATATGAAGACAGCTAAGAGGGAACTTAACAGGCCACTGGAAAATAAGCGATGAATACAAGGACTGAGATCGGTCACAGAAAATAAGTTTCCAGAATGTGGTTAGTGAACAGCCTGCAAGCAAGACTGATTTGGAACTTAAAATAGCAATAGCAGAAATTAAAGGAATGAGGAAAGGGAAAACTAATGATAGTTAAAGTAGACTCATAAGAGATTAAAAAGTTTAAAGATCAAAAAAATATATCATGAATCTATTACTCAATGACACCGTGAATGAAAAAGCCTGTATGATCCTTCTAGAAAGCGAGTGGCCGTCACTCAACTGACTTCCCAACAGAAGTCCCTATTTCCTTTGAGAATGTGGTCTTTCACCAGGCCCATTCTTGGAGCTGTAGTGATAGCACAATGGTAGGGCTTTTGCCTTGCACGTGGCAGACCTGGGGCAGACCTGGATTCGATCCCAGGCATCCCATATGGTCCCCCAAGCCTGCCAGGAGCAATTTGAGTGCAGAGCCAGGAGTAACCCCTGAGTTCCGCTGGGTGTGTCCCAAAAACAAAAAACAAAGAATGAGAATAAACAGTGTTGGCGGGGATGTGGAGAGAAAGGAACTCTTATCCACTGCTGGTGGGAATGCCGCCTAGTTCAACCTTTATGGAAAGCAATATGGAGATTCCTCCAAAAACTGGAAATCGAGCTCCCATACGATCTAGCTATACCACTCCTAGGAATATACCCTAGGAAACAAAATACAATACAAAAACCCCTTCCTTATACCTATATTCATTGCAGCACTATTTACCATAGCAAGACTCTGAAAACAACCAAGATGCCCTTCAACAGACGAATGGCTAAAGAAACTGTGGTACATATACACAATGGAATATTATGCAGCTGTCAGGAGAGATGAAGTCATGAAACTTTCCTATACATGGATGTACACGGAATCTATTATGCTAAGTGAAGTAAGTCAGAGAGAGAGAGAGAGAGAAATGCAGAATGGTTTCACTCATCTATGGGTTTTAAGAAAAATGAAAGACATTCTTGCAATAATAAATTTCAGACACAAAAGAGAAAAGAGCTGGAAGTTCCAGCTCACCTCAGGAAGCTCACCACAAAGAGTGATGAGTTTAGTTAGAAAAATAACTACATTTTGAACTGTCCTAATAATGAGAATGTATGAGGGAAATGGAGAGCCTGTTTAGAGTACAGTCGGGGTCAGGTGGGGAGGAGGGAGACTTGGGACATTGGTGATGGAAATGTTGCACTGGTGATGAGTGGTGTTCTTTACATGACTGAAACCCAAACACAATCATGTATGTAATCAAGGTGTTTAAATAAAAAAAAAAAAAAAAGGAAGATTGCTGCTCTTTATCACAACAATTTGGAGAGTGTAAGAGGGTGGCCTGGGAAGAAATTTGACACAAAATAAATCATTGATATTAAAAAAAAAAAAGTTAAAAAACAAAACAAAATGAAACACCAGCCCCATTCTCAAGGCTATTGTTTTTTGTTTGTTTGTTTGTTTGTTTGTTTTGGTTTTTGGACCACACTCGATGATGACACTCAGAGGTAGTGTCCTGGGCAGCCGTGTGCAAGGCAAATGCCCTACCACTGTGCTATAGCTCCGGTCCCTCAAGGCTATTGTTGATGGTTCAAAAGTTAACAGTCACTTTTTCTAGATATGATTAAGCTTTAGAGAAATAGAGCTGATAAAAGAAATCTGCAACATTTATGGTCAGGTTTAAAGTTAAGTTCTACCACAATGAAACTGGGCAATTTACCAGGTCAATTCAAGACTGAATTGATAATTGTGCATCATTTCAAAATCCAACTGCATATCATTAAAATGTCTTTCATAAGGGGCTGGAGATAGCACAGCGGTACGGCATTTACCTTGCACATGGCCAACCCAGTACAAACCTAGGTTCAATTCCCAGCATTCCATAGGGTCCCTCGAGCCTGCCAGGAGAGATTTCCTGACACAGAGCCATAACTCCTGAGCACCACTGGATGTGGCCCCAAAACCAAAATAAATAAATAAATCTTTCACATACATGAACTTAAGTCTGTTTTTAAGTGTAAAAAAATGTTTAACAATAACTTCTAAGTTGTCATTATCATCTTTTTTGGGAGGCGCTGAGGGTTATTACTGGCTCTGCACTAAGGAATCACTCCTGACATGCTTGGAGGACCATATGAATGCTGGGGATCAAACCCAGGTTTAGCAGCATACAAGGGAAATGGCCAAATAGAAGAGAGAAACAAACAAACAAACAAAAAAAACCGGGAAAAAAGAAAAAATAAATAAAACAAGGCAAAATGGCCTCCCTGCTGTTCTATCGTCTAGCCCCCTAAATTTATCTTAACCGTTACAACCTCAAAACCCAGATTTGCTTATTATGGTGACAAAGTTTCACTGCAGAATCAAGTATTCATATAAAACATTTTATATTTGGGCAGCATATTTAAAAGTATATTTTATAGTAAAACTTCAAAAAACAAAACCCAAACTTTACTGACCCCCAATAAAGACCCTAAAATGAAACATAATATTACATCCTTTGACTTGCACTCCTACTCAGCTTTGAGACAATGAAGAAATATATTTTGCTATTTGGTTTTAAAACAGCTCTTGTTTCTCCTGAGCCTGGCAATATAGGAGAAATCCTTTGATCTAGGAGGCTGGTTAAGTTGTAGTCTAGCTCTTGGAATCATTCACTCTGTTCAGGTTAGGAAGCTTCAAGAATGGAATCAACAGAACATGTTTTCAATTTTGCATAGACTGAGAGAAATGCTGAGAAATCTTTGAGGGTGGGAAAATCCTGAACACTGACTCTGACAGTGTTAATTCTAAAGATTAACCAAATTACTTTAAAGTTGGCTTTGTATGGATGGTTAGGGAACCTACAGCTATGTGCCTCCTGCCAAATTAATTGTAGAAATGCTAAGTTTTTCTATATAAGCCGAGTCACAGAAATACTAAGTTATACAGTTGTTTGTATTGGTGAGGGGAAAGAGAGCCAGGGGAGAGAAACCCATACAGGAGTTGAGGCGCCTGCCCCACACAATGACCAGAGTGATCCCAGAGCAAAGAGCAAGAGCTGAGCACCCACCCCCACCCCACAAACCAAAAACAGACAAGCAAGTAACTAGCCAGCAAAGGCCACCATCAAGACAAGAAAAAAGAAATTATAGTGGCTCATTCCCTTACAAAACAACTGGTTAGGGGCTGAAGAGATAGCACCACTGTAGGGCATTTGCCCTGCAAGCAGCTGATCCAGGATGGGTAGTGGTTCAAATCCAGGCATCCCCTGTGCTGCAACAAGCAACTTCTGAGGGCAAAGCCAGGAGTAACCTTGAGCGCTGCTGGGTGTGACTCAAAAACCAAAAACCAAAAAAAAAAAGAAAAAAAAAGGAAATTTAAAAAAAAACGCACACAGAAAACAAAAACTGGTTCAAATTGTTGGGAGACTCTAGAATTCAGAAAGTCAAAGTTAAAAAAACAACACCGGAGAAAAATGTTTCAACTGCTTTCCACACGCCCCTGAGTTTGCAGAGTGCAAGGTCCTGATTAAAACGCACAATTTCCAACTTCATTTCCGGGAAAAGAGGAAAACAGATTCTAGTCTAGTATGCAATTTTTCAGGGGATGCCAAGGGTTCATCTCTAAATTTTCTACCACTGGAAGGTACAGAAAATGGAAAAACTGCTTCAGTCCATTACAAAACTTACCCGGATGTATCCACAAGTGCAGGAGAAGGAGCAAAACCAAGGAGAGGGAAACTCCAAGCCCCACCTAGAAAACACTCCATGTCTGAAAGTCTGGATCCCTGGCCAGGTTCAATGATGATGGCCTTGCACTTTCTAAAAAGAAAATGCAATCCATGCTTTTGCTTTTTTTTGGGGGGGGGGGGAGTGGGGCGCACATCTGGCAGCACTCAGGGGTAAGTTACTCCTGGCTCTTCATCACTTCTGGCAGGCTGGGGGATGCCTGGAATCAAACCCAGGTCCATCCTGGGTCAGCTGCATGCAAAGCAAATGCCCCACCACTGTGCTATCTTCCCAGCTCCAGCAGATGCTTTTGCAAACAAAATCCACAATAACCAGGGCAGCAGAAAGGAAAATACACACACACCGAGCGCGATGGAATGAACTCGGCAGTCTGAACTCCAGAAGATGCATCACTTTCAGAAAGTGCTATGAGTTACAAACACAAGAATATTTACAACAATAATAATTTTAAAAGCATGCAAGAACCCAACATAACTTAGAGGTAAAGAAAATAATCAATGAATCTCAATGGGGGGCTACAATCAATGAATTAAAAAAGCCACAAGTGATCAAAAGTTCAGCAATCAAGTCTGAAGCACAGAGAAAAAAAGCGCAACGGGATGAGGTGTTGCCTGGTGTGTAGGATCCCTGTTTGACCCTGGGCACCACTTGGTCCCCTGAGCCTCAACAGTATGCCTGAAACCACAGGCTCAGTCACTTTGAGTCTCCTCCTGGGGGGAGGGGGGGGTTTTTGCGCCACGGTCACTAAATGACATCAAAAAACAAAGTATAAGAACTAGAAAAACAGGGCCAGAGAGATAGTGTGGAGGAAGGGCATTTGCCTTGCATGCAGAAGGACGGTGGTTCGAATCCCAGCATTCCATATTGTCCCCCAAGCCTGCCAGGAACGATTTCTGAACATAGAGCCAGGAGTAACCCCTGAGCGCTGCCGGGTTGGACACCCCCCCCAAAAAAAAACTAGAAAACAATGGGGGAAAAGTAATAGTAAGTTCTTCCCTACTGGTATTATTTAATACAAGTATATATAAAAGAAAAAATTTTTTTGGTTTTGGGCCACACCCAGTAACAATCAGGGATTACTCCTGGCTATGCGCTCAGAAATCAGTCCTGGCTTGGGGGACCATATGGGATGCTGGGGAATCAAACTGCATTCCGTCCGAGGTCAGTGCATGCAAGGTAAATGTCCTACCACTTGTGCCACCGCTCCAGCCCCTATATAGAATAATTTTAAGACAAATTGTAGTAACAGTTTACACAAGAATGAAAGGATCAACTTACAAGATACAAGCTTATATATTTCATGTTTATATGTCATATACTGATACACATATACCTATATATTATGCAATATACATTCACAATATAAACTCAAAAATCTTCGTGTTCCATTGCATAGGACAGCAACACATATATAGCAAATACTGATAGAACTGTAGTGAGAGAGATTAAGATAGTAGGATACTTCAAATAGATCAACCATTCTGAATCAATCAGGAATGTAAACAGCAAACAGATACAATGAATGTGAGACAGGCTGACCTCCCTCCACCAAAGAAAGCCATGCGTCTTAGTGGCTCATGGGAGTTTTTCCAGGATTCTTACCAAGTAGCTCTACTTGCCACAAAAGAATGAAGACAGAAATAAAGACAACTGGAACATTAATAAATATGTGAATTGGCACAATCTCCTATAAATCCAAAAAAGAAATCAAAACAGAAATTAGAGACAAAGGACAATGGAAATACAACAGCCAAAATGTCTCAGAGACTAAGAGGAAAGTTTGACAAAGCAGATCTGAAATCAACCACCTAGCACTGAGCCTCAAAGAACCAGAAAATCCAATGCCTCTTAGCAGAAGGATGGAAATAATAAAGATTGAGACATAAAGAAACAGAAACCGTGATACAAAGAGCCATTTTTTTATGGAACAAAATAAACCAAGGGTTAGGTTAAAACAAAACACAACAAAAACACTTCAAATAACAAAAATAAACATGTTTAGCCTGCAAAAACTTTCTGCTAAGTCGATGTTTTCCCTTCATTTTACGCAACCTTGTGGAGAAACAGGCCACTGGAGAATGACTGACAATGAGATTTTAGGACATCCTTGCCTGATTTCCTCTTCTCTCTGTCTTCCTTTTCTACAGCAGAAGCAGGGATGGTTCCCAGGATCCAGTCCTAGCCTAGACCCATCCTTCAAATATTCTGATAGCTAAAATTTCATTCAAGACTTGAGCAACCCCTTCTAAAGTCTCCTCTGGTATAATAAAAAACTGCTTCAGAGACTTTGATGTCAAGAGCAGTCTGATCTGGACTCAGGGGCCCTGCCCAAGATATACAAACACCTTCAAAGAAAATGGTATGAAGTAGGAACTAAAAACATACAAGGACCCTTTGATTCTTAATCTTCCAGATAAGAAGAAAACCAGTAAAAGCCTGAGGCACTGACTGGGAAGGTTTTAAAGGTAAGTGCACAGACTCAAGGAAGAACTTAGACTAAAGAGAGGGAGCTGAACAGGAGACTTTGTAGTGGTTTCTGACCACAGAGGAAGGCCAAGTCAGTGCCAAGCCACAGCTGCATGTGGAGGGAGGCAGCCACATAAACAAAGGAGCAGGATTTACGGAGTAGGGAATTGAGGCAAATGGCTCCTCACCATAAAATGCAAGTAAGGGCCCGGAGAGATAGCACAGCGGCGTTTGCCTATGCAAGCAGCCGATCCAGGGATCTAAGGGGGTTGGTTCGAATCCTGGTTTCCCATATGGTCCCCCGTGGCCTGCCAGGAGCTGTTTCTGAGCAGGACAGCCAGGAGTAACTCCTGAGAACCGCCAGGTGTGGCCCAAAAACCAATAAAAAATAAAAATAAAAAATAAAATGCAAGTAAGGAACAGAGAGATAGCCCAATGGTAGGTTTGTTCACCTTGCTTGTGGCCAATGCAGCCCACCTGGTGTTCAATCCATCATCCCATATGGTCCCACAGAGAAGAGCCATGAGTTAAGCCTGGTATAGACCAAACACAATCAATCTCTCTCTCCCCTCAAAAAAAAACAAACTAAGCAAGGGGTCAAGACTGCACCAGTGGTGGCACATGCGTGACTTTAATCCCAGAGAGCATGAGGCTTCTGAGCACTGCCAAGAGCAGCCCTGGGGGGCACCTGAGCCTCAAGCCTTTCAGGCCAGCAATACAGGGCCCAGATCCTCAGCTCAACTCAAGCTCTTGCACTGCAGGGTGCTATGAGGGCATACACCTTCTACTTACAAAAAATTCCACCTTCCTACAACATCATGAACCATTAGTGGAGACATCCAAAGAAGTCAGCATCATCCATGGCAAAATTAGAAACAAAGAACCCAGAAGATCTGGGACAGCACAGAAAAAGCTCAAAAGACAAGCCCCCAGCGTGCAACATAGGCCAGTCTCAGAAAGAACAGCTCTCGAGGGAGAAATTCCGAGGAACTCCGGAGTTCTGTGAAACCCTTTCCTGGAGAGGACTGAGAAGTATTTTTCTGCTGGTGCAATACACCACCAGCACACTGCTCTAACAAGGCAGGAGAAAGAAAAGAAAACAGGTACCAGATCAACCCCTGGGTGCCTGAGACAAGGAGATCGAGAGGAAGGAAGAGGAAGGGACAGAATGGAGGCAGTGGGAGGCAGAGACCCACTGGAAAGTGCAGTGCAGGGACAGGCACAGGCACCACAGGGGTCGGGTCCCAGGAGGGGGGCAGACTCCACAGACCAGCCTCACTTAAAGATCACCTCCCCACTCCTGTACCTCAGCCTCAGCATCATGTCACAGAAGACCTATTTGTAAGAAATTGCTTTACCCATGACATCATATCAACCTACAAGACAGCCCAAAAAGCCCCAGGACACTGTGAAGAGATCCGAATGGTGGCTCCTCTGAAGCCTGGGTTCAACCTTTGCTTGACTGTTTCTTCGCTTGCTCTGAAGAACCTTCGGCCTCGATGGAACACACACTTGTCGCCTTTCCTCTCCTCACATCTTTCTAAATAAGTTTCAATAAAAAATACCTTGCTTCACACACACACAAAGTAAAATAAAAATAAAATAAAAGAATGAGGCATGGTAAGGAGGTAGAACCTATCCCATCAGGAATCTCTGAGTAAGCCACAACTTGAAGGCAGAGCGTGCAAGCACAAGAAGACCAGTGGCCAGAATTAAAAGGGAAACTTTTTTTGTGTACCATAAAAGGCAAAACAGAGTTTTGCACTTGTGAGGCTCTAAAAACAACCGCTAACTAACCAGCTACTAAAAGGTGCAGTCACCCAAAAATAAAAAGGGGGTGGGTGGTGGAGAAATAGCATAGCGGTAGGGCATTGCCCTGCAAGCGGCCAACCAGGACCAATGTTGGTTTGAATCCCGGCATCCCACTTTGGTCCCTGTGCCTGCAAGGAGCGATTTCTGGAGCACAGAGCCAGAATTAACCCCTGAGCGCCACCAGGGGTGACCCAAAAACAAAAAAAAAAAGTACAAGTACTCCAAAAGAATGAAGTCTGAAAATCAAGAGATAAAAAAAACACCTTACCTACAAAAATAACATCTCACTTCTCTCTAGAAACCACACCCAAAAGGCAAATTAAACATTTGTAAGAACTGAGAGAAAACTAACACTGATCTAGAGTTGTGTCCCCTTGGATGTTACTCTTAGAAGTGAAGACAAACAGAAAGTGAGGGAGATGAGAGCTGGAAATGGTCTCTCTAGACTAAAAAGGAGGGACTGTGATAGGCAGGATAACCCCTTCAATAACTCTATTGCAAACCAGTGTCTAAAAGGAAGGGAAAAGAGAGAGAAGTGCACAGGGGAGGAGAAGGGAGAGGGGAGTTGAAGAGAGAAAAAGTCTATCATAGAGAAAGGGGGGGGGGGGCCCAAGAGGGCAACTGGAGACCTGGGTGGTGGGAAATGTGCCCTGATGAAGGGATGAGTGTTGACATTGTCTGAGACTCCAAGAAGAACAACTTTGTATCTCATGGTGTTTCAATTAAAAAATGTATTTAAAAAAAGGCAAAGGCAAAATAATACTCTGGTACATTAAAATACAAGGGGATTCATTGTGAGAAGACCTTAAGAAATATTTTCTCAAAGTTCTTGTCAAGAAAGAAGGAATACAGTTCAGAACAGAAACTTGAGTCTACATAAAGCAGATCAGCAAATAAGGGTAAAATAAACTCATCTCTCTCAGTGATCTAAATAGTAAAGTCAATTCAAAACAGTGATGGAACAAGTGGGTCATAGAGACTTAGGGGCAAGCTCTGTACCTGTGTGTCAATGTTTACACAGAAGTGAATCGATGACAATCAGAGAAGGGAGAGCCAAAAAACTGCTTCATTATCAGGGTCCTCACAATTCCAAGTTACACAGTACAGTTTCAAAGTGGACTAAGATTAGAGGTAAAAGTAACTAGCAGACTCCAGGACTACTCCCATAAACACATTCAAAAGAAGGGAAATGTGCAAGTTAGCAAAGGCGTGAAACAATCATTTGAAATAGGGGGGTAGAATGCAATCATGCAGCTGACCACCATGCTGGGTCAGTGGTCACAAGGTGTCTAAAAGGATTAATTCTCAAAGATTTGTTTTTTTATTTTTGGGAGGGACCAATCCAGTGATGCTCAGGGGTTACTTGACTATGCACTCAGAAATCGCTCCTGGCTTGGGGACCATATGGGATGCTGGGGATCGAACCGAGGTCCATTCTTGGTCAGCCATGTGCAAGGCAAATGCCCTACCGCTGCACCATCACTCCGGCCCCATAATTCTCCAAGATTTTACCATTCTTTTTTTTTTTTTTTGGTTTTTGGGACACACCTGGCGATGCTCAGGGGTTATTCCTGGCTGTCTGCTCAGAAATAGCTCCTGGCAGGCACGAGGGACCATATGGGACACCAGGATTCGAACCAACCACCTTAGGTCCTGAATCAGCTGCTTGCAAGGCAAACACCGCTGTGCTATCTCTCCGGGCCTGATTTTACCATTCTTAACATGTTAAAAAAAAAAAAAAGACCAGAATGATAGCACAGCAGCAGGACGTTTGCTTTGCACGTGGGCAAACCCGGTTCGGTCCCCTGAGGCTGCCAGGAGCAATTACTTGAGCGCAGAGCCAAGAGCAACTGGAGTGCTGCCAAGTGTAGCCCCAAAACCGAAATAAAAATAAAATAAATAAAAAAGAAAGTGAAATTACATGGAGCAAAACTTTCTAGAACAAATGAGTCCGCTAATTGGAGACTTCAATATCCTTTTCTCAGAAATGTGTAGATCAAGAAGCTGAGCAGCAAAATCAATCACTGTACATAATCAACACCTGCAAACCGCTTTCCCTCACCAGGACAAGTCCCACATCCTGCTCAGGCCCACAGAGTGTAATCACCAAAGCACACTACAGAGCTGGGCAATGGCTCAAGGTGGGACAGACACTGAGTTCTATAAAACCACTGAGAAACCATCAATGACAATGCTAAACAGAAGAATGGGGCCCAAGAGAAAGGATAGCGGGCAGGAGGGCACTGGCCTTCTTCCTGCAATAGACCCGGGTTCACTCCTCAATACCCTTTCAGCAATATCCACACGGCCAGGTGTGCACCCTAAAAGACAGCATCGTACATGTGAAAAGATGTTGACATATTAATTTATCATAGAAATGAAATAAAAATCGCAAGACATTATCACAAACAGCAAGTGCTGACAAAGAAGCGAGAAAAGAAAACCTTTGAGCACTGTGGCCAGGAATCTCAATCATTACAGAAAACTGCACAGAAAGGACTTCTGAAATCACAGTTACAGTAAATGTAGGACCCACCAATCGCACTTCAGGGTCCTTACCCCAAGAGAATAAAGACCCTTACCCAAATTTACATGCACCACCCCCAGTTCAGTGAAGCATTACTTATGACAGCCAAGATATAAAAACAATCAAGCCTCCAAAACAGGAATGAATAAAAATATTGTAAGACACACACACACACACACACACACACACACATACACACACACACATAGTACTCAATCATAAATAAGAATGAAATTTATGGGACAAGTGCGGAGGACATTTGACTTGCGCATAGCGGACGCGTGTTGGTCCCTGACATCCTCATAGGGTTGCCCAAGCATCACAAGGAGTGGTCCCTTAGAGTCCGGAGAACACATAATTCAGGTTCAGGAGAACCCTGAACACATAATCAACATAAGATGTTTTAGAATATTTCTACTGGTTTCAAACAGGTAGTTTCAAGAACAATACAGATTGTAGAAAACCTAGCTGATGTGTGACCCAGATGCTAACAAAAATCGACAATCTGTAACAACAGACTTGTTCTTGGATGGGATGATGCTATGTGAAATCAGAGAAAGACCAACACTATCTAGCTGGCATGCAAAATGTCATATTCCCAACCAACAAACTCAAAGCACAGACACAAAGGGGTAGTTGCCAGGGGCAGATGTCAAGAGGACAAGATAGGTTGAAGAGGTTACCACAGACACTCCCAGAGTGAGCCCCACACCGCCGCCAAACTGAACTTACATTCGGCTAGCTTCGATGTCTTCAGACTGAGGTTCTCCTGGTGATCTGTGGAACACATTGAGGAAAGTTAGGAGAATATTCCACATTACAGAACATTCCACTTGAAAGATAAAAACTTAAACACAAGAACGGAAGATTTCAACACTTAAAAAACAGGAACCGGGGCCCTGGAAACAGTACAGGAAGTAGGACACCTGCTGCTCAAGAATCTGACCTGGGACCCTCAATCCACCATCAGAAATAAATGACCCCAAAGTGCAGAGCCAGGACTGATTCCCTGAGCACCACCAGGGGTGGCCCAAATTCCCCTCCCCAAAACATCATCAGACCAGGCTGTCACACAACATAAGGACTGATCTAGCTGAAATTCGAGGCTATAACCCAACATGGTGTTGGGGGGAATAGACACCTTCCCGTGACCTTCAGCCTCAAGGTTCTCAGAAGCCACCATGGCCATTCAGCTGTGCTTTGGCTTGAGACCAGCCTCAGGGCCCACACACCTGTCATTTGGTTCATACTCCAACACTTGGTGCTTATTTTTCTTTAAAAAAAAAAAAAAAAAAGTAAACTGAGCTGGAACGATTGACCAGCAGGTAGGGTGCTCATCTTGCACATGGCCAACACAGGTTCAATCCCTGAGCACCACCAGTAGTAATTCCTGAATAAGCACTATGCTTCGCTAAGTGTGTCCCCAAAACCAAAGGAAAAAGAAAATCAGCAGCTGCTGGGGTGGGGAAGATTGCAGAGGCCAGAGGATCCAGCACTGCTCCCTTTGGCCGAGAACTGTGGGAGGGTGCCCAGACCCTTAGAGGCCGATTCAAAAAGCAACAAGGGTGACCATACAGACTAGCCGAATGAGTAATGATCATCGAAAAGTCACACCACTCAGGTCCAAATGCTAAACAGTCTTTGGCCGCAAACTGCCCTGGGACAGCGCTCTAAGGCCAGGGCCAATGCTTTCCAGCTAGGCTCTGCAGCTTGGATGGGACACCAGTTAACAATGGCATGATAGGCGCAACATTTCCTGAGATGCCTAAATTATGGACCACCTGTGACCTGAGAGGGCAAATTTGCCCATCAAAGATTTAGTGTAAGGGCCCTTAAGAAGTATGCCTCATTTACCCTTGAATCAAGACTGTAGTAACTGGATAGTGAAATTCATATTTCCTTGAAAATACAGTGTCAATACAATGTACTTACTACCTACCAAAATATGCCATCTGTGGAGGTAATGAACTTTGGCTGTGGGGGATTTGCGCAGTCATGTCAGTCATGATTAACTGCCCAGCTAGGGGGCTACAAATAGCAGTGATCAGGACTCACTCCTGGCTCTTAATTCAGGTATCACTCCTAAAGGACTCAGGGCACCCTATGGGGTCTTAGGGATCAAATCAAGGTTAGTCAAGTGAAAGGCAAGTAAGTGCCTTACCCACTGGACTATATTACTCCGGTCCCAACTGCCAGGCCTTTTCTATTATTATTTAATACACATCATTTATCTTGTGTATAAAACTTTAAATTCTAAAACTCTAAGATTGTTTTCATTTTGAAGTTTGAATCAGTCTTGCCTATACCATAATGTTAAAAAGTTAATTCCTATTACCATATTCACTTGTATAAATTCTTAATTTTATTCACTCTTTAGCACCAGTGCACATTAAACTGAATCAATACTGTGTTCTCAAAAGAGGTAAAATATATTTTAAGACTTTTAAAATTAGAGTCACCAAAAAAATCCAAGCCTAAAAACTGTTACATTAACTTAGCTTCGAAAAACTAATTTCTTCAGACATTTAAAATTAACCTCACTGCAGTTCATTTCAATCTTAAGACATGCAGAAATATCAGTATTTTAGTTATCAAAATCTCCGAAATGTGATCATTAAGAACTGGCCCAAAGGTGGTTGGTTCGAATCTCGGTGTCCCATATGGTCCACCGTGCCTGCCAGGAGCTATTTCTGAGCAGACAGGCAGGAATAACTCCTGAGCACCGCCGGGTGTGGCCCAAAAAAAAAAGAACTGGCCAACTTGAAGTGTCAGCTACTTCCCTTACTCTGCCCATAGGTGAAATCACCTTTGTGACTGGTCCCTACAGGCCCTGGGGAAAAGACTGCAGCTGCCTCCAAACCTCTCAAACACAAAGAGAAGGAGCTGGCCCTACAGAGCTGCCCCATAAGGCAGGAGGCAGAACAAGCTTGCAAGAGAAAAATCATTTCTGCCAACTCAGGAGTGGTACAACAGGCTTTCAAACATGCAAGCAGAAAAAACTCAAAAACTCACAGGGAAAGAGAAAGGGGGAGGAATGAATGAAGACATAATGACAGGAAAATCAAACAACCAAGGCAAAAGGTAAAAAAAAGTAAACCAGAAAGAGCTCATGGGAGTCTGAGAAGCACAAAGATGAACCTGCAGGAAAGTCCTGACACTCTCAGAAGGGATAGAAGTAAAATCTGTCAATGGCATCTACGTTCCATTTTCTTAGTGTATCCCTGAAACCAGTATCAAAATGTCATATAATATCAAAATATGATTTCAGAGTCACTAAATATACTGACTTTAGTAAGGCACTAACAAAACCAAGTGAAACCAATTTAATCTAAAAGAATAAGGGCTGGAATCCTAAAAAGATCTTTATCTTAAACAGGGACATTCACAAACTTTCTATTTGAAATGGAGATTGTATTTTAATCATAAAACAGTAAACATTATCTTATTTCTATTAAAAAAACTAGGTGGTTTTTTTTTTTTTTTTGGTTTTTGGGTTACACCCGGCAGTGCTCAGGGGTTACTCCTAGCTCTATGCTCAGAAGTCACTCCTGGCAGGCTCCGGAGACCATATGGGATGCCGGGATTCTAACCACCGACCTTCTGCATGCAAGGTAAATGCCTTACCTCCATGCTATCTCTCCAGCCCCTTGTTCTGTTCTTTTTATTTCTGGGCCACACCCAGCGGCACTCTGGGGTTCCTCCTGCCTCAGTGCTCAGAAATCGTTCCTGGCTGGCTTGGGGACCATAGTGAATGCTGGGAATAGAACCCAGGTCAGCCTCCTGGAAGGCGAATGCCCCCCTGCTGTGCTATCATTCTGGCCCTGAACTAGGAAATATTTCTCTTGTTAAGTAAAAACATGTTAAGTAATTGGAACCTATTCAAAAAATTGCTAGTCCTTCTGCCTATTCATTTCTCTAGTATTCTAAGTAATTTAACCAAAATTACCCTGAAATTAGGATTCAAGCACTCGAAACTCACAATTCAAAATATCTACCACATAGCTCTAATTCATAAATTCTAAGTGAGAGCAGGGTAGGGAGGTACCTTCAAGAGTCTTTTTATTCTTGCCAAGATTTGGGAAGTAAGAACCAGTCCATTCTCATAATTACACCCATGCAGGACACCTATTCAGGGTGAAACGAGAACTATGAAATATTATTAAGAGATTAGTCTCGACTTTGCCAGAACTGTAAAAACCATGGAAAAGTCTCAATTTTAGGTCAAGAGGGGGATCCCAGAAAATGAGCTGGCCAACATCAATTAACGTGGTACTGTGGCCAAAGCTGGGTTGGAAACCCACAAGGGCTGCCAGATGAGACTATTTGGGCCTGCAAGCCTGGCCTGATTCCAGCAGCAAGTTAATCCATTTCTGCATGTCATCAACACTTGATCATGACAGAGGCAGACTATAGATGCATATGCACAGGCTTCTCCTATTCTTGTAATGTTGGTAAGTATTTAAAAACTTGGTCTCTTTGGAGAAATGCTTTCCTGTATTCATAGTAGTCTAGAAAATAAAGCAGCAAATGTTTTAGGGGAGGGAGAGAGAAGGAGAGAGAGAATGGTCAAACAGGTCAACTTCTAAGTTCCCTGTTCTCAGAAGTATTCATGCCAACTACACACACATATATATTTTTTTAATTTCACAGCATGTATTTTACTTTACAACAACAGCCTTTTACAGGCTGTAAAACAACATTCAGAATTACCTTTTACAAGTTGTGGCCATTCGGTGACATCAGGGTGATCACAGCTTTGAGTCACTGATTAAAAACAGGTTGTCACACCAGTCTAGCTGCTAACTGGATCTGAGCGTAGGTTTAAAAACTCTAATAAATTAAACAAAAATTAAGTTAGAACACTTTAATTCACCATTCACGAAGTCATCTTAAAAGCTTTGAATCAGGGTCCATGCAACATTCACCGAGGAGGGACCCACACTGACAGAAGTGGGGCACTGTTCCTACCTTCACCAGAGCAGTTGGGTGAGGACTCCTTGTGCTTTTACAGACTCTGATAGAACTTGGTCAATGGGGTCTTGCTGGAGTTTCTCAATTCTACCTCAATCAGTGCCAGGGCAATAGCATCAACAAATAAGGATGTGAAGTGACTTTGGAGTAAACAATGAACTTGGCCAACCAAGATTCCGCAACTGTACTAAAACTAGAACCAGCTTTGGGCTTTAAAGTATCAATAGTGATAAATCAAATATACCAACAGTGATAAACATCTTAGCATAGGAACTGAGACTCCTACTATTAGACTAAATAGTTTTGAACTAGGACTAATAGGCACAGGAATTCATAGAAGTCAAATACTCCAATTGTTTTGCACACAAATGCACTTTTCTTCATTATGCAGGTTGTTTACTCAGCCAAAACCTCGTGGATATTTTCTAAAAATGTCCTCTACTCTTTCTAAGCCACAAACCCACGGAGATTCAGTTGTGTGTGAGAATGGCAAAATGAAAACCTTTTCTCCTCTCATATCCAGTTATCTTCTGACACACAGCCCCACTGCCCCCCACCCTTACTCAGCACCAACAGAACTTTCCTAATCACCAGGGATCAGATTTATCAGACATTCTAAAAACAATTGTAGTAGTAGTAAAGTAAGACATCTGAAATTTCAGACATGAATTGCAGCTGGCCTTGAAGAAGGAAGGGGTGAGGGATGTTGACCCCTTCAGTCAGCTGACTCTAAGAAAGAGTCCAGGAACAGAAAGAAAAGAAAAAAAAAAAATCAAGCATGCCTGGGTCCACACTGCTCAACCAAACCTGTCGTTCAAGGCTCAGCTCTAATTTCTTTTTTTTAAATAACAATTTACATATTTTTTATTTTATTATTATTATTATTATTATTTTGGTTTTTGGGTCACACCAGGCAGCACTCAGGAGGTACTCCTGGCTCTACGCTCAGAAATCGCTCCTGGCAGGCTCGGGGGACCATATGGGATGCCGAGATCCGAACTATCGTTCTTCTGCATGCAAAGCAAACACCCTACCTCCATGCTATCTCTCTGGCCCCTCAGCACTAGTTTCTTACTGATGATTTCCCTCCCAAATGGCTTGTTCAGTGAATATGAAGTACACTAAGTGAGAAGATTAGGAAGGGGGTAAGGCCTAATCAGCCATCACCTTCAAAGTGACAACAAACAGGATGAGGAGAGTCCAGGGGTTAAGGCATGGGCCTGACCTATGCTTAGCTCACCCAGGCTTGATGCCTGACACCATATGGTCCCTGAGCACAGGGCCAGGAGTTAAGTCCTGAGCACCACTGGTGTAATCCAATCCACCCACCACAACCAACAGATGAAGAGGACCTGAATCTAATAAAAATAGCAAGGTTCTCTGAAAACCCCCAAAGGACGTACATCAGTGTTTAACTCATACCTGCACAACTCTGAATTTATATTCCTAACACTTTAATATGTGGGAGGAATAATTCACTTTTACAAATTTTCTGAGGGGATAGGTTAGAGATGCTGACCCCTTAACAGTCATTTGAATCCATTAAATGTGGAGCCCAGCAATGGGAAGGGGAAAAAATATCCACATGGACACACACCATCCAACCTCCAAGTAAGAACCAAGAACATTCCTCAAGTCACATGAGGAATAGGAGGAATACGAGGCAACTTCTACAGGAAAGATGTGGTCACAACCTAGTCCTTTCTCAGGTACTCACAGAATTCAGTCTGTTGATTTGGAAATTCCAAGTCTCACTTTACAACCAGCCTATGACAGATCAGTCACTACCAGTTTTTTTTTTTTTTTTTTTTTTTTGTTTTTGGGCCACACCCGTAACGCTCAGGGGTTACTCCTGGCTATATGCTCAGAAGATGCTCCTGGCTTGGGGGACCATATGGGACACCGGGGGATAGAACCGCGGTCCGTCCAAGGCTAGCGCAGGCAAGGCAGGCACCTTACCTTTAGCGCCACCGCCCGGCCCCACTACCAGTTTTTTTGTGTATGTGTGTGCATGTGCTTGTGTACTGGTTGTGGTAACTTTTTCTTGGGGGAGGGGTGCACTTGGGAACCTGGGTTCTGGCCACTCCTGCTACCTGGCCAACTAGGCCAGATGATTCAGTGGTTGGCCACTGATGTCCAAGCTCAGCAGCACTGGTATCACCAGACCACCTGGCACTATCCCATGGTCTTCAGTGACACACTCAGTACAAGTGACGGGGAGCCTTGGGGGTGCTGTGTCCCTGACCCAAGAGGTCTTGGCTCAATTCCTCTCAAATGCACTCATCAATTCCTTTGTGGGGAAAAAAAAAAAAAAAAAAAAGACTTTTAACCATGCCTGGGTCCAAAGCCTCCTCCAATCCCTCTTCAAGTGAGCCCAGAGAAGAGCCCAGTTTCAAGTTCCAGTTGGCTCACCAAGTAGCGAGAAACCCTGGGCTGGTTACTGAACTCAATTTCCTTGAGCCTCATTTTCCCCACAGGTAAAGAGAGCCAACACAGAAGCTGAATGGAACAGTGCTGGGCAGTCAGATCCTAGAGAATCCTGTAAGTCATGACCACCTTAAATACAGCCTACGGTCAGCGTACCCCTTTCCTGACACACATTATGGTTTCTCACTAACTTCTAAAAATCTTTGAGAAATCTCCCTTTTAGCTACCCCTTTTGAAACTACCATAGTTCTATAGCACCTATCACAATGATCTGCACATGACAGGCAATCAAATTTCTCAGTCGCTTGCAGTCACCTGAACCAGAGGGAAAGAGACCAGCATTTTGAATCCCAATACAAAATAGAAACGTACTGCATTTCACCAAACTTCTGAGGAGCTGGTGCAATCTAAAGTCAGGGGTTACAGATTTTTTAACCTAAAACCTAAAACACCTCACTCAATTCTTTTTATATAGAACAACTGGATCAACTTGTAGATTAGAAGGTTTAGTCCCAGAACCCGAGAGATAGCACAGTGGTAGGGCATCTGCCTTGCATGCAGCCAATTTCTGAGTGCAGAGCCAGGAGTAAACCCAGGGCACCCAACGGGTGTGGCCCCCCCCCAAAAAAAATCAATCAATCAAGCTTTTAAAAAAAGCTTTGGTACCCCTTATTGGATTACAAGAACAAACTCATTTTCTCTGCTGACAGGCATCCCAAATTATATGTCCACAGCTGGGCCCAGGGAGGGGGCTTTGGTGGGCAATTTCAGCAGCAGTGACATCAGCTCATAGTTACCTGAACTCCCTGAAATGTGGCCCTACACCCTCCCTACCTCATAAAGTGCTGAACACACCCTACACAGTTTTCACCTAGACCCTCTACTACCTACAACATTTCACCTTTTCATATGAATCTGGCAGTTGTGGGCACAAGCAAATCATCAAAACTAAATGTCCAGGATGAGTGTTGAGAAAAAAAAACACAAAATGTTGTATATATGTAGAATTCTGTTAATCTGGGGCAGAGTAAGACACTTTCTTAGAAAGGGACACAAATTGCGAGCAAAAAGGATTCTCAGACCCATGAAAGACAGATCATTCATGGAAGCAGTCAGTCCCACTGTCCAAAGCAGAAGGACCGTAGTTAAGCCCATACTGGCCACTTCTGTTTGTTTCGATGATTTTGCTTCTTTGGACACTTAGAATCCATTGCTTTCTGGGACCAGAGCAATAGCACAGTGGGCAGGACATTTGCCTTACACAAGGCTGACTCAGGTCCCTGGCATCCAGTATGGTCCCCTGAGCACCACCAGGAATGAATCCTGAATACAGAGCCAGAGAGACCCTCCCCCCTTTTTTTTTCATTAATTCATGAATAACTTTTTTCTCCAATTCTATGTTAGTTTATTATCAGAGGACATCCAAATCAATTCAAGCATCTGATTCTTTGTTTTGTTTTTAATAATTTATTTAAAGCACCATGGTACATGCATATTCGTAGTTATTTTCAAATGTACACTCCCCCTTTACCAATGCAACTTTCCCACCACCAATGTCCTCCATTTCCCTCATCTCCCACCCCCAGGAGGAATGATCCCCGAGCACTGCTGGATGTTAACACCCCCCCCCCAAAGAAATTCATAGTAATACTATGAAATAATTTTTATTTGAATACCTATATCTATATATATATACCTCTATAGTCTCATTATTTGTGTTTTCCTGTCAATGTTCTTGGTTGTCAAGTGTTCACAGCAGGATTTACAATCTGACAGTAAAGTGAAACACGCTTACTGGACACCATACCTCCTCCTCAAAGAGAATTACTGTATCAAGATCTGTGGCCTGGGGCTGGAGAGATAGCATGGAGGTAAAGCATTTGCCTTGCATGCAGAAGGTCAGTGGTTCAAATCCCAGCATCCCATATGGTCCCCCAAGCCTGCCAGGAGCTATTTCAAAGTGTAGAGCCAGGAGTAATCCCTGAGTGTTGCCGGGTGTGACCCCCCCCCCAAAAAAAAAAAATCTGTGGCGTGCGACAAACTCAGTTCATGGGCAAAAAGGGTATGCTTCCTTCTACATGAACACTCAGATAAATATCTCTCTCTCTCTCTCTATATATATATATATATACACACACATATATATACACATATAGATATATAGATATAAATATCCCATGCCAATAACGAAAGTTCATTTCAAAGATTACATATGAAGAATGTTTCCTAGTAGCTGACTCTCAAAGCCTGTCTATTAGTGATTAGAGCCAAGACTGCTGAGGCTGGAGAACCAGGTATGACAGTGACCCCAGCTCAGTTCTGAGCACAGCAAAGGGTACCTGATCACCTCCAGCTCTGACTCCTGAGCACAGATCAAGTAGGAAGCCCCGATTGCCTCAGGGTGGCACCAAAGCAAAACAAATGGAAAATAAGCACCTTTTACAAAGTCTAAGGCAGGGCCATCAATCTTTTCTTTTATTTTGTTTTTTGGTTTTTGGGTCACACCCAGCAGGCAGTGGCAGCGCTCAGGGGTTACTCCTGGCTCTATGGTCAGAAATTGCTCCTGGCAGGCTCAGGGGACCATACGGGATACTGGGATTTGAACCACTGTCCTTCTGCATGCAAGGTAGATGCCCTACCTCCATGCTATCTCTCCGGCCAAGGGCCTTCAATTTTAAAGGCAAAAATCACTGTACCAGATTCATGGCCACTCAAGACACCCCAGACCCCAAGATTAGATTAACTTCCCACCCTTCAATAGAAATGCTTTCATCTCCCAGGCCTGCCACAGCATAGCTGCCAGTATAAGTGGGCCTACAACTAAAGCTTGAAAGACCAAATTTCATATTTTTGGCCTCATTATTTTCTTCTCTCCCTCACACACACCTCTATAGATTTATATGATAAAATTGTACTTATGCAGGCACAAGATGGGATACAAATATTAAGTGTTGTGTTGAAAAGAAACGTTAAGTGTATTCTTAGTGGTAAAGGCAAAACCCTCAGTATTTCTCCCTTTATCTTCTATTGGAGGGAGGGAGGAAAGGAAGGAGAAAAGGGAGGTAAGGAGGAAGGAAGGCCGGAAGGAAGGTAAAGAGGAAAGAAGAAGGGAGGGAAGGTAGTAATGAAGGTTGGCTGTGAGGAAACAGCCCACCTGTTAAAAATGAAGATACCAAAATTCACCGTATAGCAAATTTACCAAAAGCCACTGATCTGTCCACTTCAAAAGGGTACAATGTGTGATTTCTACAAAGGTGGCGATTCTAAAGTATATGGCCTGACAGGCTATACTGGGTCATTTACATACTGCTAAGAACAACCCTGGAATCCATCAAAATCAATACTTGAGAAGTTAATTAGCTCAGGTGTAAAGCCTGACCCTCTGGATTCTATGAGAATTTCTGAAAGCAAATCCTATCTTATTTATATCAATTCTATTTTATGTTTTATATATGACAGGGATGGACCCAAGGCCTCATGTTCCCCCACAAAACTACATCCCCAGCCCCAATTTACCTCAAGTATCCAACTTAAAAAAATTTTTAAAACTTTCTTGATTGATTGGTTTTGAGCCACACCCAGCAATGCTCAGGGGTTACTCCTGGCTCAGCACTCAGGTATCACCCCTGGCAGGGTGGGGGGCCATATGGGATGCTGGGAATCAAACCGGGTCCCTCCCAGGTAGGCCGCATGCAAAAGCAAAGGCCCTACCGCTGTGCTCTCCAGCCCCTCCAACCTACAGTTAAACCAAAACTTAGAGCAACTTTTAGCTTCCCAGCACCACACACAAAAAAGACACAGTGGATTTTCCTTGGAATAGTCATTAGCAGTTGTGAAAATAGTGGTTCTCACACCTATCCAACTTGAAGAACATAAACAACACTGAAGGGGGCTGGATAGTGTGGCATAAGGGGTGGTGGTCTTTCAGGAGGTACCAGGATTGATCCTGGCATCCCATATGTCATGTCCCCCAGTACCACCAGGAATAATTCCTGAAAGCAGAGCCAGGAGTCAGCCCTGAGCATCGCTGAGTGATCCCAAAACCAAAGATAAACAGTTGATTGTGCTCCAGACATATTGAAATGCACTGGCAAAATGTTGACATGTGAAGGAAGCTGGACAATTAAAAAAAAATTTAAAGGCGGCAAGTACTTTGAGATTTCTGAACAGAAGGAATTGAGCAACCTTGCAGATCAACAAAAAGTTCTGAATCTTATTCTAAAGGCACCAGAAAGCCAGAATAATTTTAAATAGAAAAATGTATGGGCCCAGAGAGACAGCACAGCGGCGTTTGCCTTGCAAGCAGCCGATCCAGGACCAAAGGTGGTTGGTTCGAATCCCGGTGTCCCATATGGTCTCCTGTGCCTGCCAGGAGCTACTTCTGAGCAGACAGCCAGGAGTGACCCCTGAGCACCGCCGGGTGTGGCCCAAAAACCAAGTTATTAACCATGCAAAAAGAAAACCAAGTATCTAGGTACAAATTTAATGATGTATATAAAGAGATACTTATTTGGGGCCGGAGCAGTGGCGCGGAGCCTTGGCTTCGCTAACCGAGGACATACCGCAGTTTGATCCCCCGGTGTCAATATGGTCCCCCAAGCCAGGAGCAATTTCTGAACACGTAGCCAGGAGTAACCGAGCATCACAGGGTGTGGTCCCCCAAGCCCTCCTCAAAAGATACTTATTAAAATGGCAAAATACAGAAAAATCAGAAAACAGGAAGGCAGGGGCTGGAGAGATAGCATGGAGGTAAGGTGTTTGCTTTTCATGCAGAAGGCCATTGGTTCAAATCCCGGCATCCCATATGGTCGTCGCCTCCCCCCCCCCCCCCCCCCCCGCCTGCCAGGGGCGATTTCTGAGCATAGAGCCAGGAGTAGACCCTGAGTGCTGCTGGGTGTGACCCAAAAACCAAAACAACAAAAATAAATAAATAAAAATAATAATAAAAAAAAGAAAACGGGAAGACAAATCATTAATTCCCTAAGTTAAGATATATTGCATGAAAACCCAATCAATATCCCCAAAGGAATTCTATAACTGGTTTTAATTTATTACAGAAGAGGAAAATTTGAGGCTCAAGACAATCCTGATTTCTACAAAATACTTCAAACACACAGAAAACAAAATTCACAGAAAGTAAAAAGGGAGCTGGAGATGAAAGCAGTTAAGGTCTGACTTGCCCCAGGCAGATCACCCAGGAGTGAGCAATCCCTGAGGGCAAGAAGAGGGTACACCCTGAGCACAGCAGGATGTGACACCCCCCATTCCTCCCAAAAGTAAAGTATAAATGTATCATTTCACATTCATCAGTTGGGGGGGGGGGCAAACTTTAAACCTAAGAATCCCAAATACAAACTATGGCACACACACACACACACAAAAAATAAATGCTCTCATGCTGCTGCTATCTAAGACATGAGAATTTAGTGATATGTAGTATATAACAATCCACTTCCCAGAAATTTTACTATGCATCTTTGTAAAGAAACAGGCAAAATGATGACAACAGTTTCTAACAGTACAAACCCAAGCACCTCAAAATGTCCCTCAAGAGCAGGATGTGTACATTTTATACGGTGCAGTGGATACCTCCGGTAATGATAAACAGAAAAAATTAGATCGAAGTGCCTCATTGTGCCCATTGCAAAAGATTCTAAGCAAGGGCTGGAGCACATCAGGGAGGGCTCTTTATGTGCACAGTTGGCCTGGGTTTGATTCCCAGTATTCCACATGGTATTCCACATGGTTCCTTAGCCACATCAGGAGTGATCCTTGAGCACAAAGCCAGGAGTAAGCCCTGAGCACAGCCAAAGATGGTCCCCCAAACAAAAAACACTAAACAAAAGTAGAAAACCTAAGCCTAAAAGAACAAGCTGACAAAGATATCTATCATTTTGTAATATATATATATAATATATAATACTCAAGTCAATAGCATAGATATCACAAATACTTAAAAGTAAAAACATCAAGGATATGAAACCCAAGAACCTGACGACAGTTATTATTCTGGATAAAGAAAAAAAGTAAGAGTTGCTACAAGTGAGTTTGTAAAGCTCATACTGTTTCCCACAGGACCAAGCTGGCAAAAATCTGGGATGAAAGCATTTAGATCACTTATAATTAAAATGTTTTTACTATGCATTAGTCTCCAAGCTGAAAATTATTTCTGCATTATCTTTTTTCCCTCCCCCAAACCACTCACTTTACAGAAAATGAAGGCCCAAGAGAGTCCCTCGCATAGCACTGCTAGGTGTGGCCCTGGCAATCCCCAACCCAAGCCTCACCATGAAGCAACTAAGGAATGCTAACACAGTAGGACTGGAACAGTAAATCACCTTAGCCTTTGAAATTCAACAAACTAAAATAGCACTGAGGCCAATTAGATTTTGATCACTTGGATAAAATCCAGTAGTAGTTTACAAATGATCGCCCTTATTTCTCAAAATCTGGTGTTGGCTAGAAACAAGACCTTACGGTCATCTCTCTTAAATAGAGCCAAACAGAACAGGCTGTGGCCTACTGTCCAGGTGACCAGATTAGACATCACGTAACTTCTGGAGCCCAGGGGACCGCTGCTGATCAGACCCAGTTTATCCACACAGAAAGTTCCAAGTCTCCCTGACCACTTCCCATGTAGCGCTTAAGCTCAACACCACGTGGAAGAAAATAAACTAAAATAAAAACCCATCTACAAAACCAAATGTCTACTATCCTGATACAATGTTCATCCAAAAGGAAAGGAATTATTTGATCTTGAGGTCTGTTAAGATTTGTGCTCTCTGCATGAGTGACAACAATCAAAATTTACATGCAACATACACAGGACATGTCAGGGGTCCCTATGGTCGGCAGTGTCTACACACAGGAAATCCTAGTAGGCTGTTGAGAGAAACTTTCTTTTGGGTCAGTGTGTGACATCTAAAGGGATTTACTTTAAGCAGTGGCAGAGGCAGGACAAATACTGCTGGATCAAATAAGGGAGGTAAAGAAACAAAACAAGGGAAGGAGCGGACACTTTCCATGACAAGCAAGCCTTGACTGACTCCACAGTGCAGTGCTGAGGTGGAAAGAGAAGGACAGAAGTGACTGAGGACAGCAGTGGCGGGTTTGGGGGGAACTCTGGCCATTTCAGCAATGGGATAATTCTGTGTAAAAGTATACTTTCAACCATGAATCCTCAAATAGAAATTTTAAATAAGTAACTTAAGGTGGCAAGCAACCTGTTCCCTGGCAGGAAAACATTTTCAGAGGGGTAGGGAGACTGACTTCCTGAGCCTATCTGGTGAAATGTGCACCTAAAATTTTACTTTCAATTTTTTAATCATTTGAAATTATTCCTCTGAGCATTAATTTAGTTCAAAGTAGTAATATAACACAAATCTAATTTTATGGGTATGAAACACAAAAATAAAATCAGGTTCATTTTCTGAAGTTCTAACCAGAAGGCTAAGTCCACTTTTACCAAATACCTAAACAGGCCCAGTCCAGCCCTATTTGGGAGGAACCACGACAGGAGACTCCCTGCTTCTACTGTTCTTGAACTGTATAATGTTTAGCTTAGCTTCCATTTGGGTTGCTGCAACAACATAACAGACTGGGTAGCTTTATAAGCAACAGAGATTTGTGTCTCCAAAGTCCACGAGTCTAGGGGATCCACAGACTACAGTGTGTCTGGTGGAACCATCATCCAGGCTCCAGGGCCTTCTGTCTTCTGGCCGTGCCATCCTTCCACAGCAGCAGAGGTAAGGAGTCTTTGGGGTCACTAATCCAGTCCTATGGCCTCACCCCTACCAAAGGCCCCACCCACCCCTCCTAGAACTCTCACAAGGAAGCTAGAATTTCTACTTAGGAAGGAAAGAGGCGAGACACTGTCTTTACCAATGTGTCACAGACACCAAATGGGCAGAAATCAACCCAGGGATGTGCTTGAGGGACAGAACCTTGCCAGCACCTGTGAGGTCCTGGGTTCAATTCCTAGCACCGCAAAAATAACGAAAGTTGAAGAAACTGTATAACAAAGCATTAAGTGAAGCTGATAGCTTAGGGAATAATTTTTGTTTTGTTTTCGTATTTTTGGGCTACACACAGCGGTGCTCAGGACTATAAGGGATGTAGAAGATTGAATGGGGATTGAACCTGAGGGCAAGGCATATGTCCTCCTCAGCTGTGCTATCACTCTGGTTAAGAATAATTTCTTAAAACATATATGTTTAAGTGCTCGCTTCGGCAGCACATATACTAAAATTGGAACGATACAGAGAAGATTAGCATGGCCCCTGCGCAAGGATGACACGCAAATTCGTGAAGCGTTCCATATTAAAAAAAAAACACATATATGTTTAGATGATCTAAAATAGCACATGTTGGGGCTGGCGTGGTGGCGCTAGAGGTAAGGTGTCTGCCTGCCAACGCTAGCCTAGGATGGACCACGGTTCGATCCCCCGGCGTCCCATATGGTCTCCCAAGCCAGAAGCGACTT
Source organism: Suncus etruscus (assembly GCF_024139225.1). NCBI lineage: Eukaryota > Metazoa > Chordata > Mammalia > Eulipotyphla > Soricidae > Suncus > Suncus etruscus. Next base: position 296,389 of record NC_064858.1, on the reverse strand, counting down.
CTGAGCGCATAGCCAAGAGTAACCCCTGAGCATCACCGGGTGTGGCCCAAAAAACATAAAAAAAAAAAAAAATAGCACATGTTCTATCACCAATATTAACACTATCATTTGTGTGAAATAGGACTTTAGCAATCAATATACAAGTCATATACACGAAATGTTCTAAATATGTACTTTCAATTCCCCCAATTTTAAATATTTAGCAAAATCTACAATATCCTGATTTATGGCATGCCTTACAGTTAACAAGGGCACCAAAAGATTCCTACTGAAAATTCCAAACTATGCTTATGAAAACAACTTATCTCTCCCTATAATCTATTAGTTTAGTACTAAACACACTGTTGAAAATTTAATCTTTTCCCTTCCAAAATCATTATTTTCTTATCTGAGAAGAAAAAGAAAAATGGCTGTTGGAAGTATGAAGAGATGAACTTCCTATAATGGTAATCTGCAGCGTTAGAGGGGCCTGAGGCATATACAGGAGGTGAAACTATGTGACATCTTTCTATAGCAAACTGCTCAGGCTGAATGACAGTGACTCGGTAACTCAGGGTCCGAGACTACATTCTCAGTATATTTAATTTCTGAAGAGATTAGCCATTCAGAATTTTTTTGTTTTGTTTTGTTTTTGGGTCACACCCGGCGGTGCTCAGGGGTTACTCCTGGCTGTCTGCTCAGAAATAGCTCCTGGCAGGCATGGGGGACCCTACGGGACACCGGAATTCGAAGCAACCACCTTTGGTCCTGGATCGGCTGCTTGCAAGGCAAACGCCGCTGTGCTATCTCTCCGGGTCCCAGAATTTCTTATGTATCACCCCAAAGCCGACTCAGATTGTAACTCCAGGACACAAGGACAACTGTAGACACCTGCCCACATTCAAGGCTATTAGAAGACTGAAAGGGTCAAGCACTCATTCCTTTGGGCAGGTGTCAGTTACTGGAAAAGGGTGTGAATAAACAGCACTAGGTCTGCACCTTCCTTCAGCTGTGCCCCGTATGAAAAGTGGCATCTTATAAATGGAACATATGAAAGAAATACAGAAAGAGCTACAAGGCTGCACACAGACAAACCCAATGACATTTTCATGTCTTGCTTTTTTTTTTTTTTTAAACCAATAAAGGCTCTGTACTAGACTCAAGAGCATTTACATCTAGAGCCTCATTTTGTCTTTAGGACTGAAGAGGAAGAAACTCAAGGGTTGAGCACAAACTGCATGCAGGCCACCCAGGTTCCATCCTCACAGTCCCCTGAGCACCATCAGCAGATACCCCAAGGACTTGTAGTAGCCTATGAGCAACATCCAGATATACCCTGCCACCCCCTCCCTTCAAAACACGATGAGTTCATTTTCTCCTTTGTGTAGAATAAGTGTTCAGGGCTTGTTTACCTCCTCTATGGTTTAATATGACTTAGCTACGCAGGGCTCCCTTCTGACTCACATGTGATGCTAGCAGATTTCCTAAAAAGTCCTTTCAGAAATGTTCAAATAGGCTAAAACCTCTTTCCTTGCAGGTCAATTTTACAATTCACTTGTCATTTATCAAATTTATACAAGTTCAAAGTGGAGCAACTTACAAACAGGATTTGACTTGGGGATAATGCTGAGTAATGTTTCACAGTTCATAGCTGGAACATGTAACTGCTAAGAGCTTCCATGATTCAAGTGACATTTACAAATTTAAATGCACACACCAAATTCTTTCCCAACATAGCGTTTCTACCAAAAGATTAAAATGTTAATGCAAGAAATAACAAAAACATGAAAACATACCACTATTCCAATTACCAACCTGTCACTAACCCACTTGCTTTTCAGAACAAGTCAATGATGTCAGTTATTAATCATTTTTTGGAAAAGAGTCATATCTGAAACCACAATTACTGAAACAAAGGAAGTATAATCTTTATTCATTCAACAGAAGGAACTAAGATTCAGAGTTGAGTGGCCTGTTCATATACAGTTCATATACAGTGAGAAAACTGAAGCAAGGCCAAGCCCAGGCTCTTCTGAAGCCAGCTAGTCTCCTACCTCTGCAGCATGGTTTTTGATTTTTCTGTTCATTAAACCTGCAAACCCTTAAACCTATTTTTAGGGAGTTTACAGCCATGAAACATAACCAAACAATAAATAAATGCCAGCTAAATCTCATGTTAAAACAGAGGTATTTAAATAAATAAATACTATAGGTTTATTTTGTTCTCGAACAGGCCTTAAACTTAACAATCTGATTGATTTCATCCAGAAAGGCTAGATGTTAAAAGACTGACTTATGGTTTGGATGTTAAAAGATTCACTTGGAGGCCCAAGGTGATAACACAGGGAGGGGAAGGGCATTTGTTTGCCTTGCATGTGGCCAACCAAGGTTTGATCCCTGGCATCCCATATGGTCCCCTATGCCTACCAGAAGTACTTTTCTTTTCCTTTTTTTTTGGGCCACACCCAGTGACACTTAAGGGTTACTCCTGGCTATGTGCTCAGAAATTGCTCCTGGCTTGGAGGACCATATAGCCATATAGGACGCCAGGGGATCAAACCACGGTCAGTCCTAGGCTAGTGGCGGCAAGGCAGTTTCCTACAGCTCCGCACCACTGCTCCGGCCCCCTACGGGTACCTTCTGAGCACAGAGCCAGGACTAATCACGAGCAGTGCCGGGTTTAACCCCAAACCTAAAATAAAATAAATATAAATAAAGGATTGACTTAGATGAAATACTATAGATGAGACTTAAAAACTGGGCCAGAGTGATAGCACGTGGTAGGGTGTTTGCCTTGCACATGGCTGACATGGGAAGACCCAGTTTCAATCCCCGCCATCCCACTTGGTCCCCTGAGCCTGCCAGGAATTATTTGTGAGCACAGAACGAGGAGTAACCCCTGAGCACCACTGGATGTGGCCCCCAAACAAAATAAAACAAAAATAAAGTTAAATGTGGTGAAATTAAAAAAATATATGGCCAATAAATGGTATCATGTACTTACTGTTGATTCATTAAAAAAAAAAGGGGGGGGGAGGGCCAGAGAAATAGCACAGCGGTAGGGCATTTCCCTTAGATGCAGAAGGATGGTGGTTCAAATTCTGGCATCCCGTATGGTCCCCCAAGCCTGCCAGGAGCGATTACTGAGTGTAGAGCCAGGAGTAACCCCTGAGCGCTGCCGGGTGTGACCCTCCCCCCCAAAAAACAATACTTTTTAAGTACTTTCAAACAGGTCTGGACATAAGCTTGTAGATCAATAAAACCATTTACTGATTTATTTTACTAGGAAGAAATAAAATTCCACACCTGCATGAACTACTACATTTGTCTATCGAGAACATGTAGATTTAGAAGATACACACACCTGGCCCCAGCCACACTAAGTGGGCAGCTAAGTGTCGGTGCCTCCCATCCAACAGACATGGGTCTGAGCATCCCTAAATGACAGGCAGTTTCACGACTCACTGTGGTTCTTCATTCAACAATTAAGAAAAGCACCTCTTTCTATTTCTTCTTGGACAAATCAAACAAATGAAAGAACTGCCCTCAAAGATAATGGAATCCAGGACCGGAATGATAGCACAGCAGTATGGCTTTAGCCTTGCATGGGGCAGGCAAGTGGCCGACCCAGGATGGACCTGTGACAGACCCGGGTTCCATCAACAGCATCCCATATGGTCCCCCAAGCCTGTCAGGAGCGATTTCTAAGGGCAGAGCCAGGAGTAAACCCTGGGCAACAGCTGGATGTGGCCCAACCTTCCCAAAAAAGATAGTCGTATCCAAATTTGAAACTCCCCAAGAATCTCTAACCAGAAGCTGAATGAGGATCTCCCAGAGAAAGAGAATACTGACAAGCATCTGCTAAATTTATTTCATACAAACACTAAGCAAATAGGTACCAGGTATTAGGTGACTAGGGACCAAGATATAAAGATTTGAATTATCTGGCATATGCCAGTCAATTATGTAAAGGGGCAAAAAACTATTTTTAGAATAGCAGGAGTAGATATATTCAGTCCACAAAACGACACAAGAATGAGGATCCTCTTAAAATGTGATCTCTGTTCCACCTCCTCACACTCACACACAACAAGGAAAATCACTAGATTCTAAGAAGCACCAAGACAGAAGAGATGTTCTTGTATTTGTAATCCTAACTCCTAGCTCATCTCCTAGTAGCCATTGTAAGAAGCTAATAGTTACTTGACCATTAAATGTATTTGCTGGGAAGTGAATGACCACCTCATTCTGGGATAACATTTTCTTCTAAGCACTGACTTTCTGCCATTTCCTTCAAGAGTTGCATTCACAGCTAATGAAAAAAAAAATAGTAAAGGGGGGTGTGGGAGAATAGACCCTTCACAAAAACTGGGTAAAGATAATACTTATTACGTGCTTTTGGTGGGTATTTTCCATGCTTACTTCCAGCAATCGACTGTCTTTTAGTTCCACACTGCACACTTCCAAGGCAGCAGCCGGTGGTCTAGAACCTTCTAAACCTGCCAGCAGACTAAAGGACGCTGTTCTAATCCCCAGGATAACTAGACTGAGGTCACCATCCCATTTTACAGTTTCAATAACTGAGTCTCACTAAGATCTATTAATTTACCAGACAACTAGGATAAGCCAAACTTACAGCAGGATTTAATTCCAAGTCCATTTCCACTATGCTTTTTACATGACTGATTTTCATATTTCATCTTTACATTTGTAGGAGGGAAAATGAGAAATAACAAAATCAATCATAACAATTGCCTTGAATTATCATGAAAACACTGCCTTAAGACTTTTTTAAGCCCATGTATTTTTATGTAAAAAGTCATTTCTGAAAATGTCAACTCAGAAAAATCACCATTTTTAACAGTTGCACATGTATTTGTTTCTACAATGGTGGGAGACCACTGGAAAGGAGTTCAAGCTGGGCATTTAATCATATTTTTTTTCACAAGAAGCAAAAATCGAATGAACCCCAAGACCTCATACATGTAAAAACCTTCTAACCTCTGAATTACAGCCCTCGCCCCATTTGTATTTTGGTCTGTACAATTATAGGTCGAAACAAATGTGCAGAAATATGACTGTGGACATATCAGTTCAAGTGCTTTGGCTGAAAAATTAAGCCATGACTCATAGTTTGGGATCATTCTGCTCCCATACATATCGAAATTCAGATTTGATTTGAGGCGTGGGGCTAGAAATTTTATTTAAAAGGATTAACTACAAAGCAGGAGCTGTGGATTCTCAATCAATCTTGTTCATTGGATTGGCAAGCACCAATTAAGATTGTGTTTCTCATACTTTTACTTAAAATTAGTCATTAGTTAAAAAAAGCACAATTTTAGAACAAATGCTCTTAGCATAGATAGAAAAAAAATAGAAAGACAACATTCTGATTTGTTTATCTCTGTGGACAGTTAAATGTGTCAGAAACAAGGGCAAAGTCCAGAGGGCAGCAGTGGACACTCTCTTTGGTACACTGCTGCTCTAGTGCTCGTTTGTAAATATTGCCACAACGAGACTGTCATGATTTACATTCTAATTTAGTGGATACAATCATTTCTCCAAGCTCTATTTTGACTTTGTTGGGCTTATCTGTTTTTTTACAGGACTTCTAGTGATCCTTAGAGCTTATCAGTACTATCAATAGTGTATTCACACATATTGATTTTCAGTGTAGCAGACCTAAAGCTTACATAATGTAACAAAGCAGTTGTTACTTGCAGTTATAGCTACAATATAACGAAATGTAAGTAGAAACTAAAAAGAAAATCACTATGAATTTCATTAAAAATGTGGTAAGTAGCTCCCTCAGACTTACCAGCAGGCCAAAGAAACGTTCACTATACATCACGACAAAGCTTTTTATCTTCCTAAAATCTAAGTTCTTTTTCTTTTGCAGGTGCTAACAAAATCTCTTAAAATGAGGTTACTGACTCGAACCCGGAGGTTGTGAAATAAATAATTTCTCATTGGCCGTTTCCTAGTCACAGGATACACAAGGTCCTTACAGCATTTACAACACGATTAAAAAGAACCTTACTGATCGGTTTACAATATTGTAAAAATTCCTGAGCTTCACGGCATACCCCCCCTTTTTTACCAGTCATTTCTAAACTTTTGATGATTCCCCAATCCCAGCCCCTAGAGTGCACGACCCCTTCAAAGTCCACGTCTAAAATAGTCTGCAATCATCTGCTTTTCTCTGAACATCTCGGGCAGTGGCTCGATCCAAAAAAAAAAAAAAAATCACAGCTCCCACGTCCTAATCGCTCCCGTGCTTGACTCGACGGCCATCCTGGCTTCGAGAAAAATGAACATCAGAACCTCACCTGGCCTTGGGCTGGCCGATCGTCCTCAGGCCTCCCCCGGGAGCACGACCCCAGAGCCATCGCTGTGTGTCAACGGCCTCTCCGCAGCCGGCCCACAGGGGGTCTGGGGAAGGGGCGGGGGGGGGGGGGGTCCCGGCCCAAACCTCGCCCTCCGCGCCTCGGTCCCAAGGGGCGGCGCGCGCCAAGCCCGGCTCCGGGGACGCGTGGGGACGCCTCCGGCACGCGCAGGGCTGCTTCCCTCGCTGCTCGTCGCCGGGAAGGGCCGGCCGGGGGCGCGCAGTCCAGCCCGCAGCCGAGTCGCGGCCCGCGCCCGCGGTCCTCGCACGGGCCCCTCCGCCCCGCCGCCAGCCCCCGGGCCCGCCCGCGTCCCCGCGCCCCCGCGGCAGTTGCGAGGCCTCGCCCGTCCACCCGACTGACCTGCCGGGCCCCGCCGCCCGCGCCCGCGCCCGCCGCCGCCCGCCGCCGAGGGCCTCGTTCCCGGCCGCCGCCGCCTCGCCGGCCTCGTGCGCGCCGCCAGACGCCTCCGTGCCGCCCGGCGGGGCCGCGCCCGCTGCTCGCTGCTCGCGGCTCGCTCGCCGGCCCGGCCCGGCCCGGAGGGAGCGAGCGAGGGAGGGAGGCCGGAGGGAGGCCGGAGGACGGGGCAGGCAGGCCGGCAGGCTCCGCGGCCCGCACGGCGGGGAGGCGCGGGAGGCGGAAGCGGAGACGCGGCGGCAGGCGCGAGCAAGCGGGCGGGCGGCCGGGCGGCGAGGACGGCGGCGACAGACAGCGCGGCGGCGCGGCTCCTGCTCGCTCCCAGCCAGCCAGCCAGCCAGCCAGTCAGCCCGAGCCCGGCGCCACCATGTTGGAGGACGCGGGAGGCGCGCACGTCGCCGGACGGACGGACGGACGGACGGACGCCGGACGCCGGACGGCTCGGCGGGGCGGGGCGGGCGCGACGCGACGCGACGCGACGCGACGTGACGCGCCCCCCGATCCCGGCAGGCAGCGCGCGCGCCGCCCGGAGGCACGGCCCAGGGGGCGGCGCCGGGGGCCTATGCGCAAGCGCGCGGGGCGGGGCTCAGGCGCGCGCGCGCGCGGCGCGGCGTTCCACGCCGGCCCCACCCGGTCTCGCGCGATCTGGCGCAGGGGCTGCTGGGAGGGGGGAGTGGCCGCCGCCGCCGCCGCCGCCGCAGCCGACGGAGGCCCTGGCCGCTATCCGCCGCCATCTTGGCGCAGAGCCTAGAGACGCGGCGCCGGGGCTTGGCTGCGGAGTGGGGGCGAGCGCCCCGAGAGCCTCGGCGCCCTCCGGGAGCGTCCGGGAGATCGCCCCCCGCCCCGCGCCGGTCCTGCCCGGCCGACGGGCGCGTCGCGGCTCCTCTGAGAGGGGAGGCGAGTCGGCCCTGCCTGGAGGCCGAGCTCCCCGGGAGGCTTGGACGAGCCGACGCCGGCCCCGGCCCCGGCCCCGGCCCGCCTCGCCTCGCCTCCACCCCCAGCTGTCTTTGTCAGAGCCGGCGGCGCTCGCCCGAGTGCGGGCCCCAAGGTCGTGCGCTGAGGCCCCCGGCCAGCACGTGATGTGTGTGTCTGTCCCCGGCTGCTGGCGGGACGGAAGTTCCGCAGCTCGTCCTCCCGGCCTGCCGTGGCCAGTCGGGGGCCCCGAGGCGGGCCCCCGTTGCCCAGAGGAGGATGAGGCGCCCAAGGCCCCTGCTCCAAGCAGGACCAAGAACACAGTTGCCTTCTCGGCCCCCCTCCTTTCCTTTTGCTGGGCTCTGCAACGTGGAGCAGACAGCCAGTTGGCGTCATCTCGGGGCCTGTGCCTTTGCTGATCACGATCAGCTCTTAAAATGCTGTAGGTGGACTGTAAGTCCCCCAGCGTGGAGACCTTCGTGGCCACAGCCCTTGTTCTATGGCCAGAGTGTGTGTGTTTGTATGTGCGTAAAAGAACTCCAGCTTCCCATCGCCACCGGCTGCAAGGGGGTGAGGCAAAAAAATCGGCGATTCTAAGAAAAGCCAGTAAAATGTATCGCCGGCAAGGGCAGATACTTCAAAAACATGTCTTGTTTTAACATGTTTTCTCTTATTCTCTTATATGACTTTAATTCCTATCGAAGTTTTCGCCTCCACCAACCCCCTCGGCCCTGGATAAATGAGATCTTGTCCGTTCCATTTTATGGATGAGACTGGTTGAAAAATCCTATAGCCTTTCAGGATTCCTCTGCCCGTGGTCAAAATAGGCAAACGCGCATAGAAATCTTTGAGGATGTTAAAGAGAAATGAAGGCCCATGTTGCTACTTTAGAGGCCTTGTGACTATTGCCTCCTGATAACTCTTTTAAAAAAAAAAGTCTGGGGGCCCGGAGAGATAGCACAACGGCGTTTGCCTTGCAAGCAGCCGATCCAGGACCAAAGGTGGTTGGTTCGAATCCCGGTGCCCCATAGGGTCCCCCGTGCCTGCCAGGAGCTATTTCTGAGCAGACAGCCAGGAGTAACCCCTGAGCACCGCTGGGTGTGTCCCAAAAAAACAAACAAACAAAAATCTTAGGGAGGGCCGGAGAGATAGCATGGATGCAAGGCGTTTGCCTTTCATGCAGGAGGTCATCGGTTCGATTCCCTGTGTCCCATATGGTCCCCCGTGCATGCCAGGAGCAATTTCTGTGCCTGGAGCCAGGAATAACCCCTGAGCACTGCCAGGTGTGACCCCCCCCCCCAAAAAAAGTCTTAGGGGACCATAGCAATAGCCTAGCATTTGCCTCGCACACAGCCGCCCCAGGTTTGACCCCGGCATCTCATGGTCTAATACCTCCTGAGCACTGGGTGTCGCCCAAAAAACCAAAATAAAACTACAGGAAATTTTATAAGTCTGAATAAGTGAAATGTAATGTTATGTTATATCGAAATGTGGTTGAAGTGCCTGAACTCCAACAGAGTTGAAAGGCTGAAGAGAAAGGAAAAAAAATTTGGTTTAATTTCATTTTGTTTTGGTTTGGTTTTAAAACATGTTTTATTCAAAAACCCACCAAATGTATGATGTTTGCTGGTAGAAACTGTGTAAATGTTATCTAGCATCTTCAGGATACTGATACATCTGCATGTGTCCATTTTTACCATAGTTTTTCCCAGGTTTTTTTCTTTCAGTTTGAAGTTTTCTTATTATAACCACTCTCAGTTCATCTTACTTGTGGCACGTTCTGTTCATGCCGTACTTTTTTTGAGTTTCTATGAACGTCCTCCATATTTCTTCCCTAAAGCCCTTATCTGAGAGGCTGAATAGGTGGTTGGTACTTTTTGGGTCATCAGAGCTACCATCTTTGTTTTCTTAGATAGTGGGGGCCTGCATTGTTTTCCCCCATTGTCATGGTTGTAGTGCGAAGTTTTCTGCGTCCCATGTTGCCATTCCTTGACTAGGAGGAGCATGAAATCTGGGAGCAGTTGGCCCCAGGACAAACATTGCCTGGGACCAGGCTGCTTGGCCTTTGTACAGTGCTTAACATTGCTTAACAGTGCTGACCCATGACCTGAGGGAACTAATATGGTCTCTCTGAGTTTTGAGCCCTCCAGCTCAGTGGAGCCAGGCCCTGTGTACTGCTACCCCGAGTTCTCCATACTCACCAGACAGCTCCTCGCCACAGGCAGAGCTGGGCGAGGTCTGTTTCTCCGCTCCCCACTTCTGAGGGTCCCCTCTGCTTGGGGTCATTCCCTTCTGAGATTTGCCTCAGAGCTGTGTCCTGCCCTAGTCACCTGTTCCCCTTCTGTTCTCAGCTTCTCCTCAGGTCCCCTGGTTTCCTCCCACTCCTCAGCCCTACCGCTGATCACCACCTCCTGGAAACAGTCTCTTGACTGGTCCGATCGCACATCTCATCCAGAAAGTTCCACCCCTTGAGAGAAGCTGGGGTCAGATGTTCTCCAGGCACCTCCAGAGGGGGCACATCTGAAGTGGACCTGCATAACTAGGAAAGAAGGGGTGCCCATGCCCCTCTGGCATGGCTTTTGCCCTGGCTGGAAGGTGGTGGGGCCATGCACTGTGCTTGAAGGATTCCAGAGCTCTGGGGTGTGGCTGAGTGGGACTTTGGGGGAGACAAAATTAGTTGGCTGCTCTAGGGCCCTTTTCCCACAACTGGTCTTGTTTCTAGTAGGTGGCGAAGAAATTGAGAGGGCCACAAGGATGTGGCCTGGGGCTCTGGGCAAAACCACAAGTTCTTGGTGTCATCTGTAGGATGGGTGGACATGAAGCACTTCAGACTGTGCCAGATCCACAGCATAAACTCCAGGAGGCTGATACCCAAGTTGGTTTAATTCTAGATAGTGTCCAGTTCTCCCCCTGAACAGCCACCTCTCCTCATCCCTGAAGTGGAATCATCATACTCACCTCGTGGGCCCACTTTGTGCATTTATTTGGTACTGAAATCTCAGCTGATGTGAGGTGCCATGATACAGCGAATAAAGCTAAGATCCTGTCTGTCCACGTGGTATTAGGTCCTAAGGTCAAGGAGGCAGAGAATAACGCAGTGAGACTAGGGAATGGTGCAGTGGGCCAGGGAATGATAGCGAGACCAGAGAATAACACAGGGAAGCCAGGGAATAAAGCAGCGGGCCAGAGAATGATGGAGCAGGGTGAGGAAATGATGCAGAGAGCCAGAAAAGGGCTCGACAGGAGCAAGAGAATGAGAATCTCAAGGGAAGAAATAAGCACGGAAAAGGCCTAGCGCTGCTCAGGTAGACCTTGAGAGGAGCTGAGATGACCTCAGTGTGCTCCTTTGTACCTCACCAAAGGTTGGGCGCTTTATCCCTGGGCTGAGCTAGGACAGAGGCCTCCCAGAAAGGGCTGCTGGGTGAGTTAGGACCAGGCTTGACTTCTAGGAATTTGTTTTTCTCTTTCTGTAGAGAGGAACAGAGAGTGAACTGGGTTGGTATGTGACACGTGGTAAGTGCTCATTAAATGACAACTACTCACAGAGCACTGTTGGCTGAGAACTGTCCTGAGATGGCTCTGGTCTCAGAGCCTGGCACCCTGCTGCAGAAGGTGCAGACAGGTGTTGAAGGGAGATGCATTGCTGCCTTCTTAGTATCACCAGCCACAGTGCCCAAAGGAAAGAAGGAAACAGTGTCTGCCAGGAAGGTAGGCTGGGGGGCGGGAGGGAAACTGGGGATACTGTCAGAAGACTGGGTACCACTGAAACTCAACCATGAACAACTTTGTAACTTTGTACCTCACGATTATTCAATACATTAAATAAAGTATTTAAAGTATTAGTAACAAAAAGTAATAATAAGAGCCCGGAGAGATTAGCACAGCGGCGTTTGCCTTGCAAACAGCCGATCCAGGACCAAAGGTGGTTGCTTCGAATCCCGGTGTCTCCATACGGTCCCCCCGTGCCTGCCAGGAGCTATTTCTGAGCAGACAGCCAGGAGTAACCCCTGAGCACCTCTGGGTGTGGCCCAAAAACCAAAAAAAAATAAAAATAAAAAAAAAAGTAATAAGTACAGTTTAAAAAATTCAGAGATGGGGCCGGAGAGATAGCATGGAGGCATGGCATTTACTTTGCATGCAGAAGGACGGTGGTTCGGATCCTGGCATTCCATATGGTCCTCTGAGCCTGCCAGGAGCGATTTCTGAGCGTAGAACCAGGAATGATCCCTGAGTGCTGCAGGTGTGACCCAAAAACAAAAAAATTCAGAGATGGGCTGGATAGTACAGTGGGCAAGATGCATGCAGTTCAGACCTCAGCTGATTTGAGGCATCATATTCTCTTCCAAAACATCTCTGGAGGTTCTCAACACTGCCAGACTGGCCCAGAATGACCCAGGGTGGCCCACGCACGCCAGGACCTGACCAGCTCCACCACTGGTAGCTCTGAACTGATAACAGCCTGGCTGAGAATCAGTGGGGCTGGTTCCACACACCCATTGAAATATTTTGGTTTTGATAGGGACCCACTCTGCCTTAGGGGCTTTGCTCACAGCTTACCCTGACTCTGTGCTCAGGAATCATGCCTGGTGAGACTGATTCAAAAAAAAAAAAAAAAAAAAAAGCCAAAATGAATTATAAGGTCCTCTTAAAAATTCTACTTATTCTACTTATTCTGCCACTAATTTTCACTACTTGCACCAAGCTCCAAGACTACATAGGAAATCGTTTAAGTCATATTCTGGAAAGCCAGTCAAACCAAGCTAGAAGCTTGGGTCCTTCTCTGGGCCCCTCTGAATCCAGTTGAATGGGCAGAAACACCATTGAATGCTCTCAGTGGCTATGCTGAGCTATTCTGAAGAAAGCCCTTTCCCTTAAATCAATAAAGCAAACCTTAGAAACATTTTCTGACAAGTATGCCATTTCTTTCAGCTCTTTGAAATGACTCACGTGGCTTTTACATTGTCTCATACCATTTCAATACATCCCTTACTAGTTCATTCTAACAGGAACACAAATTTATTCAAACCAAAGTAAGTGCCCTGCTTAAATAAAGTTCCGATTGTTAAAAAAAAAAAAAAAAAGATGTCGATACCAATACTTAGTGATTTTACTCATGATTTACTTAAGACAGGTTGGCAGGATATGGAATTCTACGTATTTTTTGCAATTGACAGTAAGATTTTCTTTTCTTTCATTCTCTCTGGACACTAATGCACAATTGTCTTATCAAAATGACATTGAATTCTTTGAGGTTGCCTTAAAATTTCCTACCAAAAGCTTCCCTTTTGAATTTTTTGTTTGGTGAGGGTAAGCGATCATGTGAAATGAAAAGACCAGAATTCTAAATGATAGTAATGTCTTTTACTTATAATATTACTTATTATAAAAAAAAAAAAGTCTGGGGCCCGGAGAGATAGCACAGTGGCGTTTGCCTTGCAAGCAGCCAATCCAGGACCAAAGGTGGTTGGTTCGAATCCTGGTGTCCCATATGGTCCCCCGTGCCTGCCAGGAGCTATTTCTGAGTAGACAGCCAGGAGTAACCCCTGAGCATTGCTGGTGTGGCCCAAAAACAAAACAAAAAAAGTCTGATATGCTGCTATGTTCTTTCCATCTTCTGCTAAGTACTGTACTGGTTGTACCTACGTTTCAGATCTTAACACCAAATTCTTGAAATGACAGGTTATTTTATAGATATATTAGGGGCTCGGGTAAATCTTATTCATCCCACAACCATCTTGATATTACATGTGATCTGGATCTAAAATATTGGCATTCCAAATATTGTCTATGTATTCCAAATAATGTGTGTGCTGCTTTTCCAGAAAACAAAGCTAACTTTGAATTATAAAATGACAACTTTAGGCTTTTGGGGCCAGAGGGATAGCACAGGGTGTAGGACACTCCTGTTTTTAACACCCTGAGTGCAACATTCCTGCTTTCCCTATTCCCTTAATCTGTCTTCCCTAAACACAGAAGCACACCCCCTTTTTAAATTCCCTCTTACATCCTACCTGAATGGCTGACAGAGTCCACACCCTACTCTCCTCTAATATAAATATCCATTTTCCATCTACTATGAACTGAGTTACTCTCCTGAAGAAGTGGCTGGTGGATGCTTCTTTGTGAGTGCTCTCTCACCCGACCTGGGATCTGACCTCATCAGTGATTTCTACATCTTGGGATCTTTCTTCACCTGTGTCATTTATGCAGGTGGTCTGCCAGAAGTAATTTTTTTTTTTTGGTTTTGGGGTCACATCCGGCAGCACTCGGGTTACTCCTGGCTCTGTGCTCAGAAATAGCTCCGAACAGGCTCAAGGGACCATAGGGGATGCCAGGATTTGAACCATCATCCTTCTGTGTGCAAGGCAAATGCCCTACCTCCATGCTATCTGTCCGGCCCCTGCCAGAAGTAATTTCTGAGCACAGAGCCAGGAGTAACCCCTGAGCACTGCTGAGTGTAGCTCAAAGTCCAAAACCAAAAAGGTTTTGGAGCCAGAGTGATAGTACAGCAGGTAGGGCATTTGTCTTGCGAGCAACCAACATGGGTTCAATCCCCAGCATCCCATTGGGTTCCCGAGTCTATCAAGAGTTATCCCATAATGCATAGCCAGGATTCAGCCCTGAGAACCATTTGTAGTGATCCCTGAGAGGCAGGAATATGCCTGTCCCATAACTGCCCCAGGCATTTTTCTAAACAAATGGGTGAGTGGGGAAATCACCTTTATTTTATGTTCTCTCAGAAATCTGTCTTACGGCAATAGTGTTTTATTCCAAGGCATTTTTTTTGTACAAGAGAAGTAAGCAAGAGGGGGAATGAAAATGAGGAAAGAAAATATGAAGGTTCTATACTCTCAGGCACACTAGCTTGATTCTGAGGAACTGGCAGAGGCCACTGACTTGCAGTTATTCTGATGAAAGAGAGATTGGATATGCACATATCTGTGTAGTACGCCCATGCTTCAATTCTTGGGGGCAATATTGTTCCAACAGGGCAGGGAAAGCTCCAAGCAAACCAAAGCAAATGTTGAAATTGAAACTAGTCTTGGCATATGCTATGGTGGGGAGATCTTGTCTATGAACTATTTCTATGGCCAGAATGAATAATGGGGAAAAAATTGTTTTAATCAGGACTTTCTGCCACTTCAGAGAACTATGTTAGGAGCTCACCAGATTGGCACAGAATATGTGTAAACATCACTAGGGTATCTGTTATGTATAAGAAAAGCAAAGAAGGCTGGAGCAATAGTACAGTAGGGAGGGCACTTGCCTTGCACACGGCTGACCCAGGTTCAGTCCCTGAAATCCCATATAGTCCCCTGAGCACTGCTAGGAGAATAACCCCAGAGCATCACCAAGTCACCAAGTATGGCCCCAAAACTGAAAAAAAAATAAAGAAAAAAAGAAAAGAAAAGGACACAGTTAAAGTAAGTGAATAGGAAAGTTAATGCCATGCAAAAGGTAGCCAAAATAAGAGTTGTTTATTGATATATAATATCATATTAATAAGCAAGAAAAAATAAGCAAACATAATTTTTATAATAATAAAAGCCTCAAATAGATAGCAATCCTAAAATGTTCTGTTTTTATCTGTGTATTTAATACATAATGTAGCGAAATATATAATGCAACGTTTAAGATAATTAGAAAAACTGACCTAAAAATTATATAATAGGAGATTTCAACATATTATTTCTCAGTATGACAGCAACAATCAAATCAATTAGGATATAAAATATTAAATCAATACAATCAATAAGTTAATAGATATGTAAAATACTGCACTTAAATGCAGGTACAACTTTGCTTCTTTCTAATGACTGCATGAAACAGTTATCAATATATAGGATAACATCCCTAAATAAAAAGTAAACTAAAATTAATTAGTTGAAAACATTAGGGTCTGCTCTCTGATTACTTGGAATTTAAAGTAGAAATCATGAACGCGGAGATAAACAGGCTTTTCTCACCAGCTTAGCATTTAGACAACTGACTTCTTAATAACCCATAAGGAAAAGAATAAATTACAGTAATAATTAAAATATAGTTGAACTGAATAGTAATTTAGAATGTCATACCCAAAACAGCTAATATCAACAAAGGATATTGCTTAAAAAGAAATGAATAACTTTAAACAAAATGCACTTGAAAATAAACAAGCCAAGGGGTGAAAAAAATTTTCATTGCTAATAAATGTTTTATGAATCAGGGGTGAATAAACTTTTCCCCAACTGTTTCTCTGCCATGATAGAGTGAAAACATTCAGAGGCATTAATAAATGAATGTCTGGCCTGCCAGCCATAGGCAAAAAAAAAAAAAAAAAAAAGATTAGACTGGGGTTGAAGCCATAGTACAGTGGGGAGGGTGCTTGCTTTACAGCCAACCTAGGCTTGATTCCCGGCATCTCATATAGTCCCTCAAGCACTGCCAGGAGTGATCCTTGAGTGCAGAGCCACGAGTTACCCCTGAGCACCAACCAGGTGTGGCTCCAAGCCAAAAACAAAAACAAAAACAAAAAAAAAATTTTTTGTTTGTTTTTGGGCCACACCCAGAGGTGCTCAGGGGTTACTTCTGGCTGTCTGCTCAGAATTAGCTCTTGGCAGGCACGGGGGACCCTATGGGACACCGGGATTCGAACCAACCACCTTTGGTCCTGGATCGGCTGCTTGCAAGGCAAACGCCGCTGTGCTATCTCTCCGGGCCCATAAAAATTGTTTTATGCCTGCTGAAAGGCTTATGAATAACATATACTCCTTAGTGGGAATAAACATTACGTATCACCAACTTCGTAGACAATGGTGAAAAATAAGGACAAGACCATACCAGCTCCTCTTTCAGCCTCCCTAGAACTAGAACCATGGAAGTTGCAGCAGGTTTAAGATCTCCCCTGGGCATGGGAGCTGCTAAGCTAGAACCCACCTGTGCTCAGGGCTGATTCCTGGCTCTGAGCTTAGGGAGCATCCATAGTGGGATTCAGGGGACCTTATGGGATGCTGGGGATCGAACCTAGGTCAGATGCTTTCTTTTTTTATTGTTTTTGTTTTTGTTTTTGGGTCACACCCAGCAGCGTTCAGGGATTACTCCTGGTTCTATGCTCAGAAATCGCCCCTGGCAGGCACAGAGGACCACATGGGATGACAGGATTCAAACCACCGTCCTTCTGCATGAAAGGCAAATGCCTTACCTCCATGCTAACTCTCCAGCCCCGGGTCAGATGCTTTCAAGGCAAATGCCTTCCATGCTGTCCTGTGTCCACCCCCCCAAATATACCAGTCACTCAAAACAATGGTTGTGAATAGAATATTATGCAGCCGTCAGGAGAGATTAAGTTGTGAATTTTTCCTAGACATGGAAATTATTATGCTGAGTGAAATAAGTCAGAGGGAGAGAGGGAGAGGGAGAGAGAGAGAGAGAGAGAGAGAGAGAGAGAGAGAGAGAGAGAGAGAGAGAGAGAGACACAGTATAGTCTCACTTATCT
The DNA here is from genome assembly GCF_024139225.1 of Suncus etruscus. NCBI lineage: Eukaryota > Metazoa > Chordata > Mammalia > Eulipotyphla > Soricidae > Suncus > Suncus etruscus. The sequence goes on along the minus strand of NC_064858.1, from coordinate 279,223 downwards.
ATGGGTTTTAAGAAAAATAAAAGGTATTATTGTAATAATGCCCAGAGATGAGGGCCAGAAGGACTGGCTCAAATATGAAGCTCACCTCAAGGAGGGTGTGAGTGCAGTCTAGAGAATATACACTAGCAACTACCAAGACAATGTTAATGAGTGAGGAAAGTAGAATACCTGTTTCATATACTAATCAGGGGATGTGGGAGTTAGGGAGATGGGGGGTATTAGTGGTGGGAATGTTGCACTGGTGAAGGGGGGTGTTCTTTTTGTGATTGAAACCCCAACTATAGTCATGCTTGTAATCACGATGTTTAAATAAATATATTATCTAAAAAATTAAAAAACAAGAAACAATGGTTGTGAGATTTCTCCATCCTAAGTGACCTAGTGCTAGAGTTGTATTTTCACTATGACATCTTGCTCCTAGACCACATCTGATTAGTCCATTTCCAAGGCGTGGGCATTGAGGTCTTCTCTCTCTCTCTCTCTCTCTCTCTCTCTCTCTCTCTCTCTCTCCCTCTCTCTCTCTCTCTCTCTCTCTCTCTCTCTCTCTCTCTCTCTCTCATTCTCCCAAGGTCTTTAAAGGACTCACCTAATTCATGGCCTCAGACCTCTGTACATGGGGACCTTCTTAGTCCCAAACATTTTGTTGAGGGTGTAATCAAGTCTCCCAACATGGGAGGACCTCCACATTTGTGGCTCTTGCTGATCATGCTTAGCATGTGCGATGGTGCCAAGGATCAAATTCAGGGCCTCATGGAGGCAAAGCAGCTGCCTTGTCACTGTTTCTGGCCCCTTCAGTCACTGTCAATCAACTCTCCTCCCTGGAGCCCATGACCCCCAAATAATGCTCTTTCTTTGTTCTACCAATGCCTGCTTGCCACTATAGAAGGTTATGAGCATTCATGGGACTTACAAGTCTTTTTTTTTTCTGGGTCAAACCAGTGGGACCTCCTGGGCTTACCTCCACAATGCTGGGGGTCTATGTGTGCAGTGGATGGATTTGGGGGTGTTTCAGCAACTGCTTAACCATTAACCCCCATCATATCATCCAGTCCCATGAGCTTCAAGTCTTGAAATGTTTTTGGCCTGCCCAGGAGGGAAAAAAATAAATAAATTTAACTTGATTTGCTGTATAATAGGACAGACTTTTATATCAGAAGCAAGGTCCTGGGCCAGAGTGGTGGCGCAGCGGGTAGGGCATTTGCCTTGCACGTGGTGACCTAGGATGTACCATGGTTCAATTTCCCCCTGGCGTCCAAAAAAAAAAAAAAAAGAAAGAAAGGAAGGAAGGAAGGAATGGAGGGAGGGAGGAAGGGAGGAAGCTAGGAAGGGAGGAAGGAGAAAGGAAGGAAGAAGAAAGTAAGAAAGAAAGAAGAAAGAGAGAAAGAAAGAAAAAGAAAGAAAGAAAGAAAGAAGAAAGAAAGAAAGAAAATGAAAGAGAGAACGAAAGAAAGGAAGGAAGGAAAGAGAAAGAAGAAAGAAAGAAAAGAAAAGAAAGAAAGAAGAAAGAAAAGAAGAAAGAAAGAAAGAAAGAAGAAAGAAAGAAAGAAAGAAAGAGAAAAGAAAGAAAAGAAAGAAAGAAAGAAGAAAGAAAAGAAAGAAGAAAAGAAAGAAAGAGAAAGAAAGAAAGATGAGAGAGAGAGAAAGAAAGAAGAAAGAAGAAAGATAAGAAAGAAGAAGAAAGAAAGAAGAAGAAAGAACGACAGAAAAGAAAGAAAAAGAAAGAAAGAAAGAAGAAAGAAAGAAGAAAGAGAGAGAGAGAGAAAGAAAGAAAGAAAGAAGAAAGAAAGAAGAAAGAAAGAAAGAAAGAAGAAAGAAAGAAAGAAAGAAAGAAAGAAAGAAGAAAGAAAGAAAGAAAGAAAGAAAGAAAGAAAGAAAGAAAGAAAGAAAGAAAGAAAGAAAGAAAGAAAGAAAAAGAAGAAAGAAGAAAGAAAGGTTGGGTTGGGGTGAGTTTGGGACCAGAGCTGGCAGTGCTGGGATGGGGAGCAGGCTGTGCTAATTGAACCTGGGTTTGGGACCAGAGCTGGCAGTGCTGGGATGGGGAGCAGGCTGTGCTAATTGAACCTGGGGCCCTACATGCCATGCCTGGTCTTCAACATTTGAGTTATCTCCTCGGCACCAACATTTAGTTGGTCAGACTGAAATGATAGGCCGTTTTATTTATTGCCTGTTACTTGAGATTGCCAGCTAAGTCTTGCGGTTGCTTTGCAAGGCCTGGAATGTTTCCCCTTCCACCAGAGCTGACTGTGACTGTAGATGCAAATCCGAGTCCCCACATCTATTTCAGGAAACAAGCAGGTGAAGGCAATGGCCAAAGAATAAAAACCCTGACATCAGCCGGTCATTTTAGTTTCCCCATTGAATGCTCTCTGCTTCCTTTATCCTCTGCCAAGGATCTTGGCCAACCACTGACCCAGAAACTAGGCGAAAATGCAGGGGTATCAGGTGTTGCTTTCATCTCAGAAATAGCCCCCAAGTAATTTCCACTAGGAGTAGTGTGAAGCGTCACCCCAAGACCTTAGGGACATGCCTATCAGAAGCACCCTTGCTGAGCTCTTGGTTACCTCAGGGCCAGTGGCAATGGATTTTTCAAAGTCATTCAGAGCTGAGTTTTAGATGTATTGTGTCCCACACTGAGGCCACATTCGGTGTCACCTTTCCTCCATTTAGTGTTCTAGGTTCCTCCCTCAACTCCCAGACCCCAGCCCTTGTACCTTGACAAACTTCTTTTTAAAAGTGTTGACATAGACCTCCGCATGTGCCGGGGGGCCTCTTGGCCTGGCCTAGGGTAGGGGGGGCCCGGACTGGGTCACCCTGACCCCCCTCTCCCTTTTTCCTCGGGATCTCCAGGTGGGTTCCTGGGAGGAGCTGATGGGGCACCCTGGGTTTTCCCCACTCCCAGGCCGGCTCCAGAGGTTGGCTTAGGGGGTGGAGTTTGATCTGGGGGGTGGCAGATTGCTGCTCAGCTATACTCAGGCTGTCACTGGCAATTTATACCAGTCTACATTTTGCAAACAATATACTCCTCCCAACATCAGTTACCCCAGATTTACCCTTCTTAACTTCAGTAACACACAGTTCTAATCTCTGACCAAAGACATACAGTAGATCTAACAAATCCCAGAACTATTTAGTGAAGGACACAAATTGAACACATATTGAAACACTATATTCTTTTGAATATTTTATGGGTAATTTTCTTTAACTGCTGTGAACTCTCCGCTCAAATATTCTTCCTATCATGATGTTTCTATCCACTTTTCATCTTGTCTTTTTCTTTGTAAGCTGTTCAGTAAAGATTGTTGGTGGAACTGTCCCTCAGTTTGATGCATTATGATTGAACTATGTCATGGAAATTGCTGGTTTTGTTCCTATTGCCCTCCAGATGCACCAATAATGCTTACATGGCATTGATCTTTGTTTTCATACGACACATTAAAATGGGAATACACTATACATACAGATAAGTTCTTATCTAATAAAATCTCAGTACAATGTATCTTACCACCCTGAACATTGATATAATGACCTGGCACAGGCCTCAGAAGAATGGGCATCCTCCAATTAATGCCGGACAAGGCAAGCTATCTATGAAACATCCACGGTCTTTTATAGCAACAGCTGAAGCAGTCCCTCTACCAGGAAAGGACACTACAAGGGTCTTGACATCGACCTCCTAAAAGAGACTTCCGTTTACACTGAGAAGACTTGACAACAATGACCCTGCTCTCACAGGAATGGTTCTCTCTAGTTGCCCTTTAAGAGTGAGGTGAAACGAGAGGATGCTCTGCACCATCCTGACTGCAATATGGGATATGCAGACTCCAGGATCTTTAATACAGAAGCATGATACCAACAACATAGACTATGTGAGGAATGGAGGTGTATTGGCCACTACAGACGATGACTTGAATTGGACAAACTAGTTGGCCTGGAGCCTAGAGTCAGTCCGGTGCCAGGAAACTTCAGGGGTAGGGTCTCCTTGTATTTAGACCATAATTTTTCTTTCCATGTCCCTTATATTTTCGGTGGGCCCTATGCAAACAAATGCTACTTTAACACCGTTTTTTACCTATGATCCCTTGACTCCAATCCTTAAGAAAAACAACCCCACTAAAACTTTTGAGGTTAAACTTAAACTAGTAACTCATGTGCATGGAACTAGATAAACGTACTTTGCCCTCAACTGTTTAAGGAGTTACATAAGTCTAATGTCTTTAGATTATATTGTGTGCTGCTAAGAAATAGTATGTACTACAAACTGGGGATTTGAGGAACAAAGTAATTGTATTGTACACTGGGTTCAGTTTTGTTTTTCTTAATGTTCTTTGGCTCTGAAACTTCAAGGCTGGGATATCATCGATGGGACTACCGAGAATTTGTTTACTTGGTGTGATTGGGCTTCCACTGTAACTTTACCCCTGTCCTCTTTCTTTGCATCTTTGTTGTCATAATTAAAATAATTAAAAAAAAATAATAAAAGTTGTTGACTGTAGGTTCGGGTGATGGGCTAGACTGCTCCTTTGCACCTGAATCCCTGACTACCTGCCCTCCCTCTGTTGCTAGCACCCATCAATTTCTTCCCTTCTCTGCCCAATCTCCTTCCTACATTCTGGGGTCAAAGGTAACTTAGGCATTCAAATATTGCAATTCCCTCGATCAGTTATTCTACATGCCACATGCAGTGAAGCCATCCTGTTTTCCTTCCTCTCCCTGACTCCACTTCATGTAATATAAAATCTTTCAGCTCCATCAATATTGCAGCAAATCGCACCATTTCCATGCTCTTTACACTGAGTGGCTTTTCTAATGTGTATATCTTCATGATCCATTTATCATTGGACATTCTAGGTTGCAATGACATTGTTTTGTTTTGTTTTGTTTTTTGTGTGTTTGGTTTTTTGCGGTCACACCCGGCAGCACTCAGGGAATTAATCATGGCTCTATGCTCAGAAATCGCTCCTGGCAGGCACGGGGGGACCATATGGGATGTCGGGATTCGAACCACCAACCTTCTGCATGCAAGGCAAATGCCTTACCTCCATGCTATTTCCCCCCCGCATTGCAACAACAATTTTGTGACGCCTTTCCCCCCAGATGTAGGAGGAATCATGGCAGGACTTTAAAAACAGGTGGTCCTGAGGGAGGTGGTCACTCTGGGCCAGGTTAAGTGCTGAAAGGAGATAAAGTGACACCTAGGGTAATAAAATCACCCCACATGTCATATCTCCAACCCCAGAGTGAATGAGTCTGAATCAGGGTCAAAGCATGAAATAATGCAAACCAGGCTGAGGGTGATAAACACATGTAGTCTGGCTGTCTTCTACCTTGTACGAAGAGCCAGCTGCCTGCCAGAACTGCCATTTTTATTGTGTACAGAGACCAGCCTGGCTTGTGGCAGTAAGGACAGATAGCTCAGGCTCTATCCTGAGCCAGTCCCACCCAGGTTGACAAGTGAGACAATATCTGTATATGGGATAAATCCAAGTTGTAAACAACATACAAAGGAAGGAAGGGATGATCTTTGTTTTAGGTAAAATAAGGTCTAACCTAACAACAGGGTACCCTAACACTTAACAGTATTGCACATCTCAGTGTCTAAAAGTGAGGGGAAGAAAAAAGGAAAAGAAAAAGGTTTTCCATACGGAGCCAGAGAGATAACACAGTGGTAGGATATTTACCTTGCATGCAGCCGACACAGGACAGACGGTGGTTCAAATCCCGGGCAACCCATATGGTCCCCTGAGCCTGCCAGAGTGATTTCTGAGCGCTGAGCTCAGGAGGAACCCCTGAGCACCGCCGGGTGTGACCCAAAAACAAAAGATATATTTTTTTTTCATAGAGGCAAACTCTAGGGCTGGAGAGAAAATGGGGGCATTGGTGGCAGCAAGGGGACACTGGTGAAGGGACAGATATTGAACACTGTACGTCTCAAACTCAATCATGAATAACTTTGTAACTTTGTAATTCTTAGTGATTTAATAATACTTTTTTTTAAAGGGTATCCCGGGCTGGAGAGATAGCATGGAGGTAAGGCGTTTGCCTTGCATGCAGAAGGACGATGGTTCGAATCCCGGAATCCCATATGGTCCCCCCAGCCTGCTGGGGGGGGGGTGATTTCTGAGCATAGAGCCATGAGTATTACCTGAGTGCTGCTGGGTGTGACCCAAAAACCAAAAAAAAAAGGGGGGGGGGATTCCCAAGGGTAATGGGTAATGATATGTTTATTAGGTTGCCAAGTACCAGCCTGTAAAAATGCAGGTGGTGACCGCCCTGGTTTTGTTTTGTTTTGTTTTTGTTTTTTTTTTTGGTTTGGTCACTCTGCTGGGGACTGAATCCAAGGCGTGTGGCTTGCTGCCCAACTACAGCCTGGGTAAAGCTGTTTCCTAATTTTAGGCCTAGTTAGCACAATCCACAGATAAAGCTGAGGGGCTTCACTCAGGCAGGACCACTCAGCATTCTCTGGGGAGCTGATGCCCCAGAGTAGGTGTACGGACACACACAAGAGTCTTCCCATTTGATAAACCCAGGGAGGTTTCCGAACCCCAAGGATGTCCAAAATACCAGCCCCCAGACTTTCCAAGACAGATCCTTCCAGAGAACTGTCAGCCCCTGGGTGTCCCTTTGGACAGTTGCAGGGAGGCCTCAGACAAAGGGGCCAGTAAAGAAGGGGTTTGCTTGAACAGGAAATGTTCAGAGTGGTTTGGTCTGGTTTGTTTTCCTTTACTACACTGATGCTGGTGGAACTTTGAAGGAATTAATTCCTTCCTGTTTCCTGGGACATACTGTTATGTCCTTCTGGAACTTAATGCAAGGACTGATCTTTGTGTCTCTGTGTCTGTCTGTCTGTCTGTCTGTCTGTCTGTCTGTCTGTCTCTCTCTCTCTCTCACACACACACACACACACACACACACACACACACACACACACACACACACACTGCAGTGTACAAAGGGTGGCCAAGGATCAGTCTGGATTGGCTGCGAACAAGTCAAGTGCCGTCACCCTGTGCTATCTCTCCACCTCCCATTTCTCTCTACTTCTTTTCCCTAACACTCCCCCCCTTTTCTCTTTTTCTTTCTCCTTTTTTTTGTTTTTGTTTTTATGGGCCGTACCTGGTAGTGTTCAGGATGTATTCCTGATGGGAATCAGGGACCTTACCGGGTGTTGTAGGTAGAACTGGAATTAGTCTCATATAAGCTCTTTACTCATTATTTTTTTGTTATTGTTGTTAGTTTGGTTTTGTTTGTTGGGGGCTTCACCCAGTGATGTTCAGGGCAGACTTGTGGCTCTGTGTTTAGGGATCAATCCTAGAGGACTTGGGGAGATAATATTAGGTGCTGCAAATCGAATGTGGGTCATTTCTGTGAAGGTTTAGAAATGGAAACGATTAAAACATTTTTTCAGTGCCATTTCAATGGGAAAATTTCAGTTTGAAATAGTCATGCAATCCCAGGAAGCTGCCCCGAATGGAACCGAGATGCCGCTTCCTGGACTTGCTCTAGCTTTGGGCACCTCCAAGAAGTGAAGAACGTGGGCCTGCCACAGGGTATGGCCCCTGCCCCTCTCTCTGTCCTGATCTCTTGAGTTCCGCATCTTTTCTCTCTCTGTCCTGGTCTCTTTCCCCCAATCCCATTGCTGTGTTCTACGGACCAGTTGTTTCATTGTATTGATTTTTCTCCTGTGCTTTTGTTTTCCATTTCATTGATTTCATTAATGTTTCCCCTCTCCTGCTTACTTTTCTTTGCTGATTTCCTTCTAAGGTTACCACTTGGTGATTCTTGGCCCTGTGGGTGTGGGTTCAATGTGAGAGCCTAAGACAGTGTGCTGCACTAGGGATATGGGGTTTCCCTGATTGTTGGGGATCTCCCAGAGCTCTATATGGTGATGCTTGGGGACCAGCTGGTGCATGAGCTCTCTAAACTGAGCTGAAACTGTCCAAAATTTTTTCTTTTTTCTTTTTTGGCCACACCTGGCGATACTCAGAATCACTCCTGGCAGGCTCAGGGAACAGACAGGATGCCGAAAAGGAACCCGAGTCAGCCTGGTACAAAAGTGCTCCACCCATTGGACAACCGCTCTGGTTTCTTCTTATTTTCCTTAAAGTCAGAGTGCCAGTGATTGATCTTGAGTACTTTTTCCCCTTTAATGTAATATTGAATGCTGTTCATTTCCTCCTGCACCCCACTTGGATGCATCACACAAATCTTGACAAAATGCATTTTTCACTTTTAGGTGAGTTTCTGTATCTGTTAATTTCTTTCTCAATCCTCAAGGGTGTCTGGGCCTTGTTCAGAAAGAGCTGCATTAACAAGGGGGGGGGCCTCCCTGAGCCCCTGGTGGTGAGGTGGGGATGGGGCAAGTTGGAAGCCCTCAGTCAGTGGTCTTCTCCAGCAGGGGAAAGTGGCAGCATCAAGTGTTACCACAAGAAACCAACTCTCTGAGATATTGTTAACCAATGGGAGACTCCGGAAAAAAATACAAAGAAGATAACTCTATAGGATTACAAAGAATAAACAAACAAACTAAGGAGAAGGTTGTTGTGAGCTAAATCTCTACCTCAACATATGTGCTATTTAATTGCTTATTGATTATTCAGCTGAGTTGTTCTGGTCCCCCGGATGTTTCCCTGAGTGGCTATAATTATTCCCAGTGTGCTGATGTCTGTGCATGATATGGGGAGAGGGTGGACCTTGGTGACCTATTCTTTGGATACCTGGAGGAAACTGTGCCCAGGTTCCCGTGAGTGGCTCGGTTCTCTGGCTGGTTCTCACTACGGAACCACAAAACTATTGGTCATGGCTTTGTGTCTTCCTCTATAGTCTTCATGATTCTTCTCTTTGGTGGTTTGATTCTTCATTTTGTTCTCAAATTTTTATAAACATCTATTTTTTTGCTACTATACCTGCTTCTGATATTCCATTTGATGTGATTGATTGATTTGATTTTAACCAAAAGCTACTCTCTGGGCTGGATGGGGGGCAAGCGATTGTACACTGAAAGTTTCTCAAAGCTGTTGTTGCCTCGCGACTCATTTCAGACCCAATCCACTCAGAATTTCCAGAGCTGAGTTATTCCAGAGTTTACTGGACTTTATAGGGTTCCTTGTTGACTTTGGGGTGCAGCCAGGATCAATGCTGTCTGAGCAGAGGCTCCCCAGTGTGCCCCACCTGATGCCACTTGAGGGAAAAAAAAAACACAGCAAAGTAAATGGGCAGCTGAAAACCTGGGGGTAAATTATGTGCCTTGCATTTGGGCAACCCTGGAAGCAATGCCCAGGGAAAGAACTGGGAATAGCCCTGAGTATGATCTCTCAAAACAAACCAGAAGGAGCACACTGGAACAATCTGGAGTTGGAATCAAAACCAAACAGATTGGGGGCCAGAGCAATAGCACAGTGGCCAATCCAGGTTTGATCCCTTATGGGATCAATCCCATATGTCCCCTGAGCCTGCCAGGAGTTATTCCTGAGTGCAGAGCTCAGTAACTCAGAGGCAGTAACTCCTGAGCACTGCTGGGTATGCTTCAAAAACAAACAAAAACAAAAAATAGCAAAGCAAACAGATCCAGAAGGTTGTTGAATTGTTGGGTTTGGTGTCTCAGTTATAGCCTAGTGCCCTGAGCATTTTGGGGGACACACTTCCTAAAGAAAATGAAACCACCATCAAAGAGCATCCAGGTTGAAAATTCGGCCAGTCCTGAGGCGCTAGCATGGGCCCTCAGACCTGCCTTGAGTGAAAATCTCCTTTGCACAAAGGGATCTCCCTGGACAGGGCATTTCTTGGATCTATGTCTTCCTGACTACCGTGCCCCAGTCAAATAAATCTTTACTGCAACATTTAAGCGGTGACATGTTTGCTGGTGGCCAATGAGTGTGACAGTGTGGCTCTGACACTTGTGTTGATACATGAAACCCCCCTGTTAGGGACCCCATCTTTGGGGACCTTCTCATCACGGTGGAGATACAAACTCAGACCTAGAGCTTAGAGTTGAGCTATAGCAGAGCTGGTCAGGCACTCGCCTGGACACAGCCTACCTGGGTTGGAACCTGGCATCCCATAGTCCCCCTCCCCTGCACTACCAGGAGTGATTCCTGAGTGCAGAGCTAGGAGTAATCCTTGAGCATTTCTGGGTATGTTCCCCAAACAAATAAACCAAATACCCCAAAATCTAGAGTTTGGAAGTACATATTCCAATGGAACTGTTTGAGTTGTTAAAAATGGGGGTGTCTCTAAATGTGGCAGCACAAATCACAGATGTTATCAAAGAATTGGAAAATGATGATGCCAAGAGACTGGATTCAATTCAGTCATTGGCTATTGGCCTATTTTACCAGTCAGGTTTAATGAATATACTTTTTTGGTCTTTTTAAATATATATATATATGTATATGTGTATATATACATGTATTCACTCAAACTGTAAATGATAAATAAGTCTTACTTAGAAATATTCTTAAAAGATATTTTTTGGTGCTCACTTCAGCAGCACATATACTAAAATTGGACCGATACAGAAAGATTAGCATGGCCCCTGCGCAAGGATGACATGCAAATTCGTGAAGTGTTCCATATTAAAAAAAAAAAGATATTATGTATGGCTGGAGAGTTAATACAGGGTTTAAGACTCTTGTTTGTATGTGACTAACCTCAGTTTGAGTCCCAGTACCCTAGGTGGTCACCTAAATCCTCTCAGGAGTGATTCCTGAGCACAATGCCAAGAGTAAACTCTGGGGGCTGGAGAGATAGCATGGAGGTAAGGCCTTAGCCTTGCATGCAGAAGGTCAATGGTTTGGATCCCAGCATCCAATATGGTCCCCTGAGCCTGCCAGGAGCGATTTCTGAGCATACAGCCAGGAGTAACCCCTGAGCGCTGCTATGTGTGACCCATAAACAAAACAAACAAAAAAAAGAGTAAACTCTGAACAACACCAGGGATGGCCTCAAACACACCCTGGGCTTCACTCCTACCAGTTTTTTTTTTATTTATTTTGTTTTTTGTTTGTTTTGGAGTCATGTTACCCCTCCCCAAAGCTAGATCCTAATCTTACCTGATGGTCAGAGCAGCCCACAACTGAAAGGGGTCTGAGGTTGGTAATTAAGGCCTGAAGAAAAAGGAGAGATTCAAAGAGAGATTCAGGAGATTCAGCAAGAAGCCTCAGCAGGATTCAGTATGGAGAGATAAGAGAGACAGGATAGATGCAGGAGCAGGAAAGAGGCTGTTTATCTTAGAAGCCACATATGGTGGCTAGGGCCTTGTAATAAAACCTTCTCTCCTAAAACTTCATGACTGCTATGGATCATTTCCTCGCCTTTATCCTGAACCCTCAGACCTGCCAGGCCAAAGAAGCTGCAGGCACTGGGCAGGCTGAGAAAGGCCTCACCATCCACTCCATCCACCATCATCCACCACCATCCAGAACTTTTTTTTGGGAGTGGGGAGGTCACACCGGCAGCGCTCAGGGGTTACTCCTGACTCTACGCTGAGAAATCATTCCTGGCAGGCTCAGGGGACCATATGGGATGCCGGGATTCAAACCATCGACCTTCTGCATGTAAAGCAAACGCTTTACCTCCATGCTATCTCGCCGGCCCCCATCCAGGACTTTTTATAAATTTCATTAATACAATAGAGTCACACTGGTAATGCTCAAATGCTCAGGATGTTTATCCTGGCTCAGCACTCAAGAATTACTACTGATGGTGCTCAGGATACCATATGGGATGCTGGGTTATAAAACCTAAGTTGGCTTCATGCAAGGCCAGCACCTTACCCACTGTACTCTCTTTTCAGTTCCCTCCAAACCCAATTTTACTTTAAAAGGTGCTACTTATATTTATTTATCAGAAGAATCACATGAATCAAATTATATTTCACTCTGCTGAGAAATAAAACCATAAACAAAAGTTCAAAGTGCCTTTTCATTTCAAAATCTCCTGGTGGCAAATATTTGGAAATGATTGGCTAATGAGGAATGCTAAAGGCTCAAAATAAACTAGCGCTTTCTTTCTCATGTGTTATTTGTGGCGCTTTTCATCCCGTGGAGAGTGGTGTCCAGCTCTGCCCTCCATTGGGCAGGGTGTGTAGCACTCCAGAGTTTGATTGTAACACTTGGATCATTTTTTGTTTTTGTTTTTGTTTTGGTTTTTGGGTCATACCCGGCAGCGCTCAGAGGTTACTCCTGGCTCCACGCTCAGAAATCGCTCCTGGCAGGCTCGGGGGACCACATGAGATGCCGGGATTCAAACCAATGACCTTCTGCATGAAAGGCAAACGCCGCCTTACCACCATGCTATCTCTCCGGCCCCACAATTGTATCATTTAAGTACCTTTTGAACCCACACACACTGATGAGTGTTGGCAATCTCTTCTTAGGCCCTATTCAAGGTTTGGGGAAGAAAGCTGCTTGCAGTAGCTTCTTGTAGCCTGAAGCCAAGAGCACACAATTCTACACACTCAAAATTAAACAAGAAGAGTAAATTCTGTGAGTCCATCCTGTAGCTAAGGATCTGACATTGCATACTTAAATTTAGCTAAGGTCGTAGGCCCTAAAGTTTATTATTATTGAGGTAATGGGAAGGAAAGAAAATTTATGTTTAAATTGTTGCCACAAAAATGATCGTAGTACTATGCTACAATTGATCTTAGCCAAAAGGCAGAGAAGCGATGATCATAGTACTATGGCCAGAGCAATGGGGAGGGCATTTGCCTGCATACCCATGAGCAACTCTGAGAATGACCCAAATCCAAAAAAACTAAGGAGATGGTAAAAGAACAGTGGGAGGTGATAAATCTATGACCTTGAATGTTCTGAAAGGTATACAGGTATATACTCATTCTCCAGCTCATTAACTCATTTACAATACGACTATAATTATTTTTACATGCCTGTCATTCTTCAATAAAAGAAATACAAAATTATAAAAGAGAAAGTGGGCTAAATAAAATTGATTTTGTTCTTCTTCCTGAAACCCTATTAGAAACTTCAAATGATAAAATACAGTATATTCTGGCAGCCTAAAAACCGTCTATAATTTCTTCATATTTGGTCATTCAAAGGAAAGCCATTAAGCATACATGGTAACTTAGCAGAAATTTTAGAAAAGTAGCTTAATGGAAAATGATTCCTTTTTGCTTTTCAGAAGTGCTTTCAGCCTGGGTTACTAACAGCACACATTTCACAATGTGTGAAACAATCTCTAAGAAAACCTGAACTAAGCCTAAGTAAGCCCTGAGTATACGCCGATTCTCCACCAGTTGTTTAAATATGAAATCAGGATGCATTGAAACGAATCCGATCTTGGTAATCAGAGAAATGCCCAGATCGATGGAATGAGGATGATGGGTCTATTGATTTCTCGATACCTTCTAATTTGGTGTTTAAAGTAACAAAAATTTAGAAAAATAAAATACTTCGGGTCTTTGCCCAGAAAAAGACACAGAACTGAGAGCATTGTTGTACCAATTGTACATTGTACCAATCCTGGGATATGGGCCTGGAAAAAGCATCAGCCCGAGTTTCTCTCAATATTCTGCAACGACAAAGCCAGCCTCTCCCCTGGTGCATCTCAGTCTAGAAGGTCTGAGAAATGAGATACTGTTTTTGGCTTTTTTTTTTGGGTCACACCTGATGGTGCTCAGGGTTTACTCCTGGCTCTATGCTCAGGAACCACTCCTGGTGGGCTCAAGAGACCCTATGGGATGCCGGGGACTGAACCCCTGGAAGGCAAAAGCCCTCCCCTTTGTGCTATCATTCTGGTCCCAGAAGTGGGATTTTGAACCACACCAGACTGCAGGGATTCAGGAGTTTTGTTGGGCCTCTGTAGGGAAGATGGTTGCGCTAATGTGGCTCCACCAGGCTCCTACTGTATTGTTTCTTTTTAAATTCAAACTTAAAATTTTTGTTTTGTTTTATTTTGGGTCCACACCTGCATACAGAGAGGTTACTCGTGCCTCTGTGCTGAGGCATCAATCCTGGCAGTGCTCAAGGGACTATATGGGATGCCAGGAATCCAAGCCAGGTCGGCTGTGTGAAAAGCAAATGCCCTGCCCTTTTTACTATTGCTCTGGCTAATAAACTTAGCTTTTTCTTGGAGTGTATGGAATTTTGGGTCACAGCTCAAAGGCTCCAGGGCTATTACCAGCAATGTTGGGGGAGGGGTGCCTGGAATGGAATTCCAGGCCTCACACATGCAGGCCCCTCCCCCAGCTTTTTGACCTCTCCTCCCCAGTCCAAGCATATTGGATTTCTTTTTTGATATGTAAAATCTTTATTTAAATACCATGATTACATGATTACAAGTTCACCATGGTTGTAGTTGGGTTTCAGTCATAAACAGAATACTCTCCCCTTTCGCCAGTACAACATTCCCACCACCAATGCCCCCCTTCCCTCCTTCCCAACTCTTGCCTGTATTTGAGACAGGCATTCTACTTCTCACACTCATTAAGATTGTCATGAGATTGTTAGTCTAGTTATTTCCCTAACTGCACCACTACTCTTTGTGGTGAGCTTCATATATGAACCCCAGTCCTTTCGACCCTCATCTCTATTGTCTCTGGGCATTATTACAATAATGTCCTTAATTTTTCTTAAAACCCATACATCAGTGAGACTATTCTGTGTCTATCCCTCTCCCTCTGACTTATTTCACTCAGCACAATAGATTCCATATACATCCATGTATAGGAATATTTCATGACTTCGTCCCTCCTGATGGCTGCAAGGCCGTCCAAGCTTATTGGATTTGTTTTGTTTTGTTTTATTTTGTTTCTGGGCCACACCCAGTGATGTTCAGGGGTTACTCCTGGTTATTCGCTCAGAAATTGCTCCTGGATTGGAGGACCATATGGGTTGCAGGGGGGAATCGAACCACGGTCTGTCCTAGATTAGCGTGTGCAAGGCAAACGCCTTGTGCCACCACTCTGGCCCCATATTGGATTTCTAATATTTATTTTATTTTATACCATGGTACTCTGTCATACTACCTGTCTACCAAGGGTTCTTCTGGGGGATTGGTTCTGGCCCTGTTGTTTGGCAATGGCAGTGCATACTCATTTGCCTTTTTTTTTTTTTTAATAATTTACTTTTCCTATTTCTGCTTCAGCATTCATTATAAAATGAATGATTTTATAAATAAAAATATTTTTCCCCATTTCTGCTTCCTGTACATTTTAGGATATTCAAAAACTATAAAGAATAGTGCTACAGTCTTGCACCAGAGTCAGCCTTCCCTGTTCTTATTGCTTTTGGGGGCTGGGACACTGGGCCCAGGACTGATCTCAGGGTAAGGCTAGCCTGGCCCCCTCTGTTCTCGCTGAGTCTCTGGTGCCTTCTGGAAGCATCTCTGGTGAGAAATTATTTATTTGTTCCTCTCATTATTATTTGTATCCTCTCATTATTTCTTGCTTTGGGGGCACAACTAGCAATGTTCCAGCCCCAAAACTTAGTTATTTTTTTGGCTTGGATTTTGGGGCCACATCTCAAGCACCTCAAGCAATAGGTATATTCCCAGCATGTCCTATGCTTACTCTCATCTGTCCTGGTCACTGCTAGCCCTTCTATTGCTTCCCAATCCCTGGTCTGCTGTGTAGGTGGCCAGAGGTGACATCCCCCACACACATGGGAGGAGGCCTGCTGGTGGTCAGGGAGCTTGAATCATCCAGATTTGGGGATCAAGTTGCCTTGCAGTCATCCCTAAGATGCCCCGCTGTGAAGTTTACTTTTAAAGAGAAGTGAACAAAGAGGTGAGAATGGCTCCAGAGATGCCAACAGATAGCTGTTTCCTTGGGTTCTGGGATTCACTCAGGGAGATGAAAACCCGGAGCTTGGAGCTGGGCCTTAAGAGTCTCTCTATACCAGAGTGTAGCAAGTCAGCCCCTGAAGAGGTTGACTGATGGTGGGATGGAGAATGAGGCCCTTTTCTTCCAGCTCGGAGTACGCGTCTGCCACCCTGTCTAGCCCCCGGTTCTGAGGTGAAACGGCGGGTAAACAGCTCGCAGACAATCAGGCTCGTGGAAATATTTGCTTTATTCGGATGGACAAAACTGAAGTCCAAAGACTCAGATTCAGTTCCAGCCAGCCAAAAAGCCCCCACCTTCCACAGACCCTTGCTCTTATACTCCAGAGTCAGGTCCCACCCAATGGTGGGATCAGATACCAACCAATGGTGAAAGCAGAATCAGGTCCTACCCTAGGGTGGGGGCAGAATGCCAGGTCACATCCTAGGGTAGGGCACAATCACCAATCAGTTTAGGGTAATATAGTAATCCCCCAAAATATTTACATACACAACACCAGAGCACCCTGGGATTCTCCTAATACCATCCCATAGGTTTGCTTTTTTGCTAGGAGGCAGGCATGTGTGTGAGAGAGTGTTTATGTGTGTCTGTGGGAGAAAGTGTGTGTGAGAGTATGTGAGACAGTATGTGTAATGAATGCCTGAAAATAGCTAAGGGAGGGAAAGGCATACAGGGACTACCAGACAATGTGAGTAAACATGTTCACAACATGCTTATGATAGGGTGATGTCTTTGTTAAACCTGAGTGATGTTTTCAAGACTCATACTTCTTTGTCCAACCAGATGAAAATAGTTTGCTCACAGCTTGTCTCCTTCCCCACACAAACACAACTTGTGTGAAAAAGTGACATAGGCTGATTAGGGAAGCCCCCAGGCATACAGAGAAAGAGTCCCGGAGCGAGCGGTGTGTGCTTGTATGAGCAATAATGCTAATGAGGGAAACCGCAGAGAGGCCCAAGCGGGCCTCTGGATTTTACAGAAAACACTCAAGAGAACTCTTAGTGATTGCATCATTGTAACAGGAAGGACTGGATAACAGGAAGGTCTGGCCACCACCATGTTGGCGAGCACCACAAGGGACAGCAGGCACAGACGTGACCTCACGTTAACCGGTCAGAGGAATGACACCCTCACCTAGCAGACCGTAGCTCTTGCTCAGTGCTGTTGCTGTGGAAGCACGACAGAACCAGACCACCGACTTATTAGGACCTGCCATCAACGTCAGCTTGCTCCTGAACCCCAGCAGCGAGGGACCCTCCCAGAAATACCAATGTACAATGGGACCACTGGTGAGTGGACCCAGGTAATGTTGTATTAGGCTTAGTGTTTAGATAGTGGAGGGTCAAGTACCACATAATAAAAGTGTGACTGATACCATCTGCCTGGTCACTGTGTTAGCGCTCACTGCCAATTCCATCCAGTCCCACTCCCAACAGCCTGTGAGTTCGTGAGAGATGTGAGAGTGTCCGTGTGTGAACATGCTGAGAGACTCTGTGAGAAGTGTTTGTGTGTGTTGAATAAAGTTATTTTTGGAGAACGTTTGATCTCTTAGGTCTAGATATTCCTCCCTGGGTGCTGATAAGGAGCTACCCTGTCAGGCCCAATAAGACAGGACTCAGTGGGTGATAGCACAGAGGTAGGCTATTTCTCTACCTTATGAACCCAAGTTTGATCCCCAGCATCCCACATGGTCCCCAGAGCCTGCCAGGAGCAATTTCTGAGTCCTGAGCCAAGAGTAAGCCATGAGTGCTGCCTGGTGTGCTCCTCCCCTCCAAAAAAAGACAGGACTCAGGAAATATGGATTTACTCCAGTATTTGCAGTGCTGGGGTTTAAGCCCGTGTATTTTCCTCTTATAAACTGCACTAAGTTATTATTTTTCTTTTTTTAATTTAATTGCTAAATTATGTGCAAGTTCTTCCAGAGGGTCTCTGCCCCACAATTCTTGTGAGTCCATTAAATAATGCAGAGCTGGGCAAGGAGGACTCTGCCCTCAGGGCTCTGTAGAGTCCCAGGAACCCTCATTTTCTCCCCTGCCCAGCTGGGGCTGCTGGAACCCACCTTGGTGCTGGAGCCCAGCAGTCACCAGTCACCCCGAAGCTGAGCCCCTCCAGAGACACGCAGGAGCACGAGGTGGGGTGGGAGGCTTCCTCTGCTACTGGACTCTGCACTTGTTAGCAACCCAGGGGAGCGTTTCCGAGTCTCCTTTAGGGGAATCGCAGATATGTTTCCTGCATTTCGGCCGAAGGGCCCAGCATCATTCTGCAGTGTCCACTTATCCCTTCACCCCTCCTTTTGGGGGGACCCCCGCTGGCAGTGCTTGATGAGCACTGGGGCCAGTCCATCCCTGGCAAACCAGGGGTTCAGTGATAGTGCTCAGGATGCAGTACTGCCTGGTAGGTAACACTTGGATGTCTGCGGGTCCTGGTGGTGCTGAATATTGAGTCTGGGCTGGACGTTTGCTCTCAGTCCTATTAACTCTCTCTTTCTACCTAGGAATCCTCAATAGTGTTTCACTCTAAAATAAAACCTGGGGGCCTGAGTCACAGCACAGTGAAGGGAGCATTTGCCTTGCATGTATGTGGCTGACTGGGGGTTTGATCCCCAGCATCCTATATGGTTTCCCGAGTCTGCCAGGAATAAGTTCTGAGCACAGAGCCAGGAGTAACCCCTGGGCACCACTGGGTGTGGCCCCAAGCCCTGAAATGAATAAATAAATAAATAAATAAATAATAAAACCGTTTGTGGGGGCCAGAGAGATAGTACAGGGGGAAGGGTGCTTGCCTTGCAAACAGCCTGGATCACCCTGGGAACTCCTAGGGTTCCCTGAATCCAGTCAGGAGTGATCCTGAGCACAGAACCAGGAGTCACTCATGATCACTGTTGGGTGTGGTTCACAATGTAAAAAATTAACTGAAACAATCTATTGCAAATTTATACGAATACACAGAAGCAGACACATTTCACAGCGGAAATACCCAGATTCCCAGAGTGTGTCATGAGTGTGGAGACTGTGGGGTGGAAAATATGGAGAAATCCTTTCCACCCTCAGCTCTCTTCTCTGAGTGGGGCCTGGGTGGCTCAGGACCCTCGGCAAATGTGACCATAGCGGCCATCGCTGCAGTGGTTTGAGCTGAGCCAAGGGTGATTCAGTGCAGAGTCGGTGCATCGTGGAGGCAAGACTGGCAGGAAGAACAAGGGTCTGAGAATGTAGAGTTACAGCCCTTAGGATGGGCTTGGATGGTGGTGGACACATGGAGGGACCTTTCTCTGCCATCCCAGGCCACGTGGCTCTGCAACCCCTTCAGCCGGTGGGTATCTGGGTCCAGGAAAGCGGTGGGTAGAAATCTCACTCACAGGCAGGCTTCCAGAGAGATAACATCTTTATTGGCCCTGGCCAACGTGTGTGGCCTATATCATAACCATTTAAGCACATGCCATTCTTAGCTTGCCCTGCGTCTTAGCTTTTCCATCCATGTCTCCTCCTCTTACCTCTCCATGCTGGCAAAGTCCTTCATCCAGGTAAATGCAAATTCCTCCTCGTGCCACACCTTTATAATCTCCCCAAGTTCCCTCCCATTCCTGGGAGGGCCTTGCAGGTAGTTACAGGTAAATCCAGGGTGGAGTCACATGAGAAGGCTGTTTTTCACAGCAGGGGGTGCTAGGGGCCCTGCATGTGGTGATCGATGTCCTTCTGCAGCCACCGTGGCTTCTGGAACAATCTCAGGCTCCTGAATTGCATTTTGCTCAGCCCCCAGATGAGAGTTTCCTTTCTCCTGGGAAGAGACAGCTGGATGAGTCATACTTGATCACTGAGCCACGGAGGGGTTGCAGTGCCAGGAAAGACCGGAGGTGGGAAAAGCTATCTTTTCTACACTCACCAGAGAGAGGAAAAGCTCAGAAATGTACCCGAAGTCAGTCAGTTTGGGGGACGAAGAGGGTGCTAAATTCGGCCTGGAGTTCAATGCTTTTCTTTCTGATTCATACATACTGTGTTTTTATATCAATCCTTTCAAACTCATGATTCATACTCAGCTAGAATTTAAATTTTTGAGGGGGCTGGAGCAATAGCACAACAGGCAAGGCACACAGCTGACCTGAGTTTGATCCCCGGCACCTCGTAGGTTCCTCTGAGCACTACAGGAGATGATAATTCCTGAGTGCAGAGCCAGAAGTTAGCCCTGACCATAGTGGGTTAGGCTCTCAAATAAAATAAACAAACAACAACGATTTTACATTTTTGAGCAATGCACCTTGGTGAATATTTGATTCTCCATTCAGAATTCCATTAATGTCTTAGTAATGTTTTCTCTCTAGGGCAAAAGAAATTCTTGAGGTCTATGTAGAAAAAACCCCAAAAACTTTGAGAAAAATTTATGCTATAACAACTTAGTTACTGAATAAAATGGAACGATGGAAATAGAGCATTGGGGGGAAAATGAGATTTATTCTTAAGCATCCAAAATTTCCTTTTTGGGGGTTGGAGAGATAGCACAGTGGTAGGGCATTTGCCTTGCATGGGGCCAACCCAGGATGAACCTGTGTTTGATTCCCAGCATCCCATAGGGGCCCTGAGCCTGTCAGGAGCGATTTCTGCTTTTGTTTTTGTTTGTGGGGCCACACCCTGTGGCGCTCAGGGGTTATTCCTGGCTCTGTGCTCAGAAGTCGCTCCTGGCAGGCACGGGGGACCCTATGGGATGCCGGGATTCAAACCACCCTTGGTCCTGGCAAACTATCGCTGTACTATTTCTCCATCCCGAGAAGCAATTTCTGAGCACAGAGCCAGGAGTAACCTGTGAGTGCCACCAGGTGTGGGCTCCCCCCCCCAAAATAACCCACCTTTTTTTGGGGGGGGGGGTTGGGTTTTTGGGCCACACCTGGTGGTGCTCACGTAGACCCGATGTGATGTTGTGGATGGAACTCGGGTTGGCTGCATGCAAGGCAAGTGACTTCTCCACTGTGCTCCAGCACCGACAGCCCCTCCATCCTGTCTTCCCCCACTCTCCCTCTCCTCCAACTCTCTAGGACCCTGTTCTGGGGTCCAAACTTCCATCTTCCCTTCCAAAACTGGGCCCCATCCTGCCACCTCCCAGCAATGCTCTCACTGAAGAGTTTGACTTAGAGACCAGCAGGCACACACTGAAGACTTTTATGTTGAGGAGGTGGCCAGTCAATGGAGGACCCTGTTTGTCTTGGAGCACAACAGGGAATTCTGCACATCAGGAAATTCCCTCAGGCAGAGGCTGTTGAGTGAGGGAACTGGAAACATCATTTCTGCCTCTGATCTGCACGTCCTGTCCCTGTCCCGTTTGTAGTCCTTGGTAACTCATTCTCTTTGCTGCGCTGAGCATGGCCAAACTATCATGTCACATCCACACACAAAGTTTTTATTTTTATTTTTATAAATCTTTATTTAAGCACCATGATTACAAGCACGTTTGTTGTTGGGTTTCAGTCATAAACAGAATAACCCCCTTCACCAGTGTAATATTCCCATCACCAATGCTCCCCTCCTCCACCCCTGCCTGTATTCAAGACAGGCACGCTACTTCTTTCATTCTTTAATATTGACATGCTGATTTTTAGTGTAGTTATTTCCCTAACAGCATTCACCATTCTTTGTGGTGAGCTTCAAATTGTGAACAGGTCCTTCCAGCCCTTCCAGCCCTTAACTCTATTGTGTCTGGGCCTTATTACAGCCATGTCTAGATGAGTGAGACTATTTTGTGTCTATCTCTCTCCCTCTGACTTATTTCACTCAACATATTAAATCCTATGTACATCCACACTTAGGAAAATTTCTAAGGCAGTCATCAGCCTCCCCGGGGTGAGTCCAGGGCTGTGCATTTGCACACACGCGTGTCTGTGTGTCCATGCTTGGATGTGGAGGTTGGTTTTCTCTGCCATCCTTTTCCCTGAGCTTTTGTGATGTGAAGAATGAAGGCAGGACAGGGTATATGCAGGCTGGCAGCGGAGGCGGAGGGCTTTAAGAATGCCCAGATCCATCAGCATTATCTCTGGAACTTCCTTAGAGAAGGGACAGAGAGGACAAGTGTTGAGTGACTTGACAGCAGCAGCTCTGTGCTCAGGGCTCACTCCTGGCTGTGTTCAGGGCTCACTCATGTCTCTGTTTTCAGGCCTTATTCTTGACTGTGCTCAGGGCTTACTCCTTGTGCAGCACTCACTCCTTGCTCTGTGCTGAGGGCTCACTCCAGGCGGGTTCTAGCACCTGGATGGTATCCCTCAGAAAGGACTAACTCTCTTCTCCTTGCCCTCCTGAACTTTAAAAACTCACCTCAAGGTTGTGTTAATGTAAATTGAGAATCAGCGTCCCTGCTCGTTTGTTCCTGGCTCTGCAGTCAGGATTTACTCCTGATGGATGCTGGGATTTGAACCCAGGTCCGACGCACGCAAGGCCAGTGACCTCCCCACTGTCCAATCATCCCTGCCCACATTATATATTTTTCCCCACCCCTACACATTATTTTTGATTTTTGGCTTGTTTTGGGGCCACACCCAGCGGTACTCAGAGGATACTCCTGGCAGGCTCTGGGGATCATATAGGATGCCAGGGGATTGAACCCAGGTCGGCCACATACAAGGCAAATGCTCTATTTACTGCTGTGCTATTACTCCAGCCTCACATTTTGTATTTTTGAGTTGGGAATTCTGGCTCTGTCTTTCTCATGGGCACTCCTTCCTCCGCTTTTCCTCTGAGACTCTCCCTGTTCTTGCCCTCTGGAAATAATGCTGATGTGGTGGCCTGGTTTGGAGTTTCCTGTGCCATGGGTGTGCAGTGTCCAGCAGAAACCTGAGCCTGGGTGCAGCATCAAAGAACCAGGGTGCATGGAGGCAGGTCTCATGTGAGGTGCTCCAGCCTGCACTGAAGAGCAGAGCAGGGGCACAATGGGGCAGAGATGGCAGGAGAGAGAACAATTGGCCGGCTGGTGAGGGAATGCTGGACAGACGGAGCCAGGATGCGGAGTTCCCAGTGAGCCCCTGCTGGGCCCATCAACCCACTTTGTCACCACCCAGGCCTGGTGTAGGCGCTTCTGTCTTCTCACCAGCTGGTGTCGCTGTTTACCTGCAAAACTGAAACCCCAAAGCCACTTCCCCTCCGTTCCTGCACTAGCAACGCTTTACGGCTGTTGTTTTTCTAAATAGCTTTATTATATGTTCGTTTTTGTTCTAGAAAAGAACAGTATTGCTTATCTCTTTTTAAAAACTGTCCATGTAAAGAAACCAACTTTACAAGCGACATCTTTCATTCACATACCATGAAAATTGGCCAAACACTTTTGGTCAATAATCTGGTTTTAGATTATTGATTAGAGGGCCTCAAAATCAGAAAAACAAAAACATAAAGACCCAAAGCGGTTCCTTAAAACTTTTATAGGAACAACAAGACTTAATAAATAGGACCGTGTAAGAGCTGGAGGTTTAACTTGGGAAATTGGTGGAGAGATTGGTCCGGAAACATTGTATGTATGTTGAAAACTCAACTGTGAATAACTTTGCCAATCACGGTGCATTAATTGGAAAGATCTGGAAACCTTCAATGACGTGAACAGGAGCCCATTGAAGTAGCATTTTATCTGGTTCTCGCAGAAATCCAACACATCCAATCCAGCAAGGGTTTCAGCGTTAGTGAAGCACTGGCCTCACACATAGCCATGCCATGCAGGGTCTCCTGAGCCCACCCAGGAGAGGCCCCTGAGCACTGTTGGGTGTGGCCCCCAACAGAAAACCAAACAACCAAACCAAGAAAAATTAAACTAAACGTGAGTAGGTCAGCAAATGGAAAATTTGTGGGGGAAGGCCTTTGGGACAGGCAAGTTTATTTGACCAAGGATTAAAAAGTTCTCTGGTGTTTTGTTTGGCTGAGAGAAGGAGGTTAGTTGGGAGATTCTGTTTGCTGGTATGGAAAGAGAAGCCTCAGTTTCTCCGTTGCCAACTACTGCAAGAAGTTTTATTTGAACTGCCCCATCCCACCTTGGAACCATACACGCAAATCCCTGGGCTTGTTTGGAGACTGGGGAATGTCTTGATTTCCCAAGACCTTGGGCTCTCAGGAGCCAAAAAACTTGGCAATACTTGGACGGAGGGTGAAACCTATCATTGAAAGGTGGAGAATAGGGGCCGGCGTGGTGGCGCTAGAGGTAAAGTGTCTGCCTTGCCAGCACTAGCCTAGGATGGACCGCGGTTCGATCCCCCCGGCGTCCCATATGGTCCCCCAAGCCAGGAGCGACCTCTGAGCACATAGCCAGGAGTAACCCCTGAGCATTACCGGGTGTGTCCAAAAACAAAACAAAACAAAACAAAACAAAAAAAAAAAAAAAAGAAAAAGAAAGGTGGAGAATAAATAAAGTCCCTTCCAACTAAGCAGTGCCAAGACCTTATTCTCTTTTAAAACACAAATGGCCCTCAATTAGCAAAATATCTCTGGGAGGTGAGAACGCTTTGATCTTTAGATACACAAAGGCTTGGTTTTCCTCTACCCCACTCCACCCCCATGAGCCGTTTCGTTCAGTCCTATGCTAAGTTTTTTCCCTTCCAGGAGGTTTCTTTTTCTTCTACTTTTCAACAGGCTTTAAAAAACATTTTTTGTGGGGGAGGTGGGGAGGCAAACTGTGGACAGTGGTGGCAGGAAATGTTCATAAGTGGTGGACATTATAGAGACTGAAACTCAATCATAAACAAGTTTGGAATCAGTGTTTAAATAAAAGAAAAAATTTAATTACTTTATTTAAACATCGTGGTTGACAAGGTTGTTTTAATACAGTTTTTTCCCCCACCATTCCAAAGTTGTTCACGATTGATTTTCAGTCTTACAATATCTAACACCTGGGCCGGGAGAGATAGCACAGCGGTGTTTGCCTTGCAAGCAGCTGATCCAGGACCAAAGGTGGTTGGTTCGAATCCCGGTGTCCCATATGGTCCCCCGTGCCTGCCAGGAGCTATATCTGAGCAGACAGCCAGGAGTAACCCCTGAGCATCGCCGGGTGTGGCCCAAAAACCAAAAACCAAAACAAAACAATATCTAACACCTGTTAACCAGGGCACATTTCCCACACCAACCGCCCCAGTTTCCCTTCTCTCCTCTCCCCAGCCCTCTCCCTTGCCTGTCGCTGTGGCAAATTTCTCTCTCTCTTTCTCCCTCTCCTTTCTCTCCTCTCTCTCCTTTCTCTCTCCTCTCTCTCCTCTCCCCTCTCTCTCCTTTCTCTCTCCTCTCTCTCCCCTCTCTCTCCTCTCCTCTCTCTCCTCTTCTCTCCTCTCCCCCTTCTCTCTCTCTCTCTCTCTCTCTCTCTCTCTCTCTCTCTCTCTCTCCCTCCCTCTCTCTCTCTCTTTCTCTCTCTCTCTCTCCCCCCCCCCAAAGCAAAGTGATCAGTTTGTACAATGGCTTGTGTATTTGTGGTTTTTCAGGAGAGCCAAGTCTGGGACCTCAGCTGAGCTCTTCAAGCTGGGTGGGATGTGGGGTCTCTTCACAAGCTTCCCATCACTGCCTCCCGGAAGTCCCTTTAGATCGAAAACGAATCAACAAGTCCAAAAAGCTGAGATGGGTCTTTTCTGATTCTCGGGGGGCCAACAGTGACACCCAGTTTTCTTCACAGACTTGAGGCTCTGAGACCCCAACTCTCTTTAGCTCCTCTCTAGCTGAATGATGTCCTATCAAGGGTTTTTGGAGGGAACCAGTGGGGGAAGATACATCTCTGCAGGCTCCTTGCTGGGCATTTGGACACAGCTGCTCTCTGAAGACCCACTGCTCCTTGAAGCTAGCCTGGTGCTCACTGAGCCACCTGGTCCTCTGGCCATCAGAAGCAGTGGTGCTTGGATGGGATTAATGAGTTGCTTCCTAGCATTTTGGTGGGTCAGGAGCAACAAACTGCGTAATGTTTGTCCCACTTTTGGCAAGTAGCCGTGTGTGTGTGTGTGTGTGTGTGTGTGTGTGTGTGTGTGTGTGTGTGTGTGTGTGTGTGTGAGTGTGTGTGTGTGTGTGTGTGTGTGAAATGGATCATGGTGAGACAGTTGTAGATGACACATGTGAAAATGGGGAGCAGTGTCAAGGAAGCCAATGGCCACTTTCTTCTCTTCCCACTTCTGTTTCTGAAAAGAGCCCATGAGCCTCAGAGGGGAGAGAACCTATAGAGGCCACACTTCAGGCACCCCCAGAAGGGAGACAGCCCCGTTGCCTTGAAGACTCGGCCTTCCAATTTAGAAGAGCCCATTGCTATGGCATCATCAAGGGGGCAGAGTTGCTATGGAGTTGTCAAGGGACTCTTGGTGGCCACCATCATGTCCTCCCAACCCTCCAGCACACATTTCCAAAGGCATTCAGCCTTGTCTGTGCCAGTGGTCTAGTGATCACTTCGCTTTGGAAGTTTTTTGGGTTTAGTCTATTTGTTTTGAGGTCACACTCAGTGATGTTCAGGGCTTATTCCTAACTCTGCTCAGGAATCACTCCTGCCTGTGCTCAGGGGACCCTATAGGATGCCGGGAATCTAATCCGGGTCAGTCATAGGCAAGGTCAGTGCCTTCCCTGCTGTGCTATGGCTCGGCGAATTTCAGTGCATTTCAGTGTCCATACACAGCAAGTATGGGGTGGTGGTGAACTTCCTGTTGCATTCTTCTGCATGTGAGTTCGGAAAATTTTCAGACCCCTTAGGATTCCCAACAATAATATGTCATTTCTCCATGGGTTTGCAATACTACACACATGTTGGCAGTCTAATTTTGGAACTCTGAGTGTGCGTAAGCATCAACATTTCCTATGCTCTCTTCCCTTCCTTCTATCCTATTTTTGGCAACCTCTAAGAGTTATTTTTGCTAGGATTTATTTATTCATATGCGTTGGTTAGCTGCATTCCACATGAGAGAAGTCCTGTGATAATTAAAATTTTCATTTGCTTTTTTGTGTTTGAGCACTTGGGTTGTTTCCATGTCTTAACTATTATAGAAATGCTTCTATGAATAAAGAGTCACATGTGTTTGTCAACATGATCTTGCTAAATGAGCGCTTTCATCCCATTTGGATAAATAGAAGGGGCAATATTGCTGGGTCTGATGGTTATTCTAGCTTCTAGTCATTTAAAGAATCTCTGTGGTGTTTTCCACAGAAGCTCAACCAATTTATAGACCCTTTACCCCCAATACATCCCCAACCTCCTCCTTCTTCTGACTTCATATTCATTTTACTGACAAAGAAGAAAGACTAACGAAGTTAATGAGAGGGGCAAAAGAGATTACAACTAGAACTTTCCTCTTTGTTCTGAAAGATCCGAACATCAATCTTACATCAATGATAGGACATTTTTACTTACATTATTTTGGCCACACCCAGTGGCATTCAGGGTTACTTCTAGCTCTGCACTCAGAAATTGCTCCTAGGAGGCTCCTGAAAGGGACCATATGGGATGCTGGGTACTGAACCCAGGACCATCCCAGATTGGCTGCATACAAGACAAAAAAGCCTTACTGCTATGCTATTGCTCTGGACCCTATTTTCTTCTTTACATTTCTAAGTTATTGTCGGACTTGGGCAGTTAGAATATGTATTTTTAATTATAGCATAGGGTCCTCAAACTTTTTAAACAGGGGGCCAGTTAACTGTCCCTCAGACCATTGGAGGGTCTGACTATAGTAAAAACAAAACTTATGAACGAATTCTTATGCACACTGCATATATCTTATTTTGCAATGAAGAAACAAAACAGATACAAATACAATGTGTGGCCCGCGGGCCATAGTTTGAGGACCACTGCATAGGGTAACAGGATGGCAATAATATTGATGTTTTTTTCATTCTGTTTTTGGCTATACTGGGCAGTGCACGGTGGTTACTCCTGGCCCTGCACTCATTATCATTCCTGGCAGGGGACCATATGAGGTGCTGCAGATCAAATCTGGGTTGGCTATGTGCAAGGAAGCACCAGACCTGCTGTACTATCTCTCCAGCCCAGTGTTTTTCATTCTGATGGACTGTAAAATCACCCCATTGTGCTATATTTTTAACCCTGGATGGACTCTGAAGCAGAGTCATTGCACGAAACAATCCAAATCAGGCTGAGGATGAGACACATGTAGTCTGGCAATCTTCTACCTCCTATTAAGAGAGCTTCCTGCCAGAACTGTCATTTTTATTAAGTACAGAGACCACCCCAGATGGAGGAGTAAGGACAGATAGTTCAGGCTATCCTGAGTCAATCCCACTCAGTTTTGCATGTAAAATAATCTCTGTTTTTGGGTTAAACCAAGTTGTAAACAAACAAATACAAAGGAACAAGGGGTGACTTTTGTCTTGGGTAAAACAAGGTGTAATCTAACAATGAACAAGTTAATATATTATCATCAAAGTGCTCCTGACTTCCCACACTACTATCTTTGTAAAGAATTTAATTGTGGTAGTTTAGATTCCGTGTTTACAATAGTTTTGGCATTTATGGTCTCACACAATTACCTCACATTATACCACAGAAGTGCCTCCAGCCTCTGGCCAATGCCTTAGCATGATTCAATGCATCCCCTCCCCCACAGAACATGGAATCCTCAGGCCTGTGATTGGGGCCAAGATTGATTATTGATTGATATGTCTGTTATCTGTTTCTCTCTGTTCCCCAAATGAATGCAGTCATCCTCTACTTGTCTTCCTCCCATCTGTTGTTTTTCAGTATGAAAAACACAGTATGACCACCCAGCTCAGATATTTTAAAATTAAATGTCTAGAGGTCATTATAAATTCACATGTATTTGTAAGACTTAAGTTAAGGAGACCTTGTGTGCTTGTTCCCAGGTTTTCCCAGTGATTTTCATCTAGCAAAACTACATAATACAATAGTTTCATAACCTAAGTGTAGCTACTATAAAAAAGTGAGAAAATAACAAAGGTTGGCAAGGCTGTAAGAAAATAGAAACCTCTGTGTGCTGTTGGTAGCAAGCTCAGCTACCGTGGAGAAATATTTTTTCACTTTCAGAAATTTTATTTGCATATTTTAACAATTATTACTAATTTTTTTTTTTTTTTTGGTTTTTGGGCCACACCCGGCGATGCTCAGGGGTTACTCCTGGCTGTCTGCTCAGAAACAGCTCCTGGCAGGCACGGGGGACCCTATGGGACACCGGGATTCGAACCAACCACCTTTGGTCCTGGATCGGCTGCTTGCAAGGCAAACGCCGCTGTGCTATCTCTCCGGGCCCTAGAGCAAGCTTTGTGCCACCCTGGCAATGATTGGCAAACTGGACCATGCCTCCTGATGCCCCAGCAATTACTTGCAAAACAGCATGCTACGTGACACCCTGGCAAAGACATAGGACTTGTGTGAACCCAAGGACTCTAGTGCTGCATCTAATTATGACCATCACCATGAGAAGAACTTTTCCTGGGACCTGGATGAAAGAGTATCTAGGGTTAGGCAAGACTGTCTGAGCCTGCAGTGAGAAATATGACCAAGTGGTAGGGAAAAGCTACCCTGTTCTTAGGCTAAAAGTTTTTTCTCTTTTATTTCCCAGCTGTGCCTCTGCAAAATACAGCTATCTTTTTAGTTCCTATCTAGGGATGGTCATTCTACCAAATGGATTTCATTTTTTTGTATTTTTTGTTCATTTGTTTTGTCTTATTACACCTGGCAGTGCTCAAGGGTTACTCCTGGCTCTATGCTCAGAAATCACTCCTGGCAGGCCTGGGGGACCATATGGGATGCCAGGATTCGAACCACCATCCTTCTGCATGCAAGGCAAATGACCTACCTCCATGCTATCTCTCTGGTCCCCCAAATAGATTTTTTTTTTGTTTTTTGTTTTTCGGGCCACACCCGTTAGATGCTCAGGGGTTACTCCTGGCTACGCGCTCAGAAATTGCCCCTGGCTTGGGGACCATATGGGACGCCGGGGGATCAAACTGTGGTCCTTTCCTTGGCTAGCGCTTGCAAGGCAGACACCTTACCTCCAGCGCCACCTCGCCGGCCCCCCAAATAGATTTCTTTCCCTAAGTGTCTCTCACTTTATTCTAGCCCAGTCCCTTCATGGGTTCCATGTCTACACCTGGGAAAGGATTGTTTTGGAACAGTGACTGCTTCCGGGTCTCTTTTGAGGCCTCTCTTTGTGGCCTCTCAGGTGTTTGAGGTGTTAGCTGCTCTACAAAGTCCACCCTCTTGTTCACAGGCCCCATCTAACCCTTCTTAGCAATGTTCCCATTTTCCCTCCTACCCTTCCACTTGCCTATAAGTCAGTTTTCCTCTCTCCTCTCTCTCTCTCTCTCTCTCTCTCTCTCTCTCTCTCTCTCTCTCTCTCTCTCTCTCTCTCCCCTCCCCCCTTGGAAACTGTGTTTGCATTATTGTTACTGAGGGAAGGGTATGACGTCTATCACTTGATCACCTTTCAGCACCCAATTCTTGTACAGCATTCTGGAACTTTCTATAGGGCTCCAATGTTGTCAGATTTCTGGCCTATACCAGACAATTTGGATGAAAAATTCAATTGATACCACTTAGGTCCAGAGGGTGGTGGAGGTTTCGAGGGAGCAGGGTCCATACAACAGCATGAATGGAACTCTAGCCCTCACAGATACAGCAGCTTTTTAATGTTTTCAGACTTTTGGTTTTCACAGTATTTTTGTTTGCTTCTTTAACTTTTTTTTCTGAATAGAGGTCCTATGATTTATGATACTGTTAACGATGATTTCCCAGACACAATTCTAGCATCATATCCATCACCAGTGGAGCCCCATCCCTTCCCCAGGGACTCCAGATCCTTCCCAATTAACCCTTCTCCTATAAAAAGTCATTTGTGTTAGTCAGTTTTCCTATTGTGTTGCCTTTGGTCTTTGCTACCCAGCGGTATAACTTTAAGTCCCACACAGGAGGAAGATTATTCTGTACCTGTCACTTTCCTCTGACTGGCTTCCTTCAGCATGAAATTTAGTTTCATTTATATTGTGACCAATAGCACAATTTTGTCTTTTTCTAGCGCTGTATAATATTCCATGGCATAGCTATACCACAACTTCTTGTTCCACTCACCTGTAGTTGGACATTTGGGCTGCTATTGCACTAAATGAGGCTATGAATATAAGTGTGCATGAATTCTTTCCAACTCATGCATTTGTATTTTGGAGACAGATGCCAAAAAGTGGTGCTGAGTTGTGGAGAAATTCTACTGCAACATTTTGGAGAAATTTCCATGTTACTTTCATCAAAGCTGAACCAGACAACATCCCCCAAACAGTTGATGAGGGTCCTTTTCACCATAATCTGCCAGCATTGGCTTTTTCCACCTTTGTCTTAAACATTAACAAGAACTTGAGACTCATTTTCTATTAAAATAGTATTGTTGAAAACATTATATAATCTCAGGTGTACAACATTGTTGGCCTATGTTTTTGTGGTGCCAGGAAGCACACATGTAAGATAAGCACATCTCTGGCATGTATTTTGATTTTATGTTTACACGTATTACATTATAGTGGCTAAAAATTCAGTTTTCAACCATCCACTATACAATTGATCCTTCTGTACCCAATGTACCATCCTCATTGTAATCAAAGTTTTGTTCTGAAATATGAGAATGTTCGGCTGGAGCAGTAGCACAGCGGTAAGGATTTGCCTTTTATGTGGCCAACATAGGATGGACCCTGGTTCAAATCCCGGTAGCCCATATGGTCCCCCGAGCCTGTCAGGAGCGACTTCTGAGCACAAAGCCAGGAGTAACTCATGAGCATCGCCAGGTGTGACCCCAAAACCAAAATATATGAGAATGTTTGTTATTATTTTTTAAAATTATTGGTGGTGTTATGGGTCACACCTGGCAGTGCTAGTGGGGGAAATACTTATGTCTCTGTGCTCAAGGGTGTCTTTCCTTTCTTCCTTCCTACCTTCCTACCTTCCTTTCCTACCTTCCTTCCTCCTCCCTCCCTCCTTCCCTCCCTCCCTCCCTCCCTCTCTTCCTTCCTTCCTTCCTTCCTTCCTTCCTTCCTTCCTTCCTTCCTTCCTTCCTTCCTTCCTTCCTTCCTTCCTTCCTTCCTTCCTTCCTTCCTTCCTTCCTTCCTTCCTTCCTTCCTTCCTTCCTTCCCTCCTTCCTTCCCTCCTTCCTTCCTTCCTTGCCCTTTTTCTCACTTTCATTCTTTTTTGGTTTTTGGACCACACCCATTGATGCTTAGGGGTTATTCCTGGCTCTGCACTCAGAAATAACTCCTGGCAGGCTTGGAGTACTATATGGAATGCCAGGGATTGAACCCTAGTTTGCCCCGGGTCAGATGTGTGCAAGCCCTACCCCTGTGCTCTATCACTTCGACTCCCTTTCTTTCTTGTGAGTTAATTTGCATTTTCCTGATTGCAAAGAACCTTCTTATGTCCATTTAGAGCAATGTATCCTTTTTGATTTTGATATTTATTTTTGGTTTTATTTTGGGCTATTTATATAGCTGTGCCCAGGACTTACTCCTGACTCTGTACTCAGGGACTACTCCTGGGTACTGAAGAGACCCTGTGGGTGCCTGGAATATAACCTGGGTTGACTGTGTGCAAAACCACTGCCCTCCACACTGTGATATCATTCTGGCAAAGCATCTTTTGAGAAATATTGTTAGATAGCTCTCTGGCCCTACTTTTTTTTCTCTTAAGTTGAGTAGTCTACCTGTTCCTTACAAACCTGTTCGGAACATTTAATTTTCTAGATGTCTTTTTCTTTCTTTCTTTTTTTTTGGGGGGGGGGGCCACACCCGGTGATGCTCAGGGGTTACTCCTGGATGTCTGCTCAGAAATAGCTCCTGGCAGGCACGAGGGACCATATGGGACACCGGGATTTGAACCAACCACCTTTGGTCCTGGATCAGCTGCTTGCAAGGCAAATACCGCTGTGCTATCTCTCTGGGCCTGTATTCTGCTTTTTCTAAAGCCTTTTGCTTCTAACATTCTCCATAAATATGTCCTTTCAGAATGGGCCCTTTTGAGGAAGAGATAATCCTAACTTAAAGTTCTCATTATTTCTCTTTTCCTTTCTGACTAGCTATCCCTTTTTTGTTTCCTACTTTCCTACTTGTCTTCAAAGTCATGAAAATGTTTTCCAATTTTCTTTACAATGGATTATTTGGTTTTCTCCACTTAGGTCTACAGATGATCTGAAGTTGACTTTCTTTATGGGGAAAGGTCAGGGACCAACTTAACTTCTTTTTCCTGGCAGTCCCATTATCAGTGCATCTCCCTTCATCTACCTTCTGTCTTTTTTCTATCGGACTTGTGTCAAGTCTCAAAAAGCAAATTTGAAAACATGCATTGCTTTGATTTATGGCATCTGGTCTGCCTCATAAATTTATTTTCTGTCCTTGGAACAATCCCATAATCTTTATTGTGGTTTTATAATAAATCTGGTTGTGAAAGGAGAAATCTCCCTCATTGTTCTTTGTTCTTTTTTAACCCTCCACCAGGGTTCCCTGCTGCAGATGTGTTGCTGCATCCCTAAGCAAAACCTTCGTAGGGTCCAAGAACCTTTACGGGGAGAAAGCAGACACATGAGGCGGACAGATATGAAATATGAAATAATGATACCACACGCAGTATGTGTGGGGTCAACACCTTTCTGGCAAGAGTGCGGCAAATTTAATCTTCAGGCAGGGGAGTATATAAAGGGAAAAAGAGGCAGTCGTAACATGAAAGGAATGTAATGTACATTGTTTGATTTTAGAACAAATACACATAGCTTTAGGTGGTTTGTAACCTTAGAATAGAATAGGTTTCAGTTAGGAGTTAGAGGATAAAAGGAAGGCTAAATTCTTACATATCAAAACCTTTTTGGCCCTAGGTGTCATTACTGATGTAAATTAAGGAAAAGCAGGAATCTTGGTTTATTCCTGATAACAAATATTCTTAACGTGAGGGAAATAGTATTCGAGCTAGGGACTAAGACCCACTTCCTATGATCTGGTAATAGAAAGAGAATAACACTAAAGAAAGGGGTACAGAATATACCTAGTAGAATAGCCCAATTCTACACTGACCAAACCTGTTTACAAGCAGGTATTCAAAGTGACAGGGAGAGTCCCCGAGATTAAAATCATTTGCTGTGATGCTCAAAGGCAGGGAAAGAAGACCATTGTCTTGAAAATGCTATGTTTTGACTTGGCCTTCGGAAGTAAAAGCCTGACAGAAAGAGAGGTAGCTGGTGAGCTTTGAATTGCAAATATACTAAGCCAGCAGGGAACTTCTAGCAGCTTGCTTTGGTACTGAAATTCCTTTGTGAGTGTAGAAAAGCTAAGGCCAAATTTCTGTAGTAGAAAAGGAGACAAAAATAAAATAAAAGTAAAGAGATATATAATGTCACAGCCATGTCAGAAATATAGCCAGCAATCCACGCAAGGGTCAATGACTGAGTTCTCCAAACGGGCCTTCTGGCAGATATTTCTTGGGAGGAAAATTAGGCACTGCACCAGGAAGGCCAAAAGCCATGTCTGGTGTGTGCTTCCTTTTGTGGGTGGTGACAGTTCCCAGTGTGCATTCCATACCCAAACCCTTAGCACCCTGGTTCACCAGTGTAACAGGTCCATTTTGTGTTTAGCTTGTTGTAGTTTGAGTCTCTTGATACTGTTGTCATCGACTGTGACCTGGGTATTTAGTTCTGACCATTTCTTCCACCTAATGCACCTGAGACCACTTGGCCCCTGGGCCCCATCCACTTAATATTTTTCTTTTTTCAATTTGGAGAAAGACATATACATATGAGGTAAAACAAAGTGATTATTGTTCCAAGGTTCTGTGAGAAAAGCAGGATCCCTTATCTAGAAGATATAAATAAAATTTAAAAAGTGGGGGGCTAGAGAAATAGCATGGAGGTAGGGCATTTGCCTTCCATGCAGAAGGATGTAGTTCGAATCCCAGTGTCCCATAAGGTTCCGTCAGCCTGCCAGGGGCGATTTCTGAGCATAGAGCCAGGAGTGGCCTCTGAGTACTGCTGGGTGTGACCCCAAAAAACAACAAAACAAAAACAAACAAAAAACAAAATTTAAAAAATGGGGGGCAGTTGTAGCAGGTTCTATATATTTTTTTGCATAGGCACAGTAAGCATTGGGGAAATTATAAAAGAAATATCCTTGGCCTAAAATAAAAACAAGGGTGTATTTACCCATGAATCATACTCTCATAAAACCAATTACAAGCTCTGGGCTTACCAACTGTCTAACACTAAGGTCTTCCCTTATGGTCCCAGGAAAAGTTCTACTCAGTTTCAGTCTTCTGTAACTAGAGATCTTGATTTTTGCACAGATCCTAAGTTGAGGCTGGGTATCATGTAGCATCCTCTGATTTCAGAAGTTAGGTGGTGAGGAAGGGAAACCTGCCCTTAGAGCAGGGGTCTCAAACTCAATTTACCTGGGGGCCACAGGAGGCAAAATCAGGGTGAGGTAGGGCTGCATAAGGGATTTCACACAAAAAAATTTCTCAAACGTCATTATTAACAGTTTTAATTATTTCTTCTGAACATGAATAGAACATTGAGTGAAGATCACGAACAGTTCTTCTGAACATGGCATCTTTTGCCTAACCCTTGCTGCCAGAGACTTGACAGTGCTTCTTCTCACAAATCTGAACCACATTTGGCTTTAGAGAGGAAGCAGCTGAGACCCTCAGTATGGCTTGAAGATGATTATCATTAAGTCTAGACCTGTACTTTGACTTCTTGAAGTTCAATGTGGAGAATAACTTTTCACACAAATATGTGCTTCCAAAAAGACACATGGTACGCTTGAACATTCAGGAAAGCTCAGGGAAGCTGGGGGGCAATTCTCTCAAAAATATCCCATGCATATCTGCTTTTCCACTAATCTCCCTGAACGTGGCTTTGAGATCAGAGTTGCATTGCAGGTCAATAAACTCCATTTGAAGCACAGGAGGGGCATCTTGCACATCAAAGGAAAAGGGGTCCACAAAAATTTAGAAAGTGGCTCTGTGCTTTTTGAAGTCTGCAAATCTGTGATCAAATTCCTTCTCTAGCTTAAAAATAGCATCAACATATTTCTCACCACTGAATGGTATGCCTGCATCCACAAGTTCCTTGCATGCTGGGAAATGGCAGAGGTTCATCTGAGAGAGCTGGGATTTCCATAACACAAGTTTTGTGGAGAATGCTCTCATATTGTCATAGGCAGCACTGATAAGCTGCCCTGGGCCTTGTAACATCTTGTTTAGTACATTCAACTTATGTGTGATGTCAACAAGAAAAGCTAAGTCCATGAGCCATTTGTGATCACTCAACTCAGAAACAGCATTCCCATCCTTCTCCATGAAGGCTTTCACTTCTTCTCTCAACTCAAAAAATCTTTTCAGGACATTACCCCTGCTGAGCCAACGTACCTCGGTGAAATAGAGCACATCTCCATATTCTGACTTCATTTCCTCTAAAAAGCACAGAACCTCCTGTGCTTTAAGCCCCTGGATCTGATTTGGTTGATGTATTTCACAACAGACATCACATTGTCACATGGCAGGCATTTACTGCAAAGGGCCTGCTGATGGATAATGCAGTGAAGAGCAATGGCCTTCTCTACACCCTCCTCTTCGTTTTTTTTTTTGAACAAGTGCCACCAGTCCATTTTTCCTCCCTGTCATCGATGGCACTCCATCGGTTATTATTCCAACAAATCTCTTCCATGGCAAAACTGCATTCTCAATGGCATCACACAGATGCCAAAATATCTCATTAGCGGTGGTCTGGCCATGCATTGGAATTATTGTGAGCAGCTCCTCTGTCAATTCAAAATTGCAATCAATACCACGGACATAAGTTGTGAGCTGCTCAGTGTCTGTTATATCTGTGCCCTCATCAAGAGCAACTGAGTATGCATCAAAACATTTGGCTTTCTCACACAGTCGATGATAAATGTTACTTGACATGCCAGAAATGCACTCTGCCACAGTGTTGGTAGAAAGGCTGATTTTGTTAAACTGACCTTTCTTTTCCAGACAGATAATACTTGCAGCCTGTAACATGTATTTTTTTTTTAACAAACTCTCCTTCTGTGAATGGTTTCCCTGCCTTAGCAATAATCTCACTAACCATGTAACTAACTAGCTTCCACTGATGCAATATTCTCTTTGGTTGCTTTCTTGAAGAAATCTTGTTGCCTCATTAGGCATGCTTTAAGACTGGCAACCCACTTGGCTCTCTCATTTCCTTGATATTTTGCATATTTCTCAGCATGTTTAGTTGAATAATGGCATTTCAAGTTATATTCCTTGTGCACTGCAACTTTCTCTGAGCAAATAAGACATGTGGGGATGCCCCTGTGCTCAACAAAGAAATACTGCGTCTTCCACTTTTTCTAAAATTGTCTGTGCTCGTCATCAATCTTTCTCTTCACTGCAGGCTTTGATGAAGTCATAATGAAGGTATGACAAAATCTAATTCTATAATAAACTTCTCTCTCTTCTCTCCCTTAGGCCTCCTATAATGCAAGTGAGAGCGGGTAGGAGCAGCGGAAATGACGTCTGCGCTAGGCGCAAAAGCGCAAAGTGATTATTTGCTTACTGAATATTTGCAATGAAAAATCGCATTAGTAGGAAAAAAAATCGCAAAAAATCGCATTAAACATTTGTATACCCCAAATGGAACTGCTCGGGGTATGTGAATGTTTAGTGTGATTTTTTTCTTACTAATGTGAATTCTACTGCGATTATTTCATAAGCGAATAATCGAGAATACTGTGATATTTGAAGGCCGGCATGGGCCACAACATGTTGTACAGAGGGCCGCAAATGGCCAGCGGGCCATGAGTTTGAGACCCCTGCCTTAGAGTAAGTTGTTGCTGTTTCCTCGTTGTCAGGGTGTCATATGAACCTACTCTGGAGCAAGTTGGTGTGAGGGTGGCATTACGGCCTCCCCCAGGGAGAGTTTGATTCCTGATGTTGGTTCAGAAAACCGTGCTGGTTTCAAGAATGGAAACTGAGTTTGGCAGTCAATGTTCAATCACTTGAGGCCCAAGTCAAGTCCACATGACAAATGTTCAGGGTGAAAGATGTCCCTGCACTATAACATTGATGGGTTCTTATCCTTATTAGATAAGAACTTCTTTCCATATGAAAGATTTCCCCATTTTGATGTAGCTATGCACAAAGGAACAATGCTATATGACACTATTGGAGCATTTGGAGGTAAAAATAACAAGCTAAACAATCTCTATAACCTGATTCTAAATGAAACTCAGATTCTAAGCAAGACTTTTCTACTAGAATTTCCTACTGAGCAGATACAAAACAAGGGATAGGGGAAGCTATTCCTACATTTGGAAAAAACCACTAAGAATTGTAACTAATAAGGAAATGCATCTACAGAAACATACAATGGAATATAGATATCCCCTTTAAGACTTTTGACATAGTTTGAAGGTGGGATAAAGTACAGAGCACAGTTTTATCTCACACCGTGGTCTTATGGAGCCTGTGAAATGGTTCACAGAAGTCAGGGATCAGGTAGTGTCCTCGAACTGAGAATTTCTCTGGAGCTGATTCCAGTAGCAAGTAACAGTTCACAGTGGGGGAAGAGGGGGAGGGCTGCATAGAAGGAGTCAGCAGGAGAGTGGCTGCAGCTTCTTCATAGTGCTGCAGTGTGAGGCTTGCTGGGCTGGGAGGGTGTGCTTGTGCTTTGGGAGCTGGCTGGCTATGTGCTGGTGGGGGAGAGGGGAGGTGGGGAGAGGTTCTGGTTTCTGAGATGTTAAGAACTGAGGGTAAAGAGGGGTAAATAGAGATCATGGATCACAGTTGAGGGGGTCAAAGGATAGAAGATTAGTAAGGTGTTAGATGGGGGAGGGATTATCTATTACAGGGACTATATACACAATATAGGCAGGGATTATGTACAATACAGACTAGACAGACATAGAGAAGTTCAACACACACACAGGCAGACATTAGAAATCTATTTGTGGCCCGGAGATATAGCACAGCGGCGTTTGCCTTGCAAGCAGCTGATCTAGGACCAAAGGTGGTTGGTTCGAATCCCAGTGTCCCATATGGTCCCCTGTGCCTGCCAGGAGCTACTTCTGAGCAGACAGCCAGGAGTAACTCCTGAGCACCGCTGGGTGTGGCCCAAAAAACGAAAAACAACAACAACAACAACAAAAAAGAAATCTATTTGTAGTTTGCAGTTGAATGACTGACCCTTACGAAGTGGGTCAGAGCACTTAAAAAGTTTGGGTCAGGAGCCGGAGAGGTGGCACTAGAGGTAAGGCATCTGACTTGCAAGCGCTAGCCTAGGAAGGACCATTGTTTGATCACATGGCATCCCATATGGTCCTCCCAAGCCAGGGGCAATTTCTGAGTGCATAGCCCTGAGCATCAAATGGATGTGGCCCCCCCAAAAAAAAGTATGGGTCAGAGGCCAGAGAGATAGCATGGAGGTAAAGCATTTGCCTTGCATGCAGAAGGATGGTGGTTCGAATCCCGGCATCCCATATGGTCCCCTGAGCCTGCCAGGAGCGATTTCTGAGCATAGAGCCATGAGTAAACCTTGAGTGCTGTGGGTGTGACCCAAAAAAACAAAAAAAAGTATGGGTCAATCAGGGGGAAGGGTTTTTCAATTTCTAGGCACTTCATCAATGGTGAGGGTAAACTTTGCTAAATAAAAGCTTCAGGGGTTAGATTGTGCATGGAGCATTTTAGAACAATCATGATTTTCATATCTAGAGTACTGAGTAATATGGTAGTGAGCACAGTAAGCGGTGTCTACCCCATATAGTATTGTCTACTGTGTCTCTAGTATCCAGGTTCCTTTCCTAAAAGCAAACTGACAACATGGGCATGTGATATAATAGTAAAGTAGCTTGAATTGAAAAAAAAATTACAAAAACATACTCAACGAATGAAGCCTATAACAAAATCTGTGGTGTGCAAATTCTCATAGACAGCACAGAGGGGAAGGTACGTGCTTTGCACACATCTGACCTGGGTTTGATCCCCGGTACCACATATAGCTCCCTGAGCCCTGCCAGGAGTAATTCCTGAGTACAGAGCTACAAGGAAGCCTTAATTGAGCCAAATCAAAGCCAACTAAAGGCCTTCCAAACTCTGCTCTAGAGGACAGTTCTTATATTGCCCAAGGTGGGATCTCAGCTGGCTTCTGCTTTGTCTTTCCAGCAGACCATGGCCATCCAGGGTTGCTCCAGTACTCAACAGGAGCAAGAACGAGAGAGTGAGAGTGAGAGAGACAGAGAGAATGCTTCTCATGTTTTATTCTCATGTCTAGTGGTCCAGAGGCTGCAGGAAATGTTTTCCTCCTCTTTCTTGATGTGTTCAAGAGTCTATCCTGCAGATTCCACTACTGTTTCTTTTTTTGTTTGTTTGTTTTGTTTTTTGTGGTTTTTGGGTCACACCCGGCAGTGCTCAGGGGTTATTCCTGGCTCCAAGCTCAGAAATTGCTCCAAGCAGGCATGGGGGACCATATGGGACGCAGGGATTTGAACTGATGACCTCCTGCATGAAAGGCAAACGCCTTACCTCCATGCTATCTCTCCAGCCCTTCCACTACCGTTTTGGGGCTTCTTGGCTCAAAAAGCCCTCTGGTCAGTTCCACCTGCAGGATGTGTGGCTCTGTCGTAGTATGCCTAGTTCCAGGCCTGAGCCAAGGCTGCAGGCAGTGGAGCTCAGCTAGAAAGAGCCCTGCATCGCCAACTCTCCTGGTTTTTCTGGGCCAGGCTCCAAGAGGCACCGCAAACAACCAGGCCACATTTGCACCATCTAAAAGCAGCCGAGGATAAGCCTGGTCTTCTCAGCAGATGTTCTTGTCATCCTGGCCTTTAGCCGGGCTCCCCTGATTTTCCTGCCTGATTCTACATCCCCCAAACTCCTGTCTCTGTCTAATCTGCATTTACCTCCTTTTTCTCCCGCTCTAAAAACCCTTTTGCGTGGTGTCTGTCTCTCCTCTCCTCTCCTCTCCTCTCCTCTCCTCTCCTCTCCTCTCCTCTCCTCTCCTCTCCTCTCCTCTCCTCTCCTCTCCTCTCCTCTCCTCTCCTCTCCTCTCCTCTCCTCCTCTTCTCTTCCTCTCTTTCCTCTGGTCCCTTCTCCTTGGGTTTGTATTCTTTCTCTCTCTCTCTCTCTCTCTCTCTCTCTCTCTCTCTCTCTCTCTCTCTCTCTCTCTCTCTCTCTCTCTCTCTCTTTTTTTTTGGTTTTTGGGCCACACCCGGCGATGCTCAGGGGTTACTCCTGGCTGTCTGCTCAGAAGCAGCTCCTGGCAGGCACAGGGGACCATATGGGACACCGGGATTCGAACCAACCACCTTTGGTCCTGGGTCGGCTGCTTGCAAGGCAAACGTCGCTGTGCTATCTCTTTGGGCCCCGGGTTTGTATTCTTAACCTTTACTCTGTGTTTCTGTTTTCTGTGTTTGTGCTTGGAATTGCTGTACAGTTTTCTTGAAGTAAATAAGGAGATGGAGCTCAGTAGATAATGCTTGCACCTGCTTTTGCAGGGAAGGCTGCACAGTCAGTGCTGGATGCTGCCACTTGTGCAGCAGAGATCCTGGCAGCTCTGCTCCCCAGGGTTATTCGCACAGCAAAGGTTTGCTGGCAAGACCACATCTGAGCAGGTGTGAACCTGGAGACACATAAGGGTGCCATTCCATTAGCAATGCAGCTAGAAGGTGGTGATTATCAATTGTCTGAGTATGAAAAGCTAAAGGACTATGGTAGAGACTCTGGGAGGTCTTTGGTGCTAATAAAGATGCAGGAACTTTCCAGGTTAAAACTGTCAGTGTTAGTTAACCTGTCAATTAAACAATAATTAAAAATCTAGGGGGCCGAAGCAATAGCACAGTGGGGAGAGAGTTTGCTTTGCACCCTGCTGATTGAGTCTCCCAAACACTGCCAGGAGTGATATCTGAGCATAGAGCCAAGAATAATCCCTAAGCACTATTGGCTGTGGCTCAAAAACCAAATTAAAAAAGAAAAGAAAATTTAGATATTGGGTCTGAGAGTTAGTACACAGGCTAAGGATCCAGGATCATACAACAGAGAAAGGAAGAAATGCAACAAACCAATGGGGTGCAAATGTTTTTCAGCCACATGCAAATGAAGAAACTGGAATCTCTCAGGTCGCAAGCAAAATCTATATATGTATAATCAGGTGCTACTAAGAATTTGACTCAATCAGACATTCACAAATCAAGGATTTTAATACCTGGTTGAATTTATTCAGAAGCGATAATTTCTAAACATCCTTTATTGTTTGCTGTTTTGGGACCACACATGGCAATGCTCAGGGGCTACTCCTGACTCTGCACTCAAGGATCACTGCTGGTGGGCTTGAGGGGCAATGTGGGATGCTAGAGATTGAACTGAGTTGGCTGTATATAAGGCAAACACCTTCCCTGCTGTGCTGTCACTCCGGCTCCTCTCTCCAGGCTTTGAGAGAAATTTCTAAATGTCTCAGCTGAGCCTGAACTGAAATGATCCAGCCAGGCTTCTAGTGAGAGTTACTGGTCAACAATTTTCTGAGCTTCCCAAGGCATCCATGTGATGCAGATTGTCACCGGGAGTCACTTAGTGCCTTACTAAGGACTTTGTGGTGTAGTTCACTGGTCAAATCAATGGAACAGACCAGCACGACCAATGCTGCTCAAGAGCCATAGACTTAGTGACTTGTTTGGGAACAGCCTAAGTTGTCCAGCTGTCGGTGAGCCGTCCGTGTCATTTCTCCCGGACAGCAGGAGCAGAAGAAGGCTTGGGGCTTTTTTGCTTCCATTTCCTAGAGCTGGTCAGGCTGGCCTGATCTCAGGTGGGTGTTTGAGTATCTCTGGCACTTTGTGGACTCAGATGGACTCGTTTTCTAGTAATGTAGATTGAATGCCCATCTCTGCCCCATCTTGTGAGTTCTCCAGAACTCTCCAGAACTGGGCCCCTGAGTCATTCCACTCTAGCACTATTGTGCACCCTTGTTAGAGAGCTTCTGAATTTTCATCTCCAGCTTCCCTCTGACAGGGCAGGGGAGTAAGGCACAGGCCAGACTCTGTAAGGAGAGGCCCACGCCATGGACAACCTGCAGTACAGTCAGTGAGTGTGGATTCTGTGCGAAGCGAAATGCTTCCTGGCTGCAGTGCCTGAGTGATAGCATAGTGGGGGAGGGCACTTATCTTGTACCAAGGGGTTTAATCCCCTGAATCCCAGATGGTCTCCGGGAGCCCTACCAGGAATGAGCCCAGAGTCAGGAGTAAACCCTGATCACAAACCAAAACCAAAGCAATGAACCAAAAAATAAAATGCTACTTCAGTAAAAATCTCCTGGAATAAATGGCTAGAACATAACACAGGGGTAAGAAGTTTAAAAAGGGTTTTGTGTCAGGGTCAAAGTGATAGA
Organism: Suncus etruscus; assembly: GCF_024139225.1. Lineage (NCBI taxonomy): Eukaryota > Metazoa > Chordata > Mammalia > Eulipotyphla > Soricidae > Suncus > Suncus etruscus. Next base: position 236,108 of record NC_064858.1, on the reverse strand, counting down.
TGGCACACTTTCCAAGGTCAGGCACTTGCCTTGCTCATAGCACACAATCTCCACCTTCCTCACCCCCACCCCATTCCGGCTCTCAAACAGAGTTCTGGTGTTTCTATATTTTGTCCACACTTACTCTGGACTTCTTTATTTTGGGTATTAAAGCAAATATGTCTGTCTATAAATCTCGTACTGTGGCCTTGATTTATATCTCCCCAGCACCTTATGATGCTTATGATACGAGGCTCTTTCATGTGTCATTTTATACCTTCTTCGGTGAAGTGTTGTCTCAAATATTTTCTTCATTTTTAATCAGCTTGTCTTTCAATGTTTAGTTAAAAGCATTCTTTTACATAGTTGAGGCATTTTTGGGTAGCTGTAAGTTTTTCATGAGTAACAAAATTTTCATTTTTGTAATGGTATTTATTTTTTTAGTTTTTGGGCCACTGTAATGGTATTTCTGCAAAGCAAAAAAATGCTTTTTTTTTTTTTTGTGGTTTTTGGGTCACACCCGGCAGTGCTCAGGGGTTATTTCTGGTTCCAGGCTCAGAAATTGCTCCTGGCAGGCACAGGGGACCATATGGGGCGCCGGGATTCGAACCGATGACCTCCTGCATGAAAGGCAAACGCCTTACCTCCATGCTATCTCTCCGGCCCTGCAAAAAATGCTTTTATTTTGTGTAAGTCCTTGTATTGATAGTTGTTTTGTTGTTTCTAATTTTGAACTTCTGTATTCAAGTCCACAGCCACTAGGATATTCTCTTATATTTTCTTAAAGAAGTTTTATACCTTGAACACTTACATGTAGGTAGAAGATGCATTTGGAATGATATTTCTGTTTAGTGCAGCTAGGTTAAGATTCATGCTTCATTTTGTGTGCATTTGTCCAAGAACTCCTTGTTGAAAAGACTATTCCTCTGAATAGAATTAGCTTGTCATTTTGGATCAGTGAGTCTCAATCAGTGGATGCTGTCCATTGCTTGAAGGATGGGACAGATGCACACCTCATGGTTTTATTGTTAAGAGCAGCATCAAGTTCTGGAAAAGGGATGTGGTGGTCAGTTTCCTGGATTTTTATTTGATCTCATTTATTCTAGATTAGAAACGGAGGAAATGCTGAATCTACAAACTCCAACAAGCACAGACAACAAATAAACACATGCAAAAATCAAAGAAAACTTTCTTTTCAGCCCAAGGATTTAGAAAGGGGGGAATTTGTCATAGCAAAATCTTTTATGAAAAATGCTATGTTTCAACTATGAGGGAGTCTTGAGAAAAGTGAGGGGCAGAGATGATACAGTAGGGAGGTCACTTGCCTTGCACAAAATCTGGGTTTGATCCTGGCATCCCAACTAGTCTCCTTAGCACAGCCAGACATGATCCCTGAGCACAGGGTCAGGATGAATCCTGAGCACCACCAGGTGGGGTTCTAAAACAAAACAATTATTTTTTTCTCTTTTCTTCAAACAGAACCACACAACGTGAACCATCTTGTTTCCCCCCACTAATGGAGGGGGAAATAATGGAGGGTAACAAGACCAAATAGTCATATGAACATTAAGTAGAAATAAAAAGCACCAAATCTAAAGCCAATGACAACATTATGTACCTAAAATATTACTGTGAAAGATTTGTAATCCACTTTGATCAAAATAAAAAAATAAATTAAAAAACAAAACAAATAAAACTAAAAATTCCATTGGCACATGCAAAGATCAAACCAGGATTCTCTGTGGGCCAGGCCAAATGCCTTTAACCCCTATACTCTATTTCTGGCCCCAACACAACTTTATTTTGAAATTTCAGCATGACTCAGTGGAAAAACTAGATAGGAAATCATTGAAGAAGACAAAAATCAAACTACCAACCTAGCAGATCTAATCAATACTATCATCACACTCGTCTCTGTAACTGCCCACATTTATATTAGTGTCTATAAAACATGCACCAGATAATCCAGATCCCATTTAAATGAGTTCCAAAAATACAGACTGTGATAACAAATGAAAGTAGAAATCAGATACAAAGCTAACAGAGGAAAAAAAACTCAAAACATAGAATCTCAGTAACACTCCCTTCCAATCTCTGATCAAATAGAGGTTTTAAGGGAAAAAAACACAAAGCAAATTAAAATGAAAGTACAAGTCACTGGAAACTACGCCTGCCCAGTGGGGCCCAACAGTGAAAAATTGTGAGTACTGCCTTTTTGTGTGTCTGTCTACTATCCTGTTGCATGAACCTCTTGGGAGCGGGCCGAAAAGAGGCTCCAGAAAACTCGCTTTCCCAGAGGCAAATTCTAGGGCGGAAAAGCCAAGGAACTGCTCCATAACGTGAAAACCGGCTATGCTTTGCAGAAGCCAGGTCCCCTGTTTGTGATGTCAGGCTGGGAAAATCCACGACACTACACCTGCCCAGTGGGGCCCGACAGTGAAAAATTGTGAGTGCTGCCTGTTTGTGTGTCTGTCTACTATCCTGTTGCGTGAACCTCTTGGGAGTGGGCCGAAAAGAGGCTCCAGCAGAGCACTTTGGCTCCACTTCGCTATGCGGCTGTGCACTCTTTCTAAGAAAAGAAAACCATTGCAACAAGAAGAAAAAATCACACTAAGAACTGTGCTGGATCACTGACGCCCAGCATTTCTCTCCGGACTGTCTTCTCTGCTGCGTGCTTGGGCCTAAGATTTGATCCTGTGTGAGGCTTCATCCACGGAGGACTCCCCTCCCTTGAAGGCAAGTCGACCCATCCAGAAAGGGCGGAGCCAGAGGAGTGTGCTGCCTGCATCATTTAGCCAATGAATACCACCAAAACACGTAGAAAAACCCGCAATACAAGTGTGACAATGGGGAAACAATGCAGGCCAGCATCAGACATAGAAAATGAAGATGACGGGGCTGGAGAGATAGCATGGAGGTAAAGCGTTTGCCTTTCATGCAGGAGGTCATCGGTTCGAATCCCAGCGTCCCATATGGTCCCCTGTGCCTGCCAGGAGCAATTTCTGAGCATGGAGCCAGGAGTAACCCCTGAGCACTGCCGGGTGTGACCCAAAAACCACAAAAAAAAAAAAAAAAAAAAAAAAAAAAGAAAATGAAGATGACAATTCTGATGACCAGATAATGACCAACCAACTAATCAACCTCTCAGATAAGGACTTTAGAGTAGCAATATGGAAGATGCTCAATGAACTCAAAGAAACCATGGATCGAGTTGAACAGAACACTAATAAGAACCAAGAAAATATGAAGACAGAAATCACAAAACCCCAAACTGAAATAACATGTCAACTAACAGGGCCTGAAAAACTCAGTAAATGAAGTGAATGACAAAATGGATAAGCTCTAGGACAGGGTATCAGAAGCTGAGAATAGAGTTGGTGCTGTGGAAGATGAGATACATAACAATTCCATACAGCAGGAGAGATTGGAAAAAAAACTTAAAGCAAATGAACAGACAATGGAAAAATTAGTCAAAGAATGGGAAGAGATGAAAATAGAAGTCTATGATAAGCTCAACAGAAACAACTTAAGAATCACTGGAGTCCCAGAGACCCAGGAAAAAAATTTCCAGGAAGAATCAACGGTCAAGAACATCATTAAAGAAAAACTTCCAGAGCTAAAGAATATATGTGATCAAATCCTGCATGCTCGAAGAGTACCAACCAAAAGAGACCCCAGAAAAACTACCCCAAGACACATCCTAGTCACAATGACAAATCCCACAGATAGAGACAGAATTCTGAAAACAGCAAGATCAAAAGGGGAAATTACATTCAAGCAAGCATCCTTGAGATTTACAGCAGACCTGTCACCAGAAACACTCAAGGCCAGAAAGCAGTGGTGGGATATTGTGACAAGACTGAATGAAATGAATGCTTCATCTAGAATACTGTACCCAGCCAAAACTCACTTTCCGGTTTGACGGAAGAATACATGGTTTCACAGACAAAAAAAACAGCTCAGAAACTTTACAGACTCAAAACCAGTCTGAAGAGAAAAACTGAAAGACCTAATTTAAGACAAGACTAACCAAAAGACACACCAAATTTCGATATAAAGATGGCATTAAATCCCAGAACAATTCTTTCTCTCAACGTCAATGGACTAAATGCACCAGTTAAGAGACACAGAGTGACTAAATGGATCAAAAAACTCAATCCAACCTTCTGCTGCTGACAAGAAACGCACTTGAATAGTCAGAACAAACATAGACTCAAAATAAAAGGCTGGAGAAAAATTATCCAAGCAAACAACACCCATAAAAAATCTGGAGTGGCCATACTAATATCAGATAATGCAAACTTTATACTCAGGAAGGTTGTAAGGGACAAATATGGACATTTTATATTAATCAAGGGGTATATAGAGCAGGAAGAAATAACTCTCCTAAACATATATGCACCAAATGAGGGGCCAGCAAAATATTTAATACAACTGTTGACAAATCTAAAAAATAATATCAATAACAACACAATAATTGTGGGGGACCTCAACACGGCTTTGTCAACACTGGATAGGTCAACCAGACTGAAACCCAACAAGAATATACTAGACCTGAGGAGAGAAATGGAAGAAAGAGGCCTAGTGTATATATATAGGACACTCCATCCCCAGAAACCTGGATACACATTCTTCTCCAATGTACATGGGACATTCTCCAGGATAGACTACATGCTGGCACATAAAACATACCTCCATAATATCAAGCGGATAGAAATTTTGCAGACTACCTTCGCTGACCACAAGGCTCTGAAATTATTTGTGAATACCAAAGGGACTCAGAAGAAAAACTTTAACACCTGGAAGTTAAACAGCCTCATACTGAATAACCAGTGGATCCGAGATAAAATCAAGGAGGAAATCAAAAGGTTCCTGGAAACAAATGACAATAAAGACACAAACTATCAGAACTTATGGGACACAACAAAAGCAGTACTGAGAGGAAAATTTATAGCTTTGCAAGCACACATCAGAAAGGAAGAAGGACCTTACCTGAGTAGCTTAATGACACAGCTAATAGAACTAGAAAGTACTCAACAAAAGTACCCAAAAATAGGGAGACAGAAGGAAATAACAAAGCTGAGAGCAGAAATCAATGAAGTGGAAACCCAAAAAACAATCTGAAAGATCAACAAAAGCAGAAGTTGGTTCTTTGAAAAAATAAACAAGATTGATAGACCACTGGCAAAACTAACAAAGAAAGAGCGAGAGAGAGAAACTTGATAACTCATATTAGGAATGAAAAATGAGAGATCACTACTGATATGACAGAGATTCAAAGGGTAATCAGAAACTACTTTGAGAATCTCTATGCCACTAAAAATGAGAACCTGGAAGAAATGGATAAATTCTTGGACTCTTATAATCTTCCATGGTTGAAGGAAGAGGATGTAGCATATCTAAATAACCCCATCACCATTGATGAAATGAAAATGGTAATCAAATGTCTGCCCAAAAACAAAAGCCCAGGCCCAGATGGATTCACTAATGAATTCTTTCAAACTTTCCAAGAGGAACTACTACCAATCCTGGCAAGACTCTTTCATGAAATTTAACAAACAGAAACACTTCCAAATAGCTTTTATGAAGCCAACATCACCTTGCTACCTAAACCAGACAGAGATGCTACCAAAAAAGAAAATTACAGACCAATATCGCTGATGAGTGCAGATGCAAATATCCTCAACAAAATCCTGGCAAATAGGATTCAATGCCTCATTAAGAAGATCATCCGTGCTTGCTTTGGCAGCACATATACTAAAATTGGAACGATACAGAGAAGATTAGCATGGCCCCTGTGCAAGGATGAGACGCAAATTCATGAAGCGTTCTATAGTAAAAAAAAAAAAAAAAGGAGAATATCATCCACTATGATCAAGTAGGTTTCATCCCAGGAAAGCAAGGATGGTTTAACATCCGTAGATCTATCAACATAATACACAACATCAACAACAAGAAAAATAAAAACCACATGATCATATCAATAGATGCAGAGAAAGCATTTGATAAGATCCAACACCCATTCTTGATCAAAATTCTCAGCAAGATGGGAATGGAAGGAACCTTTCACAATATAGTTAAGGCCATCTACCACAAGCGAGTAGCAAATATTATTCTCAATGGAGAAAAACTAAAAGCCTTCCCTCTAAATTCTGGCACAAGATTAGGCTGTCCTCTCTCACCACTCCTATTCAACATAGCACTGGAAGTACTCACTATAGCGATTAGGCAAGAAAAAGATATCAAGGAAATCCAGATAGGAAAGGAAGAAGTCAAGCTCTCATTGTTTGCAGATGACATGATACTCTACTTAGAAAACCCTAAAGACTCTACCAAAAAGCTTCTAGAAACAATAGACTCATATAGCAAGGTGGCAGGCTACAAAATTAACACACAAAAATCAATGGCCTTTCTATACACCAATAGTAATAAGGAAGAAATGGACATTAAGAAAACAACCCCATTCACAATAGTGCCACACAAACTCAAATATCTTGGAATCAACTTGACTAAAAATGTGAAGGACCTATACAAAGAAAACTATAAAACTCTGCTTCAAGAAATAAGAGAGGAAATGCGGAAATGGAAGCACATACCCTGCTCATGGATTGGCAGGATTAACATCATTAAAATGGCAATACTCCCCAAAGTATTGTATAGATTTAATGCGATCCCTTTAAAGATACCCATGACATTCTTCAAAGAAGTGGATCAGGCGGGGCCGGGCGGTGGCGCTGGAGCTAAGGTGCCTGCCTTGCCTGCGCACGGACCCGGACCGCGGTTCGATCCCCAGCGTCCCATATGGTCCCCCAAGAAGCCAGGAGCAACTTCTGAGCGCATAGCCAGGAGTAACCCCTGAGCGTCACAGGGTGTGGCCCAAAAACCAAAAAAAAAAAAAAAAAAAAAAAAAAAAAGAAGTGGATCAGGCACTTTTGAAATTCATATGGAACAATGAACACCCTAGAATAGCTAAAGCAATCATTGGGAAAAAGAATATGGGAGGAATTACTTTCCCCAACTTTAAATTGTACTACAAAGCAATAGTTATCAAAACAGCATGGTATTGGAATAAAGGCAGGCCCTCAGATCAGTGGAATAGGCTTGAGTACTCAGAGAATGTTCCCCAGACATACAATCACCTAATTTTTGATAAAGGAGCAAGAAATCCAAAATGGAGTAAAGAAAGCCTCTTCAACAAGTGGTGTTGGCACAACTGGCTAGCCACTTGCAAAAATTGAACATAGACCCCCAGCTAACATCATGTACGAAGGTTAAATTCAAATGGATGAAAGACCTCAATATCAGACCTGAAACCATAAGATACATAGAACAACACGTAGGTAAAACACTCCAGGACATTGAGACTATAGGCATATTCAAGGAGGAAACTGCACTCTCCAAGCAAGTGAAAGCAGAGATTAACAGATGGGAATATATTAAACTGAGAAGCTTCTGCACCTCAAAAGTAATAGTGCCCAGGATACAGGAGCCCCCCACTGAGTGGGAGAAACTATTCACCCAATACTGATCAGACAAGGGGCTAATCTCCAAAATATACAAGGCACTGACAGAAATTTACAAGAAAAAAAATCTAATCCCATCAAAAAATGGGGAGAAGAAATGGACAGACACTTTGACAAAGAAGAAATATAAATGGCCAAAAGACACATGAAAAAATGCTCTACATCACTAATCATCAGGGAGATGCAAATCAAAACAATGATGAGATACCACCTCACACCACAGAGAATGGCACATATCACAAAGAATGAGAATAAACAGTGTTGGCGGGGATGTGGAGAGAAAGGAACTCTTATCCACTGCTGGTGGGAATGCCGTCTAGTTCAACCTTTATGGAAAGCGATATGGAGATTCCTCCAAAAACTGGAAATCGAGCTCCCATACGATCCAGCTATACTACTCCTAGGAATATACCCTAGGAATACAAAAATACAATACAAAACCCCCTTCCTTACACCTATATTCATTGCAGCACTATTTACCATAGCAAGACTCTGGAAACAACCAAGATGCCCTTCAACAGACGAATGGCTAAAGAAACTGTGGTACATATACACAAAGGAATATTATGCAGCTGTCAGGAGAGATGAAGTCATGAAATTTTCCTATACATGGATGTACACGGAATCTATTATGCTGAGTGAAATAAGTCAGCGAGAGAAAGAAAAACGCAGAATGGTCTCACTCATCTATGGGTTTTAAGAAAAATGAAAGACATTCTTGCAATAATAATTTTCAGACACAAAAGAGAAAAGAGCTGGAAGTTCCAGCTCACCTCAGGAAGCTCACCACAAAGAGTGATGAGTTTAGTTAGAGAAATAACTACATTTTGAACTGTCCTAATAATGAGAATGTATGAGGGAAATGGAAAGCCTGTCTAGAGTACAGGTGGGGGTCAGGTGGGGAGGAGGGAGATTTGGGACATTGGTGATGGGAATGTTGCACTGGTGATGGGTGGTGTTCTTTACATGACTGAAACCCAAACATAATCATGCATGTAATCAAGGTGTTTAAATAAAATATATGAAAAAAAAAGAAAGTACAAGGCACAGAAATTGTGTAGGTCATGGTTCAGAATATTGGGAGGGAAATTTATAGCAACAAAAAAGGCTCATTTTGGGCCTGGAGAGATAGCACAGTGGTGTTTGCCTTGCAAGCAGCCGATCCAGGATCAAAGGTGGTTGGTTCGAATCCCGGTGTCCCATATGGTCCCTGTGCCTGCCAGGAGCTATTTCTGAGCAGACAGCCAGGAATAACCCCTGAGCATCGCCGGGTGTGGCCCCCCCCAAAAAAGACTCATTTCATAGAAGAAGCAAAGTCACAGATAATAATTTGAGCTCTCTTACCTCAAAAAATGAGGAAAAAAGTACAAAATAAAGTCAAAACAAGGAGGAAACCATAAATCAACTAACAATAAATGTAATAAAACAAAAAATTACATAAGTAAAACAATTGTTCCTTTGAAAAGATCGTGAAACTTTACTAAAGCCTAAGAAAATATGAAGCTTGAATAAGGGAGAAATGAGGAATTAAGTGATTAATATGAGGAATGAGACATGGGTAGTTTTATGAATCCTGTAGGTATTTTGTTTCTTTAGGGGCCACATCCGGCCTTGCTTAGGGCTTACTCCTGTGTCTACTGTGCTCAGAAATCATTTCTGGAGAACTGGGGGACCATTTGGGGTGCCCAGGATTAAACCAGTGCTGGCCACATGCAAGAACTTTCTCCATTGTTCTATCACTCTGGCCAAACTTGCAGACATTTTATAAGACACTGGGAACAGTTTTGGGGAGGAATGTTTCACAACTTTATTGAAGTTGACATATAAAATGAACACAATTTCCCCAAGATCAAAGTCAGGTTTTGAATAACCTCATCATTAATAAGGGAGTTTAATTAATAATCAAAAAATTCCCCTAAAGATACACATAGGTCCAGTTGGTTTCCCTGAAGAAACCTGAAGGAATATATATCAACTCCATGCAATTTCCTTCTAAAAATCCTGTTAAGTCAAACTATAAAGTGAATATTGCCTTGTTACCAAACTTAAAGACAGTCATAAAAAGAAAAATACTGTCTAACAAACTTTATGTATATAGATACAAAATCACTTTTAATTAGCAATTGCAGATGGGTAAGAAATACTTAAAAAAGAACCAAACACCATAAGCAGGGGAATTTATTCCCATGAGGTAAGACTGAAGGATTCTTTGAAATTTCTTGTATAAGCACTTTATAGAAGTGCTATTTTCAGGAAATAAATAAATTCAGTACTTTTTTAGGGAAATAAACTTTTAGAATATAAGGGTAGAGGAATGTCAGTCTAATTGTTAGGAAATCATCTACAAAACTTTCATAATTAATGCCATATGGTGATGTCTAGGGATGTTTTCTCTCTAACACTGTGAATAAGGCACGTATTCTGACCTCAAACATCTCTAATTAAATTTTTGGCTACACCACATGGCTCTGCACTCAGCAATAGCTCCTGGTAGGCTTGGGGGACCATGTGGGATGCTGGGAATTGAATCTAGGCCCATCCCAGGCCAGCCACATGCAAGGTAAATGCCCTTCCACTATGCTATCACTCTAGCCCCTATAGTATGTGTATTTATTTATTTATTTATTTATTTATTTATTTATTTATTTATTTATTTATTTTATTTCTTTGGCCACACCAGCAGCACTCAGGGGTTACTCCAGGCTCTGCACTCAAAAATTGTTCCTGGCAGGCTTGGGGGATCATCTGGTATGCCAGGAATCAAACCCAGGTCAGTCCCGGGTCAGTCTCAGGGTGGCTCCAGGTTGGTGAGTGCAAGGTAAACACTCTACCACTGCACTATCGCTCCAGCCCCTGCTAGTCAATTTTTAAAAATAGTTTACATTATCTACCAGGTCTTTCCACTTTCTAAATAGTGAGAGATAAAGATAAAGTAAGAAATATCAGCTATAGCCTCATAAGCAGTAAAATTACACCCAGGAAAATGAAATAATATAATTTGGGGGTGTGTGTTTTTGTTTTTGTACACTTGATAGTGTACAGGATTTACTGCTGGCTCTGTACTCAGAGATCATTCCTTGTGGGCTCAGGGGATCATATAAGATGTTGGATATCAAACCCAGGTTGGTTCTGTGCAAAGCAAATGTCCTATTGATCTGATTCCCTAACTCGTATGATTCTAATCACACTGCTAGAATATGCTTTGGTAGAAACCAATATCCTCATATCATATCTCATCTGCAGATACCTACATAAGCACATTGTCTCTTTTATTGGTCTACTCCATAGTTTGTCTTTCCTACAGCCATTCAACATAATACTGGACATTTCAGTCAAGAGGAGAAAACAAAAGCACACATACACTTCACAAAAGGAGAAATCAAGCTTTCCTATGTGCTGAAGATATTGGCTCTAGTAAATCTCAAATACTATAATACCTATAACTGAGCATGTGAGAGTAGCCAAGTTATAGAAGTCCACAGATATGAGATGTATCACTCGAGTCTCATGAGGAACACATGGGAAGAAAAATGGAAAATATAATACCATTGATATTCAACATCAAAGGAGAAATATATTTAGCTGTAAATAAAATGAAACACAGAGCCTCATGCTGAAATGAAAGAAATGAAAAGGTTTTAAATAGAAAGAGACAGACAGGCTGGTCAACGGAACTTATGTGGAAGCTATCTAAAGCTCTAGGTTTGAATCTTTGCATCACACCATCTTTTTTTTTTTTTTTTTTTTTTGGTTTTTGGGCCACACCCGGCGGTGCTCAGGGGTTACTCCTGGCTGTCTGCTCAGAAATAGCTCCTGGCAGGCACGGGGGACCATATGGGACACCGGGATTCGAACCAACCACCTTTGATCCTGGATTGGCTGCTTGCAAGGCAAACGCCACTGTGCTATCTCTCTGGGCACCTATACTGACACATTTTAAACAAACATTTTAGTAAGAAGAAAATTATAAAAATTTTAATGGAAAGCCTGAAACTTATTTTCTGTTACTACAACAAACAGGATAAACTACTTTTCTAAATTGTAGATGAAGGGTCTCTTTTTTTTTTTTTTTTTTTTTGGTTTTTGAGCCACACCAGGCAGTACTCAGGGGTTACTCCTGGCTGTCTGCTCAGAAATAGCTCCTGGCAGGCATGGGGGACCATATGGGACATGGGGATTCGAACCAACCACCTTTGGTCCTGGATAGGCTGCTTGCAAGGCAAATGCTGCTGTGCTATCTCTCTGGGCCCTCATCACACCATCTTTCAAGCACTGCTAGATGTTACCCTGGAGGGTTCTAGTACCACTAGGGAGGCTAAACAAAAAGTTGGAGACAGAGACAGAGAAAAACACAGAGCGAGACACAGAGAGACACCAGAGAGAGAGACACACAAAGACACACACACACACACACACACACACACACACACACACACACACACACACACACACACATACACACATAGAGTCAGAGAGAAAGGGAGTGGGAGAGAAAGAGTCAATGCTATTGGATACAAAAATCCATCCCAGCACTTTCGTATAGTAATTCACGACACATTCAAGATGCCTTTTCTCCCCTGACATACCAGGTAAACTCAATTCCTATAAAGTTTCAGCAGGATTTGGGGTCCCTATTAGTGTGGGAAAATTTCCCCTTAACCAAAACCCTAAGGTTTGGAAAATCTTATGGGTAGTAAAACAAGTTAAATTTTATATAAACTATGAGGACTGTGCTTACGTGCCCAGGTGGGATGTGAGATTCCCTAACTTCAGTATTTTCCTGATTTAGGCATTTAAGATGCTTATTAACAGGTTAACACCCTGTGACCACTGTGATAGAAACTTTGCTCAGAATATACCTGGTAACTCTTGAGGTATCTTTTAACTCTTTTCTTTGTTTGTTTTTGTTTTCTTGGGCCACACTGGGTGACACTCAGGGGTTACTCCTGGCTATGCACTCAGAAATCTCCTGGCTTGGGGGAGGGACCATATGAGATGCTAGGGGATCAAACCACGGTCTGTCCTAGGCTAGCACTGGCAAGCCTTACCTCTCTGCACCACCGCTCTGGCCCCATCTTTTAACTCTTCACATTCCTGCTAACTGTTCTTCACTTAAACTAAGCTCACATGTGTGAATTCAGGGAGCTGATGAAGAATGATAAATTATATTCTGTAAGTTACTTATTTCTCATTCATTTTCTGTTTGGGGCTGACCACGTCAGCTTGCAATCTGGACAAGCCGCATTATTCATCTGGCTAACTCTTTGCTTCTGACCCTCATGGAGAGAGGCTAAGGGTGCAAACCCAATCGACTTTGTTGTGGTACCGAATCATAAATTAGCACAGTTATTTTCACATTTAAATAGAAAACAGTATAAATTCGTGGACACATTTATGAACAGTTAAACAGGAAGGTAAACCCATGAGAATAAGGGGAAGAGGTAGCACCCATCATGTAGGGCACTGACCATGCACACTGCCCACACAACGGCTACTAATCTTGAAACTCTATGTGGTCTGCTGAGCCCCTACATATGTGAACTCTGAGCTCACTGCTTCTATTCTATTTTGTAAAAAAAAAAAGATAAATAAAAATAAACAGCAAGAATAATTTTGAAAGAAACAAAACAACAAAACAAGATCACTTTAGATAAGAACTGGGTAAGGAGGGAAGTGATATGCAAGATATCCCTTTGATAACAATATTGCAAACCACAGGAGAGAGAAGAAAAGAAAGAAGAAGAAGAAGAAGAAGAAGAAGAAGAAGAAGAAGAAGAAGAAGAAGAAGAAAAGAAGAAGAAAGAAGAAGGAGGAGGAGGAAGAAGGAAGAAGAAAGAAGAAGAAGAAGAAAGAGGAGGAGGAAGAGGAGGACGAAGAGGAAGGAGGAGGAAGTGGAGGACGAGGAGGAAAAAGGAGGAGGAAGGATAGGAAGAACAGGAAGAAGGAGGAGAAGAAAGAAGTGGAAGGAGGAGGAGGAAGAGGAAGTGAGAGAAAGAGAAGGAGGAAGAAGAAGAAGGTGGAGAAGGAGGAGGAGGAAAAAGAAGGAGGAGGAGGAGAAGCAAGGAGTTCTGCTCTGATGAAGGGTTTTAGACATTGTATGACTAAAATTCTAAAATGGCCAGCATTTGTAAATCTAAATAAAGATGTTGAATCAAGGTTTCAGCTTTTCTGTTATCTTTTAGTGTAGGCTTTGTAGAAAGGTGGAGATAACAAAAACATTCTTTGAATTCTCCACAGGCAAGCCCAGAAGAGGAGTTTGCCAGGTTTAATTTGGAGCCCAGCTGTTCATTTCTTTTGGTCTGATTCATTAAGAATAAAAACAGGGGAAAGTGGCTTTTTAATTATGTGTCCTCCCATGCAGAAAAATGTCACTTATTTTTTAAACTTCTTTAAGTGTCTTTGCATTTGAACATTTCTTCCTTATAAAATTGGCCATTTTCTGGCTAAGTTTTTATTTTACAAAGTACATAGGCTATTTTTATGTCTTATTGTTGGTTCACAATTTACAACTTAGTTTCATCCAAAATAAAGATTATTCCTAGTACTTTTGTATTTGTTTACAGATTGGTTTCATCCAAAACTGAGATTTTTTCCCACTTGCCATCTTGTTTTACATATTTCAAGCATACCTGGGCTGGACTGGTTCAGGATAGGCCTCTTGTCCTTACTTCCCCACCCGGTAGTGGTCTCTGTACTCAATAAAAACTACAGCCTGGGAGGTAGCTTGCTCTCTTAGGCAGAAAGCTACCTGGCAATTTGTGACTCATACTCTAAGGCTTGTTTGGATTGTTTCCTGTGGCAAACCCAGGGCCATTTTCCTGGGGTGGGATATGGTGTGTGGAGCCTTTACATCTGGAGTCTAGAACAGGGACCTGAGAAAAAAAACTCAAAAATGGTGAGTGACATGGTCCCCTGGTGGATTAAGGCAATCCCTGGTGGATGAAGGCTATAATACTGTCCTGACCTTGCTATCAGCATGTTGCTACTCTTAGGTTGCTTGATGTTACTCTGGTACAATTATATGCATAGACCACTCCAGAAAGAATAGGATAGGAAATACTTTCTAAAATATCTTTTACATTCGAAAAAAAAAAAGCACCTTCCCAGTGGTGACACATTCTCAAATGAGAGTACAATCCCAAGTTCAAGAATTTGTCACTTGCCCCTGGTGTTAAACCCAAGAAACAGCCATCTGCCAGGCCTAGTACATCAAATATGTGAGATGCTGACAATGAGCCAGCTACTACCTCATCTGACTCAGAGATCAGCAGAAGCGGCTTCTGCTCCTTCCCACACAGAGCCCTAGAGAGACCGCCCTAGTCATAGCTCCATGTGAAGCCAACAATTACCAGCTAGCTTTGTACCTGAACCTCACGGTTCCTCTCCTGCCCCTCTGGAGGATAATCAGCCTCCATCTTATGAAAGCTTGAAGATGGACTCACTCAGATGGTTTCAAAAGGCCTGTGCATCATATGGGCCAATGTCCCAATATTGCACTGAGTACCTTACAGGTAGGAGTGAGAGTGCTTCTTTGGACTCCTCAGGATTTCCCTACAATTGCTAGGATCTGCCTGAGCCCTCCACAATAAATGCAGTGGAAAATGTGGCTTTGTGATGAGGCTAAGAAAAAACTTTACACTCTAGATCGTTCTGGAAGGAAAATTACAGGAGTTCAGGGGACTTAGGCTGATTGGGGAAGAGCAGCATATGCTGACATGAAACAAGTTGCCCTATCACCTGCTATCTTAGCGAATGTTCATGAGATGGCGTTGTGGGCATGGGAATGTGTCTGAATGCTGTGTTAGTGTCTGCGAGTGTGTAATATGTCTGAAGATTGTGCGTCTGTGAATGAGTGTGTGAATATACGTCTGTGTATGCTCTTGTCTGTGGATGAGTGTGTGAATGTGTCTGAGTGTCTGTGTGAGTGCGCGTGTGTGAATTCTCTGCGCATGTCTGAATAATGGTGTAAATGTGTCTGTTAATGCTGTGTGTTTGTGAGTGTGCAAAATTGTCAGTGAATGCTGTGCAATCGAGTGTGACTGTGTGGATGTGAATGGCGTGGGAGAGTGTGGATCAGGATAAGGGAGCTTGTTCCTGTGAATGCTGTATGAATGTGGGTCTCTAACTGGGTGGAGAACAGGCTGGGGTAGAGAGCCGATCAGAGATTCTTTCTGCCCAGAATATAGATATATGTAAATAATATATGTATATAATATTATATAATATACATATAATCTAATATATGCATATATAACACATATGCATATAAATATATGTAAAGAAGAAGCCATATTTTATTAAGGTGAAAACCAATTCATCCAACACATTCACACACGCAGGCACGCAGCATTTACAGACACACATACGTGTTCATGCACATCTGCAATCTCACACTGCAAACATATTAACACTTATTTATAAACACACACTTCTAGGCACCAGCCAACCAGTATCCCTAGATAATGTTGCTCCTCCTCTTTCCCATCCTGTCTGTTACCCCTCTCTCCCCAATTTGCTCATGTGGCATCATCCCATGCTTCTCACCTGTGAGGGGAGTCCAACTTGTCTCCATGCAGAACTCAGCTTCTCAGGAAGCTCTGCACGTTTCCTCCCTCGAAGGGCCCCCTCCCTCTGCAGCCCCCCCACCCCCTGCCAGGTTGCCTCTGTGAAGAGCAGGGATGGAGATGGCAGCGATGATGGGATTCGGAAGTCACAGAAAGGAGATGCCATTTGTGCCGACACTCAGTTCCAGGTCTTTCCTCTTAGTTCTCAATAGAGGTCCATGCTGAAAGGCGACAGTAATGCTCGCTAGTCACATGGACAATGAGTCCTACCTCCCCTCTCTCTCGACTCAGATAAGTTCAGGAGACCTCGGGAGGTGATTCAATGGTAGCAAACCCACCTTGCATGTGACAGTCCCCGAGTTTGATCCCTGGCACCACAGGCTCCATATACACCCAAACTCTGCTGCGTGTGGCCTCTATTATTTTTAAAGGCTTGCTTCTTGAATTCCCCAAAGATCCGTACTGGGTTTTAACTTTCCTAGTACTCGTGCCTGTCTCTCACTAACCTGTCTGCGACAGCTCAGAAATGCACTAATTTGGGAGAGGCTTGAGGATCCGGATGGGAATTAGGGCAGTAAAGAAGCTCATCATTGGGGTAAGGATGGCTTTTCCCAAGCCCTCTCTTACGATTGCTTTTGGTTTGTTTCAGAGCCACCCTGGCAGTGCTCAGGGCTTACTCCTCACTCTGTTCAGAAAACTGTTTGGGGTGTTGGGGGCCAAACCCAGGCCTGTTGCACTCAAACAACAACAGTGTTATTAATTTACCGAGGTTTTACTGAGCTGTTTGCTGCTAGTTGAGCTTTCTGTGTATTTCGCTTCTTGAGTTTAGTGAGATTCTTTGATTGTTTCTTATTTAATTTATTGTGTTCTTACTGGGAGGCCAGTACTGTAGAATTTGGAGGTGACTGTATGTTCCAGGACCTGTAGAACTATGCTGAGGTTTCTTAAGATGAGCTGTGAAGCTGGGTTGTTTAATAACAGGCTGTGGAGGGTTAGGCGTGGCTGCTGGGGTCTTTGACAGTGTGGAGGAGGCAGGGAGAGGCTGCCTGCCCCCACTCTGCGAAGACCCCAGAATTCTCGGCCCGAAGGCTAGTGTAACTGTAACCTGGGAGTTTCATTGGCTTGGTGTCTCTTTTGATCTTAAGGGAGCCAACAAGGACATCAGCGTATCTGGGCTCATGTCCTACATATACAAGTATTCATATACACTTGTGTGTACAGGCATGTTTTATGTGGATTTATGTATATGTGTCTATGTGTACAAAATATCTACCTTAAGGGATTTGGCTGCTTACTTAGGCTTGCAGGTCTCATGGGCTTTATTTCTTTTCTTTTCTTTTCTTTTGGCCACACCCTGCGACTCTCAAGGGTTAATCCTGGCTCAGAAATTACTCCTGGCAGGCACGGGGACCATATGGAATGTCTGGATTTGAACCAACCACCGTTGGTCCTGGGTCTGCTGCTTGCAAGGTAAATGCCCTACTGGTATGCTATCTTTTTGGCCCCCTCATGGGCTTTAGATTAAAAAGAAATTCATGGGGGCCGGAGAGATAGCATGGAGATAAGGCATTTGCCTTGCATGCAGAAGATTGGTGGTTCGAATCGCGGCATCCCATCTGGCCCCCTGAGTCTGCCAGGAGCTATTTCTGAGCGTAGAGCCAGGAGTAACCCGAGTGCTGCCAGGTGTGACTCAAAAACCAAAAGAAAAAAAGAAAAAAATTCATAATTGAATATGTATGTATTGTATTAAATGCATAGTATGTATTTAATGTATACTTAAAACATTTGTGTGCACACTTAATGCAGATAATGCATTTTGCACATAAGTAACTCCTGCTTCAGAAGTATCAAATATTATTTATTAATGTTTCTAGATGAAGCATTTATGTTTTTCTTTGAGAGACCCCTTTCACTTTCCTTTAAACAATTTTAGGACAGGTAGTTGTCACAGCTGTGTTCCCTGTATGCCTACAGGTGATAGAGCTAGTTGGGTGTGATTGGGGGAAACCTATAAGGGGTCAGTGATGGTGAGTAAGGGGACAGGAAACGGGACTGAGCAGTTGAGAAGGCAAGCCACTGAGAAGGCATGTCCCCATTGCTGAACATTCCCCAGTTTGGATAGAGAGGTGAGCCTTGATTTTTACAGCGTGACCAAGCATCCTGGGACATCTCTCAAGCTGAACAATGGTCTCAACAGATGCTGAACACCGAGCTCCCTGGGGAAGGATTCAGAGCCCACAGCAGGACAGCTCAGCTTTGGAATAAGCCACTTCTCTGTCACCGGGAGGAGAGATCCTGGGAGTTCCTGAAGCAGGCAAGAGTTGGCAAGGAGCCCTAACTAGGAGCCCTTGGCTGTCTGATGTTGGCAACAGACCCAGCTCCAGCCTCCGCCTCCACTAGTGCTGGCTCCTGAGAAGACCACCCCCTGGATACAGAGCCCAAGAAGGACCTAGGAGACACCTGTGACAGTCTATCTAAGCAAAATGATGGGCACACTAAAGGAGTGTAAAAGGCGTGATGAATAAGCACTTACATTGTCTCTTAAAGGTTCTGGGTTCAATTCCTGGCACTGCCCAAACAAAAAAGTGCAGGTGGGACAGAGAGGCTGGAAGGTGGCACCTCGTTGGTAAGGAGTGTTTTCCAGAAGGGTAGGAATTTTCTCAGTGAACTTCTCAGGAAGCTCTTCCTCAGAGGGGAAGAACACAGCATTTCCAGAGTGCCCAGACAAAAGCCTCACAGAATCAGCTGGACTCTTTCTCATGGATTGGAGCCTGTCTCTGCTCTGCTATCTCTCTGCTGGAGAGATAGCACAGAGGTAGGGTGTTATGTCACAGCTTAAGGTTTTTGCTAGGAAACAAATAGCGTTTTCATCTGCAGGTCTCAGATGGCTTTAAATTGGAGATCTAATTCTCCTGGTGGTTATTTTGTGCACAGAGATAGGCATCGTTCTCAGGTGCTCCTTATCACCATGTCTTCATGTTTTGTTTTTCTCCTGATCTCTCACACTAAGTTGCCAAGGTGGGTTTACAAATCCAAGTTGGTTTTGACCTTGGCATTACAGAGCCAGCACTGGAAGGGCACATCCCATATGTGTGAGCACAGATGCACGGTGAGCTGGCTGCAGTTGCGGCTGGCATAGGGGAAGAGGTGGCATTTGTCTGAGTGGATGCACAGGTGCTTGTTGAGGCTGCTGCTCTCGGTGGCTGCATAGGCACACTCCTTGCTCTTGTGTGGCTTCAGGCCCCTGTGGCAGCGCGTGAGTGTCTTCAGCTTGTCCTTCCGGCTGAAGCACTTGCTTCAGATTTCACACTTGTGAGGTTTGTCTCCCCTGTCAATCTTCAGGTGGCGCTCCATGTCTTTCAAGCCATAGGCAATCTTAAACTGGCAACCAGTTATGCAACTGGGTAGCAGCAGTTAAGCTTGTAATCATTGGTGCTCAAATAAAGATATTTTTTTTTAAAAATGGCCCCTTGAGCACCACTAGGGATCATCCCTCAGCACAGAGTCAGGACTAAGTCTTGAGCTCCACTATGTGTAGGCCAAACACCCTCTCACCACCCCAGATCAATAAAGAAGCTCATATCTACACAGGACCTTGCTGGAACAGTTCACAGCAGCACATGTGCAAGAGCTGAAAATGGGTACTGGTTCAAAAACACCCATCAAAAGCAAATGGCTAAACCTGTGGTAAGAAGTAGGCAATGGGTCAGCAGCAGACAGACATCAGCTATTGATTCATAAGGGAGAGAGAAACCTTAACATAGCCTTGTTGAGAGCAAGCAGCAAGATATGTTTCCCTGGGTTGGGAAAGGGCTGGGGAGAAAGTTCACGTTTGCCCTTTGCTTACCATGTGTGGAATGTCCCAACTCCATTTGTGGGAGGCAGTTGACTGCTAAGGATGTTCTCTATCCTAACGAGCACATTGCTGACTATTCTATGTCTTAAACAGCTTCACCAAGCATAGCTCCTAATCTGCTTTCTGAAAGTAGCTACAGATGGAAAAAATGTGCTTTAAGGAAGACTGTGTGTGGGCTGTAGCCATAGTATAGCAGGTAGGGCATTTGTCTTGCACATAGCTGACCTGGATTTGATCCCCAGCATTCCATAGGGTTCCCCAAGCCTGGCATAAGTGATTCCTGAGAGCAGTGCCAGTAGTCAGCCCTAAGCACTGCCAGTTACATCCTCCCAAATGAAGAAGATCAGGGAGGCAGAAATGCCTAGAAACTGGGGCATTTGTAGGTCTGGGGTATGTGCCCAAGCAGTGCAGGTGGAAGTTTAGATTCTCGAGTCCGCTGATGCTGTTCAGATCCATTTTACTTAGGGATAGTCTGGCACTCCTTGGAGACCTCCAGGCTGGACCTGGGTGTTTGAGAGGGCCAGCAGTTCTGGGGGCTGTGTTGAAACTTTACAAATGAGAGGTACAGTCCTAGTCCTCAAAGCTCCCCTAGCAAGATGAGATGCCAGGGATGCTGCTTGTTTTTGTATCCTGGGCTGGGGTGGTTTGGTGTTTTGCTCCCCTTGTAAACAGAGTTGCTGTAGTCCCCAACCTGTGGCATGATGGCTGATTACCAGTAGGACTGCTGTGGTGCAGCCCTAGCTCCCCCCCTGAAAAAGGGGGTGTGGTCCTGGCGGACATTGCTGAGAAAAGGTCAGTTGTGCCCTGGGTTAGCACTTGGCAGGATAGCAACAACGAACTTATTAAACGTTAATGCATGATGAGATTTAACAATACCGAGTAGATGAAAAAACTCTGTGCCTTTGCCCCTTGCAGTAAAACAAAAATTGCTGGAACAGATCCTAAATTGTCTTTCCCAAGCTGGAAAAATTTATAATAATATTCTTGCTGCATTTCCCAAGCTGGAAGAACTTACAATAATAGTTTTTTTTTTTTTTTTTTGCCTTTCCCAAGCTGGTAAACTCTACAATAATATTTTTTGGCAGGTTACTTAGTAACATGTAGTAACTATTTGGTCTTTTCAGAATTATATCTGCTCCCTTTTGTATTGTAAAAACAGTCCCTTAGTTTAGTTAATAGTTCCATTAATAGATAATGGGCTTGTATTTTGTTGATTAATAGTTTACTATTAAAAATGATATCATGAGGAAAGAATAAGTCTTTTTTATTTCTGTCTAGGATAACTGAAGCTGATGATGGTAGTACAAAGAGTTTATAGAATAAATAGGATGTCTAGATGTTTGTTTAATGATTGTGCTGATGCATAATGTTTAATCCTGTGGCTAAAAATCATGTCATGCTTGACTTACTGCAAGTTCCTAAGATCCAGTAGCTTTCTTTTGGGGTGGGGGGCTTGGTCACACCCGGCAGCGCTCAGGGATTACTCCTGGCTCTATGTTCAGCAGTTGCTCCTGGCAGGCTTGGGGGACCATATGGGATGCCGGGATTCAAACCACCGTCCTTCTGCATGCAAGGTAAATGCCTTACCTTCATGCTATCTCTCCGGCCTCTGATCCAGTAGCTCTTGAGTGTGTCTGGTCTCTGAGCACCCAATCATTGCCGACTCCTTGCTCCCATCCTTCTACTGAGTAACCCTGAAGCCCCTCTTAGTGCTGTAGGACTTGGCTTGACTGGAGCAGAGTCAAGTTCAGATTTTGTTTCTAGTTAGTTGTTTGTTTGTTTGTTTTTGGGTAATACCTGGCAGCACTCAGGGCATACTCCTGGATTTGTGCTCAGGGATCCTTTCTGGTGGTACTTGAGGGACCCTGCTGGAGATCACATTAGGGCTGTATATAAGACAAGCACCTCATCTCTTGTGCTCTTTCTAGGGTTTGAGTTTTCTGTTTCCCCTTCTATTTCACTTACATATTCTAATCTTGACTATTTCCTTCCTTCTATTTCCTTGGCTTAGTTGATGCTTTCCTTTTCCATTTTTTTGGAGGGAGGCACACCCATTGATACCCACTGGTACTCAGGGGTCATTCCTGACAATACGCAGAACACTATATGGGATGCTGGAGATCGAACCTGGGTCAGGCCACTGTGTTATTGCTCCTATCCCATCCTTTTCCATTTTTAAAATTTAAAGATTTTTTTCTCTTATGTTTTTGGATGGAGGTCTTGGGGACACACCCAGTGTATTCAAGAGTTATTTCTGGCTTCATGTTCACAGATCACTCCTGGTGGTGCTTGGGGAGCCCTAGATAATACAGGGACCAACCTCGGATTGGAGGGTGCAGTGAGGGCCTGTTCTGCTGTCCCATCATCTCTCTGACTGCTGAGGGTGAGGTCAAAGTGCTTTCTGGGCTTGGACAGTGGGACTCTGAGCCAGGATGTGGCTGCAGGCATGGGATACCCCTTGACAGCTGGGGTGAAATGACATCATCCTTGGGACTGCATCAGTCCTGCTGTGAGATTAACCCACTTCTGTCTTTCCTGGTGGAGTAAACAAAAAAGGGAAGCAGTGGATGGGGATTTGAGGGTTCCCTGTGACCTCTCACTTGCACTTGGGGCATTCTTACTGCTCAGACATGCACATGTGAGAAAAGAAAAAGCCAGAGACCAAGAAAACCAGTCAGACTGTTTTTTAATAAAATGAGATGAAAAAATAAATGTAGACACACTTTGAGGGTTACTTTCCCTTCAAACTTTTTATACATTAAATCTGTCTTATTTTTCCCTTTTTTTCTTTTCTATAAACTCTAAGTAAAACTTTTCAAAAAATAAAATATATCTTTCTCTTTTGGTACCTTTCTCCACCCGAGCCTCAAGGATCAACAAATATACATCACTAGAAGAGAGATGCATAAATGATGCGGACGTAATAGGTATCTAGATGTGTCAAGTGGGATTTAAAAAAGCCAAACAACAAAAACAAGGTTATTTCAAATTCTGTCACTCTGGGCTGGCCTGGGAGAACTTTCTAGAAGGAGTAGGTGGTCTGACCCTACAGGGTCAGCAGGTCCTAATTCTGTAGCGCGGTGTTTGGGCTGGAATTCGCCCTCTTGCTTGTCCATTTGTGAAGGACTTTGGGGGATCTGGAGGGTATTGCCCAGCGAGAGCAAAGAAAGTAGGGAGGTGAGGCCAGGGAGCCTGAAGATGGAGAAGGCAGCAGCCGACCTGCAGAGTCTGGGCCTCTTGGCCTTGGCGAGCCCTGGATACTTGCTCTGGGTAGAGGCTCCCAGGACCTGGACCCCAAGTTCCTCTTGCAGAGGCTCATCCTGTGTGTCCTGGGTGCATGTGTCCTCGGCGCTGGGCTCCCCATTGGTCTTGGAGGACCAGGTGGGCAGATCAGGCTGAGCCTCGGGAGGCCTGGAATCCTGGGAGCCGGTTCCGGGAGCCCCCATGAGGCTCAATTCTGAGGGTTCAGTTCTTGATTCTTCTTCCAGGGGTGACTGGCCACTGGGGAGTTTCATGGGCAACTTCTTAGCTAGCTGTCGACCCCGCTGAAGTGGGGTAGGAGACAGAGTCCCCTGCAGGGCTTTGAAGAATAGTCTGGAAGGAACAGGTGGGAGGGAGATTGTGAGCGACGGGGGCGGGGTATTTAGATTTGGTTGGGGGACAAGGGGACAGAGTCTGCAGTACCTACCTGGGCAACAGCGCTGCGACTGGGGCGAGGAGGCAAGTCAGGTAGAAGAGCGGGGTTCCCATCAGCGTCTGGATGGTCCAGTGAGGGTTGGATGGCGGATAACAGGTGGGGCAGGACGAATTGTAGATAAAAGCCACCGAGAAGAACAGGGCCACGCTGAAGATGCATGTGACCCAGTTGAGCCAGGTCTGGGAGGGTGGGGGGGGGGGGAGAGAAGGACCTTCCTGAATTGTTATTTGAAATGGAATTACCATGAGATATGGAGTTCCAAGACTGGTCATGACTGAGTTTAGTCGGAATGTCCAACACCTGTCTCTGCATTGGGGCACATTTCTTGCCACCAATGGCCCCAGTTTTCTTCCCAATATCTCCTCCCTGCCTTTATGGCAGACACTTTTGTCCCCCCCCCCCCTCAGGGATTTTTATTTCCACTTGAAATCTGGTGAGAGAGTGCCTGGCTAAAGCACTGGTCTTGCACATGGCCAATCCCTGGCACTGCATTTGGGCTCTGAAAATCTCAGGTTGACCATGGAGACCTCTACTTGACTGAGCAGCTCAGGAACCCCTATATACAGCAGTGACCAAGTAGAGTCATATCCTTAGACCCTTGGTGCTGAACGAATGACTTGTTGGCAGCTAATCACTAGTGAGGTTCTTGGGTCTCCTAAGCACAGCTTAGGAAATAGAGGACCCCCCCCCCCCGTCCCAATACTGTTAAACAGAGGGCCAGAAAAATAGTGCAAGGGTTAGGTGCTTGCCAAGTATGATGGTGTCCAGGCTCAATCCCTAGCATTTCATAAGGTCTCCAGAGCACTGCCAGGAGTGATCCCTGAGCACAGAGCCAGTAGTCAGCCCTGAGCATTGCTGGATGTGGCCTTCAAATTCACCCCATCTCTCTCCCTCACAAAAAAGGTATAATAAACAGCACCCTTGGGTCACATTGGTTTATCCTAAGAGTCAAGGGGTCTTTGGCACAGCTAAGGTGGGCAAATGCACTGGGACAGGGTAGCCAGATGGAAAAGGTGGGTACAGGGGTGGGGAGAAGGAGGGTAAGAGTAGGACTACGTGAGGTCAGTGGTACTTACCCTAGGTACTTATACTAGGGTTGGGTACTTTTCCTAGGACTCCAGGGGCCCAGTCAGCCCTTAGCATCTTGTCTCCTAGTCAGGTTAATATTGCTAGACCAGCCCCTGCAATGAAGATTGCAGTCCTGCCAGCTCCACCCACGATGGGCCCTTACCCAGGTCTTGGTTTCGATGCCAAGGTGCAGGAGGAAGGTGAAGAGTGCGATGGCCGTGATGGGAGTTCCCCAGGCAAAGAGGTCTGTGTCTGAGTCATAGTAGGCCTGAAAGACAGCAGACTCCTGGGGTGGAGGCCCCTGCCAGGGGTGGATGGGGCAAGCTGGGCCAATGGCCAAACTTACCAGGTAAGGGATGAAAAAGCAAACCAGGCTTTGAAAGGCTGCGTCCAGCATGTTCAACCAGAAAGTACAAGGTCCATATTCCTGGGACACAAAACAGCCAGAAAGAATTATGGGACACAGTGGGTCCTTCCTCAGGGCCTTTGCAGTAAGGTTCTAGCATGTGAGAGTAGAGCTTGAGTTTGGGGCAAGGAATGTGCAACATGGGGGTTCTGGAGCAGCAGGTCCCAGGCTGGAGACCCAAAGACAGAAAAATAAAACTTGTGCACTTGTGTGTTGAGTAGGCTGCCTGATCCTCCTGCATTTGGTGCCTGCATCTCTGGGTGTGTGTGTGTGTGTGTGTGTGTGTGTGTGTGTGGGAACTGGGACACCAGTGACAGGCTTTGAGGCTTTGCAGATAGGTGCCATTCCTCTGCTCCTGCCAGGTCAGCATAGGAACACCTGTCCCTAGGACACATTTTCCCGAGGGGCGCATGTGGAGAGGGGGGAGGATGTGTGACAGAAGCCCACACCTCCGTGCCCTTCCTGCTCCGGTAGAGTTGAGGCTGAGCCAGCAGCACGTGGGCTGGCACATCCTTGTCCAGCACCCCTGTGACAAGCTGTGGCAGCGATGAGAAAAGCAGGTTGAAGAAGACCAAGTACCACTGGTCGATCATGGCAGATGCGGAGAAGCCACAGAAGAACTGGAACCAAAACAGGAGACACACGAACATCTGCCATGGGAAGGAGAGAGAGAGAGACCCTGGAGCTTTCTGGGCGCCACAACGAGGAGACACATGGACAATGAGGGGGCAGATTGACAACGAGGAGACACACGAAGATTGAGGAGACACCTGGGACAATGAGTTACACGGTGGGCCACATGGATAGCAAGGGGACACATTGAGGAGACACGTGGATAGTGAGGGAACACATGGACAATGAGGAGATTCATGGACATCTATAATGGGGAAAAGAGAAGAGGGTCTGATGCTTCCTGGGTGCTGCATTCATAGTGGCAAATAAGCCCTTCCCCACCTTCTTGCCACCCCTTCATGAGTTGCCAACTTAAGCACATTAAGTTCACAAAAGGCAGCAAAGTCATTTGAGGCTATAGAGCTAATGACTTGAAGGAAGGGACTGGAGGCCCCCTTTCCAGCTGGACTTACATCTCTCTGTACCCCACTGGAGGGGAGGCTCTAGGGGTATAGCCATGTACAAGGGTCCACACTAAAGTGGTGAGAGAAGGGGAGGACAGGAGGGGGCCAGGCGGCTCAGTCATTGGGATTCATGCTGGCACCTGGCTAGTCAGGCCTGAGTCTGTAAATTTGCTAGAAGACACCTGAAGAACAGGTGAGGAGGTGAGCTAGAACATGGACGAGAAGTGTATTTGTGGTTGTTCAGTGAAACTGATTTGTTATTTTTAAAAAATTAAAATCATCTTATGTATATTAAAATTTATATATATATACATAAAATATATGTCTATGTTTTAAGGGGGTGGCTTCCAAGTGAGCTCAAAAGACCCAGGGACTCTGCTTGTAGTTCTTCTTGTTTTATGTTTTGCTTTTGAACCGCACCTGGTAGAGCTCAGAATTTTCTCCTGGCTCTGTGCTCAGGAATCACTCATGGTGGCTCCGGAGACCATAAGGGATTGAGCCTGGCAAAGCCAAGCCTTACCTGCTGTGCTTTTTACTCTAGCCTCTCTGCTTACAATTCCTGGTCTAGTTTCATATTTCCTAAGGTGTGATATTTCTCTGGCTTTGTAATTCTGGCCATCTGGGACACCTTGGTGGTGCTGGGGACTGCCAGGATTATCCTTGAAAATGCTTAGGAGACCAGGTGGTTCTGGGAATTGAACTTGAGCCCATGGGTTGGACTTCTGGGACTAGAGCATTAGGAGCCTAATTCCCCCAAGGCCGGGAAGGGACAGTAGACTATGGGATAGTCAAGGGCAGGGGGTGGTTGCAGTGAATGTCCACCCTGGCCATTTGAGCTGGGGTTATCAGACACCTACTGTGTTTTTGTAGAAAAAGTACAGCACCATGTTAGCAAGGCGGGAGTAGCACCAGTGACCGTGAACAATGAGTAGTCTCTCAAGATACCGGAATCTTGGCAAAGCAAAATCACTGGCCATCACTGCCTTAGGAAGAAGAGGGGCTCAAGTTATTGGTGGTCCCAATGGACTGACCCATTATCCCCAAATACAGGGTGAAACTGGCAGCCCAATATCCAGCATAAGTAAGCAGGAATGAGAGGCCAGGTCTAAATTTCAACAGCTTCCAACATCACTGCCTTTGATAAATCCAAGCTCAGCACTCACATGGGTTGGGAAACACATTTCACTACTACTAGACCTTTTCATTCCCGATGAAGATGGAAATGGACTTCTGTGATAATTCCAAATAAACAATAATCAGGAACTGCCAATGATTGTTCAGCCTGAGCTACAAAATGTAACCACAGGTTGCATTTGGGGTGTTCTTGAGAAGGCTGTACCCTTGCTCTGGAACTGTAGAAAGTTCCCCAAATGTCCTGGGATATGGAGGGAAGGGCACTTGCCTTGCAGATAGCCAATCCTGATTCAATCACTGGAATTCCATATGTGCCCCCCAGAGCCTTTCTAGGAATGATCCCAGAGTGCAGTCATAAACAAAGCCCTAAAAAAAGCCATCTATGGCTCCCCAGACCAACCAAACAAAATATATTTGTGTCCTTGAGACCATCTTGATGTTATTTTACAAACATCATGTTCAGGAATTTTGAATTCATGTTTTCTTCAGGTGTACCCACTAGATACCCTATAAAACAATATATTTGACCTTGGCCCAGACTTTTGGACACTGAGTCTCCTGGTGGAATAAATCCAGGTTTTTCCAACTTTTGGCTTTTTGCTCACATCAGCATGAATTCCTTAATACTAACGCTTATTACAATTATGATTATTTATATAGGTTTAAAACATGTAACTATTCAGATTTTTGAGTCCATAAAAGGTAAGACTTCCCTTAATTTTCAGACTATGCTGAACCTCAGGTGGGCACTTTATAAAAAGGGTAGACCAGATGGCCCACAAAGGAGCTTCTTTGGGAACTCAGGATTTCCTGATTGCTAGCTCTGCACAATTAGCACATGTTTGTGCTCAATAAATAATTACCGGTGGAATGTGCCAATGACTGAATGATGGTCAACACCTCAGGTTTTCTTTTTTTGTGAAAAAAAAAATAAGAGAATGGCATAGATTATTTTATTAAGTTTCTAAGGTTAAAAAAGTCATTATTCCAAGTTCACCAAATGTTGGAAGCTGTTGCACCAATCTAAAGGAAATACTTTTTTTATTTTTTTTATTTTTTTTATTTTGGAGGACATATCTGGCAGTGTTCAGAGGGAGGAAGTTTGGGGGACCACGCAGCATTGGGATTAATCTTGGAGTCTCCCACTTGCGAAGCCTACATTTTAGTCCTCTGAGCCAGCTCTCTGGTCCAAGGAATATACTTTAGAGTTAGCAGTGTTTGGGTCCCAGACTGTGACTCACGAGAAGGGCAGAGATCAACTTGCCTGTGAGTCAAGAAGGCTGTCTTCTATTTCTACAGAGACTCTGGGTTTCCCAGCGCTGCAGTCAAGGCACTTTTCCAAATGGTATAAAAAATCATTCGGTAAATTCCAAAAATGCCCTCTAAGGAATCTGAGTCACAGCCAGAGATGGTAGCAATGGCCCTGGACTCACCATGGCGCCAGAAAAACTTAGAAGCAGATCCAGGCAAATGTTGCATCCAACCCTTTGCAAGTCAGACCCACAGGAAAGGATGATGGGAGGACTGAGAGTCATCTACACCCCCTCCCCACAGGATAGCCCTTTGGGTCTTTTACCTGCATGCCCTCCTGGCCTGAGATACCCACACCCACGTCTGCCATCTGGATCATGCTGACGTCATTGGCACCATCCCCTAGAAAGGAAGGAAAAAAGGACCCTGTGAATTGAGATGCACAGACTCACACCAGCTCCGGGAGCTTCATGGGATTCCTTATCCAGGGAGACAGAGTCTGAATAAGGGTCAAGAAAAATAATAATCTCTATCTTCCCCCTTTTCTGTCCTCCTCATAGTCCTGTCTCTGTTTTGGTTACACTTGGTGGCTTTCCACTCTTAACTTTAATTGTTTTTTTTTTTTGTTATTGTTTGTTTTGTTTTAAAAATTTTTTTTATTTTGGTTTGGGGGTCATATTCAGTGGTGCTTAGGAGTTACTTCTGGCTCTGAACTCAGAAATTACTCTTGACAGTGATTGGGGCACCATAAGGATGCTAGGGTCTATAAATGGCCTTCCCTCTCTGCTATCGCTCTAGTGCCCTTGACCTCACATTTCTTACTTCCCAATCAAAAACCAAAACAAATAAAACACTTCAGGAGATGCTGGAGACTGAATCTGGGTTGACTCAATGGCTGACTCTCTTAACTTTAATTGTTGTTTTGTGTTTCAGACCATCCCTGTGGTGCTCAAGAACTACTCCAAACTGTGCTCAGAGGTTAACACTGGTAACGCTTGAGGACCTTAATGAGAAATCAAGATGGACCCTGCCAAGTCTTAACTACTGCACTATCTTTCAGGCTTTCCAGCCTGCTGAAGCTTTATTTGGGCTTTGCCTATTTTCTGGTTCAGATAGATGAAGTCCTCAGAAGTGGGGCTGAAGAGGTAGAAAATAAAGGGTTTGTGCAGAGGAAGGGAGTGGGGGTGGGGTCTGAGCACTTGCCTATGGCCAAGGTCATGGCCTTGAGCTTGCTTCGGACCAGCTTTACCACCATGCTCTTCTGTAAGGGCGTGGAGCGGCAGCAGAGCACTGAGCGGCACTGCTTGGCTAGGAAGAGAAATTTATCCTCGAGGTTTTTCTCGAGAGCGAAGGCCAGACATTTTCCATCGATGACTAGGCAGGGCCCGTGGCTGAAGACAGGGGTGGCAGTAGTCAGCGGGTACTTGGAGGAGAAGGCCACGCTCAGGCTGCTAGGAGTCTTGCATGGGGAGACATTGGGAGCCCTGGACTCCATGTATTGTAAACACTGATTCAGCAGGGCTGAGCATGCCTCCTGGAATGAAGGGGGACAGCAGGTATACAGGAAGTTTAGGAGTTTTCATTGCACTTCCCATCCCTGCCAAAACTGGAGTCCTTAAAAGCTCCTCTAACTCTATAACTGCAGTAAGCATGGCGTGAGCCTGGGGGAAGATAAGCAAGAAAATCTTTAAAAGTATGGAGGAAGATGTCAAACTAGCAGGTGCTGGAGAAACCGTCCCAGGTGTCCAGTGCTGGCTTTTTGCACAGAGGCTCAGGCTGGATTCTTGGCACTGTGAGATGCCCTCAGACACTGCTGGAAGTGACTCTGAGTACTGAGCCAGGAGTAGCCACCCAGATGAGGCCCAAGTACCCCTCAAATAGCTAATTAGCAAACAATAGTACAGACAAAAGAACGAAGCCCTGCAGTTCAAATAACCTCAGTGAACAGAGTAACAAAAGGTATAATTACTACAAGAAGCTTCTGTCCTGCAGGAACAGATGGACTTCAATGAATCCACTTCCGGGAGTGGGCATTACATGCACCGGCATACGAAAAAATATGAAGAAATGAGACTACACAATGAATGTATGGGGAAACATGTTCTGGTATACATATTACAACTTTTTTTAAAATTTTTTTGCCTTTTTTTGGGCCACACCCGATGACGCTCAGGGATTACTCCTGGCTATGTGCTAGAAATTGCTCCAGGCTTGGGGGACCATATGGGATGCTGGGGATTGAACTGTAGTTGGTCCTGGGTCAGCCCCGTGCAAGGCACAAACCCTACCTCTGCGCCACCGCTCCAGCCCCAGCATGTTGCAATTTTTTTTTAAAATAATATTTTATTTAAAAAGACGTAGATTTTTTTTCCTTTGGCTTTGGATCACACCTGGCAGCGCTCAGGGGTTCCTCCTGGCTCTACACTCAGAAATCGCTCCTGCGGGCTGGCAAGGTGGTGCTAGAGGTAAGGTGTCTGCCTTGCAAGCGCTAGCCAAGGAAGGACCGCACTTCGATTCCCCGGCATCCCATATGGTCCCCACAAGCCAGGGGCAATTTCTGAGTGCTTAGCCAAGAGTAACCCCTGAGCATCAAACGTGTGTGGCCCAAACAAACAAACAAAAGAAAGAAATAGCTCCTGGCAGGCTCGGGGGACCATATGGGATGCCAGGATTTGAACCACCGTCCTTCTGCATGCAAGGTAAATGCGCTGCCTCCATGCTATCTCTCCAGCCCCAGCATGTTACAACTTTAATCTCCAAGCTAGGAATATTTAAGGGGTAAAAGGCCAGTCACACATATGAGAAGAATTCTTACATTTTGTTTCTTTGAGAAAGTACAGAAACTTATGAGTGTACATTGTTTGATGTTTAAAACAATACACAGTTTTTAATCTTAAAATAGAATATAGTTCAGTTAGGAGCCCAGAGGATAAAAGGAAGGTAAACTTTTACATTTCAAAATAGTTCCTCTCAGGCCTGGCCCTAGGTGTCATACTGATGTAAATTAAGGGATTAGCAAGAAGCCAGGTTTCCTATAACAAATTTCCTATACCCAAGGGAAGAGGTTTCTAACTTAGGGGCTAAAACCAACTTCCTAAGGTCTGGTTATGAAAGAAATAAAACTTATATGAAAGGAGTATACAATTTATACCTAGGTAAAATTCAATAACCCAATGCTATCCTGACCAAACCTTTTTGAAGTGTAGATTTATTAGCAGGTATTCAAAGTATTAGGGAAGTCCTTGAAGCGAAGTAATTCTTTCTGTTACAAACTGCTATGATGTTCAAAGACAAGAAGAGAAGAAATTGTTTTTTTGATGCTGAGTATTCCAGGTAAGATAAATTTAACCAGGGCTATATTGCCTTAAAAATCCTTATGTTAGGATGAGAAAGGTTTTACTATATACACAACAGAAGGGAGTGTATATATATATATATATATATATATATATATATATATATATATATATATATATATATATATATATATATATAAGTACACACACACATATATGTTTGTAGTAAAGGAAGCAGAATGTCAGTTTCATTAACAGAACATCTTATTTAATTATCCACACTGAGAAGGAAGACAGTGGGCCTATTGATGAGAGATCTCTCAGGAATCTTCCAGTCATCCACACCTGGGGGAAAAGACTTCTTAGTGGGCCTACTGGTAATATTTCCTCAGGAATTTTTGACCAGCTACTCATGCTAAGGGTATGAACATCTTAGAGGGTCTTCTGACTGACTTCCTCTAGAAATATTAAGATTCCCATTATGCTAATGCTTTTACATATAATAATTAAAAACATGAGGTTGGAGTGATAGCACAGTGAGTAGGGTATTTGCCAGGCATGTAGCCAACCTGGGTTTGATCCCCTTTATTCCATAGGGTCCCTAAGTCCTGCCCACTCAAGAGTGATTCCTGAGTGCAGAATGAGTGCAGGCGTGGTCCAAAAACCAGAAAGAAAAATATTAAAAATAGACCCCCAACACAGAAAGACAGACCTGAATCTAACCCTATCACTAATTACATGAAATATAAATGATCTGAATTTTCCAAAGAAAAGAGATATTCAGGAAGTTATTCGTTTTTCTGCCTTTCTCCTATCTCTATAAGAGAAACAACCTTCTTTTATTTTTTTCTGAAAATACTGCCTGTATGGATAAAATGTGGACTCTACAAAATAAACTAAATCCAGTTCACTCAAATGTGTGCTATAGATAGATTAAAAGGCAGGGAGTGGAAAAAATGTCAGGGTGAAATAAGTGGAAATACTTTGTTGGGCCAGAAAGAATATAATTCAGGCTTAGCCTGAAATTAACTCTCAACTTGCTATTGCCATTAAGTATCTAAAAAGAGCCAGAGATCAGTACATAAAGCAGGCTGTGTTTACATACAACTTGATTTACAGAAAAAGCTGATGGGATGGAAGTAGCTCTGGGCTAGTTTGTTGAGTCCTTTCATGCAAGACATGAACCAAAATGTCTATCATCCAATAGACCCACTGCTTAATATGGTGACTGAACTAATGTTCCTCTTATGTCTCTCTAAGCGATCGTCACAATAAATACTGCCCAGGCCTTTAGCATCTTGCTTTTGACATATTTATAGGAATGAAAATGCTAGAAGTGGTATGTCCCATGATCATAATGGAAAATAAAAGGAAAGAGAATAAAACACAAAAAGAAAGAGGAATGGAACATCTCTAAACACTTGGAAATGGAATCAATTTCAAGGCTTTAGAGGAAGCTCCGGTAGTCAAATGGTGGGGTCTGCATAAAGAAGGACAAGTAAGTCAAGAGAACTGAGAGACTCACATCAAGATCACCCTCCGATTTTCAGATGACATCTGGCACCTTCTGGGTGGTATGGTCGGAGACCCAAATGACTTTCAACAAAGGACTCCAGTGTTAGACTTTCAAGTGCTCAAATTGGCCTTGGAGGACTGTAGTACAAATTTTGCATGCTGGAGGCTTGGGTTCAACCACATGGTCCACCAAGCAATTCTGAGAGTTGCCTTTCAAATAGAACCAGGAGTAGCTTCCCATGAACTGTTGAGTGTGCTCCTCCCCCAAACTAAACTTGACAGAACCCTTATCCCTTATATACAATTCGACACAAAATGAATTGTGTCCAAATAGAAATAATGTGAGGGCAGAGAAGTGTGTTCCCCGATGTGTGTTCTATTGTGACAACGAGAGCTGGAAATGGTCACCCTGGATAAGAACTGAATTCTGGAAGGAGGGACAGTGATAGGCAGGATACCCCTTCAGTAACAGGATTACAAACCACAGTGTCTAACAGAAACAAAAAAAAAGAAAGAAAGGAAGAGGGGGAGTCAGGCTAGGGGAACAGAAAGATAATGAACGTGGTGAAAGAGTGGGTGTTGGACATTCTATGCCCCAAACTCAACTATTAACAACTATTTGGGGGGAATCACACTCAACTGTGCTCAGAGATTACTCCTGGCTCTGTGTTCGACTTGTGGGGACTCTACTGGATGCAGGGATTGAACTCTTATCAGCTATGTTCAAGGCCTCTCTGATGCCCCTTAGCAACTATTGAACTATCACACAGTGTTTTACTTAAAAAAAAAAAACAAGATTGATAGACCACTGGCAAAACTAACAAAGAAAGAGAGAGAGAGAAACTTGATAACTCGTATTAGGAATGAAAAAGGGGAGATCACTACTGATATGGTAGAGATCCAAAGGGTAATCAGAAACTACTTTGAGAAATTCTATGCCACTAAAAATGAAAACCTGGAAGAAATGGATAAATTTTTGGAATCTTATAATCTTCCACGGCTGAATGAAGAGGATGTAGCATATCTAAATACACCCACCACTATTGAGGAAATTAAGACAGTAATCAAATGTCTGCCCAAAAACAAAAGTCCAGGCCCAGATGGATTCACTAATGAATTCTTTCAAACCTTTCAAGAAGAACTTCTACCAATTCTGGCAAGACTCTTTCATGAAATTGAAAAAACAGGAACACTTCCAAATAGCTTTTATGAAGCCAACATAACCTTGATACCTAAACTAGACAGAGATGCTACCAAAAAAGAAAATTACAGACCAATGTCGCTGATAAATACAGATGCAAATATCCTCAACAAAATCCTGACAAATAGGATTCAATGCCTCATTAAGAAGATCATCCACTATGATCAAGTAGGCTTCATCCCAGGAATGCAAGGCTGTTTAACATCCGTAAATCTATCAACATAATACACAACATCAACAACAAGAAAAATAGAAATCACATGATCATATCAATAGACACAGAGAAAGCATTTGATAAGGTCCAACACCCATTCTTGATCAAAACTCTCAGCAAGATGGGAATGGAAGGAACCTTTCTCAATATAGTTAAGGCCATCTACCACAAGCCAGTAGCAAATATTATCCTCAATGGAAAAAAACTAAAAGCCTTCCCTCTAAATTCTGACACAAGATAAAGCTGTCCTTTCTCACCACTCCTATTCAACATAGCACTGGAAGTACTTGCTATAGCGATTAGGCAAGAAAAAGATATCAAGGGAATCCAGATAGGAAAGGAAGAAGTCAAGCTCTCATTGTTTGCAGATGACATGATACTCTACCTAGAAAACCCTAAAGTCTCTATGAAAAAGCTTCTAGAAACAATAGACTCATATAGCAAGGTGGCAGGCTACAAAATTAACACACAAAAATCAATGGCCTTTTTATACACTAATAATGATAGGGAAGAAATGGACATTAAGAGAACAATCCCATTTACATTAGTACCACACAAACTCAAATATCTTGGAATCAACTTGACTAAAAATGTGAAGGACCTATACAAAGAAAACTATAAAACTCTGCTCTAAGAAATAAGAGAGGACACGTGGAAATGGAAGCACATACCCTGCTCATGGATTGGCAGGATTAACATCATTAAAATGGCAATACTCCCCAAAGCATTGTATAAATTTAATGTGATCCCTCTAAAGATACCCATGACATTCTTCAAAAAAGTGGATCAGGCACTTTTGAAATTCATATGGAACAATGAACACCCTAGAATAGCTAAAGCAATCATTGGGAAAAAGAATATGGGAGGAATTACTTTCCCCAACTTTAAATTGTACTACAAAGCAATAGTTATCAAAACAGCATGGTATTGGAATAAAGGCAGGCCTTCAGATCAGTGGAATAGGCTTAAATACTCAGAGAATGTTCCCCCAGATATACGATCACCTAATTTTTGATAAAGGAGCAAGAAATCCAAAATGGAGTAAAGAAAGCCTCTTCAACAAGTGGTGTTGGCACAACTGGCTAGCCACTTGCAAAAATTGAACTTAGACCCCCAGCTAACATCATGTACGAAGGTTAAATTCAAATGGATGAAAGACCTCGATACCAGACCTGAAACCATAATATACATAGAACAGCACGTAGGTAAAACACTCCAGGACATTGAGACTAAAGGCATCTTCAAGGAGGAAACTGCACTCTCCAAGCAAGTGAAAGCAGAGATTAACAGATGGGAATATATTAAACTGAGAAGCTTCTGCACCTCAAAGGAAATAGCGCCCAGGATACAAGAGCCCCCCACTGAGTGGGAGAAACTATTCACCCAATACTGATCAGACAAGGGGCTAATCTCCAAAATATACAAGGCACTGACAGAAATTTACAAGAAAAAAACATCTAATCGCATCAAAAAATGGGGAGAAGAAATGGATAGACACTTTGACAAAGAAGAAATACAAATGCCAAAAGACACATGAAAAAATGCTCCACATCACTAATCATCAGGGAGATGCAAATTAAAGGAGAGATGTTAAACTCTTCACACCTTCAGGAGAAAATACAGCAGAACCTCTCTTCCTGGTTAGAGCCACACCTACATAAAGGGAATCAAGAAACTCAGATCCTCAGCGCCCAGCACACATACTGCTCAGTGGGCATCCTGGTCACTCCGGGCACCTGAATCGGATGCATCCAGGGGACTGGGGACAGTCAGGTCTGGGTGAGCCGGTTCATACCCTCAGTGCCCAAAGCTGCCTGTGATTGTCTCTCAGTGTGCCAGTGCCCTTGTGCAAAAGTCTCTGCTCCCGTTGACCCTGTGCTCTAAATTTAGGGACCCCACAAAGACACCCTCAATATCTTGCAAGCACGAAGTAGTGTTCTTGAAGATAATGGATTCAACCCCAAAAGGCAGAGGGTCCGCCCGGCACCCCAGGAGTGATCCCTGCGCAGGCCCTGAGCATCACTCTGGGGTACTTGGCAGTGCAGTGATGGGCTGGGTCGTACTTGGGACTGCGCGTCCAGAAGGAGAACCTCATCGTTGGGGCCCAGCAGCTGGCAGGCGTGGGCGATGTTCAGGGCTGTCTCCTGCTTGTCACCTGTCAGCACCCAGATCTGCAGGCCGGCCCCACGTAGCGCTGCGATGGTGTCGGGGACTCCGTCCTGCAGCCGGTCTTCGACTCCCGTGGCCCCTGGGCACATGGGCAAGAGGATGAGCATGGAGCCTCGACTGTGCCCCGAGCCACAGGGGTCCCCCATTTCTCTGGAATCTGGGGAAGGTCTGGGGGCAGCTGGGCCATAGGTCCCTTTTGTCTCAGGGTGCCCCAGACCTGTGCTCACCAACAGCTGGAAGCTGGGCCCATCCCCTCCATCCAGTCTCAGGATGCCCCCAGTCTCCCTCCATCCTGTCTGGGGGAGCCC
The DNA here is from genome assembly GCF_024139225.1 of Suncus etruscus. Taxonomy (NCBI): domain Eukaryota; kingdom Metazoa; phylum Chordata; class Mammalia; order Eulipotyphla; family Soricidae; genus Suncus; species Suncus etruscus. The sequence goes on along the minus strand of NC_064858.1, from coordinate 198,851 downwards.
TGCGCTCACCCAGCAGCTGCAGGCCTGTCTCCAGGCGCCCAGCAGACCTTGCCAACAGCTCCTCCCGATGGTCCACTGCCGCCTCCGCATCCAGATGCCCCTTCAGCCAGCGTGAGTACTCGGCCTTGCTGAGCACCTGCGGGGCACAGGGCCTGGAGGGCACCCCTGGGATGGGGGCCTGGGGATGGGGCGCTCTGGGGTTGGGGTGACTTGGGGTGTTCTGGGGTTAGGGTGACTTGGGAGTGCAGGTGTCCTGAGGTTGGGGGGTGTGTCCTGAGTGCTCTAGGGCTGACTTTGTGGTGCCCCTGTCTCAGAATGCCCGGCTCACCCTCTTGGCAATGCAGAGTGTGCGCAGCCCGTCTCTGGCATAATGTGTGAGGTGCGCCTGTGTCCTGCCACGGATCTTCTTCTGGTGCCGTGCTCTGGAGTCCTCTAGGTTGGGCGGACACAGGTCTCATGGGGAAGAGGCAGAGGCCAGCTGGATCTGCACCCACCTCCATCTCTCTCCTCTTCCTGCCCCTCCTCCCTTCGCTCCTCCCCCTTCTTTTCTGTCCCCATTTATTGCAATAAAACTGAGTGACCAAACATTTTTTGTTTTGGGTTGGGTAACACCAGGCTGTGTTCCAGGCTTACTCCCAGCTCTGTGCTCAGGGGTTATTGCTGTCAGGGCTCAGGGTCTCGATGCTGGAGATTGAACCTGACACAATAGCTCACCAAGCAAATCCCCTTCTCCTATCTCTCCGGCCTCCTGGACTCTTTTCTTTTTTTCTTTTGGGCCATACCCAGTGGTGCTAAGGTGCTACTCCTGACCCTGGGATCAGAAATCACTCCGGGCAGGCTGGGGGGACCATATAGGCTGCCGGGATTCCAACCACCATCCCTCTGCATGCAAGGCTAACGCCCTACCTCCATGCTATCTCTCCAGCACCCCCGAATCTATTTTTAAAGTGTGGACTTGAAATAGGAAATAAGATACACATGCTCTTGTAAATAAATAACAGAACTAAGTTCTGATCATCAAGTATTATTTTCAAAACTATCCATTATGCACATAGTTGCAGCTTACTAGAAACTAAGGAGAGTTAGAGAATAAGAAACGTTTGACATTTTCATGAACAACTATTTCACTCCCAGCGGGGAGAGCATCTGTCTTGCAAGTGGTGAACAGGATTGTGATTCCCAGCACCCCATTTGGTCTCCCAAGCACCTCTAGGAGTGATCCTTGAGCACAGAGCCAGGAGTAAGTCCTGAGCACCGTGGGGATAGACCCCCAAAGAAACGAACAAGGAATCCCAAATTGAAAATCTGAGACTGGGGGTGAAGGCACAGAATCTGCTCCTTGAATTGAGGGTGCTCTGAGAACCCAGGGGGAGGCGTTGGGGTACCTGTAGAGCAGGGCAGCAGGAGGTCCATGATCACCGAGTCGGCACCCTTGGTGTAGACATTGATCTCCTGGGTGAGCGGGTGTCGCACCACCACTGACATCCTCTTGCGGATGGAGTCGAAGTCGAGCGTGTGCAGGAGCTCGAAGGTGAGGCGGCCCAGCTGCGGTAGCTCCACAAACAGCTGGTCCTGGCGGCGGCCCACCAGCGTGCAGCGGTAGGCACGGGCGGCATAGACGAGCGCGGCCTCGTCAGGGCTCTCTGCCTCGTAGCGCAGCTGGTGCTCGCAAGTGGACTCGGTGTCCAGCACTTGTGGCGGCAGTTGCCAGTGCTCGGGCCCACTGCTACTGCTGGTGTAGCTGTCGATGGTGGTGGCACTGGGTGGGTCCAGCAGCTGCCCTTCATTGTGGAGGGAGCTCAGGAGGGTGGCCCCTGGCTTGTGGTCGGCCTTCTGGGTGTTCAGGCTGCAGGAGCTGGCACCCAGTGTGAGGCGGCTGGGAGACAGGCGGCGGAGGAAATCCTCCAGCATCTTCACCCGTGACCTCAGCTCAAATTTCACCCCCATCTGCAAGAGGAGTAGACAGAGACTGGTGAAGAAGACTGGAGGGACCGGGTGACCCCAAGTCTGCAAGGATGTGTTGACCCCATCAGCCAGTGAGGGTCAATGTCCCTCCTCCTGATGTGTGCAGGACCGAGGGCATTCCCCCAGCTGCTGACCAGGAAAGAACAGGTCCCAGGCTGATGGCCAGAGATACCGTATTCCAATCCTCTAGTGTTTGAAGAGAAGAGGAACTGGAATACATGCAGGATGGCAGGGCCAGGGATAGGAAAAATACAAAAGAAGGTCAGTCAGGGGGAAGTGAGGTGTCAGGGAGAAGTCAGATGAACATTGGGGCTTGGGGGTGTCTAGGGAGCAACACAATAGGTGACATGGCCTCAAGGTCAACAGGCATCTCAACTCCAGCTCTCTGGGACGGAGTCAAGCCTGAGAGTCACCACTGATCATGGGGGAGATGCTGCCTCTTTTAGTGCTGCCTTTCCCCATCGGTGGTGCGGTGGTGTGTATGACGCTTTCGCCTCAAGGAGAATCCCTGGAACACGGTACCATCTGCCAGGGGGTCTGGGAGCAGCATCGAAGTGAGTTCCAACACCCAGAATGCGATTCCCATTGCACACTTGGACATGGCTCCCCAGCAGGTGACAGAGCAGAGCTGAAAGTTTGTGGGATCCTGCCTGCCCCCATAGAGGTGTGAATCTTCTTGGCCATGCCACTTCATTTCTCCCATCAGTGGAACCTTCTAGAAGGTTGAGCCAGCAGACTGGGACAGGGCCTGGATGAGGGTGAGCTATGCAAGCAATAAGGACTATGACTCAAGGCCAGCCCAAGGTTACTCTGATTTTCCTTGGCTGTGTTGGACGCCCAGATTCGGCTGGCACCCCTCAACCCTGCCTGACCAGGTGGAGGATTTCTCAGGAGGATCTGGATCCTAGAGGATCCCTTTGTGCATCAACCCTGCTTTCTCCAGAGACCACCTATCATGCAAGTCCATGGGAAAATGATCCCTGGTATTGGGGAACTGTTGCTGAATCCCCCTCTAACACTGTTCCTGAACCTCCTGGCAGACAGAAACCTGTAGAGCAACTGTTCCAGGGGACTCCATAAAGCAACTCGTCTGGGGATTCTCCTTGAGGTGAAAGCTTTGGAGACACTGCTGCAGAGATGGGGAAGGACAGTGCAGAGTTGCCTGATTAATGGTTACTCTCAAGCTTGACTTGAGGCCATCCCTCCTCCCGCACAGAGAGCTCTGGTTAAGAGAGATCATCTATCAACCTTCCAAGCCACTTTTACTGCCCACTGTGTTGCTCCTGAGACATTCCTAAGCCCCAATATTTACGCTTATCTTCTCCCTGGCACCTCACTTCCAATGCTTCTGCTGTGTACCTGGCCCTATCCCCTGCACATATCTCAGTTCTTCTTTCCCTATATATAAGCAATGTTGGCATGGAATAAAGGGTCTCTGATCATTAGCCTGGGATTCATTCTTTCCTGATCATCATCTGGGGAGAATGTCCTCAGTCCTGAATGTACTGGGGGAATGAAAGTTGATGATCGTTGGCCAACTGGGTCAACAACTGTCACCCCATGGAGTCCCTCAGCTGGATTCTGTGTGAGACTGATGGTGCTTTAGATACTAGATACAGTTGCTGTATCCAACTCTCTGAGCCTGCAAGACCACCAGCATTGCCCTGCAGCATGGATAGGGTGCTGAGGCCGGGAAGGGGTGTGGCTGGTCTAAAGCTTTGGGGGACAGGAGGTCAGGAGGTCAGGAGTTTTGGGGAGGCTGGAGTCTCAGGGTCTATCTTGGTGGTTTAGGAGGTCCTGGTGGCTCTGCATCCCTGAAGCCCCAAGTTCAGTCACTGGACACTATGTCCTCCCACTGTGGCTCTTCAGGTCCCTGTGGGGTGGCAGCCCGGGAACATCAGACCCAAGGTTGGGGTATATTCATGGTGGTCTAAGGAGAGCTGTGGGGGCCACTTGCCTCCTTCTGTGGGGCCTGCTCTGGGGCTGTGACCATGACGGTGTTGCAGATGGTGAGTGCAATGAAGAAGTCAAAGATGTCCAACAGTTCAGGCGAGAGGTTGGCGAGTGGGTGATCGTGGTGGCGTGCCCTGGCCAGGCACCGGTCACACTCGCTCAGCTTCTCCAGAAGCTTGGGGTCAGGTGTGATGTCCTTCTCCTGGGAGGAGAGGGAGGCTCACCTCGGCCCGGGGCCTCACCGGTGGTCTCCTTGATGATTTAAGGCAAGGCTGGGTTCTGTTAGAAGCTGCAAACAGAACCTTTCCCTCACACGTCCACTAAGTCAGAATATGATGATAGATTTTATAGCTCTATCCATCCATCTACATATTTAATTATTCATCTATCTACATATATATCCATCTATCTATTCATCTGTCTTCTTATCATCTACCTATCCATCCACCTATATATTCATCTATCTACATATCTATCTATATATCTACACACCTATCTGCCTATCCATCCATTATCTACATATCTATCCTTCTATTTACTATCTATCATCCATCTATCTATCCACTGTCCATCCATCTACATACTTATCTATTATGTACCTACATATCTATCTACAAATCTAACTATCCATCCTTCTATCTACATATCTACCCATCTATTTTTCTACATGTCTATCTATAGATTGATACATGTCTATCTATTTATTGTCATATTTGTTTATATCCATCTATCTATTCAGAAATCACTCCCTGGGGAATCTTATGTGGTGCTGAGGATTGAGCCTTGGTCAGCTGGCTGCAATACAAGATTACTTTTTGAGAGGATTATTTTTATTATTTAACTAATAATTAGCTGTCTGGAACACTAGGACAGCAGGTAGGGTGCCTGCCTTGCATGTGGCCAACCTGGGTTCAATTCCTGACATTTCATATGTTCCCCAAGCACTGCCAGGAATGATTCCAAAGTGCAGAGCCAGAATTGATCCCTGAGCACTGCCAGCTGTGCCCCCCCCAAAATAGCAAAAAACCTCCCACTACAAAAACAAAATAATTAGGACCACACCCAGTAGTGCTCAGAGGTTACTCCTGGCTTGTTGCTCTGGGTCACTCCTGGGATTCCAAGCAGAGTGGATGATCAAAGAGCACTATGTGGGGTTGCTAGGAGCCAGCAGCCATCCCCAGCATGGAAGGCTTTGCATTCCAGAAAGTGGTTCTTCCCATAAGGAGAGGATGTTTGGCCGCTGGCCACTCACCATGGGGCTGCTGAAGGCTGTGTGCGACTGCACGCTGGCCCGGTGACCCTCAGCTCGAAAACCTGGGTGGCAGTGGGACCCGGTGCTGTGGCTGCGGTGCAGGGTCTGAGGGTTATCCAGGCTGCTGGGCTGTGGCAGGGAGCTGCCCCTGGGGAGAACATCCTCCTCCTCCAAGTCCATCTCCTGGTATCTGGCCAGGCGCTGGGCTGTAGGACAGGCACAGGCCATAAGGATGAGGATGCACAGCCCATCTACATCTGGGAAGGCCACACCCATGGAACAGAAAGGGGAAGCAGCAGCCAGATTCAAACCCCAGACTGGCCAGTCCCTACTAGCAGGGTCTGAGTGCCTTACATGCTGAGGGGCCCGGCAGTTGGAGCTGTTGGTTTTGTCTTTCCTCGGACACCGAGAGTGGCAGCAAGACCCAGAGAAATCTGCTTTGAGACTGCTCAGAGCCACAGGGGCTCCCAGTCTGGGTGAGGGATCCAGGGGGGTGTTGTAGGGCATCCCAGGAAGTAATGCTCCATCTTGGTCGTGGCTGGAGGGGGTGCTGCTGAGCTGGAGTGCTTACGGGGTCAGATGTGGCTTCTTCCCTGCAGCTTAGGCCAGTGTTCCTGGATCTGCCCAGCCAGCAGGTGGCCTGGGAATGACTAGCTCAGAACCTCTTCCGTGTAGACCCAGTTTGGAGGAATGTCAGTGTAGACTGGGGGAATGTTTGGGAGGTTCCACTTGCCTTGTCGACTAAGTGCTAGTGCGTGTGTTTGTGTGTGTATTTGCATGTGAGAGAAGGGGAGACCATGTGTGTCTAAGTGTTTGTGAGAGTGACAGTGTGTGTGAGAGTGTGAAAATGTGTACATGTGTGTGAGTCCAAGTCGGAGTGTAAATGGATTTATAAGTGTGTAGGTATGTGTCTGAGTCCATGACTATTTCTGAGTGTATGTATAAGCATGTGAGTTATTTGCAAATGTGTGAGTGTGTGCTTCTGAATATATTTAATTGTGTTTAATGTGCTCACTGATACACACTCAGAGGAGTGTGAGTGTGTGCATGTGTGAATGCTGAGTGCATGCACAAGTGTACGAGTGTGTGTTTGTAAGCGATTGTGTGTGAGTGTGTATGCACAAGTATTCTTTGAGTGTATCTCTGAGTGTGTATGTGTGAGCACATATACAAGTGTGCAAATGGGTGCATTTGTCAGTGTTGGCTGTATATGCACACGTGTGTCTCTGTGTGTCTGCAAACATGCACACAGAATGCAGTTTGGTTTATTCTAGGGCTTCAGCTGATCATTCTCGTTTTCTTTCCTGGCTCTGTGCTCTGGGTTTCCGGGGATGGAGCAGGGTTGGGCTGGTGCTGATCGACAACTGCCCCTGTAGCCCCACACGTGCCTCACCATTGGCATCATGAGAATATTCCACACCAGACACCGTACACCTGCGGAAGACCATCTTGTTCTCGGTCAAGGTGCCCGTTTTGTCTGAGAAGATATACTGGATCTGGCCCAAGTCCTCAGTGATGTTCAGCGCACGACACTGCAGCCGTGAGCTAGTCTCCTCATCATACAGTGCCAGGTCCTGGTTAAGGAAATACACCTGGCACACCTTGACAATCTCAATGGAGACGTACAAGGAGATGGGGATCAGAACCTGTAAGACATGAGGCACAAGGCATGAGTGCAGAGCACAGGCAGCTGGAGTCTCAAGCCATCCATGGAAGCGACCAAGGCCATGGGCAAGAATGGGGGACTATACTGTTTCTTGGAGGGTTAAAGAGCTGGGTTTACAGTCAGTATTGGAAAAGGACTAGGACACTGACAAAGAGTTTAAGTTAGGCCAGCCTACAGGATCCAGCAGAGCAGAAATCTGCTAGCAGTGCCTAGAAGTATGGTGACCTGGGGCTTGAGAGAAGCAAGTGCTTCCAGGTCACTAAGTTGGGCTTGAGAGAAGCTGGGAAAGGAAGCAGAGGAGAGAATAAGAAACACATGACAGTCAGTCTTGCAGACAAGTCACTCTGCACCTCAGGGTATCTAGAGTGGCAGAAGTTGCTGACCTACAGCGAGCTTCACCCTCTATCCCCCAAACTCCCACTACCACCCCTCTTTTCCCCAGCTGGAAGAGAATATTCACTGGGCTGATTTTATGTCAAAAGGCAGTGTCATGCTCTTGCTTGTACAGAGCAAAGGGGATAAGACTCAAAGGCTATTGACAGTTGGGATCGACCCCTGGAGTAGTGCTAGGGTCTATGCAATGGCTCCCACCTTCTTTTATCATGTTGTGCAAAGGGACTAAATGCCTTCGCAGGCTCCAAATGCCTTTTCCAAGTCTCCTCAGCATCACCCTCCCATGTCACTCGCATGGCAGGATCATGGGATGCGGGAACAGCTTTTGCATCAGGATTAAAGATTAACAAAATTAGTTCCCAACAGACAAATGTTGTATGATGCCTCTTGCATGTATAACTTTAGCAAAAATAATCATAGATTTGGAGAACAGACTAGGTTTTTGGTAGAGAGGAACAGGGATAAATGCTGAGCAAAAATGGAGGAAGGGGGTTAAAGCAATGCATTTGGGGTTCTAATTCACTGAAGATGTTACATCCAGCCTAGTGTTGACACTGAATGAGGTTCCTTTTTACATTTGGTAGATTGTGTTTGGAGCCACATCCAGCTTTTCTCAGGGCTTAATCCTGGCTTACTCCCTAGGGGCTTAGAGGACCAGATGGGATTCTGGGTATTACACCTGGGTTGGCAGTTTTCTGACCCCCGTTTTCTCTCTCCAGCTCTTAACTGTACATTTGAAACGTGAAGGGAGTAAAGTGGATATTATCTGGGAGAATTCAGTACTGTACACTTATTAGGTTATTTTTGTCCTGACACAAACATGCCATTGCCAATTGGATGGCCAAAAATTGGGTGGGAAAGATACCGAAATAAGAGTAACTGAGGAATTCCTCACAGTTTAGAACTGCTCGAGTCACAAGAAACTTCCATCAAATCTTAAATGAGCACAACAAAGAAAGAAATGAGGACATGGATGGATATGGAGTCAGTTTCACCAGGATGTGATTCAGAGATGAACGGGGTGATGCCACACACATGGCCAAGAGTGGCACCCTATGTAACACAAAGGTTTGATGGGCACACTTTCCTTTTTGGCACATCACCCACTATGGGTATATGAGGCAGCAGCAGAGATCCCCACAGAGCGAATGCTTCAACAATGCCCCAATGAGACCCAAAGATCAACTCCACATTCACAGTCCTCCAACCCTGGGCTCTGAGCTAGTGATGAGATACCATGGAGAAGAATGTGAATCTTCTGCTACACAGAGATGAGTTGGATGACCCATCACTACACATCAATGGCATCATCACCACCACCCTGTGACTACATACCCATGGCATCACTAATACTACTGCTACTTTGTCACTACACATCTATGGCCCAATGCTACTCCATCCCTGAAAAGCCATTGCATTCCTATTACAACCTCTACTCCATCCTTGCACATTCATGGGATTATGACCACCATCAGTACTTGTCCCTACGTTTCCTTCATATTATTAATACCACTGCTACTTTACATTACACATTCATGGCATTATTATTACCACTGCTACTCTATTCCTGCACATCTAGAGCATTATTACTACCACCACTACTCTTGTCACTGCCATTCATAGCATCACTATTACCACTGCTAGCTATTCTGTACCTGCATATCCATGGCATCACTACTACCACTGCTACTCCATCCCTACAGATTCATGGCATTACTACTAATACCTCTACTCTGTCACTACACACTCATGTCATTACTACTGTCATTGCTATTCTGTTTCTGCACATCCATGGCATTACTGCTACTCCCACTACTGTCCTGTCAATGCATTTCCATTGCAATTACTGTTAGTATTACCAGTACATTTTATTTTATTTTTTGTACCCCAATTCACAATACAGACCAGGCAAAGAGCCTGTGTTGAGGTGTATATGGGGTGCATTTACTGTACCAGTACATTTTTTCTTTTATTTTTTTTATAAATGTTTATTAGGTTTTTTTTGTTTTTGTTTTTGGCCCACACTCAGCGGTGCTCAGGGGATACTTCTGGCAGGCATGGGGGACCATATGGGACACCGGGACTCGAACCAACCACCTTTGGTCCTGGATCGGCTGCTTGCAAGGCAAATGCCGCTGTGCTATTTCTCTGGGCCCTGTACCAGTACATTTTAAATGCCATTACTACTAGTACCATATATCTTACTACTACTATGCTTCCATTATCAGTACTACCAGTATAATTTACTCCTATATTTGGCCATTACTGTTAGTATCACTGTTACCACCACCACCACTGCCATTACTACTAATTCTACTAGTACACGTTAACTGCCACTACAATTCGTGCTACCACTATACTTCCACTGCCATTACTACCAGTATCATTACCACTACCACCATTGATGGTGTATACCTATATGTCCACCACTATTACGACTACCACACTACCACTAGTACCACTGATACACTGCCACTATTACTTCCACCACCACCACTACAATTACCTCCTCTACCATGGCTATACGACTGCTGTTGCTGCTGCTGCTACTACTACCACCTCCTATGTTACTACTATCACCACCACTAAACAAATGATTTTATTTGAAACGTGATTTCCTGAATGGCATCTTGGAGCAGAAAACACTATACAGATTCTAGTGGGATCCAAATGAAGCTCATTTAGTTCCTGGCAAAGTGCTGAAGTTGGCTCTTAGTTCTGACATAAGCCTGGACCATGTCTGTAGTCAAGGAACATCTGAGGGGCACAAAGGAACACTGTACTATTTTCTAAAACTAATTTATCTGTAAATCCAAAATCATTTAGAAATGAAGCTTAATTTATTTGGGGCCTTTTTTTTTGGGGGGGGGGGATGTCCCCAGCAGTGTTCAGAGCTTACTCCTGGGTCTGCTCAAGAATCACTCCTGTGGAATTTGGGGGGACCATATGTGATGCTGCAGGCAAGGTTAGTACCTGACTTACTGTACTATCTCTCTGTCACCCCAATATAATTTTGTGAGAGCATAGAATAAGAAAATCAAGCAAAACAAAGCCACTAATTAAACCAACCAATAATATGCCTAACATATGTTACTGAGAGATAGTACAGATGTTAGGATTCATGCTAAGATTCATCCCTAGCTCCATGTGGTCCCTGAGCATTTTTCGATGTGGCCCTAGTGAGTCCTGGGCCCCCAATGTGTGATCCTGAAAACCCTGAACACTAGCGGGAGTCCTGGGTCATTCTTAGCACTGCAGAATCGAGTGGCACCACATCCTCGAACCCTTGCATGGAACCACGATTCTGGTTCATGGAGAATCACTAGGGAGGCCCTAGAACTCCTGTGGGCCACCTGGGAGGCCCATTTCTTCTTTCCCCCTAATCTTAAAATGAGCCAGAGCATTTTAACTTGACCATCATCCAAGAATACCCTTATACCTAACTTGAGCAGGACCCTGACATCAAGTCGCCTTTATGACATGGCAGAAGTGAGAGACAGTTTCGAGCAGGGGAGGTGGGCACCGTGAGGGTCTGTGCAGCAACAGGGCTGATGTGGCCCTGAACACAGTACCTGCAGAACAATGACCATAGTCAGAAACGAGTACACAGCAGCGGTGGCGGGGGACAGGTCACTGCCGTCTGACTTGGGGACATCAAATAAGGTTTTTTTTTCTTGATACTGTCGGATCCACAGCCAGTGCCCTGCAGTGATATTCAAAAGAGAAACAGTGATGTGAGAGAAGAGGAAGTCCAAGGTTCTTGCAAATGAACACAGAAATTTTGGGGGATGGGCTGAAGAGACACAATTGGGGTGATGAAGTGGCTTTGTCCCATCAAAACACTAGCAGGTTCCCAAAACACTAGAACCCAGACTCTCCCTGCCAGCTTCATCACGCTCAAAAGCATTGTACAATTGGAGAGTGCACCTACAAATTCAATGGGACTCAGAAAAAAAAAAAAAAAAGCTTCTATTGAAATTCTTATTGGAGCCAGGAAGACAGAACAAGAAGCTTCAAGGCCCCAAGTTTGATCCTACTACCACACAATCTTCCAACCAACATGTTCTGGTGGTCTCCATCTCTGCTGGGACCCAGTAGCTCCACAATTCCAGATCTGGGCATTCAAGAATAGGTGGGAATGGCCCCTGGGGGTCCCTGACCACCTCTGGGGAAGTCAGTCTTCCAGTTTTTTTTAAAGAGAATATTGCATTCCAATACTGGGGGTTCAGAGTTCCAACAGTATCAACCTGCTTCTGCAAGAATTACACCAAGTTCACTACAAACCCATGGGGAGAAATTTATATTTTGAAGAGTTTGGTTTTCTTTGGGGACCATCTTGAGCTGTGTGCAGGGAACCTAGAGAGCCAGGAACGGAGTCCAGACCTCCCCATGCAAAGCCTGCAATTCCGAACTTTCAGCAGTCTTGGGTTTGAGAAAGCAACTTCCTGTACAAGTCACACCAGAGAGGGTGTCTCTGCAGGCCCTGGCTGCTGACCGCTAGTCGGCCAACCAGGAGCCCTTTGAGACCTCAACACCTCATCTCACTGATGTTGGAGACTATGACAGCCTCAGCACAACTACCGCTGAGAGGGGGTCACATGGGAGCACTTCCCGGGGAACACATGCTCTCCTGGAGAGCAGCGGAGTCGAAGCACAGCCCCAGAGCTCTCCCCTTCTCAGGATTCAAATAATGCACCTCCACTTCGCCAGGGCCCCATGGGGAGTGCCCTGGCTTTTCCTGTGACTATTACAGCTCACAGCCAAATTCCTTAGGCTCATTCCAGGCACGTAGCCAATGCCACACCCCTACTGCCCAGTTCACAGGACTCCCCCAGTTTGGCCTGTGCACTCTTATGTGGGGTGCTACCCTCGGTCAAGTGGCCTCTTGACCCAGCTCAGTGGAGCTCAGTCAGAAGGCCTCAGCCCGAGACTTACCAACAGCCGAGACGAATGCCATGCAGACAAGGATGAGCACGCAGCAGAGCACATGGCGGTTCATCTGCCGCTCCAGCCGGCTGCGCTTGTAACGGGGCCCACTGCTGTTGAGCAGCGACTTGGTCTCGTGCCCTGAGGGAAGGACTGGGTCAGTGCGGCCCCATGAGGCCCCATGAGTAGCTGATTTGCTCCCGGGGCTTGGGGGGACTTCAAGGGAGAGGGCAGGGCAGCTCGAATGCAGAGGCAGAGCAAAGGCCCAAGGAGCCTTAGATAGACCATGCCCCACTGGGTTTACCTGGCTGCACCAGGCCCTGATGAGCCTACTTGTGTAGACCATGCCCACAGTACTCACCCGCATCAGAGACACCCTGATGACCCCACTGTGCAGAGCACATTGCCTGCTCTGCCCAACTGTGAAGACCATGAGGCTCACAGTGCCCACAAGTACAGACAATGATGCCCACACCGCCCATCTGCACAGACCACAATGCCCACAGTGCCCACCTGCATAGACCACGATTCCTGCGGCGCCCTCAGTATTGCGCATGGTGCAGCCTCTGAGCAGCAGGTTCTCCTTGTGCAGCGCCACCTTCTTCCCTCTGTCATCAATGCTGTGGGCAGGATGGGCTCAGTGGGTATGTGCTCAGCCTCCAGGTGAAGTGGGGCAAGGAAAGGGGGCTGTCTTCAAGAGGAAATGGCTTATCATTAGTGACTTTGCTTCTGGGTGTGGGAGAGCCTGGTGCTTTGTAGATGGGGAGGGGGAGGGGAAAACATCCCTCTCAGGAGTCTCCTTGTTCCAAGAGTGCTGGAGCCACTTCAGCTGGCAATGCCCACACTGGGGGTTTCACATTCCTGACATCCAGCCTTTGACCTTGGACCCCATCCCTCCTACATGACTTGGCTGACTCCTGCTCTCACACCCTCCTCATACTCTCTTCCGGCCCAACCTAGCCCTGAATCCACCAGGATTACCCTGACCACAGACTCGAGCTCCCAGGGGCTCCTGCTCCATCCCCTGAATTCCTGGCCAGGTTCCCCCCACCCCGGTGGCTATGTTTGTGGATGCATGTGGGGGATCTCTAGAAACAGTGCTCCTTCTTCTCTGGAACCCTGGGCCCCTTCCCAGCATCCTAGCCACCTTTCTAACTGTCAAGTAAGTCAGTGTGAAATTCTTCCTCTACTGCTCCATATATTGGTGCATCTCTATGATCCTAAAGCTGACATTAATCACTCAGTCACTCCTGCAATGAGCAACTACATGTATGGGCTGGTCTGTCAAGCACTCATCACTCCATAAAGTTTCAGGGTACTAAGTCCACTCAATTTTGCACCCATGTCAGGTAGGATGAGGGTTATCCGTAGCATACAGAGCAGTGAAGTTAGCTGTATGTGTACAGCTGATAGACCAAATGTCCAGACATGTGTGCTTTGCTTATTAAATTTGTTTAGGGGCCACAACTAGCTGTGCTCAGTGCTTATTCCTGCCTCTTCACTCAGGGCTTACTTCTAGTAGTGCTCAGATGCAGTGCCAGAGACCAAACCTGGTTGTGTGCCAAATGACTACTTTCTCCACTGTATTATCTTTTCCATTCCTGACGTTTCTTAAATTGTGGAGTCAGGGCACGAAAGAGTAACAATCATGAACAATGTGGCTGTGAAAAATATTTTAAAATTTTAAATTAATATTTATGAGCTGTGGGAGAGAGTAGGTATTAAGGCATTTGTCTCACATGCAGTAGACCCCAACTTGATCCCCAGCACTACATATGTTCCCCTAAGCACTGCCATGAGTGATATCTGAGCACAGATGGGTGGGAAGAAATCTAGCTGAGTGGATGGAAAAATGAAAGGACAGATGGCTAAAAATTATGGACAGATAAATGAATAGAGAGAAAGTTGGTGAAATGCTTTCTTTTTTTCTTTTTGGTTCTGGAGCCAAACCCAGAAGTACCCACTACTTACTCTTGGCTCTGCTCTTGCAAGGCTTGAGGAACCATATGTGGTACAGGGAAAAGAACCTGAGTCAACCATATGCAAGGCAAGAATCCTCCCTGCTGTACTATCCCTCCAACCCCCAGAGAGTTGGTGGATGGAAGGCAAAACAAATGAACAGATGGACTGAAGAATGGGTGAATGTATATATGGGTGGGTAAATATGGATAGATAGAATAGTAGACCATTGAAGTTGTATGGATGGATATCTAAAGATGGGTGAACAGTAGACATTTGAATACATGTATGAATAAAGATGAATAGATAGAATGGTAGACAGTTGAAGTTGGATAGAATGATAAAGGAGGATAGAATGGTAGACAATTTAAGTTGGTTATTAGTCCAAGAATGGTAGACAGTTGAATGAATGGATAATAAAGATGGATGATAGAATAGTTAACAGTTGAAATTGGATGGATGAATGGATGGATAAAATGGCCCATAATAAAATTGGATAAATGAAAGGGACATCTGGTAGGATGACAGACACATGCTCAAACATACACAACACAAAACACACACAGAGAATATGTCCCACACAAAGGCAAGGTCAGGTGAATGTCTGATACTCACATACACCCACGAAATCGAGTCAGGTCATTGTTTGGCTTCTCACACTCAATGACACTGGTGAATGTCAGAGGGTTGAATTTGGAGACCTGAAAATAACAGCATGTGTTCATTAGAAAAAGCAGGGGTGTGGCACCCTAAAAGACTTTTCCTGCTGCGGGCCTGATAGGGGAGTTCCATGCTCTCTGCTCAGTCACCTCTGCAGGATGCCAACCTAGCACAGTGCCAGCTGCTGCATTTACTTGCCCATGATGAATGCTGGCGACAACCACAGAAAGGAGGACAAAAGGAAGGTAACTGGTTGCTAAAATAAGAGACTAAGTGATAAAAGCAAAGAAAGCCATTCAAGATGGGAAACATTTCTTTCTTTTCTTTTTTTTTGGTTTTGGGTCACACCCAGCAGTGCTCAGGGGTTACTCCTGGCTACGTGCTCAGAAATCGCTCCTGGCAGGCTCAGGGGACCATATGGGATGCTGGGATTTGCATGCAAGGCAAATGCCTTACCTCCATGCTATCTCTCTGGCCCCAGGAAGAATTTCTTGACACAAAACAGAACCAGACAAATTTTCCCAATTGGAGAAGCCAAAATTCACTTGGATCACAGAAACTGAGGATGACTCACTTGCTTAATGGGTTTGACACATTCTTCCCAGACACCTAATAAAAAATTATTTGATTTAAGCCAGAGATACAGCATAGTGGGGGAGGACATTTGCCTAGCACATAGCTAACCCGGGTTCAATCCCCAGCATCCCATATGGTCCCCTGAAACCTTCGAGGAGCAATTTTGGAACACAGAACCAAGAGTAACTCCTGAGTGCTGTTGGGTATAGCCCAACCCTCACCCTTCCCAAAGTATTTGAACAATCTATGTAAACATAGGTTTTGAGGTATTTTTTGTTTTTTGTTTTCTTGGGGGTGCCACACCAGCAGCACTCAGGGGTTACTCCTGAATCTGCGCTCAGAAATCATTCCTGGCTCAGGGGACCATATGGGATGCCAGTGATCAAACCCGCATCTGTCCTGGGTCAGCCACGTGAAAGGCAAATGCCCTACCACTATGCTACCACTCCGGTCCCATTTTTTTAATTTCTTGACAGAATTGTTTAGGTGTGTAGAGAATCAGGAAATGGAGGAGGAGCAGGAATAAGCCTTGAGTGTGGTGAAGCCAGGAAGGGACCTTTGAGACACAAGCCTTCTACATTGGCTTTGCCCCTTCCTTTCCTCCAAGGAAAGGTCAAAACTGGAACTGTCTGGACTCAAACATTCAGGTCACCCCTAAAAAGGCACACAAGGATGAAACCTCACAGACATGTACCAGCACTACTCAATGCCACCTACAAGCCCACATATTTTCTGATCCAGAATATAGCTATAAAGGCCACAATGCCAAACCAGAGGTTGCTGTTTCCCCATGTGTTGTAGACACTAAAAGGAGAATTCACTAGCTCAGAGTTAACTCCATTCAATAAATGAAATTAAAATGCCATATAAAAGACCAAAGAGACAGTTAAAGTTCTGGATCCAATTTTCAAATTCTCGCCATTCCCCAGGCACCTTTGGGAATGATCCCGGAGCACTACTAAGTGTAGTTTCATAAACATTTTTTGGTTTGCTTTTCTTTTGGGACTGTGCTCAGGATTATTCTTGGAAGTGCTTAGGGAATCATATGAGGTGCCAGGGATTGAATCCAGGTTGGCTACGTGCAGGCCAAATGTTCTATCTGTTGTTTTATCATGTACTACCCCTCCCCAATGTTTATTTTTTTAAATAAGAGTTGGAGTGAAAGGACAGTGGGTAGGGTGCTTGTCTTGCATGGGTTCAATTCCATGACTTGGGTTTGATTCACTGACAAATCCGACTCCCTGACACCTCATATGATCCCCCAAGCTTACCAGGATTAATCCTTGAGCACAGAGCTAAGAGTAAATCCAAGGCAGAGTTGGATAAGACTCCCTCAAAACCCCAAAATGCAATAAAGATCTCATTTTAAATGGTTTTTGGAACAGGGAGGCGTGGCTCAGTGGTAGAGCATTTGCCTTGCAAGTGTGAGGCCCTAGGTTTGATTCTAAGCACTAAACAGTTCCCCAACCATTGATGAAAGTGACTCCCAAACACTTAGTTAAAAGTACCCCCTGAGCATGACTGAACACGGCCCCCAAACCAAATGTAACTAAACCACTGTGCATATAAAACAGCTCATCTTGCAACTAGAGTGATGGGCCAATGGAGAGGGTGCTTGCCTTGTATGCAGTTGACTCGGGATCCTTAGCATCCTCATATGGTCCCGTGAGCCCCTCACAGAGTGATGCATGAATGCATAGCAAGGAGTCAGTCTGGAGCACCACTGGCGGCCTAAGCAAACCCCCCGAAGTTCTTATTTATTTATTGGTTTTTGGGTCATACCAGAAGTACTCAGGAGTTAGTTCTGGCTCTGTGCTCAGAAATTACTCCTGGCCATACTTTGGAGACCATACAGGATGCTGGGGATTGAACACAGGTTGGCTGTGAGCAGTACAAATGCCCTCTCTGCTGTGCACTCCCTCCCCAACCCAGTTCATTTTTAAGTTGGGTGTCAGAAATCTTATCTGCCCTTGAACTTAAATGAGCATTTCTGAGCATCTGTAGCAAAGGGCTGGGGAATTATCTAGAAGCTTCCTGGCACTGACATGAACAGCTGGAGTTGTGGGGAAGGACACAGAAGGTCTGAGTCCCAGAACAACACAGCATTATTCTTGGCCAGCGAGGCAGGAGACTTTTAAAATACTTGGCCTCTGTTTATATTCTTTCTCTTTAAGGACAAAAAAAAAAATACCTCAACTTGCATGCCTCAGAGATGGAAACACATCTGTTTCCAGGGCTTGGGAGCTGCTTCCAGAATGTTCTATACTCATCTCGTATTTGGAGGGGCTAGGTCCTGGGTTTCGGCCTCTTCTATACCTGGGAGGAGCTGGGAAATATTTTCTTGACCTGGAGGGATTCAGCACTGTTGTCGGCCAGTGCTACCCACTATGGGCACTTCCTACCCACCACAGAACTCAAGGTTCATGTTATCAGATGTGGCCAGGGGAATATGGTTCCAGTTGCACTTGGTTCCCAGGTGATAGTGATATGTCAGTGAGATTGTTGAGATCATTCACTGCTCACAGGCCCTGGTTGTCAGAAAAGTAAGGACACAGGATGAGAAGAGCATGATGTCCACAAGCAAAGGTGAGGTCTTGAAGGAAAGCAGGCCTGTTTGTGCCTTGTTTGGACATGAGCAGATCACTGTCTAGTTGAAGGCCCTTCCAAGGCTGCCTCGTTCCATCACCCCAAGACCAGCAGTTGCCCGAGTTTCTCTTTTCAAAAGCATTTCACATCAGGAGCACACGTTTGGGATTTGTTTTTCTATTTTTTTTTTGGCCACACCCAGCAATGCTCAGAGGTTCCTCCTGACTGTGCCTAGGAATCACTCATGGCAGGCTCAGGGGACCCTATGGGATACGGAAGGTGGAACCCGAATAAGCCTCATGCAAGGCAAACATCCTACCCGCTGTGCTACTGCTCAGGCCCCCAGAACATACATTTGGGAAGAGAAGATTCTATTTCTGCTTGTTGCCTTTAACCAGCAACAGAATAAAGATCCACCCCAACACCATTCAAGAAATACATTCAGGGGTTGGAACGGTGGTGCAAGTCGGGAGAGCATCTGCCTTGCACATGCTAACCTAGGATGGGCCTCAGTTCAATCCCCTGGTGTCCCATATGGTTCTCCAAGCCAGGAGTGATTTCTGAGTGCATAGCTAGGAGTGACCCCTGAGCATCACTGGTGTGACCCAAAAATAAAAAAAATGCATTCATGTGGCCAGAGTGATGGCACAAGCAGTAGGGCATTTGCCTTGCATCCGGTTGACCCTGGGCAGACCACGGCTCTATCCCATATGGTCCCCCAAGCCAGGAGCGATTTCTGAGTGCATAGCCAGGAGTAACCCCTGAGCATTACCAGGTGCGGCCCAAAAAATCCACCAAAAAAAATAGAAAAAGAAATGCATTCATGACACCACCATCCATGCACCATCACCCACTGGATTCCCAGTGAGCTTCAAGGTCCTGCCCTGTTCTCTGCCACCCACCTGATGGCTGGGACCTCTGTTCTTGGGAAGTCAAGATCCTAGGCTGCATCTCTATTACTGCAAGTGGTTGACCAGGAGCCTAAGACAGTTCAGGCACTAGGCTGTGCCTGCATGCAGCCGACTTGGATTCAATCCCTGGCACTGAACACTGACCAGGAGCCATCCCTGAGCCAGGAGCTAATTTCCACTTTTCAGTTCAGTGCACAGTGCACTCCATCCCCATTTAGTTGGGCATGTCATACTCCTGGCCATGGCACTACAGTGCCCATATATGGCTCCTGTCCAGACAGAAGATGCAGATAGCGTATGTGTTATAGAGGTAGCACTGAGGATCCAACTTGGGGCCTCATGCTTGCAAGGCAGGTCTTTTGCTGCCATCCACCATCTTCTCTGGATTCTTGGCTCCTTCTTGCTCCCAAAGTCTCTGGTTGCTGGTCTGGGGTGGCCCTGGTTCGAGGGCAGGGTCTAGGCATGAATTCTCACAGCCAGCTGACCCCCTTCCCCTGAGTTTCACATTCATGAAAATACTCCATATCTCTATGCTTGCCATTTTCTGTATTCACACAAACAGCAGGAAAAAATAGCAACTACGTGAGTATCAATCTCAAAAGACCCAAAGAACCTTCACTCAAGTACACAACCCCTTCCATGCAGACCCTGTGAGTTGATGTGGAGTTTCTAGGGTGACCTGTACACCCTAGTAGTGTCCCTGGGGAGTGACCCTCTCTCGATGCCTTTTGCAGAGATGCTGGGGACTTGGCTACACAGAAGTGGGTTGTAATCCTAGGTTCCCAGAAGAGGCACCTAGAGACAGCTGTGTGAGGCTGACAGGAAAATGTAGACAGGTCAGCAAAGAAGCGGAAAAGCTTTTGTACTAAGCTGGGGGATGAGCTGGAAATGGAAACAGCATCAGAAACAGGAAATTCTTTCTTTCCAATACCTGCTATTTGTCTTTGAGGCAGGGACAGCTAGCCCAGCAGAAACTCAAGGGTTCTGGGGACAGGTGTCAAACTCGGTAATTCTTTTTTTTTAATATAATTTTTATTTTGATCATAGTGGCTTACATATTGTTGACAATAATATTTTAGGTACATATTTACATAAAATCAGGGGGGGTTCCCATCACCAATTTGTCCTCCCTACACCTCCGTTTTTGTCCTACCTCCTATATCCTCTTCCCTCACCCCCAGGGCTGCTAGAATATGTGGTCCCCTCTGTACCTAGCCTACTACTTAGTAGTCTTGCACCTGTTTGGTCTTGGTGCCTCCCTTATTTCCCCCTCTAACTGGGAGGCAGGGTTAGCTAGTTATGTGGTTTTGTTTGAAGAAGAGAAAAGTAATAAACTGGGGTAAAAGTCTAATACTTCGAAAATGGGCGGAATCCTTCTAGAGGCTCTCATTATCGATTTGAGAGACGAAGGAGAAAAAGAAGGTGAAACACTCCACCAGTACAAAAAGGAGTGTCAAATATCCAGTGAGGACTCCAACATTAACAATAAGCACCACAAAAAAATAAACAAATAAAAATAAAAAACCGCCATGGTCTTGAGATAAGAAACATGGCATAGCACAAAAATAAAGAGAAGAAAAGAAGAGAAAAAAATAAGTATAACTGGGGACAACAACTTCAATAACCACATCTGAACAAAGAAATCAACCAAAGATAGGTAGGTAAATAAAAAAATAATAATAATAAATGAAGATAAAAAATAACATATAAAAATAAACAATGTTTTGTGCTTTTTGCTTTTTTTTTCCCCTCCTGCCCTGGCACAATAAATATTGGGGTCATTCGAAAAGGAATTCACTTGGCCTAAGAGATATGGGGTTTCTCCATCCTTGGAGTATATTGTCATGGGATTAACTATAGACTCTGTTCAGGGTCATTTACTCTTCCGGTGGTGCTTTTGTGGTGTTTTGAAGACTTCTGGTCCATCCTGGGTGATACAATCAGACCTCTGTATCTAGAGATCTCGGTATCTGCACAGGTGCAGGGGTGAGTCTTATGATGAAGTCAGTCTTTGTGGTTCTAGAAGTTCTGTTCCCTCAGTGTCATTTTAATCCATCTTCTGTGGATGGTGGTCTTGGTCTTTGCACTGAACCTAGGATGGCACCTAGTATAACGTCTTTCTTTGTGTTTCCAGAAGCCCATTCCGTTACCATTGTCTCTGCTAGACCTTTGGAACTGGGTATCATGGTTATTGTGCAGGTTGTAGTTCAAACCCTAGACTAGGGCCTTTTTATTGGTCTCAAGATATATAGAGTCTGGTCATGGTTCTAGCAGCCAGTCATCTGTAAATCGCGATCTTGGCTTTTGGACCTACCAAAGGGTTACAAGTCTTCTGATTTTGTCTTATCGTTAGCTGGTAAGGTAGGATAACCTGCTCTTACGTCAAGTTGTTCCCATTTTCCTCGTTGTCAGGATATCATATTAGAGCTGGCCCTTGTTGGTGACCCAGCAGTATTAAGGCTGTCCCGGATGGGATTTGTTTCCTGCAGCTATTGTGAAGAACTGTGCTGTTTCTATGTCTGGGACCCAGGGTTCAAGGCTGGACGGATAGTATCTAATCACCTGAGGTCTAAGTTGATTCCACATGACATATTTTCAAGGTAGGAGATATCCCTGTATTGTAAACAACTATGAGTTCCTATCTCTAGTAGATAAGAGCTCTTTTTTTTTTAATATAATTTTTATTTTGATCATAGTGTCTTACATATTGTTGACAATAACATTTTAGGTACATATTTACATAAAATCAGGGGGGATTCCCATCCCCAAATTGTCCTCCCTACCCCTCCGTTGTTGTCCTACCTCCCATTTCCACTTCCCTCACCCCCCAGGGCGGCTAGAATATGTGGTCCCCTCTGTATCCAACCCACTACTTAGTAGTCTTGCACCTGTTTGGTCTTGATGCCTCCCTTATCTCCCCCTCTAACTGTAGGCAGGGCTAGCTAGTTCAAGTTGCGTGGTTTTGCCTGAGAAGGAGAAGATAAATAAACTGGGGTAAGAATCTAATACTCCCAAAATGGGTGGAATCCTTCTAGAGGCTCTCATCATCGATTTGGGAGATGAAGGAGAGAAAGAAGGTGAAACACTCCACCAGTACCAAAAAAAGTGTCAATTATCCAGTGAGGACTCCAGCTATATCGATAAGCACCACAAAAAAAAAAAAACAGCCGAAAAACAAAGCAAAACAGACAGACAAACAAACAAACAAAAAACAGAACAAAAACAAACAAACAAACCAAAAACACGCCATGGTCTTGAACTAAGAAACATGGCATAGCACATAACGAGGGAAAAGAAAAGAATAGAAAAAAATAAGTATAATTGGGGACGACGATTTCAATAATCACACCCAAACAGAGAAATCGACCAAAATAGATAGGTAAATAAAAATAATAATAACAATAATAAATGAAGGTAAAAGATATATATGTATATATATATACACACACACACACATATATATACATATATATAAAATACCAAGTTTTTGTGCTTTTTGTATTTTTGTTTTTTCCCCTCCTGCCCTGTCACAGTAAATATTGGGGTCATTCGAAAAGGAATTCACATGGGCTAAGAAATATGGGGTTTCTCCGTCCTTGGAGTATACTGTCATGGGATCAGCTCCAGACTTTGCTCAGGATCATTTATTCTCCTGGTGGTGTTTTTTGGTGTGTGGAAGACTTCTGTTCTGTCCAGGGTGATACACTCAGAGCTCTGTGTTTAGAGGTCTCAGTATCTGCACAGATCCTGAGGTAGGACTTATGGTGAAGTCAGTCTTTGTGGTTCTAGAGGTTCTGTTACCTCAGTGTCGTTTTAGTCCATCTTCTGTGGTTGGTGACCTTGGTCTTTGCACTGAACCTAGGATGGCACCTAGGTTAGCGTCTTTCTTTGTGCTTCCAGAAGGCCCATTCTGTTGCAGTTGTCTCTGTCAGACCTTTGGGACTGGGGATCATGCTTATTGTGCAAGTCATAGTTCAAACCCTAAACTAGGGCTTTTTTATTGGTCCCAAGATGTATACTGTCTGGTCGTGGTTCTAGTAGCCAGTCATCTGTAAGTCACGATCTTGGCTTTTGGACCTACCAAAGGGTGCCAAGTCTTCTGGTTTTGTCTTGTCGTTAGCTGGTAAGGTAGGCTAATCTGCTCTAAGGTCAAGTTGTTCACATTTTCCTCTTTGTCAGGATATCATGTTAGAGCTGGTCCTTGTTGTTGACCCCGCAAGAGCTCTTTTTTATATGTAAGATTTCCCCCCATTTTTTTTAGTGTGCCTTTGCAGGGAGAAATGGTGCTACATTATACTGTCTGTGCATTTGGGGGTGAACAGAGGGGAAAACAGAAACATGTCACATACCCAAAAAAAGATAATAAAAAATAGGAATAAAAATGTATGTGCCCACATATGTATATGTAGAACAGATATTTCAAAAAAAAATAAAAAATGAGTTAACAAAGTATTTAAAGGACCAAAGTGGTGCAAAAGACTACCTTACATTTGGGGAAAAGCAGGTAAAGAGGTGGTGTAATACAGGTCTTATGTTTATGTTGGAGGTACAGGTTTTCCCATTGTCTTTTGGGTTTTCCTTGTGGTGTATGGGTTCCCAGGCACCTTTCCATCACACCCCCTGACCTTCTTCAGATTGGCAAAAGATTTGCGGCAGGGAGGTCTTGGAAGAGTTCTTGCACTGGGGATACTTTTGGGACTAAGTCCAGTTTCAAGTAACAGTCCAGGTTAGGGGGAGTTGGTAGGGAGGGCCGCGCAGCATGAGTCTGCAGGGGAGTTGGCTGCCTTTTCTTGCAGGAGATGAGGTGTGGGTTTGACTGGGTGTCCCTTCGCTTGGGTGCTGGGTACTGGTTCGTTGGGGTAGGAGGTCAATCTTCATGCCTAATAGATTAAGGACTGAGGGTGAAGAGTTTTAATACGGTGGGAGGTCTGGATGGGATTGAGGGGTGAAGGGATAGCTGGATTTCCAAAGGGGGAAAAGGGGAAGGTATATGGAAGGGGTAGGAAGGGAGAAAAGAGAAAATACATTAGAAAGAAAGGGAGAAGAGAAAAGAAAAAAAGTAAAGAGAAGAATAGAAAAGAAAAAAATAAAAAAGAAAGTAGTGAGAGGAGAGAATAGCAAGGGAATGCTAGTTTGGTTGAATGTGTTCGATGAGTAGAGCCTTTAGTCAAACTCGGTAATTCTAAGCACCTGCTTGCTGCATAAAAACCCTTTGGGTCACTTTCCTGAACTTCAAAATTCCTAAACAGTTGTCTTGAGGCACCTAGAAATAGTCTTTCAGCTTGCCCTAGACCAGGGGTCCTTAAAGTATGGCCAGTGGGTTATGTGTGGCCCGCTGAGGACATTTTTCTGACTTTCAGGATGCTTTTGCCTTTGCTGCCTGTTCTGGTCTCATCATGGGCCCACAGTGCACAAGAGTAGAATGTGTCCGCACTCTCCGATTCCCCTCCTTCTGTCTCTGGACTTCTCCTCTCTCTGTCAGGCAGGGGGCCTCATACTACAGCCCCGTGGGCCACTATTGTTCATAGTTGTTTTTTTTTTTTAACTTCAGTCTGGCCCTCCAATGAGCTGAGGGTCAGTGAACTGGCCTGTTTAAAAAATTTGAGGACTCCTACCCTGCCTAGACCTTTCAAAGTCCTGCAGTTTATCAGGTGACCCGCAGGGGTCCAGGGTTTAGCTGCACCCTCCAGATTGTTAATTTTCAGTGTGTGTGAGTGTGTGTGTGTGTGTGTGTGTGTGTGTGTGTGTGGTGGTGGTGGTGGTGGTGGTGTGTGTGTGTGTGTGTGTGTGTGTGTGTGTATTCTCAAACAGTGCTGGGTGTTCAGAGGCCACCCTTCAGCCAACTTGATGTGGGGCTGTGGAGTTTTCGAGGACTGGGGGAGAAATGGATGCTGGGATGGAATTGGGCTGAATCCGTCTCTTTGGTCTCGGTTTCTGCATTGTTTCTGTTTTCCCTGTTTCAGCGGATCTGTCAGCATCTACCTGAGATGCAGAAGAGGGTGTCACAATGCCCCCTGACCATGTGGCCTGGTAAGGGCTCATGGGTAAAGGGGGCTTTACTGCACATGGGGAGGACAGGCAGGCAGTGGGATCCCAGGTCACCTTTCTCCCCGGGGGCTGGTGAGTTCTCATGATTTTCCCCAAGGGGTTCAGAGGCTCTGTTTAGTTCCCTTGTGTCTCCCTGGGTCCTAGGTCTAGGCTGTGCAGCTTTTGAATAGAGTGCAGGCTGCTACCCACAAAGGCTCTGTGCCCCACTGGTCCTGAAGAAAGATGCAGCTGGAAAGCAGATCTGGAACCAAGGTGCACAGCCTTGTCCTGGAGGCAGGGGGTACAGAGTCCGGAGGGAACCCACCCAGAGCCCCTGGAGTAGCCTGTGGGGCCTTAGGAGCTTTTCCATTCTTAGGGTCTCCCCATGTCTGTCCTTAGCAGCTTCCTGCCCCGGCCCAAGGTCCAAAACCTTCTCAAGGCCAGTTCACTCTGTCCCAAACAAGCACAAATCCAGCCCCTTTAAAGTGGAGGCTCAGTTGCGGGACTGTTTGGCAGAGCCATGTCCAACTGCTGATGCAGGTGGTCCTTCAGGCAGGGGTGCAGCGAATGGCTTCTTACTTTCTTTCCCCCCAAAGACACATCAATCCTGAAAGATGTGGCTTGGCTGATGTGGCAAGAGAAGACCATGGATGTCAGTTGTTCTGGTTTTTTTGTTGTTGTTGTTGGGAGGAGGAGGAGGAGGAGGAGGAGGAGGAGGAGGAGGAGACAAAGCTGGGCCATACCCCATGGTGCTCAGGGCTGACTCCTTGCTCTGTGCTGAAGGATCTCTCCTGAAGGGGATCCTATGGGGTGCTAGGTATTGGTCTGGGGTTAACAGTATGCAAGGCAATTGCCTCACTCTCTGTGCTATCTCTCTGGCTTCCGAAGAATGATTTTTAACACTTGGCCCAATTCAGAACTCCTAAGTCACATTCAAGTTGCTCTCAGAAACTTGTGGGGAGGCCAGAGGAGGTGGGTCCTCAAGGCAATCCCCGCTCTTTGAAAAAATATTTTTTCAAATATTTTGGGCCACACCTGGAGGTGTTCAGGGGTTACTCCTGGCTCTGTACTTAGGAATCACTTTTTGGGGGTCACATCTGGTGACACTAGGGATTACTCCTAGCTCTGCACTCAGAAATTGACCCTGGCAGGCTGGGGGACCATATGGGATGCCGGGATCAAACTTGGATCCGTCCTGGGTTGGCCGCATGCAAGGCAAATGTCCTACTACTATGCTATTACTCCGGCCCCAGGAATCACTACTGGTGGGCTCAGGGACCATATGGGATGTTGGGGTTGGCCTCCTAAAAGGCAAGTGCCCTACCCACTGTGCTATCACTCTGCCTCCCAACTCCCCTTTTAGAGTGGGGGGCATAAGACCCTCTAACAAGACTCAAAAGAGATTTACTGAAAACCCATGTACACATATTACAGGCATCCATACATATCCGGACACGTGTTCACAAATACAGGCTGAAAGGCAAGTACAGATATTGCTTCAAGGGCCCTGGAGAAAGCTCTGGGGTCCAGGACTTATCAGCACAGACATAAGGCTCCAAGTTTGATCCTTGGTATTCCCAGCTTCTTAGAACACTCCTGGGGTTGAAGATGATGACCCCAAGCACCACACGGTGTAAGTATCATTGCTATAGTCAACCTGAGCACTGAACTGTGCAGTCTGGTCTGTGGTTATTACCAGGAGCACTATGGGAGTCCTGAGCACTGTTGGGAAGAGTCCAACCCCCAAGTCAAGCAATAAAGGTATATTCTTTGGGGCTTGTTTCAAAAGTTAGGGACTCCCATCGGTGCTTCTTTAATGCTCTCCTGCCACAGAGATAACTTATTACTGGGTGATGAGCACAATCTGGACTGCTGTCATGATGGCTTCAGCTCAGTCGTTGGGGAGATACATTTCTGGGGTTCCCAGCAGTGGTAGCAGGGCCTGGAACTGGCAGCCGGGACCATGGTCAAGGGCAAAGGTGGTGGGTGAGCTGAGAGAGTTTCCAGAGCAGAGCATAAGCCCGGGAAACAGTGGGGAACTGGCAAAGGATGGTGGGTACAGGCGTCTTTCTGAAACAGTGTGTGTATTTCCAACAAAGCCCTGTCTGGGGAGGTCCAGCAAGCACACCTCATGGAGTCCCCACCCCACCCATTGTGCATGGGGGTCCAGAATAAAGGGGTCTGAGGGCTGATGGATGTGGCTACAGACACAAACATGAGCAGCAGGGAGGGGATTCCAGTTCCGGAGGGACCACTGTGGGGCTCCCAAGTGGAAGAGAACCCTAAGGCCATGGTGCTCTTGTCCTGCTGGGTGGGTGATCAGAGCACCCACCTCAGTCTCACATAGTTGCCAGAACCTTCCAGATTGTTCAAGAACTTGAGTTGATGATGAGTTCGTTTCAGAAAACTAGGTCTTAGGCTAAGGGAGCTGAGGTTTTCGCTCCCCCATGGGAAATCTGAAGACAAAGTGTAGGGGGCCTAGAAGCATTGTCTGGTTGTGCCCACACACACTGCAAGACGCACCTGTACCTATCCACCCACTCAGTTTACAGAAACACACACTGTTCATAGTTGCACACTTGTGCCAAGGAGCACCCTGGCTGACTGAGGTTGAAGCAGGAGGCATGGTGAAGAATTTAGAAAATGAGACAGAAGATAAAAGTTGCTTAGAGATATAGGAGAGCAGGGAGAGCATTTGCCATGCATGCAGCAGACCTGGATTGGAACCCTGGCATCCCACATGATCCCCCCAAGCACTACCAGGAGTGACTCCTGAGTGATCCCTATAGAGCTTGAGTGTAGATTCCTGAGTGTAGAGCCAGGAGTAAGCCCTGAGCACCACAAGGTGTGGCCCAAAATCAAACAAAACTAACAAATAAACAAGCAAAAATAAAAAAGAGAGAGAGAAAAAAGTTGGGCCAAGAAGCTCACAGCCTCATGGACTGAGTGCTCCAACTGTTCTTCACCTTTGATATTTATTGCTTGGAGCCAGAAATCAATTGTCTCTAGTCATCTATCGGCTAAACTGTTACATATCTAAGGGTTTCAGTCTATGGGGACAAACACCTTACTAATGGGCTTATCTCAAGGGCTATTTCTCTAGGGGGAGGAGCAAAGACAGCAGTTAGCAGACTCTTGCCTGTCATTTTCCACATGGGCCCAGGTTTTCCGTAGCAGTCTTCTGTTTTCTGGCTTTTACCCTTTCTCCTGATTCTATCTAAACCCACTGTTCCTAACACATTTGTGCAAACACTCAAAAAAACCTCTACTTATGCCCACTGGTATGTACGTCCACACACATGTAGTCACACAAACACTGATGCCACACAAAGAACATACACGCACATACGCCTCAGAAGAGCATCTGGCTGTCTAATAGACAGAAACCACACACTCCAACTTTTCCTACGGGCCCAGAAATTTCCTTCTGGTCCCACCACAGATCTTGGAGATCAGCCTCGCCACACAGTAGCCTCATGGACTGAGCCATCCTGGAGCTGCTGTTGTGGGAGCATGAACCACCTGCTGGCCACAGGACATGCCCAGCCCTCACAGGACGGATAGCCCAAGAAGAACAGGAGATTTGTTGGGAAAGCTGTGTAGAAAGAAGCTTTTTAACCTCCATTAGCAAAAACAAAAGCTCAGCTAGCACCTCACAGCTCAGTAGATCTTCACACAACAATTTCATAATTGCTGTTCTGAGATCTAATTATGTTGGAACAAACAATAATAGAAAATCATTATTTTGTACTCGATAAGGGAGAAGTGGGGGTAACTTAGGACATTGGCAAAGGGAAGTTCATACTGACAGTGGGATTCATGTTGGAACATGGAATGCCTGGAACAACTGTATTATGATTGACTTTGCCAATCGCAGTATTTAAATAAAGTTTCAGATGTGGGGGTTGTCCAAGGACAGAAGGATGGTTCAATGGGCTAAACACATACTTTGTATGTGGGAGATTCATGTTCAATCCTCAACACTGCATGATCCTTGGAGAGTGAAGCTGGGAAATGCCCCTGAACACATCAAGGTGTGGCAAAATCCAAAAGAAAAGAAAGAAATTCTTTTGTTGTTGTTGTTGTTGTTGTTGTTTTTTTGGGGGGCCACACCCAGCAACGCTCAGGGGTTACTCCTGGCTATGCGCTCAGAAGTTGCTCCTGGCTTGGGGGACCATATGGTACACGGGGGGATCGAACCGCGGTCCGTCCAAGGCTAGCGCAGGCAAGGCAGGCACCTTACCTTTAGCGCCACCGCCCGGCCCCAAGAAAGAAATTCTTAAAAAATCTTACCTAATAGAGATAGGAACACATACATTTTATATTGCGGTGGGGGCCTTAAAGCCTGAGCATTTGTCATGGTGACTTGACTTAGGCTTCAGATGATCAGACATGGGCCATTTATCCCTGAACCTAGGATCCCATTTATGGAACCAGCACAATGTTCTGCACTGGCATCAGAAATTAGACTTCTACCAGGGAAGGCCCTAATGCTGCCCTGGCACTAACTTGCTCCAGAATGGGTTCATCTGATATTGCGATGACTTAGAAACAGCAACAACTTGCTTTCAGGACAGAATTCCTTGCATTGCCCCCTAATGGTGAAATGAAACCAGGAGTTGCTCCGTGACACCCTGACTTTGACATAGGATCTGTGCAAAACCAGGATCTCTAACTACAGAACTCTGACTGCAACAACCATGATTGAGAACTTTTACTGGGACCACAAAAACTTTAGGATTAGACAACTTAATATGCCCAGAGCCTCTAGTTGGTCTTATTGCAGGATGCTTCATGGGTAGGGTCTTCCTGTTTACAGGCCAAAGGTTTTTCCTTTCTATTTTCCCCATCTTTTGCTGTGCCCACACCCCCCAATCCCTGCAAAAACAAAGAACAAAAAATACTCTCCCCACACACACCCTTTCCTTTTCTTTATAAAAAAGTTCTTATCTTTTAAATAGGGGCTCCTGCCTTTTTCATAGAACCTTGGGACACATTACTTTGTTTTACCACATATTCCCTCATTTTTCTATAAAACTAAGGAGAAAAGAAAGGTTGGGGCCAGGAGCCAAGTGGTCTTATATACATTAGTGGGGAAAAAATAAGGAGAGAACTAAATATTTAAGCTAAATCCAAAGACAATAGAATCAAGAAACCTAAACTTTAGCAATCTAAACTTGAATGGGTTTGTTATACTGGCAGGCCGGGGGCAAAGGGTAGTGGCATAGGATACACTCTGGGGCCATTGATGGAGGAAGGTTGACACTGGTAGTGGGAATGGTTCTGAGTCACTCACTGTATATCTGAAATTCAACTATGGAGGACTTTGTAGATCACTATGGTTTCAGTAAAATAAAATTAAAAAAAAGGAAAAACAGAAAAGAGAAATTCCTGTTCCAAAACAGTATGTGCATGACAGTCACAAACAACCTCGACCCTTTGCAATTGCTTATGTAATTCAACCACAAACAGACAGGAACCACATTTAGGAAGTCTGGAATTTGATTAAATTCACCCCCATTCTCCCCATTTTTTTTTGATTTTTGGGCCACACCCGTTTGACGCTCAGGGGTTACTCCTGGCTATGTGCTCAGAAATCGCCCCTGGCTTGGGGGGACCTTATGGGACGCCAGGGGATCGAACCGCGGTCCGTTCCTTGGCTAGCGCTTGTAAGGCAGACACCTTACCTCTAGCGCCACCTTCCCGGCCCCTCTCCCCATTTTTTAACAATAAAAATAAAAGTGAAAAAATGGCATGTCACGTGGTTTTATTATGATAGAGCAAAACAATCTCTTTTCATTCTATCTTTTCTAAAATAAAACACCACTATTCTCAACTGCACAAAAATGAAATAAACTGCACACAAAGAATTTTCAAGTTTCCTTGTAGATGACAAGGTCTCTTTCCTTTTTTTTTTTTTTGGTTTTTGGTTTTTGGGTCACACCCAGCAGCGCTCAGGGGTTACTCCTGGCTCTATGTTCAGAAATCACTCCTGGCAGGCTCAGGGGACCATATGGAATGCCAGAATTTGAACCACCGACCTTCTGCATGCAAGGCAAACACCTTACCTCCATGCTATCTCTCTGACCCCCAGGCAGCTGTCTTGTCTTGCCACCAAGATGACAACTCTTTCTTCCTCCTGCAATTTCACTGCAAAGGATGTAGCTAATTTAAATAAAGAATAACAACCCCAGGGGCCAGAGAGATAGCATGGAGGCAAGGCATTTGCCTTGTATGCAGAAGGTCATTGGTTCAAATCCTGGCATCCTATATGGTCCCCTGAGCCTGCCGAGGGCAATTTCTGAGTGTAGAGCTAGGAGAAACCCCTGAGCACTCTAGGGTGTGACCCAAAAACCAAACCAAACCAAAACAAAAAGAATAATAACCCCATCAAAAGGTTAAGGCAAAGGACTGAGTGATAGTACAGCAGGTATGGCGTTTGCCTTGCATGCACCTGACCCGGGTTCAATCCCAGGCATCCCATAATCCCATATGGTCCTCTAAGCCTGCCAGGAGTAATTTCTGAGTGCAGAGCCAGGAGTAGCCCCTGAACACTGCCAGGCATGTCTCCCCCGCAAAAACAAACAAGCAAACAAACAAACAAAAAAAGAAAAGTTAAAGCAAAAAAGTGCAGACTAGAAACTACCCTGCAAACCCCACTTATCTGTCTTTGTTTTTTTTTGGGGGGGGTTTTGGGCCACACTCATTTGATGCTCAGGGGTTACTCCTGGCTCTGTTCATAGAATTACTCCTGGAGGTACTTGGGGGGTCCCCTTGAGTTGCAAGGTACCAAACCTGAGCCAGCTGCATTCAAAGGGAATGCAATTTCCCATGTCACTGAACCTGATTTCTTTTGTTTGGTGTTTGGGAAACACATGGTAGTATTCTGGAACTACTCTTGGCTCTGTGCTCAGGGATCACTCCTAGGGGACCCAGGTAACCCTATTAGATGCCAGAGATTAAACCCAGGCCTGCCACATGCAAGGGAAGTGCCGTGGTCACCCTATAATCTCAGGGGCCATTGAAATCTTTATTGTAGGTAACACATGTCAACCTCTAAGCCATCTTCAGCCTTGGGTGGTTACTATAGTCTTAACCCTCTTAGCCCTCAGAATGCATGTCAACATGTCAACACCCCCCTTAGCCCTCAGAATTCATGTCAACCTCTCTTTCTGGAAGCTTCCAGTGGGTGCTTGGACGGTCACTTCCCAACCTCCATTGCCTGGCAGGATACCTGGGTCCTTCTCACAGATCAGTACCAGCAAGGATGAGAAGGGTGCTAATTCCTCTACCTGAAGCACGAGAGCTGCAGCGCAGATAGATGCACATGCGTCTATACACACGCGCACAGACATGCTAACACAGGCACAAGGCACATGCATGCACATGCCTGTATATTCACACACAGACATGCACCCAAATGCACACAGATGTACCAACATGCACACACAAACATTCGTGCACAGTACATTTGGAAATCACATACTTATAAAACACGTGCAGACGTGCAGACACTCATCTCTTTCACAAGAACACACAGACACACAGGTGACCTGGGTGCAGAGTAAGATCATTTAGTGTGCGCGGGGGCACCTGGCTGCTTGGGGGGGCATGGGTGCACCAGGAGATATTGGGTACAGGGTTACTTAGGGTGTGCACACACAATAAGATCTTTGACACAATATTCACACACGTGCAAACACGTGCGCACTCACACCCACATGCACACACTCCCACGAACACACACATACATATTTATGCACACGCATGCACACCACACCACACAGATAGACACACATGCACATAATAAAAAAGACAGAGACATGCAAACATCTACACAATGACACAAATGTGCACATGCATGTGCAAACATACATGTGCACGCATTCACCCCACATACGCACACCACATCCCTACAGACATATATACTTACACACGTGCATGCACACCCCATACACAGGCACACACACACGCTCACACACGCACACAGGCACACAAGCTCTGGCCTCCTCAGCATCCTGAGCCCACCAGGCCTTCCCCAGACCCTGGAGCCGCAGGCCTCCAACCTGAACACTAGAGGACGCAAAAGGGCCGTGCGGAGGGAGTTAGCCGCGGTTTGGGTTGGTACCAGCTTCAAGCTGGAGCGGGAAGGGGGCGGGGGTGTTGTCCCTGGTTCCGATGGGAGCTGGGATGGGTGCCTGATCCCGGGGCCCTTGTGCCATTGGTTAAAGCCTAGCAGAGCGGCTCAGGGAGCCCAAGCACAGAGTGGCTTCCCAAACCCTGACCTAGACCCAGCACCCATCTGGGCACTGCCTGGGCATTGAGGGGGGGTGCATCTCTGGACATCATCTGTGAACAAGACCAGATGTCCCAAGGGCTCACCCACTGGAGGGACACCAGTTAGAACTGTCCCTGATCCTCAAAGAAATCTCTCTTCTCCCCCTTCCTCTCCCCCTCCCTCTCACTTCCCTCTCCCTGTCTCCCTCTTACTTCTCCCCTTCCATCTCTCCATCTCTTCCCCTCTCCCTTCCTCTCTCTCGCAGCCTTTCCTCCAGCCCTCTCCCTCCTCCTCCCCCCTCTCCTATTCTCTCTCCCTTTCTAGGGACTTCAGGCCCCACAAGCCATGGCACAGTGGGAAGGTGCTGGCCTTGCTTGTAGCTGACCCAGTTCCAATCCTGGCACCTGACAGTAGGTGCCCAGAAGGACCTCTGAGCACAGAGCCAAGACAGAAGGTGAATGTGGCAGGGACGGGATTTCCACGGGGACCATCCCCAACCGGGAACTGCAAGCAGCATCTGTGGGGAACCCACTCAGACTCTCTCACACCAGGATCCAGCTCAGCCGAGGATGGAAAGCCAAGGCCAAGGCCGAGCCAGTGTCACCAGCCAGCGGGTGCTCAGGCCCTGCCAGGACTCTAGGATATGAGCAGGGAGGAGCTTCCTGTCCCCACAGTCTGGAGCCTGGGTGTGATCGCTGAGAGTCAGTCCTTTCGGCCCCACAGCTCAGGCCCATCCAGCTCCACAGGGAATTTGGGGCACAGAGCCTGGAGCTTGTCAGGGGACTTCCCCTGCAGGGGTACCTATGGTGTGCAAGGGGTCTGGGGCATGAGAATAGGGCCAGGGGAAGGATTTGGGGTTAGGGTTAGGTGACCTGAGTGCAGGGTAGGGTTATTTAGTGTGTGCAGGGGCACCTGGGTGCTTGGGGGGCCATGGGTGCACCGGAGACTATCGGGCACAGGGGCACTTAGGGTGTGCAGGGGAACCAGGAACTCGCATGTCCTTGAGACATGAAGAATATTGGGTGCTGGGCCCTTGGGGCATGCGGGGTTGGGGGGGGGCGTGCGGGGTCCTTGGGGCACTTACGGGCTGAGAGAAGCCTCGAACCACCCGGCGCCGCTTGAGGTTGCTCTCGCCGTCCAGATTGGCAGTCTCGATGTGGCACAGGCCACCCGGGTCGCTGGATGCCAGCAGCAGGATGTCGGCGGGGACCACGTCGTTGCACCGCAGGAACACAAAGTCACCCACGCAGATCTCCTTCCAGAACCGGGCCACGTAGCGCCGCTCCTCCCTGTGAGAGACCAGTCAGCCTGGGCTTTGATTTGAATTTGAATGTGGGAATCATGAAATTACTATTTGTTTCCGAGCCACACTACTCGGTGCTTAGGGTTACTCCTGGCTCTGCACTTAGCGATCACTCCTCACCCCTGGTGGGGTTCCGTGGAACCTATTGGATGAGACCTATTACTCCGGCCCCTTGATGTACCAAGTTGCTCTTAACAGCGTTCCAGTCAGTGCTCCAACATCAGCCTCATCACCAGTGTGACCTTCCCTCACCAAGGTTCCTAATTTCCTACCTACCAGTCTTTATTGCAAGGAACTTAGAAAGATGGGGGGGGGGTGGGGGAAAGTGTATGTTCAAGAGAGAACATGGGCTTCTCCAGAGACGAAAAAGTCTCAAGCAAAGAGGCAGTGACCAGTCAATGAGGCGAGGTTCAAGGGGACATAGGCTTGGAGAGCGAGTTCCCTGTCAGGCCTCTTCCCACTTTCAGGACACTAAAATATTTCATGAGCAAAAGCATATTCAGAAGGAGAGGAAGGCAGAGACATAGCCTAGGCCCTGACCCTGCATATAGTCCTGAGCCTGGAATGGCTCCTGAGCACTGCTGGGTGTGCATCCCCCAAGCCCCCTCAAAACTCAAACAAGCAAAACAGCTCAGAGAAATTCGCAAGATTTACACTATCTTTCTATCTTGCTGACTCAGTTTGAACCCAGAACATACAATCTATGAACACTACTAGGGGGTCACTCCCGAGCTCAGAGCAAGGAATAGCCCCTGAGCACAGCCAACTGGGGCCCTCCAAAACAAAATAGATACTGAGTGGAAACCTTGTTGGAGGGTTATTCTAGATCTTCTTTCTCTCATTCAAGACCAGGGTATAACATGGAATCAATATATTATATGAGTCAGTGTTTCCCAACAGGGGATGGGAAAACATCCTCAAGGCAACAGTAATGAGGTAAAATACAGTATTTTTTTCTTTGGAGGGGGGAATTGGGAATTGGGAATCTGTCCTCCACACTATGCAATGTTCTCAGCAATGTTATTTTTTTCCAGAACTACAGTAAGCTCAGGGCTTACTTCTGGCTCTTTACTCATGGATCACCTACATTTTGTTTTTGGGGGGGGGGCATACCTGGCTGTTTTGGGGGCTTATTCCTGGCTCTGCATTCAGGGGTGGAACTTGGGTCTGTTATGTGCAAGACAAGCACCTTACTCAATGGACTAGCTCTCTGGCCCCTCAAGAATCATTCTTTTAAGGTGGTTTTTTTTTTTTTGGTTTTTTTTTTTTTTTTTTTGGTTTTTCGGCCACACTCGTTTGATGCTCAGGGGTTACTCCTGGCTAAGCGCTCAGAAATTGCCCCTGGCTTGGGGGGACCATATGGGATGCTGGGGGATCGAACCGTGGTCCTTCCTTGGCTAGCGCTTGCAAGGCCACCTCACCGGACCCTTTTAAGTTTTTTTTTTAATTGTTTTTAACTTTACTAGAGCTCCATGACTTAAAAATTCTTAGCTGAGTTTTGGACATACAATGTTCCTAGATCAACCCTACCACACATATCAGCTTCCATCCAACCACCACCCAACCTCCCACCTTGAGAGGCACATTGGTTGAGGGTTGTTCTAGATGTTTCTTTCTTTCACTCAAGACCAGTAGACTCAAGTAATCCTAAAAGATGTTGATCTTTGGGGTTATTTGGCCCACACTCGGTAGTGGTCAGGGGTAACTCCTGGCTCTGTGCTCAGTAATTATTCTTGGCAGGTTGATGGAGCCTATGGAATGCTGAGAATCGAACCCGGGTCAGCCATATACAAGGCGAATGCCCTCCTCACTGTGCTATTGCTCCAGCCTCTGACAGGCACATTTTAAAACATGGTCCTTTGGGGGGGGATCTTGCCAATGTCTCCTAAACAGCTGCTGAAATGACTCTGAGGAAAACATTAGTGCTCAAAGGCAGGAGACACACCCTTCTCTTATTATCCTTGTGGCAGTCAAGCTTTATTCATCTACTGAACTGTGCTCCTCTAAGATGCAAAAAGCTCTCAGGGGTCACTCTTGACAGGACCTTGGTAAGTGCTAGGGATAGAACTTGGGTTGGCTGCATGCAAGACCAACATCCTCTCTGCTGAACTTGTTTCCAGTAATTTTACAAGGTGTTGCGGTTTGCTTGGTCATTTCCCCCATGGGCCCACACATTCCCAGATGCTCCCACTCCCCAAACCCTCTGCAGCTGCCATTCAGGCCTCCTGCATGAGGTCAAGGATTGGACGAGACTTTGAAGCAGGGAGGAGGAGGTGATCAGACATACAGGGATTGGGGACTGCATCTCTGTCCTGTCTGGGTACTGAATTCTCCCAAGTACCCACACAAGACTAGAGAGGAGCAGAGTTCTGAGTGGCCGCAGCCACCATTGTGTTCTAGGAGAGACCAGGGCATGCTAGAGGCTGCATTTCTGTGCAGGACCGGCTGGCAAGTGACAGAAGGGGAGACTCAGACTCAGCTTTCAGGATCTGTTTATAGGCTGTCAGCAACCCCATACTCATTGTTCTTCCAGGAAAAATACACTATACAGCATTTTATCACTAGTTGCACTGAGTGGAGCCTCTCTAAAATCCAAGATAACCATATTAGGGGCAACAAGAAGAAAGCAGGGGTGAGAGAGAGAAACAGAGAGAGTTAGAGAGAGAGTGAGAGTGTGAAAGACAGTGGGCAGGCACTTACTTGCCTTACACGTAGTAGATCCTGGTTCCATCTCTGCAATTGCAGAAGGTTCCCAGAGCACAGAGCCAGGAGTAAACTCTGAGCACTACTGAGTGTGATCCAAAATAGAGATAAATTAAAGCAAAAACACTTCAATCAGAGAACAAGCTGTGAGCCAGGGTTTCAAACCTCTGGAACATTCCTTCTTGGCCACAGGATGGGGTGGAGTTCAACTCCTGGTACCACCTCTGTTTGAAGGCTATTCTGGAAATATTTTCCTACAAGGAGATCACGGGCTTAAGAAATTCAAAGGAATTTCTTCAAAGGAGTTGAAAATCCGGTTTCTGCCCAGGGATCATGTTTTCCTGAGCTGCTGGAGCTCACAGTTCAGGGCTCAGAATTACTGGGTTCTACCCAACATATTGGGGGCCACACTAGTTGATGCTCAGGGATTAGTCCTGACTGTACTCAAGGATCATGCCTGGTGGAACTCCACGTACTAAAAATAGGGTTCCAGGGATCAAACCCTGGGTTAAGAAAAACTCTACCCACTCACTGCACTATGGCTGGGTTCTATCCAATATTTTGTTTTTGGAAGACCCCTAGTTCTCACCAGCATAGTACACCCCATCAAACTCCTGTGGGTGAACCTGTCTTAGTGTGAGCTGGTGTATGTACACACAGACTAACCTACAAACATGTTGGAAGCACTTATTTGAAATAGCTCTGATTTGGATGAGTAAAACCAGAAAGTCATGAGCAGCCAATCCTGGCTTCTTTGTGATTAGTCCTGGCTAGAGTGAAACCAAGAATTGACAGGGGTCTTTCCGGGCCGGAGTTGTGGATAAGACAGACTCTGCTGGGCCCCTTGAGCTCGGCAGACATTTTGGGGCTTCCCCCAGCTTGCTTCAACCTGGGAAATTTGATCTTCTCTGGCATTCATCCCCTGATGGCTTGCCGCAGCTGAGGTGAGTCTTTCCAGGCCGGAATTGTGGATAAAGCTGACTGCTGGACCCCTTAAGCTTGGCAAACATTTTGGGGCTTCCCCCAGCTTGCTTCAACCTGGGAACTTTGATCTTCTCTGGCATTCATCCCCTGACGGCTTGCCTCGGTTGAAGTGAGTCTTTCCGGGCTGGAGTTTTGGATAAAGTTGACTACTTCTCTGGCATTCATCCCCTGACGGCTTGCCTCAGCTGAGGTGAGTCTTTCTGGGCTGGATTTGTGGATAAAGCTGACTCTGCTGGCCCCCTTAAGACCACCTAAAAGGGGTCGAAGCAGAGGAGCACTCCATCTAGCCAATGAATACCGCCACAACACGTAGAAAAACCCACAGCATAAGCGTGACAATGGAGAAACTACGCAGACCAACATCAGCCATAGAGAATGAAGATGGGAACTCTGATGACCCAACAATGGCCAACCACCTAAGCAGTCTTTCAGAAATGGAGTTTAGAGAAGAAAAATGAAGGATGCTCACAGAACTCAAAGAAAGTATAGATCAGAACACTAATAAAAGTCAAGAGCATATGAAGATAGAAATCAGAAAACTCCAAACTGAAATATCAGGTCAAATAACAGGTCTGAAAAACTCAGTAGATGAATTGAAGAACATAATGGATGAGCTTTCCAACAGGTTAAAAGCAGCTGAGGATAGAATTAGTGCACTGGAAGATGTGATGCATAACAACTTTACACAGCAGAAGAGATTGGAAAAAAAGCCTTAAATCAAATGATCAGACAATGGAAAAATTACTCAAAGAATATGAGCAGATTAAAATAGAAGTCTTTGATAAGCTCAGCAGAAACAACTTTAGAATTATTGAAGTCCCAGAGACCCAAGAAGAAAATCTCCAGGAAGAATCAACAGCCAAGAACATCATCACAGAAAAACCACCCAGAGCTAAAGAAAACATGTGACCAAATCCTGCATGCCCGAAGAGTACCAGCTAAAAAAGACCTCAGAAGAAACACCCCAAGACACATCCTAGTCACAATGATGGATCCCACAGATAGAGATAGAATACTGCAAGCAGCAAGATCAAAAAGGAAAATTACATTCCAGGGAGCATCCTTGAAATTTACAGCAGACCTGTTACCAGAAACACTCAAGGCCAGAAGGCAGTGGTGGGATATAGTGACAAAACTCAATGAAATAAATGCTTTGCCAAGAATACTGCACCCAGCAAAACTCACTTTCAGGTTTGAAGGAAGTGTACATGGCTTCACAGATAAACAACAGCTCAAAAACTTTACAGACTCAAAACCAGCCTTAAAAGAAAAACTGAAAGATCTATTCTAAAGACAAGACAGAACAAAAACACACCAAACTTCTACACAAAGATGGCAATAAATCCCATGACAATTATTTCTCTCAATGTCAATGGACTAAATGCACCCATTAAGAGGCACAGAGTGGCGAAATGGATCAAAAAACTGAAGCCAACCTTCTGCTGCCTACAAGAAACACACCTGAATAGTCAGAATAAACACAGACTCAAAATCAAAGGCTGGAGGAAAATCATTCAAGCAAACAACACCCTTAAAAAAGCGGGGGTGGCCATACTAATATAAGATGACACAAACTTTATACTCAGAAAAGTTGTAAGGGACAAAGATGGATATTATGTACTAATCAAGGGATATGTACAGCAGGAAGAAATCACTCTCCTAAACATATATGCACTCAATGAGGGACCAGCATAGTATTTAATACAATTGTTGACAAATCTGAAAAAGAATATAATAATAACACAATAATTGTGGGAGACCTCAACACAGGGTTGTCAACACTTGATAGGTCAACCAAATTGAAACCCAACAAAAATATACTAGACCTGAAAAGAGAAATGGAAGAAAGAGGCCTAGTATATATATATATATATATATATATATATATATATATATATATATATATATATATATATATATATATAGGACACTCCATCCTCAGAAACCTGGATACACATTCTTTTTCAACATACACAGGTCATTCTCCAGGATAGACCACATGCTGGCACATAAAGCATACCTTCATAAAATCAAGA
Source organism: Suncus etruscus (assembly GCF_024139225.1). Classification (NCBI taxonomy): domain Eukaryota; kingdom Metazoa; phylum Chordata; class Mammalia; order Eulipotyphla; family Soricidae; genus Suncus; species Suncus etruscus. The sequence goes on along the minus strand of NC_064858.1, from coordinate 158,673 downwards.
AGATAGAAATTTTGCAGGCTACCTTTGCTGACCACAAGGCTCTGAAGTTAGATGTGAACTACAAAGGGACACAGAAGAAAAATTTTAACACCTGGAAATTAAACAGTCTACTACTGAACAACCAGTGGGTTAGAGATGAAATCAAAGAAGAAATAAAAAATTTCCTGGAAACAAACGACAATGAAAACATAAACTATCAGAACCTATGGGATACAGCAAAAGCGGTACTGAGAGGAAAATTTATAGCTTTTCAAGCACACATCAGGAAGGAAGAAGAAGCATACATGAATAGCTTAATGATGCAGCTTATAGAATTAGGAAAAAATCAACAAAAGAAACCAAAAATAGGGAGACAGAAGGAAATAACAAAGCTGAGAGCAGAAATCAATAAAATGGAAACCCAAAAAACAAACCGAAAGATCAACGAAAGCAGAAGTTGGTTCTTTGAAAAAATAAACAAAATTGATAGACCATTGGCAAAACTCACAAAGCAAAAGAGAGAGAGAGAAACTTGATAACACGTATTAGAAATGAAAAGGGGGAGATCACTATAGATACTGCAGAGATTCAAAGGGTATTTAGAGAATACTTTGAGAAACTCTACACCACTAAATATGAGAACCTGGACGAAATGGATAAATTTCTGAACTCATATAACCTTCCACGGTTGAATAAAGAAGATGTAGCATATCTAAACACCCCCATCACTATTGAGGAAATTAAAACCGTAATAAAAAATTTGCCCAAAAACAAAAACCCAGGCCCTGATGGAGTCACGAATGAATTCTTTCAAACCTTTCAAGAGGAACTACTACCAATCCTGGCCAGGCTCTTTTATGATATCGAAAAAACAGGAACACTTCCAAATAGTTTTTATGAAGCCAACATCACCTTAATACCAAAACCAGATAGAGATGCTGCCAAAAAAGAAAATTACAGACCAATATCCCTGATGAACACAGATGCAAAGATCCTCAACAAAATCCTGGTGAACAGGATCCAGTGCCTCATTAAGAAGATCATTCACTTTGATCAATTAGGTTTCATCCCAGGAATGCAAGGCTGGTTTAACATCCGTAAATCTATCAACATAATACACAACATAAACAACAAGAAAAATAAAAATCACATGGTCATATCAATAGACACAGAGAAAGCATTTGATAAGGTTCAACACCCATTCTTGATCAAAACTCTCAGCAAGATAGGAATAAAAGGAACCTTTCTCAATATAGTTAAGGCCATCTACCACAAGCTAGTGGCAAATATTATCCTCAATGGAGAAAAACTAAAAGCCTTCTCTCTAAATTCTGGTATAAGACAAGGCTGTCCTCTATCACCACTCCTATTCAACATAGTACTGGAAGTACTTGCTATAGTGATTAGGCAAGAAAAAGATATCAAGGGAATCCAGATAGGAAAGGAAGAAGTCAAGTTCCCACTGTTTTCAGATGACATGATACTCTACTTAGAAAACCCTAAAGACTCTACCAAAAAGCTTCTAGAAATAATAGATTCATATAGCAAAGTGGCAGGCTACAAAATTAACACACAAAAATCAATGGCCTTTTTATACACTAATAATGATAGGGAAGAAATGGACATTAAGAGAACAATCCCATTTACATTAGTACCACACAAACTCAAATATCTTGGAGTCAACCTGACTAAAGATGTGAATGATCTATACAAAGAAAACCATAAAACACTGCTCCAAGAAATAAGAGAGGACACACGGAAATGGAAACACATACCCTGCTCATGGATTGGCAGGATCAACATCATTAAAATGGCAATACTTCCAAAAGCATTGTACAGATTTAACGTGATTCCTCTAAAGATACCCATGACATTCTTCAAAGAAGTGGCTCAAACACTTCTGAAATTCATTTGGAACAATAAACAGCCTCGAATAGCTAAAGCACTCCTTGGGAAAAGGAATATGGGAGGCATTACTTTCCCCAATTTTAAGCTGTATTACAAAGCAATAGCTGTAAAAACAGCATGGTATTGGAATAAAGACAGACCCTCAGATCAGTGGAATAGGCTTGAGTACTCAGAGAATGTTCCTCAGACATATAACCACCTAGTTTTTGATAAAGGAGCAAGAAATCCTAAATGGAGAAAGGAAAGCCTATTCAACAAGTGGTGTTGGCACAACTGGTTAGCCACTTGCAAAAAAGCGAACTCAGACCCCCAGCTAACACCATGTACAAAGGTAAAATCCAAATGGATTAAAGACCTTGATATCAGATCTGAAACTATAAGGTATATAGAACAATATGTAGGTGAAACACTCCAGGACATTGAGACTAAAGGCATCTTTAAGGAGGAGACAGAACTCTCCAAACCAGTGGAAGCAGAGATAAACAGATGGGACTATATTAAGCTGAGAAGCTTCTGCATCTCAAAGGAGATAGTGCCCAGAATACAAAGGCCACCCACTGAGTGGGAGAAATTATTCACCCAATACTCATCAGATAAAGGACTAATATCCAAAATTTACAAGGTACTGACAGAACTATACAAGAAAAAAACATCTAGCCCCATCAAAAAATGGGAAGAAGAAATGAACAGACACTGAAAAAGAAGAAAGGCAAAAGGCACATGAAAAGATGCTCAACATCACTAATCGTCAGGGAGATGCAAATCAAAACTACTATGAAGTACCACCTCACACCACTGAGATAGGCACACATCACAAAACAGGAAAACAAGCAGTGCTGGCAGGGATGTGGAGAGAAAGGAACTCTTTTTCACTGCTGGTGGGAATGCCGTCTAGTACACCTTTATGGAAAGTGATATGGAGATTCCTTCACAAACTGGAAATTGAGCTTCCATACGATCTAGCTATACCACTCCTAGGAATATACCCGAGAAACACAAAAATACAATACAAAAATCCCTTCCTTACACCTATATTTATTGCAGCGTTATTAACAATAGCCAGACTCTGGAAACAATCAAGATGCCCTTCAACAGATGAATGGCTAAAGAAACTGTGGTACATATACACAATGGAATACTATGCAGCCGTCAGGAGAGATGAAGTCATGAAATTTTCCTATACATGGATGTACATGGAATCTATTATGCTGAGTGAAGTAAGTCAGAGGGAGAGAGAAAGACGCAGAATGGTTTCACTCATTTATGGATTTTAAGAAAAATGAAAGACACTTTTAACAGTATCTCAGAGATAAGAGAGATGAGGGCTGGTAGGTGCAGCTCATGACATGAAGCTTATCACATAGAGTGATGAGTGCAATTGGAGAGATGACTACACTGAAAACTATCCTAACAATGTGAATGAAAGAGGGAAGTAGAAAGCCTGTCTCAAGTACAGGTGTGGGGGGGGGGGTGGAGGGAGATCTGGGAAACTGGTGGTGGGAATGTTGCACTGGTGAAGGGGGGTGTTCTTTACATGACTGTAATCATACAACTATTATCATATTTGCAATCATGGTGTTTAAATAAAGATAATTGTAAAAAAAAGAATTGACAGGGCCAGAGAGATAGCGCAGTGGTAGGGTGTTTGCCTTGCACGCTGTGGACCCAGGACAGACCTGGGTTCTATTCCCGGCACCCCATAGGGTCCCCCGAGCCAGGAGTGATTTCTGAGCACAGAACCAGAGCCCCTGAGCACTGCTGGGTTTGGCCCCCCAAAACAAAAAACGAACAGACAGAAACAAAAAGAGTTGCTGCCTCCTTCTGGGCCATGGATAATGGCGGAGCATCTGACGACTGGGTTAATGGAGTTCTGGGTTAATGGCAGTCACGTGGGAGACAGGACTTCTGGGATGTTCGTTCCCCTGATGCTGTCTGCTAAGCCCCTATGAGAAGTCAGCCCAAATACAGCATGCCAAGCGTCTGCTACAGCTAAAGCACCTCCTGGATAAGAGAGGAATGTTCTCATGAAAATTGTGTTTCTGTTACTAAGCCACAAACCCTGGCCAGAAATATTTGGATCTTTCTTGTCTTTGGAATGAGGATTTGCTCTTTCCCTCCAAGGTGGAAGGAGGTTCGAGTGCCAAGTATCTTGAAAGTGCCACAAAACACATTTAAAAAAGATTGCATGTAAAACACTTCCTTCCTGGGCCAGAATACAATTTAAAGGCAAGGGAGACACCTCTTCTTGGAGCATTAACCTGGAGCACTAACTTGGAACACTAATCTGGAGCACTAATCTGGTGCTCTGACCTAGTGCTCTAACCTGTTCTCTAACCCCATTCTCTAACCTGGTGCTCTCACCTGCACACAACCTCACTAACCCATATTTGCCAGAGTGGAGGACACTGTGGACTGATGGGGAAGTGGAGGGGGTGGTCCTCCAGAGTTACTGGGGACCCTTTCTCCTTGTGCACATAAAGATAGTAAGTTTTAGGGTAACAGCACAGCATGGGGTGTTTCTCTGAAAAGATTCCATTAAGCTTGGGGACATCTGAACCAGCCTCAGGTCTCTGAGTCAAACCCCAGAATGAAAGCTGCCTATAGAAGGACTGTCCCAGATTTAAGGGACCCACAAAAGGACCAAGAGAGAAATCAGGGCTGAATGTGGGGAGCTCCAATGTGGTAGGTCATGGCGAGAATCTGGAATCTTGGGGAGGCCTTGCTGGCCTTGGGGAGAAGAAACCCTTCTTGGAGTTTATTTTCCAAATAGAGGCTGTCAAGAGCGTGTGTGTAAGGGGCAGAGACAAGCAGAGAACTTCTCACCACTCATTAAAATATCCCCACCTACCCCCCTCCAAAAAAAAAGGAGCGTGGAGAGCATGGGGGTCCACTCACTGCACAGCCAGCCCCAGTTTGAACCTCCATAAGCACCAGTGGACCAGATGTGAATGGTGACCAGTGAGGTCCTGAGCAGGCCGCTGGCCCTGCATACCTGAGCCCAGAATCCACATTCTGGGGTCCCTGTAAGTGTCCCCATGGAGGTGCAGGCCGTGTACTGCCAGGAGGCCTCCCAAAGCACAGAGCCAGAAGTATCCCCCAAACTCTGTATGTTTAAAAACCTGAAAAGCTCTGGGACTGGAGCGAAAGCACAGCCGGGAGGGGCATTTGCCTTGCAAATGGCCAACCTGGTTTTTGATCCTCAGCACTCTATAGGGTTCCCTGATCCCTGCAAGGAGGAAGCCCTGAGCATTTCAGGGTGTGGCCTCCAAACCTAATCACCAAATAACTTGCAAGTTCTAAATATGCTATGATTAGAAGGAAATTTCTTTCCCATTCATCCATCCTGGGGCAGAGGAGACAATACAGTGGGGTGAGGTGCTTGCCGTGGGAGCTGGCCTTTGGCACCCCATGTGATCCTTCAAATCTCATCAGGAATGATCCTTAAGCAGAGTCAGGAGTGAACCCTGAGCGGGGAAACATGGTGACTACATGCCCTGTGCATGGAAGGAAGGGGGCTGCGTGAGGGGGTGATGCCAAGCCAGCCTGTGGGAGCATCTGTGTGGTAGAGTCAAATGTGGAGAGAGAGAGAGAGAGAGAGAGAGAGAGAGAGAGAGAGAGAGAGAGAGAGAGAGAGAGAGAGAGAGAGAGAGAGAGAGAGAGAGAGAATACCCCTGGGATTTCATTCTCTGCCCCTGCACTGGCCTTGCCTTTATAACAGACACATCTTCTTGCCCTTGACTCAGCAGGCCAAGGTCAGTCCCACTGCAGGCTTTGTCTCTGGGGCCTGCAGAGATCCTGGCACAGTGCCCAGCTCCTGGATGTTAAATGAGGAACAACAGGACAGAGTCAATGGAACTCAAGAACTCAGACGAACTCAGCGACGCCTGTCCTCTCCCGGACAGGAGGACAGCGTGTGAGAAGAGCAAGATCCCCAAGTCCCGTATCTGGGCGCCTGAAAGAGCCTCATGGGAGAAGGCGCTTGCCTTGCATCAGCCGACCCAGCTCGAGCCTCCAAACACTGGAGTGCAGCCCTCTGACTCCAAATCAAAGACAATTAGGATCAATTTAAGTTTAAAAAACAACAACAACAACACATATTTTTATGTCTACCTCTGCCTCCCTCCTGCTCCCTTCTGATATTTTGGCACCAATCCTGCCTGTTCATTCCTTGGGGGGACCATGGAGGGGGTGGGAAGTGGTCTTAGGATGGGGGTCCTGGGGAGGCGTCCGTAAGTGTTGACTCTGGAACAAGCTTTCCTGGGGGAGGTTGACGGAGCCAGGAGGAAGGGTAGTGCCAACGGAAGAGGATGGGAGAGGCCAGAGCAGGCCAGAGGCAGATCTGTGAGGAGAGGCATTCCAGCCATGGGGGTGGGGGGGCACTCGTGGGATTCCTCAGTGGCTTGAACTCTGAGTGCCCCCAGTGGCCATACGTGGAACTGCAGGACGCCAGTTGGGAGGGTCTAGCCCCAAATGGGCAGGGGAGGTTAGACACAGAACCAGGCTCTGTAACTCCAAGGGGGTGGGTAGAAAAGCTGACATTAGGAGCCAGAGCTGCAGCACTCTGGGCACTTGCACATGGCAGACCCGGGTACAACCCCCTATTGTCCCTCAAGCTGTGATCGCAGAGCCAGGATAAGTTCTGAGCACCAGTGCGTGTGCCTCCTCCCCTCAAAAGATGAGGCTTTAATTAGGGAAGACCCCCCCCCCCCCAATCTATGACCATGTTATGGAAGGCTCCAGTCTTCTCAGGACAATGTGTTTTCCTTTCAAGTTCTAGAGGGAAAAGAATCAAATGGAGTATCAGCCTTGAGTAAAAAAAAAAAAAATTCCTGTCCCTTTATCAAGAATTTGCATACATTTACTTTATACAAGAATGTTTTTCGGTGGGTTTGTTTCTTTGGGGGCACATCTGCCAGTGCTCTGGGTTGACTCCTGGCTCTGTGCTCAGGGGCCACTCCTGGTGGTGCTTAGGGAACCCCAGGGGTTCCTGAGGATTGAGCTCGGGTCAGCCACATGCAGGCCTTAACTGCTGTGCTCTCACTCCAGCCGATGTTGTGTTTTTCATGAAAATAACATTACATAGTCTAACTCACAGGCCGAAATCACCACCTGTGAGGCCAGAGAGATGCTGCCAAAGGCCACAGACGTGGGAAGTCAGAAGCTATACTAGTGTAAAGTGGCCACTGAGTTACTAGTCTGGCCAGCACAAAGCGATGTTGTGAGCAGTGCTGGGGAAGTCGCTCCCTCAAAGTGCCAGGTCAAACCATGGCATCAGTGCATTCAGCTCATCACTAGAGTCTAGAGATGCACTCCGAGCCAGGAGTAGCCCCCCAGAACTGCTGGGTATGCCTCCCTCAAACCTGAACTGCTGGGTATGCCTCCCTCAAACCCGAAAATACTCAGTGGCTAGAGAGACAGAGGAGAGGTCGAGAGGAAATGTGGACCTGTCTTTCACGACTTGACCTGTAGTGAAACCACATGGCTGTGAAAGTTAAAAATGCATGGGGAGGGCCCGGAGAGATAGCACAGCGGTGTTTGCCTTGCAAGCAGCCCGGTCCAGGACCAAAGGTGGTTGGTTCGAATCCCGGTGTCCCATATGGTCCCCCGTGCCTGCCAGGAGCAATTTCTGAGCAGACAGCCAGGAGTAACCCCTGAGCACCTCCGGGTGTGACCCAAAAACCAAAAAAAAAAAAAAATGCATGAGGAAAGCAGCCAATGCAAACAGTAAGGACAAGGCTCCCCCTCACACCTGTGACATGACCCACAGGACATGGCTGGAAGGATGTACTGGGACAGGCTGGGTGGGCTGGGGCTGAGCACTCCAGAGGTGCCCAGACTGCAGGGGTTCCTGGGATCAGGGGGAATGGAACAGCTGCAGCTGAGGCACCATCCAGCACATCTGCAGGTCCAGAAGGGTGCAACCATTAGCCGAGACAAGGGGATGAGGTTGCCCTGGGATCAGAGGGCACCGGCAGTCCTGGACTCCACTGTGTGCTTGGAGCTGCAGAAATCATGAACCCCCACACCTGAGTCCAATTCTTTACAATGCAGCCTCAGGCCACCCCAAAATGGGGCACAGGGAAGGGAGTCCTAGGGGGTCCAAGGGGCTAAAACCAGAGTCGGGAGGAATCAGGGTCAGGATGGTACGGGGCACCAGGAGGTGGAGATAAAGGATGGAGAGGGGCAGAAAGATGGGGGCCCCAGAGCAACACAATACTGCCTCATGGGTCTCCTGCCAACAGATGGGCTCTCAGAGCACTGAGAAAGATCTAGAAACAGTATGTGTGTGCTCATGTGTATTGTGTGCAAATATGTGTATGTGTGAATGATGTGAATGCCTATATGTGTTATCTGTATGTATAAATGTGCATGTATGTGTGTACATAAGCAGACACCCTGTGCATGTGAATTGTGTGTGTTTGTAGTGTATAGTATGTGCATATGTGTGTTGTGTGTGTTTCTGCATGTGTGGTGTGTGTATGCATGTGTGCTGTCTCCTTTTCGAGCTCAGCCAATGCAGCGAGGGAAAGGACTTGAGAAGGCTCTCGTGAGATCGAGGATGGAAAGACAAAGGGACCCGAGACACCCTACCATGGTTCCAACACACAGGGGTCTGATTAGCCCCACTCAGCACTGTGCATGAAGGGTCACGCTCTTATGACAGCTGGGGACACTGAGGCATGAAGCTGCCCTGGAACTTCTTGGTTCAGTATAGGTTTCTGGGAAGAGATGGAGCATGTGAAAGAGCAAAGACTCCAGCTGCCTGCACTGTGGGTCTATGGGCACCTCCGTTCTGCACACAGGAGGCTGTGGGGTGGGTCTCTCACAAAGACACACATTACACAAGCACACATACATACATACATGCAAACACAGAACTGGGGCTGGAGAGTAGGCTTTGAAGCAGACTCCTGCCTTCCTTCCCTGACACTTCATGGTCCCCCCAAGCACCAAAGCGAGTGAACTCTGAAACAAGAATGCATACCCCTCCTCCTCCTCCTCTACCAGGTGAGGCCCCCAAAATCAAAAATCAGAAACTCAAAAGAACAGAGATAACCACAGAGAGCTGCTCAGCATGTGGGTACTACAGACTCTAGGGCAAAAGAAACCTGAGCTGCACTTGCTTCTCTTTGCCAGGACTCTCTGTCTCCGATAGTTCCTTGGGGGTTACCAGGGCTCTCACCCTTGAAATCCCAGGCCAGAGCATATGGAACAGGCTCAGGTCTAGCTGTGTGAAGCCCAGACCTCGGCAATGGGGTGCTGTGCTAAGGACCCAGTACAAGGTCATGCTCATTTCTACTCTGGTGTGTGTACTGTGGTACGAATGACAATCACTCTGAGGAACACTGCTGTAAAAATAAATACATTTTTCTTTTGGTTCAAAGTGAGGGAAAATAACATGGACGCCCAGGCATGTTCACACGCCCTTCCAGAACATCCGCATTTGTTTCCAAGCTGTGGAGAATGCTTAGTGGGTGGTATCAAAGCCTTTCACTTATCTCCCAATGACCTGCTCCCAACACAGGGGAAATATACTCATTTTATCATACTTTATTGTTTATTTTTGGGCCACGCTGGCTTTACTTCTGGCTTTGTGCTCAGAAATAACTCCTGGCAGGCTTGGGGGACCCTGTAGATGCCGGGGATTGAACCTGGGTCGGTGTGTGCAAGGCCAATGCCTTCCCTGCTGTGCTCCAGTTCCTGCCTGTAAATCAAGTTTCTGTTGTTGCTGTTCCTGGATTTGCCTTTATTTTTCTCTGAACACAGAGAACCATGCTAGTCTCAAATTGGGGATAGTTAGATTTCCTTGTTGGGAGGAAAACCCAATTTGTGTGAGTTAGAGTTTTCATAAGATTCTAATCTAGTTCTTTCCCACAAGTGAGCCCCAAATTCTTCTTTAAAAATAGAAAGTACAGGATTCATCCTCAATAAGAAACTGGGTCAAAATGTTTTTTTTTGGGGGGGGCCACACCCGGTGACGCTCAGGGGTTACTCCTGGCTATGAGCTCAGAAGTCGCTCCTGGCTTGGGGGACCATATGGGACGCCGGGGGATCGAACCACGGTCCGTCCTAGGCTAGCACAGGCAAGGCAGGCACCTTACCTCTAGCGCCACCGCCCGGCCCCCAAAATGTATTTTTTAATTCATTTATTCATTAGGTTTGGTATCATACTTGGCTGTGTAAGGGACACTCTGGGGTGCTGGGGCTGGAACATGGTGGGTGAGACAAGTGCTGTTTCTAGAGCCCAATGGTTTGTTTTTTGTTTTTTGTTTTGATAAGTAGCAAGCATTATAGAGAGATGGGTGGGGTAATGAGGGTGGGGATGGAGACTTAAGAGGTGGGAGCTCTGAGGTCCTCAGGAGTGTCCTCAGGCCCCCGATTCAGGATGCACCTGACTCCACAACTCTCTGGGATGAGCCAGTTTTCGGCACCCCATTTTCAAGCTCACCCAGGAGAACCCCATGACTTGGACTAGTACATCTTGTAGCTCTTAAAGAACTTGAACCAACTCCATATCTTACTTATGCACTCCTGGTTCTATAGTTTGAACCAGATGGACATGGTGATTCGGCCAAAATGGACCCCAGTCACAGCAGCCTGGGGATTTCCTGAGGGTACCTGCAGGCCTTCTTAGAACCTGAGATTGGGGCCATCAGGATGGTGGATAGGCATGTCTACTATGAGGACAGAATGCAATGGATTCGATGGTTGACTTCACTGGCTACACTTTTATGTAATGGCTGTGCTATATCAGATGGCTGGGCCAGGACTACTTCCCCGGGCAGATGGGCACAGACTATCCTGTCTCTTTGTCTACAGAAAGGACAGGCATTGCCTCAAGTCTCTTTAAGCACAAGCACCCAAATAGAGGCAATAGGTGGGCTGTTGGGGGACTACCCAGGTGTGGGCTGAACATGGGATATTATTCCTGAACTTTCCTGCTGGTCCCTGGTCAGTGCATGCCTGGGAGGAGGCTCAGGCAAAAGCCAAGCTCCAAAGCAAAATAAGCATGGAGCTCAGGGAAGGTTCTGGACATACAGCATAGGGGGCTGGTGCCCGACTAGGTTCAGGCCCTTTCAAGCACTGCCAGGAGTGATTGCTGAGCACAGATGCAGAAGTAAGCCCTGAACACAGCTCTGTGTGCCCTAGCCCAAACCAAACCAAACAAAAGAACTCATAGGTGGGCACATGACTCAGGTGTCTGTGACTCCAACCTTAGTTATAAAGATCTCAGGGCTCACAGACCAACAAGGCAAATCCTCTCTTAAGTCAGGGAGAAACTCCACTACATTGGAGCTGACTCAGGGAATCCTGATTTCTAGAGCCTTTTTGGGATGGGGGTGGGCTGAGTCCCTGCCCTGCTGGAAGGCCTAGTGCTCCACTCACATCTGAGGCACCAAAGTGCCAAATCCTCCCAGTTCCATGGCACCTGGAGCACACGGCTACATCTCAACCACATAACACAGTACCAACATCTCAGTAGGAGCTCAGAAGATTAGAAGGGAATGTCACATAGAAGCCCACGAAGCTTAATGTGCAAAACCAGTAACAGAAACAGAAGGTTCAAACAGCACCAAACAGCTCAGAAACTCCTCAGACAATGACTTTAGTAACACCATCAGAAAATAGAGGCTGTAATAAGCAACATAAAATACATAATATTGTGCCTGTTACAGGTGGTGGAACTGGGAACACTGCTGGAGAGAAGGTCACTCTGATGTTGGAACACTGAATGCCAGAAACAACTGTATTATGAAAGAAATTGTAAAGCATGCCATTTCAATAGTTTCAAATACTAAAAAAATGAGAGAGAAAAATCTCTTAAGTCAAAGGGCAGTAACAACAATTCAATGGGCATTAGGGCAGATGGAGAAGTGAGCACAGGAGAAAAGCTGCTTCTCTTCTGGCCCTCTGGAAGCAAGGTCAGGCTCTAGCTTTTTCTGAGGATCTGGACAGCACTCAGGACAGGCCTTAAAGAATATTTCGATGAGCACAAAAATGTTGGCAGCTTGGAAGTGAAAATCCACAGTGCTGGATCTCTGCTAATCATCATCATCATCATCATCATCATCATCATAAAAATGCATGAGGGGAAGCAAGACAGTGGGAAACGATGCTGATAAGGACTAGAAAGAACACACGGTCACTTAGACAGGCTCAGAAGGTATGGTGGGAGGGAGGTGAGCATCGTGGGTGACACTGGTGAGTGTTCAAGGAGCCTGCGGAAAGCTGAATCATGGGGATGCTTTATTCACTCTTTTATTAGTTTTGGTTTGGGGGCCACTCTTGGAAGTGCTCAGGACTTACTCCTGGCTCAGTGCTCAAGGAGCACTACTGGCAGGGCTGAAAGAATCTATGAGCAGCTAGGAATGAAGCCCAGATAAGAGATGTGTTGTCATAGGTAAAACACTCCATGACATTGAGACTAAAGGCATCTTCAAGGAGGAAACTGCACTCTCCAAACAAGTGAAAGCATAGATTAACAGATGGAAACATATTAAGCTGAGAAGCTTCTGCACCTCGAAGGAAATAGTGCCCAGGACACAAGAGCCACCCACTGAGTGGGAGAAACTATTCACCCATACCTATCAGATAAGGGGCTAATCTCCAAAATATACAAGGCATTGACAGAACTTTACAAGGAAAAAACATCTAATCCCATCAAAAAATTGGGAGAAGAAATGGACAGAAACTTTGATAAAGAAGAAATACAAATGGCCAAAAGGCACGTGTAAAAATGCTCCACATCACTAATCATCCGGGAGATGCAAATCAAAACAACTATGAGGTACCATCTCACACCACAGAGATTGGCACACATCATAAAGAATGAGAACAAACAGTGTTGGTGGGGATGCGGAGAGAAAGGAATTCTTATCCACTGCTGGTGGGAATGCTGTCTAGTTCAACCTTTCTGGAAAGCAATATGGAGATACCTCCAAAAACTGGAAATTGAGCTCCCATAAATCCAGCTATATCGCTTCTAGGAATATACCTTAGGAACACAAAAATACAATACAAAAATCCCTTCCTTACTGTCACTACCCACAAAGGGAAACACACACCAGATGTGGCTTTTGGCTTTCCTGGTGCAGTGCCTAATTTTCCTCCCAAGAATTATCTGCCAGAAGGCCCGTTTAGAGAAGTCAATCATTGACCCTTTGCGTGGATTACTGGCTATAATTCTGACACGGCTGTGACGTTACATTTTCTCTTTTTCTTTTTTTTGATTTTTGTCTCCTTTTCTACTACAGAAATTCGGCCTTAGCTTTTCTACACTCACAAAGAAATTTTGGTACCAAAAAAGCCGGCCAAAAGCTCCCCTGCTGGCTAGTTTATTTGTGACTCTTATTTCAAGTATAACCTGGTGCCAGCAGCTTGTTTTTCTGAGTCTAGCTATATAGTAGTAAACAATTATTTCCATCCCCCCAAAAATCTATTTTCCGGCAACTACATAAACATCATAAACATCTCTCACAAAACCTGTCTCTCTCCTCCTGGTTTCTTGAAAAGCCTGTTTTCTGCTTACCCAAAAACACCTCTACTTCACTTTTTCGCCCAGCCCTCTAGCAGGGCTCTTTCTCACATACATCAGGTAGTTATTTGATGTGTTGCCCCATCTGGCTATCCTCTGCCCTTTGTTTTCCCTGAAGACACCTTGCATACCAGAGTTTGTGCTTAAAATGTCATCAACTGAACAGTAAAATTTGCCTTCCATCTCTTAGATGTGAGTCCCCATACAATGCATTTTGTGTGGTCTCATTTATTTCATATTTCATATTCATCCGCTTTGTGCTCCCACTTTCTCCCCATAAAGGTTCTTGGACCTTACGAAGGCTTTGCTTAGGGACGCAGCACGTCCGCAGCACCTTACACCTATATTCATTGCAGCACTGTTTACCATAGCAAGACTCTGGAAACAACCAAGATGCCCTTCAACAGATGAATGGCTAAAGAAACTGTGGTACATATACACAATGGAATATTATGCAGCCGTCAGGAGAGATGAAGTCATGAAATTTTCCTATACATGGATGTACATGAAATCTATTATGCTGAGTGAAATAAGTCAGAGAAAGCGAAAGACGCAGAATGGTCTCACTCATCTATGGGGTTTAAGAAAAATGAAAGACATTCTTGCAGTAATTTTCAGAGACAATTGAGAGATGATGCAGAGAAGTTACAGTCCACTTCATGAACCTCACCACAAAGAGTGATGAGTTTAGTTAGAGAAATAAGTATATTGTGAACAATCCTAACAATGAGAATGTATGAGAAAAATAGAAAGCCTGTCTAGAGTACAGGTGGGGATGGGGTGGTGAGGAGGGATATTTGGGACATTGGTGGTGGGAATGTTGCACTGGTGATGGGGGGGTGTCCTCTTATATGACTGAAACCCAACCACAATCATGTTTGTAACCAAGGTGTTTAAATAAGATATTATTTAAAATAAAAAAGAAAGAAAAAAAAGTCTTCAAATGAGGGGAAAAAAAGAGATGTATTGTATCAAAGAATGGACTGTGACTGGGAAGAATTTTGAGACATTTGAGACATTAATCAGCTAAACAAACAGCAAGAAGCTCCAGGGAGATAGTACAGTGGGGAGGGCACTTGCTTTACACACAGCTGACACGAATTTGATCTCTTGCATCCATATAGTCCCCTAAGTTCCACCAGGAGTGAGCCCTGAGTGCCGAGCCAGGAGTGAGCCCTGAGTATCATCAGGTGTGTCTCCCAAACAAAAAGCAATAAAGAAACATAGTCTGGTCGATTCCTCAAGAGTCAAAGAGAAACTGGGGATTGAGTTTGAAAAAAATTCCATAATGGAGGACTTAATGGTAATAAAAAAAATCTGGCACTAATAAAACATAATAACAACCAAAAAATCTCTGGCATATATATCATATACATTGGCCTGATTGGCCAAGAATCACCCAGATCCACTGAGCACCAGGTGGGAGAATCCCCTAACCCCAATGTGTGTGTGTGTGTGTGTGTGTGTGTGTGTGTGTGTGTGTGTGTGTGTGTGTAAATTACTCAGTGTAGTACAGGCATCCATTCCAGCAGGAGTGCTCTTTGTTGTAATTATGTATCACTGATGTCAAGTTTTTTTGTATTAGCATAAGTAACGGCTTCTTCCAGCTCAGTACTTGGGGCTCCTTTCCACAGTACTCGGGGAGGGGGAACAATACTGTGCCAGTAATTGAACCCAGAACTCAGGCATGCCCAGCCTTCTCCCCTGCCCTCACCAGCCCTAACCACGCCCCAGCACAGGGCACACACCACTGATCCTATGGGGAAATGAATGTGATCAGTGAAGTCCACCAAGTCCAATCCCAACTGTGTGTGTGGGGTGACAGTTTCTGGGATCACATTTGCTGCCCTGCCAGGATCTCATGTTCCTAGGGCAACTCTGATCCTGCTGATAAAGGTGGAGTGCAAACCCAGCATCTTGGCAGGCCAGACAAGGACTCTGGCATCTGACAGTTGGTGTCGTGGGGTCTCCAATGCTGTGTTGGGGTACTTGATGGGTGGGAGTCACCTCGTTTCTGAGCACCCAGAGATGAGAGCAATGTATATGTTCTAAAGTACTGGAGTGATTCTGGGGGAAAAAAGAAGTGGGAAGGAGCCCTCACTCTGACTGTCTTACGACTCCAGCACAGTCCAAAGCTGAGTCTTCACGGAGCCTGTGCCCTTCGATTGGCCTTTAGGGCTCAGATCCTGTGGACACATGAGGGTGCACAGATTCAGTTCCCATGAGCAAGACTAGTGGCCCCTGCTCAGGGCACGTGACTCAACTGGCAAGAACGGGGAGGAGGGGGACAGTCCACCTGAATGCCCAGCTCAATCTCGCAGCTGTGACAAGCAAGAGATGAGACAGAAACGATTGAGAAACAATTGAGATGATCCAGAGACAATCCAGAGACAATACAAAGATGGTCCAAGATAACCCAGAGACAATCAGAGATGACTCAGAGACAACCTAGAGATAATCCAGAGACAATTGAGAGAGATGCAGAGATGACCCAGAGACAATTGAGAGACAACCCAAAGAAGAGTCAGCACTGACCTGTTGATTCTTCAGGAGCAGAGGCAGAGCCCGGGACACCATTCGTATAGGCTGTCAAAGACAGTCCAGCCCAGCTCAGCCCTGCCTGTCTAGCCTTTCCCAGCCCAGCCCAGCCCTGACCAGTTCAGCCCAGTCCTACTCAGATCAGCCCAGCACAGCAAGCCAGATCCCAGATGCTCTCCAGAGCCAGCTGCATGCCCCCAGCAGTGAGAGCCTTGCATCTGCCTCACTGGCCTCAGCCGGGCCCTATGTCTCCTGCACTGTTTTCTCCAGCAGCTCCGGGCCTGAGCAGCCAGTGACAGATCAAACCATTTTCGGGGATGGGGGTAGGGGTGAATCTTTGACCTGACCCCAGGACACTCGGGCACTTTCCAAACCATTCTGCCAACCTGTGGCCGAGGACCTTGGCACCGTGGGGATATGCTCCGTGTGCGGCTCCAAGGACAGAACCAGAGTGTGCAATGACTCAGACTCTGATCTCTCTCCAGCCCCAATTTCTTGCTTTGATTTTGGGGAATTCCTCCAGCAATGCTCAGGGCTTACTCCTGGCTCAGTGCTCTGGGGCACTAGTGTGAGCAAAACCCAAATCTTTGGTTATATACAGTAACCCGATCCTGTGTAACCTTACCTACAAGACCTCCCATTTCTGGGAGGGATCTTTGGTAGATAACAAAAGGCTTTGGCCAGAAGGGAAAAGGAATTTGGATTGAGGAGGAATTAGGAGGAGGCTGGAAGAGAGAAACTGGAGGAGGAGAGATGGCTGAAAGAAGCTAAAACGCAGGTCAAGTTGAGGATAGCATGTGTAAATGGTTATGATATATGCCACACATGTTGGCCAGGGCCTGGAATAAAGATGTTATTGGGACCGGAGAGATAGCATGGAGGTAAAGCATTTGCCTTTCATGCAGAAGGTCATTGGTTCGAATCCTGGCATCCCATATGGTCCCCCAAGCCTGCCAGGAGTGATTTCTGAGCATAGAGCCAGGAGTAACCCCTGAGCACTGCCGGGTGTAACCCAAAAACCAAAACAAACAAGCAAAACAAAACAAAAGATGTTACACCCTGAAGCCTGCCTGTGAGTTTTCTTCCCACCCTACCTGAAATTGCAGACCTCTGGCTGTAGGGGGTTGGATACATGTGGTCCTGGGCTGGAGGAGAAAGGCCTCCATCACCATCCACCACCATTAAAGCCCATCCAAAGGGCTTTAATTCTACACGTACAAGGCAAGTCCTCACCCTTGGCACCACCTCTCTGCTCCTGATTTCCTGCATTTTTAAACTCACTCTCCAAAGGGTTTTTACATTTTTTTTTTACTGATTTTAAAAATCCCCCCCCCCAAATGAGGTAACATAAGCCAGAGTGATAGCACAGCTAGTAGGGCTTTTTTGCCTTGCACAAGGTCAACCTGGGTTCGGTCCCTGGCATCCCATGTGGTCCCCTGAGCCTACCGGGAGTGATTCCTTAGCACAGTGCCAGAGGTAAGCCCTGAGCACCACTGGGCATGGCCAAAAAGAAAAAAAAGGAAGAAAAATTAGGTCCCCCAAGTTTCTAACACTGATTTGGATCCAGAGGAAGTCCCTCATCTTGAGAACATCTGTGACCACAACTGTCACCAGCTGTCTGGCTACCACTGATGAGGAAAAATGTCTTTAATGTTTTTAGGTTATATATATATTTTAAACTTCTCTTTTTCAAAGACTGCCCCATTTTGGAATCCTAGCTTTCAAACAGAAACCCCTGCCAGAAGAGCAGGGAGCCTCAGAGACAAAAAAGCCTCAGGCAGCTAGCTCAAGTTAAGATAAAAGCAAGCTCTGCTCACATAGCTCCCAAGGACAGCAAGCCTGGGAGATAAAGACCAGCCTTGGGCATGTGAGATCAAGACCCGTTTATGCTTACTGTTATGTTATAGCTGCCACTTTAAGTAAGTTTTAAGTTTTATAGAATATATTCATATATGTCAATAAGTTAAGTTAGCCGTTAAGTATTCTTATATTATTGCTAATAATTATAAGCGCGGCCCGCGGGCCGTTTGCGGCCCTCCGTACAACATTTTGTGGCCCTGCCCTAGAGGAATCTTTTTTGTTTTGTTTTGTTTTAGTTGTTTGGGTCACACCCCCCAATGTTCAAGGCTTACTACTGACTTTGCACTCAAGGATCACCCCGACTTTGCCTCCTGAGGCCCCCAGGTAAAATTGAGTTTGAGACCCCTGGCCTAGAGTGATTTCAGCAGCACCAACCAGAGGAGGCTCTCGGTGCCAGAAAGCCCAACTCCCATGCTTCTGAGGCTGAGGTATGTGCCACTGTGTGCAAAGGAATCTAACAATTAGCTTCATCTGAACCTTGAGTTTTAGTGATTCCCCTTTCTTCTCTGTAACTAACAAGGCCAGGTTGTTCACTGTGACAAAGATAAGCTGACATCTGCAATATGTAACACTGGGGTTGATACGTTTTAATGACCATCTCTTTGTCCATTGAATATGTTTCTTTCTTCTGACTAAGTTATGATGTAAAAATGCATAAACTGCGCCTGCGCCTGTAAGAAATGATAACACTGTTCCTTTAAGGAATGATCTATATAAATCTTGCTCAGACAAAGCTTGAGGTCTCTGCTCTGAGATTTGTTTCAACAGAAGACCCTGACCGGTCAGAAATAAACTCACCTTTTGCTATATTGTATAGTCTCTAAGTCATTCCTCGGAACTCTCGGGACACCCTGAGGATGGGATTTTCCCCCAGACCCTAACACCACCTCTCAGCCAGGCGATGCCTTTGCTGTGGTGCTGGGAGTTAAGACTCTTTATTTTTAATTTGTGGCAGTGGGGGGCCCACCCCAGCAGTGCTCAGGGACCACCAGTGGTTTTCTTGCAGTGTCAGCCCTACGACCACCGCATCAATCACGCCACCCTGATGGTTTATTTAAGAGTGGCGCAACCTTTTGAAAGTCACATCACGCTCACACCCTCCAAGTTCTTGCTAAAAACAGGCACCTCCTGGTTTCTTCAGCCACCTGCAAGCAGCCCCAGATGGAGGGACCCAGCACCGGGGGTTGTTACACTGAGAGTCAACCTCACCTGCTTTAAATGTGAATGTGTGTGCGTGTGTCTCCCCACCAGTCTTCCACTCCTATAGTTGCTAGGAATCCTGCTGTCTTTGTGGTAACACACACACGCACACACATGCATGCATCCACACTCATAGTTCACAAAGTATTATGCATACACACGTGTGCACATGCGCACACACACCACCATACCTCTTGTCCCTGTACCCCTTAACCAACTCCTGTCTCCATCATTCTATTCCCCGAAGGCAGCAGACACTGAGTCACACACGTACGTCACCCTGACATTAGCTTGGTGCACTCCGTGGAATTTCCCAGCCAAGTGGCCACAGAGACGCAGCCTTTGGTGGCTGAGAGTGGGCCTCTCCTGAAACCCAGTTTTCCCTGTGGAAGCACCTTTGAGTGTGGGAGGTTGTTCTTCTCCCAGCTCCAGGCTATGCTGAACGGAACCTGAATGAAAGCTTCGGTGAGAAAGGAACCTTCTCCATGCTCCCGAAAAACCTGGCAAGGGGACCATGGGCATCACTGAGAAATTCTGGTTTTAGTTCAGAAAGGCCAAGTTCCCAGGGGTGGATTCCCCCACCTACATGTGAATGACCTGACCCATTTTGTCCTCACCCTTGGCAACCATCGATGCTCAAGCTATTTTTGACTTTCTCCCTCTGGGAGAAGGAAATGTGATTCCCAGTGGTTTTCATCTACGTTGCACTGGGCAGCCAGGGAAGGTCTGTGCATGCCTATCACCTGGGAAATGTCCCCCCACCATGCTGTCCCCAAAATACACTTGTAGTTCAGGGGCCAGAGACATAACACAGTGGGGAGGGCACTTGCCTTGAATGTGGCTGACTGGGTTCAGTTCCCAGCATCCCGAGCCCACAGGAGTGATCCCTCAGTGCCAGGAGTCATCTCTGAACACTGTGTGGCTCCAAGCCCCCACTCTCAAAAAACGTGATCGCTGAATACAGAGCTAAGAATAGGCCTTGAGCACTACCAGGTGTGATACCCCCCAATTTTTGTTGTTTGTTTTTGTTTGGGGACCACATCCAGTGATGGTCATGGCTGTGCACTCAAGAATTGTTCCAGGGGCTTTATGGGATGCCCAGGATCAAACTTAGGTGCCCTCCCCTCTGTACTATTGCTAGTTTCTCCTCATTTTTAAAAAGGATCAATTATCTATCTATCTTTCTCTCTTTCTCTCTTTCTTCCTTCCATCCTTTCTTTCTCTCTTTCTCTCTCTTTCTCTTCCTTCCTTCTTCCTTCCTTCCTCCTTCCTTCCTTCTTCCTTCTTTCCTTCTTTCCTTCTTTCCTTCTTTCCTTCTTTCCTTCTTTCCTTCTTTCCTTCTTTCCTTCCTTCCTTCCTTCCTTCCTTCCTTCCTTCCTTCCTTCCTTCCTTCCTTCCTTCCTTCCTTCCTTCCTTCCTTCCTTCTTTCCTCTTTCTCTCTCACTTCCTTCCTTTTCTCTCTCTTTTTCTTTCCTTTCTTTTTTTCTTTAGAGAAGGGGCCAACCCCGGCAGTGTCCAGGGCTGACTCTGAGCTCAGGAATCATTCCTGATGGTACCCAGGAACCATATGAGGTGCTAAGGACTGGATCTGGGTGGGTCACTTTTTGGCAAGTGCCTCTCCCCTGTACTATCTCTTCAGTCCTGGATCAGTACTCAGGGATCGCTCCTGGAGGTGTTTGGGGACCATATGTGATGCCAGGAACCAAACTAGGTAATTTGTTAATATTTGATTTTCAGAGTTTTTATGTCTTTTAGACACGGGGCCTGGTTGGAAATGTGATTAGCAAATATCCTCTCTTCTCCCCATATGTAAAAGCTTTATTTCTTGTCTCAGTAAGATGAAGCACACAAAAAAATGGTTCTAATTTTAATGCATTCCAATACATTCAGTTTTTGTTCTATGCATCGGGTCCAAGAACTTGTAATGTTCCAGAAATTTATTCATGTTTTCATCTAGTTTCACATTGAAATCTATGATTATTTCTCAGTGAAATTTGGGGTTTGGCTTGTTTTTGTTTGTTTGGGGCTTACACCTGGCAATGATCAGGCCTTAATCGTGGCTCCACACTCAGGGATCACTCATCACTCCTGGCAGTGCTCAAGGACCTTATGGGATGCCAGGGATTGAACCTAGGTTGGCAGAGTACAAGGCCAGCTTGGCAGTGAGCACAATTCCAAGGTCTGCCCAAACCTTTCATCCTGAGACTCGCTGCTTTCCTTTCCGAAAGGAACAAGATTCCCAAGTGGAAAATATGACAATGCAAGTCCCAGTGCCAGGAAAATGCCAGGCACGCACGAAATTAAGACAAAATTAAGACAAGGCCACTCTGGGATCAGAAGGCCAGACCAGAGAAGCAGTGAGAACAGTGACCACAGGGAAGTGCTGACCAATGGGCACAGTTGGGTGAACATGGCTCTTACGAGAAATGAGGCGATGTGGGGGCTGGACCAAAAGGACAGCGGGGAAGTGTCTGACCTTGCAGGAGGCTAATCCAGATTCCATCCCCAGCACTGTATAGAGTCCCCCCAAACCTCACCAGACTCCTGAACACCACCACCACTACTACTGCTGCTGCTGCTACAATGAAACAATGACGACACCCAGTACTTCTCTTCCTCCTCCTCCTCCTCCTCTTCTCTTTCTCTTCCTCCTCCTCCTCTTCTGCGTGATTATTATTAATTACTTATCTTTTGGCTCACAACCAGCAATGTTCAAGGTCATTCCAAAAAGTTCTGGGAACCATGAAGTCTCAGGAAAGGAACCCAGGCCCCCTTACAATGTTATACCTGGTCCCCAACTGGCTCGATGGTCCTGATTTTTTTGGTGGGGCTACGTCAGCAATGTTCAGGGTTCTCTTGGCTCTGTACTAGGGATTACTCCTGCTGGGCTCAGGGAACCCTATGGGGTTCCAGAGATTGAATCTGGGTTAGCTACATGCATGGCCAACACCCTCCCCACCATGCTCTGGCCCCAGCCTTGATCTTTCTATTCTTATTTTTGTAAGAGCTATTTGAGTAGGCAGGACTGAGTACAGAAGGGACCAGTGTCCTCCACGCCACATAGTTGAAAGGACTTGTAAATCCAGGGAATCCTCTGCTTCCTTATCCCAGCCCAGAACTTTTCAGGTGTCAGAACCATCCTGCAGAGAGCACCAGAGCTGGGGCCCAGGAGTTGCTCAGATATGCGTACAGGCCTTGCATACTCAGCTCTGCAGTCAATCCCCAATCCCAAGTCCCCTAGGTCAGTGCCACTGAGCTGCACAGTTCAGAGGCAATTTCACCTGAAGGTGCCCTGGGGCTTCTGAGCACTGCTGGGGAATCTCCTCTCTCAAAAAAGCAAAAAGCAATGGTGGGGGGAGGAGGAAAAAGTGGAAGGAAAGACTTGGCAAGGGGAATTCTCTGGGGCAGCTTTTAAATCAGCCCTGTCCAGGAGAATCTGTTCCCTAGGAAACAAGACTGAGGATGGAGAAAGCAGGCGTTAGGGCCTAGGTGGCCCTGGTTTGAGCCCTAATTCAGCATGGTCCCTTAAGCACCCTTGAGAAAGTTCCCTTGAGAGACTAAGGAGGGAATGGGAAAATTTTTCAGAGGAGGGGGAGGGGAAGGGGGAGAGAAGAGAAGGAGAGGGATGGGGAGGGGAAGGTCAGGGAGAGTAGAATTTGCTTTTTGAAGAAACACAAATAAGATGCTATTCTTTAGCCCTGCTCTCACATCACTCCCTGAAATTTTTCCTTTCCTGGCTCCCTCAGGCTGGCAAGTCTCTTTCCAGGAAGACTCAAGTGGAGCTGGGATACCCCTGGACTATCAGGGTCTATGAAAGAATGATGGGGATCCGTGCTAGCCCCCATTCTACCATCCGTGGCGACCGTGGTTGCTGCCTTGAACTATGACTGAGTCTGGGCACACATTTGGATGCGCTAACCTCCCAGCACAGTGCTCTGGGTGAGGGGGAGAGGGACTCACACTCTGTTGTTTTCATTTCCAAATACTGAGTTCCCAGATTAACTACATAACCAACATGCTTTGGTTGTTGTTGTTGTTGTTGTTGTTGTTATGGTTTTTGGGTCACACCTGGCGGCGCTCAAGGGTTACTCCTGGCTCTATGCTCAGAAATCGCTCCTGGCAGGCTTGGGGACCATATGGAAAGCCGGGATTCGAACCACTGACCTTCTGCATGCAAGGCAAACACTCTACCTCCACGCTATCTCTCCGGCCCCACATGCTCTGTTTTTAAGAAATAGAGCTGTGTCATTTGTTGGTTGATTGGTTGGTTGGTTTGTTGGTTGGTTGATTCACAACCACCAGCACTTTTGGGGCTCACTCCTGGCTCTGTGCTTAAAGGTCTCTTCTGGCAAGACTCGCTATACTCAGTGTGGTGCCAGGGATTATATCAGACACTCTCACACTCAAACACACTCACACACACTATTTAAGGAGGCACACAACCAGTGCAGGAGCCCAAAGAGACTTTAGAAAGTAGTAAGTACAAAAGTCTCTATTCCTGTGCCTTCCTTCCTGCCATGTGTTCTGTGCCTGAGCACACCCGCTCACCAGGGCAGGTCCCCAATATTCACAGAGCCCCTGGTCTGTCTTCTCAATCCCAGAAGGGCAGGAGCAAAGGCAGCTTTGTTTCCACAAGGGCTCGCAGCCCGGTTAAGGGAAGGTATTGGCCTCACATGTGGCTGCCCCTGGTTCCATCCCAGGCACCTTATGGTCTCTCAGAATCTGCTATGTGTAGCCCCTGAATTTTTAAATCAATCAATCAATAAATAAATAAATAAAAGAAACAGATATGGCCAAAGTGTTTTTTTTTTTATATGTGCTGGCTAAGCGCACTAGGGACAAGTTTTGAGGAGAGAGAATAGCCAGGCAGAACAAACTCCAAGAAGGGGTCAGGGCCACCCCATAGAGTCCTGTCCACTCCCAGGAGTGGACACATGGATTGGGTGACCAATGGTCACCAGAGGGGCTTGTTCAAACACAGATCCTCAACACCCTCAGAAGCAGCACCCTGGACTTTGTAGGAGCCTCAGGATTGATCCCTCACACCACAAGATCCCTGAGCAGAGGTGGGACCCCAAGCACCAAGCTGAAAGGAGGCCCCACCACCACTGGGCACCACTGTGAATGGCCATAATAAAGACCACTGGGCATGACCAAAATAAAGAGAGAAAAGGGACTTGCATGCTTTACAAGCAAAGGCCCCAATCTGACTCCCCAGAACCACTTGGGTATCCTAAGTGTAGAGCCCAGAGCAGACTCCAAGCACCCCAAAGGTATAAAATGAAGTAAAATGTAACCCCTTAATCCAAGTTAAAAATAAGTCTTTCCTCTCCCTCCCTTCCTTCCTTTCCTCCTCTTTCTTTCCTTCCTACCTCCCACCTTTCTTTTTCTTTCTTTTTTTCTTTCATTCTCTTTTTTTCTTTCTCTACTTCCTGCCTTCCTTCCTTTCTTTTCTTCCTTCCTTCCTTCCTCCCTTTCTTTCTTTCTTTCTCTTTTCTTCCTCTTCTTCCTTCCTCTTTCTTCCTCTTTTCTTCCTTCCTTCCTTTCTTTCCTTCTTCCTTTCTTCTCTTTTTTCTTTCTTCTTCCTTTCTTCCTCTTTCTTTCTTCTTCCTTCCTTCCTTTCTTCCTCTTCTTCCTTCCTCTTTCTTTCTCTTTTCTTCCTTCCTTCTTTCTTTTTTCTTTTCCTTTCTTTCTTTTCTTCCTGCCTTCCTTCTTTCTGCTTTCTTTCTTTCCTTCCTTCTTTCTTCCTTTCTCTTTCTTTCTCTTTTCTTTCTTCCTTCTTCCTTTCTTTCTCTTTCCTTCTTTCTTCCTCTTCTTCCTTCCTCTTTCCTTTCTTCCTTCCTTCTTCCTTCCTTTTTCTTTCTCTTTCTCTTTCCTTCCTTTGTTCTTTTTTATTCCTATTCTTTCTTCCTCTTTCTCTTTTCTTCCTTCCTTCTTCCTTTCTTTCTTTTTTCTTTCCTTTTTTCTTCTCTCTTTCTTTCTTTCCTTTTCTCTTCCTCCCTCAAACCTTCCTTTTCCCCTCCTTCCTCCTCTCTTGCTTCCTTCATTTTCCTTCATTTCCTTCTCTTCTCTTTCACTCCTCCTCTCCTTCCTCCCTCTTCCTTTACAATTTGTAAGTTACCCAGCAGTGCTCAGTGCTTACTCCTCTGCACGCAGGAATCACTCCAGAGGATGCCCCGTGGAGTCAAGAATTGAATACAGGTCAGCTGTGTGCAAGACAAGCACTCTCCCCAGTGACTAAAGTTCTCTGCTAAAGGCTCTGACCTCTTGTCCTGGAAGTCCAAGCTGGGGTGACGTTCTTAACCCCATCAACCCTCCCCTAAGCACACATACAATTCCTCAGACTGACTCATATTCGGATTACTGAGGCCACTTTCCTGTGAGAAACACAAATGTGTGAGGCTGACAACATTGCCCTGACCTCTCTAGGTTCAGCTCTGAGCACTGCATAGCAGCTGATGGTACTGCTAGTGATGGC
Source organism: Suncus etruscus (assembly GCF_024139225.1). Classification (NCBI taxonomy): domain Eukaryota; kingdom Metazoa; phylum Chordata; class Mammalia; order Eulipotyphla; family Soricidae; genus Suncus; species Suncus etruscus. The sequence goes on along the minus strand of NC_064858.1, from coordinate 133,174 downwards.
CTCCTAGCACTCTCTGAATACCACAACAAGCCCACCAAATAATCAAAGAAACAGATAAATGCAGGTGAGGATCTAGGGGCAAGAGTTTCCGGGCCCCACTGGGGGGATATAGTTGGGGCTGCCAGCAGGGAACCAATCAGAAAGTTAAAAATAGATATGATATGCATATGATTCAGCAATTCTGCTTCTGGGAGTTGATCCAGAGGAGAGAAATAGGCGATGTCGAGAATTGAAGCCATGTGTGCTGAGCAGCCTCATGTTTAGTCAGTGTCGGTCAGGGGGGTCTGCAGTGCTCAGAAACAGAGATGCAGAGATGGAGACACAGAGGAGACCCCAGACCCTGCTGGAACCAGTATTTGCCACCCCGGACAGACAAGCATCCTGCGATTACCACCACCTGGAGGCAATGATGCCGAGGGAAAGAAGTCAGAGGGCAGAGACCCAGATGTAATGAACCAGAGAGATAGTTCAGAGGTTGATGTGTGCCTGGCACACAGCCAATATTGGCTGGATCCCTGAGACTGTATGCACAGGAGTGATCTCTGAGTGCAGAGTTAGGAGGAAGCCCTTAGCACAGCTGGGAGTTTGCCCCCACCCAGGAGAGAGACCCTTGCAAAGATACATCAAGATCTGGGAGAAAGGGCCAGATTCAGTGTTCACATCTCAACAATGACAAGAAGCTGAGATTTCCCAGGTGAGATGGTCCGGGCTGAAAATGCTGGGTCCCGGCAGGCAGATTCCCCCTTTCTGCCTGAAGGCACAGCAGTCCGAAGCTACACCCTCCACAACAGAAACCACTCTGCTCCATGACTCAGCCTCATGGTTTCAGCTCTACATAAGCAACTGCACAACACCTCCGAAATTCACAATATGGACAGTCCTATAGGGCCCAGAAAATGTGATGGGAAAGTTGTGTAGAAAGATGCCCACAACTATAACTTGTATTATTGTTTTCAGGAGTAAAAATCACAATAGAGAAGGCACCAAATGGCATCAACCAGTCCAGCAAATCCTCAAACAATGACTTCAGTAACACCTTGGGGAGATAGAACGACAATGATCATACATTTATTTTTATGGATATAATTTTTGATAATTCCAAATTATCGAAGTAAATTTGTGTGTGCCTGCTATGGGGGCAGACTTGGGGTGGGAGGATGGATGGGATAGTGGTGGAAAGAAGATCATATTAGTAGAGGGATTGGTGTTGGAACACGAGTGCCTGAAATGACTATGTTATAGGCAACTTGAAAAATCACAATATTGTAATTTTTAAAAGGATAAAAAGAAGACAGATCAGATGTGGCAGTGACAGGAAGTCAAGGCTACAGACTGGAGAGACATGAATGAAGAGGCCAAAATGTAGCAACCCGGAAGAGGGTCTCTTGGCAGTGAATCCACGAAGCTATGAAATCAAGAACTGTTTTGGGGTCAGGCAGACCGTGATCTCAGGCATATGATGCCACCTCAACACCACAGGTCAGATCCCCAGGACCCCGTGATGACTATGAAGGGGAATGGGCAGGGTCTAGTCTGTAGGGGAAGACCCCCAAATCATTGGGGGAGCCTTCTCTCCTACTTCCCTGGAGTGTTTCACAGGGGCCACACTGGCTTCACCTCTTGGAGAGGGAATATCTCTCCTTCACTTGAAGAAACTTGGTCTCACTCACTTCTCTCTGTGTCCTTAAAAAAAAACCTCTCTGTCATCTCCTTTGTCATCTCTTTCTGGGAGAAGAGACCCAGAATCTGGGATTCCCATGGAGGTGGAACTAACTTCCCTTTTCCAAGAAGAGACATCCCACCTGGGAACAGTGGTTCTCTGAAAATCTGTGGGTCAGAGGCCAGTCCCCACTCTGTGGAGGTGACATGGGGTAGAACATTAGGGTGCCATGTCCTTGGGAGGAAGCTCAACCCCCAGCTCAGAGCTACCTAAAGCACCAACAAAGGGGCCAGAGAGATATAGTACAGTGTGTAATGTGCTTCCTCTGCATACACAGACACAGGTTCAACACCTGGCACCCGATAAAGGTCCCCTGATCCCCACCAGGAATAAGGCCCCCAAGACAATGAATCCAAGTTTATTTTACTTTCTTGTCCCACCTGAATTTCTTTTTTGTTTTTGTTTTTTTGGGCCACACCCGGCGGTGCTCAGGGATTACTCCTGGCTATCTGCTCAGAAATCGCTCCTGGTAGGCACGGGGGACCATATGGGACGCCGGGATTCAAACCAACCACCTTAGGTCCTGGGTCGGCTGCTTGCAAGGGAAATGCTGCTGTGCTATCTCTTTGGACCCCCACATGAATTTCAAGACTGAACAGTAGGCCCGGAGAGATAGCACAGTGGCGTTTGCCTTGCAAGCAGCCGATCCAGGACCAAAGGTGGTTGGTTCGAATCCCGGTGTCCCATAGGGTCCCCCGTGCCTGCCAGGAGCTATTTCTGAGCAGACAGCCAGGAGTAACCCCTGAGCACGGCCAGGTGTGACCCAAAAGCAAGCAAACAAACAAACAAACAAAAAGACTGAACAGTAATGATAAATCCACAATGATGGACTTAAAATGGTGGAGAAAATGCAAAATGAGTCAGAGAATGAGAGAACCAAGAAGGAGAAAAGAATGAGATTTGAATGGGGCCAAGTTTCTATGTCCTAGGAAGTAAGTCTGTGCTCAACTGAACCTGATTTTTATTGGGGGGGGGGGCAGTCGAGGCAAATCCACCATTCTTGGGAGCTACTCCTAGTGGTGCTCAGAAGATCTCGTGGTACTGGGGGTCAAATCTGGGGATCTTCCATGCAAAAAGTGCTCTCAGTATGCTCAGCTAATAATAAGGCCCTGAATATTATTCATTTCAACTAGGATTCTATTTGAAATTTCCTGAAAAACACTAGAGAAAAAAACACAAAATAAATAACGGAAAAGAAACAATCAAGAATTAAAATTATCATTAGAGTATGTTTATTTAAAGGAAGCAGTAATAGGAGTATATGGGAACTGAATCCCATAAAAATGAATAGAAAACAAATAGCAAAGTGGCAGACATAAATGCTAGTTTCTCTGTTATTACATTAAATATCAATGAAATAAATACTGTTAAAAAAAGTCACACATTAGGGAATGCATTTTAAAAAACATATGAGTGACTCTGTGCTGCCCATGAGATACACACTTTAGATTTTAAAATACCAAGGAGGGAAGCAGAGCCATAGCACAGCAGGCTTGCCTGCACACGGTCTACTCAGGTTCAATCCCCAACATCCCATATGGTCCCTAGAGCCTGCCAAGAGTAATTTCTGAGCACAGAGCCAGGAGCAAGCCTTGAGTATCAATAGGTACCAAGAGGTACCAGAGAGATAGTTGAATGAACTGACCACTGGCCTTGTATTTAGGAGACATATTCAATCCCTTTCACCCTACATGGTCCTGAGGCCACCAGGAGTGATCCCTGAGCACAAAACCAAGAGTTATTTTTTAGCCCAGTGAGGTATGGCTTTAAAACAAAAAAGAAAAGAAAATATGCAGAAATGGCCTTTCTGAGACAGTTTTAAGAACATTGTAGAATAAATATTCTTATCTCAGTATGCAGCAGGCTTCTTTTCAGTTATTATACTTGTAGAGATTGACACAAAAATAGCAGGAGGAATATTATGCTGTGCGATTGAATAGGAGAGATTGGGGGACTCTGTTGAGTCTTTGAGTTGGACTCTTTGAGGGGTTCACCAGGGTGTTGAGAGCACAGACAAACAGGCTGTGGGCATGCTCGCAGATATGAACACATGAAATGAGGAAACCATCCAGAGTTTCTGAAAACAGTTAGCCACAGAATTCTACAAGACTCTAAAGAGACATTCAGAAAGAATTAGTGAATCAAAAGCAATCAAGCCAAGAGTTTTAAGCAGGCCAAGCCTCATTTTCCCCATCTGTGTAAAGGGGCTGTGCAGAGCCACAAGGTTGATTGGATGAGGACACAGACAGTGGAACAAACAGGCAAACCACCCTGTTAAAGAAGGTGGATCCCCAAATTCCATCCCTTGGTCCCCTGAGCTCTGCAGGAAGCTGGGGTAAGACCCCAAGCACCACTTAAGGTGGCCCCAGAACCAAATCAACAAACTGAAGGACCTGAACACCCCAATTCTCCTGTCTCTGAATCTGGAGTTGCTGCTACTGTTGCAGTAAATCTTTTTTTTTTTTTTTTTTTTTTGGTTTTTGGGTCACACCCAGCAGTGCTCAGGGGTTCCTCCTGGCTGTCTGCTCAGAAATAGCTCCTGGCAGGCACGGGGGACCATATGGGACACCGAGATTCGAACCAACCACCTTTGGTCCTGGATTGGCTGCTTGCAAGGCAAACACCGCCGTGCTATCTCTCCAGGCCCGTTGCAGTGAATCTTAAGGTCTTGGTGGTGGTGGGTTTATTGGGGGGGCTGACACCCAAGGGTGCTGGAGGCTAGTGTTTGACATTTGGAGGTTGCTCTAAGCTAGGCTTTTGGGGGTACTATGAGGCATCTCCCCTGCTTTTCTTGGTGCCCAGAAAAAGATGCTGCTGGCCAGGACAAGGTCAAGACCAGAAAGAGAGAGGAGTGAGATCAACACATGGTAAACAAAAGGGAAGCATTGTCTTCTCCCCAGAAAGACTGCTAATAAAACACAGCCCAAACCCCAGGGAAGGCAGAGGGCAGTCATAACCCCAGGGCAGCTGGGGAAAGGAGTTAAGACTCCTTTAAGTTAAGAGAGAACTCAGCTGGAAAGGCACACTAGGGTCCAAAAATACAGGTCCAAGAAGTCAGCAGAATCGCTCCTGTCTGCACCATCTAGAGCAGAGAGGAGTCACCCCAACAAGTATGCCACATCTGGACCTGCTGAAGGGGCCTCAAGATCCAGCAGCCTGGTGGGGTCTGAGCTCTACAACCCCCTACCCCAGCTCATGCTTGTAGAGGGCTGGGGAAGTGTCTTCCCAGGTCTGGGGGTTACTGTTTGGAGTTTGAAGTGATACTTAGGGACTGCTTCCATCTCAGAGTTCAGGGAAGGCTCCAAAGCAGTGCTCAAAGAACAGTGCATGACCCCTAGAATTTCACAGTCCAAGCTCAAAGATGACTTTGCAGCCAGCCAGGCCAAAGTGAGGCTCCCAGTGCTGAAAGAGGCATCTCAGAGCATGCCCCAGGACACCCTCTGGAGCCTGTGGGGAAGAGCACAAGCCAGACATGGGGAGGGAGGACTCCATCCTTGCAGCAATGTTTGGTGAGGCTCCTGGTGGCATCCAGGTCGGACCCTCCATCCTCTCTGTTCCTATCTCCAGCCTTATTCTGTCCCCCAGGGACCTTGGCATGCCCCAGCTGCCAGCCTTCCCAATGGAGATGAAGGCTGAGATCTACCCATTTGCCTCTTTCTGCTGCAGGAATGCACACACCGGTGGGCCATGCGACTTGGACAGACAGACAGCAAGTTCCAGATATTTGAAAGTCCCAGAGATGCTCAGGCCATGGCAAGTTGTGGCACTGATCCTCCTGCCCTCTCCCCTGCCTTCTTTCTCCCTCAACCCTGCAAACACCCTTCCTCTCAAACATTCTGGGCCTGAACACATGAATCTCTGATCCACCAGTTTGTGGGTCTGCCCAGATAAACAGCTCCCAGGCTCCCTGTTTTCCCTTCCCAGGAAAGCACTGGGGTTACAGGAGCTGGGAGTGTGAGGGACCCTCTCCTGAAGCATGAACCCTCACTCCCCACTCTTCCCTCTCCCCAGGGAGGGTCTCAGCTGCAGGATTCTGGGTTGAGCAGTGGACTCAGCTGAGGCTGGGTGGGGAGCAGGACTTTTCCCAGGCGGCTTGGTCAGCCCGGAGTGTGGCTCTGGGAACTCCGGGTTTCTCAGCTTGCCCCAGATAAGCTGCTGCCAGTTCTTAGATGCTCCATGTTGGGTTTTGGGTTTTGGAGGCCACCCCCGGAGGCGCTTAGGGATCACTCCTGGCTCTGTGCGCAGGACTCACTCCTGGCAGTGCTTGGGGTGGGGGCATGAGGGATGCCAGGACCCAACCACGTTTGGTTGCCGTCTCCTTCCCATCAGCTCTGCTTCCTGAGCCTGAAGAGAAGTTAGAGGTCACAGCCCCAGGAGCAAGGATCAGAGGGTGGATGTGTGCAGGAGGCAGGCAGGCACACAATGCACATTGCACACCACACCACACCACTGCACACTATACACTGCACATACCACACATTACACACCACACCACACACTGCACACCACACAACACAACACACAACACACTACATGTCCCGGACATCCATGTGATGACCCCTTCGAGCGCTGATGCTCAGAGCCAGTATAACTCCCCAGATCTCCAGGGGCGTCAGCCTGCAAAGCACCCTGAGTGCAGTTGGGAGAAGGACCCCAAAAGTGGGGTTTTGTCCTCAGCTCCTCCGGGCTGAGCCACCCACAGTGCCTATGCCTGAGAGGCAGGGGCGAGACCAGGACAAAGGATAGCGTTTTCGGTTACACTCTGGGGTGCTGAATAGAACACAGGCTCGCATAGGCAAGACACTTGCCTTGAGGCATCTTGCTGACAACTGTTCTTTTTCGTGGAAGGGAGCAGGGGCACATCCTGGGGTGCTCATAGTGCACCAAGACCCACATACAAAACATGTGCTTCAGCACCAACATCTCGCTCTCTCTCTTCCTTTCTCTCTCTCTCCCTTTCTGTCTCTCTCTCCCTTTCTGTCTCTTCCTTTCTGTCTCTCCCTTTCTCTCTCTTCCTTTCTCTCTCTCCCTCTCTCTCTCTACACACACTCATTTTTAAGAGACCTCTGAAGTGAATTTATAAAATTCGAGAACAAGCTCATGAATCCAGGAAACTCGGTCTCCGTCTGGGTCTAAACTAACCCTAAAAAGCAACAGCGAAAGAGAGCCGGACCTCTGCCCCTCAGGGCGTCAGGAACTTTCTACAAGTTGCCCCTCACTTGCTGGAGATTAGGCCAGGCTGCTGCGCCCAGCTTTGGCGCTCGAGCAAGATTCCAGCAGGGGGAGCAGGAGCCAAAGCCAGGCTGAGCTTTGGGTGGGGAATCTACAAGCGCCGGGAGAATATTCCAAAGGAGCCGCTGCTGCGCCAGGGAAGAGGGCGAGTGGGAGCGAGGAAAGGGGGGGGGGGGGGGGCACGCAAACTGGAGCCTCCAGACTAGGAAGGCTCCCTCGGCCGGCAGCGGGCAAACCGGGACTGACTGAGGTTCTGCCAGCGACTCCTGGAACTTGGTGCGCCGGCCCTGAGCGCGCCCTCCAGGGGCCAAGTTTTCAGGCACCTGGGTAGGGGCGCAGTGGCCGCCGGATTCCAGCCTTGGTTGGGTCACTCTGGTGCGGGCTCGGGTCTGGTAAATCCGAGCCAGGGGGAGCATCTACCGGACCCCGGCGGCCCCTCTCTCTGGACGCGCGGACGCAGTGGCTTTGGGGGACCAGCCCGGCCCGCGCACATCACGGTCCCCGCACACGGCGCGCGCGACTCACCTGCTGAAGACCAGGCAGCCCAGGTGGTTGATGTCCTGGTCGGAGCGGTGGCGGCTGTAGTCCTCCCACAGGTCCTTGATGGCCGTGGCCGCCAGGATGAAGAGCACCGGGGCCAGCGCCAGGCCCGGCTGGAAGGCGTTGACCGCGGGCACGAAGTTGAGCAGCGCGATGAAGACGAAGTAGACGTTGGCGAGGCGGTGGAACTGCTCGAAGAGGTTCTTGGGCAGGAAGGACAGGGCCGTGTATTTGGTGGTCTTGAGCCGGTTGTCGGCCAGGTACGCGCCGGGCCCGCCTCTCCGCGCGCCCCGTTCCGAGTCGTCCGGAGCGCCCGGGCGCGGCTGCAGGTTGGAGCGGACCGTGCGCGTCTGGGAGAGGCGCCGCCGCTGCATGGCCGGGGCTGGGGTCCGCGCAGGGCTACTCCACATGCCAGCCGCGGCCTTAGGTGATCATCGCGCGGTCTCCCCGCCTGCAGGGCAGCACGCACGGACGGGGCGGTCAGCTCCGGAGCGAGCGGACCGGCCCCCGCCCCGCGCCCTCCGGGGACCCAAGGAGCCGCCCTGGGCGTGGTCCTGGCGGGCACTGCGCGCTCTGGCCCGGGCAGGGCTCAGGGGAACCTTCCTGGGAGGAACTAGGGTCCATGTTCCCCAAATGCGCTGGAGATGGCGCTGGCGGCATTTGCGTCTTGGGGAACCACCAAGGGGCAAGGTGCAGTCCCGTCTCCTCTTGCTGGGGGGTACTTTCTTGTTCACCATTTTCTTTTCCTGTTTCCCAAAGTGGGGGTTTGGATTCTTGTCCGTGTGTTGGTTTTTTTAGAGGACCACACCCAGCACCTTCAGGGGCTGCTGCAAGTTCAGTTCTGGGGTGACCCGGACCATGGGGAAGGAAGGACCCTCGGAGGGGTTCTGCTCCCCAGAGTGGTTTGTTCCTGGAGCAGGGGTTTGCTTTTCCAGGCAGGTGTTCCTTTCTGTCTCTCTCTGCCTCCAAACCCCAAATAGCTTCAGTGCTGGGGCTTTTTAAGTATCTGGGTGGCCCAGAGAGTAGAGGGCAGTTGTGGAGGATACGGGGTGCTCCAGGGGGTTGTCTGGGAAAAGGGGGCACTCTAAGGGCTCCCCTCGTAGGTATAGGGGTGGAGAGAACAGAATAGATTGGAAACACCTGCTGGGAAGCCAAATTCCATCCTGATGCGCGCCCCCCAATATGGTCTCAACAAGGAAACAAAATAGCAGGGGCAAGGAACGCGAGAATAGGGGTCACCCTTTCCCCAGAAAGGCACCTCCATCTCTGATCAGGAAGCCGGTTTGTGAGGCTCTGGGATCTATGAAGATCCCACTCTGCCACCCCCAATAAAAAACTAATACACTCAGAACTGGAGAAGAGTTCAAGGGGCCAGAGCACACAGAGCGTCCTGAGCACTCTGAAGAGACTCTGAGCAGGCTGGGCTCTGTCCTCAAGTCTGGGAAGAGCCCACGCCTTCCGCAGGCCCTCTGCTGATCACAGTGGCCCTACAACAGGGAGGAGGACTTGCTAGCTAAGAGAGACCATGGTTGGGTGCTCGGGTGGCTCCTTCTGTTCTGGGCTCTGGGCTGAGTACAGAGCACTTGCTTTGCCTGTGTGAGTTCCAGGCCAGTGCTGGCACCACCTGGAAACAGTGATGACAAAGGTCTGGAAAGCGAGGGGCTCAAGTGCTTGCCTTGCTCACAGCTGATCTGGGTTTGATCCCCAGAACCACATATGGTCCTCCAAACCCCACCAGGAGTGATTCCTGAGCACCAAGCAGGAGTCAGTGCTGAGTATCGCTGGGTATGGTCCCCCAAACCAAATCCAGACTCACAAACACATATTGTTAAAGTCACTGGGCCACTAGCCTAACCCCATCCTGTTGCGGGGCTCCCTTCTCCCCCTTGATCCCTGCAAGTAAGTTTCTAATGCCTCCTGCTTGGTTTGAAGCACCTTCCCACTCCTGTTGGTCTGTTCCTCTCCTCCTGAATTCCAACTTACTCTGCACCCCATCTTCATAAAAAGCCAGGATGAGGTGCAGGGGACAGAACGGGTTGTAAGTAAACTCAGTGAGCAGAGCAACCCTAGAGCCCCCCAGCTGCTCCTCGGAGGCCCCATTGAGGCCAGCAGACCCCAGCAGTAGGGCATCTGGCCATTGCACTGCATTTTCAGGGGGACAAGCTGTCCCCTCATGGCTCTCAGGTCTTCCAATGCTGATGAACCCTTAGCCATGAGCAAATCTGTGGGTTCCCAAGTCCCTCCTGGGGTGGGTTTTGCCCAGCCCAGTCACCCACCCTCCTGCTTCCATACCCTGGAGCTGCTGGGCCTGCGGCCAACTCCTCCGCAGGGCACTGAGCTGAGCTGGTCCTCCCCTTCCTCCTCCTGTCTCAGAACACGCCAGCTCATCCCGCTCACATTCCATGCTGGGTTCCAAGATCTGCGAGTCACACAGCCCTGGAGCCCGGAATGTTCCCTGCTCCCCACTCCGCTCACCTCTAGAAGCCTCCTGGACACTGAGCCTCTGAGCTGTGAATGCATTTGGAGCAATTTCTAGGTTCAGCAGCTGTTTTGGGGGCTCACAGAGCAAAGCCTGGGTCATCGCTGGGCACTAAGGGGGTCAGCTTGGTTCTAGATTCTGAGGAGCAGCCAGAGAGGATAGAACCTTCCAGCTGGAGGAAACAGCATCATGTGATAAACCATCGTGCTTATACAACTGGTCTGTATATCATATATTGTACAATATACAGTTTGGCTCCAGGCTCCTGAGTAAGGGAGCAAGAATGTCTGAGACGCCACTGGTTCGCTCTCCATCAGCTGCGAAAATTAATGTGATAGGTGAGGGCTTCCTGCAGCACTTGGAGGGTGTGGTGTATGGTTTTCAGGAACCTGCTTGGCCTAGAGAACTAACTGCCTGGGAAGGATGAAATCATCACCACTGGGCCAGGCATGAGGCCTAGTACTGAAGCATGTGTCTGGCCTGTAGAGAGCACTTGAGGTTGCACCCCTGCACTTCCAAAGTTTTTTGAAAAAAACTTTCTGTTTTTGAAAAAAAGAAAATTGATTCTTCAGGCCTGAAGCATTTGTTCTCAGAGCTAAGCTCTTGCAGACTTTGCATTCAGGAAGGGGGTTTACCTCTGGGACACCATATTCCCCCCACACACACCCCCTCCCCAGTTCTCTGGCTTGGAAGTCAGTCTGTCCCCAGTAAATCAATCATGGCTTGTCATGTCAAGTGACTCAGGAGGAGATCTCAGAACAAAGAAATCATCTTATTTTGTTTGGTTTGGTTTGTTCTGATTTTGGGCCATACCTGGCAGTGCTTAGGCATTGCTCCTCTCTCTGCACTCAGGGATCACTACTGGTGGTGCTCAGGGGACCTTGTGGGATGCCAGGGATGGAATCTAGGTTGGTCCTGTGCAAGGCCAGCACCCCTCTCCACTGTGCTATCCCCTGGTATTTTCTCTTTCTTTCTTTCTTTCTTTCTTTCTTTCTTTCTTTCTTTCTTTCTTTCTTTCTTTCTTTCTTTCTTTCTTTCTTTCTTTCTTTCTTTCTTCCTTCTTTCTTTCCTTCTTTCTTTCTTTCTTCCTTCTTCTTTCCTTCTTTCTTTCTTTCTTTCTTTCTTTCTTTCTTTCTTTCTTTCTTTCTTTCTTTCTTTCTTTCTTTCTTTCTTTCTTTCTTTCTTTCTTCTTTCTTTCTTTCTTCTTCCTTCCTTCTTTCTTTCCTTCCTTCTTTCTTTCTTCCTTCCTTCTTTCTTTCTTTCTTTCTTTCTTTCTTTCTTTCTTTCTTCTTTCTTTCTTTCTTTCTTTCTTTCTTTCTTTCTTTCTTTCTTTCTTTCTTTCTTTCTTTCTTTCTTTCTTTCTTCCTTCCTTCCTTCCTTCCTTCCTTCCTTCCTTCCTTCCTTCCTTCCTTCCTTTCTTTCTTTCTTTCTTTCTTTCTTTCTTTCTTTCTTTCTTTCTTTCTTTCTTTCTTTCTTTCTTTCTTTCTTTCTTTCTTCCTCCCTCCCTCCCTCCCTTCTTTCTTTCTTCCTTCCTTCCTCCCGCCCTCCCTCCCTCCCTCCCTTCTTTCTTTCTTTCTTTCTTTCTTTCTTTCTTTCTTTTCTTTCTTTCCTTTCTTTCTTTCTTTCTTTCTTTCTTTCTTTCTTTCTTTCTTTCTTTCTTTCTTTCTTTCTTTCTCTCTCTCTCTCTTTCATTTTCACCAGGTGTCACACCTGGTGGCACTTAGGGCTTACTCCTGGCTTTGTGCTCAGAAATTGATCCTGGTACTGGGGACCATATGGGATGCCAGGATTCAAGCCACGGTTCTTTCTGGATCGGCTGCATGTCCTATCACTGTGCTTTCTCTCCAACCACTCCCCTGGCATTTTCTAAGAGAAGCCCTGGAAGTTCCCAGCAGGGTGGCCCAGGGCTGAACTCAGAGAAACCTGTCCCCCTTGATCCTTTTCTTGGTGCATGAACATCTGCAAAGGAGCAAGTTCAGGAACCTCAAACCCTGGCTGGGAAACTGGCACACAGAAGACACAGAGCCTCGGTCCTATTCCTGGTGCCACGTTGTCAGAATTTCTAGAATTTGTGGGAAATCACCCCAAGTTCTGCTGGTTGTGGTCCCAAAACCCAGACAGAGAGAAAAAATGAGTACCCAGTGGGGAGGGTCTGACGATCATGTCATTTGGAAAATGGGGACACTGGGTGCTGAGTACCATCTCAGGGACTGGGAAGGGAAAAGTGAGACCAGACCAACTGCTCAGAACCCTAGGATTAGGGTGAACTTCTGGGAAAAACAGAATTCAATGAGCTTTGGCTGATTCCATGGAAGGTCCTGTATGTACCCCCCAATATCCCAGCCTTTAGAAGAGACAGGCTTTAAGCTGGAGTGGTAGCACAGTGGGGAGGGTGCTGTCCTTGCACATAGCTGACCCAGGTTCGATCTCTGGCATCCCATATGATCCGCAAAACACCAGCAAGTGTGATCCCAACCACCCAATTTAATTAGTTCATTAGTAGAAAAAATAGAAACTCTAGGCATTGGATATACTCCAATATCAGCAAGCACAGTCCTGTATGATTCCAAATATATAATTCCAAATACATATTTTTACCTCTAAATAGATAGAAGTTGGGGAGAGAGAAAGGTAGAGGGAGAAAGGGAGAGAAATAGGGAAAGAGAGGGAAAGGAGAGGGAGATGGAGAGAGATAGAAGAGAGAGTAAGAGAAGAAAGGTGTCTGCTTTAGAGGCAGGCAGGGGGAAGGCAGAGGGAAATTGCAGACATTGGTGGTAGGAAATGATGTACCCTGGTAAAAAGGGTGGTTGACATGGGATGTCTGAGAAAACTATCATGGGCAACTTTGCAACTATGGTGTTTAAATAAAATAATTTAATTTTTAAAAATGACATTAAAAACAACCCAATAAACACAAGAGCTCTCAAGATTGACACATAGTTCGAGCTTGGTATTATACTGCTCCTAAGCACTGTTGGATGGGGCTCCAGGTCAATGATACAGAGAAAAGATCAGGCAGAGATGGGAAAGAAACTCACAGTGCAGAAGTACTCATTCTGCATGTATAAGGCCCGAATTTGCCCCTGACATTGCCAGATGTGTCCCCCTCCCCAAGAATTAAAAAACAGAAGATGAAGACTTCATTTATAAATAATGCTCATGTATGAAACATGCTTATTCAAGCCACTGGTACTGCTGCAGATGGGGCAGAGACATCTGGTCTCCCACTGAAAGGTCAACCATGCTGGGAACGAATGAATTCTGAGCTCAGACAAAGCTAATTTTGGCTGAATATGTTGGTCCTGAAGAACTAGATAAGGAACATGTTAGGGACTGTGAGCTTTGAGAGGTCACAGGTCAGTGGCTTTCCTCACCAAACGTGCTTATCACAAGAAAGCAATGCCCAGCAGGCTTTGAAATCGGATACAGTGCAAGTTATGCAAGAGGAAACATATGCTCTTGTCTGCGAGCAACTAGAAACAAAGCTTGTGCTTCCAGCAGGTGAACTGATCAAACACTGCAGGCATCTCCTTCCCATGGAATTCTCTTCTCCACAACAAAGGGAAATGAAACTCTTGATCCACACAACCCATGGTTTCCCCAGCCTTGCTGGCTGACAAGAGAATTGGGCTGAGTGGAAAAGCCAGTCTCTAAAGGTTACTGAGGATTCCATTACATTCTCAAAACATAAACTAACTGGTGGACCTTGAACGGGTCTAGTGGGTGCTGGTGGGAAGAGAAGGGAGTGGTGGTGGTGGTGGTGGGGAGGTCAGGCAGGGGGTTGGGCCAGAGATGGTTCTAAGGCTAATCATGTATTACACTGTCCTCCAAGCACTCGAGGAATGACCCTAGCCACTGCTGTTTGATGCAAAAGCCAAACAAAAGAGCTATTGTGAGTCTCAATGATGACAATCCCATAAAGCTACACAGGCAACTAAATTGCACAGATATAAGCACATACACACCCACAAAGGTTGGGGGAGAAGGAGTGATGGTGTGACCTGAATTAAAGGGGGTGAATTCTATTCATGTGAGTGACTGGTTGTGGTCTTTACTATACAGGCCATAACTTTGGAGGAAACTCAGTAGCTCTGCCTGCTTTCTTTTAGAGACATTTAAATCTAAAAACATCCTAAAATGGAAAGTTTGGAACCAGAAGCTGAGAACTCCAGGTTTGACTCCTGGCACCACTAGAAGTGAGCACGGGCCTATGAGTAGCATTGCTGGGTATGGCCCTTAAACACGAACACAACAGAAACAGATGGGAAGAGAAAGTGTGAAGGGTCAGTGTGCAGGGACGGAAAGGAGAGGAGGGAGTGAGCACAGTTGAGATTGGCTGGGCAGGAACCCTTTGTGGTCTGGATGGTGGGCTTGGGTATCTGAGGTTGGCCCCTCAGATCAGTTCCTGATCTTCCTGCTCTCCTGAATCCCTTCTTCCACTGGGCATGACAGTGGAAGTGACGGGGAAATGACATGTCACTCTAGTCCTGCTATTACACAGTGGTCACTGTTTCTCTTGTTTTGAGATCCTAGTGAGAACCCCTGGGTGGGATGCCAGGATCCCCTGCAATTAGCATTTCTGGTTGTTTCTTTGCTTGGGGGCCATGCCCAATGGCACTTCCAGAGAACTCTGGCTCTTAATGTTGCTTCAAGAATTGCTGTGTTGGGAATCAAACACAGAAGCATTTGGGCTTCAAACTTACAGGGCATCATGCCCCTACTCAGACAAAAAAAAAAAAAAGTCACTTGGCTCTAGTACCCCTAGAGTTCATAGAAAGTTGTTTGCCAATTGCAGCCCCAGCTCGTACTGTCCCCATCCCAGAACACCCCCTTCCTACCCTGTAGTGTTAAATAATTAATGATGGTGCTGGATAGAGGTGGATGGATGGATTTTTCTCTGCCATCCCAGGCCACGTGGCTCTGCAATCCCCATTCAGCTGGCGGGTCCCAGGTTTAGGTGAACGGCGGAAACAGACTCATCCAGAGACAGGCATCAGGAAGCATCAGCTTTATTCATACCCTATCCACCACATGTGTGGCCTCTATCATAACCTTTCAAGCATTCAGTTATTCTTAGCTAGCCCTGCATCTTAACTCCTTTCAGCCATCTTCCATTTGACCTCCATGCTGGCCAAAGACCAAAAGGCAAAGGGGCTAATCCCCTGGGTCAAAGGCCTTATCTACCTTTTTCAAGACCCCTCCCAGGAATGGGCAGGGTCTTGCAGATAAGGTCGTTACCTAGGGAGAAAGGGTGGGGGGTGAGGCTTCACTACCCCACTCCCCAAACCTACCACCTCACACAATGAGGCCAGAGCCTTCCCATGAAGCCATCACCCAGGTCTTGGCTAACACCTGGGTGCTCCAAGGAGAGAGAGTCACTGGATACCAGGCTGCTCCTGAGTCCTGTTCCACCAAAGGACTCAGACAATCATGACACCATGACAATCGGCTATGGGGCTTCTTAGCCTTCTAGAAGCTGATACTAGTAATTTTAGGAGTTGATTTAAGTCAGTATTTTACTTTAGTTTTCCATTTGGGGGCCCATCCTCAGGACCTCCTCCTGGCTCTGCACTCAAAAATCACTTCAGGTGGGTTCAGGGAACGTTATAGGATGAGGCAATCGAACCCAGGTTGGCCTTGTACAAGGCAAGTGCCCTCCGCACTGTGCTATGGCTCCGGCCCTCAAGCCAGTTCTTCACACTTCGAGGTCCACATTGAGCTCTGGATCCGCCTCCACATTTCAGGCTACTGGGCACCCCATACCCCTTCGCCTATATCTTGCAATATCTCCGAACTGCACTGGGAGCAGGATTCCTGGAAGTTCAGCTAAAGCGCCCAAGAGGAAGTCGCCCTGTTGCTCAACTTTCCATGTTTCTGTGGTGGATTTGACCTTTGAGTAGCTTCCTGCTGACGGTCCTCTCAAGAACAGAAGGTGAGATCTTTTGGTTGGAATCCGAGTTTGGACTTCAGGTGCACTTCAGGACAGATGCAATAGCTTGGGCTTTTTTTCATTTGCACTGCTCCCATTCTAAGCGATGCTGGTCACCAGTTCTCCCCATGACTATAGTAGAAATTTGCTGTCTGAGAGGCCCGGGAGAGCTCCTCTCTACAGGAGAGATGGGCCTTTCCTTGATTCTAAAGTTTGAATTTTTGTTTGTGAAGGAGTATCTTTTACTCCAGGTTATAAAGCCTCTTACTTTCATCCAGGTGTTGTTTCAAAGTTCTGTGTCTGAGTTGGATCTCTCTGGAAAGCAGAATCCAGCTAGATGCTCCCTAAATAGCTTTTGTTTTTTCTTTGAAAAGTTTCTTTGAAAACAGATTTCAGGGCTTCTCTTTATCAGACACTCTATTTTGATTTGTCTTTGCTTCTATTGCAGAACTTTGCATTGTGGTTTGCTGGCTTCCTGCCCTTTTACTTACTAATTCCCCACTATTTTTGTGCAAAGGAGATGATAACAAATTTAAATATCAAGTTTGGGGCCAGAGCAATAGCACAGCAGGGAAGGCTTTTGCTCTCCTGGTTTGATCTCCAGCATCCTATCCCTGAACCTGCCAGGAGTAATTTCTGAGCATTGCCAGATGTAGCCCTAAACAAAGAAACAAATCAAACTTTCCTGCCCTGCCTTTTCTTGTCCCATTTTTTGTTTTATTTTAGGGAGCTGGAGGGATAGTTTAGCAGATAGGGCGCTTGCCTTACTGGAGGGTGGCCTAAATTTGATTCATAGCACCCCACAAGAATCCCTGAACTCTGCCAGGAGTGGCCTCTAAGCGCTGTGTACCCCAAACCCTGTAGCACCCCTGAAAAGGGAAGCTTTCTCTTTCTGCAATGTCATCTACTTTACTTTCAGAACTTCAAGGATTTTTCCCACCCCTGCAAAGGGAATCTGCAATTTACTCCTCAAGCGTTAGAGGGAACATCCATAACCCTGCACTTGTCTAGGAGCAAACACTGTGCATCTATTGCACTTTATCCCCTTTCCTATTTTTGTCCTAAAATCCTAACAACAGACATTGTATTAAAGGCTGGGAACAAAGCCTTGCCCCCAGGGTTTGCTGTTCCAGGAACAGCTGTGATGGATGAGCTCAGGATCTTGGTTGTTTTTGCCGGCTTGTGCTTCATGAGAATGGGAGGGCGGTGCTGGGGGTGTCCCAGCCCTTCACTGCACCCTCTGGACACTGAACATGGATTGGTACATGGGGCAGACCAGGGAACTGCTGGAGAAAATGAAGACAACTGAAAAACGAAGAAAAGCCTAGCCATGGTCTGTATTTTTTTATTCCTTTGGGTCATCTCAAGCCGTTTCCGGAAACCTAAGGTACCCTCCAGGGTCTTCAGTCAACCAAGCTGCTGGTTCAATGTGAGGTCTTGAGTTTGACGGTGCTGAGCACTCACCAGTGACTTTGGGGTCCTCCTGGATCTCACCTGATGGTGCTCAAGGGGACCAGGTAGATCTAGAAACTAAACTGAGTCAGGTGCCAGTTAAGCCTTAGCCCAGAAAGTTCTACTATCTTCTGGCCCTGAAAGTTGCAATTTTAATTTACACACTAGCAAGGGTCAGGGAGATGAGGTGAGGAAATAAAGTGAATGTTGTGTATGAAGGAATTCTAGCCCCTGCCCTGCTAGCCTGGCAGAGATCATTCCCAGGCATGTCTATTCAGGGGCTGCTCCCAAACACTAAGTAGGAGTATCCCCTAAGCATCGCCAGGGATGAACCCAAAACATAACCAAAGTACTGCCAGGAATTCCATCTCACAGGAATTCAGATCAAAATCATAACAAAGGACTGGAGAGATAGCACAGAATGAAGCTGCTTGCCTAGCAACCACCAGCCCAGGTTCAAATACTGGCATCCCATGTGGTCCCCTGAACACTGCCAAGAGTGACTCCTGAGCACTGCTGGGCATGGCCCCAAAGCAAACCAACCAGCAAGCAAAATGATCACAATAATTTTAGGTCCCGCTTGTTCTTTAGTAGTACAGAAGCAAGAACTGCCTATTTGTGTGTTGACCTTATATTCTGCAACTTTGCTATAGTCTCTTAGTAGCTCTGGAGGGATCTAGTCTTATAAATTCTGTCGAAATTACTTGGGGTCGCTCCTGGCAGTACTTTGCTTTTATTTTGGGGTCATCCCTGGCGATGCTTAGGGGATACTCCTACTTAGAGTTTGGGAGTTACCCTTGGATGTGCGGATGCCTGGGAATGATCTCTGCCAGGCTAGCACGACAGGGGCTAGAATTCCTTCATACACAACATTCACTTTATTTCCTCACCTCATCTCACTCTTCCCTTTGTGAGCTTTTCCACATAATTAATCCTCTAGCAATCATGCCAGCTATAGACATAATTTTGTTCCTTTTTCCTATTTGCATATTGTTTTTTTAAAATGATTTTGGGGCCTCTACCTGGCTGCTAGGCACTTACTACTGGTTCTGTGTTTAGGGATCAATTCAAATGGAATTTTGGGGATCAAGCCTGGATCAGCTGCTTGCAAAGCAAGTGCCCTCCCTGCTGCCCTCTCTCTCCAGCCCTTGCATGCTAGCAGTGTACTTTCCTCATTATTATCACATTGTTGCAGCAGCTGGGACTCATGTGCTGTGGCAAAGTGTGGTGAGAGGGACCCCATGGCTGGATTCCTGGTCTGGTGGTGACAGCTTCTAGCTTCTAGCCCAGTGTTGGTGCTCACTGTTTCATGCCTTTCTTCATTAGCTGAGGCTGCTCTAGTTTAATGGCTATGGGATTTGTCCAGCACCCTTCTGCCCCTGTTGGTTTATACTTTTCTGTCTCATTAGCAGTGGAACATAGGAACTGATTTGAGCTCAGTTCTGAGATTTACTTTCTGCAGTGCTGGGAGACCATGCAATGCTCAGGCCCAAACCCATTCACCCCGTTGGCCCCAAGCTCAGTGTGACAGCGCAGCAGAGTTCTTCGGACCAAGAACAGAGAGAAACGCTGCAGTTATTTGGGCTGGGAAAACCTTCCTTGTTCAGACTGATGTTCCCCAGCAATGTCTGGGGGCATGGTACCCTTCCCCCAACTTCCTGCCTATCTCACCAGGAAAGGGAGACCCTCCCACAGCTGGGAGAGGTCTGTGGTTGGTAATTTAAGGGGTTGCCTGAAGGTAGGGGGAGACAGAAGCAGCAGGAAGGAAGACACAACAGGTAGAGAAGAGACACAGGTTGGATGCAGAGAGGCTGGTTAGCTTAGAAGCCATGTGAAATATGCACATGGCGGTTAGAGCCTTAATGAAGCTGGATATCTTCTAAAACTTCAACTGGCTGCCTGTGGGTCATTTCTTCACAGTCACCCTGATACCTACGGACCTGCCAGGCCGTAGAGGCAGCAGGAGCCAGGCTGGGCTGAGAAAGGCCTCACCATCCATCCTCCACCACGAGGACTTAATAATTAATACAACAGGGCTCATTTTTTTTTTTATTTTAGAGCTGGGGGCCAGGAAGACTACTGGGGAGAGTGGTTGGCCAAGGTGCACCTGCTGAAATGCCAGGACCCACCTCCTGAGGATTGGTTCCCTCCCCCTCACACCCTCCCCTAGTGGACCCTCCTTCTCTGCTGCTCAAAGGGCTTCATTTACTTGTGGGGGAAGGAATAGGATTGAAGAAGAGGAGCAAAATGACACCCAGTTTCTCCTGTGATTTCATGAAAATTGGGGTATGGTAGCAATAAATACATGCACCCTGGAGATAAACAGTTCTATTTTACTTCCCATATTTCAGTGAGCCTTGACTGCCACTGTTGTGCTCAAAGGAAGTCAGCCCTTTGATTCTCAGGGGCACCCTGGTGGCTGGAAACTCCTTTACCTGCTTTCCTCCTTTCTTGACCTGATAAGATCATGTATCTGGAGACTGGATTGAAGCTGACTCCAGTCTTTGACTTCCAAGGCCAAGTGGGGTGAGAGCAGAGGGAACCTCTGCCAAACCCTTGTGTCAAGGTTATCCTTTCCCTTTGAAGCTAAACATGATTCTGATCCCCACTTCAAGGATGCTCGTGCTAGATCAGAAAAGAAAATGTCTGACCTTCCACTTTCATGAGCTGATTTATCACCCACTCCAAGGCTGGCTCCAATACCCAAAGAGTGCAGAGTAATTCCCTGAGCTAACTAACCCATGAACAGTTCCATATACCACTGTGCATTCCCCCATTTCCCACCCTCCCCACAAAATTCTGAGCTCCATCCTGATTAAAATATCTCTCTGATAGTCCAGGCTGCCTTCCTCCATAAGATCTTCAAGGCGATTTGATTATAACCAAGTCCACTGCTGGTGGTCTGCGCTGCTCTGGGGAAGACCAGGGACCTGCGGACTGAGTGTGGGGAGACGTCCAGTCACAGGCTAACCCAGTGGTAGGTCAAAGGATCCAAGGAATGTGCACATCTCAGTGGAGAAAGGTAGGCAGGTTGTGGCCAAAATGTAATCACCAGTGATGATGGAACAAGGCACAGCCCCTGAACATGGCACAGCTGGGAATACCCAGCTATCATGCCTGCCCATCTTTACATTTTTAAAATGAAGGGTGGGAGCAGAGAGGTTGCTCACTTAGCTTGATCACATGCTTTGCATCAGGGAACTGCTCCCTGAAACCACAGGTCCTCCAAGCATCACCAAAATGCAAGTAAAAGTAGAATGTAGTGTTGATCTTGAGCCAGGGACAATCCCTGAGCACAGAGCCAGGAGGAAGCCCTGAACACTACTGGGTGTAGTTCTATAACAACAAAATCATAAATTAATAAAACTACATGGGGGCTAGAGAAATAGTAATGTGGAGAGAGCGCTGGCCTTGAACAAAGCTAACCTGTGCTCAATGCCCAGCATACCAACTGATCTCATATGATCACACCCTCCAGGAGTGATCCCTGAGCACTGAGCCAGGAGGAAGCCCTGAGGTATGGCCCCCAAACAAACCAAAAAGTGTCTGTGAAAACCTTTGACTGCTCCAAATTGTAAGTTTGAATTTTTCTTCTTTCTTTTTCTCTTCCTCATAAAATTCAATCTGAACAAAAGGTATTTCTTGTGTTATTGTCCTTTCTGGACAGGTTACTTTACTTCTATATTAAAGCATGTATATAAATTGATCAAAACGATAAAGGCATATGAAACTTTTATGACATAATGAGCATAATTGCATTGGAAAGAATCCTTTAATGAAATGAATGAGAATTGGTTTCTAGGTGGTTCATGCACCAATGGCTAAATATGTTTCAGCCCTGGAATGTAGCATTCAGCCCTGCATCTCTTTCCATTTCAGCTTCCATGGCTTTCTCACTGGAAGACTTGATAGAAATAGGCCATTTTTCATTTTGGCTGTGATATCCAATTCTTGACTCTCTTTGGAATTATGTGCTCTGAACTCCATCATAAACCCATCATCACAAATTATTTTAAACATTCCATTTGTTAAAAGAAAAAAAATGGGAAAATTCTCTAACTTAGGCTTTGGTACCTATTCAGCAAAGACACTTTTTTTTCTCAGTTTCTGGGAGCTCTACTAGCATAAAGCTATCTAAGGAGCATCCCTTTGAGAAGACAATTTCTCCCAGAAAGCAAGAAAAGTCTTGATCTCTCTCTGTTTATAGCCTGAATCTGTGGCCTGACTTTGAGCTCATTAGTGTGAGAGACTCCTTCTTTGGTTTCAAAGGAGAATTAGCCTTATTCTAATAGACAGAATACTGTGACATAGACCTGAATGTGGCAGTTATGTGGCCTGTTCCACGTAGGCCTGGAGGAAGCCAGTGAAACTCCTCAGGAGGAAAGGATTTGGCCTTGGGATTGGCAGTTCCTGGGTCGGAAGTCAGAGTCCATGGCTCAGCAATGAGCCTCCTTTACCTCCTGGAGGGCCCGTCCTTAATTCTTTTTTTTCTAGGGTTCAAGAAAGGTTAGGTCCTTGTAACTGTGGTGTTTAAATGAAATAATTAAATAAACAAAAAGACAAGAACAACCATTTCTGGCACAGATGTGGGGAGAAAGAGACTCGCATTCACTGCTGGTGGAAGAGTAGACTGCTCTGGCCTTTTGAAAGATGAAATGAATATTTCTCAAAAAACTAGAGATTGAGCTTCCATATGATCTAGCAATAACACTATTAGGAATATATCCCAGGAACACAAAAACACCATAAAGAAAAACTATCTGAATTCTTATGTCTATCACAGCACTAGTTACAATAGCCAGAATCTGGAAACACTCAACAGATAACAGATTAGTGGATAAAGAAATTATGGTACATGTAAACAATGAAATATTATGCATCCACTAGGAAAAATGAAATCATGAAATTTGCTTATATATGGTTGGAAATCAAGAGTATCATGCTGAGTAAAATGAGTCCAAAGGAGACAGATAAACAGAATGATCCTACTCATTTATGGGATATAAAAAATTATAAAATTGGTAATACTATTCAGAGATAATAGAGATGAGGACCAGAAGGACCAGTCCATGATAGAAAGCTTGTCACAGAAAGTTGGGGATACAGTTATGGCAGAAAAGGGAGCACTGTGACAATAAGAGTTGGAAATGCGGGGCCGGGCGGTGGCGCTGGAGGTAAGGTGCCTGCCTTACCTGCGCTAGCCTAGGAGACGGACCGCGGTTCGATCCCCCGGCGTCCCATATGGTCCCCCAAGCCAGGAGCGACTTCTGAGCGCATAGCCAGGAGTAACCCCTGAGCGTTACCGGGTGTGGCCCAAAAACCAAAAAAAAAAAAAAAAAAAGAGTTGGAAATGCTCACTCTGGATAAGAATTGGGTGCTGAAAGGAAATGAAGTGATATGCAGATACCCCTTCAGTGATTATAATAATATTGCAAACCACAGCACAGAGAGAGGGAGAAAGAGAGAGAGAAAGAGAGAGAGAAAGAGAGAGAGAGAAAGAGAGAGAGAAAGAGAGAGAGAGATCTTCCATAGAGGAAGCAGGGGAGAGTACAGGGGGAGGGAAACTGGGCGCTGGTGAAGAATATTGGAAACTGTATGACTGAAACTCAATCATGAACAACCTCATAACTGAAAAAAAAAACTGTATTACTAGCAACCTTGCAAACCAGTGTTTAAATAAAGTAATTAAAAGGATTTTTTTTTTTTAAAGAAAGGGTTTGGGGAGGTGGGTGGAGAGAGGAGAGGTAGCACAGCCAGTGAGGAGGGTGCTTGCCTTGATCACAGACAACTGGGCCCTATCTCTGGCATCCTTTAGGGTCCCCCAAGCCTGCCAGAAGTGAATACTGAATGCAGAATCAGGAGAAACCCCTGAGCACCGCAGGTGAACCCCTCCCAAATAACAAAAACCGAACAAACAAAGCTAAAGATGAAAAGCTTGTTTGATCCCAGAAGCCTAGTCTTTTAGGGGTGGTGCTGGCTGAGCCTCAGAGGCACAAGGACAATTTCTACCCTAAAGGGAGGGTTTCCTAGTAAGCTTGGACCCACTACCAGGAACCTGAGGAGCTTACCTTGGTCCTCTCACAAGGCTGCTCTGTGTTGGCTTGCAAACGCCCCTTTGGAATCATGAAGTGTGGACTCTGGGATCTGAGGATCTGAAGGATGGTAGACGGTGACTGGTAGACTATGCTTCTTTGAAAGTTCTCTAAGACTTACGTTCTCTGTGGTGTGTGTGTGTGTGTGTGTGTGTGTGTGTGTGTGTGTGTGTGTGTGTGTGTGTGTGTGTGTTGGTTCATGCAACAATTCTGTCTGCACCAATAATCTCATTGGCAGATCCTTCCAGACCAGCAAGAACTACATTTCCCAACGAGGAGCCAGGACCAGGGCTTTTGGGTCCCCGCGGGAAGTGCCCTGGTGCCTGGGGAGGACCAGCTGACTTCCAGGAGCAAAGTCCCCACTCTGGGCACAGAGCTCCTTTCGCCAAAGCCTCTGTGAATGCTAATGTTTGTCTTCAACCTCTCACTCTGAGCTGTGAACCTGTCCAAGAGAGCAAAGCAGGGTCCCAGGGCTGTGGGTCCCCAGGTCTCTGCCTCTCCCACAGCACCCCATCCTGCCCAGCAGCCCCCAGACCAGAAGGCAAAGCAAATGGGCTGAAGGCAGGGTGACCTCATAGCAGCCTTGAGACCTCCCTTCTTCCCTCCCTCCTTTCCTCCGTATCTCCCCAACCCCACCCCGTGCTGTCTGTCTGTCTGTCTGTCTCTTTCTGGGTGCCTGTGCACTGAGGGCTTCCAGGATGCTGGGGCGGGTCCCAGATGCAGGGCTGGGAGGGCATTTATCTCCTGGAGTCTAAGGAGGACTTTCCCGACACAACCTGGCTTATCCAGACAAGTGAGAAGGGCCGAGTTAGGATAGTGGTGCCATCTAGCGGCACAGCCAGGAGCAGCGGCCTCTGCACCAGATGGGCCTGGGAAACTGCCAAAAGGAGATGGGACAGCCCCTTCTCCCCTCTCTTCTCTCTCCTTCCCCTCTCATCTCTCCCCTTCCCTACACTTTCCTCCCCCTCTTCCTCTCCCCTCTCTTCCTATCTCTTTTCCCTCTTCCCTCCCCTCCCTTCCCTTTTCCCCCTCTTTACTCCCCTCCACTGCTCCCTCACTCCCCTCCCTTCTCCCCTCTACTCACCTCCACTGCTCTCCTCCCTCTCCTCACTTCCCCTCTATTACCACTCCTCTGCTTCCGTCTTTTCTCCTACAATCCCCTAACATCTACTCCACTCCCTTACCATCCTCTCCTCCCCTACCTCTTCTTTTCCTCATCGCCCTCTTCTCTCTTTCCCACTCCTCCCTTCTTCCCTTGTCCTTTCCACTCACCTCCTCTTCTCTTCTTTTGATAGAGGGCTTCACAACAGTCCTTAGGATGTTCCTGGGGTCCCACTGGTGATTTTTTAGCTCTCTGGATGATAGTTCATTGTAAGGAAAAAAGCATGTGGGGGTCCAGTGGTCACCACTGCTGTGCTGGGACACCTTAGCCTTGATGCTCTATGGACCACATGAAGCCTGCTTTGGATGCAGACTAATAAAAATGGGGGCTGGGCCAGAGAGATAGCACTGTAGTAAGGCGTTTGCCTTGCACGCGCAGGGCAGACGCATCCCATATGGTCCCCAGAGCCTGTCAGGAGTGATTTCTGAGCGCAGAGCCAGGAGTAACCCCTGCTGGGTGTGACCAAAAACCAAAAAAAATAAAATAAAATAAAATAAAAAATTCAAGAGGCATTCCTGTAATGTACATTTATCTGCAGATATGGCCCCCAAACAAACAAACAAATAAAATAAAATAAAAATGGGGGAGGAGTAAATGACATGGATATAAGATTAGCAAAATATTGATCCTTGTTGAAAGTAGAACATGTACACAGAAGAGAAATTTTAACAAAATTTTAACAAATGTTTTTTTTTAACAAATCCATCTTTTTAGGATTTTACAAAGTCACAGATGTACATTGAACAGAAAAATTGCAAGTGTAATCTGTCCTCTTGTCAGCCTTGTTGCTTTTCACTAGTCTTTATTATCACTGTAGATCATATCTGTGTAGTTGAGTTCCTATTGTCTTCCAGTAGAATCAGGTCAGAGCAAACTAGGGAGAAATTTAAGTGGAACGAAAGCTCTGGAAAGCCTGGGAGAGGGAGAGCCCAGAATGCAGGACCATCTCCATCTCAGATAAGGAAAATCTTCCTTCCTCCCATCCTAAGGTTCAGGTTCAGCAAGACACTGCTGGGTTCAATTCAATTCACAAATAAATACCAAGGCTTTAATTGCGAGGGCAGCCACAAGCAAATTCTAAACAGCTTATAGCCAAAGGGAAATCACATCCAGTTAAAGGGCCAGGAAAACACATTTGCTTAAATGGTGATGTAATTTGTAGTTGTATTTTAAGTACTGTACTGTGAAATTGAAATTAGGAGTTAAGTGCTGTGCAACCTCCCGTGGGGGACCCCCGACCCGCGGGGGTGTGGAAATGAAGGTTGCTAGTTATTCGCGGGTTTGCCCGAGCAGAACCGACCTGTAAAGAAGAACTTGAGAAGTTAGTAAGAGAAGCCCTCAAGACAACGCATGCTGTTCAAAAGGGATTTATTGTCGGGGGGAATCAGCTTTTAAGGGCTGAAATACGTCAGAGGGTGCTACAGGTTTTTCCACCAATTACAGTTACAAGCATTCATTAGCATAAGCTGGGGCAGGTAATAGGGAGGGGCAAAGAGGTAGACCTGAGCACATGTTTATACTAAAAGAGTTTATATAGAAAACACAAGATCCAAACAGAGTCCCACAAATTCCACTCAGCAAGCACAAATAAAACATCAGCTGTAATCCTAATAACCTATTGCTAACACAAAGGCATGTTGCTCTCTATATTTTTCTTTCTGGCTGGATGTATTGGGCTGCTTTGAATTACTTTAGTATTTGTCTATTTCCTTTGTTCTCAAGGCATGGGTGCCTTTGGTCACGTGGGTGACCAGATTAGGAATTACTGAGGTGTCCTATGTTCTAGGTTTCATCAACTAGGCTCCCCACAGTTCCCCATTTACTGTAATAATAAAAGAAGAGCAAAATGGGTGGAGTTGCCTGTCTTAGGTTACTTGGTGGGCTTCCAGTTCTGGACATGGCAACAAGAGACCAAATTAAAAGTTTTTGCGCGCAAAATATTAGGAATGCCATGTTTGCACCCAGACACTGGCACCAAGCTATCCCCGTCATGAGCATCTCCACAGCCAGGAGCAGAGCAAGCAGGGGCGTTTAGCCAGATACTCAAAACTCCTTAAAGCTCGGAGGTTTATCCATGGCTTCAAGTCCTTCGGGGTGCATTTAAGAGAGCCACTGATATTGGACCTATACTGAACATTAGGGCAATCTCAGTAACCGGATTCTTAACAAACTTCTGAGGTGACAGAATGCCTAGGGGCCAAAGGAAAAAGTAGCAAAAAGCCAATGAAAGGACTGAATTAGGCAGCAGCTTAGACAGCCAGGATGAGGTAGAGGACCAATTTTATATCAGGACTCATCTTAATCACACTGTCTATATCTAACTAAGCCAAGTTTATTTTTTTAAAAAGTAACATTCTGCTATAAGGATGACACAAATTTCCCCCTCCCTCAAAAAAAAATGTCAAATTTAAACCATGGCAGTTTTTCTGCACTATTACTGTTAGGGATTCAACGGTTAAGTAGTGTAAACTTCTTTTAAGTTTGTAAACATTTCTATCAACAGTTATAAGGCATTAACATATTCTAGAGTATGAACCAATGAATAAATTTCTGTGCTCACACCAATAACACCCAGGCCTCTCAATAAGGCTGGGGTGAAGGCAGTGTCTGATTTTATACTGCAGCGGGAGAGAGACACAAGGTTATATTTAAGAGGTAATAAGGCAATTTTTGATCTAACAGTCAATTTAAGCATTAAAACAACCAAAACACAGTAGTCCTAGGACTAAAGAAACAAATGTAAAACAATGGGGGAGATAAACCAGTGAAACAGGCAAAAAACGTTAAATTGGGGGCAATCATGAACTGAAAGGAGAAATCAACGACAAGAATTTGATTATAATTTTCAATAGGGGGAATCATATTGGGTACCAAAGGGCAAGGTTCAGGTCCCACCACTAGTTTTAAAGTTATGCCATGTCGTTGAGGCTTCATACCGCATCGCAGAAGGTTGGTATCGTTGGTGAAGTGAGGCAGTTCAAGGCAGTAATTTAGGACGGTGAGATGGGTGAGTAGTAGGTACCGGAGGGCATCTGGACGGAGGCGTTGACCATGACAAGGATGATCTGAGAAGAGGAGGGGGGTCCGGAGGACAGCATGGGCTGGAAGGGTGAGGAAGCAGGCAGAGTCCTGAAGAGCTCGGGGCGTGGGAGAGGTTGAGCTGACATTCACAGATGCCAGGAAGATCGCCGGATGCCCAAGGTTCTTTGTAGGTTCCAATTTTATGAGACACTGTAATCCAATTCGTGTTGGCGGTGGTTGCATAACTCCAAGATTTTTAAACAAAAAATACTTGAGTGATTGCCGCACTTGGAATGAAGTGAGAGATCACGGTGGTGTCCGGGACAAGCATAAAAGGGACAGTGAAAAAAAAAATTCTCTAAAGGTAGGCAGATCACAGCGGGGGACGCTGGCTCTCTCGTCAAGGTGGTTATCGCCAGTGTGTCCTGGGGAATGGGTGAACGGGCCAGGTTGTGGCAAAAATTGATTGGGGGTGGCTCACTCTTCCTCAGCACCCATGGCGAGGGCACAAAGGGCTACTTAAGGATGGGTCAGGGGGTGAAGTGGTGTGGGATGGGTGGGAGGGGAGTTGGCTATGTCTCCGGCACCATTGTAGAACTAAAAGTCAAAAGGGGAGGGGAAGGAACCAGGGGTGTTGTCATCGTCTTGCAAGGGAGAGTAAAGAGGAGCGAGGAGAGGGAGAGTTTTTGAGGTGCTGCGGCAAGGATTGTCAGCCAGTGGTGTCCTTGGGGGAGTGTTGTCCGAAGCGGCACCTGAAAGGGAAACAGGAGAATCCTCAGGGGCGTTACCCCTGGGAGGGTTATGGAGTTTGACCAGCCTATCTGGAAGCCAGCGCGTTTCAGAGGTGGTTGGGTTATGAACACAGACATGACCTTTGCCCCATATGAGAACAGGGTGTGGGCCAAGACATTGTCCTATATGGACATCTTTCCAAAGCACTTGCTGAAAATTCTCACGAGTGGAGGGGTGCCAGAGTCGATCAGCCGCTGAACGGCCGCTGGAATCCAAGGAGAGAAAATTGAGCACGAAGAGTGCATGATTCAAAAGCAGGTGGTGTTTGCCTTTGCGAGAGTACAAATTCTCGCTTTCTGAAGTGAGTTTAAAAAGTGTAGTTTTAAAAGTTTGATTAGCTCTTTCAACAATGCCTTGGCCTTGAGGGTTTAGGGGAATTCCTGTTTTAAGGGTGATACCAAATTTTGTACAAAAATCCTTGAATTTAGAACTAATATACCCTGGACCATTATCAGTCTTAATGACCGTAGGGACAGGAACAATAGTAAAGCAATGTAAAAGATGAGCAATGACATCCTTGGTGGCTTCTCCTGTTTGGAGAGAGGCACAAATAAAACCACTATACGTATCTACTGTAACATGAATATACTTAAGATTGCCAAAGGCAGAATAATGAGTAACATCCATTTGCCAGAGTTCTCCAGGTGTAAGGCCACGAGGATTAACTCCAGTGTGAGGTTCAGGCAAGAGGGAAAGGCAAGCTTTGCATGACTTAACAATTTCTCGAGCCTGTTCACGAATGACAGAATATTTTAACCTAAGCATTTGCGCATTAAGGTGGTGTAGCTTATGGGCTTGTTGCGCCAACTGTAAAGAGTCAGGCTGATTAAAGACAGGTACAAGATGGGTAGCCTGGTCAACTGAGTCATTGCCCTCAGCCAAAGGGCCAGGGAGGCCAGTGTGAGCTCTAATGTGGGCAACAAAAAATGGATTGGTGCTCAGCAAAAGGAGTTCTTGAATTCTAGAAAAAAGAACAGTTGCAGGGGTGGAAGGCTTTATATAAGGAACTGTTTCCAACAGGGGAAGGGAAGCTGCAATATAGCAGCTATCAGTGTACAAGTTAAAGGGCTCTGGGACAAGCTGAAAAACCCTGAGGACAGCAGCAAGCTCTACAAGCTGGGCCGAAGTATACTGGGTGGGGACCTGGTGAACAATGCCATTGACCTTGAATGCGGCCATGCTGTTAGAGCTGCCGTCTGTGAAAACTAGTGAGGCATTAGAAATAGGTTGAAATTTAGTAAGTTTAGGAAAAACTACTGGGTGAAGGCGCAAAAATTGAAGCAATTTATTAGGTGGATAATGATTATCTAGAGTTCCTGAAAAACCTGTTACAAAAATAACCCAATCTTGTTGATTTTCCATAAGCCATTGCAATTCAGGTTTCGTACAGGGAATAATCGCCTTGGTGAGTTGGCGGCCAAAAAGTTTCAGAGAGGCTGTGCAGCCTTGCATCAAAAGCCGCACCACTAGGTGGGGGTAGGTGGCTAAAACTTTATCGGGGGAGGAAGGCAAATGGATCCAGTAAAGTGGGGCGAACTGCCACAAAACAGCTGTGGGTGCAATGGCAGTAGGGCAAATAATGAGGAATGGGGGTGAGAGGGCTCATAATAAGTAATAAACTGATTTTGAATGGCGGTGTTAACAATAAGAGCTTTGGAAGCCTCAGGGGTAAGTTGGCGCGAGCTGGTGGGATTAGAATCGCCCTGAAGGATGTCAAAAAGTGACTTCAGGTCACCCGTGGAGACCTGTAGGTAAGGTCTCAGCCATGTGATGTCACCCAAGAGGCGTTGGAAATCATTAAGGGTTTTTAGGTGGTGGGTGCGAAGTTGTACTTTCTGGGTGTGAACCTGATTGGGAAGCAGTTCAAATCCAAGAAAAAGTTGGGGGGGGGTGAATTTGGACCTTGTCCTCAGAAATTTTAAATCCGCGATGTTGCAGAGCAAAAACGAGTTCTTTTGCAGTGTGTAGGACAAGTGAATCATCAGCACAAGCTAACAGAATATCATCCATAAAATGAATGATATAAACTGAGGGGTAAAGGATTCGAAACGGATCTATAATGGATGCTACATATTTTTGACAGAGCGTGGGGCTGTTAGCCATACCTTGGGGGAGGACCTTCCACTGGTATCTAGGGTTGGGGCCCACGCAATTAGTTAGAGGTACCGAAAGGGCAAAACGCTTACAGTCTTCGGGGTGCAGGGGGATGGAAAAAAAACAATCTTTAAGATCCAAAACAATTTTATAGCTTCCTTTGGGTACAGCTGAGGGGCAAGGAAGCCCAGGCTGAGTAGCCCCCATAGGCACCATGGTTTTATTAATTTCTCTAAGATCATGTAAAAGTCTCCATTTGCCTGATTTTTTTCTAATAACAAAGATAGGGGTGTTCCACGGGGAGGTGGAAGATTCTATGTGGCCAGCATTAAGTTGCTCCTGCACAAGTTGCTGAGCCGCAGCCAATTTTTCTTTGGTTAGGGGCCACTGCCCAACCCAGACAGGTTTATCATCAAGCCAAGTTATTTTATCTGCCGGGGATGCAGGAGAGGCAGTGACCTCTACTGAAAATTTTGAGCAGGGGGTGAAAAACCTAATCCAGCCCTATCTAATTTTTGCGAAGGGGTAATGGGTTGAGTGATACCTTGTAAATGTTTGCCCAGGCCTTTGGAGGGTGTGTAGCCCTGTTGTAGCATTTGCTGCAATGCAACAGGATTTTTACACTTTATAACATAAACACCCATTTGTTCCATAATGTCCCAACCCCAAAGATTAATGGGTAAGTCGGGAATAATGTAAGGACGGACAAGACCTGTGTCACCATCCTCATCCTGCCAAACTAGTTTGTTGGCACTGACAAGAACTCTTTTGACGGAGCCAGCTATACCTGAAACATTGTCAAAGGTGGAAGCAGTGGGCCAGTCAGGAGGCCAATCTAGGGGAGAAAAGAAAGTGGTGTCTGCGCCAGTGTCTAGGAGGCCTGTGAATTATTTACCTGAGATGGTAAGGGTTAAAGGCAGGCGAATGCGGCACATGGCGCGCACCCAAAAAATGTCAGAGGAGCTGGGGGAGGTAGACCCGCGACTGTGGGAGAGGGCGGGAAACTGCACATTCATAGGGAGAGGTAAGGCCTGAGCAATGCGCTGGCCAGGAACAATTTGAACTGGGTGGTAGGGGGCGACAGCCAATAGCATAATCTCTCCAGTGTAGTCATTGTCCACCAGAGAGGGTTGTACTATGAGGCCTTTCACTGTGGCAGAGGCTCTACCAATAATCATAAAAAAGGTGTTTGGAGGTGGGGGTCCAAAAATACCTGTTGGAATAATCTGAACACCGTCCTCAGGGGTTAATAACTTTGGGGCTGCCGCACTGAGGTCCAGGCTGGCACTCCCTGGGGAGGCCCTGACAAGGGAGGTTGCTGGGGGGGCAACATACCGTTTGGCACAAGCGGTTGAACCTCGGGAGCTGAAGTCTGAGAAAGTGCCGCAAACTGGGGCTGCTGTGAGAAGGCTGGCTGCAGTGGATTGTGCCGGCTGGTCCCCATGGCCGGCTGGAAGGCAATGTGTTTCGGGGCCCGAGGCCGGCCCCGAGGCCCGTTTCCCTGCACCGGTGGTAGTGGTGGTAGTGTGTTCCCTTCTAAATCAATCACTGAGCGGCAGGTTGAAACCCGATGCCTGCCGCGGTGGCAGCAGGGACAAAGAGAAGGGCGGGGATTAGTGTTACCTGCTTCTAACACCAGTGTCTGCCGCTGTGGACAGCGGGAGGCGAAATGGCCGGGAGCACCACATTGAAAGCAGGTTTTTCCTTTGTTCTGGCCTTGAAAGGCAACAAGGGCTTTGGCGATCTTATGAACAAAGGGGTCTGCCTCGCGGCAGAGGTTTATCATATCATGCAAGGATTTTCCTTTCAGGTTGTTCCTAAGTATACTTTTACAGGTATCATTAGCATTCTCAAAGGCTAGTTGTCTTACCAGAGTACTATCAGCGTCTGTGGTGGTGACGCCCAGGACACACTCTACAGCCTCTGAAAGGCGGGCAATAAAAGAATTGTATGGTTCATCTGGGCCCTGCACTATCTGAGAGAGCAGGGCAGTAGAGGTACCAGCCCAGGGAAGGGACTTCCAAGCTCGTAGGGCAGCGAGAGCCGTGTTTGCAAGCAAGCTTCTAGGGAGTTTACACTGTTCTTTGAGGATGTGATATGGGGGTATTCCTGATATGCGGGCATAAAGGTCATCATTTCCTGCAGCAATACCCTGACATCTTAATAGGAAATCAGCTTCCCATGAAACATAAACATCATTTTTCAAAGCAGTTCTAACAATATCTCACCACTTGGCTGGCAGAACAGCGCTGCCGCCACCGATGGATTCAAGGCAAGACAAGGTATATGGAGCATGCAGGCCATAGGAGGTGACTGCCGTAAAAAGTTCTTTGAGGTTGGGGCCGGGCGGTGGCGCTAGAGGTAAGGTGCCTGCCTTGCCTGCGCTAGCCTTGGACGGACCGAGGTTCGATCCCCGGCATCCCATATGGTCCCCCAAGCCAGGAGCAACTTCTGAGTGCATAGCCAGGAGTAACCCCTGAGCGTTACCGGGTGTGGCCAAAAAAAAAAAAAAAAAGTTCTTTGAGGTCTTTTCTGTCGAGGGCCTTGTATTGCCGCAGTTGCCGGCAAATAGGGACTTCAGGGATGTCAGGGGGTTCTTCTTGATCGGGACTATGGTCCAGGGAGCCATTGTCGGGCTGGGCTGGGTGTTGGGGGGCTCTGGCAGCTGGAATTGGAGCTGCTGAAGTGGCAGCAGCAGCAGCTGCGGCTGCTTCTTGCCTGGCCTGCGCCCTCATGTGGGGTCTGCCGAAGGGTAAAGAGGGGAGTTCACCCTCCTCCTCCCAGTCCTCCCCGTCAGGGCCATGGATGGGGAACAAAAAATGTGGAGATGATGGATATGTAGCTTGAAGCTGGGCAATTTGCTGTCTGAGCTGTTGAATCTCTATAAAGGATTATCGGGTTCTGGAAGAGGCACTTTAATGGGCGCGGGCAAATTATACAGGGGAGGCTGTGAGGGGAGAGAGGTTGCATGCCCATGGTAGGCAGCAGTTTCTTCCTCCAACTCGGTTTCTTCCTCCAGGTCCAGCTTTTCCTCAGGGGGCTCTGAGGCTGCTGCCCGCAGAGAGGGATAAAGAGATTTTTGCATAAGAGGAGAAGGTTCCTCAGGGGGAGAAAGGGAATCAATATGCAAAAATGAACTGGAGCGGGAACATTGTCTGGAGACGTGCTCCAAATGTTCCTGGGCATCTTTCACAATTTGCAAGCTCTTAGGGTCAAAAGCAGATTTTACTATGATGCTTTTGAGGAGATCCCAATATTGTTGTATAATCTCTTTCTCTGACTCACTGCCATGTGTGCTAAAATGATTAGTGAGTTCTGCCCTGACTAGATCCCAAGTACTGGAAACTATTTTTGGGCAAGTAATAGCAAACCAAGGACAAATATTATTAACAAACATTAAAAATTTCAACAAATCTTTCTCTTCAATTACTATATTTCTACTTCTAAGTACTTCTTGTATACCTTTAATAAATTTTGCTCCTTTGCTCAGGCTGGTCCCCATTTTTACTCTGGGACTGTAATGGGATGGCGGTTTTCACCTAGGCATTAGACTAACTAAATTACATTGCTTTGATTTACTTTACCTGACGTAATTTAGCTCCGGGACTCATCGCACTTTGCCACCCGGTCGGTATTCTGTAACTCGAGCTTCCACGTGGGGCGCCACTCTGCAACCTCCCGTGGGGGACCCCTGACCCGCGGGGGTGTGGAAATGAAGGTTGCTAGTTATTCACGGGTTTGCCCGAGCAGAACCGACCTGTAAAGAAGAACTTGAGAAGTTAGTAAGAGAAGCCCTCAAGACAACACATGCTGTTCAAAAGGGATTTATTGTCGGGGGGAATCAGCTTTTAAGGGCTGAAATACGTCAGAGGGTGTTACAGGTTTTTCCACCAATTACAGTTACAAGCATTCATTAGCATAAGCTGGGGCAGGTAATAGGGAGGGGCAAAGAGGTAGACCTGAGCACATGTTTATACTAAAAGAGTTTATATAGAAAACACAAGATCCAAACAGAGTCCCACAAATTCCACTCAGCAAGCACAAATAAAACATCAGCTGTAATCCTAATAACCTATTGCTAACACAAAGGCAAGTTGCTCTATATATTTTTCTTTCTGGCTGGATGTATTGGGCTGCTTTGAATTACTTTAGTATTTGTCTATTTCCTTTGTTCTCGAGGCATGGGTGCCTTTGGTCACGTGGGTGACCAGATTAGGAATTACTGAGGTGTCCTATGTTCTAGGTTTCATCAGCTAGGCTCCCCACAGTGCTGTGAAATGGGCTGTGTTCAAGGACTTTGGCCAGTCATTTGATGTTCCCTAGGATATTCAGAGCATGAGACAGAGAGACATACACACACACACACACACACACACACACACACACACACACACACAAAGAGACAGACACACAGAGAGAGAAAGAGACAGAGAGAGCAGAGAGAGGAGAAAGGTGGAGAGAAGAGGAAGAGAATATGTGAGAAAGGGTAAAGGAGGAGAAGAAAAGAGATAGTAAAGAGATGGAGAAGGGAAGAGGAAAAAATAGGGAAAGAAAGAAAGGAGAATGAAAGCAGAAGATGAGAGAAGAGAGATGGGGAAGATGAAGGAAGGGAGAATGGGAGAACACAAAACATGTATTTTGTTGGGATTAAAGTTGAAATGGCCAAATGCCTTTCAAAAGGGTGTTGTTGTTGTGGGGTGTGTGTGTGACAGAGACAGAGAGAGAGAGAGAGAGGAAGAGAGAGAGGAGAGGAGAGGAGAGTTTCTATCACTGGGAAGGAGTCTGTGCATTTATTTCTAGACATAATAGATGAAATATGCAAGATGGTTCATCCAGCATCCGACTGAGTGTAAATGAGGCAAAGTTTCCAGTGACTTGGTACACTTGAGTTTCTTTGATGAAAAGAATAGAAAAAAGGCTTGATAGTAGTATAGTTAGGTAAGCTCATTGCTTGAAATACCAACTTTGCCAGAAGCAAGGTGAAGGTGTTCAAGTTTAAAATGTATTATACGTATATACTAATTTGTTTTGTAACTGATGTAAAACTTGCTTCATTCACCTAGGGCTAATTATAATCATGACAAGTCAGGCCTTAAGCCTGAGCAAGGAACACAGATAAACAGACAGAACCAAGAAAATACTGGTCCTGTTTTTCTTCGATTCTTATCTATTAGATATATTAAGTCCTGGTAAAAGCACTTTTTGTACAACTGTGTTTATCTATGCTATATATTAAAATTGACACTAAGGTCAGACGATTATCTCATATGTCATTTAAGTCTGTTATATTGCCTACATAGGAATGCAGAGGGAATGGGAGACAGATGTCTGTGAAAGTGTTATGGCCCACGAGACCGAGACCCCAAACCCCGAGGTGCTGCACGACAAAGAGGCAGAGGCAGTGGTCCAAGACAGCAAGATTTTTATTCAAGCTAGCCTGGGTCTGAGACCAAAAAGGGCTGTCTAGAGCCCCGAGTTCAGGGCAGAGCCAGTTTTTATACTTTTCAGATCATTCCAATACATCTTATCAGTTACACAAAAGGTGATAAATTCTAATTTACACCATACAGTCTCTTTTCCTGAGCCCAGTGAAGTTTGTGCGGAGATTGATTGATAGCCTGGCTATTGATAGCCAGGGCCTCGAGGGGGTCGGAGGTGCTAGCAAATTGCAGGGTTCCTGGGGCCTAGAGGTGCCTGGGCGGTGAATCCTAGATGGGGACGGGAAATTTCTCTTAACCCTTTCAAAAGTTAGAAAGAACTAGTGTTTCACATGTCAGGTAAAGCTTGTTACATTGTCTTTGAATCATTTAATGTTTGCTGCATGGAATGCTGGATGGAATATCTCTGAAATGTATAAAAGAGGAAAGCAATGAGCATTCAGGGTCCACAGTTCTGAGCTTCATCAGGAAATTGTCGGACCCCTGGTGCCCAGGCAAAAATATTAATAAATAAAATTCCCGATGTAACATGGGGGGGCAACTTTCTAGTAAAAACTCAGGCTCAATCTCAAACCTAACCTAGAGTGATAATATTCCAAATACTACTGATGACAGCCTAGAGAGATCTGCATCTCCCAGGCATGATACTAACACCAGCACCTCAGATAATGAACTAGTTAATATCTCTTCAGTCTCAGAGTCTGAAATTTTTCTTCTGCTGAATAGAATAAGGTTATATCCCAGAAGATACAGGCCTCATGAGCTTCCATCATACCAAGGGCTAAAAATAAATTCTCTTGGACATTTAAAAAAGGCTTGTGCTGTCTATGGACCAACTTCTCCACACTATGCTCAATATCTATCTGGTTGGAGTAAGAATGCACTTTGGGTCCCACAAGATTTCCAATATGTCTGAGCCACTCACAACATCTATAATGAAGAATGTAATACAGTGATAAGGCCAAGGCCAAACTAGGCCCATCTGATAGGAGACTGTCCAGGATCTGAATTACTTTGAATATGTTGATAAGGAAAGGTGAAGCTAGACAGTAGGCTACCTTACCTTGTACTATCTTAACCCATGTGCAAGAACTACCATTGGGTGCATGGGGGCGGGGGAAGCAATGCAAATTAGGAATTCAAAGGCAATTTTATGAAAAGTTTCCAGGGGGTTATGGAATCTTTTGCCTAATTTATTGGGAAATTAATGATTGGAAAACTATCTGATGTGACCCAGCAGCAGGTAAAAGAGAAGGAAATTCAAAAATATTTAATAAGGCAGCTGGTCCTCAAAAACGCAAATGAGAACTGCCTATCAATTCTATGTCCTATCAGAGAGAGGGAAGATGTGATGGACTATATAAAAGTATGCTGAAATATAGGTTCCATTTTACATCAGGCACATGTAAATGCTCTTCAGGTCTACTCAGTTCAGGTTATCAGTGCAGAGAGTATAGAGCCCCACGCAAACATATATTTTCGAGGCTAACACCTGTACCTTATCCCAGTATGTGGCAGGGTTTTGTGTATGTAAACATTTTATGGGATTATTATGTTACTGACCCTACCCTGATCGATGATTGTGCCCTACCCTAGGATGTGACCTGGCATTCTGCCCCCACCCTAGGGTGGTACATGATTTTGCTTCCACCATTGGGTGGTATTTGATCCCACCATTGGGTGGTACCTGATTCTGGGGGATAAAACAAGGGTCTGTGGAAGGCGAGAGGCTTTTTGGCTGAAACTGAGGCTGAGACTTTGGACTTCAGTCTTGTCCACCAAATAAAGCTAATATTTTCACAAGCCTGACTGTCTGCAAGCTGTTTACCCGCCGTTTCACCTCAGAACCGTCAGCTGGACAGGGTGGCAGACTCGAGCTCCGAGCTGGAGGGGAAAGACCTCATCTTCCATACCTTCATCAGTCAACCTCTTCAGGGGCTGACTTGCAACAGCAGGGGAAACCATTGGGCAAGAGATGGCCACTCCATTGGGGTTTGGAGAAGAGGACAATGCCATATCTTACAAACCAGAAGCAGATGCTGTAATTGTGGCAAATTTGGCAACTATTTCTGGATTGTAGGACCCTCCCTGGCCCTGCCCTCTGAAGACCCCCATGTGGACCTTGTCCAAAATGCAATGGAGGAGATAGTTGGGCAAGAGATTGCCCCAACAACCAACAGGTATTGGGAAATTGACCAGGGAGCTAAACCTAAATCCCACAAAATCAGATGCCCAACTCATGCAAGCCTACAACCTACCACCACAGGAAGTGTTGCTGCCTTGGCTATCCCCTGCCCTGACACCATCACAATAACACCAACTCAAGGTTCTTACAAATGAAAATCTGGATTAAAGGGACCAATACTGCCAGGCACTATAGACCTACTCTGAGGAGGAAGCAGTCTAACTACTAAAGGAATCAGTTTGCATGTGGGAATAATAGATTCAGATTACACAGGGGAGATCACAATTATTATCACAATATTGACAGTATTGACATTTTAAAAAGGAGAGCACATTGCCTAAATCTTGCTTCTTCCATTTATTATGCTTGGCCACTCCACTCGCCCAAGGATTGGAGGTTTTGGTAGCACTAACCATCTAGCAGGCTAGTTGCATTTACTTATACTCTTATAAAAACATGCATCCACTATTAACTCTAGAGGTAGATGGAAAAGAATTTAAAGGAATTATTGGCACAGATGCCAAAGTTTCCATCATTTCTCTTCCCAATACTGACCCTGTAGTTGGGCCCTGCAGGAGATACCTTATGGCATGTAAGGAGTAGGCACTTAGTCTTCTTCCTCTGTCTGATCGAGTGCTATATGGCTAAAAAGCATTGTCCCTGAAGGGAATATAGTTATATTTCAGCCTTATGTAGCTTCCTTGCTCCTTTCTTTATGGGGTTGAGATCTACGTGAACAATAGAGTGCTGAGTTCATGATTCCTACTCCAGGCATTTCTCTAGCCTATAATTTAGAGGACATGCATTATTAAATTGGTAGTACAGCACCAGGGAAACTTAAAACCAGGGGTTGAAGAAATGACCTTAGTCCATGTCACTGTGACTTCTACTCTTCCTGGCTGAGCTGACCTAGGCTTGTGCCATTCTGAAAAACTCTTATCTGAAGAACCCCAAGAACCTGGATCTTTGGCTGGAGTATGTGCTGCAGGAGCACCAAGCCAACTTAAAGAATATTGCCAACATGGTCATGGCCAAGGCACCAACACACTCATGGCCAAAGTACTGCAGGAGTGCCCCAGCTTGGGTGTCCTATAGTCTGAAGCCATTCTCCTGGAGGTCTGGTTTAAATGATATTAAATAGCCTTTCTTTTTGTTGTATGCCTCTCATAACATGTTATTTTTACTGTTCCTAAACAAAGCTTCCTTTTCTTTTCTGGTCCCTCAGCAACAGAGTGCCAAACCTCTGCCCTCATTAGAAGTATAAGAATTGCTGCTTGCAACCATCTCACCACCTGCTTACATTGACTTATTTGACTGGAGTTCTGGCTCGAGGACCTGGTTCTTTTGATCTACATACAGAGGACCATTGACTTCCTGACTGCCCTGCATCAATAGATTAAGTTATCAGCTGACATCTTTCGAAACTGACTTACCTGAAATTTGGTCATCAGTATAGAACAATACTTGCATACCTTTTTTTATTCTTACTCCCCCAAATCTGTGAATCAATATTTAATTCAGAAAGTTTTGAAATTCTTGACTTCCTAAATACTTGACTTTATATATTCTTGACTTCCTAAATACTTGACTTTATATATTCTTGACTTCATACATGCTTGACTTCTTATGTGCTTGACTTTGTATATGCTTGATTGCATACATGCTTGACTTTTAAATTCCCATCTTACACAGAAGCAGCTCACTTAGATCATGTCTGGAAACAGATGTGGGCAGGTAGACAGTTCAATAAACCTTCTCTGACACTCCACACTGGCTGGGACCCAAGTCCCAACTCCCTAATGATTAAACTATGTATGGCCCACAGGCCACATGTGGCCTGTTGGGTATATTTATCTGACCTGCCAGGCACTTTTGCTGCTGCTGTTTTTTGTTTTTATTTTAAAGTAAGATATTTTAAAACATAGATGTCTTGGACTTATCAGAGTTTTCCATTTTCTATTTCTATTTATAATCTATGGTGAAGATATTCTCTATTTTAAAATTTCTTTTGATAATTTATTTTTTCTTTCATTTTTTTATTTTTGAGCCACACCTGGCGATTCTCAGTGTTTACTCCTGGCTATGTGCTCAGAAATCGCTCCTGGCTTGAGGGACCATATGGAACACCGGGAATCAAAACATGGTCTGTCCTGGGTCAGCCATGTGCAAGTCAAGCGCCCTACTGCTACGCCATGCTCCAGCTGTCTTTTTGTTCTCTTTTGCTTATTTATTCCTCTCCAAATCTCTTTTGCTAACTTTCTGAATGAATCTTTTTCTCTGGGGCCAGAGTGGTTGTGCAAGCGGTAGGGCATCTGCCTTGCATGCTCTAACCTAGGACGGACCTTGATTCAATCCCCTGGCATCCCATATGGTCTCCCAAGCCAGGAGCAATTTCTGAGTGCATATCCAGGAGCAACCCCTGAGTATCTCTGGGTGTGGCCCAAAAATAAAAAAATTTTTTTTCTCTATACAATAAATCTTTTTTCCTCAATTTCCTTCTCTTACATTTCTTTGTTTCATTTCTTTCACTTTCATTCATTTTTCATTTCTTTCTCCATTCAATTTTCTCTTTTCAATTTTCACCTTTTTACTTACATCTTTTTCTTCTTAAAGTCTTTATAAATCCAGGGTTCAATTGAATTCACCTATTTAGGGCACCAGCCGTAAAGGCCACAAAGCTGCAAGGCTGCAAAGGCTGGGGGACCTGGCTTTCAGGTGGGGTGTCTATGTGTGGGGTGTGTGTGTGTGTGTGTGCATGTGTGTGGTGGCCACCTCTATGTTTGTATTGTACATAATTTCTATGCTGTATGTAGTCCTTTGCCCTGTTATATATAACTCTTCCTTTTCTCCTCCTCCCCTGCTTATAACTTTACAAATAATTTTCTATCCTTTCACTCACTTGCCCCTGACTTGTTATTTCTCACTTTTTAACCCTTTTTAAATTGTTTTTTTTTTGGGGGGGGGCTTACCCAGTGACACTCAAGGGTTACTCCTGGCTATGCGCTCAGAAATCGTTCCTGGCTTGGGGGACGATATGGGATGCCAGGGGATCGAGCTGCAGTCCGTCCTAGGCTAGCACAGGCAAGGCAGACGCCTTACTGCTCTGCACCACTGCTCTGGTCCCCCTATTTAACCTTTTTTTACCCTTAGTTCTTAACTTCCTAGGAACCAGAACAATCCCCCCACCCTAACCCACTGCCAGCCAATTCCCAAAGTAAAGGGACAATCTCCAGCCCAGCTCCTGCCTTGGACCAAGAAGAAGCTGCTGCCGCCGCCATTGCTGCTGAACTGCTCTCTGTGGCCCCTTTTCTCCCATCTCTCTGTACTCACTATCAGATTCGGCTTTGGAGAGACCCTCGTCTCAAGGACATTTCCTGATCCATTACTACTGCAAGCCATATTTGAGACTCCATGAGACCATGTCACAGGCTGAAACTGTGGTCCGAATTTTATTCCCCCAGACTATTTCAGAAGACTTAAAGTGACTATGTATATTTCTTTAGGTGCATTTCCTTAATATATATAGTACTTATTATATATATCCTTATGTAGATGTAGTTCTCCTCATACCTTTTTTGGATTTGTCTAGGAAACTCTGCAAGATAAGTTTCTCTTGGGTTCTTAGTTTAAGTTAGAACCAATTTATAGGAATTGTTTAGCTTGTTATTTTTACCCCCATATGCACAGTGTATCATGCGGCATTGCTCCTTTTTGCATCGGCACAATAAAATGGGGGAAATCTTATATATAGAAAGAAGTTCTTATCTAATAGGGATAGGAACTCTGAATTTTTTTTTCAGGGGGCCTTTCACCCTGAACATTTGTCATAGTGACTTGGCTTAGGTTTCAGTTGATCAGATATTGACTATTTACTCCTGAACCTTGAATCTCATCTTTGGAACAGGCATGGTTTTCTGCACCAGGAATTGAACTTCTACTTGCTCCAGGGTTAATATGACACCCTGATGACTTGGAAATAGCAACAATTTACTTTCAGGGCGGGTTTTCTTGTCTCACCACCTAATGGTGAGATGAAATCATGAGATACTTCATTACATCCTGACTTCGACATAAGATCTGTGCAAAAACGAAGATATCTAATTACTGAAGCCTGACTGCAACAACTGTGGTTGAGAAATTTTCCTAGGATCATGAAGAAAGACTTG
This sequence comes from Suncus etruscus, assembly GCF_024139225.1. Taxonomy (NCBI): domain Eukaryota; kingdom Metazoa; phylum Chordata; class Mammalia; order Eulipotyphla; family Soricidae; genus Suncus; species Suncus etruscus. Next base: position 90,872 of record NC_064858.1, on the reverse strand, counting down.
GGGTTAGACAACTTAATATGCCCAGAGCCTATAGCTGGTCTTATGGCAGGACACCCTGATTTTAGGCCAAAGTTTCTTTTTTTCTATTTTTCCCCAACTTTTTCTGGGCCTATGAAAAAACTATCACCCCCTTTTTTTTATATTTTATATAGAAGTTCCTGACTTTTCCATAGAACCTTGAGACACAAATTACTTTGTTTATGTTATATCATAGTTTTGCATTTTTCTATAACATTAATGGAGGAAAAAAAGAAAGAATGGGCGGGGGGGGCAGGGGCCAAGTGGTCTCAGGTGCATTGGTGGAGATAAAAAAGGACAGAAATAAATATACAAGCCAAAGTCAACAACAATATAATCAAGTGGCCCAAACTATAACAATCTAAACTTAAAAAGGGCCTGTTACACTGGCAGGCCAGGGGGCAAAGTGTGGAAATATAGGATGCACTCTAAGAACATTGGAGTAGGATCGACATTGGTGGTAGAACTGGCTCTGATTCATTCATGTCTGAAATACAACTATGAAGAAAACAATGGTTTCAATAAAATAAAATAAAAAAGAAGTCCCTGGGATACAACTGAGTACTCTGCACTTGTATTGGTGGATGCTGAACCCCTTATTGATTGTTTCTGAGTTCACAAATAGCTCCCAGAAAGATAAATTAAATCCCATTCTTCCATCCCCCTTTTTTGAGGGAGACCTTGGTAATAATATCCAGAATAAATAATCCACAAAGACAAAAGATTAGGGGACCAAAGGTCTGGCAAAGAGGGTCTTTTGTCAGTCTGAAGCCAACTCCAAAAAGCAAACCGAACCAGTCGTCAGCTCTGCCAAAAAAGCCCCTTACGCCTCCCCAACAAGCTATTTATTTCCTCCTGTATTGCCCCCACCTGGAAGATCCAGCTGGAACGACAGGCAAAAAACATTTCTTATAGCATATACTGCAATTGGCATACACTACAATTCCCCCTTTTTAGTAAGCAAACAATAATAATGTACAATATAATAACAATAACTATAATAATAATAATGTAACAATATCTAACCCCAAACCCATAATTACAAAAGCAAAACTTTAATGAAATACAACATCAATTTTTAAGATTAAAAACTAAAATATAAAAACATTAATTACAGTAATCAAAAATATAGAATCAAATATACTTCAAAGGATTCTAATCATAAAAAATACAAATACATAAGCTAAATATTTTTACCAAGTCCAAAATTACTCTAAAAAAATAGGGAGTATAGAACTCCCAAAAGTCCGACCAGAGGCATTTGGTGAATCAGGGAAGATGAGTTGTAACTTGATACAGGATACAGCACTGGAACAGTTAACGATGTATTCTTCAGTTCGAGATCAGGAGGCTTACAATTGTGGGTGAAGGAGGCGATCCGCACATATGATGGGATTCCTATAAATAAAATGTTAAGGGCTCCTGCTATATGAGTCTTCTGTGCTAACGGAGCACATATGCTGCATTTTTCTATAATTTCTCTAGCTTGCCTCCATGGAATTTGGTAATTTACATGTAAACGGCGAGCATTTGTGTGTAAGGCTGAATGTTTCTCTACCGGTGATTTAAATATAGGCATTGCCAACAAGTCAGCAGTTTTATTTCCTTGAGCCATTGGACCTGGAAGACCTGAGTGGGTTCAGTTCGTTTTTGAATGAGTTGTTGTAATTTTTTCAGTAAATTCTGTATAATTGGACTATGAGAATTGAGGGAGGCAGTGGCTTTTACCAGGCATAAATTTACAACATATAAAGAATCAGTGATGACATTTATGGCTTCAGATACATTTTTTTTTTTTGGGTCACACCCGGCAGTGCTCAGGGGTTACTCCTGGCTCTATGCTCAGAAATCGCTCCTGGCAGGCACGGGGGACCATATGGGACGCCGGGATTTGAACCACGGACCTTCTGCATGAAAGGCAAACACCTTACCTCCATGCTATCTCTCCGGCCCCTCAGATACATTTTCTAATAGGTAAATTAATGTTGCTAATTCAACTTTCTGTGCAGACTTATACTTGGTATCTATCATTATATTCATATTTTCTCTGGTTATTCCTCCACTTCCTCCGCTAGCTTCATCTACATAAAAAGCTTTTGCATTGGGAATAGGAAAATCCCGTACAATCGAAGAAATAACAAACTGAGTCGTTTTCAAAAAGTCCCAGTTCTTTCCTTTTGGATAATGAGAAGAAATCTCCCCTGTGAAATCTCTCCTGTGAGGGCCCTTTGTAGAGAGATTCATTAAGAGGTAACATTAACTCCATTTCCTTTTTTGGTATTAGCAGTACTATTATATCTGGATCAAAACCTAATAAAGATATTAATCTGAGTCTTGCTTTGATAATCAATTCTGAGATTAATTGCAGGTAAGGTATCACAGACTGAGGCTGTTTGTTATGTAAATACACCCATTCCAAAGGATCAGCTTGTTACATTAAAGCCTCGGTAAGTGTTTCTTTTGTAGGGAAAATTAATAAAAATACCTTCTCTCCCGGGATGAATCTTAAGAGAAATGATTTTTTGTAGTCTGTTCAAGAAAATGTCCAATTCATTTTTGGCAGCTTGTGTTAATTTCTGGGGCTATTTAATGCAGGATTACCTTTCAAAGTTTTAAACAGATTAAACAGCTCTGCATTCGAGATTCCTAGCACCAGGAAGAGCCAATTTACGTCACCTAAAAGTTTCTGAAAGACATTTAGTGTTTTAAGGTTTTATTTTTTGATGGAAATTTTTTGTGGACGTATTGATGTTTGGTCCAAAATAAAATCCAAGTATTGATATGGTGGCATGGTCTGTATTTTTTCTAAAGCTATTTTCAGTCCTGCCATTTGCAAAAAAATTAATCACATAAGCATATAATTTATGTAAATCTGTTTCATTATTCATTGTAATTAAAATACCATTGATGTAATGGTAAATTATGGCCTGGAAAATCTTTCATGAGTAGGGCTCAAAATCTTGTCAACAAAAAATTGACACATAGTTGGTGAGTTTAGCATGCCCTGAGGGAGAATAGTCCATTGAAAAAGCCTGCAAGGGTGGGTATTGTTGATAGAAGGAACTGAGAATGCAAAATGGTGTTTATCATCTGGGTGAATAGGAATATGGTAGAAGCAGTCTTTCAAATCAATTATAATTAATGGCCATTTCTTAGGGATTACTACAGGTGATGGTAAACCTGTCTGTAATTTTCCCATAGGTACCATAGATAAATTTACAGCTCTCAGATCCATTAACAGTTTCCATTTACCAGATTTCTTTTTTTATAGTAAATATAGGCAAATTCTATTGAGAAAACGAAGGCTCAATATGTCCTAATTTTAGTTGTTCTTCCACTAATTCTGTCAGCACCTTTAATTTATCAGTTTTAAGCGACCACTGGTCTGTCCAAATTGGTTCGTCAGATTTCCATTTTATTTTTATTGGTGCTGGGGTTTTCCTGGCAGTGGCCCCTACCAAAAATTTTGGGTTTTTAATTCAGGAGAAGGTTCAGGCTCATCTTTAGCTAATGGAATATGGAATTTTGGCTTCCATTGTTTATGCAGGTCACGGCCCCACAGGGATGGTGAGAATGGGCCCACGTGAGGTCTGATTATAGCTTTTTGGTTTTCTGGGCCATAAAATACCATGGTTCTTGTGCTTAACAAACAAGAACTCAGGCCTCCCACTCCTTTTAGCGAATATGGAATTTCTTGAAGAGGTCAATTTTCTGGCCATTTTTTATCAGAAATTACAGTAACCTGAGCACCTGTATCAATCATGCCATTGAAGGATTGCCCTTCTAAATTAAGTTTAATCAATGGATTTTCATCTTTAAATTTAGTAATCAGAGCCAATAGTGGGTTTTTGGTAGCCCCGGATCTGTGCTTCCAAAACCTCCAATTCTTGTCTTATCTAAAGTCCCAAATTTAACATAAGGTATTATTACTATCTGGGCAATCGTCTCCCCCTTTTTGAAAGTCCAACTAACTGGCACATTAATGACTACAATAATATTTCCCTTTGAATCTGAATCAATGACACCTGTGGTTACTGATATACCTTTTACGTTAAGGGAACTTCTGCCCAAAATCAAACCCATTGTATCTGGGGGTGGTGGTCCCACTATGCCTTTGTGTAACATATAAGGGCATTCTCCTGGGTAAATTGTAATGTCCTCTGGGCAAGTTATATCAAGCCCAGCACTGCCTGCTGTGGCATGTTTTAATTAGTTAATTGAGAATAATCTTCTTGGGCTGGACCAGGAAGAATTACTGTTTGATGACTTTGCCCCTGATTTGAAAGGGCCTGGGGATTGGCCCTGTAGGCATTTCCCTGTTTCGTAAATGTAGGTCCTGGAGGAGCTGAATTTAACAAAAGACAACAATTCCTTTTAATATGCCCCTGTTTTCCACAATAGTAACAGAAAAATTGTCTCCTAGGGTTTGTGTTAAAACCTCCTCCTATGTTATTATTAGGGAGATTTCCAGATCTACAGTCTTTCACCCAGTGGTGACCTTTTTTTACATTTTGGACAGAGACCTGGCTTTCGGGCGACTTTTTGTCCCTGGAGCTAACGAGGTATTGGTATTATTCCTTTAATAATTGCAAAGGTTTGCACCGGATCTAAGTTTGCTAATGAATGGGGCATATCATAAACATTCCTACATGCATATAAAAATTCATTTAAATCAGCTTTTTCCTGCAACAGAGCCAATACCAATTTGCAAGCCGAATTCACATTATGATAAGCCAAACATTTTTCTAGAAATTTCCTCACCTCATCATTTTTAATTTGTATTTTCAAACCATCTTTGAGCTTAGCCACAAATTCTACATAAGGCTCATGGGGACCTTGGATGATTCTTAAAAAAGTTTACCTCACCAGTACTGTTAGCATCAATTCTTTCCCATGAAGAGAATGCAACGTCTTTAATTATTTTTGAGATTTCCTTAGGTAAAGCCGCTTGTGTCTGTACATCTGAATATTGATTTTCTCCCATTAATAATTCATACAAGAGATTAACCTCTGCCACTCATTTTTTTGTTCCATCCAGACTATATAGTTTAGATTTCACACCCTCTGCATATAACATTTCCCATTCAGTTCGCTGTTTAGATGGCAGGCATATTTCAGCAAGTTTTTTTAAAGTCATACAGAGTCCAAATTGTTTTTTGACACCAAATCTCAAATACTTAGTATCTCCAGACAAAATGAAGAGGTCACCCCAAAATCTTTACATGCTTTTTTAAACCTTTCCACAACCTCCATTTCGAGAGGTTGATAAGTTGAAACATATACTGTCTGTAATGGAGTTGAGGTCGGATTAGCAGAAGTACCCTGCACAGGGCTCTGAGGCCTGAGGTATGGAGTACTAGAATGTGGTTCATTGTCTGAGTTGGCACTAACATGTGAGTCCATACTGTGAACAGAATCAGGACTCCCTTATGAACTTAGCACTGGAGGTTGGTCATCAGTGTCAAGATTTTGATTTGGATCGTGAGTATCTAAATTAAGTATCTGGGCTGATTTTTTACTGGCAAAAATGCTTATACTCTTGATGCCAGTGCTAGATTTATCAGCCTGTACCTTAGTCTCAATTTTCGTAGGATAAATTTTTTTATTGTCCATACTGGTCATCACTTTACAATTTCCACACTGTCTATTTCCTAACCACCAGCCAATGCCTATGCACATGATAGCTATATTAGCCAACACAGAAATTCCACAAACTAACTAATGGAGACCACTCAAGCGATGCAAATATTGGAGTAGAAATTTTTGATTGGAATGTAAACAGCAACTATCCAGTGACAATATTTACTAGTGCCAAACCAAGTGGTTTACATCCAAACAGAATAATGCACGTGAATAATGCCAAACCGATGTGTTTAATAACAGATGGCATAGTGAGCATGAGTATCATAGAAACCAGCCATGGACCTCCAGAGGCAATTTCCAATAAGACATGTCACTTACAGTTACAGAGGGTCCAGATTCACCTGTTCCAGGTGCCATTTGTTGGTGGATGCTGAACCCCTTATTGTTTCTGAGTTCACAAATAGCTCCCAGAAAGATAAATTAAATCCCATTCTTCCGTCCCCCCTTTTGGGGGAGACCTTGGTAGTAATATCCGGAGTAAATAATCCACAAAGACAAAAGATTAGGGGACCAAAGGTTTGGCAAAGAGGGTCTTTTGTCAGTCTGAAGCCAACTCCAAAAACCAAACTGAACCAGTCGTCAGCTCTGCCAAAAAAGTCCCTTACGCTTCCCCAACAAGCTATTTATTTCCTCCCGTATCGCCCCCACCTGGAAGATCCAGCTGGGAAGACAGGCAAAAAATTCTTATAGCATATACTGCAATTGGCATACACTACAGACTCGCACTATAGTGCTCAGTGTTCTTAAGTCTTATTACAATGCTCATTATATGAATGTCTTATCAAATTATTTTCAATTAATTATGTCTGCAAAAATGTTCTAAAGTTTTTCATAGATATCTATGGAAAAAGAACTTTGATACTCTAGACTCATATTATAGTGCTCAGTGTAAGACTTGTTTTCAAAATAATTATATCTAATGTTTATGTTCAGAGAAGTCTATAAAATTTTTTGTGATATGCGTAAGACAGGATTTGGACAAGCTGATTGTTTTGAGAATGATGTATACATAATCTAACCTCTAATGCTTTTATACCCTCATCAGCAGTGATTCCTAGAAATCAGAAAATGTCTTCACCACCGATTCATATGTCAGCTTTATATTTATGAAGCACTTTGACCCATTCCTAGATAGGTCCATTTTTACAGCTGTAGCATATTGATCGAGTTTCAATGTTTATCTATCTGTTCATGCACTTGTGTGGTTGGTGGCCACTTTTATGTTAGAGTTTTTTTAGGGTGTTGGGCCACACCTAGCAGCACTCAGGCATTACTCCTGGCTCTTCATCTGAAATCACTCTTGGAAGGCTCGGGGAACCATATGGGATACTGGGATCGAACCTGGGTCCATCCTGGGTTGGCAAATTCCCTACAACTGTGCTATTGCTCCAACTCCTATGACCCCCTATGGTAGTTTTTTTTTTTGTTGTTGTTGTTGTTGTTTTTTGTTTGTTTGTTTTGGTTTTTGAGTCACACCCAGCAATGCTCAGGGGTTATTCCTGACTCTACACTCAGAAATCACCCCCGGCAGGCTCAGGGGACCATATGGGATGCCGGGATTCGAACCAGCGACCTTCCGTGTGCAAGGCAAACGCCTTACCGCTGTGCTATCTCTCCGGCTCCTATGGTAGTCTTATATCTTTATATTTTGTATACTATGTCCATCTGTGTTGTACATAGTTCTACCTTCCACCTCACCTACCTGTCACTTGGCAAAACCTTTTCTATTGCTTCCCTATGTTCACTTATCCCCAAATTGTGACCCTCCCTATTAAACCCTTTTACCCCTATAGTTCTACACCCCTGGAGCTGATTTGGAGCACCACCAACTCCCACTCTTTCCACCCCTCTTCACCGTGGACTACTGGTTGTGACCAGAATCCCGAAACCAGATTTGGCTTTTAAATTGGGCTTGGCTCAAGGACATATCTTGGCCTGTGACTCCAGCCAGCCACCTTCCTGACTGCCATCAATCAACATATCACCTCATAGGCTGAAGCAGCAATCCAGATTCTACCCACTTCATACTTATTCAAAAAACAAAAGGGGATATCTATATTTCTTTATGCGTATTTATTATGAATACTTTTTGTGTATTTCTTTATTGGGATGCAGTATTGCCTCTTTGGACTTGTTCAGTATATTAGGGGAGAATCCCAGCTCAACTTTCATGTCAGTTAAGCTCTTCTTAAAAATTGCATCCTCCCCTTTCCATCCACAAATAACAATGAAATAATTTTTATGCCATTTTTTTCTGTGCATTTGTCTGTATATTAGGCTTCCATGTTAAATGATCACCTATTTATTAGATTAAAATAGCATATAATTGGGGCCAGGATAATAGTACACCAGGAAGGGTGTTTGTCTTACACACAACCAACTCAGATTGATCTCCACATCCCATATGGTCCCCCCAAACTGCCAGGGGTGATTTCTGAGTGCAGAGCCAGGAATAACCACTGAGTGTGGCCTAAAAAGCAGAAATAAAACAAACAAACAAAAAGTGAAAATATTAGGGGATATGTGTACTTCTTTATATGTATTTCCTAGGGAATGGTGTTGATACTATACTACAACTTAGCCATAGCTGCCTGGTGCCCCAATAGTATTTTGCGTGTCGTCCTTGCGCAGGGGCCATGCTAATCTTCTCTGTATTGTTCCAATTTTAGTATATGTGCTGCTGAAGCAAGCATCCAATAGTATTTTGTGTCATTATCCTTTTCCTTTTTGCATAGACCCAATAATATGGGGTAATCTTATGTAAGAGAAGAGTTCCTGTCTTTTAGGGATAGGAATTCCAAAATTTATATGTTGCAGGTGGGCCTTTTACCCTGAACATTGTCATGTTGACTTGACTTAAGTTTCAGTTCTCTGAGATCGGCTGTACACCCCGAACTTTGGGAACCATCCTTGGAACCTGCACGGCTTCCACTTCTCTCAGGCACTGGCTTGTCACCTGGGCAGGCTCCCAGGCCACCTTCAAGATGACATAGAACCAGCAATGACTTACAACCAAGGCAGGTTTCCATGCTACCCTGATGGTGAAATTGAACCAAGACACTTTGTGACGCCCTTAACACAACATAGGACCTGTGTAAAACCAAGGGCTTAGAGTCTGACTATAGTAACCACTATAAGAACTTTTCTTGGTACCTAGAAGACTCTGGGGTTAGGCAAACAAGTCTGTCTCAAGTCTGCAGTTGGTAATGTGATCAGTTGCCTCCAGGGAATGGAACTCTGCTAAAAGTTTTATTTTCCCTTTTCCTGTTCTTTTTTTCCTTTTTTTCCTTTTCCTGTTACAGCTTTTCCTGTGACTATGCAAAATACAGCCACCTTTCTCAGCTCCTATCTAGGGGTTCTGCCTTTTACAGAGAACATTAAGACATGATTTATTACTGGTTTATCTCATCTCATTTTTCTGCATACACCTACCGGGTCCAGGCTCAGCTCCACCCCTTGAGTCTTGAATGCCGCAAGCATTCGTCCCAGCATCGCAGTCCTCAAAGGAGAGAGCTGGGCCTGCCTGGTAGTGCCCCTCCCTCTCAGGCTGCAGACCAGGTCCAAGGAGGCTCGCCTGGGCCTAGGAAAGCAGCCCCGCCCGTCCTGGAGGCGGCTTAGCCGAGGTGCTTTGGGGCTGGGGCCGCTCGTCTGCAGGCAGGGCTGGTTCCGTCTGGCGGCTTCCACCCCGGGAGCGGGGGCCCAAGCGCCGGGCAAGAACTCCCCGGTCTCCGGGAAGCAGCTCCGGCTCGCTCAGGCGCACTCACACGTCACCCCGAACACCCAGCACCCAACAGCGGCCTCGCGAAACACCCGCCGCACCCCCGGTTCAGCACCCTGGCAACTGCTGCCGTTTCTGCCCGCAAGAAAGCTGGGGGCGGGGGGGGGTCGGATTTCCTGTGACGTGGCGGGATCGCGACACTGACTGGAGACTCGTGTGTGGTGACGCGTTAGACGCGATTACAAAACAGTTGATAAACACGAAACTGCTTTAGAATGCAATGAAAGGACCGCACAGCGGAAAGAAAGACCACTCTGGCATCTGTGCCTTGGCTTCTAAGCGCGCTGCGAACTCAGCGGTTTGATTGCTCTGAACACGAAAACGAAGAGTGCGAAAGAAAAGAAAGCTGTCTGCCTTCCCACACCGGGAGTCGAACCCGGGCCGCCTGGGTGAAAACCAGGAATCCTAACCGCTAGACCATGTGGGAGACGCCGGGGGCTGGACGCGCCGGGCGCCAAATGAGACTTCACTTCCGCTTCCGCCTCGCGCGCGCCCCTCCCACGGCTTCGCCGTCTCTCCGCCCGGGCGCCTCGGAGCTGCGCGCGGCCCGGCCCAGCCCGGCCCGGCCCCAGCCGATATGATTGTTCACTTGGTTAAAATGTGCTGTTCACTCCAGCACACTTAGAAGTGGCCACGAAAGAAGGAAGAACCCCTCAGCCTTGCGGGTCAAGAGCCTCCTCTAAGGGCTGGAGGGTCCAGCTTGTAAATTATCTGGGCTGTTAGATCCTTTGTTGGGTATTTGTGAATCCAAGAACAGACCCCAGAATGAGAAATTACTTCCCATCCCCTTGTCCCCTTTCGGGGGGAGACCTCGGTAATATTTATCCGCGGCAAATAATAATCCCCACAGACAAGAAGGATAGGGTGTAAAAGATTGGGCAAAGAGAGAGAGCGAGAGAATCCTCTTGCAGCCTGCAAACAGCTTTCGCAAAAGGACCCCTCTCCCCTCGCCTTCAAGCTATTGATTGCCAACTCCACAGCGCCCCCACCTGGAAGGGCTAGGTGGGGCAATAGTCACAGAACAATCCTGAAGAAATACTTTTATATACAACAATTCCGAGTCAGTATTTATTGGATTATTGTTCCCCTGATCAAGAAGCAGTATCCATCCTTGTCTCTAAATACTTTCTTGAGGTTGAATGCAATTTGGTTTGATATAAGTATGGCTGTCCCAGTTTTTGTTTGTTGGTTTTCAGGTAGATTGTAAATTGTTTTCCATCCTTTTATTATAAACCTATGTCTATCTTGAGTTTTTGTTTTTTTTGTTTTTGTTCTTTTTATTTGGTTTTGGTTTTGGTTTTTGGTCACACCAAGCAGCGCTCAGGGACTACTCCCGGCTTCACACTCAGAAATCGCCCTGGCAGGCTTGGGGGACTACATGGGATGCCGGGACTCGAAACACTGTCCTTCTGCATGCAAGGCAAACACTCCACCCCCATGCTATCTCTCTGGCCCCTGTCCTGAGCTTTTAAGTGTGTTTCCTAAAAGCAGCAAATGGTTGGGTTTTGTTTCCTGATCTAACCCACTAGCTGTGATGAAAGAGTTTAGTCCATGGACATTTAAGAAAAATATTGACAAAACGGGGTATAGCTCGGTGGTAGAGTATTTAACTGCAGAAAACTATAGATAAATAGGGTTATTGTAGTTACACTTGGGTATTTGGTTTATATAACTGATATTTTAGTTGTTCGTTTAGAGTTGGTTTTGTTAGTGTAAATGTTGAATTTCTTTTTTGTCTGAGAATGTTTTTATTCCTTTCTCAAATATAAGCAAGAGGTTTGCTTATATAAGAAAAATGTTTTATTATATAGTATGCTCTATACATTTCTAGAATTAAAAATTTCTTTCATTCATTAATTTGATATGTAATTCCACTCTTTTCTTGCCTGGAGTGTTTCAAATGGAAGATATGGTTTGATTCTTATATTCTTCCCTTTATACTTAAGATTTTTCTTCTCCCTTACTGCTTTAAAGAGTCCTCTGTATTTTGCAATTTTGATTACTATATATCTTGGTATTGTTCTGTTAGGTTCTATTTTGTTTGGCATTCTTTTTGCCTCTTGGATTTATACAGTAGCCTATTTCTAGAGAGTGGGGAAGTTATCTGCTATAATCTCTCACTACTTGTCCTTCCACTTCCCTTTTTCCTCCCCTCTGGGATTTCTATAATTTGGAGATTATTTCTCTTGTCTTTGCTCATTAAGTATCTTACATTTTCTTCCATCATTAAGTTGCTCCTTTCTCTTTTGACTTCTTTATCAATGCTGGCTTGTAATCTTCAAATTCATTTATACAGCTTTCTACCTGTGTAATTCTGTTACTGTGGCATACTAACATGTTCTTTGATTCCTTCAATTCCATCTTCATGGATTCTCTCATCTAATGAAAGAGTTCTTGAGTTAGTGGAAGTGATCATGTATAGATTGCTTAATTTCAGAACAATACCAAGTTCATCCAAACAGCCCCAAATAGTACCTAGAATTCAGTAGCTCTGGTAGATCTAGCCCCCATTTTGTGACAGTTGAATTTTCCACAGAACAGAGTGGAGGGTGAAGTTCTCAAGTCAGATTTTCTTATGGCCTTGGAACCCCCTGAGCCTAACACTTGCATTGGTCTGGTTTTTATCTAGGCCAGTGGTCGACAACCTTTTTTCAACTGAGCCAAATCTCGCCAAAACCACGATTGAAATTTATTTGGAGAGCCACATTTTTTTTGGCAGTGCTCAGGGGTTACTCCTGGCTCTATGCTCAGAAATCGCTCCTGGCAGGCTCAGGGGACCATATGGGATTTGAACCACAGATCTTCTGCATGAGAGGCAAACACCTTACCTCCATGCTATCTCTCCAGTCCCGAGAGCCACATTTTTAAAACCGAAAATACATAGGATGGTACACTGTTTTTAGTTTCATTAAGTTCTTATTGAAAATATTCTGCATGCTTTTGGTTCTCTCTTGCCAGGTATGGGGTTTGTGGAGGCCCATACCGGAGCCCTTCTCCCTGGCCTGGGGAGTGCTGGGAGGCTTGGCAGGCCCCCAGCCATCCTTGTCTTTTTCCCCTGACTCCAGGCCTTCCCTGGGTGCCAGCTCAGATGGCCAGAATTGGGTTCAGGTGGACTCAGGCTTCTCCCCTACCTCTCCCTACACTAATGGAAATGCACTTTGGGAGGAGGGCGGGCCGTTTTAGTACTGGTTTATGTTGGGACAGTCACTGGAATTTTTTTCTCCTTGTTTTCCTATTGATAGTATTGTATGCATATATTTTATATATCCATAACATCCATCTTGTATTGTGACCTTGATACTGCCCTACAAATCTCATTTCTAATATTTTACTGCCTCAGTCTCAACCCTTTTTTCCCCCTATCTTCTCAGTAGGTGCAGCTCATGACATGAAGCTCACCACATAGAGTGATGAGTGCAGTTAGAGAAATAACTACACTGAAAACTATCATAACAATGTGAATGAATGAGGGAAAAAGAAAGCCTATCTCGAGTACAGGTGTGGGTGGGTGGGGATTAGATAGATCTGGGAAATTGGTGGTGGGAATCCTGCACTGGTGAAGGGGGGTGTTCTTTACATGACTATAATCATACAACTGCAATTATATTTGTAATCACGGTGTTTAAATAAAGATAATTTATAAAAATAAAAAAAGAAAATATTCTGCATGCAAGTATCCACATAGGTCAGGAGGATACAAATAACACAACTAATAAAACAAAAACTTTAGAATGATATTATTGATCAATAACGTTAAATTCCATAAAATTTGCCTTACAATGTAGAGAAGATTAAATCCTGACAATGACTGACAAAGTCACAAACACTAATGTGAACATTGGCTTTGCATTTCCTAGGATAGTTTGAGTAAGTCATGTTTATATTTATTTTTTATTAATGTTGTTTTTAATTTTAGGCACGATTCCAGGTTCTCATCTGTAGCAAGTCAGCCCCTGAAGAGGTTGACTGATGGAGGGATGGAGGATGAGGTCTTTCCCTTCCAGCTCGGAGCACGCGTCTGCCACCCTGTCTAGCCGACGGTTCTGAGGTGAAACGGAGGGTAAACAGCTCGCAGACAGTCAGCTCGTGGAAATATTTGCTTTATTCGGTGGACAAGACTGAAGTCCAAAGACTCAGCTTCAATTCCAGCCAAAAAGCCCTGGCCTTCCACAGACTCTTGTTTTTATCCACCAGAATCAGGTACCACCCAATGGTGAGATCAGATACCAACCAATGGTGGAAGCAGAATCAGGTACTACCCTAGGGTGGGGGCAGAATGCCAGGTCACACCCTAGGGTAGGGCACAATCACCAATCAGTTTAGGGTAACATAGTAATCCCCTAAAATATTTACATACACAACACTCATCAATGAGATGATTTCTCAATTTACTCTTGATAAAATTCATGCTTGAAAATGATTGTTTGCATAAATATGTAGACCCAAACAAGGAAAGAACAGCAAATGCTAGCTTTTTTTTAGTTGATTATATGAGTCAGGAATACTATTCCAGGTGTTAAAAATCAACATATCTTCCTTCTCTAGGTCTTTCAAAGCAGACCACTTGTGTTGTGAACTAAGTTCACAATTGTGTTCCTCCAATCTTTCTATATTAGCACAAAGACGTTCAAATTTTGAGCTCCACAGTTCTTTGTTTTTAAATCCAGAAATTGCATTTCAAAGTTGCCAATGTTGATATTAAAGGGAGAAAAATTTAATTCCATTACAGTGGTATCCAGAAGTTTTTTTTTTTTTTTTTTTTAACAAAGGCCAATGTCACTTTGCTGTTTCTGAAATCCTAAAACCTCTTGAGAAAAGCTTCCCTCATATTTAAAAGTGCTGTTTTAAAATAGGTAGTGTCAATATCAGAATTATTTTCTTGGTGATGTTTCAACAGACTTGGAAGGTGAATCAACGTTTCTCTGTCAAAATCTTGAGCAAAAACAGGTAATTTGTTTTCAGACGAAATAACTTCTTTTTCTAACATCGAAAAAATTGTGTTTCATTTCCCCTATAGTTTATGATTTAAGCTGATTTAGATGTGAAGTAACATCCACCATGAAATACAGTTTTTGAATTCACTGATCGTTTGTTAATTCTGGATAGTGAACACCCTTCTCGAGGAAAAATGCTTTGATTTCTGATAATAAGTAAGCAAAACGTTTCAAAACGTTTCCTCTTGATAACCAAAATGTGCTGAAAATTTGAAATCCTACAATATGGAGATGAAACAGGTAAAAGAGAAAAACCTTTTAATAATCTTTAAAAGCAAGAGCAGTGTTCCAGAGAAAAGTAGTGATTTTACTGAAAGGAAAAAAAACCTATTGACACTTTAGTGTGTGCTGCAAGAAACCAAACTAAAATACACACAAAAACAAAAATGGCACTTTGTTAAAGGCATATGATATATCATAAAGGAATTATGATAGAGTGCCTGAAACATTTAAAAAATAATTTTTTATTTAAGCATACTTGTTACAAAATTATTTATACTTGAGTTTCAATCATAGAATGTACACCACCCTTCACCAGTGCACTTTCCCCACCACCAATGTCCCTTGTTTCCTTCCCCTTCACCCTCCTCTGCCTATGCCAGGGTAAGGCATTTTTCTTTTTTCTCTCTATCTCTCTTTTTCTTTATGACACTGAGGTTTGCAAAATTTCCTTTATGACACCATGGTTTGCAATATTGTTTTTTTTTTTTAAGGGCGCCTTCTGGTGGAGACCAGAAGGCCTGCCAAACAAATTCTATAAGAGCTGTTTGCAATATTGTTAAAGCGTACCATGCATGTTACTTACCCATTTTCAGCATCTACTTCTTGTCCAGAGTGATATGTTCCAACTATTAATCTCATAATGTACCTTTTTCTATTCTAATTGAACTCATACTTTTTATGGCAAGCTTCCTATCATGGACTAGTCCTCCTGTCCCTCATCCCTATTTTCTCTAGATATTATTACCATATTATTATTATATGCCACAAATGATTATTCTGTGTCTATACCTCTCCTTCTGACTCATTTCACTCAGAATAATAATCTGATGTGTTGATGTATGTATGTACAGATGATGCACTGTGCATGGCTCAGTGTTTTTGTGTAGTCATAAGAAACAGAAGTTGCACACCCATACATTGTATCCACTCATTGTATGATAGACTGGATTCAAAAAAAACTCTCTGCTGAACTAAACTCTGTGACAGATGACACAGTAAAGATAATTTGTGAAATTCACAATTGTGATCAAATCCAGGCTATTCACCACCCTGGGTGAGAGTGTGGATGCCTACTACTAGCATCTTCTCCATGAAGAAGTGAAGTGGCTATTCAGGGGAAGGGTGCACTCTCACCTTGTTGGCAAGAGGGAAGAAGTAGTGCAGTTCCTGTGAGAGCAAAACTCTGACTTTGTACAGCCCCAGTTGGACAAGGAATGGCTAGCTAACCTTGTGTATTTGGCAGACATGGTTCATTTTTTTTGTATTTTTTAATATAATTTTTATTTTGATCATAGTGGCTTACATATTGTTGACAATAATATTTTAGGTAAATATTTACATAAAATCAGGGGGGATTCCCATCACCAAATTGTCCTCCCTACACCTTCGTTTTTGTCCTACCTCCCATATCCTCTTCCCTCCCCTATGTACCTATCCAACTACATAGTAGTCTTGCATCTGTTTGGTCTTGGTGCCTCCCTTATTTCCCCCTCTAATTGGGAGGCAGGACTAGCTAGTTCAAGTTGCATGGTTTTGTTTTAAGAAGAGAAAAGTAATAAACTGGGGTAAAAGTCTAATACTCTGAAAATGGGCGGAATTCTTCTAGAGGCTCTCATCATCGATTTGAGAGACGAAGGAGAAAAAGAAGGTGAAACACTCCACCAGTACAAAAAGAAGTGTCAAATATCCAGTGAGGACTCCAACAATAATGATAAGCACCACAAAAAAAAAAACAAAAAAAAAAAAAAACCCGCCATGGTCTTGAGATAAGAAACGACATAGCACATAAAGAAAGAAAAGAAAAGAAGAGAAAAAAATAGGTATAACTGGGGACAACAAGTTCAATAACCACACCCAAACAGAGAAATCAACCAAAAATAGATAGGTAAATAATAATAATAATAATAAATGAAGATAAAAATAATATATAAAAAATAAACAATGTTTTGTGCTGTTTGCTTTTTTTTTTCCCTCCTGCCCTGGAACAGTAAATATTGGGGTCATTCAAAAAGGAATTCACTTGGCCTAAGAGATATGGGGTTTCTCCATCCTTGGAGTATATTGTCATGGGATTAACTATAGACTCTGTTCAGGATCATTTACTCTCCCGGTGGTGCTTTTGTGGTGTTTGAAAGACTTCTGTTCTGTCCTGGGTGATACAATCAGACCTTTGTGTCTAGAGATCTCAGTATCTGCACAGACATGGTTCATTTTATCTATGAATTTAATATTTCTCTGCAGGGGAGTTTCACAAGCACTTTTTACAGTGAGACATAAGATGAATGTGTTCAAAAAAGAATCTGATTCTGGGATAGCTGTGCCTGAGAAGGTGCAGAGGCCAGACCCTAATATGGAATCCAGCAGGACAAGCCAGTCTTGTGTGGCCTGAGTATGTAACCTAAGGCATTGGCTATTGTCCGAGACCCAGAGCCCAAAGAAATACCACAGTGTCCTATCAGTCAAACATTCCAGGAAGCTTGTAACATCTTTGAAGTTTCACTAGCCTTGAGATGTTCCTGTGTTTCTGATGTAAAGATAGCATGTAAAGATTAACCACAAGATGCTCTCTGTAAAATTGTCTGTAATGTAGGCTGTTCCATCTGCCTTCTCTCCACCCCCTGTAAAATCGTACTTAAAAGGAACCTGTGCAGATCAATAAACGGAATCTGGACAAGCTTCCATTTGCTTGGTTCCCTTCTTCTCCACCCCCCCCCATTCTCTTTTTTAGGCTGGATCTCCTCTGCACCCACGAATAACTGAATTGCAGGCCAGGACAAGAAGGAGATATTGAAATGTTTCCACTCTTGCAAAAAATTTCTGATTGGCACTTATATTATGCAGAAAGTCATAATCAATATGAAAAACAGCATTTTTTTTTCTTTTTTTTGTTTTTGAGCCACACCTGATGAAGCTCAGGGGTTACTCCTGGCTATGCACTCAGAAGTTGCTCCTGGCTTGAGGGAAAATATGGGATGCCGGGGATCGAACCGCGGTCCGTTCTAGGTTAGCACTGGCAAGGTAGATACCTTACCTCTAGTGCCACCGCACCATCCCCAAAAAACAGCATTTAAGGGCATTAGCTCACAACTTTAATCATGAGTACTCTGAACATGAGAATCCATAAAAAGAAAACTCTGGGTTGAGAATCCCTTCATGGAAGATGCCCACTCTTGTGCAAAATATGTGTTTTAAGATCACTCTACGCACTGTATTTCTAAACCCCACCCAACCTGGTCTGAAGAAGCAGGGTAGCAGGAAAGAAAGAATAAACCAAGCTAGCCAGGAAAGGATGATCATGGAGTCCATGGCCTTTTACCTTGTATCCTCTGCCTTGAGCCCAAAAACCTAGAACACCTCTTTCTTTATTAAAACCAATTCCCAGTACCAGGAGGCTTCAGGTCAAGAGAGAGAGACAAAAGTACATATTCAGTGGACTTTTACATATCAAAGGAAGAGGTTTAAGAAAGGGAGACTTGGGACATTGGTGATGGGAATGTTGCACTGGTGATGGGTGGTGTTCTTTACATGACTGAAACCCAAACACAATCATGTATGAATCAAGGTGTTTAAATAAAAAAAAATTTAAAAAAAAAAAAAGAAAGGATGAGGTTGGGGGAACTCCTTTGTTTAGGGTTGATATTGGGTATCATCTTACACTCTTAGAGCCTGCCTCCTGGCCTGCACACAGGGTGCGCACTGACAGAGGCTAGGAGCAGAGTCCTGACTCCTGGAGCGGCCCCGGCACACAGAAGAGTCAAATTAAAAGTGTAAAGAGTCACATGTGGCTCGCGAGCCACAGGTTGCTGACCACTGATCTAGGCCAAGAGAATGTGGCATGTATGTACCCAAATTCCTTTTTGTGACCCTCTGAACAAGGGTTTCTTCTAAGGCAGTGAACTCCTCCACATTCCTTTCCTAATAATTTTTAAGAACCTCATTGCCTGAATATATTTTCCTTTTTTTATTTTTTTATTTTTTTTTTTTTTTTTTTTTTTTTTTTTTAGCGTTTCTATTTTTTATTTTTATTTTTTTTTTTTATAATTTTTTATTATGAATTATGAGAACAAAAGATGCAAAGAAAGAGGATAAGGTAAAGTTACAGTGGAAGGACAATCACCCATAACATAATTATCAGAAGAAGTCCCCTTGCTGATATCTTAACTTTGAATTTTCACCAAAGAAAGTTAAGATAAATAAAACAGAATCCATGTGCAATTACTTTTTCCCTCAAGTCCCCAGATTGTAGCACATTATAATATTTCTTAACAGCACACAAGGCAATCTAAAGCCATCAAACTTACGTAACTCCTTAAACATTAGAGGCATAGTGTTTTTTACATTTCCATGTACATGCATATTAGCTTAAGTTAACCTCAAATTTTAAGTGGGTGTGTTTTAAGGATTAGAGTCAAAGGAGCACAGTAAAAACGGTGTTAGAGTGGCAATTGTTGTTTGCATAGGCCCACCAAAATATGAGAGGCATGGAAAGGAATAGCCTTGGCCTAAATACAAAGAGATCCTACCCCTGAAGTTTCCTGGCATAAGACCAGCTCTAGGCCTCAGGAAAGTTATCGTTCGCTCCAAGACATTGTCCGTAGCGCCAACACACTTATCACACAGTCTCTGTTGTTGGTCTCATGTTTCTGTATTAAAGATTCTGGAATCTGCATGTCCTACATTGAAGTCATGATGAGGAGTGCCTTCTCGTTTCACCTCACCATGAAAGGGGAATGCAGGAAGCCCTGTCCTATAAGCAGGTTGTTGTTGTTGTTAAGTCTTCTCAGTGTTAAAGGAAGTCTCTTTTGAGCAGGACGATGTCTGAGCAGTGGTAGGGTCTTCCGTGGTAGAGGATTGCTTCCAGGTGATGTTATAGACAAACCTCACCATAAAGGGGCAATACAGCAAGCCCTGTCCAGTAAACAGGTCATTGTTCTTGTTGTCTTCTCAGTGTTAAGGGATGTCTCTTTTGAGTAGATCGATGTCAGAGCAGCTGTAGGGTCGTCCCTGGTACAGGAATGCCTCCGGGTGATGTTATATACAACCTTGGATGTTTTGTAAATGTCTTCTGTAGATCAAGGGGTAAATGGAGAATGTCCATTCTTCTGAGGCCTGTGCCAGGTCTTTATGTCAATGTTCAGGGTGTAAGGTCTCATTGTACTACAAGATTTGTGTGTTCCCATTTCTATTAGATAAGAACTTATTGGTATGTATAGTATTTTCCCATGTCAGTGTGCCTACGCAAACAAGATATAAAGCCACGTGGTGCTATCAGATATATGGGGGCATAAGAACATTTCCAACAAGACCCATGACTTGGTTCAAACATAAGTATTAAACTGAGGGATTCTTTCACACCAAATTCCATATTGAGCAGTTCACAAAGAGAAGATAAAAAAAAAATGGGGGGGGGGATCATCACTGTATAAGAAAGTATTTAGCAAAAGTTATAGCCGTCAAAGAAAACACCCATAAAATGTTGAAAAGATATGTGTCCTTTTTATGCCTTTTAAAATAGTTGTGTGGGTGTTAACTCTAGGGCACCACTTTGGTCTGTGAATTAGGACTCAAGAGTACTTAAGTTAGAAAGGGTAAAAAAGGAGTAATGATGATAGGAGTTAAAGAAGTTAAAGAGAAATATGAACTTATGAAGGGGTATGCAAAAGGGCAGAGTACAAAATGGACATTCTGCATACATAAAAACATAATTCAATGATAGTGAGTACTAGTAATGTTTCTTGTGAGAGTACTATTAATGTTTCTTGTGCGCGCAGGGGCGATAGCCCCCGCGCGATTTTGAAAATGTAGACTGGACAGAGATTACCAGTGCCAGCCAAACCTCCTCCTGCTAGACTCCCGGCTCCCAGGAAGGAGAGATCCTTCAAGAAGCTGGGAGAACAGAAGTTCAGAGCCCCACCCAGACCCTCCCTAAGGAGCCGCATGGATAGTGGGGGAAGGCCTAGGGTCCTTCAAGCTCCACCAAGGGACCCAACTCACCGGCTTGCCCAGGGGTGTGGCCCGGGGAAGCCCTGGAGATCTGGAGCAAGGCGGCAGAGGGGTGCTGGGGTTACCCAAATCCCACACCCCCCCTAGGCCTGGCCAAGCAGGCCTCCGGCATGGCGTGGGCCTGCCAAACCTCCTCCTGCCTGACTCCCGGCTCCCAGGAAGGAGAGATCCTTCAAGAAGCTGGGAGAACAGAAGTTCAGAGCCCCACCCAGACCCTCCCTAAGGAGCCGCATGGATAGTGGGGGAAGGCCTAGGGTCCTTCAAGCTCCACCAAGGGACCCAACTCACCGGCTTGCCCAGGGGTGTGGCCCGGGGAAGCCCTGGAGATCTGGAGCAAGGCGGCAGAGGGGTGCTGGGGTTACCCAAATCCCGCACCCCCCCAGGCCTGGCCAAGCAGGCCTCCGGCATGGCGTGGGCCTGCCAAACCTCCTCCTGCCTGACTCCCGGCTCCCAGGAAGGAGAGATCCTTCAAGAAGCTGGGAGAACAGAAGTTCAGAGCTCCACCCAGACCCTCCCTAAGGAGCCGCATGGATAGTGGGGGAAGGCCTAGGGTCCTTCAAGCTCCACCAAGGGACCCAACTCACCGGCTTGCCCAGGGGTGTGGCCCGGGGAAGCCCTGGAGATCTGGAGCAAGGCGGCAGAGGGGTGCTGGGGTTACCCAAATCCCGCACCCCCCCAGGCCTGGCCAAGCAGGCCTCCGGCATGGCGTGGGCCTGCCAAACCTCCTCCTGCCTGACTCCCGGCTCCCAGGAAGGAGAGATCCTTCAAGAAGCTGGGAGAACAGAAGTTCAGAGCTCCACCCAGACCCTCCCTAAGGAGCCGCATGGATAGTGGGGGAAGGCCTAGGGTCCTTCAAGCTCCACCAAGGGACCCAACTCACCGGCTTGCCCAGGGGTGTGGCCCGGGGAAGCCCTGGAGATCTGGAGCAAGGCGGCAGAGGGGTGCTGGGGTTACCCAAATCTCGCACCCCCCCTAGGCCTGGCCAAGCAGGCCTCCGGCATGGCGTGGGCCTGCCAAACCTCCTCCTGCCTGACTCCCGGCTCCCAGGAAGGAGAGATCCTTCAAGAAGCTGGGAGAACAGAAGTTCAGAGCCCCACCCAGACCCTCCCTAAGGAGCCGCATGGATAGTGGGGGAAGGCCTAGGGTCCTTCAAGCTCCACCAAGGGACCCAACTCACCGGCTTGCCCAGGGGTGTGGCCCGGGGAAGCCCTGGAGATCTGGAGCAATGCGGCAGAGGGGTGCTGGGGTTACCCAAATCCCGCACCCCCCCTAGGCCTGGCCAAGCAGGCCTCCGGCATGGCGTGGGCCTGCCAAACCTCCTCCTGCCTGACTCCCGGCTCCCAGGAAGGAGAGATCCTTCAAGAAGCTGGGAGAACAGAAGTTCAGAGCCCCACCCAGACCCTCCCTAAGGAGCCGCATGGATAGTGGGGGAAGGCCTAGGGTCCTTCAAGCTCCACCAAGGGACCCAACTCACCGGCTTGCCCAGGGGTGTGGCCCGGGGAAGCCCTGGAGATCTGGAGCAAGGCGGCAGAGGGGTGCTGGGGTTACCCAAATCCCGCACCCCCCCAGGCCTGGCCAAGCAGGCCTCCGGCATGGCGTGGGCCTGCCAAACCTCCTCCTGCCTGACTCCCGGCTCCCAGGAAGGAGAGATCCTTCAAGAAGCTGGGAGAACAGAAGTTCAGAGCCCCACCCAGACCCTCCCTAAGGAGCCGCATGGATAGTGGGGGAAGGCCTAGGGTCCTTCAAGCTCCACCAAGGGACCCAACTCACCGGCTTGCCCAGGGGTGTGGCCCGGGGAAGCCCTGGAGATCTGGAGCAAGGCGGCAGAGGGGTGCTGGGGTTACCCAAATCCCGCACCCCCCCTAGGCCTGGCCAAGCAGGCCTCCGGCATGGCGTGGGCCTGCCAAACCTCCTCCTGCCTGACTCCCGGCTCCCAGGAAGCTCCTTTTTTTATTTTTAATTTTTTATTTTGGAGAGTCTCTATTGTACTTTAGGCTTTGTGCTTGGGTGGTGCCATGAAATGGATGTGCTTTTGAAAACAAAGCCTACAGTTATCCCTAAAGCTTCTCTTTGTTCCTTCTGAACATAATTTTAAGGATAAACTATGTACAGATATTGTGGTTCACAGAATGCACAGCCTTGCCTTTTTGTCTTTTTTCTTTTTTTGTTTTTGTTTTTGTTTGTTTGGGGGGCCACACCGTTTGATGCTCAGGGGTTACTCCTGGGTAAGCGCTCAGAAATAGCCCCTGGCTTGGGGGGAACCATATGGGACGCCAGGGGATCGAACTGCAGTCTTTCCTTGGCTAGCGCTTGCAAGGCAGACACCTTAGCTCTAGTGCCACCTCTCCCGCCGCAGCCTTGCCTTTTTTATCATACCAATATATGCTGGGGCCATTGCGGTTGGGGAGTAACTTCCCCCATCAGTCTCCTTTCTGGGGTCTAGTTAGGAGAGGTGTTTTCTGTCCCAACACTCTCTTGGTCTAGTGGAGGTACCTCTGGCATTTCTATTCCTGGGAATTCCATGGTGTTGAGTGGGCAAACATTGTTATGCCCAGAGATTATCTGGCATTGAGGAACTTGTCAGCCTCTTGAAATCTTCAGTGTTTTGTACTGGGGTGTGATGGAAACCTCAGGCTCCAAAACCAGGACTTGGAGAGACATGGGTCTGGAAGATAACATAGACACAGGAAATAATCCACACAGTGAAAGGGGAGTAACAACAGGTTCAGGACATCCAAATACAAGTCTTCCGCTTCCAGGAGGCAGGTAGCTAGTGGAGGAAGACTGGATGATGCAATAGCTTTCCTGAGACTTTGGCTTTTGCTAGCAAGAACTAGACGCCAAGGTGGAGAACGAATACTGAGTAAGGTGGAACACAGTAATCCAACACCAGATCACACCTTGGGGTGGAGGATGTATTCTGAGTAGGGTAGGACCAAGTTACTCCAACACTGGGGGACAAAAGCCTTTTACTGTCTGGTGTGTAATGTTGGGAGACATTTCTGTCCCCACAGATCCTTGATCCTTTTGCTACTTTCCCTACTAGTTTTCTTGAATTGGATAAGGGATATTTTGCTCCCTATGCCTGGGTAAAGTACTATGATGTGTGGCATGTCTGACCTCCATCATGTGTCTGAGGGGCACACAATGATCCCTCTAAAGGGCATGTTTCTGGGATCCTATATGTGGTTATGGAGTGAGAGCATTTGTCATGCGTTGCTGGGCCTAAAAAATTAATCTCTGTCCTTCCCTGTTTTCCTTCTAGCTTAGTGAAAGGCTCATCTATTCCCCTGCTGCTTAGTATGGTGGGTGGTAAGGGACCTGGATTCCTTGAGAATTACTTTGGAGCTCTGGTTGCACTCACAAGTCATTTTTTTGCTTAGGTTTAATTTAAATTTTTTAATTCAATTTTATGAAGTTTTGGCCAATATTCATTTTATTCCCCTACCCACTAAAAGATAGAGGAGACCCTGTTTTTATGACTTGTCTATAGGAAAGGAGGCTCATCTGTTCTTGATTTTGAATGTTTCACAATTGCTAGAGTGTAGCACACTTTTGGAGTAAGGCTTGTTCTTATCTGCTATATTCCCTATAGTAGCTATTTCTTCTTCAATTGGAAGGGAGAGAGGAGGGTGGAAGGAGACAGGTAGGAAGGAGGAGGAGGGAAATGACAAGGCTGGGTCTAGAAAATGGTGACTTAGCTTGATGCTTCCCATCTGCCCAGTGAAAAAATGAGATAAAAGGCAAAATCTGAATCCCAGTGTAGATGTGGCTAGTGTGACAATCTGGTTCCCATACTGGTCCTTCTGGGCTCTGTAGTATCCTGCTCCATCCAGAGATGAGAGTCTGTCCTGTTCTGGTCCAGACACCTGTTAATTTCTATTTATCTTCTGCATGCTCACTCAGTTTCACCTTGACTAAGAGTGAGAATTCCCTCTGTTGATAAGAAGTCAGATGGAATGTGTTAGAGGGGATGACCTATGCAAGGAGGAGATTCTATTACAGACCCCTCATTGTGTAAAAGACAGGTGTGTGTGAGGCCAGCTTTTGGGATCCTGGCAGGAATTTGGGGATTAAGAGAAATCAAAGGGAGGAAACCCAGAGTTAAGAAGGATGCATTCTTGGGAAATGGTGGAGGAGGAGAGGAGATATTGGGCTCCCCCTGCCAGGTACCTGAAGACTCAAATTTCTTGGTATTTTCTTCAAGTTATAGAACACATTGCCAGTATCACCAACTGTGCCACCTCCACCACATCCTCATCCTCTTCCATTTTATTTTCTGTGGTGGAGTTGCAGGTCTGAGACAACCAAGAATAGTTTAGTGGCTTTGGATGGGGTTCACTTAGTTACCTCCCTTAATAATTCCACCTCCTCCACTAACAAAGGTGGCTCCTTCCTCCTGGGGAATCTGCCATTCATTTTCTTGGTTATCAGCATGCCTTTGAACTAGGCCTGGAAGCTGCTGGTTCTGCTCCTTGATGGTTTTCACAAGTCCATTTAAATAAGAAAGTGGGGAGAAGCAGGGAAGGAGGTTGGTTTGGGCCTTCCTCTCTAGAAGCCCAGGGCCCCTCTCACTGACCCTCCCTGATATCCTGCTGTATTTACTCCTGTTCTAGCAAGTCCAGGAACCTCAAAGCACCAGGTTCACAAATCTGTCTTGGAGCCCAGCCAGCTGCTGCTCGAGATTTTGGCTTGTGAATAGCGCACAGGTAATGATAGTGTGATATTCTCTGAAATGCAGCTCTGAGCAGTGATTGTAGGTGGGTTCATCACACATCTCATCCTCCCCATCAAGTTGCAGGAGGAACTGTCCCTACTCCATATTTATTTTTTTTAATATCTTTATTTAAGCACCAGGATTACAAACATGTTTGCAGTTGGGTTCCAATCATAAAAAAGAACAACCCCCTTCACCAGTGCAACATTCCTATCACCAATGCCCCCATCTGTCTCCTCCCCTCCCCCCTACCTGCATTCAAGACAGGCATTCTATTTCTCTCACTCTCTTATCTTTCTTTTTTTTTTGGGGGGGGGTTATACCCGGCAGTGCTCAGGGGTTACTCCTGGCTCTACGCTCAGAAATTGCCCCTGGCAGGCTTGGAGGACCATATGGGATGCCGGGGTTTGAACCACCATCCTTCTGCATGCAAGGTAAATGCATTACCTCCATGCTATCTCTCCAGCCCCTGGAAAGGATACTTAAACAGGGATCACTTGAGAGAATTATGTGCTGAGGGCCAGGGGTCAATATCAGAGCCATCACCATATTCATCCTACATCCTGTCAGACTGAGTGATTCTTCTTGTCTCCAGCTCTGTTCACTTCAGTTATGCACTGGGCACAGAAATGCTATGCATAAAGGCCCAAGTTTAAAATACATGGCTTCTTTGTTCCAGGGCGCGAGAAAGATAATTCTCCATAATCATCTCCTTCTGCAGCTGCTGCTTCTTCTCCCTCTATATCTTCTTCCTTTGCATCTCCTCCTCCCCCTCTTCCTCCTCCTCCTCCTTCTGCTTTTTTCCCTTCTTCCTCTTTTCTCTTATCCTCCTCCTCCTTCTGTTTAAAGAAGTTTAAAGTAGAATTATGGAAGATGTTCAGGGAGCTCAATAAAAGCATCCATAGACTTGACTGGAGCACAATTAAGCATCAAGAGGATTTGACGACTAAAATTAGAAATTTTCACACTGAAATAACAGGTCCGAAAAACTGAGCTTATGCAACTCTTGCCAGGCATGGGGTTTAGGGAGACCCCATGCCGGAGGCTTTCTCCCTAGCCTGGAGAGTGCTGGGAGGCTTGGCAGGCCCCACAGCCGTCCCCGTCTTTCTCCCCTAGACTCCAGGCCCTCCCTGGTGCCAGCTCAGATGGCCAGAAGTGGGTTCATGTGGATTCTTAGGGGTCCTCAGGCTTCCCCCCTCCTTCCGTACTCCAGGGGAGAGGTGCTTGGGGAGGAGGGTGGGCAGACATCTGGCTTCTGGTTTCCTCTTTGATTCTAGAGGCAAGCTCTTGCCAGGTATGGGGTTTGGGGAGTCCCCATGCTGGAGGCCTTCTCCCTAGCCTGGGGAGTGCTGGGAGGCTTGGCAGGCCACCAGCCATCCTTGTCTTTTCCCCCTGACTCCAGGCCTTCCCTGGGTGCCAGCTCAGATGGCCAGAAGTGGGTTCAGGTGGACTCTTAGGGGTCCTCAGGCTTTCCCCCTCCCTCCGTACTCTAGGGGGGAGGTGCTTGGGGAGGAGGGTGGGCAGATATCTGGCTTCCGGTTTCCCCTTTGATTCTGGAGGCCAGCTCTTGCCAGATATGGGATCTGGGGAGTCCCCATGCTGGAGGCCTTCTCCCTAGCCTGGGGAGTGCTGGGAGGCTTGGCAGGCTCCCAGCTGTCCCCCTCTTTCTCCCCTGGACTCCAGGCCTTCCCTGGGCGCCAGTCCAGGTGGACTCTATAGGGGTCATCAGGCTTTCCCCCTACGTCTTCCTACACTAATAGGAATGTACTTTGGGAGGAGGGTGGGCTGTTCTAGCACTGGTTTATGTTGGGACAGTCACTGGAATTTTTTTCTCCTTGGTCTCCTAGTGATAGTATTATATACATATAGTTTATATATGCATAATGTCCATTTTGTATTGTGACCTTGATACTGCCCTACTAAGCTCATTTCTAATATTTTACTGCCTCAGTCCCAACCCTTATTTCCCCCCACCTTCCCATGTAGGTGCAGCTCATGACATGAAGCTCACCACATAGAGTGATGAGTGCAGTTAGAGAAATACCTACACTGAAAACTATCATAACAATGTGAATGAATGAGGGAAAAAGAAAGCCTGTCTTGAGTACAGGTGTGGGTGGGGTGGGGAGGAGGGAGATCTGGAAAATCGGTGGTGGGAATCTTGCACTGGTGAAGGGGGGTGTTCTTTATATGACTGTAATCATACAACTACAATCATATTTGTAATCACGGTGCTTAAATAAAGATAATTAAAAAATAAATGTCTGTATTCCCCAAATAGAAAAAAAAATTGCTCATGCATGTCTGCTTTTCCACTAATCTTCCTGAACTTGGCTTTGAGATCAGAGTTGCATTGCAGGTCAATGAGCTCCATTTGAGGCACAGAAGCATCTTGCACATCAAAGGAAAGGGGGTCCACAAAAATTTAGAAAGTGGCTCTGTGCTTTTTGAAGTCTGCAAATCTGTGATCAAATTCCTTCTCTAGCTTAAAAATAGCATCAACATATTTCTCACCACTGAATGGTATGCCTGCATCCACAGTTCCTTGCATGCTGAGAACTGGCAAACGTTTGTCTGAGCTGGGATTTCCATAACACAAGTTTTATGGAGAATGCTCTCATGTTGTCATAGGCAGCACTGATAAGCTGCCCCGGGCCTTGTAACATCTTGTTTAGTACATTCAGCTTATGTGTGATGTTAACAAGAAAAGCTAAGTCCATGAGCCATTTGTGATCACTCAATTCAGAAACAGCATTTCCATCCTTCTCCATGAAGGCTTTTACTTCTCTCAACTCAAAAAATCTTTTCAGGACATTACCCCTGCTGAGCCAATGTACCTTGGTGAAATAGAGCACATCTCCGTATTCTGACTCCATTTCCTCTAAAATAGCATGGAACCTTCTGTGCTTTAAGCCCCTGGATCTGATTTGGTTGATGCATTTCACAACAACAGACATCACATTGTCACACGGCAGGCATTTACTACAAAGGGCCTCCTGATGGATAATGCACTGAAGAGTAATGGCCTTCTCTACACCCTCCTCTTCAAGTTTTTTTTTGAACAAGTGCCACCAGTCCATTTTTCCTCCCTGTCATTGATGGCTCTCCATTGGTTATTATTCCAACAAACCTCTTCCATGGCAAAACTGCATTCTCAATGGCATCACACAGATGCCAAAATATCTCATTAGCGGTGGTCTGGCCATGTATTGGAATTATTGTGAGCAGCTCCTCTGTCAATTCAAAATTGCAGTCATGTCAGAAATGCGCTCTGCCACAGTGTTGGCAGAAAGGCTGATTTTGTTAAACTGACCTTTCTTTTCCAGGCAGATAATACTTGCAGCCTGTAACATGCATTTTTTTTTTAACAAACTCTCCTGTGAATGGTTTCCCTGCCTTAGCAATCATCTCACTAACCATGTAACTAGCTTCGACTGATGCAACATTCTCTTTGGTTGCTTTCTTGAAGAAATCTTGTTGCCTCATTAGACATGCTTTAAGCCTAGCAACCCGTTTGGCTCTCTCATTTCCTTGATATTTTGCACATTCCTCAGCATGTTTAGTTAAATAATGGCGTTTCCAGTTGTATTCCTTGTGCACTGTAACTTTCTCTGAGCAAATAAGACATGTTGTGATGCCCCTGTGCTCAACAAAGTAATACTGCATCTCTCACTTTTCCTGAAATTGTCTGTGCTCATCATCAATCTTTCTCTTCACTGCAGGCTTTGATGAAGTCATAATGAAGGTATGACAAAATCTAATTCTGTAATAAACTTCTCTCCCTTAGGCCTCCAATAATGCAAGGGACAGCGGGCAGGAGTAGTGGAAATGATGTTTGCACCAAGTGCAAAGTATTCGCGATTATTCGCTTACCGAATATTTGCAATAAAAATCACATTAGTAAGAAAAAATCTCAAGAGTGAGTGAGTAAGAAATGGCTGGATGTGGGGGTTTCCAGGCAGAGTGCTGATTGCTCTACCTGCAGAGTCTCCACCCAGCTGTGCCTCTTCTGAGAAAACTGAGGACCTGAAGGGAGCCCTGTCCTACTCTTCTCTGTCTTTCCTGAACTCTGGAAGCTCTCCTCAGAGCCCTGGGAAGCGAACCCCAAAGAAACTACATTCGGAAGCTACCCAGCGAGTCAGTGAGTGAGTAAGAAATGGCTGGATGTGGGGGTTTCCAGGCAGAGTGCTGATTGCTCTACCTGCAGAGTCTCCACCCGGCTGTGCTTCTTCTGAGGAAACTGAGGACCTGAAGGGAGCCCTGTCCTACTCTTCTCTGTCTTTCCTGAACTCTGGAAGTGAACCCCCAAAAAACTGAAGCTACCCAGCAAGTAAGAAATGGCTGGATGTGGGGGTTTCCAGGCAGAGTGCTGATTGCTCTACCTGCAGAGTCTCCACCTGGCTGTGCTTTTTCTGAGGAAACAGAGGACCTGAAAGGAGCCCTGTCCTGTCTTTTCTGAATTCTTGAAGCTCTCCTCAGAGTCCTGGGAAGCGAACCCCAAAAATACAGCATTCTGAAGCTGCCCAGCGAGCGAGTGAAAACTACGCCTGTCCAGTGGGGACTGACCATGAAAAACTGTGAGTGCTGCCTGTGTGTGTCTCTCTACTATCCTGTTGCGTGAACCTCTTGAGAGTGGGCTGAAAAGAGGCTCCAGAAGTCACTTGGCTCCACTTTGCTACGCAGCCGTGCGCTCTTTCTTAAAAAAGAACACCATCACAAGAAGAAAAAAAAAACACACTAAGAACTGTGTTGGATCACAGAAGCAAGAATTTCTCTCCGGACTGTCTTCTCTGCTGCGTGCTCGGGCCTAAGATTTGATCCTGTGTGAGGCTTCATCCAGGGAGGACTCCCCTACCTTGGAGGCAAGTCGGCCCATCCAGAAAGGGCGGAGCCAGAGAAGTGTGCTGCCTGCATCATATAACCAATGAATACCACCACAGCACGTAGAAAAACCCACAATACAAGTGTGACAATGGGAAAACAACGCAGGCCAGCATCATACATAGAGAATGAAGATGACAATTCTGATGACCAGTTAATGATCAACCAACTAATCAACCTCTCAGATAAGGACTTTAGAGTAGCAATATGGAAGATACTCAAAGAACTCAAAGAAACCATGGATAGAGTGGAACAGAACACTAATAAGAACCAAGAAAATATGAAGACAGAAATCACAAAACTCCAAACTGAAATAACATGTCAACTAACAGGCCTGAAAAAATCAGTAAACGAAGTGAATGACAAAATGGATAAGCTCTGGGACAGGGTATCAGAAGCTGAGAATAGACTTGGTGCTGTGGAAGATGAGATACATAATAATTCCATACAGCAGGAGAGATTGGAAAAAAAACTTAAAGCAAATGAACAGACAATGGAAAAATTAGTCAAAGAATGGGAACAGATGAAAATAGAAGTCTATGATAAGATCAACAGAAACAACTTAAGAATCATTGGAGTCCCAGAGACCCAGGAAGAAAATTTCCAGGAAGAATCAACGGTCAAGAACATAATTAAAGAAAAACTTCCAGAGCTAAAGAATATATGTGATCAAATCCTGCATGCTCGAAGAGTACCAACCAAAAGAGACCCAAGAAAAACCACCCCAAGACATATCCTAGTCACAATGACAAATCCCACAGATAGAGACAGAATTCTGAAAACAGCAAGATCAAAAGGGGAAATTACATTCAAGCAAGCATCCTTGAGATTTACAGCAGACCTGTCACCAGAAACACTCAATGCCAGAAAGCAGTGGTGGGATATTATGACAAGACTGAATGAAATGAATGCTTCACCTAGAATACTGTACCCAGCAAAACTCACTTTCCGGCTTGATGGAAGAATACATGGTTTCACAGACAAAAAACAGCTCAGAAACTTTACAGACTCAAAACCAGTCTTAAGAGAAAAACTGAAAGACCTAATTTAAAACAAGACTAACCAAAAGACACACCAAATTTCGATATAAAGATGGCATTAAATCCCAGGACAATTCTTTCTCTCAACGTCAATGGACTAAATGCACCAGTTAAGAGACACAGAGTGGCTAAATGGATCAAAAAACTCAATCCAACCTTCTGCTGCCTACAAGAAACGCACCTGAATAGTCAGAACAAACATAGACTCAAAATAAAAGGCTGGAGAAAAATTATCCAAGCAAACAACACCCATAAAAAATCTGGAGTGGCCATACTAATATCAGATAATGCAAACTTTATACTCAGGAAGGTTGTAAGGGACAAAGATGGACATTTTATATTAATCAAGGGGTATGTAGAGCAGGAAGAAATAACTCTCCTAAACATATATGCACCAAATGAGGGGCCAGCAAAATATTTAAAACAGCTGTTGACAAATCTGAAAAACAATATCAATAACAAAACAATAATTGTGGGGGACCTCAACACGGCTTTGTCAACACTGGATAGGTCAACCAGACTGAAACCCAACAAGAATATACTAGACCTGAGGAGAGAAATGGAAGAAAGAGGCCTAGTGGATATATATAGGACACTCCATCCCCAGAAACCTGGATACACATTCTTCTCCAATGTACATGGGACATTCTCCAGGATAGACTACATGCTGGCACATAAAACATACCTCCATAATATCAAGAGGATAGAAATTTTGCAGACTACCTTCGCTGACCACAAGGCTCTGAAATTATTTGTGAATTCCAAAGGGACTCAGAAGAAAAACTTTAACACCTGGAAGTTAAACAGCCTCATACTCAATAACCAGTGGGTCCGAGATGAAATCAAGGAGGAAATCAAAAGGTTCCTGGAAACAAATGACAATAAAGACACAAACTTTCAGAACTTATGGGACACAGCAAAAGCAGTACTGAGAGGAAAATTTATAGCTTTGCAAGCAAACATCAGGAAGGAAGAAGGAGCTTACCTGAGTAGCTTAATGGCACAGCTAATAGAACTAGAAAGTACTCAACAAAAGGACCCAAAAATAGGAAGACAGAAGGAAATAACAAAGCTGAGAGCAGAAATCAACGAAGTGGAAACCCAAAAAACAATCCGAAAGATCAACGAAAGCAGAAGTTGGTTCTTTGAAAAAATAAACAAGATTGATAGACCACTGGCAAACCTAACAAAGAAAGAGAGAGAAAGAAACTTGATAACTCGTATTAGGAATGAAAAAGGAGAGATCACTACTGATATGACAGAGATTCAAAGGGTAATCAGAAACTACTTTGAAAAACTCTATGCCACTAAAAATGAGAACCTGGAAGAAATGGATAAATTCTTGGACTCATAATCTTCCACGGTTGAAGAAAGAGGATGTAGCATATCTAAACACCCCCATCACCATTGATGAAATAAAAATGGTAATCAAAAGTCTGCCCAAAAACAAAAGCCCAGGCCCAGATGGATTCACGAATGAATTCTTTCAAACTTTCCAAGAGGAACTACTACCAATCCTGGCAAGACTCTTTCATGAAATTGAACAAATGGAAGCACTCCCAAATAGCTTTTATGAAGCCAACATCACCCTGATACCTAAACCAGACAGAGATGCTACGAAAAAAGAAAATTACAGACCAATATCGCTGATGAATGCAGATGCAAAGATCCTCAACAAAATCCTGGCAAATAGGATTCAATACCTCATTAAGAAGATCATCCACTACGATCAAGTAGGTTTCATCCCAGGAATGCAAGGATGGTTTAACATCCGTAAGTCTATCAACATAATACACAACATCAACAACAAGAAAAATAAAAACCACATGATCATATCAATAGATGCAGAGAAAGCATTTGATAAGGTCCAACATCCATTCTTGATCAAAACTCTCAGCAAGATGGGAATGGAAGGAACCTTTCTCAATATAGTTAAGGTCATCTACCACAAGCCAGTGGCAAATATTATCCTCAATGGAGAAAAACTAAAAGCCTTCCCTCTAAATTCTGGCACAAGACAAGGCTGTCCTCTCTCACCACTCCTGTTCAACATAGCACTGGAAGTACTTGCTATAGCGATTAGGCAAGAAAAAGATATCAAGAGAATCCAGATAGGAAAGGAAGAAGTCAAGCTCTCACTGTTTGCAGATGACATGATGCTCTACTTAGAAAACCCTAAAGACTCTACCAAAAAGCTTCTAGAAACAATAGACTCATATAGCAAGGTGGCAGGCTACAAAATTAACACACAAAAATCAATGGCCTTCCTATACACCAATAGTAATAAGGAAGAAATGGACATTAAGAAAACAACCCCATTCACAATAGTGCCACACAAACTCAAATATCTTGGAATCTACTTGACTAAAAATGTGAAGGACCTATACAAAGAAAACTATAAAACTCTGCTCCAAGAAATAAGAGAGGACACGCGGAAATGGAAACACATACCCTGCTCATGGATTGGCAGGATTGACATCATCAAAATGGCAATACTCCCCAAGGCATTATACAGATTCAACGCTATCCCTCTAAAGATACCCATGACATTCTTCAAAGAAGTGGATCAGGCACTTTTGAAATTTGTTTGGAACAATAAACACCCTAGAATAGCTAAAGCAATCATTGGGAAAAAGAATATGGGAGGAATTACTTTCCCCAACTTTAAACTTTACTACAAAGCAATAGTTATCAAAGCAGCATGGTATTGGAATAAGGACAGACCCTCAGATCAGTGGAATAGGCTTGAATACTCAGAAAATGTTCCCCAGACATACAATCACCTAATTTTTGATAAAGGAGCAGGAAATCCTAAATGGAGTAAAGAAAGCCTCTTCAACAAGTGGTGTTGGCACAACTGGCTAGCCATTTGCAAAAAATTAAACTTAGACCCCCAGCTAACATCATGTACGAAGGTAAAATCCAAATGGATTAAAGACCTCGATATCAGACCCCAAACCATAAGATATATAGAACAACACATAGGCAAAACTCTCCAGGACATTCAGACTACAGGCATCTTCAAGGAGGAAACTGCACTCTCCAAGCAAGTGAAAGCAGAGATTAACAGATGGGAATATATTAAGTTGAGAAGCTTCTGCAACTCAAAGGAAATAGTGCCCAGGATACAAGAGCCAACCACTGAGTGGGAGAAACTATTCACCCAATACCCATCAGATAAGGGGCTAATCTCTAAAATATACAAGGCACTGACAGAAATTTACAAGAAAAAAAATCTAATCCCATCAAAAAATGGGGAGAAGAAATGAACAGACACTTTGACAAAGAAGAAATACAAATGGCCAAAAGACACATGAAGAAATGCTCCACATCACTAATCATCAGGGAGATGCAAATCAAAACAACAATGAGATACCACCTCACACCCCAGAGAATGGCACACATCACAAAGAATGAGAACAAACAGTGCTGGCGGGGATGTGGAGAGAAAGGAACCCTTATCCACTGCTGGTGGGAATGCCGTCTAGTTCAACCTTTATGGAAAGCGATATGGAGATTCCTCCAAAAACTGGAAATCGAGCTCCCATACGATCCAGCTATACCACTCCTAGGAATATACCCTAAGAACACAAAAATACAATACAAAAACCCCTTCCTTACACCTATATTCATTGCAGCACTATTTACCATAGCAAGACTCTGGAAACAACCAAGATGCCCTTCAACAGACGAATGGCTAAAGAAACTGTGGTACATATACACAATGGAATATTATGCAGCTGTCAGGAGAGATGAAGTCATGAAATTTTCCTATACATGGATGTACACAGAATCTATTATGCTGAGTGAAATATGTCAGAGAGAGAGAGAAAAACGCAGAATGGTCTCACTCACCTATGGGTTTTAAGAAAAATGAAAGACATTCCTGCAATAATAAATTTCAGACACAAAAGAGAAAAGAGCTGGAAGTTCCAGCTCACCTCAGGAAGCTCACCACAAAGAGTGATGAGTTTAGTTAGAGAAATAACTACATTTTGAACTGTCCTAATATTGAGAATGTATGAGGGAAATGCAGAGCCTGTTTAGAGTACAGGCGGGGGTCGGGTGGGGAGGAGGGAGATTTGGGACATGGGTGATGGGAATGTTGCACTGGTGATGGGTGGTGTTCCTTTTATTACTGAAACCCAAACACAATCATGTATGTAATCAAGGTGTTTAAATGAGAAAAAATAATTAAAAAAAAAAAAAGAAAAAATCTCAAAAAATCGCATTAAACATTTGCATACCCTGAACGGAACTGCTCGGGGTATGCAAATGTTTAATGTGAATTTTTTCTTATTAATGCAATTTTATTGCGATTATTCGATAAGCGAATAATCGCAAAAACTGCGATATTTGAAGGCTGGCTGCAGGCCACAAAATATTGTACAGAGGACCGCAAATGGCCCACGAGCTGCGAGTTTAAGACCCCTGGTCTAGAGGCACCAGGTTGAGGAAGGCCTTACCCCAGCACTAGAACTTTATATTTTATAATTAAAACAACAGTTGTCCATGTGCCTGTTTCTCCTCTGCCCTTTGCTCATGTTCTCACTCCCTGCCCTCGCTGTCACCTTCCTGTGTCTCTCGCCCTTCTGGATTGGCCTCAGGTCAGCCCTGAGCTCACTATTTAGCTCATCAGGGTAGGATTTTCTGTGGGTCCCTTTTCTGTGAGACATTTTCTTCAGACATAAGGTCCTTTTAATCAGTGTAATTGTAGTGAATGTCCAGAGAGAAGGTTCCTGATGCTGGAGTTTTTTTTTATTACAAATTATTTTCTGTTGAAATTGAGGAAGATGGAGAGAAAGAGAGAGAGAGAGAAAGAGAGAGAAAGAGAGAGAGAGAGATCATGTCCTAGAGAGAACATGAATTTGGATAGGAGCTGGCAGTGAGGCCGGCTTTGTTTGTGGGGGGTCCCCAGCTCCAGCCTTGCACAGTAGGATCTTGCCTTAGGCTGGAAAAGTCAACC
This sequence comes from Suncus etruscus, assembly GCF_024139225.1. Classification (NCBI taxonomy): domain Eukaryota; kingdom Metazoa; phylum Chordata; class Mammalia; order Eulipotyphla; family Soricidae; genus Suncus; species Suncus etruscus. The sequence goes on along the minus strand of NC_064858.1, from coordinate 54,610 downwards.
TGGGACAACAAGCCCCTCAGTCGATGACTCTGCAAGGAGAGTCACAATGTCCATTGTGTTCCCAGTATTGCAGGTAAGGAACCGCCAGCTCAAAAAAGTATTTTTTTTGTTTTGTTTTTGACCACACCTGTTTGATGCTCAGGAGTTACTCCTGGCTATGTGCTTAGGAATTGCTCCTGGCTTGGCGGGACCATATGGGATGCTGGATGATGAACTGCGGTCCATCCTAGGCTAGTGCTTGCAAGGCAAACGCATTACCTCTAGCGCCACCACTCCAGCACCTCAAAGAAGTCATTTTAAAAATGTTTTCTTGTCCTGTTCACTTTATTTTGTTTTGATCCTGGTGTTGCTTGGCACCTTGTAGTGTGAGTTTATGGCTCATTGGTGAAGCATGGGTGGAAGAGATTCTATTTTAAAAAATAAAACGAAAACCTCTTTGGAATGAAGAGAACCCGGGGGGAGGACTACCTCAGGAAGCTCAGAAGGATCCAGTAAGATCCCGCAGGTCTGTGTGCAGGTGAAGGGGCCAGCGAGGCTGCAAAGACCAGGCCCTGAATGTCTCCTCCCTTTGTCTCCTTTGGGTCTGAAAAAGGCAATGGGTGCAGTGCTCCGAAGTGGCCACACGGAGGTGGCAGCCCCACGTCCCGAACATGATTTCCTAGCAAGTGGATCTAATTTTAGCATCCTGTAGTATGCTAGGGGCCACGTGTTATACGAAATTCTTTTCTTTTTGTGCCACCACTAGCAGCGCTTGCGGAATGTATGATGCCATGGACGGAACCCAGTACTTTTTCATGCAAATCCCAGTCTCCAACCTCTCCCTTTAATTTTTTTTTGAAGTGTTTTGGGCCAGATCTTTAGTACAGACGAAGAGGCAACTGCCATACAAGCCACTGACTGAGGCTCTATCTGCACCCTATTTGGTAGCCCCAAATTAAAAGTGATCTCTTGTTGCAAGTCAGCCCCTGAAGAGGTTGACTGATAGAGGGATGGAGGATGAGGCCTTTCTCTTCCAGCTCGGAGCAAGCGTCTGCCACCCTGTCTAGCCGAGGGTTCTGAGGTGAAACGGAGGGTAAACAGCTCGCAGACAGTCAGGCTTGTGGAAATATTAGCTATATTCGGTGGACAAGACTGAAAAAGACTCAGCCTCAGTTCCAGCAAAAACGCCCCGGCCTTCCACAGACCCTTGTTTTTATCCCCCAGAATCAGGTACCACCCAATGGTGGGATCAGATACCAATAAATGGTGGAAGCAGAATCAGGTACTACCCTAGGGTGGGGGCAGAATTACAGGTCACACCCTAGGGTAGGGCACAATCACCAATCAGGTTAGGGTGAGCAACATAATAATCCCCTAAAATATTTACATACACAAGAATCTCTGAGTGCAGAGCCTGGAGTAAGCCTAGCACAGCTGGGAGTGGCCTACAGGTGAAAATACCGAGTTGAGGGTCTGGAATGTGACTCGGTGGTAGAGCAAGTGGCTCACCGTGTTCTGGGCAGCGACTCCCAGCACAACTTTAAAAGATTAAAACAACAAAAACCTTTCTATAAACCAGGGTTAAAGCCACGACCAGTGGAGGACAGTCGTGGAAGCTGGTGTGTGTGTGTGTGTGTGTGTGTGTGTGTGTGTGTGTGTGGCAGAACTGAGATCTTGTCCCTAAGTGTGCAGGAGAAGGGTCCAGTGAGGCTGCAGAGAGCCCCCCAACCCCCCCGGCCCTGGAATGTGTCTCTTGCCTTTGCCTCCACTGGAGCTGAGATGGGAGCAGTGGCCCAGGGTGGCCATACGAGGGCGACTGCTCCACGTCCTGAGCATGAATTCCCATCCCAAGTGACTAATTTCTTAATTAAAGAGCATCCTTTCGTATTCTAGTTATAAAAATAGTAGTGAGTAGGGCACTTGCCTCACACGTGGGCAGCCAAGGTTTGATCTCCGGCATGCCATGTGATCCCCTCAACACTGCCTGAATTGACCCCTGATTGCAGAGCTAGAAGTAAGTCATGAGCAACACATAGCATGTCCCAAAAATTCATAAGGAAAAACGGTGATTTCTTCAATAAGTCATTTATCTGAGCTTTATTTGGGGGTCTAGGGTGGTTTTCAAGAAACCTGGGGTCCCTCTTGCTGGATCACGTGGTGCCAGTATTGAATCAGGGTCAGTCATATGTGAAACAAGTGCCCTATAAATGATCTTTCTAGCCCAAATTTGATTTTTGTAAAAGTAAACTATGTTTGTTAAATGTAATTTTTTTTTGGCTTTTGGACATCACACAGCGGTGCTCAGGGGTTACTCCTGGATCTGTGGTCTGGAATCTCTCTTGGCAGACTCAAGGGGCCATATGGGAGGCTGGAAATCAAACCTAATTCAGCCTCACTGTACTATCACTACAGTCCCTTAAATGTAATTCTTTTTTGGGTGCTAGATATGGAACTTATGGTCTCAAATATGCAAAGCAGGTGCTCCATTACTGATACAAGTTTTCTGCACCCAGTCTTACAGTTTTTGGGCCAAACTTGGTAGCACTCAGATTCCATGTCAGTACTTGGGTGTTGTGTATGCAAACATTTCAATGGGATTATTATGTTACTAACCCTACCCTGATCAGTGATTGTGCCCTACCCTACGGTGTGACCTGGCATTCTGCTCCCACCCTAGGGTGGTACCTGATTCTGCTCCCACCATTGGATGGTACCTGATCCCACCATTGGATGGTACTTGATTCTGGGGATCTGTGGAAGGCGAGGGGCTTTTTGGCTGGAATGGATGCTGAGGCTTTGGGCTTCAGTCTTGTTCTCCGAATAAAGCTGAATTTTCACAAGCCTGACTGTCTGTTAGCCTTTTACTCGCTGCTTCACCTCAGGACAGCCGGCTGAACAGGGTGGCAGATACGTGTTCCGAGCTGGAGGGGAAAGACCTCATCCTCCATCCCTCCATCAGTCAACCTCTTCAGGGGCTGACTTGCAACATTATGGCACCCGGACAGGCTGAACCTGGACCCTCAATAACTGTAAGTGAAATACTTCATTGGAAATGTCCTCTGCTGACTATTAAATGGTTTCTGTGGTTAGTCATGTGGATTCTGCCACCTTTTTTATTTATGCATTGGTTTTCTATTATACAAGTGGATTATTCCATTTTGTTTTAAACTAATTGGTTTTGATCTAAGGACAATCACTGCAGTTGGATGGTTGTGCTCTATATTTCAAATGAAAATTGCATTGTCTCCAGCCATCATAGTTTGTGGAGTTTCTGTGTTGGCTCACATTGTTACTGTGAGCATAGTTATTGGCTGGTATTTAGGAAATAGAAAGTGTAGAAATGGTGAGGCTAAAACCAGTATAAATAAGAAAATGTTTCTGACGAAAATTCAAACCAAGGTGCGGGCTGACGAATCCAGCCCCATCATCAACAATATAGGAATTTTTGCTGGAAGAAAAACAACTCAGAAAGTTAAATCTGATTCTAGTGAATTGCATGACAGTAGTGACTCAGACAATGATCAACCTCCGGTGCTAACTCCACAAGTGAGGCCTGATTCTATTCACAAAATTGAATCGCACAACAGTGCAGATTCAGACGATGAACCACATGCTCGGTCTCAGAGCTCTATTCAGAGTAATTTTGCTAAACCAGCCACATCCCCTTTACACGGGGTAAATGTTTCTAACTATGTACCCTATCAGATGGAAGAATTAGATCAGTTTAAAAAAGCATGTAAAGAGTATGGTCCAAAATCACCATACAATGTGAAGTTACTAAAACTTTGGAGTCATAACTCATCTTGGACTTTGTATGATTTAAAAAATCTCTGAAATATGCCTGTCGTCTACACAGTGAACTGAATGGGAAATGTACTATTCAGAAGGCATAAAAGCCAAATTATATAGCCCAGATGGTACCAAAAAAACAAGTGGCAGGTGTTACTCTATCATATGAATTATTGATGGCAAAAAATCAATTTGCTAATATTCAGACACAAGCAGCTTTACCTAAAGAAACCTTAAATTTAATTAGGGATATTGCATTGTCATCATGGGAAAAATTGATTCTAACAGCATTGGTAGAGGAAACTTTTTTAAAATTACCCAAGGCCCTTATGAGCCATATGCAGAGTTTGTAGGTAAGATTAAAGATGCTCTGAAGTTACAAGTCGAAGATGAGGAGATGAGAAACTTCCTCATAAAATCTTTGGCTTATCATAATGCAAATTCGGCCTGTATATTAGTATTAAATACATTAAATGAAAAGACAGATGTGAATGATTTCCTTTATACCTGTCGGAATATCTATGGGGAACCCCAACCCCCATCCCACTTAAACTTGGTACAAACCTTCCCAGTTACCAAGGGAATGATGCCTTACTCCCCTCAGGGACAGGGCACTTTCTGTAAACCAGGTCTTTGCCCTAAATGCAAAATGGGTCGCCACTGGGCGAAAGATTGCAGATCCGAAAACCTCATTGATAATAACCTAAGAAGAGGTTTCAACACAATCCCCAGGAGGCAAATCATCTGCTACCATTATGGTAAACAGGAGGCATATTCACCTTCTCAAGGGCACACATACAAGATGCAGGGAAACGCCCATATGGCCTCCCCCCAGGCCCTTCCAAATCAGGGGCAAAGCTCACAGACCATAATCCTTTCAAGCCCAGCCCAAGAAAATTCATCATGATAAGGGAATTAATTCCCGCCACATCAGGGAGCACTGGATTAGACACATTATGCCCAGAGGACATTACAATTTACCCAGGAGCATGCCCTTACATGTTAGAAACTGGCATTGTGGGCCTTCCACCCTCAGATACTATGGGTTTGATTCTTAGCAGAAGTTCCCTCAACATAAAGGGTATATCAGTAACCACTGGTGTCATTGACTCAGATTCTATGGGAGAAATCATTGTAGTTATTACTGTACCACTTACATGGACCTTTAAAAAAGGAGAAGCAATTGCCCAGATAGTAATAGTGCCTTATGTCAAATTTGGGACTTCAGATAAGACTAGAATTGGAGGTTTTGGAAGCACAGATCAGGGTGCTGCTCAAAACCCAATTGTGGCTCTGGTTACTAAATAAAGATGAACACCCAATGATCAAACTTCACTTGGAAGGGCAACCCTTTGACGGCATGATAGGTACAGGTGCTCAGGTTACCGTAATTTCTGATAAAGAATGGCCAAAAAATTGGACTCTTCAGGAAATCCCGTATTCGCTAGAAGGAGTAGGAGGCCTAAGCTCCTGTCTGTTGAGTATGAAAACTATGATATTTTACGGCCCAGAAAATCAAAAAGCAATAATCAGACCTCATGTGGACCCACTTTCACCATCCCTGTGGGGCCGTGAACTACACAATCAGTGGAAAGCAGAATTACACATCCCATTAGCTCCAGAAGAGCCCAAACCTTCTTTTGATTTAAAAACCCAAAATTTTTAGTAGGGGCCACTACCATTAAAACACCAGCACCAATAAAAATAAAATGGAAATCTGATGAACCAATTTGGACAGGTCAGTGGCCCCTTAAAACTGATAAATTAAAGGTGCTGACAGAATTAGTGGAGGAACAGCTAAGTTTAGGACATATTGAACCATCTTTTTCTCAATGGAATTCGCCTATATTCACTATAAAAAAGAAATCCGGTAAATGGAGACTTTTGATGGATCTTAGAGCTGTAAATTTATCCATGATACCTATGGGCAAATTGCAGACTGGTTTACCATCACCTGTAGTTATTCCAAAGGAATGGACACTAATTAAAATTGATCTGAATATGCTTCTACCATATTCCTATCCACCCAGGTTATAAAAAACGTTTTGCATTCTCAGTTTCTTTTCTCAATAACACCCATCCCTGCAGACATTTCCAATGGACTGTTCCCCAAGGCATGCTGAATTCCCCAACCATGTTCCAGTTTTTTGTAGATAAGGTTTTGAGCCCTGCTCGTGAAAAATTTCCTCAAGCCATGATATTTCATTATACAGATGATATCTTGCTCACAATGAACAATAAAACAGATTTACAGGACTTATACTCTTATGCTATTGACTGTTTACAAACATCAGGACTGAAAGTAGCTTTAGAAAAAATACAGACAATGCCACCATATCAATATTTGGGTTTTATTTTGGACTGGACATCAATACGTCCACAAAAAATTTCTATCAAAAAAGAAAACCTCAGAACGCTTAATGATTTTCAGAGACTTTTAGGTGACGTAAATTGGCTCTACCCTGCACTACGAATCTCGAATGCAGAGTTGTCTAATCTGTTTAAAACATTGGAGGGTGACCCTGCCTTAGATAACCCGAGAAACTTAACAACAGCTGCCAAAAATGAATTGACATCTTTTGAGCAGATTACAAAAATTGTTTCTCTTAAGATTCATCCCGGGAGAAAAGGTATTTCTGTTAATCTTCCTACTATAGAAACCCCCATGGGGGGCCTTGATGCAAGAGTCAGGACCTTGGAATGGATGTATTTACATAACAAACAGCCTCGCTCAGTTGTCCCCTACTTGGCACTGATTTCAGAGATTATTATCAAGGCAAGACTCAGATCTATATCTGTATTAGGTTTTGACCCAGATATAATAGTTTTTCCAATACCAAAAAAGAAAATTGAGTCAATATTACCTCTTAATGAATCTCTACAAAGGGTCCTCTCAGATCTCACAGGAGAAATATCCTCCTATTATCCAGCAGAAAAAACTTGGGACTTTTTAAAGAAAACTCAGTTTGTTATTTCTTCAATTGTTCAGGATTCCCCTATTCCCAATGCCAATGTTTTTTACATCGATAAATCCCAAAATGGAAAAGGTGGAATAACCAAAAACAACATTAATATGACCATAGATACCAAATATAAATCTGCACAGAAAGTTGAATTAGCAACGTTAATTTACCTATTAGAAAATGTATCTGAAGCCATGAATATAGTTTCTGATTCTTTGTATGTGGTAAATTTATGTCATGTGATAGCCACTGCTTCCCTTAATGCTAACAACCCGATCATACAGAACTTACTCAAACGATTATAGCAGCTTCTTCAAAAACAAACTGAGCCCATCTTCATCACACATATTAGAGCCCACTCAGGTCTTTCAGGACAGATGGCTCAAGGAAATAAAACTGCTGACTTGCTAGCATTCCCTATATTTAAATCACCTGTAGAGGAACATTCAACCCTACACACAAATGCTGATCAGGTTCAGACTATAAACTCCCCTTCAGATCAAATACAGAATACTCAAGACACTAACAACGGTAATATTGCTGAGGTCTCTGGGGCAGGGAACAAGGATTTAGCTGTCACATACCATACATTGAGTGAGACTGACGGTAGTGATAAAACCTTACACTCCGAGATGTAAAAGGAAAAACAGGAACATGTCTTAACTGGGCTCCAAAATATAGAAAATTTTTGCTACATGAACTCAATATTGCAATGATTGTATAATATTTCAGACTTGACTCAGTATTTTCATCAAGATCATTATAAAAAGGATATTAACAGGAAAATCCAATGAGGCATGAAGGTAAATTAGCCAAAGCATTTGGTCAGCTCATCAAAACCATGGGAAATGGATTTCATAGCTATATTAACCCTGAAAGCTTCAAAGTAACAATTGGTTTACTGAATGACCAGTTTGCTGGACACAATCAGCAGGATCCACACGAACTACTGATGTTTCTAATAGAGGGACTACATCAGGACTTGCTTACTGTAAAGCTAATGATAGATAAAACCATACATCTTATAGAAAATGAAAATTATGAACAGTTTAGTCCAGAAAACAAAAAGGCTCACAAATCTATTATTCATGATCTCTTTCAAGGACAATTTAAATCTATACTACAGTGTCTCACATGCCACCAAAAGTCTGAGGTTTATGTGACATTTGTTCATTTGTCTCTGGCTGTCACATCTACAGATAATTGTGCATTACAGGAATCCCTCTCTGAATTTTTTAAAGAAGAAGAGTTAAGAGATGACAACAAAGTTCAGTGCAACAGCTGCAACACTAAAAGGGATTTTTCAAAGAAAACATATTTATGGAAACTGCCATCAGTACTAATAATACACTTGAAACGTTTTGCTTTTGATGGTAAACAAATAAAAAATTGCACATTTATGTGGATTTTCCTTTAGAAGACCTCAATTTAGTAGAATTTACTTCAGAGAATAAAAGCAAGATTAAGAAATACAACTTATCATCAGTGTCAAACCATTATGGTAAAGTTCACTATGTACATTGTACTTCATACTGTACAATTGCTGCAAGACAACACTCGATCAATTTCGATGACAAGAAGATCAAGAAAGTCCCTAATACATTGTTGAAATCCACAGCAGCATACATCATGTTTTATATTTCTTAAAGATCTACAATGAACACACTTCCTTATCAGTTGCTACTAATGCTCTATGATTCTTTCCATATTGCATGATCAATGACTAGGATTGAAAATCATGGAACCCCAATATGTTTCCTTGTATGGCGGATTTATGACTTAATTTCATTATTGCTATAGGTCACAATTAATCATGAAATCTTACAATTTAATTTAGTCAAGGTTCACCTGAAAGAAAAATTTCTCATCATATTAATGTTGCTTTTCTTTTTAGGTATACTCATTTAACGACTTTCACTCTTTTTATTCTAACATCATTGCTTTATTTCCCTCAATTTAGGTTTTAAGAAGAAAATGAATTCATAATGCTGACATAACGATACTTTTTAGGTGGACTTTCTTCACAGTGCTTCTCGCCTATGATTGACTATCATAGAGTTACTGTTATACAATAACTTTGTATATATACTGTTATACACATATAGATTTTTTCATGTTTGTATTATGCATGAAATTCTCTTTAATATCTGCTCTGCCATTAAAATTTTTTTTGAATTTGAAATGATTCATCTAAACAGTTTGCCAGCTATTACATTTTAAAGCACTTTTTGTTGATTCAGCTGAATTTTTTTCTTTTGCTCTATTTTGGATCCTTTCCAACAAATATATTTTAGTATGAGTGAGTGTTATGGCCACATTTTTTGTGAAGTCTGTATGTGTATGTCTTGTTCTGTGTCTATCTGTTTTGCATATTTTGTATAGTTCCCCTTTTCCTAACTTTATCTTTCCCAATTTAGTCTTCCTTATCCTTCCCTCTCTTGTCCTAGTCCTTAACATTTAATTTTCAGGATTCCCTTCACATGTGTAAATCATCTCCTTCACTCACAACTACAAGCCTCCTGATCTCAGCCTGAGGAAGAAATCCATGACTGTTGGAGTTTTGTATCATGTTTGCTGAAAACTTGTTGGAAATGAAGCCACCTGGAATTTGTGTCACAATGTAACCCCAGAGAAAAGATCCATGGATAAGACTCACAGTCTCTAGATCCCAGTTAAACTGTGGTATCTGAATTTCTGGTTTTCCATCCACATACACAGTGTTATTGTTGACCGTTTTTACAATGGCTACCCCAAGATTGCACCGATCCCAAAAGAAATGCAGAAGCCCAACCAACTCATAATGGCAATGATGTAACGCTTGAGGATGCCCCAACACATGGATGCCTGTACTGGCCTTCCTTCTTCATTCAGCTTGATGTTATCTTCTGTACCAGGCTTCAACCCGCTTTTCCAGACCCATCAAGTGTCTTTTGCTGGTGTTTTCGGAGTTCCAGACCCCTCATCTTTACAGATTGGTACTGGACTCTAGAAATTTTACTTTTGTATTTTCCTTATAATTGTAACCCTTTTAATTTATATTTGGTACCACACTTCTTTTGACTATTGTAATTAATGTTTTTCTATTTTAGTTTTTAATATTAGGAATTGATGTTGTATTACATTAGGGTTTTGCTTTCTTGACTTTAGGTTAGTGGGTTAGATAGTGTTGTCTATAATTTCCTAAATGAAATTTTTGTCTGTTCTCAGGGGTTTTTGCGTGGGCGCATCATAGGCAAAAATACTAGGTTTAAAAGGAGGTTCTATCCATTTTGGATGGACCCTCAAGTTGTTTATTTACAGAGGGATGTTCTTTGCCTTAAACATTTTGTTCTGGTTTGTGACTTAAGCTCCCATCCATAAATAATCGGCCGTACTTGGTACATCAATTTCAGACATATGGACTTCTGCCTGGACTAAGAACTTGGATTAAGTTCAGATACCTATTGATCATCATTGCAGTGGCCCCCCACTGTGCAGGGGGTGTGTGCCTCTTCCTCCGAAATAAGAGCCTAATTCATTGCCCTCAAAGATGGGCTTTCTGGTCTACCTGGACTTGTATGGAAAATGTGCTTCTTTTCACCTGCTACACAACCTTTCTGGCATCTCTTTGAAGGATCTCTGACTATGGATAACAATTGGGTTTTCTGATTGCCCTGGGAGCTCCCCATTGCCTACTAGATCCTTGATCATTGAATTTCAGATTCTCCATCTGCTTTTCCAAGGAAGAACTTACTTGGAATTCTTCATCTTGTACGTCATAGATCTATCATCTCAGGAGCTTGTAGTTGATTTCTTGACACATGTTTCTGGCTTTAGACACCCTGTGTTTAGGTTAGAAGTTTTTCTTTACATTTTCCTGTGATTTGCTTATGCAAACAGCCGCTCTTTTTTTATTGACTAGTTTTTCCTTTAATATACGTTTGTATATTTTTGTCTGTTTACTAAAAACAAATGGGGGAATTGTTGTGTATGTAAACATTTCAATGGGATTATTATGTTACTGACCCTACCCTGATTGGTGATTGTGCCCTACCCTAGGGTGTGACCTGGCATCTGTTTCCACCCTAGGGTGGTACCTGTTCTCACCATTGGGTGATACCTGATTCTGGGGGATAAAAGCAAGGGTCTATGTAAGGCGAAGGGCTTTTTGGCTGGAACTGAAGCTGAGGCTTTTGGCTTCAGTCTTGTCCACCAAATAAAACTAAAATTTTCACAAGCCTGACTGTCTGCTAGCCTTTTACCTGCTGCTTCACCTCAGAACCGCCAGCTGAACAGGGTGGTAGACGAGTGCTCCGAGCTGGAGGGGAAAGACTCATCCTCCATCCCTCCATCAGTCAACCCCATCAAGGGCTGACTTGCAACAAAGAGGAAGGTTCCTGGGTTCGTGGGTCACCCCTGCAGTCTGAGACTGTATTGGATGCCAGGTTCCATGGTTGAACTCCAGGTAATACTAAAACTAAAACTAATGTTGGTGAAGGAGACCTTGATCCCAGGGTTTCTGCCATAAAATAACATTCCTCCCTCACCTGGAGAAAGGCTCTTGGATTAATTTCTAATTTATGTACTCTTGGGTTACTGATCCTACCCTAATCAATAATTGTAATCCATCCTAGGGTGTGATCCAATGATAGTATATTGGGTTATCCCTTGGACCTGATTCTTGTCCATAAAAGCAGGGGTCTTAGGAAGGCAGAGGCTCATTCTTTGGTCTTCTTCTGCTGAGCTGTGCTCCATCCTAGGAGCAGAAAGCTTGGGTGGTTTGAATTTCTTGCTTGAGCACTGAATTTCCTGAATCCATTCTTGTACCTCTTCACTGTGTGAATTATTTCTTGTGGATCTCTACAACTGGACTGTTCCCCCTGTCCTAATCAGACAAGGGAATGGGAACTGCCTTTCCTGTCTGGGAGCTCAGTGGGAATCAAACCTTAACCAATCTCCTAGAGAACGTTCATGACACTGCAGCCAAAAGGAGATTCTTCTGGCTCTGCACCCTGGATTCATACCTTCTGGGCTGGGGGACAATATGGGGTATCAGGGATTCAGCCTGGAATAGCCCATCTGAGGCAAGCACCCACCAAATTATCTTAATGGTCCAGCACAGGGTTCTTTAGTATTTTTCTGCTGCTCATAGATGCCAGGCTATTGGTTTACTAATCCTACCCTAATCAATAATTGTACTCCACTCTAGAGTGTGATCTGTTGATAGTACATTGGATTATACCTTACTTAGTATTCTTCTCCCACCCTAGGGTAGTACCTGATTCTTGTAATAAAAGCAGAGGTCTGTGGAAAGCAGGGGTTCATTCTTCAGTCTTCCTCCACTGAACTACGCTCCTTCTTAGGAGCAGAAAGTTTGGGTGGTTTGAATTCCCTGCTTGAGCACTGGATTTTCTGAACCCATTCTTTTTTTTTTCTTTTTTTCTTTTTTTTTTTTTTTTTTTTTTTTTGTTTTTGGGTCATGCCCGGCAGCGCTCAAGACTTACTCCTGGCACTATGCTCAGAAATCGCTCCTGGCAGGCTTGGGGGACTATATGGGATGCCGGTACTCGAACCACCATCCTTCTGCATGCAAGGTAAATACCTTGCCTCCATGCTATCTCTCCGGCTCCCCTGAAACCATTCTTGTACCTCTTTACTGTGTGAATTATTTCCTTCGGATCTTTAAAACTGGAACTATTGGGGCCGGAGTGGTGGCGTGGAGTGATAAGGAATTTGCCTTGCTGGCGCTAGCCTAGGACAGACTGTGGTTCTATCCCCCGGGGTCCCATATGGTCCCCCATGCCAGGAGCAATTTCTGAACGCATAGCCAGGAGTAACCCCTGGGTGTGGCCAAACAAAACAAAACAAGAAACAAAAAACCTGAAACTGTTTCCCCTGTCGTAATTGGACAGGAATGGAAACTGCCTTTCCTGTCTGAGAGTTCGGTGGGAATCAAACCTCAATCATCTTCTAGAGAAAGTATTCTTTCACCAGGCTAATGCCTGAGGTCCTTGCCTCTGGGCTCTTGGTGAAGAATTTTCTGCCTTACCTGAAGGAACACAGCAAGAACCTTTCCTGCACATGTATTTTCCTGTGGGTTTTGTTTGGTTTTAGTTTAGGTGCTTTGTGCTGTGCTGTGTATGCATTTTTGTCTTGTCCTAAATTTTGAGCCACATCGGTGGTGCTCAGGCTTTTCCTTGACTGTACACAGAGGGTTTGCTCCAGGCAACATAGGGGACACTAGACTATGCCTGGGATTGATCTCATGTTGGTTCATTCTGCACCCTCCCGACACTGTTACTCAAGACCCAGGACATGCAGCTCAACTCTTTTGTCCTCACTCTGCAGAGACAGGCTGTAGCCACATTTCTCCTCAATAAACCAGGTGCACTACCAAAGCCCTCTCTGCAGTCCCTTGGCTTGCAATTCTTATTGGAAAACTGGAGCAAAGGATCTTTCTGGAAGCCATAGTTTCTAGCAGTTGGGTCATTTTCTCTGGGCAGGGAGGTTGTGTCATACCTGGTTGAGCTCAGCGGTTACTCTTGGCTCTCCACTTAGAAATTGTTCCTGGCAGGCTCAAGGTCATATGGGATACTGGGAATCAAACCATGGTTCTTCTGGTGTTGACTGTGTGCAAGGCAAATGTCCTATCATTGTGCTATCACTCCGGCCTGAGTTGGTTCATTTTGACCTGTACCAGGAGGGATTGTTTGGGTGTGAACCATGAGTGCTGATATGCCCAAACTCACGTTAGATTTGCTCACTGGACCCTCAATTTACCTTCTCGAAGCTTGTATCCTGGGCAGAGATGGGCTCTGGTGACAGGAGGGGCTAGTGTGGGTTTAGCATTTGGGGCCACATCCAGAGTTGCTATTTCAGCTCCTTTTGGCTCTGTGGTCTTGCATTTTACCCACCAGTGCTCAGTGAATCTAATGCATAGGTTGGCCTTGGGTGGTCTGTGTGCAAAGCAGCATCTCCAAGAACCAGCACCTCCAAGAACCTTCTTGAATCCTGTCAGCATGTCTTGTTGGTTAATAATGCTTTGTAGTATTATGTCTATGTCTGGTAACCTTCCTTTTTGGGTGCCATAGAGAGAGGATGTGTGTTGAGGTAGAATTAAGAAAAATAAGTTTTTAGTGAAAAGTGTTAAGAAAATTAAGGGTAATAGTGGCTAATTCAGTTAATAATCAAGTGTGAGTTTTTGTTTCTTATTTTTTGTACTTCGCCCACCCTAGAATTTCCCCATCAAAATGCATATGTCAACTGAATGTATGTTGGTGTACCTATCTGAGACCCTGGATTTGGTGTAGATACCTAAGACCCACTCATTTCTGGGAGGGGTCTTGTGTGAGCGACCGAGCACCCACATGTTTAATGGGACTCTGAATGGATTTTCCACCGTCTGATTCAAGCCACAAAAGTTTGCATAGCCCTGAGAAAAAAGAACCCTGCAAATAAATTTAGCTCACCACAGAGAATCTGGCTTAACTAGATTCCTTAAATCTTTCCATGGAACCTGTTTTTGTAACTGCTCTCATACACGCAATTATAGATAGGTTTTTGTAAGGTTTACACTGTAAGATCTATTAAGGATTTGCTTCCCCTCCCCCCATCCTGCCAGGTTTCTCCTTATCCTTCCCGCCATCAAAGTGTGTCTGCTCCCATTGGTTAAAATCGTTGTACCTGTACAAATCTGATTGGTTTAAGTTTCAATCCTATGTTTTTGCTCCTCCCACTGAAGCAGGGCATAAAAACTCTGCTTGCTCCCTCAATAAACCTCTTGACAGGAACTCAGCTTGAGCGTTTTATTAACTTCTACGGCTTAATTTTCTAGGTGTTCACAAAAGAGCTTAACACTTGCGAAATATTTGTATTCGCCTTCTACCTTCTGTCCTGGTTGAGAGAAAGCTGCTGGCCGGAGATCTCTCCCATTAAAGGGCAGAAGCAGAGACGAGTACAAGTGGCGCCGCAACGTGAGTGTTTTTGATCCCACGTGTTCATCCCGTCGGCTGGAGGCAGGCGAATCCAGGAGCTAAACCCCCATCAGGGGTGGGTAAGCTCCCATCAGGAGTGACGCTGCGTAAAGTCAGCCTTTCTTAGTGTGCACACTTTTATTTTTGTGCCGACCTATCGTCCCACAATTGGCTTTTGGGACTCCTGTGCCTTTTTACTATGGGTAACTCGTTAAGCACAGAAGCCAAATTCATTGCTGATATTCAGTCTGAGTTAAAAGCCAGACGCGTAGAAGTCTCCAAACAAAATCTCTATAAATTTTTTGCCCTCGTTCATGAGGTCTGCCCTTGGTACGTCCTCACAGCGCCCCGTATTGCCCAGTCCACTTGGAAAACTGTCGGCCAAGAATTAACCTCCTTTTGTGATCAAAAGGATGACCTCCCCCATAAAAACCTTATTCTGCAATATTGGCAACTTCTTCAGGGAATTATTGTCGATGCTCCTTTCTCCCCCGCCTGCTCTCTTGCTGTCCAAGAAGCTCAGAAAGCATTGGACTCTGCGTCCCGTTCACAATCCCGCGCCTCCACCCCTTCTCTTTCCCCTACCAGCTCTCATTCTGATCTTACCAAGCCTCCCCTGCCTTCTCCTTATACTGTTAACCCCTCTCTCTCTCCTACACCCACTGCGCCCCCTCTGGACACTGTCATTGACCCCCCACCCCGTGTTCCATCCCCTGCACCCATCCAACAGTCCCCAGCAGCTTCACCCCCTTCGCCCCCCACCCTTACCCTTCACCCTTTGCCTTCTCCCTCCCATTCTGAGCTTCCCTCTGAACTGTCTCCCTCTGCTTTCCAAGCTACCGTCATCAAACTCTCTGAAGTCCTTGATAAAGTTCTCCAACGCCTGTCCCCACCTGACCCTCATCTCCTCTTCCCTGCCCTTGTTAAACAGCGTCCCGTAGCTCCTTCGGAACAACCCCTTTCTGACTCTCTTCCTGCCTCTGACCCCGCTCCCCCCCTGCTCCCTCCTGCTGATCCCGGAGCCACTGACCCCGCCCCCCCTGCTCCCTCCTGCTGATCCCGGAGCCCGGTCCCGCCGCCCTCACACGAGATCCCAAAATCCCCGCGACCCCTCACCTTCTTCCTTTGGCGCTGCCGCGCCTCCGCCTGACTCTCTCTCCCCCACCTGCTAATCCTGATTCCCCGCCATCCATTCCTGAGACACCTCTCGCCGCCCAGCCCGCCCCACCTTTGGTCTATCAGCAATATATTGAATATCAAGCCATGAATCGCAAAGACCTCCAGGAGCTCATGAAATCTGTCCGTGACTACGGAGTCCAAGCTCCTTACACCATTACGTGTTTGGAGGCGATGTCCTACGGTGGTGCTATGTACCCTCTTGAATGGCGCCTAGCTGCTCGTAGCGCCCTTAAGCCCGAACTTTTTGTTTTGTGGGAGGCGGAATTCACCAATAACTGTAAAGACCTTGCTAAGGATGATAAGCGTTATTTTCAACAACTCTCCGGTTCTGAGCCTTTTCATTCCATCGAACTACAACAACTCATTCCCTTCCCTATCCTCACTAACACCTCTCAGGCCGCCATGAAAGCGTGGCGTGCTCTCCCTCTCTCCTCTGCCCCCTCTGAACCTCTCTCTCGCATCCAGCAAGGTGCTGATGAGCCCTATCACGTATTCATCTCCCGCCTCCTTGAGGCCATTGAATGCACTGCGGGTATCCCTCCCTCTGATTCCTCCCACCCTCTTATTAAACAATTAGCCTATGAAAATGCTAATTCCTCCTGTCGCGCTTTATTTAAATCCCACTGGCAGAGTAAATCCCTCCAAGATATGATTTCTTTGTGCAAAGATGCACATTGCTTTGCACATCAGGTCGCCAGCGCCCTCGTGGCCTTCCAAGGTCAGACTAAAGGTAAAACCTGTTTCCAATGCGGCCAGCCAGGACACTTTTCTGCTCAATGTCCCCAGCGCCGCGCCCCCACTATGCGAACTGGTTCCTCCACGGCACGCGCTGTCGCAGGGGCAGACACTGGCTCTCTCAATGCCGCTCTGTCGCAGATGTGGAAGGCAATGCCCTTGCCCCCAACCCTAGTACTCGTGCTTCTCAGACCTCCTCTCAGAACAGTTTTCAGGGAAATGGCCGCAGGGGCCTCCCCCAGGCCCCGCGCGCCCAGCCTCGTCATATCAATTTTGTTCCTGCAACGGGGGACCACTCATCAGGAACACCCTCAGTTCCCTCTCAGGTGCTTTATCAGCACCAATCTCCCGCCCCACAGCCTCCTCCCTTATCAGGGCCACCCCAGGCTCCGCAGGGCTCGACCTCTGTTCCTCCTCCCCTCACTTATTAACCCCTGAGGGTGGCATTTACCAGCTCCCCACCGGCATCTATGGACCACCTCCTCCAGGTTTTTTCTTTATGATTATTGGCCGCGCCTCCCTTACTACTAAAGGTCTTATCATCCAGCCTTCTATAGTTGATGGCGACTACTCTGGTGAAATTATTCTTCACGCTGTCGCCCCTTACCACCCTGTGCAGGTTACACCTGGTCTTCGCATTGCCCAGGCTTTACCACTGCCCCTGGCTATGGAACTCCCCGCCCTGCCTCACCATCGTGGTGCATCCGACCCAGGTTCCTCTGACGTATATTGGATTAAGGCCATCTGTCAGGAACGACCATCCTCCATTCTCACCCTTACTATCCAAGGCCGTCCTTTCAAAGGTCTCTTGGATACCGGAGCGGATACTACCTGTTTCTCTCCCCTCGACTGGCCCCCCGAGTGGCCAACCACCACCTCTCCTGACCATGTCTCTGGCGTAGCCGGTGCTATCAAGCAAGTTCTTGTCAGCGCCCACCGCCTTGTCTGGCAAGACGAAGATGGTGATGCTGGTCTCGTCCGCCCTTACATCATTCCTGATCTTCCCATTAACCTCTGGGGCCGCGACCTCATGGATCAGATGGGCCTCCTGCTTCTTAAATGTAAGAATAAAACAGTTCTTAATCAACTTTTTGCTCAAGGATATGTCCCCACCAAAGGCCTCGGAAAACACCTACAGGGCATTAGCAAACCCATCCAGGCCACTCCCAACCTCGGCCGCCTAGGTCTCGGCTACTCCCCTTCTCCCCCTCCCACCTCCTCTGTGTATGCTCAGTTTTCCCTTCCTCCCGTTTCCTCCTCTCTTCCTTCTCCGTCCCCTGCACCCAGACCCTCCCTCCAAATTTCCTGGAAATCTGACTCCCCTGTCTGGGTTCCCCAGTGGCCCCTCTCTTCTGAAAAACTTGCAGCAGCCTCTTCCCTTGTTCAGGAGCAGCTCCACGCTGGCCACATTGAGCCTTCTACTTCCCCTTGGAACACCCCTATCTTTGTTATCAAAAAGAAGTCTGGATCCTGGAGACTTCTTCATGACCTTCGAAAAATTAATGCCACCATGCACCCTATGGGATCTACTCAACCTGGTCTTCCTGTTTCTACCGCTTTTCCTGAAAATTCTTTTAAAATCATTCTTGATCTCAAAGATTGTTTCTTTTCTATCCCATTGCACCCTGATGATTGTCCTCGCTTTGCCTTCTCTTTACCCCCAATTAATGCATCCGGTCCTTGTGCTCGTTTTCAGTGGAAGGTCCTTCCGCAGGGGATGACGAACAGTCCTACCTTGTGTCAAATTTATGTTGCCTCTTTTGTTGATCCTTTTCGTTCCCTCTACCCCTCCCTCTCCATTTATCACTATATGGATGATATTCTCCTCCTAGGCCCAGATGAGAATCTTCTTTTCTCCGCCGCCTCCCACTTGGTTCCCTCTCTTCAACAACATGGTTTTTCCATTTCTAAAGACAAAGTTCAACTTCATCCTCCCCACCTTTTTTTAGGTTTTGAACTACTGCCCTCTAATGTGCGCTCCCAAAAGGTTCAGCTCCGTACCTCTCACCTGAAAACCTATCATGACTTTCAGCGTCTTCTCGGAGATATTACCTGGCTTCGCCCTTATCTTAAGCTCTCCACTGGTGATCTTAAGCCGCTCTTTGATATATTGCAAGGCGACGCCGCCCCCACCTCCCCTCGATCCCTTACGCCTGCGGCTCGTGCTGCCCTTGATTTAGTTGAATCTGCAATCCAGTCTCAATTTCTTTCCTATTTTTCCCCCTCCTCCCCTCTTTCCCTCATTGTCCTTGCTACCTCCTTTGCCCCCACAGCCGTTTTTTGGCAATCCGCTCCCCTTTATTGGGTGCATCTTCCTGCCACCCCAAGCAAAGTTCTCGCTACTTATCCTGACCTTGTTGTTTCCCTCCTTCAACAGGGCACCACGCTTTCCGTTAAACTTTTTGGTAAATTACCTGATACTCTTGTCCTTCCCTACACTTATAACCAGCTTGACTGGCTTCTCACTCAAGTCCCTGACTGGACTTTATTTCTTACTTCCTTCCCTGGCACAATAGCACATCATTATCCCACTGATAAATTGCTTCATTTTTTACGTTCCCATCCTGTTATCTTTCCCACTGTTACCCGTTTTTCTCCTATTCCCAATGCTTCCACTCTTTTCACTGATGGCAGCAACTCCGGTGTTGCAGCTCTCCTTATACAAGGTAAGCTGCATTCCTTTCCTACTTCCTTTACTTCTGCCCAACATGTTGAATTGTTTGCTGTCCTTCAAGCCTTCCAAATGTTCTCCTCTCCTTTTAATCTCTATACTGACAGCTCCTACATTGCTTCTTCCGTTCCCCTTCTTGAAACCGTTCCCTTCATTAAGCCCTCTACCACAGCTTTTCAATTGTTCTCCCAAATCCAACAGCTCATCTTGTCCCGCTCACATCCTTTCTTTATTTCCCATATTCGTGCCCATACCGACCTCCCAGGTCCCTTGGTGCAAGGTAATGCTCAGGTTGATGCAGCCACCAGGCACACTCTTTTTCCTATCCTCTCGTCTTCCTCCACATGCCCTCCTCTTCAACAAGCTTCTATGGCCCATAAGCTTCATCATCTTAACGCTCAAACCCTTCGTTTAAAATTCTCCATCACCCGTGAACAGGCTAGAGACATAGTCAAACAGTGCCAATCCTGCGTCTCCCTCCTTCCTGAACCCCATCTTGGAGTTAATCCTCGTGGTCTCCTGCCTGGTTCCCTTTGGCAAACTGATGTCACTCATTTTGCCTCCTTTGGCTCTCTTAAGTTTGTCCATGTCTCTGTGGATACCTTTAGTGGTTTTATTTGCGCCTCCCTTCACACTGGTGAAGCTACTCGAGACGTTATAGCTCACTTTTTGCACTGCTTTTCCATTATTGGCCTCCCATCCACCATTAAATCTGACAATGGGCCTGCCTACACCTCCCACAAACTTCAAGATTTCCTTGCTAAATTTGGCATCGCCCACAAATTTGGAATTCCCCACAATCCCCAGGGACAGGGTATAGTGGAACGCTCCCATTCCACTCTCAAAAACATGCTTTTTAAGCTCTCTTCTAAAGACCTTGTTTTCCATGGTCACCGCTCCACTCCTCGCTCGCTCCTCAATCATGCACTTTTTGTGCTAAATTTTCTCTCCCTTGATCTTCATGGAAAGTCTGCTGCGGATCGCCTCTGGCATCCCTCTACCAAAGATTCCTTTTCCACAGTCTTGTGGAAGGATGTGCGCACTGGCGCCTGGCTTGGACCTCATCCCGTTCTTATTTGGGGAAAAGGCCATGCATGTGTCCATAATCCGGACACCAATGAAACTCGCTGGCTTCCTGATCGCTTGATCAAGCCCTTTATTCAGCCCAGGGATTTAAACCCTGAGGTTTCTCCTTCTTCTTCCATTTCAGATGCTGCTTCGCCTCCCGTCTCACAGAATGACACCTTCACTGCGCCATCCACTGATGACAGCCCTGCTCCTATGGCTCCACCTGCTGGCACAACCTAATGCTGCATTGCCATCTCCTCGTCACAGTCCCTCTCCGTATACCCTTTGGAATTATACGTGGCTCATCCTAAACGAGGCCGGTGATGTTGCCAACACTACCAGCATTCTTGCCACACTACTCCTTGGCCTACGCTCTCCGTCGATTTGTGTGCCCTCGCCCTCGGTGCTCATCCTGTCTGGGGCACTCCCAACTCCTTTCTGCCTCGCCCCGGACCAGCCAACCCACCTGATCAACAGTTCCAGCCTGCGGATCATTTTAACGTTCAGGGCGGTGCCTTTGCTTTCTCCAGAACCCAAAATACCTTTGGTTGTGGTAATCCCACCGCTCGTTCTCAACTTTCTTCCTACCCTTTTTATGTTTGCCCTGGTGGTCACAGAGACCGCTCCCTCAATTCTAAGTGTGGTTTCTGTGACGTTTATTTTTGTGCCTCCTGGGGTTGCGAAACCACTGGTGATGCCTCTTGGTCCCCATCCTCCACCTGGGACTATATCTCTGTCTCTCATGCCTCCTCTTCTTCCTCCCCTAAACCTCTTTGTCTAACCAACAAATGGTGTAATCCTCTCACTATTTCCTTTACTCCCGCTGGTAAAGCCCACCCCTGGTCCAAACGCTGTGACTGGGGCCTGCGCCTTTATTCCTCTGGACGTGATCCTGGCCTCATTTTTTCTCTTCAGTTACTCATTGAGCCCCTCGCTCTTACCTCCCTCTTGCTCCTAGCCCAAACCTCGCCCTTGCCTCCCGTCCCCAACCACCTCCTTCTCTACCTTCCACCCCGTCTCCCTTTTCCCCTCCCACTCCTGATTTCTCTCTTCAGCTTACCCTTCCCCCTAGTGTCACTTCTGACTCTCAACTTATTCTTGACATGATGAATGCCTCTGCACTTGCCATCTAAACTCCTGGCTATCAACACTGCTGGATTTGCTTTTCTCCAACCCCCCCTTTCTATGAGGGTGTTGCTATACTTGGTAACCTTTCTGTCACCTCAGATCCATCAAAGCTTCGTTGGGGTATTGATTCCCATCATGCCATCACCGTTGGACAAGTCGTTGGATCCGGACTCTGTGTTAAACCTGCCCATACTCGTCTTCCCCCTGAATTATCCTTCACCTGTAATGTTACCCATACTCTTTCTAATGCCTCTGATTCCTCCTTTTTGCTAGCACCTGAAGGCACCTACTTTGCCTGTGTCTCTGGTCTTTCCCCCCATATTATTCCTTCTGTCTTTCTAAAATCCAATGATTACTGCATTCTCATCCTTCTCCTTCCCCGCCTGTCTGTTCATCACACTGAAGATTTCCTTTTTGCCCGCTCCACCTCCGGTTATTCCCGTCATAAACGTGAACCTGTCATTGCCATTACTGTAGGTGTCCTGTTGACTCTTGGCACAGCTGGTGCCAGTACTGGCATTGCTTCCCTTGTCACCTCCTCCCAACATCTTTCTGCCTTGCAACGCTCTGTTGATGCTGATATTGATGAACTTAAAAAAGGCCTGCAGCACCTCACCAATACTGTTAACTCCTTAGCTGAAATGGTGCTACAGAATCGCCGTGGTCTTAATTTGGCTTTTTTGAAGGAAGGAGGAATCTGTGTAGCCCTTAAAGAAGAATGTTGTGTTTTTAAGGATGAAACAGGTTTAGTTAGAGACAGCATTCAACGTATAGAGGATGATTTAGTAAATAGACAAAAAGATTTAGAGCAGAGTGAGAGCTGGTACAAAAATTGGTTTTCTACCACTCCATGGATAACAACAGTGCTCCCAGCTTTTTTGGGACCCTTCATTGGCTTCATGTTGCTAGTTTCTTTTGGTCCTTGGGCTTTTCGCAAACTCACCACCTTTGTGAAGAATCAAGTGGATGAAGCAACCAGAAAGGACTCAAAAGTTTTATACCAACAACTATGCACCTCAGAAGACCAGCTGACGCCTGACATCTCCCCTCCTGCCAACTCTCCGCCACTTAAGTTTGAAGTTATCGAGGAGCTGGCGCATAGACCTCAATCTGTGCGCTCGCGCCTTGCCAAGCTTTGGAAACGACTGACTCAAGGGTAGCAGATGCAGTGACTGGAAGCCCCACACCTCTTCACCCAGTGTGGCCAGTCCACCGAGGCACATCTGTCCTTTCCATATTGTATACTAAACAGGGGGAGATGTGAGCGACCGAGCACCCACATGTTTAATGGAACTCTGAATGGATTTTCCACCGTCTGATTCAAGCCACAAAAGTTTGCATAGCCCTGAGAAAAAAGAACCCTGCAAATAAATTTAGCTCACCACAGAGAATCTGGCTTAACTAGATTCCTTAAATCTTTCCATGGAACCTGTTTTTGTAACTGCTCTCATACACGCAATTATAGATAGGTTTTTGTAAGGTTTACACTGTAAGATCTATTAAGGATTTGCTTCCCCTCCCCCCATCCTGCCAGGTTTCTCCTTATCCTTCCCGCCATCAAAGTGTGTCTGCTCCCATTGGTTAAAATCGTTGTACCTGTACAAATCTGATTGGTTTAAGTTTCAATCCTATGTTTTTACTCCTCCCACTGAAGCAGGGCATAAAAACTCTGCTTGCTCCCTCAATAAACCTCTTGACAGGAACTCAGCTTGAGCGTTTTATTAACTTCTACGGCTTAATTTTCTAGGTGTTCACAAAAGAGCTTAACACTTGCGAAATATTTGTATTCGCCTTCTACCTTCTGTCCTGGTTGAGAGAAAGCTGCTGGCCGGAGATCTCTCCCATTAAAGGGCAGAAGCGGAGACGAGTACAGTCTTGAAGTCCAAAGACTCAGCTTCAGTTCCAGCCAGCAAAAGCCCCCGCCTTCCACAGACCCTTGCTCTTATACCCCAGAGTCAGGTACCACCCAATGGTGGGATCAGATACCAATCAATGGTGGAAGCAGAATCAGGTCCTACCCTAGGGTGGGGGCAGAATGCCAGGTCACACCCTAGGGTAGGGCACAATCACCTAATCAGTTTAGGGTGAGCAACATAGTAATCCCCCAAAATATTTACATACACAACAAATGTACTTTAGATAGGATGTATCAACTATAGGACCCTCGCCTTATGGGTAGCTCCTTGCTACCTGACCTCAATGCACCGAAGATCCCACCCCTGTGATCCAAACTTGTGACACCTAGAAAATCACCCATTTTAAATATATGATTTGTGTAACTTAGTAACAGTTGCTATGTCACTCCCTACTTCCCCTTTTTGACTATAAAGGCTTCCTCTGGCAGACTTAGGAGCCCTAGCTGGCTAGAATCATTAAACCTGTTTGCTGATTACATTCTCCGAAGATTTGTGATCTTTATTTTAGGTGGTGGGCTTTCTCAGACCCTTCACATGTGGAGGCTGGGTGCTTCTAAGGGTAGATTTGAGAGGCCCTGAGTCCCTCTTGGACCCTGAGGGATCCTATACCGCTTAGAGCCCTTAGTGAGCCTTGACCCTGACCCCCTGTGTGCTTAGGGCTTGGTGACCATTCCCGATGTGGCCATGAGCTTCTCCCTGGATGAGATGACATCCATGCCTGGATATCTCTCAGAGGAATCTCTACAGAGATGTGATGCTGGAGATACCTGCAGGCAGTAGGTGAGAGCTGCCCTGGCCCTGGACCACTGATGTGGGCTACAACCTGAGATGACAGGGAGGTGCCTGGATCTGGCAGGGTTATGGGCTCAACAGGGAACATGATTATGCTGGGCCCTAGGTCAAGCCCTTCTCTACTGTTCTTTTTTTGTTTTTAAAGTTTTTATTTATTTTGTTTTGGGCCAACCCAGCAGCACTCAGGGGTTACTTCTGTCTCTGTGCTCAGAAATTGCCCCTGTCAGGCTCAGTGAACCACATGGGATGCTGGCAATCGAACCTGGTTCTGTCCCAGGTCGGGCAAATGCCCTATGGCTGTGCTATCTCTGGTCCCTCTTCTCTATTCTTCTGACCCCCAGCCTCTGACTGTATTTCTCAGATGAATCCAACTTTTTTTTCTTTTTTTTTTCTTTTTGGTTTTTGGGCCACACCCAGCGGGCGCTAAGGGTTGCTCCTGGCTCTGTGCTCAGAAATTGCTTCCTGCAGGCATGGGGGACCATATGGTGCACCAGGATTCAAACCACCTTTGGTCCTGGGTCAGCTGCTTGCAAGGCAAATGCCCTAACACTGTGCTATCTCTCTGGCCCCAACTTTATATTTTAAATGTTTTTTTCAGTGACTAGTCATATACATTGTTTCATGTGTTTGCCAATTATCTGGGCGAAACTGGATTTGATTCCTGGCTCTGCATATACTTCCCTAAGCCTGACAGTGTCCTCTTTGAGCACAGACCCAGAAGTGATTTGACCAAAAGTGATGTGATTTCATGAACCGTGTGATCTTAGCCTCTGGACTATGGTTTAAGAATCATTCCTGACTGACTTTAGCATCATCTTGGTTGCCAGTAATCATTCCTGGGTTGTCCTGTTTATGGTCACATGCTCTCCCCTCTACTATTGTTTCAATCCTAAGGAGACTGCAAAATTTATATGTGAGTTAATTTCTTTTCATGATTTCAGAAGTCCCACTCAATAGCAGATCCTGGGGTCTCCCCAGTGCTTTCTGGGACATTAATTTGGGCTGGTATCAAATCTGATGTTCCTGCATGCAGAGCCTGTTACCCAATACATTACGTCCTTTCTCAGTCCAGTGGCTTATGCTCAGATATGCACCCAGAAATCTTTTTCCACTTGGTGGAAGCTGTATGGTTCCTGGGATTGAATCATTGCCAACTCTGATCATGTCACATGCCCTAACTTCTGTAATATCAGTCCAGCCTCTCCTTTATTTTTATGGAGCTCTTCATGAATTTGCGTGTCATCCTTGCGCAGGGGCCTTGCTAATTTTCTTTGTATCGTTCCAATTTTAGTATATGTCCTGCCAAAGCGAGCACCAGCCTCTCCTTTTTAAGACATCCTTTTGGATGAATGTCTTTCTGTCTGGCGGATACATACCCAAAAGATGGTTTGCCTCGTCATATGGCAGTTCAGTTTTGAGGGCAGTGAGAACCCTCCATATGGGTTTCCATAGTGGTTGGATCAGGCAACATTCCCATCAGGAGTGGAGAGTTCCTTCTGACCACATCCCTGCCAGCAGAGATTGTTCCCAGTATTTTTTTATATGTGCTATCTTCACTGGTGTAAGATGATATCTCATTATTGTCTTGATTTAGATTTTCCTATGGCAAGTTGTCAGGCTCACTGTTGGTGATCTGGCATGCTGAAAAGGTCTGAAGTCTCTCCTTGACCAAGTTACTCCTTTTTGGAGTCTGAGACAGGTTGAATAAAGGAGTCACTGTGGGGTTGAATATACAGACACTAGCTGGGGGGAAAACTGTAAAGCAGAACCATTTATTATGAATAAAGGCAACCTTATATATGTTAAGCCAAGCAGGCTTTAGTCATGAGTAATTTATCACCTGGGCACAGCTGCATGTGCTCACTTCCTGGTGTCCAGGGTGGTATGCCATATAAGACTCAAGAGTATGCTGTTCATAGTGGGCAAAGACAAGGTAAGAAGGTGACTCTGTGTAGACCTTATTTGTCTCATTGTTAACCCAATAAAGTGCCAGATGAGGAGAGGGCTTAATTGCATGACCAAAAGGATTTATGCACACTGCTATTCATTGCAGCACTCAGCACAATAGCTAAGACTTGGAATCAACCTAGATGTCTAACAACCAATGAATGGATCATGAAGTTGTGGTACATATATACAATGGATTACTACAGAGCTGTAAGGAATGATGCCATTATGCACGTTGCAGCAACATGGATGGAACTAGAAGATACTGTGTTAAATAAAATAAGCCAGATGGATAAATACAGAATGACATTACTTGCATGTAGTATTTAGAATATCTGCATGAAGAAACACAATGGTCTAATTGGCTGTTAACTTGAACACCAGTGGCTTCAGAGTAGAAGGAAACAAGCAAGAAGAAAACAAACTGAACATAAGAGGAGAAACACAAAAGCTCATATTCTCTTTTATACATACAGACCTGCAGCCTGGAGATAGCTCTTTAGCTCAAGCAGGTGTTCAATTAACTGTTCTTTATAGAGGTCTATAATAATGTTCTAATGCTTTTACCCACAGAAACAGGTGCAGAATGTGATTGGAAGCATGGACTCTCACTACAGTGCTCACCAAAGAATGCTTTAGTGGCTTAATTTTAATGTCTATAATAATTCTTTAATCTTTTTGTTCACAGTGGTTCTTGGTGATATAGGTTGTTGTCCTATAATATAGCATTGCAGTGCTTTATTATATTAGATTCCCAATATGATGGGAATTTTCATAATTCTATATTATATAGAATATAATCTATATATTATATAGCTTTATTATATTAGATTCCCATATGATAGTATTCTCATAATTCTCATTATGATGTCTTGATATTCAAATCTATTCACTTTCCATTTGATTATGCCTGCTCATATATCTAATGCTTATGTCCACTATATGGATATAAGTGCCACTGGAATACGCAGCTGCATGTCAAGCACTCTTGCTATAGTGCTTATTCATTGAGTATGTTTTTGCTAATTATTTTCAATTCAAGCTAGTTTACTATTAGATCATAATTCCCATGTTTTCAGTTTGCTTTCAGCAAAGGAATCTAGAAGCTCAAGACCCGTTAGATGATACTTCATGGTGTAGGTTCTCTTTAGAGTGCTCATTGCCATATTACTTATTATTCTCAACTTGAAAATTATTATTCTCTTATAAATGTTTTATGCACAATCTAACCCAGGAACCCTTTCTTCAGCAAAGTTTTCCTGCACCAATGATAATTTGCCTAGGAATTGGAAAACCTTTCTATCTGACATGTTTGCTTGATTTTTTTTTTTTTGGGGGGGGGCACACCCGGCGGTGCTCAGGGGCTACTCCTGCTCAGAAATAGCTCCTGGCAAGCATGGGAAACCACATGGGACACTGGGATTCGAACCAACCACCTTTGGTCCTGAATCGGCTGCTTGCAAGGCAAACGCCGCTGTGCTATCTCTCCGGGCCCAGCTTGATATTTTTTTGAGTTTTAACCATTCCACCTGGGTCAGTTTTTTAACTGTAACCTATGGATCAATCTTCATTGTCTATGTCTTTGTGTGAGTGTGTGTGTGTGTGTGTGTGTGTGTGTGTGTATGTGTGTGTGGTGGCCACCTCTATGTCTGTCTAATGTCCATCTGTATTATACATAATGCCTATGTTGTATACAGTCCTTCCGTTATATATAACCTTTCCTTTACCCCTTCCCCTGATCACCACTTTACAAATCTTTCTTCTTTCTTTCTTTTTCTTTCTTTCTTTCTTTCTTTCTTTCTTTCTTTCTTTCTTTCTTTCTTTCTTTCTTTCTTTCTTTCTTTCTTTCTTTCTTTCTTTCTTTCTTTCTTTCTCTTTCTTTCTTTCTTCCTCCCTCCCTCCCTCCCTCTTTCCTTCCTTCTTTCTTTCTCCCTCCCTCTTTCCTTCCTTCCTTTCTATCTTTCTTTCCTTCCTTCCTTCTTTCTTTCTTCTCTTTCTCTCTCCCTCTCCCTCCCTCCTTTCTTTTTCTTTCTTTCTTTCTTTCTTTCTTTCTTTCTTTCTTTCTTTCTTTCTTTCTTTCCTCCTTCTTCCTTCCTTGCTTCCTTCCTTCTTTCCTTCTTCCTTCCTTCCTTCCTTCTTTCTTTCTTCCTCCCTCCCTCTTTCCTTCCTTCCTTCTTTCTTTCTTTCTTTCTTTCTTCCTCCTTCCTTCCTTCCTTCCTTCTTTCTTTCTTCCTTCCTCCCTCTTTCCTTCCTTCCTTTCTTTCTTTCTTCCTCCCTCCCTCTTTCCTTCCTTCCTTCTTTCTTTCTTTCTTCCTCCCTCCCTCCCTCTTTCCTTCCTTCCTTCCTATCTTTCTTTCCTTCCTTCCTTCCTTCCTTCCTTCCTTCTTCTCTTTCTCTCTCCCTCTCCCTCCTTTTTTCTTTCTTTCTTTCTTTCTTTCTTTCTTTCTTTCTTTCTTTCTTTCTTTCTTTCTTTCTTTCTTTCTTTCTTTCTTTCTTCTTTTCTTTCTTCCTCCTTCCTTCCTTCCTTCCTTCCTTCTTCCTTCTTTCTTTCTTCCTCCCTCCCTCTTTCCTTCCCTCCCTCCTTCCTTCCTTCCTTCCTTCCTTCTTTCCTTCCTTCCTTCCTTCCTTCCTTCCTTCCTTCCTTCCTTCCTTCCTTCCTTCCTTCCTTCCTTCCTTCCTTCCTTCTTTTTGTCCTTTGGACCACACCTGGTGGCTCTCATAGATTACTCCTAGCCTTGTGCTCAGAAATCGCCTCTGTCAGGCGATTGCTGGAATCAAACCCAGGTCTATCCAGGGTTGGCCGCATGCAAGGCAAATGCCCTACTGCAGTGCCTTCGCTCCGCCCCCTACAAATCCTTTTCTATCCTTTCATTCTGTCACCCATGATCTGTTGTTTCCTCTCTATTTAGCCCTTTTTCTCCTCATTTCTTAACTCTTCAGGAACCAGAAAATTCCCCCCATCCCAATCTGCTGCCAGCTAACTCCCAAAGTGAAAGGACAGCCATCTAGGCCACCTTGCTTTTGTCTGAGAAGAAGCTGCCACCACCACTGCTAATTTGCTCTTGGTGGCCTCTTTTTTCTCACTTCCCTTTGCTGTGGACCATTGCTTACTACCAAATTCAGGTTTTGAGAGACTCTTGAGGACATTTCCTGATCCATGACTGCTTCAAGGGAAAAGCAGGATGTGAACTCTGAGTGTTTTAGGTACACGATGCATTGCTGGTGATCCAATCCAGTCATCCTTGTGCAAAGCAAATGTTCCATTCAGCCCCTCCTTTTTTCTACCTTTAATCTATCTGCTTGGGTTCAAAGTAGTAGGACAAGACAACACAAGCTGAATAAAGTTTAATACTTTAATCCATCTGCCAACAAGTACCTCAAACTGGACAGTCAGGGCCACCTCCTGAAATAGATGAGCCCCGCCTAAGGTCATGAGGAAGAGTGTATAGCAAAAGAATATAGGGAGGTTCCAGCTTTCTCATGATCCTTAAAATGATTGGCTATTGTCTAGGGGGTATCTTCTCACTGCTCCCTTGTCCTTCCCTGATAGCTACCTGGCATGGTGTCCCTGCGTGTTCAGAACTTGGGTACTAACAATATCTACATTTTAACGTACACTTTTCATTAATTAAATACTTTAGTTAAATACCTTGTTTACAAAGTTGCTTATGATTGAATTTCAGTCATGCAATGTACACCCCTTTAACAGTACCCATTTCATACCACCTATATGCCAAGTTTCCCTTTGGCCCTATTCCTCTCTCTCTTCCATTTTTTCCTTTTTAGACATTGGTTTGCCCTCCTGTCAATGAGGGGGAACTGTGCATATTTTCATTTCATTTTGTTTCATTTTAGCACATAGTTCTTGTCCTGAGTGTCAAGTTTCAGCTATCATTGTCACTGGCAGAGTGGTTCCTTCTTTACCCTAACTGTACTGCCACCATTTGTGGCAAGCTTCTTACCAATAATTGGTTCTTTTGGTTCTCATCTCTATTGTCTCTGGATTTTCCAGCTATACTATATATATATATATATATATATATATATACACATATATATATATATATATTTATATCCCACAAGTGAGTGAGATCCTTCTATGTCTATTCTGTTCCTTATGACTCATTTCAGTCAGCATAATACTCTCCATATCTTTCCATGTATAAACAAAAGTTCCGACTTCATTTTTCCTAACAGCCACATGGAATTCCAGTGCATATATGCACCCAAAAGATTCTTTATCCACTCATCTGATCTTGGGCAGTTGGGTTGTTTCCTGATTATAACTATTGTAAATAGTGCTTACCAAGTGTGATTCGTGAGCACACAGCCAGAGGATGGCCTGGTGGGGACCCCCAAGAGTATATAAAAATAATTACAAAGAACAAAGTCATTGATGTTTCAGAGGAATATGCTATGGTGGGATGTTTATAAAAATTATTTTTGGGGGGCCGGAGAGATAGCATGGAGGTAAGGCGTTTGCTTTGCCTGCAGAAGGTCAGTGGTTCAAATCCCGGTACCCCATAGGGTCCCCCGAGCCTGCCAGGAGCGATTCCTGAGCATAGAGCCAGGAGTGACCCCTGAGCGGTGCTGGGTGTGACCCCAAAACCGAAATAAAAATAAATAAATAAATAAATAAATAAATTTGTGTTTGGGACCACACATGGCCATGCTCAGGGGTTCCTCTGCTCTGCATGCAGGGATGACTCCTGGCTGCCTCGTGGACCCTATGGAATGCCCGGGATTGAACCCAGGCAGGTCGTCTGCCGTGCATCAGCCTACCTAGTCGGAGCAAAGAAGTGCACTTTCTGTCGGTTCTGTGGGGGCAGGAAGGTGGCTTTCCCACAGGTGGAGAAGATCGGCCCCAGCGACGGGTGTGCTTGCGTTTCTTTGAAAAGGTCCTTCGGTTTCTGCAGAGGAGTCGAGTGAGTCGGCACTAAGTCAAGAGCAGGAGAACAACGGACCTTCGTGGCCCGGAAGCGGCTGGGACCTGGGCGGCGCCGGCCCTTGAAGGCTCCGCCGGAGCAGCTGGACCCGTCGCGGCGGCCGTTTTTCTGGCCCCGCGGCCCTTGCGCGGGGGGGGGGGGGGAGGGAGGGGGAGGAGGGGAGGAGGGAGGGGGAGCCGCCTTTCGGCCGCCCCCTCCCCTCTCCGCCTTCCTGCCGCCTTGGCTCCGGACCCGCAGTTCCGGGGCCGGCGGCCAGAGGGGCCTGTGGCGGGACGACTCTCTCCCCGCCGTGCGTGCGTGCGTGCGTGCGTGCGTGCGTGCGTCGAGGGCCTCTCGAGCGCCCCGGGGTCCCGGCCCGGTGAGCCGCGAGGGAGGGAGGGCGGGAGGGAGGCCGCGGGCGGAGCGTCTCTCCTTTTCTCTCCTCTCTTTCTCACTCTCCCTCCCCTCCGCTCCAGCTCCACCCTCCGCTCTGTTCCTGCGGCCCGGCTTCGGCTCGTTCCTCCCGGGGAGGAATTTCTGCTTCTGTCAGTCGCAGAGCACCGCCCCCCCCTCGCTCTCTCTCTGTCTCTCTCTCTCTCTCTGGGAGCGGGGGCCGCAGGCCTTGGGTGTGTTGGGATTTTACCCAAACGGCGCGTTTTCCAGGGAGTGTGGCCCGGGGACACCGCTGGGCCGAGCAGCCCGCGGGACGAACGCCCTCCCCCCGGCCGGGGTCCCTCCCGCCAAGACCGACTGATGGTGGAAAGTAGATTTTGCTCTGGAAACTCCAAGTGCGGACACAGGCCACATCTTGTCCTCAGTAAGCGCTGGGGACAGTAGGATGGTTGGGTGGAGAACACGCTTTGGGGGCGCTTTCCTCCTGCTCCTCCCTCCCCAAGGAGCCGGTGCTGGAGTGGACGCCAGGTTCAGAGGCTCAGATCTGGGTGGATCCACCAGACCCGGCGGGAAGCAGCTGGGCAGGGCTTGTGCTCATCTTTCTTGCTCTTGGCTGTGACTTTTCTGCAGGTCTTCGTCCAGTGGGCGTTGCTGCTGCTCTTCGGAATAATCCAGACTGGAGAAGATGGGCCCTCACCATCTAACGACCTGTCCCCAGGTAAGGGGGCAGTGTGGGCTCTGAGAAGGACAGGGAAACGGGAAGGCGCGTGAGCCCCCCAGGATCTGGGGACCTCAGAGATGTTTGAGGACGGAATCTGGGGGTGGGCGTGCCTGCTGGCTCTGGTCTCTGCAGTTTGTTCTTTTTTTCTTTTGTTCTTATTTGCTGTCTTATGTTTATTTTGGGAGCTACGAGGGTGTTGCTCAGACCTTCCTCCTGACTCAGTGTTCTTGGGTCACCCCTGCCAGTCTGAGACTGGATTGGATGCCAGGTTCCAGGGTTGAGCTCCTGGTCATAGAATAGATCCTGGATGAGACCTGGATCCCAGGATTTCTGCCATAAATTAACATTCTTCTCTTTTCTGGAGAAAGGCTCTCTGATTTATTTCTAAGTTATGGCACCACAGCTGAAAACAACTTCTTCTGGCTCTCCACTCTGGAACCAAACCTTCTGGGGCTGGGACTCTCTGCAGTATCGGATTCAGCCTGGGCCCGCCCCATCTGAGGCAAGCGCCCACCAAATTGTCTGGATGGGTTCTTTAGTATTTTGCTGCTGCTCTTAGATGCCAGGCTGATGCTTGAGTCTCTACGCCTGGGCTCCTGGTGAAGACTTTTCTGCTTTACCTGAAGGAACACAGCAAGGACCTTTTCTGCACGTGTATTTTCCTGTGGGTTTTGTTTGTTTTTAGTTTTAGGTGCTCTGTGCTGTGCCTGCTTTTCTGTTTTGCCCTGAATTCTGCACAGGGTTTGCTCAAGGTGACATAAGGGACACTAGCCTGTGCCTGGAATTGATCCTGTGCTGGTCCATGTTGGTCCTGGCACTGTTGCTCAAGACCCAGGACATGCAGCTCAACTCTTTTGTCCTTCACTCTGCAGAGTCAGGTACCTCCCTGCAGCCATATTTCACTTCCAAAGCCTCCTTGTCTGTGGTACTATGGTTTGTGGTTCTAATAGGGACACAGGAACAAAGGATCATTCTGGAGGCCATAATTGCAGGCAGTTGCAGCGTCATTTTCTTTTCTGGGGGGAGGGGGTCATGCCTAGTGGTACCCAGGGTTAACTCCTTGCTCTGCACTCAGAAATTGCTCCTGGCAGGCTTGAGGGACCATATGGGATGCCACGAATTGAACCAGGGCTCTTCTGGTGTTGACTGCATGCAAGGCAAACATCCTGCTACTGTGCTATGGCTCCGGCCTGAGCTGGTTCATTTGACCTGGACTAGGAGGGATTGTTGGGGTGTGAACCCCTAAGTGCTGACATCCCCAAACTCACATTTGGTTCACTTACTGGACCCTGAATTTACCTTCTGGCCACTTGTTTCCTAGACAGAGATTGGCTCTGGTGGCAGAAGAGGCTAGTGTGTGTTTAGCTTTTGGGGCCACATCCAGAGTTGCTGTTTCAGCTCCTTTTGGCTCTGTAGGCTTGCGTTTTACCCACCAGTGCTCAGTGAATCTAATGCACGGATTAGCCCTGGGTGGTCTCTGTGCAAAGCAGCACCTCCAAGAACCTTCTTGAATACTGTTAGCATGTCTTGTTGGCTGATGAGGCTTTCTAGCATGATGTCTGGGAACTTTCCCCTCTGGGTGCCTGTGGAGAGAGGATGTGGAGGCTCGGTGCTCTCAAGGGCAGACTGGAGAGGCCCTGAGTCCCTCTAGGACCCTAAGGGATCCTATCTCACCCTCAGAGCCTTGGGTGAGCCTTGGCCTTGACCCCTTCCCTTGTGTGCTTAGGGCTTGGTGACCTTCCCTGATGTGGCTGTGACCTTCTCCCCGGAGGAGTGGCCATGCCTGGACATTTCTCAGAGGAAGCTCTACAGAGATGTGATGCTGGAGACCTACGAGCACTTGCAGACAGTAGGTGAGAGCTGCTCTGGTCCTGGGCCACTGCTGTGGGCTACAACCTGGGGTGAGAGGGAGGTACCGTATTTTCCGGCGTATAAGACGACTTTTGAAACAAAAAAGTCAACCAAAAATCGGGGTTGTCTTACATGCTGAGTATATCCCGAAAAATGTTTCAATATGCTGCTAAACGAAAATTGTCTGAATATTGCCACAAAACGAATTTTCCAACTCGATCCTGCACCAATCACTGCCAGGCTGCTCGGACCGCCTCTCTAACTCAGCCAATCCAAGCAGGCTTTTGATGCATTGCAAATTAGACAATGTTCTACACTGTCAAAAGCCTGCTCAGATTGGCCAGAGTCAGAGAGGAAGTCTATTACAGTATAACCTTTGAACCTTTGCTTGTTGTGATTGGCTCACTGTGGTCCATACAGTTGCAGCACAGGAACGTTCTGTCTGATAAAGCGAATATAGGCCTAAACCTATGTTTTAACTGCAAAATTAGGGGGTCTTCTTATATGCCGGCAAATAGGTACCTAGATCTGCAGGGCTATGGGCTTAACAGGGAACATGATTCTATTGAGCCCAAGGTCAAGCCCTTCTCTACAGTCTTTTTTGTTTGTTTGTTTGTTTATAAAGTTATTTGTTTTGTTTTGGGGCCACACCCAGCGGCACTCAGGGGTTACTCCTGGCTCTGAGCTCAGAAATGGATCCTGGCAGGCTCAGGGGACCATATGGGATGCTGATAAACAAACCTGGTTCTGTCCCGGGTCAGGCAAATTCCCTATGGCTGTGCTATCTCTGGTCCTACTTCCCTGCTGTTCTGACTCCCAGCCTCTAACTTTCTCAGATGAATCCAGCCTTATATTTTAAACGTCTTTTCAGTGACTAGCAATATACATTGTTTCACCGGATTGCCATATCTGGGCGAAACTGGTTTTGATTCCTGGCTCTGCATATGCTCCCCTAAGCCTGACAGTGTCCACTTTGAGCACAGACCCAGAAGTGATTTGCCCAAAAGTGATGTGATTTCATGAACCGTGTGATCTTAGCCTCTGGACTCTGATTCAAGGTTCACTCCTGATGAGTTTTGGCATCATCTTGGTTGCTTGATCATCCCTGGGTTGTTCTGTTTTTGACCACGTGCGTTCCTCTCTACTATCCTCTCTACTATTGTTTCAATCCTAACAAGACTGCAAAATTTATAAGTGAGTTAATTTCTTTTTAAATGATTTCAAAACTTCCACTTGGTAGCAGATCTTGGGGTCTTATTAGGCATTATTTTGGGAGATTAGGTCAATAATGTTCCCACATTATTCTGTAGGAGCAAATCTGATGTTCCTGCATGCAAAGCAGGTTACCCAATATATTGCGTCCTTTCTCAGGCCATGGACAATTCGACTTTTTGGTTTGTTTTTGTATTTAGACTATACAGGCAGTTCAGTGGCTTATGCCCAGATATGAACCCAGAAATTCCTTCTGGTGGGGCTTGGTGGAAGCTGTATGGTTTCTGGGATCGAATTATTGTTAACTCTGTTCATGTCACGTGCCCTAACTTCTGTAATATCTATCCAGCCTTTCCTTTTTAATACATCCTTTTGGATGAATGTCTTTCTGTCTGGGGGATACATACCCAACAGAGGACTTGCCTGGTCATATGGCATCTCAATTTTGAGTGTAGTGAGAACCCTCCATATGGTTCATAGGGGTTGGATCAGGCAGCATTTCACCAGGAGTGGAGGAGATTTCCTTCTGACCACATCCCTGCCAGCAGAGATTGTTCCCAGTATTTTTGATATGTGGTATCTCCTCTGGAGTAATACGATATCTCATTATCTTAATTTGGATTTCCTTAATGATAAATGATTGTAAAATAAAATCCAAGAATTGTGAGATCACCCCTTGCATATATTTCTAAACTTTTACTTGGAGAGGTGTTAAGAAGCATAGTAGCAACAAAGAAGTAACTCAGGCTAGTCAGGCAAGAGTAATGGCTTCGGGCCCGGAGAGATAGCAATGCCGATCCAGGACCAAAGATGGTTGGTTCAAGTCCCGGTGTCCCATATAGTCCCCTGTGCCTGCCAGGAGCTATTTCTGAGCAGACAGCCAGGAATCACCCCTGAGCACCATCGGGTGTGGCCCAAAAACCAAAAAAAAAAAAAAAAAGAACATATTTGCAAACATAATTTGTGAATAAGTTGCTAAATGTCACAGCACAAACACATATACACACATACACATCACATACACAAACATCACAGCAATTAGGAAACATGGATTCACTAGGATAGCTGAAAACTTTTTTTTTTGATTTTTGGGCCACACCTGGCAGCGTTCAGGGGTTACTCCTGGCTGGCTCTACACTTAGAAATCACTCTTGGCAGGCTCAGGAGACCATAGGGGATGCCAGAATTCAAGCCAATGTCCTTCTGCATGTAAGGCAAACGCCCTACCTCCATGTAGGATAGCTGAAAACTTTTAAGAATCTAACATTTTACATTTCTTTGGAACTATGCAAACTAATATTAAACCACTAATGTTGAAAGCAAATTTTTCTGTTTGCAGGGGGCATAGAACAACACAAAAGCTATTAGAATCTATACAGGTCGAACACACAGTTCTAGGATCAATAGATTAACTTATCTTAACTTAATATTTCTTTTATTTTCTTTTTTATTTCCTTTATTTATTTTTATAAATTATTTTATAATATATAATATAATATAAATAATATTTCTTTTATTTATATTTTATTAATATTTCTTTTATTTTTATTTTTCTTAATATTAACTTAATAGGATCAATAGATTAACTTATAAGAAAGTTGCAGAGGTTCTAAAAGCAGTTTCTCCCCAGTATGGTCTGCTGCTGAGGTCATCTGGGATGGAAAGACATTTGGTTCCTGAGCTGGAATCTGGGGTGGACCTACTAATCTCCCTGCTATTTTTTTTTGGGGGGGGGGGTCACACCTGGCTGCGTTCTGGGCTTACTCCTGGCTCTATGCTCAGAAATCGCCCCTGGCAGGCACAGGGGACCATATGGGATGCCGGGATTTGAACCATCATCCTTCTGCATGAGAGGCAAATGCCTTACCTACATGCTATCTCTCCGACCCTCCCTACTATTATTAATGTCTCCTTGAAATGGAGCTTTCTCTGACTTCACACCATCAATGACCTTGATATGTTGGGTGGGCCAACATCCTCACACAAAACACTTTGGTAGAAGAAAGGTGGTAGTGTCACTGTCTCTGGGATGTCTTGAGTTCTCTCCCCCTCACTGCCTGCTTATGCCTTAAAGGGTCTCTAATACATTCAGAACACAGGCAATGTCCACTGATGGCCCAGTAATGGGCACTGTGCACTCAATCCAATTCAAGGAGGCCATCATAGCAATTATCCACCAGAGGGTCAAGGCACCATCGTTGTGGTGTTCTTATGTCCCTAGGTCTCTGGAGGCCAGTTCTGTGCTCAGAAATCACTTCTGGCAGGCTCATGGGACATATGGGATGCTGGGTATCGAACCTGGGTCCATCCAGGGTCAGTCGTGTGCAAGGCAAAAGCCCTACTACTGTGCTATCACTCCAGCCTCATTGGGCAGTATTTTAAATGGGATAGAATCTTTGATCTCTTTCTCCTCTGAGTTGTTATTTGTATAAAGGAATGCAACTGTCTTTGTGTGTTGACTTTGTAGCTGGTCACTTTGCTGTATTGGTTTATCGTTTCTAAGAGCTTTTGTGTGGGATCTTTAGGCTCTTCTATTTATATCATCTTATCATCTGCAAATACAGTTTTACATCCTCCTTTCCAGTTTGGATTCTTTGATTTCCTTCTCTGTCTGATTGTTATTATTTGGACTTCTAATACTATGATGAATAAGAGTAGAGACAGAGGAACACCCTTGCCTTGTGCCTGACCCTAGTGGAAATGCTTTCAGCTTTTTGCCATTAAGAATAATGTTGGCTGGGGCCGGCGTGGTGGCGCTAGAGGTAAGGTGCCTGCCTTGCCTGCGCTAGCATAGGACGGACTGGACCTCAGTTCGATCCCCTGGTGTCCCATATGGTCCCCCAAGCCAGGATCGATTTCTGAGTGCATAGCCAGGAGTAACCCCTGAGCATTACCGTGTGTGGCCCCCCAAAAAAAGAATAATGTTGGCTGAGGCATTTTTATAAGTAGCTATTAGTATCTTGAGGAAGGTTTCTTCCACACCTATTTTGTTGAGGGTTTTCTTAATGAATGGGTGTTGGATTTTGTCAAATGCTCTCTGCAACGATAGATATGACCATGTGACTTTATCTTTCCTTTTATTGATGTGGTATATGATATTGATTTATTTGTATATTGCTTATCCTTGCATTACTGAGATAAAACCCACTTGTTCATGATTATAATCTTTTTGATGTGTTGTTGGATTAAGATTTTGTTAAGGATTTTTGCATCTATGTTCATTATTGAAATTGGTCTGTAGTTTTCTTTCTTGGTAATATCTGACAGCTTTGAGAATGAGTGTGATATTAGCTTCATAGAAGGAATTTGGGAAGATTCCCATCTTTTCGATGTTTTGGGTAGTCAATGTAGTAATGTATCCCTGAATGATAAAATTCACCCTTAAACCCACCTGGTCCTGGTGGGAGTTTCTTTTTTTTTTTTTTTTTTTTTTGGTTTTTGGGCCACACCCGTTTGACGCTCAGGGGTTACTCCTGGCTATGTGCTCAGAAATCGCCCCTGGCTTGGGGGAACCATATGGGAAGCCGGGGGATCGAACCGCTGTCCGTTCCTTGGCTAGCGCTTGTAAGGCAGGCACCTTACCTCCAGCGCCACCGCCCGGCCCCATGGTGGGAGTTTCTTAATTACTGTTTCAACTTCCTTACTTGTGCTTTGCCTGTTTAGGCTTTTCACTTCTTTTTTTGTTTTGTTTTGTTTTGTTTTGTTTTTGGGTCATACCCGGCAGCACTCAGGGGCCACTCCTGGCTCTGTGCTTAGAAATCGCCCCTGGCAGGCACAGGGGACCATATGGGATGCCAGGGTTCGGACCACAGAATGAAATGCATGAAAGGCAAACGCCCCACCTCCATGCTATCTCTCTGGCCCCAGGCTTTTCACTTTCATTCAGTATTGGAAGATATTTTTCCAGAAATCTGTCCATTTCTTCCAGGTTCTCTAGCTTATTTATTTATTTTAAAAAACCAGCTCCTGGTCTCCTCAATTCGTTGGTTCTATATTGTTGATTTCTGCTCTGGTTTTATTGTTTTTTTCTGCTTGTATTTGTGTTCCTTTGCTATTGGTTGTCCAGATAGTTAAGGTGTCCCTCCACAGATTGTATTTGTATCTATTTTGTTTCTTCATTGCAAAATAAGATATATGCAGTGTGCATAAGAATTTGTTCATAAGTTTTGTTTTTACTATAGTCAGACCCTCCAATGGTCTGAGGGACAGTGAACTGGCCCCCTGTTTAAAAAGTTTGAGGACCCCTGCTTTAGGTTGTTGATTTTGTTGTTTTCTTTTCTCCTGTAGGCCTGTATTGCTCTGAATTAACCCTAATTACTGCTTTAGCTGTGCCCCATAGATTTAGTCATTTTTTTCCCTTCATTATCATTCATCTTAAGGAATCTCTTTATTCCTTGATTTCCTTTTTTTTTTTTTTTTTGGTTTTTGGGTCACATCCCCCGGCAGCGCTCAGGGGTTACTCCTGGCTCCATTCTCAGAAATTGCTCCTGGCAGACCAGAGGGACCATATGGGATGCGGGATTCGAACCACTATCCTTCTGCATGAAAGGCAAACGCCACTTCCATGCTATCTTTCCGGCCCCTATTTGATCCAGCTTTTTTAAGCAGCATATTGTTTAGTTTCCAGGTGTTAGATTTTCTTCACATCTTTTTGTAATCAATCTTGATCTCTGTGGCATCATGGTCTAATACGGTGCTTGGTATAATTTTTATATTTGTGAGTTTATGTTTGTTAGACTTGTGTCGTGAAATGTCTCTCCTAGAGAAGGTTCCATGTGTACTTGAGAAGAATGTGTATTCAGCTTTTTTTTTTTTTTTTGGTTTTTGGACCACACTTGTTGACACTCAGGGTTATGCACTCAGAAATTGCTCCTGGCTTGGAGGGGACCATATGATTCGCTGAGGGATCGAACCATGGTCCATCCTAGGCTAGCGCTTGCAAGGCAGATGCCTTACCTCTAGCGCAACTGCTCCAGCCCCATGTATTCAGCTTTTTGAGGAGGAAAGGTCATGTATAGATCCATCAGTCCTACTTTTAGTTTCTCCTTTAGGGCTTTTATGTCTTGCTAGTGTTCCAACTAGTGGATCTGTCTAGTGGAAATAATGGCGTGTTGAAATCTCTCATTACTATCACATTTCGGTCCATATGTTTCTCTAGGTTTGTGAGTAAAAGCCTTACATATTTTACTGGCTCTACATTTGGTGCAAAATGTTGATCAGGTTAGTACTTCTTGGTCTATTCTTCCCTTGGTCAACAAGTAGTGTCCATCTTTGTCTCTAAGTACTTTATTGAGGTTGAATGCAATTTGGTTTGATGTAAGTATGAATATCCCAGCTTTTGTTTGTTTTTCAGTAGCTTGTATAATTATTTTTCCAAGCTTTTATTCTAAATCTATGTCTAGCCTGAACTTTGAAGTATGTTTCCTCGGGGCAGCTGGGTTTTAATTTCTGAGCTGAGCTGCTACTCTGTGCCTTTTGCTGGGAGAGTTTAGTCCATTGACATTTAAGGAAACTATTGACAGAAAGGGCTCTTGTGCCATTATATATTGTGTAGGGTTGTTGCTGTTACAGTTGGGTATTTGGTTTTTATAATTGTCCTTTGGGTAGTGCATTTTGAATTGGTTGTTAGCATAAATATTGTGAGTTCTATTTTGTCCGAGAATGTTTGTAACCCTCTCTCCCATGTAATTGAGAGTTTGCTCAATAGTGGACTCTAGGTTGAAAGTTTCTTTCTTTTTTTTTTTTTTTTTTTTTTTTTTTTTTTGGTTTTTGGGCCACACCTGGCATTGCTCAGGGGTTACTCCTGGCTGTCTGCTCAGAAATAGCTCCTGGCAGGCACGGGGGACCATATGGGACACCAGGATTCGAACCAACCACCTTAGATCCTAGATCGGCTGCTTTCAAGGCAAAAGCCGCTGTGCTATCTCTCTGGGCCTGAAAGTTTCTTTCATTAATACTTTGAATATGTCATTCCACTCCTTTTGCCTGGGTTGTTTTAAATGAGAAATCTGGTTTGATTTTTATATTTTCTTTATACTTAAGGTTCTTCCTCCTTTACTGCTTTAAAGAGTCCATCTCTCTCTCTCTCTCTCTCTCTCTCTCTCTCTCTCTCTCTCTCCCCCTCACACACACTCTCTCTCTCTGCCATTTGTATTACTGTATGCCTTCTCTCTCTCTCTCTCTCTCTCTCTCTCTCTCTCCCCCTCACACACACACTCTCTCTCTCTGCCATTTGTATTACTGTATGCCTTCCTGCTTTTCTATTGAGATCTATTTTGTTGGCACTTTTTTTGGGCCACACCCAGTGATGCTCAGGGGTTAATCCTGGCTATGTGCTCAGAAATTGCTCCTGGCTTGGGGAACCATATGAAATGCCCGGAGATCGAACCACAATCTGTCCTAGGTTATTGCTTGCAAGGCAAATGTCTTACTGCTTGGCCATCACTCCAGCCCCTGTTGGCACTTTCTTTTTTTTTTTTTTTTTTTTTACCTCTGATTTGTATTGCAGTCTCTTTCCAGAGCTTTGAAATTTCTCTTGTTATCTCCCTCACTGTTTGTTCTTCTTTCACTCTTTCTTCCCACTGGTATTCTTATCATTCAGAGATCATTTCTTGTCTTTGTTCAATAGTACCTTACATTTTTTTTCCAATCATTTGTCCTTTCTTTTTTTATTATTATTATTAAATAATTTTATTTTTAAAGGTTTATTTATTTATTGGTTTTTGGACCACACACGGCAGTGCTTGGGTTATACCTGGCTCTGTGCGCAGAAATCGCTCCTGTAAGCTTGGGGGACAATATGGGATGCCAGGAATCGAACTGCGTCTGTCCTGGAGTAGGCCACATGCAAGGCAAAAATGCCTTACCGCTATGCCCCATGTCTGTCCTTTCTTTTTTTTTTTTGGCTTTTCGGGCCACACCCGTTTGATGCTCAGGGGTTACTCCTGGCCAAGCGCTCAGAAATTGCCCCTGGCTTGGTAGGACCATATGGGACCAAATTGCTGTCCTTCCTTGGCTAGCGCTTGCAAGGCAGACACCTTACCTCTAGCGCCACCTCGCCGGCCCTGTCTGTCCTTTCTTTTTTGACTTCTTTATTAATGCTGGCTTTCTTTTGTCTTTTTCAATAGGTACCTTACATTTTCTTCCAATGATTTGTCTGTCCTTTTCTTTTTTGACTTCTTTATTAATGCTGACTTGCATTTTACGTTCAACTTTGTACAATTCTCCAACTGTGTATATCTGGTATTGTGGCTTGCTAACATGTTTTTTTTTTCCCTTCAGTTTCATTTGTATGAAATCTGTCATCTTCTGAAAGAGTTCTTTTTTGAATTGGTTGAATTGTTCATCTATAGATACCTTATGTTCGCCAGCTAGTGACTCTGATTTCTGTTGCTGAAACATTAAGTGTTGGTTTTAGGTCCCCATCTATAAGGCTCAGGTGTTTTGGTGGATTTGGAAATTTGCCAGGATTTCTCTCCAAATCCCAACTGAGGTGTCTTAGATTTCCCATTGTTCTTAGCATTTGGTTGGAATTTGGTTGGAATGCTGCATTTGCAGAGTATTTAAGACAGTGATTTATTGAATGGATTGCATAAAAAGTGGCTAGAGGTATATCTGCTTTAGAGTTTATTTTCCTAAATAAGCAAGGTTATCTGAGTATAATTAAAAAATATTGCAAACTAATTCATTGGTTTGCTCAACTGGGTTTTGAGATATCTATTTTCTAGGAAAAAGAAGTGCTAGGTCCAGTCAGCCAGGAAATATATAATGTACATGGAAATGCACTAACATCATTGTAGATTGGGAAAAGCAGGCTTGATGGGAGGGACTGGAAGGACCCTGTCTCCACTGTCTCCACTCAGACAGACTAGAAATCCTGAAATGGCACAGGATGGTAGCGAGATCAGGACTAGCAGCCTCCAGCTTCCTCTTTTTAAGACCCCTTTGGGCTTTGGCAGTTCTTGGTTTTGCTCCTGGCTTTTCACTCTTTGCTCACTCCCTGAAAGACTCAGGGAAGTACAGAGGGTGCCGAGGTCAAATGAAGATTGGCCATGTGCAGGCAGAACTGACCTATTGCTCCCCCATCCCTCCGCTGTATTATCCATCCCCGTCAATTAGACTCTTTCTATTTTAAACTATTCTCATCTCTGCTATAACTGACATGCATATGGAGAGCAGCAATTCTGTTTTTCATTTGTTCTACAAT
Organism: Suncus etruscus; assembly: GCF_024139225.1. NCBI lineage: Eukaryota > Metazoa > Chordata > Mammalia > Eulipotyphla > Soricidae > Suncus > Suncus etruscus. The sequence continues at coordinate 11,183 of NC_064858.1, read as the reverse complement.
TTGGTATTTTCATTAGGGATTCAGAATCATGCATGGACTGCTGCCCCTTCCTTGTCTCTAACCCAAGATTGTCCTTCTGCAGCAGGATATTTTGAGGTAAAGCCTGCACTAATCTCCTGGCTAGAAGGAGGAGCCCTGGGGAGGCTGCCACGAAGTCTGTTTGCCGGTGAGTGTGGGAAGAGCCTCCTGGGCTCTGGGTGTGTTTTGGGTATGAATTGTCATGGACCTGTGTGAGATCGGAGCACAGGGCTTGGGCCTTGGGACTCCCAGAGCATTGGTGCATAACCTCTCTTGTTCCCTTTCTATTCCCTTGATGCTGAGTCCCCAAAACAATCTGCAGCTTTGCTCTTTCCTTTGCTCTTTCTGGTTTCATAGCTGTGGGTGTTTAGAACATATCCTGAGATTCCTTCACTCCCTGTTAGTGCTCTCAGTGTGGTTGTACAACCTCATGTCGGGGTGCTCTTTTTAGACCCTAGATCATTCTGGGATTTTTGATATCCCCAAGGCAGTGATTTTCTTTTATTTTCAGATTCACTCAGTGATAATAAGTTGGGGTTAATCTTGGTCCTGTGCATCAGAAATTATTCCTGGTGCGCTTGGGGGACATTATGGGGTGATGGGAATTGAACTTGGGTTAGCCTCGAGGCAAACACCCCCCTGCTGTGCTTTCTTCTGGCCCACTCAGAAATTTTTGTCTGTATTTTTTTTAAATATCTTTATTTAAACTCTGTGATTACAAACATGATTGTAGTTGGGCTTCAGTTGCTAAAAGAACACTCCCCTTCACTAGTGTAACATTCTCACCACCAGTGCCCTCCATCTCCCTCCTCCCACACCCCTTGAAACAGGCATTCTACTTCTCTCAATCATTAACATTGTCATGTGTTATTTCTCTAACTGAACTCACCCCTCTTTGAGGTGAGTTTCATATTGTGAGCCGGTTCATAACGTGAGCCGGTCCTTCCGGCCCTCATCTCTGGGCATTATCACAATAATGTATTTAATTTTTCTTTCTTTTTTTTGGGGGGGTCATACCTGGCAGAGCTCAGGGGTTACTCCTGTCTCTATGCTCAGAAATCACCCCCCTGCAGGCTCAGGGGACCATATGGGATGCCAGGATTCGAACCACCGTTCTTTTGCATGCAAGGCAAACACCTTACCGCTGTGCTATCTCTCTGGCTCCTACTTTTTCTTTTTTTGTTGTTTTGTTTTTGTTTGTGGGTCACACCCAGCAGGGCTCAGGGGTTACTCCTGACTCTACACTCAGAAATCGTTCCTGGCAGGCTGGGGGAACCATATGGTATGCCAGGATTCGAACCATGGTCCTGTTGCATGCAATGCAAATGCCCTACCTCCATGCTATCTCTCCGCCCCCCCCCCCATTTTTCTTATAACCCATAGATAAGCAAGACTATTTTGTGTTTTTTTTCTCCCTCTGACTTATTTCACTCAACATAATAGTTTTCATGTCCATCCATGTATAGGAAAATTTCATGACTTCATCTCTCCTGACGGTTGCATAATATTCCATTGTATATATGTACCACAGTTTCTTTAGCTGTTCATCTGTTGAAGGGCATCTTGATTGTTTCCAGAGTTTGGCTATTATAAATAGTGCTGCGATGAATATAGGTGTGAGGAAGGGATTTTTGTGTTCCTAGGTCTATCTCTAGGAGTGGTATAGCTGGATCATATGGGAGCTCAATTTCCATGTTTTTGAGGAATCTCTATATTTTTTTCCATAAGGACTGAACTAGATGGCATTCCCACCAGCAGTGAATGAGAGTTCCTTTCTCCCCAAATCCCCACCAACACTTATTGTTCTTGTTCTTTGTGATGTGTGCCAGTCTCTGTGTGTATGATGGTACCTCATCATTGTTTTGATTTGCATCTCCCTGATGATTAGTGATGTGGAACATTTTTTCATGTGCCTTTTGGCCATTTGTATTTCTTATTTGAAAAGTTGTTCATTTAGGGCCCGGAGAGATAGCACAGCGGCGTTTGCCTTGCAAGCAGCCGATCCAGGACCAAAGGTGGTTGGTTCGAATCCCAGTGTCCCATATGGTCCCCCGTGCCTGCCAGGAGCTATTTCTGAGCAGACAGCCAGGAGTAACCCCTGAGCACCGCCGGGTGTGGCACAAAAACAAAAACAAAAAAAAAGAAAACTTGTTCATTTCTTCTCCCCATTTTTTGATGGTATTTTCTTGTTAAGTTCTGTCAGTAACTTGTATATCTTAGATATTAGCCCCTCATCTGATGGGTATTGGGTATATAGTTTCATTTTGTGGGTGGCTTTTGTATCCTAAGCACTATTTCCTTTGAGGTGCAGAAGCTTTGCAGCTTAATATAGTCCCATCTGTTTATCTCTGTTTCCATTTGTATGGAGAGTGCTGTTTCCGCCTTGAAGATGCCTTTAGTTTTGATGTCTGGAGTGTTTTACCTACATGTTGTTCAATATACGTTATGGTTTCAGGTCTGATATCCAGGTCCTTAATCCATTTGGATTTGACCTTTGTGCATGGTGTTAGATGGAGGTCTAAGTTCGCTTTTTTGCAGGCGGCTGAACAGTTGTCCCAACACCACTTATTGAAGAGGCTTTCCTTGCTCCATTTTGCATTTCTTGCCCCTTTATTAAAGATTAATTGATTGTATGTCTGGGGAGCATTTTTTGAATACTCTCATCTATTCCACTGATCTGAGGGTCTGTATTTATTCCAATACCATGCTATTTTAATGACTATAACTTTGTAATACAATTTAAAGTTGGGGAAGGTGATGCCTCCCATACTTCTATTCCCAAGGATTGTTCTAGCTATTCATGGGTATTTATTGTTCCAAATGAATTTCAGGAGTGTTTGATCCACTTCTTTGAAGAATGTCATGGGTATCCTAAAAGGGATTGCTTTACTTCTGTATTAATCTGTATTAAATATGCATTTGGGGACTATTGTCATTTTAGTGATGCCAATCCATGAGCAGGGTATGTGTCTTCATTTCCTTGTGTCCTCTTTTATTTCTTGAAGCAAGGTTTTGTAGTTTTCTTTTTTTTTGTTTTTTGTTTTTTGTTTTTTTGGGCCACATCCGTTTGATGCTCAGGGATTACTCCTGGCTAAGCGCTCAGAAAATGCCCCTGGCTTGGGGGGACCATATAGGACGCCGGGGATTGAACCACGGTCCTTCCTTGGCTAGCGCTTGCAAGGCAGACGCCTTACCTCTAGAGCCACCTCTCCGGCCCCGGGTTTTGTAGTTTTCTTTGTATAGGTACTTCACGTCTTTAATTAAGTTGAATCCAAGATATGTGCTTGTAAAGCTATGAATTTCCCTCTTAGTACTGCTTTTGCTGTATCCCATAAATTCTGATAGTTTGTGTCTTCATTGTCACTTGTTTCCAGAAATGTTTTGATTTCCTCTTTGATTTCATCTGACCCACTGGTTATTCAGCAAGAGTGCTGTTTAATTTTCAGGTGTTAAAGTTTTTCTTTAGTGACCCTTTGTAGTCCACTTATAATTTTAGTGCCTTTTGATCCGAGAAGGTAGTCTACAATATCTATCCTCTTGACTTTATGGATATATATTTTATGGGCCAGCATGTGCTCTATCCTGGAGAATGACCCATGTGCGTTGGAGAAGAATGTGTATCTGGGTTTCTGGGAATGGGTGCCCTATATATATCTACTAGTCCACTTTCTTCTATGTCTCTTTTCAGTGCTAGTATATTCTTGTTGGGTTTTAGCCTGGTTGACCTATCAAGGGGTGACAGGGCAGTGTTGAGGTCTCCTACTATTATTGTATTGCTATTGATATCTTCTTTCAGGTTTGTCAACAATTGTATTAAATGTTTTGCTGGTCCCTCATTGGGTGCGTATATGTTTAGGAGAGTGATTTCTTCCTGCTGTAGGTATTGTTTGATTAATACAAAAGGGCCATCTTTGGCTTTTATAACTTTTCTGAGTCTAAAGTTTGTGTCATCTGATATTAATATGGCCACTCCAGCTTTTTTAAGGAAGTTGTTTGCTTGGATTGTTTTCTTTCAGCCTTTTATTTTGAGTCTATGTTTGTTCTGACTATTTATATGTGTTTCTTGTAGGCAGCAGAATGTTGGCTTCAGCTTTTTGGTCCATTTTGCCATTCTGTGTCTCTTAACTGGTGCATTTAGTCCATTGACATTGAGAGAGATTATTGTCATGGGATTTGATGTCATCTTTGTTTTTGGGCCACACCCGGTAACGCTCAGGGGTTACTCCTGGCTATGCGCTCAGAAGTTGCTTCTGGCTTGGGGGACCATATGGGATACCAGGGGATGGAATCATGGTCCGTCCAAGGGTAGCACAGGCAAGGCAGGCACCTTACCTCTAGCGCCACTGCCCGGCCCCCTTGATGTCATCTTTGTTAGTTGTGTCTGTTAGTCTGTCTTTCTTTTTTTTTTTTTTTTTTTGGTTTTTGGGCCACACCTGGTGGCTCTCAGTGGTTACTCTGGCTATGCGCTCAGAAGTCACTCCTGGTTTGGGGGACCATATGGAATGCCGGGGAATCTAACTGCAGTCCATCCTAGGCTAGCGCTGGCAAGGCAGACACCTTACCTCTAGCACCACCGCACTGGCCCCGAGGTGTGTTTTTTTTTTTTTTTAATTTTTAGGGCTGTTTTTGAGTCTGTAAAGTTTCTGAGCTGCTGTTTATCTGTGAAGCTATGTGTACTTTCTTCAAACAGAAGTGAATCTTGCTGGGTGCAGTATTCTAGGTGAAGCATTTATTTCTTTGAGTTTTGTCAAAGCTTCTGACCTTGAGGGTTTCTTGTGGCAGGTCTGCTGTACATCTTAAGGATGCTCCTTTGAATGTAATTTTTCTTTTTGATCTTCCTGTTTTTGGCATTCTATCCCTATCTGTGGGATTTGTCATTGTGACTAGGATGTGTCTTGGGGTGCTTTTCTTCGGGTCTCTTTTAGTTGGTACTCTTCTGGCATGCAGGATTTGGTTTCATGCTGTCTTTAGCTCTGGGAGTTTCTCTGTAATAATGTCCTTGACTATTGATTTTACCTGGGGATTTTCTTCCTGGGTCTCTGGGACTTCAATCATTCTTATGTTGTTTCTATTGAACTTTTCAAGGACTTCTATTTTCATCTGTTCACATTCTTTAAGTATTTTTTCCATTGTTTGATTGTATGCTTTAACCTTCTTTTCCAGTCTCTTGAATATGGAGTTGCTCTGCATATCATCTTCCAGCTTGCTAATTCTATCCTCAACTGCTATTACTGTGTTGGAGAGGCTTTCCATTGAGGTTTTCATTTCATCTACTGAGTTTTTCATTCCTGTTATTTCACTTTGGAGTTTTCTGATTTCTATCTTTGTGTTCTGTTCAGCTTGATCTATTCTTTCTTTGAGTTCTATGAGCATCCTCCATATTACCATTAACACACTTGTAGTGTGGATTTTACTGTGTGTTGTGGTGGAGTTCATGAGTTAGGAGATACGTGTGGCCGGGTGCTCCCTGCTTCTCCATTTCCTAGCTGGCGAACCTTGATGGGATTAAGTTTACTGAGGTCTTCCTTAACAGCCTCACTCAAGGATCAGGAAGCCTGAATGGAGGAATGCAGAGGATTTTTAAAAGCTCCGGGCAGAAGTTTGGTACCACCTTGTGGGCTGGGACTGCCTATAAGTTTACTGGGGTCTTCCGTAGCAGCCTCACAGGGATCAGGAAGCCATTTCTAGGCTTAGACCTTCCCACACAGCATCCTTGTCCTCAAACTCTTTCCCAGGCCTCATTCTTCACCAAATAAGGTGTCAAGAAGACTGTAGAGTTGGCACTGGGGTTAAGGCAGTTGCTTTGCAGGCAGTTGGCTGGGAGCTGCTCAATCCTTGGCATCACAGATGATCTTCAAGCAATACTTGGAGTGATCCCTGAACGCAGAGTTAGGAGTAAGCCTTAAGTATCTCCAGAAGGGACCCAAACTGATTGCATTTTAAACTATTTATAAGCAAGCCCAGCACAAAGCTAATGTAGATTTTGCCAAGCTCCTCACTCTGGTGCTCCCAACCTGTCTTGCCTTTTCATGTTAGCTTATTTAGTACCTGAAAACAACATGTATTCACTCCACCTATGTTGCCACTTTAATCAGGTTTCATTCAATTAATTCTTTTTTAAAAAATTTTTTTATTTAAGCACCATGTTTACAGAAATGATCATAGTTGAGTTTTAGTCATAAATTGTACACTGCCCTTCACCAGTGCAACTTTCCCGGCACCAGTGTCCCCCATGTTCCTTCCCCACAATACCCCACTTCTGTCTAAGACTGGCATTCTGTTTCTCTCACAATCGTCATGCTAGTAGTGCAGTTACTGCTCTGTGCTCACCGCTCTTTGTTGCAAGATTCGTATCATGGGTTTGTCCTTGGGCTCTCTGTCCATTGTCTCTGGATAATATTACTATACCCTGTTTTATTTTTCTTACATCCCACAGATGAGCTTGACTATTTTATGGCTTTTTCTCTTCTTCTGATTCATAATATGATAATAATAATCTCCATGTCCATCCCTGTTTAAGCCAATTTTACGACTTCATTTTTTTTTAATAGCCTCAGAGTATTGCATTGTGTAAGTGTACCACAATTTCTTTAGCCACTAATCTGTTGTCGGGAACCTGGACTGTTTCCTGATTCTGGCTACTGTAAATAGTGCTACGGTAAACATAGTAGTGTGGAGAACATTTTTGAATTGTGTTTTTGTGTTCCTAGGTTCTATCCTAGGAGTGGTACTACTGAATGACATTAATTATTACATGACTGAATTAAGAAAGTTCCACTTTCTTGAGCCATATCCATAATATTTTTCAGAAAGGCTTGACTAGATAGCATTCTCACCAGCAGTGAGAGTTTCTTCCTTTCTGCATCCATGCCACACTGGTTGTTCTCACTGTTTCTTAAAGGCTATTCAAGATGTAGTGTTTGTGACTGGCTCCCAGTGATGCTGGGGTATCACTTAGATCCCCAGCACTGGGGATCTAAGCTGTTTGAAGACTTGTCATTTGTACTCAATTTCTATTGTTGGTGTTACTAAGTCACATCCAGCTCTGCTCATAGGGCCACACAGTGCTCAGGGACTAAAACTAGGACCTTGCCACTTGAATTATGATTGTGCCCCCAAATAGGACTTTTTGGGTTTTTGAAGAGAGGTTGGGCTAAACCCACTTATATTCAGGGATTAATCTTGGATTTGTGGTTAGGAATCACTCCTGGCAGTGCTTGGGGGACCAGATACAGTGTTAGGGATTGAAGTGGGATTGTTCACAGGCCAGGCATGTACTGTAGACCTTGGACTACATCTCTAGCCCTTAAATATGACTTTAGATGGCAAAATATGAAATTAAATATATTCATTCATAATTTCTAACCATAACCCTATTATACCTCTGTTGGTAAAACTCCATGCTATATGCTTCCTAATGATTAATAGCTTTTCCCTCATAGGAAGTCACTAAGGATGATTTGAGCTCATGAAATGAAGTGTCACTACATCTCAGGAGAGTAAAATATCTTTAGAAACCACATCACAGAGTAATAGGACTTCAGGATGCTGTATACCGAAAGGTCACTAAACATATTAAGTTCAAAAATTCCAGGTTAGAGGTATAAGCGATTGCACAGTGGGTAGGGTGTTGGCCTTTCATGCACCAACCCAGGTTCAATACTTGACATCCTTTATAGTCTTCCCCAACCAGCCAGAGTAATTGCTGATTGGCTAATAAACACAGTAATCCTGAGTACTCTGAGTTTTAGCACAAAAACAAAGAAAAGTTTCTGGATATGTACTTTCTGAATTTTGCAAGATTTAGTGAATGCAAATGGAATGAAAAAACACAATTTAGGGGCCAGAGATATAGTACAGCATTCCGTACAGTTTTCCAAGCCTGCCAGGAGTGATCCCAGAGCAGAGACAGGAGTAAGGTGTGAGCAACCTACAAGTGTGGCCACAAAATCCAACCAAACAGAAAACCCCACCAGACTTCTTAGGAGCATAAAGATTTTACCTTGCTTTATCAACAAAATAAGGAAAGTTAGGAGAACTATGGTTCAGACAACCTTGTCAGCATCTACTCTGACGAAACCTTTCTCTTTCAGCAGAACTCAAGTCAGAAATCCATCCTTGTCCCTTCTGCTCTCTCACCTTCTCCAGTCTGAACTTCCTCAGTCGTCACATGAAACGAAGTCATCCCTCTTGGAGCCTCCTGGAAACATCAGCAAAAAAGCACTTTCAATCAGAGAATTCCTATCCACATAAGCAGAACGAATGGTGGCAACATTCTGATCCATATAATGACAAACCAAAGAATGACATACTTGAAAGTCAAAAGCACAAAGAAAGCTCCATACATTTGGCTAATAGGATGAGGCATAGAAGAATTTCAACAGTGTTTTCTAGACAATTTAGCAGTCAAATAGATAGTGTTAGTAAACAGATGACTATGGAGGAAGATATTAACACAGGCCTGAAAGAAAATCCAAAGGACACAGGTGGAGTAGACTTGCCAATAATTTTAAGAGACAAGTATGTAAGGCCTGGGCAAGGCTTCAGTGATGGAACAAATCTCATCACACATCAAATGACTCACACAGGGGAAAAACCCCATGTTTGCAGGGATTGTGGGCAAGGCTTTACTCTGAGATCAAGTCTCCTCATACACCAGAGGATACACACAGGGGAGAAGCCTCATGTTTGCAGGCAGTGTGGACGAAACTTTGGTCGGAGGTCAAGTCTCATCACACACCAGAGGACACACACAGGGGAGAAGCCCTATGCTTGCCAAGAATGTGGGCGAGGCTTCAGTGAGAGGTCAAGTCTCATCACACACCAGAGGACACACACAGGGGAGAAACTCCATGCTTGCAGAGAGTGTGGTCGAGGCTTTGGTCGGAGGTCTCGTCTTATCGCACACCAGAGGACACACACACGTGAGAAGCCTTATGTTTGTGGAGAATGTGGTCGAAGCTTTAGTCTGAGTGAAGGTCTCATCAGACACCATAGAATACACACAGGGGAGAAGCCCTATGTTTGCAGACAATGTGGGCAAGGCTTCAGTGTGAAATCAAATCTCCTCATACACCAGAGGACACATACTGGTGAGAAGCCCTATGTTTGTAGCCAGTGTGGGCGAGGCTTCAGTCTGAGGTCACATCTCATCACACACCAGAGAACACACACAGGGGAGAAGCCCCATGTTTGCATGGAGTGTGGGCGTGGTTTCACTCAGAGTTCAAATCTCATCACACACCAGAGGACACACACAGGGGAGAAGCCCTATGTTTGTAAAGAGTGTGGACAAGGCTTTGGTCGGAGGTCAAATCTCATCACACACCAGAGGACACACACAGGGGAGAAACCATATGTTTGCAGAGAGTGTGGACAAAGCTTTGGTCAGAGGTCACATCTTATCACACACCAGAGAACACACACAGGGGAGAAGCCCCATGTTTGCATGGAGTGTGGGCGTGGCTTCACTCAGAGATCAAGTCTCATCACACACCAGAGGACACACACAGGGGAGAAGCCCCATGTTTGCATGGAATGTGGGCGTGGCTTCATTCAGAGGTCAAGTCTCATCACACACCAGAGGACACACACAGGAGAAGCCCTATGTTTGCAGGTTTTGTAGTCAGGGCTTCAGTGATTAGTAGTTTCATGATCCACCAGATGGCATACAGACAAGCCCCATATTTGGATAGAGTGTAGGCGAATCTAATGCCTACACTAATGCCGCACACATACTGGAAGGCCAATGTTTGAAGAAAAGGTGATTAATGAAAACAAACCTCATAGCATCCACAGAGAGCAAATGTAACCAACAAAATCTACATAGTGTGGCTGTGGAAGTGAACTGATATCTAAATCCTGTATTTAGTTTTCTGCAAAATAAAATGCATACAGATAACCCTCACTTAACGACCTACCTGTTTAGCGACCACTTGCACTTAATGACCAACTCTTCACCATTACGACTGCTCACACGAACATCTCACCGATGGTACATGCCATAGCAGTGGCCCTGCTTCTCAATGTCATTCATGGCTGATGTACACTATTCTAAGGTCTGGTACTGCTGTTTCCTGGTCAGTATTCACAGTTCAGCAGTAAATTAGTTTTTTGCGATGTAAAGAAAAAATTATAAACAGCTATACTGTACTGTATATCTACCTAAAAATACAATTTCAAGTATTTTTAGGTAGATATATTTATACTATTTATATTTATTTATATTTATATTATATTTTATGTTTATTTATATTTATACTATTTACACACAACTTTTTCCAAAGCTGTAGCAGCAACAGAAAATGATGAAGTAACTCCGTGATTTCTGGAGATTTTACAACATTTTAGACTGCATAAACTATATTGAGCCACTTGGAAGGGAGTGACAGAAAATTGTATGCAAGGCATAGGAAAAAATACCTTAAAACGTTTAGTGAACAATGTAGTTTTTGAGAAAGATGAACATGTTGATGCCATAAATAAAACAACTATAGAACTTGCTAAAGTGCTTAATTTAAAAGTTGAGTTGGAAGATATTGAGGAATTAGTGCAATACAGGGAAGGAGAGCTAACTACTGAAGATTTAATAGAGTAGGAAGCACAGCAGGAAAATGAAAACATGGAAGAAGTACGAAAGAAGTTTACTGTGAAGGGAAATTTATTTTTTGTTTATTTTAAATATCCCTTTCCATCTTGTATACTCTATAATACAGTACTGTGGTTTTTGGTGCTTTAATGTACCTACTTTACTAAATGTATGTTCTGTAATACATTGCAGTACTGTGTGTAAATTACACGACCTATGCAAATTAAAACAAGTGGAAGTTTTCAGTTTGCTCTTTCTCATTATTTTACTTATTCAGAATACTGTATTTTAAGTACTATGCATGTACTGTATTCCTGTACATGCAGTTCCTCACTTAACGACCAAGTCGTTGAAACAACTTGGTCATTAAGCGAGGAGTATCTGTACTTATTTAGTTCTGATATTAATATTTCCTTCCCCTTTCACGGTAGATGGAATACAATGGATAGAAAATATACTATCCAATTTTAAACAGGTTTTATCTGTTTTGGTTGTTTTTGCAGTTTCTATAGTCAAGACTTCAGTGGTTACGTTTCAGAACACAACAGACAACACACAGACAAAAAGGACCTTCTTT